>NC_080200.1:52786185-54036185 GCF_030028045.1 Hippopotamus amphibius kiboko | reverse complement strand
CAAAGGCTATAGTGTATGGAGCCCTTTCCAATGAATTACCATATTTGACTATTACAATAGACACTGAGATAGATTCTATGTAAATGAAGATGAAAGTCCCAAAACCTGCTTCCAAAGCATTCACAGTCTACTAGGTGAGGCAGATATCTTAAAGAGGGGTTCCCAATATTTTCTGTAAATGGTCATTAGTAAGTATTTTAGACTTTGTCAACCTTACTTTTCTTGCCACTACCTAATTCTACCATTGTAGCTTGAAAACAGCCAATACATAAATGCGAGTCTGGCTGTATTCCAATAAAACATTATTTACAGAAACTGAATTTGGGTTTTGTTTCATTTCCATGTATCACAAAATATTACTGCTTAAATTTTTTCAATAGTTAAAAACAATTTTTTTTTTTAGTATGCAGGTAATACCAGCACATGCAACTGGATGAATCTAGCACACAGGCTGTGGTTTAACTGATCCACAATCTAAACTATAAATCAAACTTTATAACACACTTGACTTAGTAATAGAAATGTCAAACAGTACTCCTCAGTGTTGCATGTAAGGAAACAAATGCACGGAGTTAAAAGACTCTTGCCAGCTGTAATACAGAGAACAAGCAGAGAACCTTCACTCAAACTCAGCTCTTTGCTCACTAATCATTTATTATCTCATGAAGGCAGTGAGTCTACTCTAATGCTTAGTGTGCTACATGGCCTGCATTTTAGGATGTGTCTGATATTTTATATAAAATTATATTCTTGGTTATAATGGGATTCATTCAGCTCCATTCAATTTTGAAAAAAAATAAAAACAGACTCAATGGTCCATTTTAGCTTTTACATAATTTTTGGCAAAGAGAGAACACTTTGGTTGTAAAGCTATAATGATATTACCATAATTTCTTTCCAAGAAGACAGGACTTGCAAACAAATATGCTGTTATGTCTTCCTTACCCTAATCTTTCAAGTATTTAAAAAATTCTTTAGTAAGTCTGTGAGATCAAATCCATGAGATATATTCATACACTAGTTTTGGTATTTGATTTCTCATGGCCTTTACATTCTGAAAAAAAAATTATGGAGTTTCAATTATACCTATCTGTATATATGTATAATTATATATATTTTTAATGAATAGATGTTGTATACATTATACATGTATATATATAGTTATACTATTTAACATTAGAAATGACCTTATGATCATGGCCTTAGCCTCACTAAAAAAAAAATCTCTCAGTATTGAATAACGTATATTGACCACTGTCAACAAACTAAATTCCCTCATAATAAATCCAATCATTGACTAAGAAAAGTCAAAGAAAGTTATTATTAAAAATATAAATGAAGTTGGTAAATATCAAAACAGTTTGGCTTGAGCTCTTATGAAAAGTTTCAGATGTTGTTTTATAATGTGAAATATAACTACAGATACACAAAATTACAATCCAGAGCTCAAGGATGATTGGAAACAAACATATAATGCCTGTAGAAAATATTTTTATAACAGAAATATTGCATAGTATGATTACTGTATGATTATTATTCTGTAGTGTATGATTATCATTTTATTTCTGTTGACAAAGTTCCTGCTGGCATTTCGTGACAGAGAGGGGTAAAGGAGATCACTTTCAGCTCTTTGGATGTGTTCCCTTCTCATGCTTATAGTAACTGTAATGATTCTATCTTCTATTTAGGAACACTTTGAAAATATACAGCCATGGTTCATTATGAATGTATTCAGAAGTGAGAAATATAAATTCTCTTCTCTAAATAAATAATAAATAAATAAAAATAATAGGACAGGAGGACATTATTATAAGTATACGTGGATTGTAGAACTTTGCAGGGTTTTTTTGATTTGTCACAGTTATTTATGTACGTATATGTGTATGTGTGTGTGTGTATGTATGTACAGGTGTATGTATGTGTGTAGGGGGTGATGGATGAGGGGAAGGAATCTGTACAATCAAGTTAGAACTGCTCATAAAGGCAGATGAGTATTGAGTAGAAAGATCATGAATGAGTGAGGGGGTCCCGGTCAGATAGGGAATAGGAGGGCCACACCTCTGGGTGTGACCCTTTAAATAGTCTGTTAATACAACAAATAGAATGGATACCAATTTCTGCAGAACTTCCACAAAGGAACAGTTTCACAGCTCCCACCACCTCCTGATGCTAACAAGCTCTCAACCATATGTTCATTGGCACCCAAGTCCAGAAAGAGTGTTTGCAACTAATCTACTGCTTGAAGTTTCATCTTTTAGTAAAACTAGGTGATCTTTCCTTCACCTTTTCTAGCAAATTTTGTCTTTCTTTTTAGTTAAATTAAAATGACAAGAAATATGCATAAAAATTTTTTAACAATATATATATATTCCTTTTGGTACCCTAAAAAGGAAATTTTTTTTTCTTTTCCTTTTCCACCCCCTCCTTCTCAAGGACTGAAAGGGTTATAGAAAAAGGATTTTGAAGTTCCTAACAAAAATAACTTTATAGTAATTCAATATATTATGTTTTCACTTTAGTATATTTATTTCTATTTACTTCATGGAATACTCTGCAGGGAAAAAGCATAGGATGAAGATGAGGGGTTTTCGTTCTTGTTTTAATATGCATATAAGAAAATGATAGAATTGTTCCAGATCTTTTTTGTGTTTCATATCCTGACTCCATAGCTCCTGCCTTGTATGGAAAATACAGCTGCAACCCAGTCCCTGTTGGAAGAGGGGCGGAACAGATGGCTCGTGCTCCTGTACTGCCTACATATTAGGGAAGCACCGTGGCTTGGATGGAGTACTAGATTTTTTTTTTTTTTTTTTTTTTTTTTTAGTACTAACAGTGCTAAAGTGAAAATAAATAGTCAGGCAGGGAGATAGAAGTCACTGAGCCTAAAGTCATGAAGACCCTACTGCTGTGCTTGCTGCTTCTCCCATAGGTAATGAGCAAACCTAAGTGTGGTTGCTTCCAACAACCAGGAATTTATTAGAAGGCCTCTCCCCTTCCCACACTATTCTTTACCCTGCAGCCTCTATGACCTGTGCTTACACTGTCCCTTGTTACTGAGTGCACAATTTCCTACAGGGTTTGACAAGTCATTAAATTGTCTTATCTGCATTTTTTTGAGAAAGGGAAGTTGGTCTGAAGTTACTGATCATTTTATCAACTTCATTCTTTGGGGATTTTAACAAAACCTGTACATCCAGTGTATATTTAATCTATATTTAAAATGTATCAATATTTGTATGGAAATTAATTTGGGGGATTGGGAAAATATTCATGGGCTTTTAAAAGCTGAACTTAAATTCAAATACCATCTCTGTAACAACAGAAATATATTTGATGTTATACGTAGTGTCTTCAACTTCATGTGCAATTGCAATAGATTAAAAAAAATTGTAAATATCAACGTCCCAATAAACGACACGGTGAATTCTAACATACCTTCATGGTAATAGAGACAAAATTACTTGTGTGTCAAATTAAGTACTTCCATTTTACATGACAGAACAGAAAGAGTAACATGCTGGTAAAGGACATTCAGTCTAGTATGCATGGACCAATGTTTGGGGAGATGTGACATGATTGGTGGAGTTCATTTTTTATAATCATCATTTAAAAATGTTTAGTATAAGAAATAGCATTCTATAATATAATTCACTTAAAGTTCCACATCTCTTCAAATCCAACTCCACCCTGACCTCACCTCCCAATTTTCTAGGAGACGAAAAAAAAAACAATAAACAAAAACTTACTTTTCCAACATATTGTGGATCTGGTCCCATATGTTCTTCTAAAACAAAGAACTGATTCCAAACCCATCCCCTTTTGGGACGGTGGTGGACTTCGGTTTCACCTTCGATGTGTTTGGTTTGGTTTCTGGTCCCCTTGATGGAGCTGTGGTGAGCGGTTCCATAACACCTCTGCACAAAACAGAGACATACCAGGACTGGACAGATGCAAGATGTGCTCGTAATTTTCATTGTAAGATAACTTTACAGTTCACGGTTTTCTTCCTTTTCCTTGTCAGCTACAAATGCTTAGTGAGCATTTGAGAGAGAAGCCAAAGCATCTTTTGGAAGGACAGTCCAAAGTAAGCTGTTTAGCGTGTCCATGATTTAACTGCCCATCAGGGAAAGGTCAGACTATATTTACATCCTGAAACACTTGGAGAATCAAAGCTGTAGTTGTGTGATTCTGCGTCTTCACAGTTGGTGAACAGGGACAACCATTTTCTACCTAATGGAAAGAGAGAAAATTATATACATTACAAAACATGGTGGTTTTAAGTTATTTGCTCCGAATGCAAATTATACCCTTTTGCAGGGTGATGCTGATAGGCAAAGAATACATGCAAGTTCTTTTGGAAATAAACACAAACATACATACACACACATAGTCATGCATAAGCCTGCACACTGCATTTTTACATGGACATACCTATCTGTATTTTTAATTCTCAATTATATATACATATATATAATTGAGGAAATATATATATATTATTTGAAACAACAAAAATGCAGCCCTAGGGAGTGTTAAAATGCTCAAAAATTGACCAGGAATATGTGCCCATGCCTGAGTTAGTATGTTCTCTTACAATATGTGATCTATTAGGGACTCCATGCTAAATGCAAATTTTTTGTTTGTTTTTGTGTCTACTTAGCTTTTGTTGGATGTGATACAACTTACTGCCTATCTTTCACATTGATTACCTCCTACATATGACTCACAAAACTTCAATAAAACACTCCCCAGGGTGGGAAAATTTTTACAAACCATCACAGCAATCAAGTAGGTACTTAAATTGTTTAATAAGCAAAATAGAAGGAAAAAAAAGTAACAGAAAAGAAGATGGCTGAAGAAAATGGATGGCGCTGAAATTTACTCCACGCTTAGGGATAAGACTGGTGCAACTGAACATTAAGTAAGAATATCAATGACTGGATCATAGCTTGCATGGGTTCTAATAGGCCTGCCTACGATGCTCTAGGATGTGGTCTTCACCTCCAGGCAAGGCAGAGATTCAGGCTTGGGAATGACACTGCACAAAATTCTAGCAGCTATGCAAAGAGAATTGTAAGGAAGAAAATGATGGTGGCAAAAAGAACAGAGGGGAAAATACTTTGATTTTCAAATAAGGAATGCTGAGGACTTGGACTTAGGTTTTAGTACAATTGGACAATAAAGTAAAACTTGAGAAACATTTCTGGAAGGCAAAAGACAGGATCTGAGAGAGAAGAGGTTGAGCAAAATCATTAGCTTATTGAAAACACATAAAACTGTAGCATATATAAAAACTGTATTTTTATATGTTTCAACATGTGTTTAGAAAAAAAATATATTGACTCAAGATTATAGCTATTCCATCTAGTAAAAAACATTAGATGAATCACTTTTCATTCCATAAAATTCACCCTTGCAAATCAATACAAACCGAAATGTAGATCTAAATGAATTACAAGGTGGTTGACATGAAAATATAAATAAAAGATATAAATAATATATATATAAATAGTCAGTCATAGCATGATTCTTTTATTCAATAGATAAAAACATTTGTACTAAGTAGAGGATGAAAAAAAAACATCACAAGACCCAAAGCAAGGTACTTTTCTCTATCAGTATCTTGCTGCATAAATTAGGGTTAATGATAATTCTTACCTTACCAATTGTGCAAGAATTATATTGGATTTGAATTGGGATTTTATTTTAGTCAGCTGGCAAAGATAAGTTGAAATATGTAATATTTTTCAAGGGCAAACATACATTTTTTATTGATTTAAATTAAAATAACTCAAAAACTCTTCTAACATATAAAAAAAAAGAGAAATACCATTCTAGCTCCAACACGGTAAGAACAATGGAAAGAAAGCCAAAAAACAGGGTTTTTTCTTTTCCTTTTTTTTTTTTTTGACAATTTATTTACAATATGCACTTACGCGGAATGCGTAATTTTGTCTCAGTTTTCTCACTTGTGATGTGAATAATTGATTTTAATATTCTTTCCAGTTTAATAAATTGCTTGGATATTTTTTGTTTTATTTTTAATTTATCAAAAGTTTCTTAATTTTCAAGTCACAGATCTCAAAAAAGAGACTTTTTACTAGCCTTTCTTCTTAGAAGTCAAGTTGATTAATATATAGAAGTTGTTGTTTTCTTAATACTTTCACACCATTTGGTGTGATTTTTAAACGAAATTAACATCTTTGCCCTTTGTGCCAAGTTGTTTAACAAAGCATAATTCTTGAGTAGAAGGTGAAGAAAGTGGCTTTTGTAATGCATTACAGTTATGGAGAAGGAGTTTTTTCTTTACAATGATGATCTTGCATGGCATCCCATAAAGGCATTTTAATCTACCTATGCATTATATGTTTATGAATCTCTACTAGGACAACTATGAGAAGTGGTAAGTAAGGCTCTGTGGAACAAAAGAGCAAATGTAAACATCACTATTGAACTTTTGAAAGTAATTTCATTTGCTACATAATGAAAGGACAGAAATCCAAATGTGAACATTGTCTGCTCTATTTCAAGAAATCCATGCCTGTAAAGTTAGAATTAAATTGCAAATAATAATAAAACAAGCCACTGATTGAGAATATCACAGTAGTAATATAGCCATTTGCCTTTTTTTTTTTTTTCTTTTTTTTACTAAGAAACATTCAAACACCCCTCCTGCTTTTCTGGAACACTGCAACATATGGATTCTGATAAACAGAGCCCTAAGTGTAACCACCTAGGGACCAGGTACTTCCTTCTTCTAACCTTTAGGTTAGAACTTGCACCAATGACATATGCATATTAATTACAGGCTCCAACCCCCTGGAGCAGATGATGCATGAATGTAGGGAAAGATGAGCAGTGGAAAAGGTTTTAAGGTCCAGATGTAGCCATGGTGAGCTCAGCAGCCATGATGGACAGAGTTCAGTGGCAGCTGCATGAATTAAAGGTCACTTTGGCCATGCACTTTCACCAACAAGTACCTGACATTGTTTCTTATTGCCTTACTTCTATTGGTTCCTACTTCTTGCCAAACCTGATTTTTAAGGCCTTCCTCCAATTTTGATGGCTACCTAATATTCTTCCAATAAACTGTTTTGTTGCTTTCCTTGGCCAAAGTTGGCTTTTGCTGTTGGAAAATGAAAACCTTCTCTGATAAAAAGCATTACTGTCATAACACTCTAAATGTGCGGCTGTTTCTGAATAATGCATTTCCTGTACTAATGAGCAAAGCAGACCTCTCTCCCCACTGCAGTACCTAATTGAAGTGATTCAGTGTTGCTTCCAGAGACTGGTCTCCCCTTGCTTCTTTAACTACTCCCTCTTCTGTAGTAGAATTAATTACACTGTACTGAGTTAAAAGACATGACCTCAAATGATCATGCTGTAGAATACTATTAGCTTATGAGCATTTTATTCTCTGAGCTTCACAAGTCTCATGTGTGAATAAAAATTTTCATTGAATTATCTTTAAGCATGTTCAGTTAATTCTTTGAATTTATGATTTAATAGCTGTGTATCATTTAAGACTTTTCTTACGCTGACTTCTGTGAACATCACCCAAGATTCAATAATCAGCCATTTATAGCTCATAAGTATAGTCATTCCTTCAAAGGGATCCGGGGAAGCACCATTCTCAAAGAAAAATATTGTCACATTCACTCCAAATGTATTGCTTGTAACTTAGACCTTTGACTGGATTTTCTCTTCAATTCATTCTTAATTTATAAACCTGGGAATCCAAAGAAGTCTAGAGAATGCCTTCTGTTTGCTTTCTGTAAAAAGAAGATTTCTTTGCTCTTTTTGTTTTGAAAATGCCTTTCTAAAAAATACTCTGTCAACTTTATTTTATGAATGTATCTTTCCATTCTCCATACATGTGGGATTAGGTAAGATACTATTTCACATGTTGAAAAAGCCTAGAATTATAATTGCTACCAACTTTGAAACTTTAGCATTATATATTACTGGTAGGAATTGATCTGACTTTGAATAGAGCAAGCTTAGCTTAAGTAGAAAATGTCAAAAGAAGATTAAGTATGATGGAAAGTTCATATGTTGGGGAATGTTTTTCATTGTAGATATGCAAGGACATCTAGTGTGGAGAAATACACGTTAATGGTAGTATGATGCCCAGTGCACAGAAGGGGGTCTTCCCAGCTGTCAAATTTATAAAATCCATGGGATGAGAAGGCTGTTCTTTATGAGAGGGTGATGCATCTTGAAAATGATGTAACTTACCTTTTCCATGGTAAATTATTAAAATCCATCATACTGCCAGGCAGATTTAAATATAAGGAAATTTAATGTTATATTTGAATTCTGGGGTACTTATATAAAGCAAAAGTTATAAATATTGAACAAAAGCTATTTTTCAGTCTAATAAAAACAAATTTACTACTACATATATGTATATGTGTTTATATGTATGTATGTATGTAGGTATTTTTTTACTTATCTTCAGGATGTTGTGTTCTAAAACTTTAAGTTATCCTTTGGGTTGCTGTTTACAGGGATAACAGCTGTTGCTGACAAGATGCATTCTCAGGTATATATCTGACTCTGGAACTATGGTTTCCATCATTTTCAGATCCAATGATGGATAATATCACTATCATTCTCTTGTTCTAAGTCTAGCTCTCATTCAATTTCCAGTGAGACTGGTTTCTAAATTTTGGTTTTACTTCCCTGTACTCTCAATGTTTCTATTTTTTCCATTAGTGTTTTAGTCTTCCTTAATTGAAAATTTATCTGATTAATGATTAACTTTACTCTTCTCCATAGATGTCAACTGGGTTAAACAGCTCTTGCTTACAGTCAAAATCCAAATACTCATAAATCACACGAACTTGTAGAGGGCTTCACCTAAATTTGCTGCAAGTTTTATTTTTCAGGTTGGCTCTCAAATCATTATTTTTGATTTCAGTCTGACCATTTCAGGATATTCTCATAGCCCCAAGATTTGCACACAATCAACTGCATTTACTTAAAACATATATATTTATTTTATATTTAAAATACTTGTATTTAAATGTAAAATATGTTTTAAATTATCTTAAAATGTGGCTCTTTTTAAAATATAATAAAACATATATAACTTTTTCATAGTATTTTTCTGTTGGAAATGTGAAGTTTCACAGAGATGGTGATAAAACCACTATGAGTGTTCTTGTAGGCATTGCTCCCTGATATGGCTCATTCAACTCTGTTTGCCTTAAAAGGCTTATTCTCCAAACTCCATTTGGTAAAACCTATTCTCTGAGGCCTGGACTAGAGCGTGTTTCTTTACAAAGACTTCTCTATTTTGGGAGACAATTCTCTTCGGGTCTTTTGTGTTTCTGCACATTTTCTGAGCAAGAGGAACAGACGGTTTTGTTTCATGCTAGCTTTTCAAGGATGTTTGTATAGCAAACAGCCTTGGAAGGAAGAGATAGAACCTCCTTTGGGGAAGGTAGGTAGATTGTTTTCTGACTGGATTATAAAGATAATTTCTTTTTCTAGGAAAAAAGGGTTGGACAGGTATGCTAGCAGATCCTTTATAAGACAGCAGATTCCAACATTCAGGGCTCCTGAGCTGTGACCCAAATACACTCTGTGTGTGTGACATACACCTGCCTGCTTCCTGTCCCCCGTGGCACGTGAAGAGCAAGGGATACTCATGCTGCCTGCTGTACTGTGGGTAATAAAGCCTCTGATCCAGAGTTTCATGTGTTCTGCCAGCATCTAAAAACCTGTGGCAACCTAATTATTAGCTTGAAAGTAAGGTAAAATCTCAGATCCTTCACTTGAAAGTCTGGATGTCAAAGTTCAATGTAACAGCATGCTCCTCTGAATTACTATAACATTTATCTAATTCCTTCTTACTTTTGCAGACTACCATTCTAATTTTTTTATATAGGTGCTATTTAATTTTTCCTTTGTGTCAGATTTTTTAGAGTTCTCACACCATGTCTTATGTATTTTCTGTCTCCTGTATTGGTTAAAGACATACCTTTCATATTGTAGCCAATGAGTAACTATTTGTTGAATGAAGGGATAAATACATGGGAAACAGGCAAATTAATTCAGGGTTTGTGCAGCAAGAGTGGTGTTAAAATACCAAGCTTCAACTTAGAACATTTAATTTTAAGAATGTGTTACAAAAAAAACTTTTTAAAAGTATGCTTTGATGTGGTTAACATTATACTTTGTTTTTTACCTAAAAGCCTGTCACAATCAAAGTGCAACTACTGAATGACAAAGTTTCATCCCATCAATAAAATCCTGCTTTCTCACTAAGTTTAACACAGAGGAAATTAAGGAAGCCACTCAAATATTGAGCCCAACGCACATGAGTAAACTTTGCAAAGGCATATACTGCCATTATAAGTAATATTTTATTCATATATATATCAAATATGTAGATGAGCATTCCTACTATGTTGGTATATATATTTATATATATATAAAACAGAAATCACTCACACTGTCACTATTCTTCTGTCTCAAGATACACATCATTTTTAGATTATTGCAAATACACTTATATAGAGTTTTATTTTAATACTTCATATACTCCTGAAATTATACATAGAAATAGGACAAGCAATGCCCTGAAAGTATATGTATATGTGAGATGATATCCACACTATTGTTCAATTTGGCTGCAGCAGCTAAGATCATAGAATTACTCCCAAGTTTCATGTTGCTGATTCTAATCTTCATAATGCCTAGTGGACATTATTCAAAAAATTAGAAAATGAAAATAGAAAAAGAAACCGATGGTTTCAAATGCAATATTCCCCTGCTTATCTGCATGTGTCAGAGTGATGAATATTTCGAATTTCTTCATGTCTTCCAGAAGTATTTCTACCTCTCACACTATTTTGGTGATTTATGTTCTTGTGTGTGTGTATTTCACATGATAGGATTCACAAAACTAATTTTAACATGAGTATTTGGTTTGATTTAAAGTATCAAAAAATACTAAAGGAATCTTACTGGTATAGAAACTCCTAGTGGCCTCCCTATCTGAGGACAAACATAAGTCTCTGTATCTCACTTCACCAGAATAGAGGCTACATTTCCTAGCCTCACTGTGGCTGAGTACAGTCTAATTCCTAAATTCTAGCCAATGGAATATAAGCAGAAGTACTGTCTGTTAATTTCCCAGGAAATCTCCCTAGAAGACTTGGCATGTGTCTGACCTCTTCTTTCCCCTCTCTCCATCTCGCCCCTAGAATTCTGAATGTGATGGCTAGAGCTCCCTTTTGGACCATGAGAATGTGAGCCATAGCCTGGAGACAGAGGAACCAAGCAACGTTAAACCAGAGAACATTGTAGAGTGGCCATGTGAGCCCTGGGCTCCCTTTCTGAGCTCAGTTCAGAGGGAAAGCATTTCACTCTTTGTGAAAAGTCATAGCTATGTCATGTTTCTGTTACTCAGAGCTGCACATAACCTTGATTTAAAAACCATTGAGCGGAAACAGTATATTCTACATGGCTTTGGAGATGAGGGAGGGTTTGGAAATAAAATACAAAGGAGGGAAAGAAAGGAAAGGAAAATCAGAATAAAAACATGGGAAGATGAGGTATGACAGTCTATTCTAAATTCCAGAGAACTTATTTTTTTGGTGACAATCTTTTCTGCAGCTTTTATCACAAATATGAAAATAGGCAGGTCTTGCTTTTCTCCCTCTTTTTCCTCTGAAGTCAGAAGCCATACCTTATGCCATAACTGTGTCATCCCTAGCACACAGCACTACCCAATGCAAATACAAGGGGTGACAAAGGTCTACCTCAATGTCTCCCCCTTTGAAATCTACCCTCTAGCAACATATCATCTCTTCAATCCCCTGCTTGAAACATCTTCATGTCTTTGCCTCACCCACGGAATACAATAAAAAACTCACACAAAATTCATGACTTTCCAATATTTGGTGCCTTTTCACTTCCCCTCTCATCCTTTCTGTCTGCCCAGGAAGCCCCATGGCCTACTCATATTTTATCACACTCACAGTCTTCTGACTAGGCTGCACTCTTGTTCGCCTTTATGCCTCTGTTTCTTCTAAATGAAAAGACCATTATTCTGTTTTAATAACCAGCAAATCACCAGTTCCCAAAGCGAGTTTTCAGAGACCATCACTCTGTTCCCAAGGTCCCCTGTTCTCTCTACTATCATGAACTTCAGAACATGCCATCGCAAAATATGCCACCTAGCATATAGATTATATTAATTAAAGGCACTTGAAAAACATCAGATGCAAAAAGGGCACCCCGACCTCCCTAAAAGCAGATGTCCTCCTTACTCTAGAAGGAAAGAAACATTCTCACCAAAGATGGGAAGTAGAGACCAAGAGAAATCTGTACAAAGAAACTTTGATGAATGAACTCTTATCTTTCTAGTCACTTCTCTACCTAATCAACTAAGTAGCCCAAGCCCCTTTGCCTCCTCACATTTTCACAACTTGCTACACTTTGTCCAACTCAGTATGGAAGTGTCTGGCTCAAACGGCTTCTTTGGGTCTTAATTTCCTTAAGAGGCTTCCCATGTCACAGAAGACTTACATTAAATACATCTGCATGTGTTTCTTTCATCAACTGGTCTTATTACAAGTAGCCCCAGTCAAGAACCCTAAAGGTAAAAGGAGGATTGTTTTTCTTCCCCTACACTTATAGTTATCACGACTTACGCATTTCCTCATCTGTCTTCTAAATCAGACTACAACCTCCTGCCAGAATTGAATTGTCATCTTTATATTCTTAGTGATTAGCATAATCTGGGGCATGCAATCAAGACTCAGGTGCATGAACAAACAGACAGGTTTGTGCTTCTATCAGTTTTGAGTGTCCCATTTATTAGTCATGTGACCTTAGCCAAATTTTCCCACATGTAAAATAGGTCTAATAACTCATGAAAGCTCTGTAAGAATTAATCAAAGGGATGGACATAGTCAAGAGTACCTGGATGACTCAGTCAAAATTTACCACCATGCAGGGCTTCCCTGGTGGCACAGTGGTGAAGAATCCGCCTGCCAATACCGGGGACACAGGTTGGATCCCTGGTCCAGCAAGATCCCACATGCTGTGGAGCAACTAAGCCCATGCGCCACAACTACCGAACCTGTGCTCCAGAGCCCATAAGCCATAACTACTGAGCCCACGGGCCACAACTACTGAAGCTCATGTGCCTAGAGCCCATGCTCTGCAACAAGAGAAGCCACTGCAAAAAGAAACCTGCGCACTGCAATGAAGTGTAGCCCCCACTGTCCACAACTACAGAAAGCTCGCGCACAGCAATGAAGACCCAACGCAGCCAATATAAATAAAGTCATTAATTAATTAATTCTTAAAAAAAATCTACCACCACTGCTGGGAAAATAAAATCTGCCTTTCAAAGGCAAGAACAGCAGATTCCTTACATGATATAATACACGCAACTTGCATGTGTTATTGGAATTATTTCCCATGATTCAGATAACAACAACATATTTTAATTATAATTTGGACTTTATATTTTTTGGAAAGAAATTAAACATTAAGAGACAAGAGTACTTGCATAATGTCTTGATAATGAATATTCAATACCTGTGTGCCTTTTCTTAGAGTTCTGGTTTTCTATTCATATAATGTATGGTATATGTGTAATTTTGTAAAAGTTTCCCATATGTTCTGAAAAACTTTTTAAAAATACACATTTTATAAAGTAACTACATAAATGCTTCGAATTGATGATACCCAAAAAGATACTTCATGGTGTATATAATAGACGTACAATGGAATGGAAAGAATTTAGCTTTTCTCTAGTATATTTTCTTCAGCCATGTTCACAATAAACTGGCTTATCTTTTCCTATAAAAAGTAGGACTATGATCCTCCCTTTTTTGGAATATTTCAGTTTCTTTATATGAAAGTTTGTTGCTTTAATTAAAATATAACATAACATCTTGATTCCAGTTTGTAAGAAAATAAAATGTAAAATATGTTTAGTGGGCCACATATGAATCAAAGTCTCATGTAAAACATGGAGTCAGACCAACTTTGAATTTAAAACTGTACTACAGATAGTTTTCCTTAGAAAATATAAATCTATAAAAGCCATAACATTGTGTAACCCTGAGATATTGCACTTCTGAATTTTAATTAATAAGAAAATATCCTGAACAGAAAAAGGGATGTGTGATGTTTCTATACATACATAAAATATTATGTTCAAATGGTCTGATAATTAACAGAACTTTATGTTTCTATTCAGGTTCAAATTTACCTCCCATCTTACCAACCCAGCCAAATTTTACATCACATTATCAGCCTGTTATATCTACTAGGCGACACTTGAACCCTAAGACTATCCCATTATATGCCATCTGCATGGTGAACATAATCAAACGGATCCATGCAGGGTGTCATCAGAGATTCACAATCTCCAACTGTGAATGGTTCTCAATGTTCTTTTATCCTATTGCATGACATAAACATGTTACCAATACAATTTTTCTAATTATAACCCAATTGTCAATTTGTACAACAACACTTAAAGATCCAGAAGACAGATCAAGAAGACACTTTATCATAAACCACATCCCCTAAAACTCTATGCTCTATATACTTAATAATTATAGTAGCTTGAATGCACAATGCTTGCCCACATATTTTGGATGCTTTAACAACTTTATCCCTTAAAATTTTATACTCATCCTTCAAACACAAGCACCATTCACTCTATGTCTCCCTAAAGTGCAAACCCCACCACTCTGCTTGGGTTAGGTACTTCCTCTTCCCTGCACCCACACGTAACACACTGAAAACAACATTTTTTTTTACTATGAAAATTTATCACATTTTCTTGTTTTCTCAAACTAGACTGTGAACTTTTAAAAACAAGATGGATAACCATCATCATTTCTCAAATATTTGAAACAGACTGGGCATAAAGAAATAGGTTTGAATGAAATTTTGAAGCATCTAATAACAAACATAATCCACTACATAGTTAAAAAATAAAGATGGCCTAAGTGGTCTAAACTACAATCGGGGTTTTCAATTTAAAACTGTTTTTTGATATGGTTTGATAATTTATAGTGTACTTAATAATGCCAATATGAACCAAACTATTGCAGATCCAATATTGCAGGCACATTTGCTGCCTCACTGTTTTGTATTCAATAAAAATTTTTAATCAGCTTTCAATACATGCAAATTACTGTTCTGTGGTTTTGCAGGACAGCAAGATTTAAAAAATAGAAATGAAGACAGCCCATAAAGTAACGAGAGACTGATAAAAGAATTAGAACATGTATACATAGCTCAATTCCACATTGCTGTAAAAGAATTGTATGCTGCATTATAATGTGTAAGTTCATTCTCATATTCTTTACTATTTGATTTTCACAGTAGTCCTGTAAGGTAACTGGAAAGTGATAATATATTTAAAAATGTGTGAATAATATGAAAAAGAGTAGAGATGAGAAATAGCATCTTCCATATTTGAAAGAGTTAAGGAAGTTTTAGAAGAGGATACCATTTCATGTGGGTTTCAAGGGTTTCATTTAAGGATTTTGATTTCAAATATTAATCTCATTTAATCAGTCATTTAATATTCAGCAAAGATGTACTGAACATCTATCATGGGTCAGTCACTGCTCTGATGCTGGAGATGATTGGAAGACTAAAACAATGTTCTTGTTATTATGTTAATTATTCTATTATGCTTAAAAAGTAAACAAGTATACAAATAGTTTTTAGGTATAAATATATACTACAGCAGGAAAACCAAGCAAAAAACAACAGGGTGTTTTAAAGATGAGTGAATTTAGGGAAGTTCGAAATGAGTGGTCAGAAAGAAGACTTCTCCTGTGGGCCTGATATTTGAGAATAGGCCTGAATCACAAAAAAATAAATAAATAAATGTAGAGAGGTAAGGGAACATCATCCTAGACCAAGACAGCTATGGACAGCAAGGTCCTTAGTTCAAGATGAGCTTATAATGAAGAAAAAAGTGAAACCCAGCTGTGCTCAAAGGCAGTGGAGCTGAGACTGGGAAGAGGTGAGCTACAGCATCAGAGATTTACAGAAGGAAGAGCACTAAGAGCCTTTGAGATAATAAAATTTGTATTATTTACTTATTTGTTTGTTTAAGCTTTCTGAGGCAATATAGCCCTGTCATTAAAGAACATGTGGTCTCTTGTATTATTATCATAAAACACACGCATGTGAGTTTTCCCTCTTATCCAATTTTAACCATATAGTATTGTTCCTATAAGTACAATGTTGTACAGATTTCTAGAATTTTCCATCTTTCATGACTGAAATCTTATACCCATTGGACAACAACTCTCCATCTCCCCCTCCCCAAGCCCATGGCAACCATGATTCTTTTTTTTTTTTTAATAAGTCTGACTATGTTAAATACCTTCTGTAACAATAAGAAGTTGTTTCCACCTCTTGGCTATTGTGAATAATGCTGCAATCAACATAGAAATGAAGATATTTCTTTCAGATCTGGTTTCCATTTCCTCTGGATATATATGCAGAAATGAGATTGCTGGATCCTACGGTGGTTCTACTTTTTTTTTTTTGAGAAATCTCCATACTGTTCTCAATAGCAGCTGGATCATTTTACATGCCCACTACTGGTTCATAGGGGCCTCTTTTTCCACATTTTTGACAACACTGGTTATTTCTTGTCATTTTGATAAGAGCCATTCAAACAGGTGTGAGGTGATATCTCACTGTGGTTCTGATTTGCATTTCTCTAATGATTAAGGATGTTGAGCACCTTTTAATGAGCCTGTTGACCATCTGTATGTCTTCTTTGGAACAATGCCTATTCAGATAGTCTGTCCATTTTTTAACTGAATGTTTGCTTTGTTTTTGTTTTTTGCTAGAGTTGTATGCTTTTCAAAAATATATTTTGGATATTAACCCGTTATCATATATATGATTTACAAATATTTTTTCTCATGCTACATATTACTTTTTCATTTTGTGGAAGCTGTTCAGAAGCTTTTTAGCTTGATGTAGTCCTACTTGTTTATTTTTACTTTTGTTGCCTTTACTTGTGGTGTCATATCCCAGAAAATCCTTGTCAAAACTGATGTCCAGGAGTTTACCCTCTACATTTTCTTCTAGGAGTTTTGTAGTTTAAGATCTACATTTAGGTCTTTAGGACATTTTGAGTTGATTTTTTATATGGTGTAAGACAAAGATCCAATTTCATTCTTTTCATGCGGATTTTCAGTTTTCCCACCACAATTTGCTAAAGAGACTATCTTTTCTCCACTGCGTATTTTTGGCACTCTTGAAGATCAGTTGAGTTTATTTCTGCATTCTCAATTCTGTTCCATTGGTCTCTGTGTCTGTTTTTATGCAAGGACTATGCTGTTTTGATTAGTATTGCTTTGTGACATTTTGAAATCAGGAAGTGCAATACCTCCAGCTTTGTTCTTCTCTCTCAAGACTGTTTTGGTTATCAGAATCCTTTTTGGTTCCATATGAATTTTAGGATTATTTTTTTCCATTTATATATGTGAAAAAACACCATTTGGAAGCAATTGCATTGAATCCATAGAATGCTTTGGGTGTCATGGACATTTTAACAATATTACTTCCAATGCATGAACATGGCACATCTTTCCAATTTGTGTCTAATTTTCTGTCAGTAGTGTTTTACAGTTTTCAGTGTAGAACTCTTTCATCTTCTTGATAAAATTTATTCCTAAGTATTTTATTCCTTTTGATGCTATTGTAAACAGGACTGTGCAACTGATTTTTGTAGGTTATTTTTTTATTCTTCAACTGCTGAATTTGTTTATTAGTTCTAACAGGTTTGGGGGGGTGGGTTGTGGGTTTTTTTTAATTTTTGGTGGAATCTTTAGGTTTTTCTATATATAGGATCATGTCATCTATTATTAGAGATAATTTTATTTTTTCCTTTACAATTTGGGTGTCTTTTTCTTGCCCAATTACTCTGACTGGGACTTCTAGTACTAAGTTGAACAGACGTGGTGAGAGTGGGCAATATTGTGGGTCCTGTCAACATTCCAAGACAGGAGACAGAGGCCATTCTCTTAACACCCTAAAAATTTAGAGCAATAGACATATGTTCCAGTCTTTTCTGTCCTTCCCCAGGGAGAAGCCGGGAGCTTAGAGTTTCCTCCCAATGGCATGGTGCTGTTCCAGGAGGAGGGATTATGGCGAAAGAGTACCACAAATTTTCCTACTGACTTTGATATGTCTGGTTTCACACTTGCTTGGAGTGCAGAAGCCTTGTAACTAGTTTCTGAATTTCTCATAATGTGAGTTTTTCTGTGTATTGTTGTTGAATCAGCGTCTACATGGGAAGGAGGAGGATCTGGGGCTTCCTATTCTGCCACCTTGCTGACATCCCTCATGACATTTGATTTTATGCTAATTGAAATGTGAAGATACTGGAATATTTTGAGACGTGTATAACATAAACCAATTTAAAAGAGCACTCTAACATTCATGGGGAGAATGGAATACAGGGAAACCAACAGTATTAAATAAAGAATGAGCCTGAAGCCCACTTCAGAAGTGCAGGTTAAAGATGATAGTAGCTTCCTCAGAAAACTAAAAATAGAATTACTATATGATCCAGCAATCCTACTCCCGGGCATATATCCAGACAAACATAATTCAAAAAGACACATGTATCCCTATGTTCATAGCAGCACTATTCAAAATAGCCAACATATGGAAGCAACCTAAACGTCCATTGACAGATGAATGGGTAAAGAAGATGTGGTTCATATATACAATGGACTACTACTCAGTCATAAAAGTGAAGGAAATAATGCCATTTTCAGCAACATGGATACAACTAGAAATTATCATACTAAATGAAGTAAGTTAGAAAGAGAAAGGCAAATACCATACGATATCACTTATATGTGGAATCTAAAATATGCCACAAATTAACCTATCTATGAAACAGAAATAGAATCATGGACATAGAGAACAGACTGGTGGTTGCCAAGGGGGAGGGGTTTGGGGGAGATGGAGTAGGAGGCTGGGGTTAGCCGATGTAAGCTTTTGTTTATGGAATGGATAAACAACAAGGTCCTACTGTACGGCACAGAGAACTATATTCAATATCCTGTTATAAACCGTAATGGAAAAGAATATATAAAAAAAGAATGTGGGGAGGGAATACGGGGATATGTGTATAAAAACAGATGATTGAACCTGGTGTACCCCCAAAAAAATAAAAAAAAATAAAAAAAATAAAAGAATGTGTATGTATACATATGTGTGTATATATATATGTGAATCACTTTGCTGTACAGCAGTAATTAACACAACATTGTAAGTAAACTATACTTCAATTTTTAAAAAATTAGGAAAAAATAAATGAATAAAATTAAAATACTCCTTTACGGGGAGGGTGGGGGGGACTCGGGGGGGGAAGTCAAGGAAGGGAGGGAATACGGGGATATGTGTATAAAAACAGATGATTGAACTTGGTGTACCCCCAAAAAATAAAATAAAAAAAAAATACTCCCTTAAAAAATGATAGTAGCTAACAATAAGTTACTAGTAAAGGGGGCATCAGGACAGATGGATAGATAAGCTAAGACACTGTGTTAGACTATACGATTGTTGGATTACAGGATAAAATTCAAACAGAATTAAATGGGGTAGACAGTAACAAGGCAGGAATGAAGACTTTTGTCTTTAAACTTAGTGTCTGCTACTGTCAGGCATCTAAAAGATGTTGAGGGGGCAGCTAACTAAACTAGTATGTAGCTCAGTGGAGAGATCAGGGCTAAAGATGTTAGCATGAGTCAGCAGGAAACTAAGGTAGGTTAAAGTCACGGGGTAATAAAGTAACACTGAAAGAAATTAAAGTAGGTAAGGGTATAGGGCACAGGGCTCAGTACTGCGCATTCAACATTTAGAGTTAAATGCAGAAGATCAGAAGCCTGTATAAAAAAATGGGAGAAATATGCAGCGTGATGGTAGTGGTGATAGGGGGCAGGTGGCATACTATAGAAGCCTAGGGAATAAAGTATGGGGGGACGGGAACTATACAACTAATTAAAACAATATCTTTATTTATTTAAACAAGACCCTGAGACCATCAGCCTACCTTAACATTGAATTTATGTTTATAATGTATAGAATGAAGTATAGAAATTAGCATCTTAAACATGGATACTACATGCTGTATAATGAGTTATATGTTAAAGCCATTCCCTTGTTTAACTAAACTGTTTCATGACCGTTTGTACTTGAAGATACTAAGACTCACAGCATTGAAACAGTTTGTTTGAGAGATGAGATTTGAAGCCAATTCTATTTGAGTTCTATGTCTTTCTCTAACACTGGATTTAAATAGACATAGGTTTGAATCATTATGCTTCTGTCTTTTGCCACTGGTCCTTGAGATGAGACTTATTTGACACTTCAAAGCTTCAGTTCCCTGACTGTTGAATGAGTATGATAGTAGTACTTATCCCATAAATTGTAGTTCATATTATATGAGCCAAAAGAAGATAAAGCATTGAGAACTCTTTCTAATTCATTATAAGCAGTTGAAATGTGTTTCTTAGTAATTTTATTATTTTGTGTTATATAAATATCCCATTTAAGCATTTGACACATATTTATTTTTATTACTTGCTACTTTTTTTACCCACAAAATTTAAATATAAAGATAAGGAGGGCATTTTATTTTTTATATCTAGTATACTATCCTAAAATTAAAAAGTAAATGTATGCACTGATACTCAACTACACATAATGCTTAGGATAAATGTGAGTTTTCTCACACATTACCATTATCTATATTTCTACCAACTTAGAAAAATGAAAGTCACACATATTCCAATGTCTTCTAAAGTTTCAATAAGATAAGGAGCTTATGGTTTAAATGAATCTGATTCTCCTGTCCTTGCAAATGAGGATAAACTCAAGGAACACAGTCTACATTGCTGGGTTTTTCTTTAATGGCAGGAAAATTTTCTTTTGAGATGTTGATTTACAGTAAATAAAAAGTACACAGGGAAACTGTAGAAGACTTTCATCACCTATATTGTTACTAGTCTCCCAGACCTATAAGGAGAAAATTAACCCCTAACTTTTCAAGGCATTAATAACTTTTGAGCTATTAATAGAATGAGATACATTAAATATTTGTTTTTTGAAGGAGCTTAGAAAGGAAAGGGTTTTACTTTTAGTATCTGAAATCTCAGAGATCTTATTTGCAATTTGGTGTTCATATCTCTAGTTACTGCATTTTCCTGTATATGTTATTTTATAGCTTTTAGAAATTAGAGAATTAAGCAGGTAATATGTTTGCATAATAAAATAATTCAAGAGACTGCATATAAGGAAAGGTCTCCTGTATTAAAGTCCCTGTGGATACCCCAGTTAATTCTTATTGGCTGCTAAAGTATAACTTTGTTGAACTATGGTGAAAACAAAACAACAAAACTGTATAATGCCCTCCAGAGTGTTATTAGATAACTTGGTGATATGCTTACATGGGGAATTTACCACATTATTAATATCAATATAATTGCTATCTTGTGGTCTTATAAAAATAAAGGCTTTTTAACTGATATATCTTTATTGGGAATATTTAGAAGGCATTTATATCCATGTTCCAAATAATTAAAAGTATATTCTCTAGGTCTAGATTTTTATCCTGGAGGAATTTATTATGGTGATGAATTTATTATTTGCTCTTATTATAAAAGTGTTACCTTCTCAAGGTAAGAAAATAAAAAGAATACAACTGGGTATAAAGAGAAAAGCAACCCCCCCCCCAAAAAAAAACCACCCCCCCAAAAAATCCTCTTTCTTCACTAGATTCTAAGCTCTACTTTCCATAAATAAAAATTAATATCCATATATAGTCCTGAAGATAAATCATAATAATTAATAGCTATAGCAACAGAGGATAAATGAAAGAAGGAAACTAAATTGATATTTGTTTACACTGAATAATATTAATGTTTTGTAATTACTTTTTTGCCCAAATAATAAATGTATTTGATGTTTACTATAGCCCTAACGTTATTTTTTTTTAATTTGTTTTTTCCTATCGTGCCACATGGCATGTGGAATCTTAATTCCCTGACCAGGGATCAAACCTGTGGCCCCTGTAGTGGAAGTGCAGAGTCTTAAGCACTGGACCACCAGGGAAGTCCCCTATTGTTCATTTTAACTACCACAAATCACAATTGTAAGAATGTACATTAATTTAAATACTCCCTATCTTACTGATGAACAAATATTGAACCCTTGAAAAGCATAAGCCCTTTCAAATCAGTAAGCGACTTTCCTTTTTTCCTTCAAAATATGTAAAATCATCAAGAAAAAAAACCAGGCTTTTAGTTTACTATTTGATAGAATATGCTATTTTACATGATTTTAAAAAAGCACTCTGTTTATGCAATGCGTCTTTATTAACATGGTTTTGCAAATGTAGATAACTAAGCTCTTTTAAGATACAGTTAGATAGGAAACAAAGGATTGTCCATACTTTTTCACCTGCATCATGTTAACTTTGTAAATTATCAAAATAGAGAGCAAATCTTCATGATGCACCTTGTCCTTAGAGAGACTGTCTGGATTAGCCAGTTGGTAGACTTAAAAAGCAAGGGCTTTGAAGTCAGAGTGATCTGAGTTTGAGTCTCGGCTCTGTCACTCACCATTAGTAAACTGGGTCAACTAAACAAGCTAAACTTCCCTTAGATTCTGAGCTCACATGCTTGAAATGAATATAATAACAGCGTTCAGTATGAATAATACAATTAGTATATGAGATCATATCTCCAAAAGCCTGGCATGTATAAATCTCCCAAATGTAATTAGTAACAATATCACTACTGTCAGTAAAACAATGATCTTTCTATTGAATTCCTTCGGGAAGAAAAATCAGTTGTGAAACATCTACCTGCAAGGCTGGACCATGTGGATTAACATGTCAGCATATATGTCCAAAGAGGAGCAACACATGTTCCTAAAGTTCTTTTGTTTCACATCTGCTCTAATAGCTATACTGAAACTCTCATATTTTCTAATTCTAATTATCTGTCTTAGAACTCAACCTTTTGGTACTACTCAGTTCATGCATGTTTGGAGTGAGGGAGAGAGTGTTTATTTTTATAAGGACAGTAACCCTATCAGATCACTACCCTTATGACCTCACTTAACCTTCATTACTTCCTTAGAGGACCCAGCTCCTAACACAGCCACACTGGCAGTTAGGGCTTCAACATATGCATTTTGGGAAACACTAACATTCACTCCTTAACAACATTTAATCTCTAGAATCTAAATTATATATAAGGGATTCCAAAAACTGTAGGAATGAACAAAATTACTTTCCATGAGCTACATGGGAGGGAATGGAGGCAAGGATCGAACTGTTGAAAGAGATCACAGAAACAAGTGGAGCCATTAGTAGCAAATCTCAGTCAAAACAAACTTTTGGAGGGTGAGGGTGCACACCTCAGGTAACACCTTATCTGCAGTGGGACCTTGAGTGGGGGAGGAAGATGTCAGGTTGGTAGAAGAACCCTCCTGGACCCAGTATGGTTCAGCAAAGCAGAGGAAGTAAGACTGTACCCATAATCATACAAATAGTAGATTTTTTGAAAATAATCTGTCTCTAGTGAGAGATGAAGGCTTAAATTGCATGAGCCAACTAATCTTGATAACTGTAGTGCTAGCCTCATAAATGTATTAGGCCATAATGTGGGAAACCTCTTTTTTTTTTTAACCCATGAACTCATTAAAAAAAAAAGAAAAAAGAACACTAAGAAACAATTTATATAACAAATGCTGGAGAGGGTGTGGAGAAAAGGAAACACTCCTACACTGCTGGTGGGAATGTAAGTCGGTTTTCTGAGGTCCCTCAGAAAAACTAAAAATAGAATTACCATGTGATCCATCAATCCCACTTGTGGGCATATACCCAGACAAAACTATAATTCATAAAGATACATGCATCCCTATGTTCACAGCAGCACTATCCACAATAGCCAAAACATAGAAATAACCTAAATGTCCATTGCCAGATGAATGGATAAAGAAGATGTACACATATACAATGGAATACTACTCAGCCATAAAAAGTAAAGAAATAATGCCATTTGCAGCAACATGGTTGAGACTAGAGATTATCATACTAAGTGAATTAAATCAGAAAGAGAAAGACAAATACCATGTGATATCACTTATATCAATATTTAGAAACTAAAACATGGCACAAATGAACCTATCTACAAAAGAGAAACAGACTCACAGATACAGAGATCAGATTTGTGGTTGCCAAGGGAGGGGGGCGGAGAGGGATGGATTGGGAGTTTGGGTTGGTAGATGCAAACTATTACATTTAAACTGGATAAACAACAAGGTCCTACTGTATAGCACAGGGAACTATATCCAAACCGTAATGGAAGAGAATATCAGAAAAAGAATATGTGTGTGTGTGTGTGTAACTGAGTCATATTGCTGTACATCATAGATTGGCAAAACATTGTAATTCAAGTATACTTCAATTTAAAAAATAAATGAAATAAAACCTAAAACAAACAAACAAAACCAATACGAAACAAAAATTTATAAAAATTGAAAATGTCTACATGGCCAGAATATAATAAGCAAAGGTGGCAAAGTGCTCAATAATCCCATCCCCCCAAACTTGGCAAGGAACATAATGGAAAATTCTCAGGAAGAAAACATAAGAAAGCTTTCAAATGTGTTAAAAAAAATCATCAACCTCACTCATAATAAGAGACGTGGGAATTAAAACTATAAAACTACATTGACATCTAATTTTTCACGCAATAGACTGTAAAAAAAAAAAAATAAATCCCAAGTTTTGCTAACTCCTTTGGTAAGCCTTTGGGAGGAGGCGTGCACTCTTTTGTATTACTTACAGTTATATAAAATAGGCTCATCCCTTTGAGGATAATCATCAGTTTCTACAAAAACTGTAAAGCTTATTCTTGACTAATAAATTCACTCTAGTAATTTGACCTATGGATTGTTAAAAGATTTCATTTAAAATCGAAAAGAATAAAAGGTAGTCAGCAGATTCTTTTCATGCTATACGAGGGACATTTTATATAAAATTTAATCATATACCCAGGAAATCATCTGTGTAAAGCTTACGCAATATTTAACACCATGTTAAAAGGAAATGTTTTGTTACAGCAAAAGTTTGCCTGTTGATATTTACTTGTTCATATCTATCTACAGATGACTAGTTGAAGGGATTATGAGAGGTCTGTGCAATGCACCACTAGGTAGCTCCTTACGTATTGATACAGAGAGAAATCCAAGATATATTGTTAAAACAGGAGAAGTTTCAGAATAGTGTACATAGTACGCTACTAAATGTTTCTTTTAAAAATGGAACAAAATATGCATTTATAATTATGCAAATCTTCAAAAAATTATATGATAAATTTATAGTGCCTCCTATTTGTAAGAGTGGAAACCAGGTGGAGCGCACTGGATAGAAGGGACTTTTTCTTGTGTATATTTTATTTTTCCTTTTTATATTATTTTAAGTCATATAAATGTATTATCTAGAAAAGCTTAGCAAATTTTGCAGTAGTAAGAATGCTTGGTACCACCTCACTCTTTTGCTCACCCATCCATGTGTATAAATAATCCTAAACCAATGACAGCAAATAGAGCATCTGGCGCTGTAGGTAGTACACAGCTCCCAGCTGTGCTTGAGCCTCAAAACACAATATGTTTTCCAGTAGTAAGGTTTTAATAATTACTATCCATTTTAGCTACAACAGATAAAATTGCATGTTGATTTAATGCCACTAAAACAAATAAGAGCTCATCAACTAGTATGTAGATTAAGAAGTTGCTGTATTTGGCAAGCCAGATTTTAAACAACAACAACAAAAATCTTCCAACTGATAACATTTAAGATATTTTCAAGGTGATTTTTAGACAAAAAGAAAGATTTAGGGATAATGATGGAGAAGGCAAAGTTATTCTTCTCTTCACTGAGAGGAATTGCATTTGCTTAGGTAAAGCCGAAAGAATCACAGCCAAAGACTTGCTAATTGTCTGAAGTTTTCAATTTGTTTCAATAAACATTCTAAATGAATTAATGACATTTACTTGAGTCAGTGTGCATGTCTTAGAATTTTGGTATTTACTTAAATTGTGTTCTATACACAAGCAGCATCAGCTTCAACTAGGAGCTGATTGGATGTGAAAATTCCCAAGACCCCCTCCACATCTAGTAAATTCCTCAAGATGGGGCCAAGTGTCTGTGTTTCATATGATCTGTAAATTCTGTGATTCTGATCTGTGAATTCAAGTGATTTGGATCCTCACTAATGTTTAAGAAGTAATGCCTCCAAATATAATACATCTGAAATGACAGTGTATCCTATCGCTGATGTTTAAAAAATTATGCACAATCTTCCTGTAAGAAAATATAAAACTGGGGACACATGTAAATACACACTGTCATTTCTCACGAAGGTAGATTGCACATCTTCCCAATACTAGATACTTGTGAATTATATTGGATTCAAAATTGGGATGATGGATACAAAGGCTATTAAAGGACCACTGTTACAGGCTGAATTTTATCCCCCTGAAATTTATATTTTAAAGTTCCAACCCCCAGTACCTCAGAATGTAACTTTATTTGATGACTAGTTCTTTCAAGAGATGATTAAGTTAAAAGGAGTTGTTAGGATGGGCCCTAATTCAATATGACTGGTGTCCTTTTAAGAAGAAGAAATTTGTTTCTTCCTGTGAAGAGGCAGCAAGAGGGTGGCCATCTGTTCCTACCAGAACCTTGGCTTTGGAATGCCAGCCTCCAGAAAAGAAATTCCTGTTGTTTAAGCTACTCAGTTTGAGATGTTCTGTTATGGCAGCCCTAGAAAACTAACACAGCTACCAACTCATTTTTTTTTCTTCTAAAAGTAGCAAAATAATTAGTCCCAGATGAGAAATTAATTGTGCTAAGGTTCAAAATGGGAAGCATAAGTAAAATTTAAAATGTAAACTATGTGGTTTAAGATTATTGTTTATGAGGCCAATCTGCCCCTTATGGCTGATGTGAATTTAGGCTAATAAAGTAATCTTTCTTAGCTTCTTCAGTGTAAAATGATGATAAATATCTGACCTAAACTAGATGTGGTGAACATTTAAAAAATAATGGCTATAAAGCACATGGCATAATGTTTAGGACAGAGCAATGTACAAAAACACTCATACATTTGTTGGCCTGGTAGAGCATTGGAATAAATATAAATCGAAGTACTAGAGAAGGCAACATTCAGGATCAAAATTTTTAAATAACACTGCACTTCAAATTAAAATTTTCTCCATGAAAAACATCAGGAATAAACTGAACATCTGAGCAGCTTAACTAAAACATCTGAACAAGAACAGAATCTTTGCTAATAAGGTAATTTCTGAAAATACCTATAATATCTCTTGAGCAAACTTAAGGAATTCAGACTCAGTGACAAACTGTATACCTTAATTAGGGAAATAAAAATTCTATAAGATTTTTACTTTCTCAGTTTAAAGGTTCTAATTTCAAGCCTGAAATCATTTTTTTTTTTTGAATGACAGTAGAAACAGACACTTAAAAATCCATCTAATTTAATGGTATGGTATTTATGTGCATACATTAATATCTTGTGATTTCCTTGTTGGTGAACTCAAAATCTGCATCCAGTTAACACTACTTTGTAGAATTCTTCATGGTCTTACATTTCCAATGTATAACGATGTTCACTCAAATGTACAGTAATCACTGAGCATAGGTAGGACACTTAGGTTTCTCATAAACTCTTCTAGTGACTTTTTTGATATATCAAGTAATAAATCAAGTGGTGGCTAGATAGTCAATATCACTTACAGACCAGAGCCTGTAAAAACTCACAGAATGTTCTTTACTTTTTCTTTTCCTCATAGTTATATTAAACATATCAAGTTCTCAGAAAAAAAGCAGATTTATACTAATTATGAAGTCTATGTTATGAGAAAGCAGAGTTAAAGTTTGATGAACTTATCAAAATTAATTGATCCTGTTTCAAATTACAATTGAATCTAACCATTATTGTTATTAAACTTGAGGGAAAAAAAAAGAAAAAAGAAAAGCCTATCAGCAGATCTCTCATTTTACTTGACTCAAATGAAATTACTAAGGACAAACTCTGCAAACATTAAAAAACAAAAACAAATGAAAAACAGTTTAATCTCATATGCAATAAACTACATGCACATTAGAAATATATTTAACAAAATGTCACATTTAGAAATTTCATCTCAAACCAAACTCCACTTAAGACTCTAAAGTGGCTAAAAGCAAAAGATTGTTGAAATATCATCGAATGAGAAAGAAGCCCTTGTTTGTTTGACATTCTTATGGATAAATGTGCTCAATTAGGTGTCTCTCATATTTCACTTCTTACTGGAAGTGAAATAGCTTCACTTTTAATTATTATAAGCAGATTTATAATAATCTGTGAGTATCCACTCAATAATTTTAAATAACTCTAACCATTAGCAATTTAAGATTCCCTGCCTGGATTCAAGAATCTCTACACTACGTCCCACCAAAGAGTAGCTTTATTTTCTAATATTTCTCAACCAGACGCTTTGCTTTGCTTGGTCCATTGCATTCAATATTGCTAAGGTGAGTTTTGATCACCTCGAATATCACATATTTGCCCATGTAGTACCCTCATCTTCTGTACCTTGTACATATCCAAGGCCTTCAAAGATTATCCCAAGTCCCATCACATCAAATTGGCTTCATGTTTCTCATTGGCCTCTTTTTCTTTCTAACTTTTACAGCGCTTTTAGGCAATTTCCACATATTTGCAGATAATTTTATTCTATTTTGTATCATTCGCGTTTCGAAAAACATATCATTTTTCTATTGGTCTGACTTGTCCCCCTCACTACATAGCATGTTTTAAAGTATATGATATATTTTATCCTTCAAGGCTCTGTTCCTCATTTTCCAAGTAGGAAAACTTTTCAAACACTTAGGCAAATATTTGAGCATTAGTGTTATTTGAGCTTAAGGTATCAGAAAAGCTCATTGTAATTTAGGAAGAAATTAGCTTCTTTATAAAGATGATTACCACTGAACATGATTCATGTGGACATAGATGCTGCTGAATAACCAGTATCGAGTCTGCAAAAAGAACAAACAGCCGAGGGACAAAGGCAGATGTCTGGGGACCAGAAGCCATGGGAGAGATGAGAGAACATTGGACTTGAAATAGTGAGAAGAGGTCAGATTTCGGATATATTTTGAAGGTCAGGCCAAGAGAGTCGTTGATGAATTAAAATATGGAAAGTTAAAAAAAAAGAGGTAATTCTAAGATAACACCAAAACATTTAAGCTGAACTGGAAGGGTTATATTCTCATTTACAAAATGTTTCCATTTAGGGAAGATTTCTAAGGATGCAGCTTTTTTTAATGGTATGTGGGAAGAAATATTAACAGGTCAGTTTGCTGTATGTTAAAATTGTGGTGTCTACTTGATCAGCTCTTCGAAATGATGAGTGAACAGAAAGATATTCAAGCTAAAAGTTCAGAATGAATTCTGGGCTGTGAGTCATCAGAATAAAAATATTCAAATCTTTGAAGCTAGACAACGTCATCTATGGAATAAGTATAGATAGGAACAGGTCAAAGGAACTAGCTCTTGGACCCCTCAATATTTAGATGAATAGGAAATGGAGTGGTACGATCAAAGAAGCTTGAGGAAGAGAAACTAGTGAGGTAAGAAGAAACATGTAGAATATGGTGGCCTAGAAACCCCAAGAAAAGTATGTCCCACGGAGAACGTTCAATATTTCAAAGGCTGATATTAATCTGATGACCTAAGACAAAATAAATCATTACTAATAATATATATTTAAAATGAAATAAATAACAATCATTCAAAATAATCCAATGTTTAAAATAGATATTTTTCTATGTGCTGATAAAAGGGGTTCTGTCAGGTAGCACAAGTATTTTGTAGTATATTATCTTAAATATACTTCTTTATGCCCATACAAGAGGAAAACTCTGAAATAAATATAAATTTTACTTATTCATATTTTATGGAAAGCCAAGAAAAATTTAAACATAAAAGTCTTCTCTGCCTTTGGCATCCTTTCTCCCCAGCTGTGCATTGTGTATCCGTACTATGCATCAACCAAATCTCCCCTATCAGCAGGAATACCTGCTCAACCATAAAGAGCAACACTCTCCTAGCACCAACAAGATAACTCCTCAAAGATAACATTCCCTCTTCATCTTGTAAAGGGCCACCATGATGCCACTTACATCTGGACTATGTACACTGTCAATAATGTATCATTTGATGTATAGCCCTGTCTCAAAAAATGTACATAACCGTGCCTTGACTTCTAATGGGTGGAACAGTTCTAAGGGCTCTCTGAGATGTTCTTCCCAGGCTATAATCCTCAACCCCCTGGCTTGTTCTGAACTGTCCATGGCTCCCAAATAATTTCTGTTTTTAAGAGGATTTATCCAGGGACTTCCCTGGTGATGCAGTGGTTACAAATCTGCTTGCCAATGGAGGGGACACGGGTTTGAGCCCTGGTCCGGGAAGACCCCACATGCCATGGAGCAACTAAGCCAGTGTGCTACAACTATTGAACCTGCGCTCTAGAGCCCTCATGCCACAACTACTGAAGCCCATGCACCTAGAGCCCGTGCTCCACAATAAGAGAAGCCACTGCAATGAGAAGCCTGTGCGCCACAACGAAGAGTAGCCCCCGCTTGCACAACTAGAGAAAGCCCAGGTGTAGCAACAAAGACCTAATGCAGTCAAAAACAAACAAATAAATAAATTTATATACATAAAAAAAAAGAGGATTTATCCATTTAACACATTAGAATCTGCTTTGTGCCTGTGTGTTCTTTATCTCAACACCACCTCCCAACTTTAGTCCCTCAACTCACATTATTTAACTGCCTCTTGGGTGAACGGTACCTTAGTGCCGTTGGAGGAAACAGAGTGGGACCATAGAGGATGGTCACGTCCCAGGTCTCAGGCGAGTCCCTGGTACAACTACCAAATGTGGGTTCTTGGCTTCTCATGGGAAAGAATTCAAGAGTGGGCCATCGTAAAGTGAAAGAAGGTTTATTCAGAGAGACACACACTCCATGGGCAGAGTGTGGGCCATTTCGGAAGGCAAGAGAGGCACCAGGGTATTGGGTTGTCAGTTTTTATAGGGCTCGGTAATTTCAGAGGCTATTGAGTGGGAAGAATATTCCAGCTATTTTGGGGAAGGGGTGGGGATTTCCAGGAATTGGGCCACCACCCACTTTTTGACCTTTATGGTCAGCCTTGGAACTGTCAAGGTGCCTGTGGGTGTGTCATTTAGCATGCTAATGTGTTAGAATGAGCACATACTGCAGCTCAAGGTCTAGTGGAAGCGGACTTGTCTGCCATCTTGGACCTACTTGGTTCTAATCAGTTTCTGTTGTGTCCTTGGGCTATGTCAGTCTTTTAAAGGTTGTGCCCTGCCCCCTTCCTGTCTCAGTGCTGCAGGCAGAGTGGTGAAAGTAGAATAAAACCTCAAAGTTGACAGACAGAACTAGACTAGAATATTAGCCCTGACACTTAACAGATGTAACTTTAAGAAACCTATACCTCTTTGTATCCATTTTCCTAATGCAGGACTTGCTACATAATTGCAGGATCCAATTTAAAATGAAAATAGAGCCAGCTGTATTTTAAAATGTATCTGTGTTTTTGTTTGTTTTTAATTCAGGTATGGTGAAGCCCCTCGATCAGGAGATGACTGCCATTGAAAAGATAGTTTATTACCCACAGCACTTAAAGGTGGGGAAACCTGCCACACCAGGACACAGACACACAGGGCAACAGGAGAGAACACAGAGACTAGGGGGTGAGAGACAGCAAGGCAGAGAGCAAGCCAAGGGAACTGTCAGAAAGGCTTTCTGATGGTTTTCTGGGGAAATAATGGGCGAGGCAGGGTAAGTAGGCTAAATAGGTTTGCCTTGAAAGAATTCAGTAGGCTCCTAACTGTAGGAGGATTCACCCTGGGGTGATTTGGGCAGGAGAATCAATACCGTCTGCAGTAGAAGAGCTAGATAAGGCAGGTGGGGGAGGGGGTGAAAATTTGGCCTTGGTTTACTTTACACATGAAAAGCAGAGAGTCCTTTGCTTTCCCTAAGAATGCACTAGCCTTGGGAGATGCAATCCCTTTTTTAGTCCACTAGGTCCCAGTTGTCAAAACATCAGATGTAGAAACTAGAAAATGTAGTTAATACAGTGGGGAAGCCAATCTGTTCCCACTGCTCCACCCCACTGCAGATGGTAAATCTCAAAGAATCTCCCTCTCTTCCAAACTGAGGTATGCCTGCCCGGCTTGGAGGTGTTCAGGAGATCTGACTCTCCTTGCTGAATGTGCCATCCATGGCTCAACCCCCGGGGAAAGGAAGGCCACTCACTGCCTTGTCCCCCTCCCCAAGACACATGGAGTGGGCCCGACCCTGAACCTCCCTGGACCCAGGCTCCCACTGGGACACAGGGCAATGACAGAACAAGGACCTTCCTCCTCCATCTGCCCACGCAATATGGTCATTGTCCAAGGAAGAGGCGGCAGGAGTCTCAAGATGGGAAAGAGGGGCATGAAGCCTGGTGGAGCTCAGGGTACCAGAGGGAAGGGAGTGGGCAGCCGCCAACCAAGCAGCCAAAAATATAGGGATGCTGTGGGAGGTGGGATCCTGTGTGAAGTGATACTCCAAGTCCCACTGGGGGCTCCACTGCCCCATCCGACCTCACTTAGGAAACACAAACTCAAAGGAAACTTTCATAAGAAGTTCACAGAGCACTAATGACTCAGTGAGGGGCCCTTCTGAGCACAGGGCCCTGTGTGCCTTCCCTGGTTGCACACTCCTGAAATCACCTCTGGTCCCTGGGACAACTTTTATGTCATATTTCGCATCCTCTAGACCTAACTGTTCTGGCTGTTGTGTGGCAACCAGCCATATTCAAACTTAAGCTAAGGCGGGGCCTTGCTTAGTTGCTCAGCATACATCCTATTTTCTGTCCCAGGATTTCTGGCTACTCTTGCACGCAGACACTGCAGGAACCAACTCGGTCATTCTGGCATGCACAAACTTTGAAGGACAAGGGAGTGCACAATCAAAGAAGAAATGCTAAATAGTGGGCAAATATTCCCATCTTTGGGCCCCTGGGCAGGCAAGTCTGAAGTACTTTCTCCACAATCCCACAGAACCCAGCTGGATCAAGCCCCAGCTGCGCACACTGACCAATGCCAGAGGACAAGCTGTGACTGGCCTTCCTTCCTACCTCGGGTCTAATGGCCCCTGGTCATATGTGTTCCTTAGGATGGCATCACAAAATAAGCCATCTGCTTACAAGCCCTTGAATAAAAACACACTTTCTGCAAGAACTCTGAATAAGACTCTAAGTATATGAGTTATTTTGCAGAACACATGAGATAATATATGTAAAATGCCAAACATAGGACCTGGCCAATTACAGCTATTTAGTGCCTTTGAGTTCTTGATCCTTTCTCTCTCAATTTGAAAAGCTGCTTGATGCATAATCTACAGCCAGATGTACAAAATGTAGCTCTTGTTACTTCAACAAAAACTCAATCTCTATTTCAAGATTGAATTTAGTCAAAACCTAGGAAATTCTGTGTATGCACATGAAAACAGTCTTTTCTGGATTTCTGGATTTTACCATTCTCAAGGTCACAGGTGGGGATGGTGGAGGGGGACCTAGTGTCAGGTAGGGGCAACCATCCTGGCTTATTCCAAAGGAGAATCCTGCGGTCTCAGTGGGTCCCTGGCTCTCCCTCCTTGAGGGACTCCCCATGTCCTCAAAGTCTCTCAATGCTCATGAGTATTTCTGGGCTGCCATTCTGCTCCTTTCAAGAATATGGAAAATTTGGCTCCTTTGACATCACACAAGGGCTTCAGGAGACAGGAGAGAGAGGACTTGACTCTCACCCTTTTTGCTGTTTATGCAATGCTGCTATTTATATTCTACTGTCACTAAGGCATGTTGGTATTTAATGGACAGAACTTATCTCCCCAGGATCCACGTAGAAAAGAGGTTAAGTTCCCTCCGCCTTTGAACCTCCAGATGTGTCCACCTCTTTCTGCTGCCTCTTTCCTAGACCATGCTCAGGGATAACAGGGATCATGACAATTTTTCAGAGACCCCACCAGTTTCCAACTGTATGCTTCCTCGTTTGCTTTTCTCCCCTCCACAGCCAGAGGCATCTTTGTCAAATCTGGATATGTGGGGAAACCAAAAGCAAAACCCTTTTCACTCTTTAAGGCATGAACTTGTGGATTAGAGTTCTCTGGCTTTGCTCTCGGAAATAAAAACCAAGTCTCATAAAACACAAAGCATTTTTCTCTCCACAAAACTAACTATGCCTCGAGGCGCTTCTATAATAAAACTCGGAGTAATCAGCCTGGAATGGGGATTGTGCATGAAGAACACATAATCAGTATAATCAAATTATTATGCTGTCAAGAAGGAAACGTATCCTTACAAAACCCAGCATCGAGGAAAACCCAGCAGTCACTTAGTGACTGCTCAATTCAGCCTGCATACAGAGGAAAGGCAGTCGTGTGCTTAAGGGTGCCAGGAAGGGAAGGGGCATGGAAGCAGCAGGGCACTTAACTAAGTTTTGTCCAACAAGGAAGAAAAGAAGGAGAGCGCACCAGGTACAAAGTCAAGATCAGTAAAACACAAAAGTGTAGAGAACCTAACCGGTATCAAGTAACCAGAGCAGCATTTAAGATGCCAGAGGAAAGGTGTGTTGGTGCCAGATTTCTCAATAAGGTAGCCACATCCCAGTTTTCCCTGGAAGGTCTCATTTTATCCCTGTCATCCTGACATGACTATTAGTGTCTACACTTTTCATACTTAAAAGTGTCTGGGTTGGGTAATAAATTACAGAGTCTTTCTATTCTACAGACAATCCAAGCAAGTACTTAGCACATAAAAAGTACACTGTTAGCCAACACCCAATCATCCCTTCAAAGAAAACATTTCCATGATATAATGTGAGTTAATAATTCTAAAAGTGTATTGAAATTGATATCATAGAAAAAATCAGATTCTCATTTTACTTCATGTCACTCACTTGACTGTTTATATTTTTAATAATAATATGTGGGACTTGCTAGGAGAAATTAAATAATCTCCCCTTTTGACCCTGCCAGGAATATATCTAACACAAAATTTGGTTGCATTGAATGGAATTAAATAAATGGATATATGATAGTAATTAGAAAGTAAAGAAACATACAACGAAGTGTGGAAAAAAACAAGATTGAACATCTAAATAAATATCTATCCATTCATCCATATTTCTACATCTTTCAGAAGCTTTATGAAAAATGTGGCATTTGCTAAGTGCCTCAAAGATTTTATGTAAATCAAAAGTTTGGAATATGGCTATTCCATAAGGACTTACTTTCTGATTTTATTAATAGTATATTACTCTATCAACGTGATTTACTTAAGAAAGGGTCTTATCTTATATACCAGACACAAAATGTGAGATATATATGAGACAGAGGAATATAACACAAATTTACTGATTGTAAATAATCAGTTCATCTAAACACATATTTAGAGCTGTGCTGTATTAATTATTTTATAGGTAAATTATTACATTTCAAGTATGTATGACAGGAACAAAAATTAATGATAGATGATTTTACACAAATTTTCCTCCATCCCTTTCCCTAAATTTAACACCATCTCCTTTCTCTGTGTAGACCCAGCTCTTGGGCTTTATTGATGACTACTTGGACACTGACCCAAGTGGAGAGAACTACAGAAGCCAGGTTGATTAATATTTTAAAAAGTGGAGAATCACCATTCAGATTGATTATATCATAAAAATCTGTCATAATCAAGGCCCTCAGGCATGCATACTAGATCACACACACACACACAACACTGATTTCACTGTATTTTATTCCGGGGTTATACCACTTACCCATAGTACATTGATTTAAAAACAAACTGTAGTGTGATGTCAGGCAGAAGCCCATCACCTTATGAAAATCATACATGTCACATGACTAGAGACCACCATATCTTTAGAATCCTCTGATGGAAACAGACTGAACCGAACAAAGTGAGAAATATCCTCCAACACAAATATCTGCCCACTTCCATAAAATGAACCCTATTTCCATCGCCATTCCTCCCCAATATGCAGTCTTGGAGACCAGAGCCTAGAAAAGGGGATAAATGACTGCACCTCATCCTTTTTAATGGAAGAATGAGGGTTCCGGCTACTGTTGGCACTGCAGGCATGGGGAATGTGAGAAGGAAGGAGAAGAAATAAGAGGGGCAAGAATGGGGTAAAGATAGAAATAGATAAAACTGGATTGTAAGTGTAATATTTTCTACCATACTTAAAAAAAATGTTTTTGTAACTGTAAATGGCCAGAAAAATTCTGAAATATGACCAAAACTTCATTAAGGGACAACAAAGTTAGAAATGACAAAGCAGTTGTGAAGGCAGTATATGGAGAAAGTAAAGCAAACATTTTTAAAAACGGATTTTTGTTTAGTTTATCGAACTATGTAATTTACACATTGGCATGCCTTCTTAAGCACTTTTTTTGAAAATAAACAGAAAATTAATTTATTAAATAAGCATAGGCATTAAAATTTAGTAGTGTCACCCTATTTTTAAGGAGTAAACACATTAAGCTTCATGTCAGTTTTCAAAAAATGATCTGAGTTGTTGGAATAACAGGACGTGTCTTTGGATCCCTTTCTATTCCATTAATACTCAGCCCAATACAGCTGTGATAGGCCATATCCCAGACTACTTAGTGTTCATTTCATTCTACATGCTCTGGAGGATCAAGGCCTAATTATGAGCATCTTGTAATTTCACCTCTTAGGATGATCCACCCAAATGAATAGCTTAGGCATCTTTTGATTATAAGTACAAAGAGTTGTTTGTTTTTTTCCTCTACCAAAAAACTAACAATTTTCCTTTGTAGCATATCTGTTTTCTCTGACTTCAATGCAAAATAACTCTATCCAGAATTGCCAAAATGAAACTTTCAATCTCACTTTATGACTTTCTGTCCTTAGAGAAGGCTGTGAGGATTAAACAAAGTAATCCATTTTATAACCTACAAAAGTAGTTTACATATATATGACATTAATAGTTTCACTCAATCTGTTATTAGTCAAAACTATATTTACATTATCCAGACAAAGGTGTTTGGAGTTGCTGATGGGAAGTTCCATTTAAGTTCACATATCATGAGAACTTTGTTATACAATCTCCCCAATTTTTAATGAGCAAATAAATCTCTGGCCATTTTTCATACCGGTTGGCGTGGTTCCTATAAGATTTGCTAAACAAGTAACATATCAATATTGGAATTTCAGAGTTATAATAATTATTAATGTTACTTCCGTTAAGTTTTTCACGTGGGAAAGTCCTTCCGATTTTAAGTAGCACACAAAATACTTTAAGATTAAACTCTAGTATTCTAAATAAAAGTTTACAGCTTTGTACAAGCCTTTGATAAATAAAATATCAATACTAGTAACACAAAAATGTCATCCGTACAAGCATGTGAAATCGTAAGTAGGTAAGAGGAACGAGTTTTTTCATAATCAATACACACCATGCCCTAACTTTGAGTTGGCTTCATAACTCTGTGAGGAATGTCAACATCATTTTAATCCCTTAGAGATCGTGTAGTTCTTGTCAAAAAAAGCCAGTGGATTTTCACTGTCCAAATACGTTATTTATTAGTGGTAGATGGGGGATACACTTTGTTGCTTTAAATGTGGTCTATTCTGACCTATGCTGATGTAACTTGACGAGAAAAGAAATTATTCCAAAATCGAAGGTTGATTTTTTTTTTTTTTCTCATCCATAATATATTTTGCATGAGAGTCTTTGCCATCTCCTTTCGATAATATAAGATTTTAGCCACGGTTCATTTTGATTTTCTTATATGACATTCTGTTAGCTTAGCTTTGGATTACTCCAGTGTTATAAGGTTCTGAGACGTCCTCAAATGTTTGTACAGAATAACATTCTTCGATTAGAGCCATATCTTCCCCTGCACAAGTTTCTGTTTTCATTGTGCTTGAAGTCTAGGCGCTAGTGAAAACCATTAATCACTTCTACTTCAAGGTTAATGACGCTAACCGCTAAAATGCCCAGGCAGATACAGTAAAACAAATAGGCAACGTGAATACAGCTGGATGTGGCAGAGTCCAAAGGTTCAGTCCATTTTGCTCTGCCTAAGTGTGGAAATGATGTTAGCCTAAAAATACACATCCATGAGCCAGATTTATGCTGATTTATTTACCACAATTTTGTTATCGACATTATATATTTCAGTCAGCTTTCCTTTGTATATTTCTTTCACACAGCACCAAATCTCATATTTTGGGCTCATGATTATTATTATTTTAATTATTATTATAATGGTCCTCTTCCCCATCATCATTTTTTTTAGCTGACATTTATTGATCACTAGATTATATGCAGGGCATGAATTATTTCTTCTTATCTTCATAACAATCTTGTGAGATGAGTACTAATGTACCATCCACACACTTGGCAAGGTTAAATAACTTACCAAAGCTCTGTAATTTGTAAGCGGAAGAACGGTCATTCTGTCCCAGGATCACATGACTCCAAAAGTCAAAATTCGGGTTCCTAAACTTTTTTTTTTTTCAATTCAACATTGGTGAGGAATTTTCCTCATGTCTGTAATTGCAGAACCTACAGCTCTGCCTGGTAGACAAGCAGCACCCAGTAAATATTAAAACAACAAATCAAGATCTGGTCCCATGCCTATTTCAGTTTAACACTTCTGTACTTCAAGTAATGTTCTGAAGTTTATTTTCTATCTGTTCATAAAGTTATCATCCTTTTTATGTCTATAAACCTCTATTCCTGACCTCTTCAGTTTCTTTTTTTCCCCCCTATTTCTGGACTTTCTCCCATTTTTTTAAATTAATTAATTACTTAATTTATTGGCTGCATTGGGTCTTTGTTACTGCACGGGATTTCTCTAGTTGTGGCAAGTAGGGTCTACTCTTTGTTGCAGTGTGGAGGCTTCTCATTGCAGTGCCTTCTCTTGTTGCAGAGTGTGGGCTCTAGGCATGTAGGCTTCAGTAGTTGTGGTGCACAGGCTTACTCCCTTCCCAGCATGTGGGATCTTCCCGGACCAGGGGTCGAACCTGTGTCTCCTGCATTGGCAGGCAGATTCTCAACTACTGCGCCACCAGGGAAGTCCCGTGACCTCCTCAGTTTCTAATCCAAAGACAGTATAACACAAGGAAAGGAAACAGAGCATAACAATTGAATGTTGACTCCAGAGAAGAAAAATCTGGATTCCAAACTCATGTCTAGGACATAATATATTCCTAAGCATGGATATGTTTTGTAACTTCTTTACATTTAGAACATGAGAAGCTACTATATTGGGTTTTTGCAAAAGTAAAAGGAGATAAGGCATGTGTTACAGAAATTTTGCCTCCAATTAGAAACTGGTAAATTAAGTCCTTTCAATTAACAGAAATTGTTTCATATTTTTGTAGAGTATATGTGAGTAATTCATTACTTATTTGATTCCCACCCTATACCACAATGTGTTCAAATGTCTTATTCCACTATAAATAAAACAGTATGTTATAGCTGATTAAGAGCCTGATACTGAGAGTCTCTTGGCAGGTGAAGTCAGTCTTCACCTGTATTAAAACACTCAGGTAGAGCTCAGAAACTCCCTGTGGCAGACAGACCCTAAGGTGACCCCTCTGGGTCATGTGCTTGTATCATCTTCTTCCCTTGAATACAGGCACATCTGTGACTTGCTTCTAGTCAATAAACGATGACAGATGTTCATTTACATGGTAAAAGTTAAAGGATTTTTCAAATTTAATTGAAGTCCCTAATCAGTTGACTTGAGGTAATCAAAAGGGAGATTAATCTGAGTGGTTCTGTTTTTAATCAAACAAAAGGAGGGACAGGACCCCCAACGAGGTCAGAAAACTCTTCTATTGGCTTTGAAGAAACAAGCCATGCACTGTGAGTTCTACAGCTGGACGAAAATGAATTCTGCCAATAACCTGAATAAGCTTGAAAGCAGATTCTTCCCCAATCAAGCTTTCCAATGAGACTGTAGTCAAGGCTGGCAACTTGATAGCAGTGTTGTAAGACCCTGAGCCGCGACCCAGGTAAGTGGCACCTGACTTCTAACGCACAAAAACTAAGAGCTAATCCATGAGTTTGGCTTCAAGTGCCTAAAAGTATGTTGATTAGTTATACAGAAATAGAAAATTAATACATGCCCCATTCCACAAGTACAAGGGCCCAGTATAACTCTCTGGAGATAACCCAAAATTCTGTACTACAGCTTCCCTCTGCCATTGGGCTGTTGGCTTCCAAAGATACAAGAACATACCTGAAAGAATTGATGGATGTGAATGAAGTAAAATTTCATTAAAGGACAACATTTTCAGAAAAAAAGAAAAAACAACATATAAAACATGAGGGGGGCATCTGTCTTGAGAACTTAAGGTGAGGACCAATTTTTATGTTTCTGGAGAAAAGTGGTCATATTGGTTATGACTACTTATGTATCACAGCTGATTTTTATTATCAACCCAGGTACCATGTCACTCCATGGGAATTTGAGGGAGAAAGCCTATGTGTATAGATGCAGAGGACTTTAACTTCAGAATTCAGGCAGTAATCTTGTTAAAGACAAACAAACAAACCAACAAAAACCTAAGCATGGCTCAGAGCGAAGGAAAACCTTTCCCATTACCTTAAAGTACCATCATTGTCCTGATCTGTTTATCTCATTGGAAATCTACACTGGGCCTGGGTAAGGAAGAGTTTGTCAGTGGTGGCAGCACCACAGTTTGCAGGCATAGTCACTGGGAGACATACTTCTTTGGGAACACTCAGAATTTCCGGAGTTCTCAGGGACAGAGGATACCTTGGCATGACTATAGCATGTCACAACTTTACTTCACGTCTAGCAATAAGATGCTTGTGCTCTAGGTAACAGAGTCTGACAGGTTCAGCAACTCTCTGGCATCTGCCATTGCAGAATACAGGCTGAGGATGCAGACCTACTGATGGGTACACTAAGAAATCTCAAAAATATTTCATGAGTGCAACCTTTTCAGATTCTGAACTTCCTGTTCAAAATATGAATGGAAGCCTCTGTAATAGGGGCTTCTGTATAAATGTAATTGCATATGTACTTACCAATTTGAGTGGCCAGAGGAATATTTGAATTCATGTACCATAAAATACAATATAACAAAATTAAAGTGGAATGATCATCAAAAGGAGAAACAGGAAAAACAAAATATTGAAAATAAAAGCTTTCATAAAATGTAATCCTGAAATATGGCCTACATATTTCCTGGTAGTTGACCAAAATTTGAAGACAAAGACTTTTGAAGCCTTTGGGCACCCAAGTTCAAAAGGATGCATTTTCACTTCTTGTATTTCATAGTGTCAAAATATAAACAAATTATCTTTCCTGATACAAAGCTCAGAAATAATTATTTTGAATTTGCATAAAAATATGATGCAATACACAATGTGTAAACTAGTGGGTGGTCTAGGGTATATTCTCATTCAGAAGCATGTCATTTCTCTAACACAACGGTATGAAATATAACTTATTTTAAAACATTAAAGCATTTAGAGATTTTACTTAAAATACACATTTCTAACTTCTTTCAAAAAATCTGGAGATCTGTTGAAACTTGGCATCTACTCAGTTTGACAATGATTTCTGTGAGCTGAGAGGCACACACTCACTTTAAAGTGGCCTATCATCTCCAGGTTACCAGAGTCTTCTCTACTCCCTTTTTCATCTCATCCAGCCCTAATTGCTTAAGTTATCTGCCTGCTGCCTTTAGGCTATTGAGTTTGGGATCTTTTAATGTCTTTAATAATATCTGCCACAACATCTTCATGAAAATACAAAGCATTTTATATGTTTCTATAGTAACAGTCCCAATGTAACTAATCATGCTTTCCTTTTAATCTTAGCCCAAATAAAGATAAGAATGAAATCTTTCTCAACCAGATCATCTATATTTACTACCATAGTTAACAAACCAGTTTTCCTTCAGTGTCCTGATCTTTCCTTTTGATTTCTTCCCCCTTAACTATATATTTATAGACTTTCTAGGGGGAAAAAGGCAGATTTGATATAAAGAGAAGGAAAAGCATGCTTTTGCATTGAATTTTATTATATACATATATTTTATTTTACGTATCTGCTTACCAAATACCCACAAGACTTTCTCTGCTGTCACTTATTTATAGGAATATTTATCTTCATAATGTGCATAGGACATAATGCAGATAAATAAAACTAAAGCTCAGTTCTTACATGTTTGACTGTTTACTGCTGTAATTTGGAAAGATGCTCAGGACAAGATAGGGTGGGAGGGAATGTGTATTCTCTGATACATAGTAACTGCCCCTAGAGGATCCCAGTAGACCAATGATACTCAACCTTTAGCTTCCATCAGAATCACCCAGAAGATTTGTTAAAAACAGACTGTTGGTGGAGCCTGAAATGCTTGTCTAATGAGTTCACAGGTGCTCCTGATTCTGCCCATCATAGAAATACCATCTGATCGCCATTACACTATAATCCTCTTCAGGTAGATGTGTGTCATTTATTATTGAATTCCCATTAAATCACACCATTTCTCACATATGGGAGATGCTTAATGCATAGCTATGGAAGGAATTTTGACTTTGGCATTGTGACATAATAATATTTGGCCAATAGGGTTTGATGGGACCTCAATTAACAGGAGGTTCAGCTGTGGAAAGAGAAGCACATCATGTCGTCTGTCAATGTTGCCTTTTTCGAGTGTAATGGGGGAATCCCAGTTTTATACTTGAAAATAGATTGTGCTTTTTCTTCCATGAAGGATGTATGTATATATAATCAGAATTTTGTTTCTTTTTAAATGCAAGTAACCAAAATAGAATTGGATCCATCAAGTTGTTAAATCGAGGAAGAAGAATATGTTTAACTTTTAAACTGGAATACTATATGTAAATATATTTCAGCTCCTTGTATTTTTTAAATTTTATAGTCACATGATAGTTTAATCACTTTCATTGAAAAAAAGTATTCATGAAGATACATTTTTCCTATTAACTTTTCATTTTATTCCTTAGTAAAATAAATTTTATAAAAGAACCATATTGTACCTTTATCTTTCTTCTCATTCAGACTATGTCCCAACTTCAACAAGGCAGCTAAAATTAAAGTTATTCCTTAAAATGTTAATTTTTTCCCAGCAGTTAAACAAGTGGGTTATGTTTACCAATATTTTCTCTTTTCTCTTCAGCATTCAGCTGTGCTACATTATCTTCCCTTTCTTGCAGGTGTGGCCATGTTCCCTAAGTTCTTGTCAAAGAAGTATGGATGCAAGTGGTAAAAACTATACTTAGGCTTAGCCCGTGAAAAGAGTCCCACAGCATTCTACACACTTAGAGTAGGGTAAGACAGCCAAGATAGAAGGACCCTGGCCTCTGAATGACAATAGGGACAGCATCACCCTTATTCCCAACTAGCCTTTATTTGAGTTGGATATAAACTTCTACTATGTTAAACTACTAATATCGTGGGGTCTGTTTGAGCTGCTAGTATTCCTCCAACTAATATCAAAATTAGTATTGATACCTCGTAGTGGGTCCTGTTTTGTTATGAAGTAGTAAATTTCAGTAAATTATCATCTGCAGTAATTTATGAGGCTGACAGCATGCTAAGTGACAAGTCAATTGGACTATGATTGCTATTAATGCTGCCTTCACAAAAGTATTATGAGAATGAGATTAGCTCAGTGAGTACTTGTATTTAAGTAGAAAGAGACAAAAGGGAATAGAGATAGTCCAGAGCTTTAAAAGTGTGTAAAAGCTGACTGCAGTATGGACCCTAACAACTGAAAGGTAGGTTTGAGAATATCTTTGATTTTAAACACAAAAACAAACAAAACACGCTTGTTGAGGTATGTCAGCGGAACAGAATGACGTGGTTTGCACAAATAATCAGACTAAGAGTTTCACATCCACACTCAAATCTCTGGTTCCAGATCACTTCAAGGTAGCCAAAATTGATCTGAGAAGGGAAGGGGCATAGAGGTGAGATGCAAGGAAATAAAAGAGAGCTTAAATTTTGTCTAGGTGATAGATAACTTTGCAGTTATTGACTTACAGAATGGTTAGAAACAAATTGATCAGAAGTCTGCCAGGTTCTCAGGAAATCTTACTGTTAAAGAAACAAGGAGCTCAGACTGCTCTGGCACACTGAGACTCCAATCAATCTTTGGACCCTGAGGCTGCTACATACAGGTAGCAGGCTGTGAGAGGTATTTCTCAGGTGAGGAAAAGGGCTTACCAGTGTCTGCTTTCGATGTAGCTAGGAAAGAACAAAGAGAAGGAAATGTCACTTATAAAGGAAAGCCTGGTGCCTTATATAGATCAATGGATAGGAGCCCTCTCATTTGGTAGATTCTGAGTCTCAACCCCAGTAGTATTTCAAAATTAACATGGACTGGGAACTTCTGCTTGCCTCTCTTTCTCTTTTTTTTCCCTCAGGAGATAATTTTTTATTGTGGTGATCCTATCCAAGTTCGACCCTCGACTTTGGGTGTGCGTATAGTGTGGATAGGTAGGTGGCTGGGGGGGGGGGGATTGTCTTTTGGACCTTGATCTTTTGGAGAAGACAACCACTCAGACATTTTGGGCATTTTACAGCTGGGATGCAGGACTGTCTCCTTTGAGCTGGGATGACTATGTCGTTAATCTTTAAGTGCAAGATGAAGATGGAAACATATTTGGTGACACGAAGGGAAAACTGTGGTAGAGACTGGATCATTGTTTCTTAAACGTATGTGCCAGTTTTCCTGGGCTCACAGCTGGATAATTTCCTAGTCCCCCTCGAAGTCAAAGGTGGCCTGATGACTCAGTTTTGGCCAATGAGATCCAGGTGGAAATGATTAACTCACTCCCAGGCATGACCTGTAAAATCCTCCTTTGTGATTAATCCTCTATTTGCTCAAACCATCTCCTGGATGAACACAGAAAATACTGAGGCCTTAAAGAAAGGTTGCACCACAAAAGAGAAGGAACTAATTCCTGAATGACTATGGGAACAAAGGTCCTCACTGCTCTCCACGACTTCAGATGAGTTAGAAATAAAATCACCTGTGTGAAGCTGAAATAGGAGAGAAGGGGCGGGGCCACAATCTTCATGTCCAACATAGCCACAGGACGTGACAAAAACTAGGTCCAAGATGGTGGACAAGTCAACTTCTACTAGACCTTGAGCCTCATTATACGCCCATTGTAATACATCAAAATGCTAAATGACATACCTACAGGTGCCATGACAGTCCCAAGGCTGACCATAGAAGGTCAAAAAGTGGATGGTGGCCCAATTCCTGGAAATCCCCACCCCTCCCCCAAAATAGCTGGAATATTCCTCCCATTCATCAGCCTATGAAATTACCCACCCGTATAAAAACTGACAACCCCCATGCCCTGGTGTCTCTCTCACCTTCCGAGATGGCCCACACTCTGTCTGTGGAGTGTGTTTTTCTCTAAATAAATCCACTTCTGACCTATCATTTTCTCTCTCACTGAATTCTATCTGAGACAAGACATCAAGAACCTGAGCTTCATTAAGTCCTGAGACCAGTGTGTGATCTCAATTAAAAGACCTTGGGTTCAAGTTACAATCTAAGTTGCACGGTTTCAAAGCTGCTTGACATTGGAAATTTACTACTACAAAGCAAGTGTGCTACCATTTCAGTAACACTGAATTTGGCTATAACTTTAAATGCAAAAAACAACAATATTATCTGGTTAAAAGTGGGAGAAGTCGTCACTCTCATTCACTACTATGAAAGCAATAGTGGGACCGTCTTTCTAGGTAACAGGACCATAGAGTATGCCTCAGAATTGTAAATGGGTTCATGCTTTGATTGAGAAATTGTAATTGTGGGATTTCTTCCAAAGAAGAAAAATTTGAACAATTGTGCAACAATGTAAACAAGAAGAATGTCCATGGTAGTAAAGTTCATAAGGACCCAAAAGTGTAAATCAAAAGGGGCTAAAGCTAAATGCTTCACAGTGCATGCACACAAAGGAATACAATGAAGTTACTAAAATTATTTTGTGTATTTTTTTCAACTGAATGTGTTCAAAACTGCCTATGTGCAAGGCAGGTGTGTTTGTAGTAGCATAGATTGAAAAAACAGATATTGCCCCTTTTCTTTTGGAACACAATAGCCTGGATGTAAGACCTAGAACAATAGACTCGTACTGATTACCACAACAGGGAATTTCAGTGTCAAATGAAGTCACCAAAGAAGGGAATGAGGAGTATGTTCTTTGGTCCTAAGAGGCAAGTGTTTGAAGAGAGGCTCTGCTACCTACTTCACATGAAATCTAGGACAAGATGCTTCACTGGAAATTAAAATAATAACTATTCTCAAAATCATTTTGAATACCTTTACAATACATTCAAAGTGTTGCATACAGTATCTGACATACATTAGATGCTGAGAAAGACTTATTAAGGTTGTTATGATGATGATTAATTACCACTTTCGTTACTGACATGGAAACACTATATACTAATTTCTTAGGTGTATAAAGGTGGTTATAGAGCACTGTGTGAAGTATGTTACCATTTTTGAAAACGTAGATGGAGAGGATGGATAAAGGACATTTTCCAAAATATCAATTCCCTTTTGGTATGGAAATTTGGGAGGCTTTTAACTCATTTATTTACTTATTTATTTATTTTTACACTTTTAATTGCTTAACTTATTGACAATTGCCAGTATCTTTGAGAAAGAGAATCAGATGTTATATTTTTATTAGATTGCTAATTTTTAAATAAAACTCATGTGCTTTAAGCACACAAAATGCAGTACTTCAACCATAATTCTATAACATACTAATAAGAGGTATTCCTATAATGAACTCATGTTTTGTTAAAATGTCATAACATAAAGATGAGATGCACAATGGGCACATGAAAAGCTGCTCAACATCACTAATTATTAGAGAAATGCAGATCAAAACTACAATGAGGTATCACCTCATACTGGTTAGAATGGGCATCATCAGAAAATCTATAAACAATAAATGCTGGAGAGGGTGTGGAGAAAAGGGAACGCTCTTGCACTGTTGGTGGGAATGTAAATTGATACAGCCACTATGGAGAAGAGTATGGAGGTTCCTTGAAAAACTAAAAATGGAATTACCATATGACCCAGGAATCCCACTACTGGGCATATACCCAGAGAACACCATCATTGAAAAAGACACATGCACCACGGTGTTCATTGCATCACTATTTACAATAGCCAGGACATGGAAGCAACCTAAATGTCCATCAACAGAGGATTGGATACAAAAGAAGTGGTACATATATACAATGGAATATTACTCAACTGTAAAAAGTAATGAAATTGGGACATTTGTAGAGACATGGATGGACCTAGAGACTGTCATATAGAGTGAAGTCAGAAAGAGAAAAACAAACATCATATATTAATGCATATATGTGGAATCTAGAAAAATGGTACAGATCAACTGGTTTGCAAGGCAAAAATAGAGAAACAGATGTAGAGAACAAACATATGGATACCAAGGGAAGGAAACGGGGGTGGGGGTGGGATGAACTGGGAGATTGGGATTGCCATATATACCTTACTAGTAAGAAAAAAAAATGTCAAAATTGTGCACTTTAAATATATATGGTTTACTGTATGTCAATTATATCTCCATAAAAGTCCTTAAAAAAAATGAGCCATGTAAAAATATTACAGGGAACTCGAGCAACACAACGTTTCATGCTGCCTATACAATGGTTCTATCAGTGGAAGAAAGAGCTATGAATATTGTTATGCTTCCCAAGTTATTTCTGTAGATGATACAAAGGAAAAAGTTAATAGACCCAACAAGTACTGAATTGCTACTAGGTACCTGGCAATGTGTTAGACAATTTATATTCATTCTCTCATTCAGATTTGAAATTGTTCAAAGAGGAAGGTATAATACACACTTATTTTATCTATGAAAAAAAAAAAATCAAGGCTCAGAAACATTAAAAAACTTAACTGCAATTATATCTCTTAGTAGCGCAGTAGATGTAATAAATAAGAGCTTATTTTGTTTAAGGGTCTATGATAAATTGTGAAACTCTTTCCTTGTGGCATAATGTAAGAATTAAATTTTAATCTCCAAAAAAACTAATTCTTTCTTAAAATTAGTTTTCAAATTATCTAAATTTTTAAATAAGAACTATCAAAGAAGATTTGATAAAAAGAATTTGTCTCCATCTTATTACTATGAATTCATTTCTTTGTGCATTCAAATCCACCATTATATGTATTCTCATTTTGATAAACTAAAGAAATATCAACTTGGATGTGATATTAATGTTCCTTTTGGGCCTGGTGAATGATATTCTAATTTAATCTTTTTAACTAAAATTAGTTTATCTGGCTCAATACATTAGTGCTTTAATCTAAGCAGAGTCAACTGGAAAAAAAAAAAAAAGCAAGTGTAATGTCATAAAGAGAGATTTTTACAGACTGATAAGAGTGCCCTAACTGGACTGAAAAATTCTGTGAATTCTTAAAATAAGAAGGCTTGTAACTCTTTAAAAATATTTGTGCCAACTAACTTATTTTTCTTATCCCGACAGGAAGGTCATCAAAAACTGATCTTACAATAATTGCCATATTTGTAAAGAAAATGATGAAACAGAAAAAAGATTGGCCTAAAAGTTCCAGGTTACTGTTTAAAACTCAGTTCTGCCATTTAGTACCTGTGTGATGGAGGGTGAATTTCTTGAACTATCTGCCTTGTTATTTATTCAGTTGTGATTAAAAATACAAATCTAAAACGTGGGACTGTTGTGAGTATAAGCAGAACAGCACAATAAAGTATTTACTATAATTACTAGAACAATATTGTGGCTGTAGCAAACATTTGGTAAATGTTTGCTGAAGCGTTCAGATATACCAGAATTTAAACTTTTTATAAGGAAATGAAATATGCGCACATCAGAGAGAGATCAGATATTTAAGAAATGTATTTGATTTGTTTGATTAGATGTTTCCTTCAAAAAACCTAGTTGGTGTTCCTTGTTTGGGTCTGAACGATGGTCTCTTTTCAGTGTTTCATTTGACTTCATGTCAATTTTCATCTTAAATAAAGCCTTAAAGACTTATTTACATATTGTAAAAGTGACATCATAAAGTGTTTGCTTGGGACCCCATTATGTCCTACCAGGTGAGTTAAGGAAAACAGGCCACACAATGTCAAATCCTAATACATTGCTTTCTAGAGTGTTAAAGGGCAGGGGTAAAACTCCTATTTTAGGAAGAAGACCAAACAAATTATCGCCTTCAGATTAATTTCTATGTATATTTCTATCTCTTTTCTTTTCTACTCTTTAACTGCCCCATGAACCAGACACTTGGAAACAAGAGATGAAAGAATTCTGAAGTTGAAAGAAAAAAAAGAATCCATGCTATCACAAGCAAAGCTTTAGCTATATTAGGACTCAAATATATTAAATTAGATTTTATTTAAATTAGACTTCCAAACAACAAAAAACATCCACACATACTGAGGTGAATGCAAACTGAGTAATTTTAAACAAGAAGAAACATTTTTAGAAGCCCTAAAATGAAGAGTAATTACACTCATTTAGGTAACCATCAAATCTATAGGATTTAGCTTTCAAGTGAATTAAACATTGAAGAAGGATGGATTTATTTGACAGTTTGTTGAAGAGCTCCTCTGAATTGCAATATTTTTGGTTGATATGCATGTGTACCAGACCAACTACTTTGAAAATGAAGTGCTGTGAAAAATGTCAAGAGATCAATTTGGTGTAATCACTGCTCTGGACTCAAGCACTATGGCATGAAGTAAAGTAAATTATTGAAGTGTCTCATTTTGAAGGGCACATTAAATAGCATTTAATTATATCTGTTCAAAACATAAAGGCATTTTTAATGCAACATACAAAATATCTAAAATTAGAATGAAAAATCTGTTTGAAACATTTGTATGCTCACAGAGACACCAAGACTCTCAGAACTTTCCAAATAAAGATTCCATTAACTCTCAAAAGAAATATTTCCTATTTAGTGGCTTATCTATTGCTAATCTTACCTCTAAATTCTTATTGACTATTTCTGCTCTAATTGTTGACATCTCAAACAATTCCTATTTACTCTTACTTAGCATGATGACTATAGCCCTGCAGGGAGCCCCTTTGAATTCACACACTTAATTACTTCCTTCTCTCCAGGGAAGTGCTATTCTGGCAAAAGGAAAGGGGAAGGGTTTATTAAATGGTGCCATAAACTAGACAGTAATATTACAGAAGAGATGTGCATAAAAGGAGAGGCCAGAAGAAATATTAAGAAAAATATCTACAACTTGGAAATAAGGCAACAGGAAGATGACATGCCCTTTCAAAGCCTTATTTTAATAGAGTGCTCAAAGATTATCTAAATACCTAGAAGAATATCTCTTTGTCTTATGCTCTATCTACTATTGATTAAAGGTCAATTCTGTGCAAATTACATGGAAACGTGGAGATTTTTTGTCAGATCAAATGCAAATGGTTATCCACTAGAAACCATAATATCAAATGTTTTGCTTCTGAAGCACATCAGTCAGTTTTATGTCTAACCAAGTAATCTTATTTTAGCCCAACATTCAATTTTTAAATGCTGATAAATAGCCAAATCTTCAAGTGCTCTTTGAATCACCTTTATTATTCTGCTGTCTCTCTCACTGATGAGCTTAATCAAGTTGGATACATGCTCTTTTAGAATATATGATAGTCAAAGCAGACTGTACCCTGCCAAGCAAATCAAGGTGAATAAATTTTTGGTATTTTTGAAACTAAACTTCATAGTGTACTATTACTATTTAGTAACATTTCAAATATCTAAATTTCGGGGATGCCATACCCTAAGATGAATATTAAAATTCTCAATCACACACCATCATCGTAATTATCCACGTTTCACCTCCTTCCATTGAAACATATGATTAAAAGTCATATGCGTATATGCACTTACTGTCTTACAATATTATTTTAATCACCTGTGAGAAAATAATTGCACACTCAAAATTGATACACACAATTTTTTTTTTGCTGTTTTTTTGAATGCAAATTTCATGAATTCACTCAAACTATTCTAACAATAACCCATTACTTTCCATCCTCCACTGTATATAACATTAGGGTAGATACACAATCAGTAATAAATACATGTTTATGACAAAATATATGTATAAAGTATAAACCAAATTCTCTTGTGGATGTTTTATTTCAAAAGTTACATCAAAAATTTAATTTTCTCAGGATAATTAAGGTGAATCTTACAAGATAAAGAACCTCACACTCATTTAAAAAGTTGTATGTATTTTGAGCACATTGTGAACTAAAATAATAGGTTGGATTATTGATATAAATGGCATAAGTAGAAATTGTATACCAAATATACAAAATACAAAGATTCATTTCATAGTTTCATTTTAGTTTCAAAAATAGTTTGCATCTTAACTCCCTGAAGTATTACTGCCTGACAACATGGCATCAATTTATACTCATTTTGATACAAGATAACAAAACATGGAAAGAAATAACAAAAAATTTTTCATTAGTAAGTCATCCTGCCACCTTAGAAATAATGCCCTATGACAATTCCAAAATAAATCATACATATGCATAATTATGGAGCAATTTTATTATATATAAGCCCTTTTTAATAAAGGAAAGAAGGACAAAGTGTGAAATTTAACCCTATCAGTTACAAACCTATCATTGGATATATTTTATTATCTTTATAAAACTATAACATTTACATACCTAGTATTTTCAAATTGATAATAGTAGTAACATGCTATTAAATGCGTTTAATCCTAAAAAAGAAAATGTGTTCTTGGATGCTTGGGCTTTTTGAAATATTTTAACCCTTAAGTACAAAAAGAGAAAAAACAAAACAAAACTATAAACATGCTGTGCTTACCAGATGCTTCAGATGGCCTAAAATGCAGATTCTAGAGACCTAATCTAGATTTACAGAGTCTAAATCTTTGGGCCTGGTCTGGAAACTACATTTTAAATAAGCTCTTCAGCTAATTCTTATGAACATCTGGAATATAAGGTTTGAAAACTAATGCTTGAGGGAGTTGGTTCAAGATGGCGGAGTAGGAGTACATGCGCTCACTCCCTCTTCCAAGAGCACCAGAATTACAACTAACTGCTGAAGAATCATTGACAGAAAGACAATGGAACTCACCAAAAAAGAACCCCACACTCACAGACAAAGGAGAAGCCTCAGTGAGATGGTAGGGGGGGCATAATTGCATTAAAATGAAATCCCATAACAACTGGGTGGGAGACTCACAAACTGGAGAACAGTTATACCACACAAGTCCACCCACTAAACTGAGGGTTCTGAGCCCCATGTCAGGCTTCCCAACCTGTAGGTCCGGCAATGGAAGAAGGAATCCCCAGAGAATCAGACTCTGAAAGCCAGCAGGATTTGATTGCAGGACCTCCACAGGACTGGGGAAAACAGAGACTCCACTATTGGAGGGCACACAAAAAGTAGTGTGCTCACCAGGACCCAGGTGGAAGGAGCAGTGACCCCATAGGAGACTGACCCAGACCTACCTGCTGATGTTGGAGCGTTGCCTGCAGAGGTGGGGGGCAGCTGTGCTTCACCAAGGAGACAGGGACACTGGTGGCAGGGGTTCTGGGAAGTGCTCATTGGCATGAGCCCTCCCAGAGTCCACCATTAGCCCCACCAAAGAGGCTGTGAGCTTCAGTGCTAGGGAGCCTCAGGTCAAACAACCAACAATGTGGGAACACAGCCCCACCCACTGGCAGACAAGCAGATTAAAGTTTTACTAAGCTCCATCCACCCAGCCCAACCCATCATCAGTCCCTCTCAACAGGAAGCCCCCATAAGCCTCCTAGATAGCTTCCTCCACAAGAGGGCAGATAGCAGTATCAAGCAGTATCAGCAGTATTTCATTCTGTGGAACTGAAAACCACAGCCACAGAAAGAGAGAGAAAATGAAAAGACAGAGGACTTTGTACCAGATGAAGGGACAAGATAAAACCCCAGAAAAACAACCAAATGAAGAGGAGATAGGCATCCTTACAGAAAAAGAACTCAGAATAATGATGCCAAAGATGATCCAGAACTTTGAAAAAAGACTGGATGCAAAGATTGAAAGTTGCAAGAAAAGTTTACCAAAGACCTAGAAGAATTAAAGAACAAACAGAGATATGCAACACAATAACTGAAATGAAAAAATACAATAGAAGGAACCAATAGCAGATTAAATGAGGCAGAAGGGCAAATAAGTGACTTGGAAGACAAAATGGTGATAATCATTGATGTGGAAAAGAATAAAGAAAAAAGAATGAAAAGAACTGAAGACAGTCTAAGAGACCTCTGGGACAACATTAAATGCACCAACATTCACATTATAGGGGTCCCAGAAGGAGAAGAGAGAGAGAATGGACCTGAGAAAATATTGGAAGAGATTATAGTTGAAAAATTCCCTAACATGGGAAAGGAAATAGCTACCCAAGTGCAGGAAGCGCAGAGAGTTCCAGGAAGGATAAAACGAAGGAAAAACATGCCAAGACACACAGTATTCAAACTGACAAAAATTAAAGATAGAGAAAAGTTATTAAAAGCAACAAGGGAAAAACAACAAATAACATACAAGGGAACTCCCATAAGGGTAACAGCTGCTTTCTCAGCAGAAACTCTGCAAGCCAGAAAGGAGTGGTACGATATATTTCAAGTAATGAAAGGGAAGAACCTACAACCAAGAATACTCTACCCAGCAAGGATCTCATTCAGATTTGACAGAGAAATCAAAAGCTTTACAGACAAGCAACAACTAAGAGAATTCAGCGCCACCAAACCAGCCGTACAACAAATGCTAAGGGAACTTCTCTAGGCGGGAAACATAAGAGAAGAAGAGGACCTACAGAAACAAAAACAAAACAATTAAGAAAATGATAATAGGAACATACATATCGATAATTACCTTGAATGTAAGTGGACTAAATGCACCAACCAAAAGTCACAGGCTGGCTGAATGGATACAAAAACAAGACCCATATATATGCTGTCTCCAAGAGACCCACTTCAGACCTAGGGACACATACAGATGGAAAGTGAGGGGATGGAAAAAGATATTCCATGCAAATGGAAATCAAAAGAAAGCTGGAGTAGTGATACTCATATCAGATAAAAAAGACTTCAAAATAAAAAATGTTACAAGAGACAAGAAAGGACAGTACATAAAAATCAAGGGATCAATCCAAGAAGATGAGATAACAATTATAAATATAGATGCTCCCAATATAGGAGCACCTCAATACATAAGGCAAATACTAACAACAATGAAAGAGGAAATAGTAACACAACAATAGTGGGGGACTTTAACACCCCACTTACACCAATGGACCAATCATCCAGACAGAAAATTAATAAGGAAACATGAGCTTTAAATGGCACAGGAAATCAGCTTGATTTAATAGATATCTATAGGACATTACATCCAAAAACAGCAGATTACACATTCTTCTCAAGTGCACATGGAAAATTCTCCAGGATAGATCACATTTTGGGTCATAAATCAAGCCCTGGTAAATTTAAGAAAATTGCAATCATATCAAGCATCTTTTCCAACCACAATGCTATGAGATTAGAAATCAATTACTGGAAAAAAACTGTAAAAAACACAAACACATGGAGGCTAAATAATACGGTACTAAATAACCAAGATATCACTGAAGAAATCAAAGAGGAAATCAAAACATACCTAGAGACAAATGACAATGGAAACACAACAATCCAAAACCTACAGGATGCAGCAAAGGCAGTTCTAAGAGGGAAGTTTATAGCAATACAATCCTACCTCAAGAAACAAGGAAAATCCCAAATAAACAATTTAACCTTACACCTAAAGAAACTAGAGAAAGAAGAGCAAACAAAACCCAAAGTTAGTAGACGGAGAGAAATCATAAAGATCAGAGCAGAAATAAATGAAATAGAAACAAAGAAAACAAAAGAAAAATCAATGAAACTAAAATCTGGTTCTTTGAGAAGATAAATAAAATTGATAATCCTCTAGCAAGACTTATCAAGGAAAAGAGGGAGAGGATTCAAATTAATAAAATTAGAAATGAAACAGAAGTTACAACAGACACCACAGAAATAAAAAACACCAAAAGAGACTACTACAAGCAACTATATGCCAATAAAATGGACAACCTGGATGAAATGGACAGATTCTTAGGAAGGTATAACCTTCCAAACAGAATCAGCAAGAAATAGAAAATATGAACAGATGAATCACAAGTAATGAAATTGAAACTGTGATTAAAAATTTTTCAACAAACAAAAGTCCAGGACCAGATGGCTTCAGAGGTGAATTTTATCAAACATTTAGGGAAGAGCTAACACCCATCCTTCTCAAGCTCTTCCAAAAATTGCAGAGGAAGGAACACTCCCAAACTCATTTTATGAGACCATCACCACCCTGATACTAAAATCAGACAAAGATACTACAAAAAAAGAAAATTACAGACCAATATCACTGATGAATTTAGATGCAAAAATCCTCCACAAAATACTAGCCAACAGAATCCAACAACACTTTAAGGATTCTTCAATATAAACCAATCAATCAATGTGATACACCACAGTAACAAATTGAAGGATAAAAACCACATGATCATCTCAATAGATACAGAAAAAGCTTTTGACAAAATTCAACATCCATTTATGATAAAAACTCTCCAGAAGGTGGGCATAGAGGGAACCTACCTCAACATAATAAAGTCCATATAAAACAAACCCACAGCAAACATCATTCTCAATGGTGAAAAACTGAAAGCATTCCCTCTAAGATCAGGAACAAGACAACGATGTTCACTCTCACCACTACTATTCAACATAGTGTTGGAAGTCCTTGCCACAGCAATCAGAGAAGAAAAACAAGTTAAAGGAATCCAAATTGGAAAAGAAGAAGTAAAACTGTCACTGCAGATGACATGATACTATACATAGAAAGTCCTAAAGATGCCACCAGAAAACTACTTGAGCTAATCAATGAATTCGGTAAAGTTGCAGGATACAAAATTAACACACAGAAATCTCTTGCATTTCTATACCTTAACAATGAAAGTTCAGAAAGAGAAATTAAGGAAACAATCCCATTCACCATTGCAACAAAAAGAATAAAATACCTAGGAGTAAACCTAACCAAGATGGTAAAAGACCTGTACTCAGAAAACTATAAGATGCTAATGAAAGAAATCAAAGATGACACAAACAGATGGAGAAATGTACCATGTTCTTGGATTGGGAGAAGTAACATTGTGAAAATGACTCTTCTACCCAAAGCAATTTACAGATTCATTGCAATCCCTATCAAATTACCAATGGCATTTTTCACAGAACTAGAAGAAGAAATTTTACGATTTGTATGGAAATGCAAAAGACCCTGAATAGCCAAAACAACCTCAAGAAGGAAAGATGGAGTTGGTGGAATCAGGCTTCCTGACTTCAGGCTACACTACAAGGCTACAGTGATCAAGACAGTATGGTACTGGCACAAAAACAGAAATATAGATCAATGGAACAGGATAGAAAGCCCAGAGATAAACTATGGTCAACTAATCTACGACAAAGGAGGCAAGGATATACAGTGGAGAAAAGGCACCTTCTTCAATAAGTGGTGTTGGGAAAACTGGACAGCTACAAGTTAAAGAATGAAATTACAACACTCCCTAACACCATATACAAAAATAAACTCAATGGATTAAAGACCTAAACACTATACAACCCTTAGAGGAAAACATAGGAAGAACACTCTTCGACATAAATCACAGCAAGATCTTTTTTAATCCACCTCCTAGAGTAAAGGAAATAAAAACAAAAATAAATAAGTAAGACCTAATGAAACTTCAAAGCTTCTGCACAGCAAAGGAAACTATAAGCAAGACAAAAAGACACCCCTCAGAATGGGAGAAAATATCTGCAAATGAATCAACAAAGGGTTAATCTCCAAAATATATAAAGAGTTCATCCAGCTCAATATCAAAAAAGCAAATAACCCAATCAAAAAATGGGCAGAAGACCTAAATAGGCATTTCTTCAAAGAAGACAGATGGATGGCCAAGAGGCACATGAAAAGCTACTCAACATCACTAATTATTAGAGAAATGCAAATCAAAACGACAAAGAGGTATCACCTCACACTGGTTAGAATGGGAATCATCAGAAAATCTACAAACTGGAAATGCTGGAGAGGATGTGGAGAAAAGGGAACGCTCTTGCACTGTTGGTGGGAATGTAAATTGATACAGCCACTGTGGAGAACAGCATGGTGGTTCCTTAAAAAACTAAAAACACAGTTACCATATGACGCAGCAATCCCACTACTGGGCGTATACCCAGAGAACACCATAATTCAAAAAGACACATGCATTCCAATGTTCACTGCAGCACTGTTTACAATAGCCAGGTCAGGGAAGCAATCTAAATGTCTGTCAACACACGAATGGATAAAGAAGTTGTACATATATACAATGGAATAGTACTAAGCTGTAAAAAGCAATGAAACTGGGACATTTGTAGAGACGTGGATGGGCCTACAGCCTGTCCTACAGAGTGAAGTGAGTCAGAAAGAGAAAAAAAAATATATTGTATATTAACACATACATGCGGAATATAGAAAAATGGTACAAATCAACCAGTTTGCAAGGCAGAAATGGAGACACAAATGTAGAGAACAAACATATGGACACCAAGTGGGGAAAGCGGGGAGGGTGGGGGGGGGGGAGATGAATTGGGAGATTGGGATACCAAATTGTGCACTCTAAGTATATGCAGCTTATTGTCTGTTAACTGTATCCCAGTAAAAGTTCTTAAGAAAAGAAAAGAAAACTAAGGCTTGCAGTTATATGTCTTGAGCAATGGAATAAACAATTAATTAAAACTAGGTTTGGGATCTGACTGTGGAAAATTCTGCTACACCATTAAAGTGGTCAAGGAAAATTAAAGAAAAAAAAGGAGAGCAGTTTACAGTCTAAAACTAAGTTTTAGAGGGCCTCACATAATGGCTATCCACTGATTATTTACTATACCAGCAAATTCCTCATTTTTCCCACTTAGGTGGTTGTGGTTTATTTGACATCTAAGCCTGACTTTTGCATTTATATTTCTAATGATTTAGAAAGAGAGTCATAAATATTTTGTCCAGTATTGTTTTTAAAGTTGTTTTGTCTTTCAGAATTTACAAGAATTTTACTATGTCTAATGAGAGGCATAGATTGTACAGACTTGTGACACAAACATCCAGGTTACCATTTTACTCAAATTATTGTTTTGGAATCAGTTATTTTTCATTTGTTTCACAATTTTATAAAGTTTTAAAAAGTAATTCCCTTTTATGTGTTCAATTTGACATTTTTTATGTAAAGATTATATTTTGAACATTAACTAGGGTTTGAAAATACCATATGCACTGCAATCTGAAAAATAAAAGGTTTTAATGTTCAGTTTTTAAGACCAAAAACATATTGTAGTTGTTTTTACTTCCAAATGAAAAAATAAATCTTGACTTGTAGCTATATAAGAATAGATTAGTGAGTTTACTGAAGGAATGTGCTTACTTTAAAATACTAAAATAATTCTACAACTTAGTATTATGCTATGTCATGATAATATATAATATTAATCTATTATTTATGCCATCTTTGTTTAAATTTCATTTTACTTTCTGAGACATGGTTTAAGGAATACAAGTTGATCTACATGTTTTATACTCCATCAAATGTTTATTTTCTTTTCAATGTGTGATTATTTTTATGTGCAGTAAAGCATGGGTTGTCAGTTGAATATGTTGAAATATATAATCTTCGCACCTTTTATGGTGAATTCTGCAAATAGCACATCTTTTTCTATATATTTTCAACTGACAGTCAATGGGAAGTTAAAATTACAGCTACAGTTGGAGGCCACATTCTACTAAAAAGTCTCAAAATAAATTCTGTCACAAGGTTGCCTGCTTTAGATTATCCCTTGTTATAAAAAGGCTGTTAACAAAGTTGTTTTCACTAAACCTTTGATGATTTTGGCAGTTGAGCCCCTGAGGTAAACTTAAGAGCTATTAATGGAACATAGACCAATTAGAAAATTGGGAAAGTTATTAAATACTGCCTAACATAGCAACTATGTTTTTCTTTGAGGCTAATTCTTATTTTAACTTGAAATTTCATTTTGTTTCTTACTATTGAGAGTTCCTACACAAAATATTAAAATCATAACAATATAAATAAAACCATCTAATGTGAAATACATATTTTGCATATCATTACAATTTTAATGAATTAACAAAATATATAAAAGATTAAAAAAGATATATGGGAAAGGCATAAGGTAAATAACCTAAACTACACACATAATTTCAACAACACCTATGACAACTTTTTGCTTAATAAAATAGAATCTGTGTGAGTGACTTTCTAGTTATTTTGTCATTTCATTGCCAATTAAAAGAAGAGAGCATTGGGGTGGCAAAACCAGCAAAAGTGGTCCAAAGGTACAAACTACTAGTTATAAAATAAGCCCTGGGGATGTAATGTATAGCATGGTGAGTATAGTTAATATTAGTGTATTATATATTTGAAATTTGCTGACAGAGTAGATCTTAAAAGCTCTCAACAGTAGGAAAAACAGTCACTATGTGTGATGATGAATGTTAACTAGACATTGTGGTGATCATTTTGCAGTTTATACAAATATTGAATAATTATGTTGTATATCTCAAACTAATATAATGTTATGTCACTTATATTTCAAATAAATAAAAGTAAAATATATGGATGTTATTTTTAGAAGTAAATATATCCCTAATATCCATATTTGACAAAATTATAACACAGATAGGACAGCAAAAACAACAAGCCCAAACTTATATTTGGAAAAAAGATTTGTGTAAGTAAAAATCTAGCAGAGGCAAACCAAGAATCCTAACCCCAATACAAAAGTTCTGGGGTAGCTCAACATTACAAAAGGAAAGAAGGAAGGGAAGAAGGGAGGAAGGAAGAGAGGGAGGGAGGGAGGAAAAAGGAGGGGGGAGGGAAGGAGAGGAGGGAGGGAAGAGGGTTATTTCTAGGAAATTACAGTAAGAAATTGCACATTTTTTTTTTAATTCTAACAACATCTCCCTCCCCCATGTCTTTGCTCCTCCACCCTCAACTCTCTCTCTCAATATATTTTTACCACTAAAGCAGTTTAATATAACTAAACATAGCACCACAATGTCATTGATATGATTATCACCACTTACAGACAACCGACCATTAAAAGCAAAGTGGGAGGGCCATAAAAAAAGATAAAAACCGCTATATAATGATAAAAGGATCACTACAACAAGAGGATGTCACACCTGTTAACATAAAAGGGTGAGTCAAAATTATCCACAGTCATATTAAAACTTTTATAAATTCTACAGCCATAGTGCAGATAATTTTTGACTCACCCTCATATATGCACCCAATATAGAAGCACCTAAATACATAAAACAAATACTAATAGAGATAAAGGGAGAAACTGATAGGACTACAATAATAGTAGAAAACTTTAATATCCACTGACATCAACAAACAGATCTTCCAGACAGAAAATCAATGACAACAGAGATCCTTAATGAAACAATAAAACAGTCAGATTTAATTGAAATCTACTGCACACTACATCCAAAATAAAACAAAATACACATTCTTTTCAAGTGCACGTGGAACATTTTCAAGGGTAGACCACATACGAGGACACAAAGCAAGTCTTAACAAATTTAGGAGGATAGACATTATTTCAAGCATCTTTTCTAACCATAACAACAAGAAAATAGAAATTAACCACAGAAACAGAAATGAGAAAAAAAATGATTACATGGAGGCTAAACAACATGCTACCAAAACACCAAAGGTTAATGATGAAATCAAAGGAAATTCAAAAAAATGCCTCAAGACAGACAAAAATGAGAAAACCATACAAAATCTATGGGATGTAGCAAAAGCAGTCCTAAGAGGGAAGTTCATAACAATACAGGACTTCTTCAGAAAAAAGAAAAATCCCATATAAACAACCTAACATACCATCTAAAAGAATTAGAAAAAGAAGAACAAACAAAACGTAAGGTCAGTAGAAGGAACAAACATAAAGATCATAGAAGAAATACAGAGAGATTTAAAAAGCAATAGAAAAAAATCAATAAATCCAATAGCTAGCTTTTTGAAAGGATAAACAAAATTGACAAAGCTCTGTCCAGGTTCACCAAGAATAAGAAAGGACCTAAATAAACAAAACAAGAACAGGTTTTATTTATTTTTATTTTCTTTTTTAATTTACAATATAGCATAAATTAAAAAATAAAATAAAAATTTATGATATAGCATAAATTTAAAAAAAGCATTAGAAAATATTATGAACAGTGATATGTTAACAAAATGGACAACCTAGAAGAAATGGACAAGTTCCTAGAAACATACAGCCTGCCAAATGTGAATCAGAAGAAACAGATAATTTGAACAGACCAGTTGCTAGAAGTGAAATAGAATCTGTAAAAAAACAAAACAAAACAAAACAAAACAAAACCTACCAGCAAACAAAACTCCAGGACCAGATGGCTTCACTGGGGAATTCTACCAAACATACGAAGAAGAATTTATATTAATCCTTCTCAAACTCTTCCAAAAGAGTGAAGAGGAGGAAACAATCCCAAAGTCATTCTATGAAGCAGCCATTACCCTGATACCAAACCCAGACAAAGATGCTACCAAAAAAGAAAACTACAGACCAATATCTTTGATGAATACAGATGTAAAAATCCTCAACAAAATATTAGCAAACCAAATCCAACAATGCTTAAAAAATATACACCATGAGCAAACTGGATTCATTCCAGGGTCACAAGGATTATTCAATATATGCAAATCAGTCAATGTGATACACCACATCAACAAAAGAAAAGATAAAACCCACATGATCATCTCAAGAGATGCAGAAAAGGTATTTGAAAAAATTCAGCATTCACTTACTCATGATAAAAGTTTTTACCAAAGTGCATACACAGAGAATATATCTCAACATAATAAAAGCTACTTATGACAAACCCACAGCCAACATAATACTAAACAGGAAAAATTTGCAAGTTTTCTGCTAAATTCTGGAGCAAGACTGGGATGCCCTCTATGTTCTATTCAACATAGTATTGGAAGTCCCAGCTACAACACTCAAAAGAAAGAAAAGAAAGAAAAGGTATCCAAATCAGAAGGGAAGAGGTAAAATTGACATTATACGCAAATCATGATACTCTATAAGGAAAACCCTAAAGAGGCCACACAAAAACTGTTAGAATTAATAAATTAATTCAGCAAGATAGTAGGATACAAGATTAACATACAGAAATCTGTTGCATTTCTTTAAACTAACAACGAAATAGAAAGGGAAAGTTAAAAAAAACAATCCCTTTTAAAATCTCATCAAAAACAAACAAAAAACCACAGGAATAAATCTGGCCAAAGAAAGATATATGCTGAGTACTATAATATAGTGATAAAGGAAATCAAAGCTGATTTAAGGAAATGGAAAGACATTCAATGCTCTTGGATTGGAAAAATTAATATTAAATGGCCATACTACCCAATGCAATCTACATATTTAATGCAATCCCCATCAAATTACCCATGACATTTTTCACACAACTAGAACAAATAATTCTAAATTTACAGGGAACTGCAAATGACCCAGAATTGCCAAAGCAATCCTGAGGAAAAAGAACAAAACTGGAAGCATAACCTTTACAGTCTTCAGACAATACCCAAAGCTACAGTAATCAAAATAACATGGTATTGGCACAAAAAAAGACATATAGATCAATGGAACAGAATACAGAGCCCAGAAACAAGCCCAATACCTACAGTCAATTAATCGTCAACAAAGGAGGCAAGAATACACAATGGAGAAAAGACAGTCTTTTCAGCAAGTGGTGTTGGGAAAGCTGGACAATTGCATGTAAATCAATGAAGTTAGAACAATCTCTTGCACCATACACACACACACACACACACACACACACACACACACACACACAAACTCAAAATAGCATAAAGACAAATATAAGACATGACATCATAAAACTCCTAAAAGAGAGCATAGGCAAAAACATTCTCTGACATAAATCATACCAATGTTTTCTTAGGTCAGTCTCCCAAGTAAATAGGAAAAAAGCAAAAATAAACAAATGGGACCTAGTCAAATTTATAAGCTGTGCACAGCAAAAGAAGCCATTAACAAAAGGAAAAGACAAGCTACAGAATGGGAGAAAATATCTTCAAATGATGTGACTGACAGGGCTTAATTTCCAAAATATACAAACAGCTCATACAACTCAATCAAAAAATGGGCAGAAGACCAAAATAGACATTTCTTCAAAGAAGACACACAGATGGCCAACAGTCCCATGGAGAAATGCTCAACACTGCTAATTATTAGAGAAGTGAAAATCAATGAGGTACTACCTCACACTGATCAGAATGGCCATCATTAAAAAGTCTACAAATAAATTCTGGAGAGAATGCAGAGAAAAGGGAACCGTCCTACACTGTTGATAATCTAAATTGGTTCAGCTACTATGGAAAACAGTATGTAGTTTCCTTAAAAAACTAATAACAGAGCTATCATTTGATCCAACAATTCCACTCCTGGGCATATATATCTGGAGGAAATGCTGATTTGAAAAGATATTTACATGTACCTCAATGTTCACAGCAGCACTATTTACAGTAGCCAAGACATGGAAGCAACCTAAATGTCCATCAACAGATGAATGGATAAAGAAGATGTGGAATGGAAGACAACAGAATACTACTCAGCCATAAAAAAGAATGAAATAATGAATAATGAAAGAAGAATCAATTTGCTGTATACCTGAAACTAACACAATATTGCAAATCAACTATACTTAAATAACTAAAAGCAAATTTGGGAAAGAAATAATTTGCAATAATGATATTCTACACTATCAAGACATACATTTTTATGGTGTGATTTTGATGTTTTGAGATATAATTGTTCAAATAAAATAGTATCACTAAAGTGTGATAAATTTATACCACATTTCTGCCTTCTTTTCCCACCTTATACAATATTATAAGTGAAGAGTGAAGTTATAACAACAGTTAAGTGAAGGAACTCTGGTGCCAGAATATGTCAGTTCAAATTCTAGCTCTATCCTCGCCTGTCTCTCTTCTGGAGAACAAGTGGCTTAGTCTCCAACTCCTTCATGTTCACTTGTAAAAATGTATATATATAAAAACAGTATGTGCTTTGGAAGGTTGTTGTGAGCATTAAATTAGAATGGCATTCAGCTCACTTTAAGTGCTGTTAAAGTGTTTGTTGTCATGAAATAAATTAGAATTGTATATGCAGGATGCCTAAGAAGGACATTAAATCTGTCCTTTTATATGTTTTTATATGAGTCCAAGAAAGATACAGAATTGGAATCATGATTGACCTTAACTAGATTAAATAACATGTTGGGTTCTATATTAGAGTACAGCATGTCAGTTAAGAAAACACACTAACATTCGTTAAGTTGTAATTGCCAAACAAAGATAGCATATCAACACCAAGGAAAAGCGCTCCGGCATTAGAATGCCCAAGTTTATACTCTGTTTCTTTACTGACTAGCTGTGTTATCTTATGCTAGTAATGTTTTTGTCTCAGTTTCTGTATCTATAAAATGGAACCAAATGGAGCTTAACTCATAGATCTCTTGAGAGTTAATCTGTGTAAAACAAATACAGAAAAACCTCAGTAAAGGTTCAACGAAAGAAGAACTCTATCAGTAGTATTATTGTTGTTATTAGTAGTAAATAGTTTCATATTATCTCACACCATCTTCAAAACTATCTCCCAATAATTGTGTGAGGTTTTAATCAAACCATTTGACAGATGAGAAATATATGGTTTAAAGAGACAAAACCATAACTGATTCAACTGGAATTTGAACTTAAGTCTACTTGGCTCCCCAAATATCCTCTCTCCAGAACATCAGCAGAAGCTGTCCAGGGGGAACTTCCCTGGTGGCGCATTGGTTAAGAATACACCTGCCGATGCAGGGGACACGGGTTTGAGCCCTGGTCCAGGAAGATCCCACATGCCATGAAGCAACTAAACCCGTGCACCACAACTACTGAGCCTGTGCTCTAGAGACCGTGAGCCACAACTACTGAGCCCTTGTGCCTAGAACCCGTGCTCTGCAAGAAGAGAAGCTACTGCAATGAGAAGCCTGCACACCACAACCAACAGTAGCCCCCACTTGCCACAATGAGAGAAAGTCCATATGCAGCAACAAAGACCCAATGCACCCAATAAAAATTAATTAATTAAATTTAAAAAAAAAAAGCTGTTCAGGGTATCATGGGGATGCTGGAGACTCTTTCAAGGCATCTGGAAAATCAAAAATATTTCCATTATGCTAAGATGTTACATTCCTTTTTCACTTTCATTCCCTTTTGAGCAGTGAAGTTGTCCAGACTATAAGACTTGATACTGCAACAGATTGAAAGCATAAAGAGATATGTGAAATGAATTGTCCTCCATTAAGTCAGACATTAAAGAGATCTGCAAAAATGTGAGACAATGCCACACTTCTTACTACTTTTTTTGTTTTTGAAAGTATAGTTATTTTTCATTAAACAGATGAGATGCTAATATGCAATGTCATTGTTATTTAATAGAAGTAAATTAAATATTTTACAATTTCTTACTGTAAATTTCTTATATGGCAAATATTGATAGATATAATGCATGTAAATAAAAGCACTGTGGTATCAATAAATTAAGATAGTATGAGAACAAAATGGGAACCACTGTATTCTGCCATTTTATTTCAGTCACCCACAGAGGTAGCAAGTGCAACAGATATTTCAATTAATTCTTCCCAATAATATGTTCCTTCTTTAAAAAAAAAAAAAACTGCTTAATTCACATACCTTGGCTGAAGCATCTCTAATTATCACAATCTTCATTACATAAGACTGAGTCCAAGATAGGTACCTGAATCAAGTTGGCTAATCATACTGTCTTCTGGGAATCTAGAATGTAGCTTCTGATTCATACAATATATTAGATTGCAGGTACTTAAAAGTGAATATTGACCTAGTATATGATCTAATATCAGTGACATAGTGAATCAAAGCCACGCACAAGCAAAGAAAGCTAGTTGGCAAAAAGAACCAAAACAATGCAGAGAGAAACAGAGACACGAGGCAATCACTTCAGCTGCCAGATAGGAAGAAGCCACCCTGATTAGGAACATCCAGTCCCAGTCTCCATGGACCAGTTCCATTTTACTTCCTGATTTAGGATGTTCTTTAGAGAGGCTGTGTATCCCCACAATCTTTTGGATATTTGCATTCCTTTGAAAATGTATCTGTTTCTGTAATAAATTTTCATTGAAATATAACACACATGTAGCAGGGCATATACATTTAAAATATACACATTAATGATGTTTATAAAGTAAAAGCATTTGTGTAGTCACCACCCAGCTAAAAATGAGAACATTACTAATGTTCCAGATGCCTTGTGCATGTGTTCTTCAGATCATGATTCCCTACAAAAGGAGCCTTTAACTTTTATTTCTATGGATGTCCTCGGCTGCATATGAACTTGAAATAACTAAATGGTGTGAGATGTTATCTTTTGTGTGTGGGTTCTTTTACTTAACATTATACATATATACAATTTCTTCATTCATTAATTCCATAATGTATAGCAGTAGTTTGATTTTTTTCAATGCTATACAGTATTGCCTTCATGGATGTACTAATATTTGTTTATTCATATTGATGTGCATTGCATTGCTTGTACTTGAGGGCTATAGTGAATAATGTCTTTATATTTGTTCTGTTTCTGGAGAAGCATGACTAACAGGAATATTTTTATCATTTTACCAATAAATAAGTTTAAACACTCTTTACCTGATTTTAAAATTTACAACACAGAATTTAATAAAAAGGAATGTGAGCTATCAGACTGTCCAAAAAGATGTTTTTTTTTTCCAGAAGAGAATGACTTGTGATATCATAGATAGACAGATAGATAGATAGATAGATAGATAGATAGATAGATAGATAGATAGATATAGATAGATAGACAGACAGACAGACACATTTAAGAAGAAAATTTTCCATGCAAGATGGAGCCGTTGAAAAGAAAAAGTTTAACTGGGTACCATTTAAGAGTCTTCACAAGATGAATCATAGTATCAGTTTCCACTTACTGCTGTGTAACAAATTACCACACACTTGGCTTAAAATGACACACATTTATTATTTTTTTCACACATTTATTATTTTACAGCTCTGGAGGTCAGAAACCCAAAATGTGTCTACAGGCTAAAATCAATTTATTGGCAGAGCTGCATTCCTTCTGGAGACAGGGGAGAATCTGCTCCCTTGCTCTTTCCAGCTGCTGGAAGCTGCCTGCATTCCTTGGCTTGTGACTTCTTCCTCCATCTTAAAATGTATTGCTCCAACCTTTGCTTATACTCTCACATCTCTTCTGACTCTGATCTTCCTAACTCCCTCTTACGTGGACCTGTGTGATTACATTAGGCCCGTATGGATAATCCAGGATATTCTCTCCCCATTTTAAGATTCTTAAACACATCTCTAGGGTCCTACTTGGTGTATAAAGTAATGTATTTACACATCCTGGGGGTTAGGATGTGGACATTTTTGGGCAAACATCTGAGAAATGACAATTTTGATATTACACAGAAAATGTTGCCATCTCACATTAATCAAACTTGGAATAGTGTTAGTCCAGAACACGAATTTATGTACTTATAATATAGATCACAATACTTTTTCCAGAATAACTACTGCAGTCATTTCTTAGAGATGGATCTACACAGGAAAGTAATTTTAAAATCATAGTTTCCAATCTAAAATTCTAAGTGTGGAATCAGTTACATGAGCGAAAGCTTTACTACTAATGGAAAAACATAGTGAACCATCTATTTCCACAGAAGCGGATAGCATCCATAATAAGACCACAATATCCAAGGTTAATTACCGAAGACTCTTTCTGTCTCCTGAATTTCTAACATGGTCACTGGCAGCCTTTGCCTTTGGGGTCTGCTTTCTGTATCATTCCGTTTTACCAATTCATCCTTTAAGTGATAGTCCTCAATATGCTTGTGTCTACTAGCCCATAAACCTTCTATCTCAGTAAAGTGATAGTAGATCCTCATTATGAAATGGGTGATTTTATAGTTTCACTTTCTAATGGGAGCATAATTTCATTTATTTCAGAATTCTTAGCTGGAATAGAAGAGGAATGGGGGTAGGTCTGAAGTATAAGCGGGAACCTTTCCTGAATCAAAGATACATAATCAGGAGCATAATCTTGACTTCTTATGAAAAACAGAAGAACTAGAGACATTTGATTTGAATGGGCATTGGTTTACAGGTATGTTATACATATAAATGAAAAATGATTACATTGAAAAATATTATAGTTCTAAAACTCAGTATAAGAAAGAACTCACGAAACAACTTGTTCAAGCTTCCCTCAGTCAATAATGGAGTTCCCTGTGATTAAATGCCCTCCAACATTGATTGGCTTATATTTGGTAGAAGGATAATGGAGAAGATTGTAGCATCAGATCGGTGTGAGGTCCACATAACCTTTAAATTTCTCCCAAAGCTCAGGTGCTTTGTTTTCAGAATAGAAATATCAGCTTTGGAAAAGATACAAACTCTGGCCTGGACAGATCTGATATCCCTGTTGTATTTAAACTTGCTTTCAAACTGACTCACACATTCACCAAGAGAATGGAATGTAATTACGTATTTCATTTTTAAAAGTGTTTCCTAGGTGCAAAATAGGAGAGAGAGAGACTATTAGTAAAGGAAAGAAAGATAAAATGAAGACATATGAAATGCTTCAAAGGACACTGCCCTGCCGATATTTTATTTGACTGTGTTTCTAGCCGACTTCTCTGTTCTCCTAGTCCTACCACTTTGTGGGAAATGAGGATGAGTAGAAAATGCACAATTGGGTGGTATCAGAGAGAGCATAACCTACAAAATAAAAACTAGATTTAATTTGCACATTTGATACAAGAGTCAATGTTAGGGGTAAAAAAGGATTAACTCCATCCAAAACAAATTTAGAAGATACTGCCTGACTCAGCTAAAAATAACCATAGAAGAATTCTACTTACTTAGAGATACAAAGGACAAGAGTATCTTTAAAGTCTTGTAGTGACTATTAATTCACCCTTTGCAAGGAAATTTAATGCTGTGATATACAGTACCATTACTTTCTGGCATATTAAAAGGATAAATAATAATAAATTTAAATTTACTTATTCAGGATGTAAAGGGGTTGGAAACATTTGTGTAGGGCACAGTCTTTGTGATGCTATTACCCTTACAATTATTAATTACACTGTCTTAAATTCTTAACAGAATTGGCCATTTGAGCTAAGATACTGTCTGTAATGATCTATGACCTCCATGAGCCCTGCCTCCTGCTATTTATGTACCTGTCTATTACCTTCTGACATTGAGTGGGGTCAAGCTGTATAAACAATAAGGATGTTGTAGAAATTATGGACTGCGACTTTCAAGAAAGCTTCTACCTTGTGTTCTCTTGGATTATCCACTGTGGGAGAAGTCAACTACTAGATCATGTGGACACTCAAGCAGAAGCCCAGCGGGGAAGAAACTGAGGTCTCCTGCTAAAGACCAGCAGCATGTAGGCGAGTGTGTCTTTCAGATCCAGTCAATAGTTTGGAAGATGGAAGCCCCTTCCAGAACTTCTTAAAGGTGAACTCATCAGAGAACCTGAGCCCAAACCACCCAATTTAGTTGCTCCTGATATTTTGATACACACAAATTATGTGAGGTATTAAGTATTTAACTGTTATTTAAGCTGTTAAGATTTGGAGTTGTTATATAGCAATAGGTAATTGATAACATAATTTTTGTGAATATGCAAATATTTATGTAAATTATGTTAATCAGTTCACTGAATTAGTACCTTAGTGAGAAAATTCTTCCCTGAATAGCCCTTGCAAGTATCCACACTACTCCTACACACAAGAAATTACTGAATCCCACAGGGGTACTTTAAAAAGAAAGGGACAATCTACATATCTTGGGCCACACAGACTGGCATAATTTAATAATGATTTTTAAAACTATCCCTAGTTTATAAGCAGAGGTGGTACACACACACACAGGCACACACACACATTATTTAAACCTCACATTACAGCAAGTTCAAGGAATAGTGAGCAAGGGGACAACTTTAAAGGACCTTCAGCCTTGCTTATTCTAATTAGAGAATAGTAGCTACTATTCATGGAAATCTTGTTGAAGTTATATGCTGGTTGCTTTTGTGTTTGGCTGAGTTCTCTTTTAGGGAGTTGTTAATGTTAGAATTTAGTAAGACATGACTTCTAGTTAAAACACATATTTAGTCTCTTTGTATTTCTTAATTCATTATTTCATATTGAAAACATAATAAGGGTCAGAGGTGGGAAAAAATGTTCTCATTTTACAGCAGAAACTTGCATCATAAAGCTTTGCAGTTTTGTGTTGTATAACTATTATTTTGAATTTCTTGTATTTTTAAAAATGATTCTAAAATAGACTATATGGATTATGGGATAAGATTTTATCTTTATTTTCATAAAAGGAGAGACAAGGATTATCTAATTTCTAACCATCCTAAAGCATGTTAGTTTATCACTAGAAGGAAAACCAGTGATATTTTCAAGTTGGATTTATTTAATTTTTACTAACCTCTTCTTTGAAGCAAAAGAATGATAGATTTCAATGTATGCACATAAAAATATAAATTAGTAACTATTTAATACCTATGTATAATTATTAAGTGAAACTGATATTTTATATTTATATAGGTTCTAAAAAAATCAAGACTTTAATGAATTAAGTAAATATATTTCATGTCTAGTATTCTAATACCCTATTCAACATGAGAAATAGATAAATTAGTGATATATTAAGAAAATGACAAAATATTAGATCTCTATGATTAAGTACATGGCTAGCCACATTCAAAAAAATGAGGGATGAGGGAAATTCAGAATGTATGAGTTTTTTAAATTGTTAAAACACATATGTTTAAATTTCCATATGATAACTTTTTCTTTATGTTTACTATGGAAGTATTGTTCATTATTAGAAAAAATTTAGAAACCATATATGTTTTGTCGGCTGTAAAAAAAAATTAGAATTTTTTTGTGTTGTACAATATTTTCCAAATGGATTCCCATTTATCTTCACAACTGTTCATATAAACATTTGGGAGCTAGAAAGTCAGTAACATTTGACCTCTGGATATTTCTGTCTTCTCTCAGACTTGCCCAATACTAGTGAACACCAAAATGTAATTCATCACTATGTCACTCTTGCCTGAAGAATTTCTTAGGGGCTCAAGAAGAATGATGAGGTTAGTCTTTAAGCCCTGAAAGTTCCTGAAGGTGAATTTTTCTCTTTGATGTGCACAGATGATTCTGTCTTCGTTGAAGATTTGCTTCTGGATCTTTGTTCTCAATGCCAGCATTCAGGCTTTAGGTAGCCTATTTAATACCCTCAATTTAATGGAAACTTAGGTCCATATGTCCACTTACACATCATTCTTGGCAGTAGATATTTCAGCTTCAGTCTAGACTATGTTCACTGTCACAGTAGTGGCATGTCAGTTGAACTTGTGGGAAAAATACAGCAGAAGTAGCAATGAGAGAATAGAATGAAGATTCTCCTGGAGAAGGAATTTGAGTTGCAATGGATAGATTTTTTCACAGAATATTGAGCAAACTCCTATGGTCCCCAATAAAAGTCTATTTGCAGGAAGCCTAAGGAAATTTCTTGGAAAAAGAAGCCATAAATGCTAAACTTGACCTTACTGAGGTCATAATTTTTATAAGGCAGTAAATTATCTAAGTAAAGCATTAGATACATTTGAATTTCTCTCTGCTCTAAATCCCCAAGTGTCAAGGGGCCCAAGATTTAAAAATTGTCAGTTCTAAACCTCCAGCAGTTCCAAATGACCCAAGAATTACGTTCCTGGGCATTGATCTCGGAGACATGAAAACTTAGGCTCACACAAATACCCAAAAACACATGTTGTTAGTAGGGTTGCTTGTTACAGCCTAGAACTGAAAAACAACATAGATTTTCTTAAATGGGTGAATTGTTACATCAACTGTGGTACACGCATAGCACAGAAAACTACTCAGCAATAAGGATAGGCTATTGATAAATACAACACTTGCATAAATCTCCAGGAAGTTATGCTAAATGAAAAAAAGCCAATCTCAAAAGTCATATAGCATATGATTCCACTCATATACCATTGCCAGTGAGAAAAACAGAGAGATGGAGAACAGACTAAGTAGTTGTCATAGATTAGAGAGAGGGGTGGAAATGGGTGAGACAGAGGCAGAGCTGTTTCACTAAGAACTATTAAGAAAAAAAATAGAATATTTTTTCATGATCTTAGGGTATGCAAAGATATTTGAAATACAACACACAAAATGTTAATCATAATAAAAGCAATAAATGAAAGTATATTCAAATTAAGAAATGTAAGATGTATTTAAAAAACACCATTGAGAGCATGAAAAGGCAATCCAGCAATGGAAGAATATTTGCCATTTAGGTATATGATAAATTACTCCTATATAAGGAGTTCCTACAAAACAATAAGGGGAAGCTGGGATGAAGTGAGAGAGTAGCATTGACATATATACACTATCAAATGTAAAACAGATAGCTAGTGGGAAGCTGCTGCATAACACAGGGAGATCAACCTGATGATTAGTGATGACTTAGAAGAGTGGGATAGGGTGGCTTGGAAGGAGTCGCCAGAGGGAGGGGATATGGGGATATATGTATAAATACAGCTGATTCACTTTGTTGTACAGCAGAAACTGGCACAACAGTGTAAAGCAATTATACTCCAATAAAGAGCTTGAAAAAAAAAGCGACTATGAAAAAAAAATGGACAAAAAGTTTAAACAGAATGTCTTCATAAGAGAGCATATCCAAATGATCAATTAACATTAAACAATGATTAAATTATACACACTATGATCCAGTAATTCCACTCATATTTATATATCTAACAAAAATGAGTACATATATTCACCCAAAGATACATACACATAAAAGCAACACTACTTATAATAATACTAAACTTGAAACAAACCAAATGTTCCTCTATGTTTGCATGATTTGGTAGTCTTGTATTTCTACAGAGTAATACTACAGAGCAGAAATTACAAAATAATTACAATTACATATACTATCATGGATAAGTCACTCAGTATGTTAAAGGAAAAAAATATTTACATGGAGTACATAATAAACAATTCTATTTATAAAAATTCCAAAATATAGTAAATTAGGTCATGGAACTAAAACTTAGGAACTAGTTACCTTGAAGAGGGTGGGCAGTACTTGGTAGGGACACAGCATTATTTTGGGATTTTGATACAATTATGCTTTTTTTTTAATATCTGGGTGAAGGGAACAGCAGTAAGTTTACACCCCATTAAAGTTCATTGAGGTAGGTATTTAATATCTTTGCTCTTTTATATATATATATGTATACACACACACACCCACACCCCACTTCAATTTAAAAAGAACATGTGATTTTTCTGTGCTTTCTCTTCTAGATAAACTTTAGTTCCAGAAAATATACAAAAAAAGGAGAGCAGTAAACTTACAGACTTGGGAATTGTTTTTATCTTTGCTGTTTTGTATAATAACATCTAGGAGTATGCTACAGCTTTACATTTAATCGGTATTTATACCATTCTGAAACATTTTTCAGACTTTTTTTTTTATATAGGTCATGCAAATTTTTCATGAGATGATTTTCTTAATTTCACGTGTATATCAATCACTATTGCTATTGTAACAGAAAGTGTTTCATTTGATCACATTTTCTAATTGGTTTATAATGATATGTAGGAAATATATTCCAAATTTCAGAATATATTCTACAAAACCAGTCAAGGAGTGTGTAAATACAGAGCTTTATGGAGATTCATTCCGCGGCTGCTTATAGAAAATTTAGGGAAAATGATTGCTAATAAAAAGTTGCTTAAATAAAATGGGTACAACCATGTTAAGAATTAACGACCCAATAAAAATGATGTGGTGTATGAACATTTAATTATGTGGAAAATGAGGTGAAACCATTGCTAAGTGAAATAGCATGTTATAAATGTTATGCGTGGGGTAAGTCAAAGTCAGAATGGACACATACTAATTATCGATAAGAGCAATATATTAGTGTTGTGGTTATGATCACCTTCGTTTAATTCTTTTTACCTGTTCTCCTGAGTTTTAAAAGTACACATCTTAGTACAGTCGTCCCTTGGTGTCTGTGGAGGATTGTTTCCAGGATGCCCCTCAGAGGCCAAATTCATCAGATGCTGATGAGAGAAGTCTCTCCTATAAAATGTTGTAGTGTTTGTGTAGAACCCATGCACATCTTCCCGCATACTTTAAATCATCTCTAGATCATTTATAATACCTAATACAATGTAAATATTATATAAATAGTCACCAGTGGGCAGCTAAGTTTTGCTTTTTTGGAACTTTCTGGAAAACTGTTTTTCCAAATATCTTCAAGCTGTGATTGGTTGAATCTGAGGATGCTGAACTCCTGGATTCAGAGGGTTGACTATACTAAGACTTTACAGACAATTATGTTTTCAGTGCAAATCAGCCTTTTCCTCCTCTGAGAATAATACATTCATTTTAAAAAATACCAGTAAAGGCTTTGTTTAAGAGAAGCCTTCCAAAAACTTCATCTGAGTAAGTGGAAGAATCAACACTGACTTTGGAATGGAGCAGAGCAGGTTAAAAATTCTGGCTTGGTGTTTAAGAACCTGTGCCTTTGGAAACTTATTTAACTTCTGGGAGACAATTTCCTCTGTAAAACTTGTAAAATAAAATAATCGCATAAGATTTGGTGAGTATACTATTGTTTTATCCTAAATAAATTATAGTTATATGATTACTGTTATTATTTTTACACTGGACAAAAGCTTGGGTGTTATATTCTGATTCACTGTTGATCACATTCTCTAATTACAAATCAACACATCAGATTTCTAAAAGTAGATATTTTACTTCATTTTTATATAATTACTTTTTAACTGTTTATCATTTAAGAAGAAATCGCTTCAAAATTTTATAAATTTAAGTTTATAATAGATGAAAATACATAATTGCGCATTTTCATTTTTGTTACTTTATCTTGTTTGTTCACTCATTTCAAGAAACTTTCTTGATCTTAACGTGAGCCAAACCAATTATCCTTCAATTTATCTACTTATATTTGAATCTCCTACGTTAATTGCATCAGAAGCAAAGTGCGCTTTTGAGAACAAGTCTTAAACCTGGTGTGGATAGTTCCAAGTTTCAGAAAGTCTGGCCATCTCACTGAATTTGCAACAAATAACTATTCATATATTAAGCAGTATGTATCTGAAATATATTCAATATTTTTAAAATTCATATAAAAAGCATTAAAATATATATGAAACCTAAACTCAGAATATATTGCCTGATATAATTTGAAACAGCAGATGTAGATAATTTATAAACAAAATGTTAGACTCAAAAAGAAACCTGATACTGCCATTTTTTTTGTGGTTAATATTATAGCGTTTGTAAAATAAATAACTGGCCATTATCACTCAATCACTGAATAAGTATTTTTTCACGTATGGTGTTTAAACCATAAAATAATTGAGGTTTAGTTCCCAGTATCTCAATCAAAAGCCAAATAACATGTGAATTATTTTAACTTAAAGGAATAATTAGTCTCTGTCTCAGAATAACATCATGACACTAATTTTTATCATATGTATCATTGCCTTACAACTAATTTTTCTTGATTCAACCAAAACATGTACAGTAATCCATCACAGTATTAATTCATTTCTCATCCTTATACAACTATTAGGGGATTCCTGACTTCAATTTTACCGTGTTCATAATCCTCCATGAAAGAAAGGTGGTACCTTACATGTGAAAAAACACACATGGAAACAGTCTATAAGAGTTGTGCCGTGGTCTTAAAAATATAATCACACATTTTCTAATCCTCCTCTATCAAGATAATGGAGACTCATTTCCTATCCCCTGAGTGTAGGCTAGTCTCAGTGGCTGATTTCTAATAATAGGATATGGCAGAATTTATGACGTATCACTTCTGAGATTGTGACAAGAAGACTGCAGCTTTGCTCTGGGTCTTTCTCCCTTCCTCCCATCCTCCCTCCCTCCCTCCCTCCTGATCACTCATTCTTGAAGAACTCAGCTCTCATGGCATAAGCTGCCTTAACAGAGAAGCCCATGTGTCAAAGTGTTGGGGACCTCAGTCCAACAACCAGACAGTCATGTGCAGGCTTGGGTTCCTGTATGAGTGACCATGGAAGAAGATTCTGCAGCCTCAATTAAACCTTGAGATGAGTGCAGGTCCAGCCAATTGCCATTTTAATTCTTTCCACCTTAGCTAGAACCACCCAGCTAAGCCATTCCCAAATTCCTGGTCCTTAGAAAGTGAGAGAGATTACAATTGTATTCACCTGCCAAGTTTGAGGAAAACCAATACATGTAGGAAGAACACAGAATTTGGTGACATCACTGGCTGGATGCCCAGGTGCCATGGTATATTGTTACTCTGTCTCTCAGAACTTTAATTCCCATTCCCCAAACCAGGACTTATTTATTTATATCTTGCAGAGTAGTTGTGACATTTATCTCTTATCAAGCATCCTGTATTTTATCAAATAAATGGACATACAGAAAATAATCAACAAATAGTATATGTCATGATTTTACACCTTTATTATTGATTATTATTATTTCAAATATTTTTTTATCTTTTTATGTTAAAATATGCACCAGAGAGGAAATAAAGAATAGAATTTACTTGAAATAATTTTTGGATGATCTCTACACAACAGCTTTAGCTAACCAGGATTTGGCTTGAATAATCGTCATATACCTTCCAAACCTGTACAAAAATTAGACAAGCTAAAAAAGAGCTATACATCCAGTCATAGAATGTAAAACATCTAGACATCATAACAAAGCATTAGACATTTTTAAGTAAAAAATTAAAAGGGAAAGTACTGTCATAACATTTTTAACTTCAGAATTTCTAATACCAGAAGGTCAGAATTTTTATTTTGTGACGAACCTTACATCTGGAATAGCACCCTTTCTCTCTGCTCCCTCCCAAATAATGCCGAGAAGAGAGTTGTGCTTTATCATCTCCTAGCTTCTAAGTGGTTTTGAAAATGCAGGCGAAAAAAGACAAGTTTGTGTCTTATGAACAGAGCAACATATAACACTATTTTGGTAGTGAACACTCAAAATAATGACACAGAGAAATTTTTAAGGATGTAATCAGGAGCTTCAGCCTTCATGCTAGTTTTTAAAGTAATATAAGCAGATTATTCTATGTGTGTGGGGGGGGGGGTTGTTTTGAGGGACAGTGCATTTAAATCATCTGAATAGGATTTTGGAATACATGGACAGCATGCAGTCAGGCATCTGAAGAAGATTCTGCTTGCCTCTAAGGAAGAAACAAAGAATGTCCTCGTTCCTCCCATTACTTCAGAAAAGAGAGCCGGTTCCTTTCAAACTGCGCACTGACAACATGGGCTGTGTTCTGGAGAAAGTTACAATCTTCCTAACTATCTTTTTGTTACTTGCTGAATAAGACAGTTGAAATACCTGAGTCTTGGATTGCTTTTTGTGCTAGATAATTTAATGGTTCCATTTCATGAGAGCGAATACTTCATAAAGGGCATAATCTAACAGCATATAGGAAAATAGAAGGATTTATATGTGTGACCTCAAGTTGTCAAAACCTGTTAGGACTGAGAATGTGGGCAGGTACTTGAAGGTATAAGTATACACATCTACCTTAGGAAAATATTATCAGAGGGAAAAAATCCACAAATCTCTTTGTACCTAAGTTTTCAGATAATATGATAAAACATCACAGCTCTGTGTTTCATCCCAGCTGTGTACATGAGTTAATTGGCTGAATTAGTACTGCTTTTGTCTGTTGCTTTTCTATTCTGAGAAACAACTGTTGAATTTATCTTGAAATATCTTCCAATGATCAATTCTATCATATTTTGATACCCAGAGTTACTTTATGGTATAAGTATCCTATTAATTTCCTAAGTTTATATTAAAAATACTTTTGTATTGTGGAGGAGGTCTTTAATTCCTTTGAGAATATTATGACAATTGAGAATCTGCTTTCTTGAAAAATGCAGATACACAGGAAGGACCACAAAACAGAACACAGCATTGAAGGCAAGTCTGAGAGATAACTATAGGATTTATGAAGATCTTGTAACTGCAAATGGATTCTCGCTCAGAGATGTTTCTCCATACTGATAAAAGACCTCAATTTATATTACTGAAGTGGGAGCTTCTGAACAGTGGAGCTGGAGAAAGGCAGGGAGATTTGTGCAAACAATTGGAGATATGAAGAAGAAAGATGAAGTTCAAGTGCTCCAATTTCCAAGTTAGAAATTGGAAACCATTTCCTAAAGAAGCAGCTGGATAAATAATGGCCAGTTTCTATAATACTGGTGCTACATCTTAATTACATTTTGATTTAGGTAGAATCTTGCAGGTTGGCTTTGTGTCCTAAACACATTCATCACACAGGCTTTATGGGGAAATATGTTCCAAATTCTAACGGTGGCTTACAAATGAACTTGTAGAGCACAACCTGTCTGCAATTTGGGAATGACTTGTAATTCTTTATTTTTATTAATAGTTCATTAAAAATTTTGGAAATGGAACAAGGAATGAACAATTAGAACTATAGCATATTTACAATAAGTTTACAGAAGTTCTATGTATATTTATGATCTGCAATATAGCAGCAATTTTTTAGAACATTTTCTGATCATCCTTTGTCAAAAAGAATTGATCAACACTAAGTAAGCTAAAAAACATGATAATTTCTTTATTTCTATACACTATTTTAAAATCCTTTTTTTTTCTGCCTCATTTTTTTTTTATTATTTTTTTGGGGGGTACACCAAGTTCAATCATCTGTTTTTATACACATATCCCCAAAATCTTTTTAAAAAGTTTGTTAGGCAATGGGAAGTGTTGGTTAGCACAGACCAAGTAGATCTCAGGTCATGAAACAATGGTTTCAAAATTAACACGACTTGTGAATTATCAAAAAATGAAGGCTGGCAGAGAACCTAGAAAAAACTGATAAGTAACAGATTTATATAATGTTTAATGTAATTGGTTCTCTTTAAATTTTTTTTCCAAATAAGGAGAAACTCAAGATATAAGCACTAAGACTAGTCATCCTTAATAATACCACTTACATTCTGAAGCTCATATATTTATCTATAAGAATTAGCAAACTACATGTTTTTTTCTCTAGTCATTAATATACTCCTCAATAATGTGTGTTTTTAGAAATTAAACTTCAATTTAATAGTCCCTAGAGCTGATGGAAGAATACATTCATTAATTAATGAACAGCTAATGATTCCAAAAAAATGAAAACTGGCTGTCAATAGTTCTCATATCTGGTGATATGAAATGTAAAACTAATTAATGAAACTTGGTACAAATTCTATGACAGTAGGGAAATTCTATTATAGGACTAAATAAATCTAATCTACAGGCATTAACTATATTAGTCTCATAATTTAAAAAAAAATCTTCAAATAAACACTGTCTACCTCTTTATCCTTCCCATTAAGTTTAAATGTGTAATGTATGTTAAAAGTTTAAAGTTTCCTACAAAATACTTCAAGACAAATTTGTAATTTATTAAACTGAATTTATCTACATGCATATCTACATTTATATCTATGTATAGAAAATATATAAAAATTGTTTACCATATCACAAGTAATTCTCATCAACATAAATCTTAATGAGACGTTCTATATCTTCACAACATACCCACTGCAACACTTTGTCCCTTTATTGCAAATATTAGCATCAAAATAAATGATCTACACTATTCACATATCAAAACTTTAGACAAGACAGTTCTGAAGTACTATTCCCACTTGTTGAATTCTGAGAAACATATTCAGAAAACTATTCCAGTTCATTCACCTATTCAAAATAGCATGGGGGCTATGTAAAAAGAAAATATGGTCAATATTGCATCATTGTAAGATCAATTATTAAAGATAGAATACTTGAGAATATAAATATATTGATGATTGGACTGAAGTAATGACAAATAAACCAACAACTTACCCAAAACCAATAATCATCTGCCCATATCAGTCTGTCTGTTTGCTTATCTCTCTAAGCTATCATATACACTAGGTATCAGAAGTTGGTAAGTAAAACATAGTGATTCATCACTTTATAGACAGATAAAATTCAATGAAGAAAGAGAACTTCAGTGTTCAGTGATTAATGATAAATTAACAGTGGTTTGTCTACCACTGCATGCCTGAAATTTAAAGAGAATGTGACAAGTACTCAAAATTGTCCACTAATTCAAAGATAGAGTCTTGTTTAGTTTGTCTTTGTGGCAACCTTCCCCAATAGGCTCTTAAAAATACCAGCACAGCAAGATATTTTCATTTAAAAAAAAATCCATGGCTAAGTATGTTTGAGAAATTCTGTCCACTCAACCCACTTCTGCAGACTGATAAACAGTACACTTTGTATTTTGGTTAGAAATCATAGTATTATTAAAATTTAAATAACATTATAAAGCTTAAGAAATCATGATGATAAATATATTTTTACTGATGTTTGTTCTACTATGATTTCTGATCATTTTCTTTGTTTCTTAACTACATTCAATTGACATAAAAAAATCAGGAAATGCATATTCTCAAAATGAATTGCTATATGATTATATCACCGTACTTTGCCTTAGTTAAGTTACTTAGTGAATTTGCTAAATTCAAAGATTACTTTCTTGAACTTCATAGATATAATTTTCAACAACTACTCATTCAATATTTAAAAGCAATATTTTAAATACTGACTCAAAATAACATCCTCTACTTAGCAACCTAATATAAGCTTTAAAGTCTTTAAATGTAGATAAGGAAGAGTTAATTAGAAATGGCTTACTAATATATAGTTTACCTTTATTATTTCTCAATGATGTATCCTAGCAACAACAATAGGCCAGTCTTTGTTTGCATTCTGCTCTTCTTGATAAGGAAATAAAAAATCTTTTTTCAGAAGGCTTATTCACTATCATTATAAAAATTGTCAGAAATACCTGATCACTCATTTAACTTATTTTGATGGGAATGAAAGCCAACAGAATGTGATTAAATGTTCACTGGAAAGTGAAATTCAAGTACTTACACATTTCAAAGCAAGGTTGTCAATATTAGAACTCACCAGAACAATGACAATGTATCTTAGATTTACACTGAAAACTTTAATTACAATGTTTTCCTATGGTATAAACATCTTTCATAATCTTAAAGTTATGCATGTGCTATGAGAAGTCAGGAGAAAAAGTTATATTTATTATATATGTTAGTTATATCTTAAGAAAAATGTAGACAAACCTGAATCTAAAATAGTTATAAAGAACAGTAATATTTTCTACAGTAAAAATTTATTCTTCTAAAACAAATTTATATAATTTTAGGAACTTTGCTTTTTAGCCATTGGAGGATACTGAAATTCTTTTTTAAATTCTAGAATTTATTGATGCCTTTCCAGATGGTTGACAGCTCCTCCCGATAAAGTGGACTGCTCATGCATGCCAAAGACATTGGCAACCAGTGGTCAGTTGTATGACCTCTTTTCACCTGAGCTGAGATTTCCATGTCCTCCAAGTCAGTAGTGGAATAAGGACAAGCATTTACATCGGTAAATTTAATTATATTTTATTAGCCCTGAATGCTAACACAGAACCTAATATTAAAATACATTTGTGTGAGAGCATGTTTCCCTAAATCCAAAATCAAGTAAAAATATTCATGTCTGGTTATTAAGTTGAACATTTATGTTAAGAGGCAGATCAAGGCAGTGGATAAGAGCAATCTTTGGTGTCAGTTGGTCAGACTTGGGTTCACAGCCTGGCTCAGCTGTGTCTGAGCCCTGTGTTGTTATTTTGGGCACATCTCCTCACCTCAGAAGCTTCAGCTTTATTAACCAAATGAGAATCATAATAGTGCAGAGAAGAGAAACTGGTGCTTCCTACAATTATTGAGGGAATACAACACATGATGACATCTACCCTAGTGTACTGAAATCCATTAGTCAGCATTTCTACAATCTTTTAAAAAATATCTCAGCCACTTCAATAAATGAAACAAGCAAATAAAGTGGTTTCCTACATTTCTGTTATATTGGAATTCTTTGGTGAATGTTATTTTTATTTTAATTACTATTGCATTAGAAATATGATGCCAAAGGTGACCAGTAGGGGAAATGGCAAAAACAAGAAAAAACACATGCGTTAATATCTGTCCATAATAGTTATCATTTACTTCAGGTTTGCAGAAAACAATTCTAATAAAATAGAAGTGTACACCTATTTGGTACATGTTTTGAATTTGCATTCATATAAACAGTCATTGTAACAGAAAAAAGAGAGATATCATCTCCAACTACCATCAGTGTATATAACTCCTAGCAGATGCATACACCACCCCTCCCTATAAAGTATGGGACAGGAAATATATAATGTATTCAGTAATCCAAATAAAATAAGCATGGTGTGAGGAGGCCTAGTGCCTTCTTTTGTTTTCCTTTTGAGGATTATTACAATTTAAAACTGAAAATACGTATGTTGAATTGTATGCCATTTTCCTCTTCTCTTTTATACATCAACATGGAATTCAGTTCCATCTGTGAGTTCATTCTTGCTGTGTCAAAGATCCTTCAGGGGTCCACTAAATAGATTTTTTCTCCCCTGTTAATGTATCAGTTAACCTTCACGATGTGGATAGTTTATTTTCTTCTCAGGAAATAAATCAGTCCCAATGTTGCTCAGTAACTGTGGCCAAAATGGGATGTAATAAGGGGGAAATATAAAAAGTGCTGCTTGCAAATTGGTGTTATTTACATTTATTGAGGAAATACAATATACCATGAAATATATCCTAGTGAACTGGAACCCAAATTAGTCAGCAACACCACAATCATTCTTTTAAAGTGTCTCAGCTACCTAAATAAAAGCCACTCTGTACAGGTTTAGATTACCCCAGAGTGCAAACAAACACATTTCCCTTAAGGACACAGCGGCAGGAGCCTGTGCTCCATTAAGCTCTGTATTATGAACTGACGTGGTGGGGATTTATGTGCTTTTCCGATCTTTAGAATTTGACTCTCACAGTTGCATTCTTGTATGTACGTTCACTTATTATGGATTCACAAATGGATACGGCCAGAGATACTTCTAGGCAATCAATTGATACCCTTTACTTACATTAATAATTAATTAAACTTTATAAGCATGATAGGAAGGAAACTGGGAGGCAAAATAAGTATTCTAAGAATGTATTGTACTACATAAGTCCAGTAAAAATACAAACATGTCTGAAGGTGCTACATGATCTAATCGTTTAATTCAAAAGTATTTAAGTAAGGCCCACTTAGTGTCCTAAAAATTGGAGGTGGAAAAAGCACCAACTAGAGGAAGACATTGCTCTTTTGGATCGTACAGCCTGGAGGGTGGGGTGAGGATAGATATTAACTCGGTAACCATGTAACCCATTAATCTCAAATATTGTGAATTGTAGAAAGAAGGCCTGGGGAAGATACCCGTCCAGGAGCACAAGTGACATCTAAACTGATACACAGGTACCCACTAAGTAAACAGACAGGAAGCAGGGAGACAGTTCCAGGTAGAGGACAGAGTGTCTTCAAATGCCTGCAAGCATTAAGAAACTGAAAGAAGACTATTATGGCTGCCTCTTAGAAGAGTAGATAGTGGGGGAGGGGTGAGCCAGTTGAGAATAGAAGCTGGAGACCTAAGTGGGTGTCAGCTCCAGGTCACATTCTGGACTCTTATCCCAAAAGAGTGAGAAACCATGGAAAGGTGTTTGGTAGCTGAATGTCATGATTAGACTCACACTGTTATTTAAAAAAAAAAAAATCTGTTCTCTTGCAGCAAGGAATAGGGACGGGATTATGAGTCCAGATAAAGGAGGATGGTGATCTGAACACAGGTGTTGACAGTGAAGACAGACAGAAGGGGACAGATTCCAGAGATTATTGGGAGATAATATCTGTTATGGACTAAATGTTGGTGTGCCTCCAAAATTCTTCTATTAAAGCCTTAACTCCAATTGTAATAATAGTTGGCAGTGATACCTTTGGGAGGTAATTTGGTTTAGGTGAGGTCATGAGCATGAGACTAGTGTCCCTATAAGCGGAAGATGAGATGTGTCCCTATAAGAGGAAGAGACAGACACCAGAGCTTGCTTGGTCTCTGGCACACGAGGATACAGTGAGAAGGCAGCGTCTGCTGGTTCTTTGATTATTGTCTTCCTAGTCACCAGAACTGTGAGAAGTAAATGTCTGTTGCTTAAGCCACCTAGTCTGTAATATTTTGTTATAGGAATCTGAACTAAGACAACAGCCGTAGAAGAGGTGAACTGCATATAGGAACAGAGAGTGAGTTGCCAAGGTTATTTTTAGATAACTTGCTTGGGCAGTAGATACCACAAAGGAAGAGAGCCAAGGAAGAGCCTATACTTAGGTTGGTGGGTACCAGGCAGTAACCACACATTCACATGGAGTGGAGCTTGAGCTGTCTTTGAGGTTCTAAGTTGGTGGTGTCAGCTAAGCAGCTAGATTTACAGCCTTCAGAAATCAGAGAAGGCATCTGGGTTAGAGATACTCTTTGGGAGTCATTGATTCTAGATAATTAAATGCGTGTGTGAGAGTACTGAGGAAGGGAGCACCGAGAAAGAAAAGAGACCAAGGACTGTCTAGCTATTAACGACCAACACCCTTTAAAAGCTTTGTAAAAGTAAAACTGATTCAAAGAAGCAGCCACAGAGCAAGGGGCAAGGGAGGAGCTGCATTGCATCGACCTCACAACCAGTTTTCTTGAAGGAAGAGACAAATACATCAGTGTCTGAGCCTCTGAGAGATGAAAGGAGAAGAAAACTGTAGAGTGTGCACGAATTTCATCACCGGAGGTCATGGTCACCTTAAACAGAATCACCGTAGTACAGCAAGCAGGCCAGATACAGACTGGAGTAGAGAGGGGATCGTGTCAAACCTACTGAATAAGAATCAATAATTTCTGACTGAAACTGACTTAAAGATAATCTTTCGGTTTTTCCATGTCAATGTTCCCCTCCACCCCAGAAATGTTATTCCACTTACAAGTGAGGAAAGAAGTGTGGCATTATTTTGCTAATAACCAGTCTGTGTTATGAATTCACAGGCAGCAGATGTTACGGGAAAGATAACGTGTGCATGGAAGAATGATGGAAAGGGGCGCGCAGGCGCATTTGTTCGCGCTGAGCCTGAAGAACCAGAGGCATCCAGGGCAGCGCGGTGGGTGAGAGGCGGGCTAACCGCGCTCAGCATCCCGATGCCCACGGCTAGGAGGCGAGACGTTTCTGACAGTGAGAAGACATGGAGGCAGGAGAATTCCTCAAAGGGAAGACTGAACCCTGAGCCTAAGGAAGGAAACACCAGCCAAAGGGTTTCAGACTTTCTTAGAGAGAGTGAGGAGCCTTTGAAGCATTTGGTCAGGCAAGTGGCAGGAAGAATACGAGTACTTCAAAGAAAATCAATCTCTTTTGCCCATCACCGTGGAAAGAAAGGAATTGAGTGAAATGACAGAAAAGAGGTACAGACTTCTGAAAAGCAGAAATTGATGTATTGAGTGTGTACACAGATACTTTTATATTTTACACTAGAAGAAACTCAGGCTCTCATTATATTAGTCACTATTACAAGGATATGTAAACAGGAATAATTGAAGTGAAATGATAAAATTAAAGGAAATATTAACACTTATTCTCCTGATGAAATTTCGGATTGTAGAAAGAGAAAAATAAAAATGTATCCATTGAAGTAATCATTATTCTTGTGTTTTTGAGAAGGAATTAAGAGAAAGAGAGAGGGAGGCAGGGAGAAAAGGAGGAAAAGAGAAAGAGATTAAACTTGCAACAGAAGAATTAGAGATTTCTATTGAAACTGCTAATGAGTTCCCAGGATTATGAATTTTTAGGGACCTTGACTTTGCCTAGACTCTCATCATTAAACAGATCAAAACACAACAAAATAAAAAAAACAATGACAAACAAAAACAGACAAAATACTTTTTCTATAATATTAGGTCTGAAATTAGAGAATCGGTGTCAGTGGCAGTGAGAGAAGATATGAGGAAGTTAGGAGTACGTGCCTGTAAGATTAGAAAGTAATTTCTTCAGAGGTATTGATATTTATACATGAGTAGATTAGACGCGATGACTATCTGGAAAAAAAAAAAAAAAAGTGATGCTGAGCTAACACGGAGAGGAGATCAGCACAGACCATAAATCTGAAATTCTAGAGAAGCATATGACTTAAATGTTCCATTTTTCCCATCCCAGTACAAGGAAATTACATCCTCATTGGTGATTCTTTCCCTTGCTCCAGAATTAGACTAGGAGTTTGCAGATTTAGAGTCTGGGGAAGGAATTGGGGTGACGAAGGGATAGGGAAAAACCAAAACTACCTGCAGACATACTGGAAAAAGTAGGGTAAGAAATGCCATGAGGACAATTTCAAACTGTCAAAATATAATTCTCAAAATATTGATAACACCTCTATCATATAACAGGTTGTGAACTTGTGTCAAAATTTACTTAACTCAGGAATGAGGGAACAGAACAGATGACTAAGTTGGTTCAAGAGAGGTGAAAAATAATATGGAATTGTCTAGTCAGTGGGGAAGAAAGGAATACTGTGATACAATTCCACAGTTTTAGAGTAATGTAAAATATCTGGGCCCAAATCAATTGTATAAAGTTATATACTCTGCCCAGTCATGCTCCATGCTCCTTGTAAGAAAATGCAACTAGCATGACATTGATATGTTTGCTTATTTTCATATTTAAGTAAATCCATCTATCTAAATATATCTACATGCACACTATTAAATCTTCTGGCCTTTTTTGTGTGGTTTGTTGTTGGCAAAAGCAGTTAAAAATGTAAATGGTTAGCTAGTAAGATAGTGGAGAATATCAGAAACAAAGCAATTTGAATTTTATGCTTCTTTGAGCAGATAGCAATACAGGATTCTTCAGGGTTCAGGAATCACTTTTTGCCACAAGAAGCAACAAACAGCAAGTCAATAGTTCATAATAACTGGAAAGAAACATTCATGCACGCAAACACAATCCCATTTTCTGCCAAAAATGAGTACTATAGTAGTTGAAGATGGTCACTTAATTTTTTTTTCATGGTAATATTGTTGAAATTAGTTTTCCCCTGCTATAGTCTTAATTGCTCTTTTTTTCCGATCTGAAGGAACCATTAAAAAATCACTTATATGCCCTATGTATTAAAGTCCCATAAGCAAAGACGCATCTGTGCCTATTAGAAGGATAGTAAACACCCTCTTAGAAAATCAGTGGTAGAGGAGAGCTTTGATGTTGCTCTAAAACATACTGCTCTCTATTAAGGAAAAAATAAAAATTGGCATTTTTGCCCATCTGCCTTTGATTTTCTAGTCTCTTTAGAGATTCCTTGATTTATTTTCTTTTGAAAAATACTGTATCTTTCATTGGTCTTTCCCATCATTTCTCAATTGACCCTTTTCTTTACCTCCATTCCTCCCTCATTAGAATTTTGAATTCTTTCTCCTGGGAACTCTGAGACCCCAGCCTGCTTCCATTCTGTTTGTTTGCACAAGATCCACTTCAGTTGCCCTCTTTCCTTTTTAGCAATTACATCTGACCTTTTCAGAAGCTCAAATTGCCCCAAATATTGTTCCTTACGTCCTGCCCTTTTTGTTTCCCAAGCTTTGTTCCTGTAACACTCAAATGGCAAATACTGCAATCTTTTTAAAAGGTGACACCTTTTGTCAGAATTGGAGCTGGAAGTTTTGATCTTTCTTATTTATGGCTTATATCCTGGGAAAACTGACAAAGAGAAAGCTTCACAGGTCTGATGGCGGTGGTCAATGGTAAAATAAAATTCACAGTGGGAGGAGGAGGCTCTTAGCCTCTGGCTTCAGGAAGAGGCTGGCTAAGTTGTGCCAAGGACACACGAAAAGGGGACCGAGGCTGATTTGTGTGGGCGGGGCACAGGTAACATTTAATTTGAAAAAGATTAACCACAAGTTCCCAGATTATTTTGCAAATTCTTATAGTCATAGAATATACAAATTACTGAATACACCAGCACACACCACTTTAGAAATGTAGAACAAAGCCTATCTCAGACGAATTACCTTCTATTCAACATCCCTAAGAGTGGTATTTAATATTTGACTGAGCACTTCAAATTTGGACTATTTCCCAATGCAACCTGGGCCATTTCCATTGGGGTGGCCCTACTTCAGATATCCTAGATCTGCTTTTTACAACATCCACCCTTCCAGAGAAAAATAATTTAAAGTTGAAATGATGCTATTTCTTTTTTTTTTTTTTAATTTTTTTTTACTTTTATTGGAATATAATTGCTTTTCACTCTTGTACCAGTTTTTGAGGTACACCAAGGTCAATCATCTGTATTTATACACATATCCCCGTATCCCCTCCCTCCCTCGACTCCCTCCCCAACCTCCCCATCCCAGTCCTCTGAGGCATCGAAATGATGCTATTTCAATTGTTTTAAGATAGTTAACATGATGAGTTATTTCATCCACATGTGCATTTGTGTGTATATATATAATATACATATGACTGTGTATATGTTTTTTTCTTTTACGTTTCTTTTATGGCTTTTTCTTTTCTCGTTGGATATGTTTTCTAATCAAAGGAGATATTGTTTAGCTGTCTGGTCCAATGCCTGGATTGTAGTTAGGGCACAATAAGCATCTATTCCTTATTTCATCTTGACCCTGGTATTTACTACTGTAGGATACAGCTCCACAGTCACCCTTGGAACAATCCTCATCCCCTTTATTTCTCCCTACATTTCTCCTATATACTATCTCTTTCAAAATAGTGTAGAAGATGCTTATTGTTTATTTTCTGTGTCTCTCAGGTAGAAGAGTAGATCCATGGTTCACGGATATAGGGACAGCTGTCCCTATACGTCACTGATGTGGCCTGAGTCCTTGAAATAGTGCCTGAAACACAGACCACATAGTAGCTGTGTATTATTTTTTAATCCAGAATCCACATTATTCTTATAGAATTTTATTTTTGTTAAGTTCTTGCAATCATTCAAGTCTATGTAGGGCATTTGATTTTTTGATCTTGTCATCCAATATGTAAGACAAACCTAGCAACTTTGTTTAACTTGGATATCGTATGTACGTGGTTTCAACAGAATTTGCTGCTAAGAATTCTGTTACTCACAGCCAAGGCCAAGTATAGAGCTGTGTACCACACACATGTTAATCAAGATGGCACTGTTCCTATAAGCAATTTTTTGAATGTTCTATTAAAATAGCATATTTTAATGATCAGTGCAATCACAGTCCACATTTCCTTAAAATTTCCCAAAATTATTTGAGAAAATCCATCAGCTGCATGACTGAACTCAACATATATTATGTCTGCATTTTAACTTCACTTTACTAGGCCCATGATGACATTTCTTTTTCAGTTGGTTATAACGGATTCATGGTGACATCTAACAATTATCATTGCTTTTTTTAAGAGTTGACAAATGTACCATGGATTTTAAAAGAAACTTGATACACAGTGACTAGAATTCACTTCTCTATGTGCTTTAAAAAATAGGGAATCTTGTGTCAAATTCTGGGCTTTTTTTTAATTCTCATTTTTTCATCATTCTCATGTTTTTCCCATTTCATTTTTCTTGCAGTAAGGATTCAAAAATCATATTGGCATGTTCTTTTATAATCATGATCCTGAAGATTTAAATGATGTTAAACAACTGGAGGGCTTAGCTCCCTAACTGCAAGCTAGTCTAGAAGAAAATAAAAGACTTTTTGGGTTAAGATTTAAAAAGCCTAGTTTTGCATTTTTGTGTCCCCACAAAATTGGGCCATGAGGGTTGGAAAATGTCTCTAAGTTGCACCTTCTTTTATATAAAGGCAGCCAGTATATCCATTCAGTTTATCTCTCATGAGTCAACAAGAGCCAATGAATACAGATACACATGAATCAGATTAAGGCAAGAATTTAGTACTATAAAGTTCTTTGAAGGAAGGGTCCTATATCATTTATTGTCACATTTCCTAATTACTGGAAAGATTATACAAGTTGATAATCCAAAAATACTTGTGGAACTATATTGTATTACATAATGTAGTCAAAATTCCACTTTTATTCTTGCAACTCAACACAGGTGAATGACACCTCTATGATGGGCAAGTACTAACAGGTATTAATCCTTGGGTAGTTGAAAGAGATAAGTAAGGTGTGAAAGAAACACGAGTACAAGAAAATCTTCAGGAGCTCATAGTTGTATAGGAGAGTAGGCAGTATCAAAATTCTATAAAATGATGGTGTGCCTTAATATTCTAGTATCATCTTTCAACTTAGGAGACTTTTATGTACTGATGAAAATGTGTATGTGTACGAGGGCGCAAATATATTCTGTCAAAATATATTGGTGTCAGCCTGACTCTGATTTTAAATGGGATGATTTCAGAAAATAACTTCCAATATGACAATGATTTGACTGTTACAAGTTGATACACTCCTAGATAATGTGAAGGGTCCACATTTACCCTTAAAAATGATTAAGCATTTACCGATTAGATATTATTATACTCTGTCATCAGAGTTATTTCATATATAAGAAATAAGGGTTTAAAACTCTGTTATCTTACAAAAAACCTTCGGAAGAATTCATGCCACAATAATTTCTCTGTAAATGAGTAAATATAATCTATCATGACATGTGCTTAAGTCTCACCCTAATGTATCAAGACTCATAGTCATGGATTATCACAGAGATCCCAGGACTGGAATCCTGGTGGAATAGAAGGACACGGAGCTTACCTCCTCCCAGAAACAGAGAGATCACATTTGTTGCTCAGTAGTACATTAACAGCTGCACTATGTCCTCCAGGAAGGAAAAAAAAATCAACTCCAAAAAAAGTGATGGGTAATAAACAAATCTTATGATTAAATAAATGAGGTGAGAAGTTTTATTTTTTTTTACAACTACTTTATCGATATCAGAGCATTGCTTGAAAAAGTTTAAAAATATCTCAAAAGCATTATTTAGCTAAAGTTAAGTAAAGTTTCTGTCTGTGGTAGTAGACAAGTTATCCTATTTAAATTTTTGCAGATGTCAAGTGGTTTGCTGGAAGAAAAGACACTCATTTCTACTTCGACTACATGTTTGAAGTTCTGATCCAATATGAGCCAAAAAATGGTGGTTTGAATATAAAGATGAGGAGATCATTACAAAGTATGGACTTATAACTGATTTTCTGGGTTATGTTTTCCAATACACAAATGGAAACAAACAAAAAAATGAAAGAGGAAATAGGCGTACAAAAGGCCAAGCATATTGAAGTGCCTCTATGTTAATTATCTTCCCTTTCCTATTACATTCAGAGAACAGTCGTTACTATATTCTAAGGGAATGATGAGGCTTAGTAAACAGCAAATGCTGCATTAGTAGGTCACTTTATGATACTAGTTTCTTTCTCAAAACCCATTCTAAAGTAACTGCAGACACAACATCAGAAAATATTTTCTATACCATGATATTGGCCCTAATATAACTCTCTGGTTAAAAATTTTGCTCTTTTTGAAATCTGAAAGTTATGATTCATGATATTCTATAGAAAATCCTATTTTGCGTTGGATTTTCATTAGACAGTTGAGATATCAAGAAATAACAAACAATCTAATTTAAGCCATTTTGAATAAGCAGAAATAGAGATGACAATTCATGGGGTACCATGGAACAAGTATAGCTTATAGACTGGAAATTAAGAGGCACCAGTTTTGGTGCTAGCTGTACAGTTAATATCATTGCTGTCAGTATCACTGTCTCCGCTAAAATCACCATTTGTCCAGAGTATATTCACAAAAATCAGTCTTTATCAAATAATACATATTAGACAAGATATATAACCCTACTTTTGTCATCTCTGAAGTTAAGGGGCAGAAAACAAAGCAAACATTACACACACAACCATAGGGGGGCTTAGTGCAAAACTAAAATATCATTTCAAAGCAATGGGGAAAAGGCAAATACTTTCAAAATGATGTTGTGGCAACTAGTTAGTCATCTAGAAAAAAACAGTTACTTAAATGCTTTTGCACAGCAAAAGAAACCATAAACAAGACTAGAAGACAACCCTCAGAATGGGAAAAAATAGTTGCCTACGAAACAACGGACAAAGGATTAACCTCCAAAATATACAAGCAGCTCATGAAGCTTAATACCAAAAAAGAAAATAACCCAATCCACAAATGGGCGGAAGACCTAAATAGACATTTCTCCAAAGAAGACATAGAGATGGCACACAAACACATGAAAAGATGCTCAACATCACTCATCATCAGAGAAATGCAAGTCAAAGCCACAATGAGGTATCACCTCACACCGATCAGAATGGCCATCATCACAAAATATGGAAACAACAAATGTTGGAGAGGGTGTGGAGAAAAGGGAACTCTCCTGCACTGTTGGTGGGAATGTAAGGTGGTACAGCCACTATGGAAAACAATTTGGAGTTTCCTTAAAAACTACAAATAGAACTACCCTATGATCCAGTAATCCCACTCCTGGGCATATACCGAAAGAAAACCATAATCCCAAAAGAAACATGTACCATAATGTTTATTGCAGCACTATTTACAATAGCCAGGACATGGAAGCAACCGAAATGCCCATCAACAAATGAATGCATAAAGAAGATGTGGCATGTATATACAATGGAATATTACTCAGCTATAACAAGGGATGAGATGGAGCTATATGTAATGAGGTGGATAGACCTAGAGTCTGTCATACAGAGTGAAGTAAGTCAGAAAGAGAAAGACAAATATTGTATGCTAACTCACATATACGGAATCTAAAAATGGTACTGATGAACTCAGTGACAAGACAAGAACAAGGACGCAGATGCAAAGAATGGACTGGAGAACTCGAGGTTTGGGAGGGGCGGGGGGTGAAAAGGAAGCTGATACAAAGCAAGAGAGTAGCACAGACATATATATACTACCAACTGTAAAATAGATAGCCAGCAGGAAGTTGTTATATAACAAAGGGAGTTCAACTCGAGGATGGAAGATGACTTAGAGGACTGGGATGGGGAGGGTGGAGGGGGGGGGGAGTCGAAGGAGGGAGGGAATACGGGAATATGTGTATAAAAACAGATGATTGAACTTGGTGTAACCCCCAAAAAATAATAAATTAAAAAAAAAAAAAACCTAAGAAATAATGACATAGCGCTTAAGAAAAAAAAAAAAAAAACAGTTACTACCCCAAACATGATAGAAAAATAAATTCTGGAGAGACAAAATATTTAGACATATACAAAAAAATGCACTTGACAAATCAAAAGGAGAAATTTTTGTGGCTTGAAGTCAGAAAGAATAGCATGTACAGGGATATGTGTATAAAAACAGATGATTGAACTTGGTGTACCCCCAAAAAATAATAAATAAAAAAAAAAGAAAGAATAGCATGATTATAAACTGGAAAACACAAAATACTGATAAATCCAAGTACATAAAAATAAATATTCATAAAAAGCAACAACAACAAAATAAATCAAAGTAAAACAGAAACCAGAGAAATATTTTCAGCTTATCATATGGACAAATTAATTATCTTAAAACATATACAATTCCTGAAAAAATAAGGAAAAGTTCAAAACAATATAAAATTATGCAAAGAATATAAAGGTTTCACTACAAAATAAATGTAGAATCTTATGAAGAGACATGGAACCTAAGTCACTGTTAGAAAAATTCAAAATTAAAATTATAGGAGATTTTTCACTTATTAAATTGGCAAAAAAATTTTTAAAAACTATGTTGATAATAAAGTGTGAAGAGAGAAATTCCCATATAAAAATTCCTGTTTTAATTTTTAATACAAAAAATATCAATAGATCAAACCCATACAAAGAACTGTTCTTTAGAGCCTTTAATAATTGTTGAAAGTATGCAAAGATCCTGATACCAAAAGATTTGAAAACCACTGGCTAGAGTAAAGGCCTATCATATTTGTCTCCAGCTCTTATTAAGGAGAAAAATAATACCAGTGATAGGTCATTTCTAGGAACGTGAAGGTAGAAGGGGTGGAAGATGGTGAGTATTGCTGAATTAACACAGTTTCACAGATGAACTATTTTCCTCTCCGTGAATTGTCACAACTAATCTCACTTTGCAAGTAGAGAGTGTTTTTTTTTTCATTCAGAGTAATTAATCCCATTTGTCTAATATAAAACTGCCAACGGAAATAGTTCAATAGGGGAGGATAAACAAAAACATTTCTTGTTCTATTCATTTTTCACGTGTATTCTGCTTTAGCTCGGTCAACCGAAGCAGTATTAATACTTCTCTCCATCAGGTTGTGATACGGTTAAATGAGCTTGAAATTACTACAAAATGGTGCTTTTAAAAAATGATCAAAATATTCACAGACGCTAAATATAGAAGCATCAAACTTTTTCAGTTAAAGAATTTTGTGGCTATTACAGGAGATCAAGCCTGTCATAAGCATCAGATGCTGTCATGCAGCTTAGTATTACATCTTTGATCCTGGCAGAACTAAGTTTTTGACATAAAAACCAACCCAAACCTCCTCCCTTTGTCTGTTTTTCACAAGATCCTTGACTTATGATGGAATGTAAAATCACTGAGATGCTATGTACTACTTTGGTTAGTTTACTTTAATCTTACTTCTCTACCTGGGAATTGTTCTTTCATCCTGGGAAATTTGTTTAAACTCTTCAAACTCCCTGTGTTTAATTTTACTAGCGTTTGAAACATTTATTTTCCCATTATTCTTCTAAAGAATACATGAATAATTATTAAGGAATCAAAAAACTGAGCAAAAAAAGCATTATACATCTTTTTCTTTGTATCATTAAAAATGCCCAAGATACTTCTACATTGTGAGATATTTTTAGAGGAAGAAGAGAACATTGATTTACCCCAAATTAATTATAGATTGCTATAGTTTTGAGCCATTGGTAAACCATCTCTTCTCAATCTTTTTTCTTTTAATTTAGATTGGGTGGCAGTTTTAATATGAATTCTGTAGCAGTCCTTCAAGTAGTAAAGTACCCTTCATCTGGCTCTGGGCAGACTGGTTGCTTTAACCCATAGGGTACAGTGAAATTGACTTGCACGTCTAGTTCTGAGAAGCCTAAGCAACTTCCTCTCTGCTCTTTGAGCCCTTTGATGTAAATCCTTGGACTACCATGTGATAAGGAAGCCCAAGTCACATGACAAGGTCTTGTACAAGCATTCCAGCTGACATGCCCATATGAACCCAGCTTATGATTCTAGACTCTGGACTCTAATGAAATATAAGATTAAAATCGTGAAACAGCTGAATAGTCTTTGCTCCCTGTACTTCTTAATCACATATTTCTAACTTAGGCCATAGAACTGAACTGGATAGTACATAAACTGACAATGCAGTTATGTGTAAAACCCTAAATATCATGCTCAAAACCCTTTAAAAATCTGAAACCACACTTAAAAGATTTCCTATTCTATCACAATGTACTCTTCTCAAAAGGACAGCTTGCGAAAACTTCAGATTTAGACTGCAGAAATTCTGACAAGTGCCTAAAGCTGCTGTTCACCTCTTATGGAAAACCGCCTGCAGATCAAGTGCCCCACCAGCCCCCATGAGACACAGGAGCTATAAGAGTTGTGTTATGTGCTGAACAGGCAAGAACAGTGTGTTTTATAGTGAAACTATAAAAAAAAAATTATTTTCTTGGGGGCATGGCCATAGTTGGTTTACATTTTATTCTACTGAATATAACTTTCTTACACTGAGGAAAGCTACAAATACAATGTACTTTCAAACTCAAATTTGTAACACTTATTAACAGTAAAAAATAATTTCTTTCCTTGATGAGAGAAACAATTACAGGAGAGGTGAGCTTCCAGAAGGACATTCTTTTGACACTGGATTCTTTTCCCTAAATCAACAATCCAGCAACTATTCTCTCCTTTCTTCCCCTACTCAGGTTTACTTTCTATTTTCAAAATATACTTTGGCATTGTTTTCCATTTTTTTCTCCTTTTGTTCACATTCTTAAAGTTATAGCACTTTAAATTTGGATTAGATGTTAGGAATCACCTAATATAAGGTTAAAATCCAGCTAAATATAGGAAGCAAAGAAGTAACATAGATGAAGGCAGCTGGGTGAGCATAAGAGAAGAGAGGAGGTAACTGCAGAGAACTGAGGAGCCCATGCAGAACCCAAGAATCTGAAAGCAAGCAGATCCAACACTCCTCAAGGGGAATACATCTCGAATGCTTCCCATATGCTCTATTTGGCTCTCTCTATTTAAAATATATTCTGCCAAAACTTGGAGAAGCTTTAGGGACTCAATAAATCTTTGCTCTTCATTTCATTTGTAAGATATTTAAAACAATTTTTAAAACTATCATAAAAATAAAATGGCAAATATGTTTTATGCAGAGTTAGTAGGTGGGCAACAATTAATTCACTGTAAATTAATTCCAAGTTAACTCACTTTTGTGCTGACTTCAGAATACAGATGCTTCAACCACCCCCATTTAATTGAAGAGTAGCCTGAGTTTGCTAAGTATGATCTTAAAACACTGATGACAGGTAATTAGTTATATTTGGTAATCACAATTTTATCAATTTTGTAAAAGCAGAACAAAACAAAGCAAAAGAATACTTTGGAGACTGAAGTTAATATAAGACAAACATTTTTGTTCATAAGCCCCAGTTTTCAACTTTGATATCAATCCAAACAGACTCATTTTTCTAATTGAATGACTATACAAATTATAGGTAATAAAATTGACTCTCAAGTATGATTTTATTGCTTTGATTTATTTTCTATATAATGAGTCTACAAAAGATTTGGTATAGCATGAGGTTTTCTTTTGCTAACAAAGTGAAAATCAGTGATTCAATTTCTAAATTTTGTTTACTGTTTTTTGTTTGCTTCTTTCTGTTTTTGTTTTTGTTTTGTATTTTTGTTTTTCTTTTGGAGAAGACCTGCCTAGGGATTTCAAAATATCATGGCTAGAAACCAAATTAATTCTTTTAAAAATGATATAAAAGTAACTTTTATTTTCAATATAGAAAACATATGCACAAGTAAGGCCATATTTAAATGAAGGAGCCAAATGGCTAGACCATAATCTGATTAACCTAAAAACTGTTTCATTCCTTAAAGAAAAGAAATATTAAATAGATTGCTGCAGGATTGTTGTAGTCAATTCGAATACTATTGGTCTTGATAGTGCTGGGAATTTTATTTTGAATATATGACATGGAATTCCCAACTCAGAGACAAAAGGCATCCTTACTTGGCAGGTGGCATAAGCTTCATGTTCACATTACTTCTCCTTGCCCCAAAGATGCCATGGGGACCATGTGAAACAGCTTAAAGCTCCTAGGAGACACACTCAGTCTCTCTCCAGGATGGAGACATTATCTTTAATATACTGCTCAGGAAAGAAATCTTTTCTCTTCCTTGAAGAGAGATTCGATCTCTATGATCTACAATTCTATCTCTATTTTATCTGTGATCTTTGGTTTATGTACAGATGTCAGTGCTTTCTTGCTCAGAAGATGTACAGAAACATGAGAGACAAATAGAGAATTATTTTCCCAAATATGTCCCAGGTAGCATGCTAAGTAGTTGACATGTAATAACTTGGTTCATCCTCACAAGACTCTATAAGGTAGTTTTGTCTCTTGCTCTCACCTTATAGAAAAGGTTAAATAACTTACTCAAGTTGACAGGCTTCCTGGAGTACTGTATTCAACTTGGAAAGTCTTTAACTCCAGATATTAAACTCTTAACCTATACTAACTCTTTAAATATATAAATACAGCCAATACCTTAAGAATAATAACATAAAATATTTCCTTTAACATTAAAGATACATGATTCTGAAATGAAGTACGAAAACATAGATAAGAAAAATTACTGATATATATATTTTAGTAAAATCACAATTTGATGAATACCACTGCAGGTTAGCTGCTTTCTAATAAAGGAATGCAATTTTGTCAAAACTGTGTAAAAAATTCTCTTTAGGGGAAAAATTACAAATCTGACATGGATGAAGAAATGCTTAAGAAATTGAGTCTTAATTTATCCCCAGAATATTGAACAATTTATGTGATTTACACATTTCTTTATTGAGCTTGTAAATAAATTGCAAGGTCTCTGACCCAGAAGATGACATGCCTTTCTCAATTCTGCTTTATTATGATTCTGAGCCTTTAAACAGAGAATTTGGCCACTAAGTCTGTAAGAGATTTCATGTCTATTATATCCGCTCTTTTTTATCGTATTTATTTGAGATAAATCTATTTACACAACTTGCTCTCTGATCATGCAGAGCGCCTAAGAACACAGCACGGCAGGCCCGTGCTGCATGATTTATCACCATGGAGAAGCTCAAGCAATACCCAAATACCGTGAGGACAGCAAAAGCTTCTCCAGATTACTTGTAAAGAACCCCTATGGCTTTCAATGGCTGCAGTCCAAAGACATTTACACCCAATTAAACTGCATCCATATATTTAAAATAAATATTATTGAAACTGGATTTTACTAAATATGCTGCTCACCAAGGTATTTTTTTTTCCAGCACTAGAAACTACTGATATAAATGAATTAATGTTTATAAGCACTTAGGGCTGGGCACAGAAAGCTTTATATAAAAATTATAAGAGTTTGTCAAACAAAATAAAAGATGGGACTCCTAGACATGGTCAAGGCTATTTACTTTTGTATTTGATTTAGAAATTGGCAAACATGGTATAAATTTCGCATGGGAAAAATGAACTCTTTTCCTATATGTTCTATAGAACATGGAATGGAATGTGCTCAGATACACAATTCTGACATGCAAGTGACAGAATATTTTTAAAGGAAGAAATGAATAATGGCTAGTATAGCAAAAGAGAGCAAAACACTGGGAAGAGATGCAGAACTGGGCCTGGGACGATAACAGCCTGAAGGTGGTATTGCAATGAATCATCTGTCAGCTGAAGGCAAACCTTGAAACTCAGGATCTGTTAATAAACTTATTGACTGTTCACTGAGTTTGCCAGGCTCTGCAAAGCTCTTTCCATGAGTTTAATGCTCACCACAGCCTTGTGGATGGGAATGTCTATCCCATGGTACAGCTCAGGAAATTTAGTCACTGGCAATTTCAGAAACTGGGTTGAAAGAGAACTACTGAATTTTTCTTCCATTGTTTTTCAGATTTCAGCCTCATATACAAGTGGTGTCCATCCTTAATTATACAGTGGAAGTGAGTATCCGATATTCCTTGGAATGTCATTCAACACTATAAAGATGTTTTCTACCTTTTTATATCAATGGGAATCCCTAGGCGGCCAAGTACACACGTGTTTGTATTTTCTACGATTGATGGGAAAGAAAAAAGGTCCTTTTTCCCATCTTTGTGACAAACACTCTCATAGTTATAAGTCACCAGTGTTTCCTCTCATCAGTACTAGACAACTCAAAATACAGGTCTGTGAATCAAGTTGCTTAAACATTCAGGTTTAGTTTGGCATCAGACACAGCTCCTAATGGCACCTAAATGCCCCACGCTATGTGCGAACAGAAGAATGCTCCCGTACAGACAGACACAACAGGCATCAGCAAAGACACTGACTCACAAGAGTGGCTCAAATGTTTTCTGTGGAAATGGGAGCAAGCCATAAGAAGATGTATTTGCGTAAAAGGGATCCCAGGGTAGCTGTAACAAGAGGTACAGGGAGTAGGGATGAATACTTAGGCGGCGGCAGCCTAGAGTAGGAAGGAAGCATTAAAGACACTGAGCATTTTTGGGCATTTACAATTTGCTTTGCCAATCAGTTTTCAATTTTGGCACATATATGTTAGGTCTCCATAAGTATGCGTAAGCTACTCAGTTGCAGGGAATCTGATTTTCTAACTCAGCCAGAGTAGGCGTGTATGAGTTACTTACTGAATGAATAAATGGATGAGTTAATTAATGAATAAGTGGCTAGCTTGACTAGTTCTCAGCACTGTTCTCTTTGGATTCCAAAACCCAGAAATTGGGAATCACTTGCATGGTATTTAATGCACGATTTACAAGAAGCTTTAAGTAAAGAGAGGCCCTGATATATCAGAGCTGTACATGCTGATGTGCTAACGTGACTACCTTAAGCTGAGTTTTGTAGCCTAAGCCCTGCCTCTTATTTGCACTCTTTCTGAAAGTTTGGAAGCAGCAAAACTTATTTATATAGGTTGAATTTTCATATTATACCCACGCATGCATACACACTACAGAAGCAGAGTGACAACACAAGAGTAAAGGAAAAGATAAAAAGAAAGGAAAATAATTGAGGATTAGGGGAAACCCAATATTAAAAATAATAACCCCTTCCCAATCTATGGAAATGTGAAAACGATAGAGAAGGCCTCCCTACATTTTCCGTGTTAGCAGTTCATGTATTACAGTCTTATCAATTAAGGAAGAAATATTGATCAGGGGGTTACCATCTGAGAGACTCCTTAAAGCTCCCAAGGATGCTTGTGCTCGAGAAGAGAAATAAAAGAGGAAGGTAATCAGTGCAAAGAGTTCAGAGCAGCTTGATAACAAGAGGCCAAGTGCACTGGCCAAGGGGAGAAGCTGGACAAAAGCCAATCACAACTTCACTACCAAGCTCCTGAAAGAGGCCTTGCTTGCATCATGTCACGATCCATCATGTGTTTAAAAAAGATCATGACCATCATTGTTTAAAAATGTTAAACAACTCAAAAATAAAACAAATAAATAAAACATCCAGACCTCAAGGGGTTTCTCTAGTTTAATAACAGAAACAATGCAAAACACATAAAAAAGAAAAATATATCTTGGAAAAATAAAAACCCTAAGAATAAAAACCATATCTGAGAATAAACATGGGATCAAGACTTTGTTACGTACTGCATCTCAACAGATATTACATACTCAAATACTGAAATATTCAAGTAGACCAATAGTATAAGACATACCATGCCAATGGACTCACATGGGGTACAGCATTTAGATAAATTACATTACTAATTTTGTCATACTTAAGAATTATTTTAAAATATCATAATCCTTCAAATAATGATTCCTGTTAGTTCAAATACAGGATATTTCAATGATAATTTTATGTCTTCTCAATCTAATCTCAGTTGTGATTTCAGCTGTCAAAATAACTTCGACTTCCGTTAAAAAACTAACACACATCCACAGCCAAATGTTTTCTCTCTCAGTTTTGCAGGTCTTAAGTGGAAAAGAAATTCCTTTGTGATGCCTCTTCTGATTCTTAACATTTTGAGGAAGACTGGTTTTTGGACCTCTTTAATTTTTCTATCATCTACGAAAGAGATTTTTTGTATTCTCCTGGCCTAAGGAACAAACATATATTATTGCCTCATCATTTTTTTAAATATCTAGTGTAGCTCTATCCCTGAACTAGACTAAATGTTCAACTTCCAACATGTCATTTCTACAGGGATATCTAATAACATCTTACGTTTTGATCTTCCTCATCTTACTTCCCATCTAATTCCAATAAATGAGAGCAGGAACTATTTCCTCCACTGTTATATCCTAACTCATAGGATACCAACTGACATAAATTGGTTCTAAACAAATATGATAAAAGGATGAATAAAAGAATGAATTTAAAAAAAGGACAAATGATTTCAGGAATATTAGATTTGGGAAGAGTTTAATGTGTTGGGCTTTTTTTCCATCCTTCGTGGTGGTGGAATCAGTCTGAGTTTGTATACAACCCTCGGCTGCACTTCAGATTTCTAGACCTAAATATCTCTCTTGTAAGGATGAGGATTAACCCAGTGGGTGCCTGTTTCCTTTTCTTAAATGTTTTGATATATTTTTGCATGAGCGGTCACTTTCTAACAGGTATTGTAAAATCATTTGCAAACAGATGGCTCCCCAAAGAATCCTTGCTAACAGTGAAACTTAAAACATGCCAGAGGAAATAAACTTTTTTAAAAACGCCTGTTTTTACTTCCATTTCATAATTGAAAATGAACTTTTGCATGCACAGAGAATATACACTGGAGAGATGCTGATTACAGAAAACGTGGTTGTGGGCTTGATGTGTGGATACAGAAGAATCTTAGGTGCCGACTCAACAACTGTCTGTAGCCACACATAGGATGCTTTTATTTATATAGGCACCATCTTTTTGCAAGTATTGAGACTGTGGAGACCATGGTTTTTATTTTACTTATAGATTTTTAACTTTGCACAGAATAATGGTAGGATCAAAAAGCTCCAGATCCTTTGAAGTGAGTAAGTTCAGGTCTTTCCTATAATATTTTATCCTAAGACCTAGGTTGCTCTCTTAAAATAATCCCAGATTAGAAGCAAGGAAGAAAACAGGTACTATATTTTCATAAATTTATTTAACAAATTTTCCCACACATAAGGAACTTTTGAAGATACAGCTACATGTGTTTTCTGGGCCTCTGAGAAGGTCTTTACCTTCAAACATCACTTCTGGTTGAGAAATGGAGAAACAGAAATGAAGTTTTTACTCTAGGGAGTGTTCTTTTTCTCTCTATCCTGTGCCTCCAGAAGGGAACACCCTTCAGAAAAACCTGAAGAGCTCTCACAGTTCATTGGCAGAGCAATGCTAATGACTAGCTTATTACATCTCAAGTTTACATTTTACATTTGCTTGTCCTAACCTGGAAAGATGAGTACTAATACATTCTGGATTGTCTGCTTTTAGTATTTTCCCCTATGTTTTCTATAGGGATTCTTAATTAGGCTAGGTTATTTGAATTGAGAGCATTCTTCTTTACTAAGGAAAAGAAAGAATGTTAATATATCTTTCAATAATAAGCACTGAGCTAGATTCTAAGGACAGTCAGGAAGTCTCTTTCTTTCTGAATGTCTCCTCGGTGCTTGTTTCTATTGATGACTTTTTTTTCCTCCTGATTGGTTTCATTTGATTGTTTAGTCATGTCTGTTAGCACTGTTATTCTAAATGTTGTAATTGGAATGGTTATTATTTTCATTTCTATAGATCACATATATGTTACATAATTACAGTGATGGAAACTCATGCTTAGACAATTAATATGTATTTAGTGTGATACCACAGTGTACCAATCCTATGACACTTTCAGCTCTAATTTTGTTATTGTAAGTAACCCCCAAAATTGCTTTTGCTCTCCATGTCAGGCAGTTGATTCAAATTTTGCTTCAAATGTGTTTTGAGTCATTTGTTGCCTTGCTAGTTTTAAACATCTCCCCTTTAGCAAAAAAAGAGCAACAGATCCTTTTTGTGTTAGCTTTGTTTTTCAACAAGAGATACCATCCAAGTGAAAGTTAAAGGGCATTTCTTTTACTTTTAGAAGAATGAATTATATATGAGGTTTGTTTCTCTGGCTAAAAATTTGTACAAAATGTTGAAGAAAACAATTGGGAAAATTCATACAGAAAGCCCTTTAGCCTGAACTCCTCTATGATTTTTTTTTTTTTAACACTGCGTAACCTGTATCTAAAAGTATGAAAGCAATACAAAAACATGATTAAAAATAATGTTCTCTATCTACACTTCTGTAAAAAGAATAGTCAAATAGCTTCTCTAACCCTTTCAGTATAATGAAGTTAATCAATACTACAAATATGCCACAATTTTGCTTATTGGATAATTTTTAAAATTAAAAAATGAAGCTCTGGAATAATATAAATGTTTGAGTTTTTGGTCAACTGTGGGATTCTTATGGATTCCTTGAAATTATAAGTGAAATAGCACTAAAGCCATTTTTAATACCCTCCCTATTGAAATCTCCACAAATATATGTTGACTTCATTTACTTAGCACGTAAATACAAAATTCCTTTTTTATGTTTAAAGATTTTAAAATATAGAAGCTGCCAAATATGTCATTTATAATAAGCTACCAATGAATACAGATGTAATAAGAATTGTATATAGAGACTGTGATTAGTGTGATCTCAGCCCCAAATATACTTTTCATAGGGTTAATAATACCACTCTAAGTATCAATAAAACTATGTATCCTATTTTCAAGTAATTAAATGAACTGATATATTACTATGAAGGGTTAAAACAATTCTTTGAATATTAAAATATCAAAATAATTTTTAGATTACTGCTTGAGTAGCTTTTTTTAAAATTTATTTATTTATTGGCTGCATTGGGTCTTCATTGCTCCACACAGGCTTTCTCTAGTTGTGGTGAGCGGGGGCTACTCTTCATTGTAGTGCACGGGCTTCTCATTGCGGTGGCTTCCCTTGCTGTAGAGCATGGGCTCTAGGAGTAGGCGTGTGGGCTTCAGTAGCTGCAGCATGCAGGCTCAATAGTTGTGGCTTGCAGGCTCTAGAGCACAGTATCAGTACTTGTGGCACCAGGACTCTGTTGCTCTGCCGCATGTGGGATCTTCCCCACCCAGGGATTGAACCTGTGTCCCCTGTATTGGCAGGCTGATTCTTAACCACTGCTCCACCAGGGAAGTCCCCTACTTGATTAGTTTCAAACATCATAGCAGTTTAGAAAATATTAATATCGAGGTTCTAAATGTCCATGGTTAGACTGCTCAGGGACAGAAATTTAAAGAATTAAGAATTAGGAAGGGTCTAGTGTAACAATATAATCATAGTTACAGAAAAGGGTCAGTTCTGGGTACTAATCGCTCATTCATGTGGTTAGGCAGTAGTTATCATTCTGTAGTATAGTTTCTCTTGAGCACTTGCCAAGCAATAGGAACCTGCATTCTTAAAAAGAAATTAGCATGGAGGTATGAAGGGCATAATGAAGATATGATTTATCTAAGGGCATGAGGTGGCTGAACAGAGTTAAAGTGAATGTTAATAACAGAAAGAGGGAATCTGAATAATGAAGGCAGAATTTAAATACACATTAGAATAGTTTTTTAATTATTTTGGTTGCAAATATGTTTTACATATCAAGACAATATGCGTAAACATAAAACTATATACACATGCACACAGACTAACATATACACACTCGGAAACACACATAAAACTTCAAGAAAAGTATAACCAAATGATACTTATCTTCACTTTGGGCAGAGCACATCGCTTATTCTATTCTGTTCCATTTTATTCTTTTTAAAGTGGGGTGGGAGAAATGAGACTATTTGAGATATTGTGGCCCTGAAGAAAGTTCCAGCAGTTTATTATAATTAAACAATGGATACACAGACCCTAATTTGGTTGGTCACTGTTGAAAAATAACTCAATTAATAGAGCACAAACCATGAAGCAGTGAAATATAGGAAATATGGAACATCCCAACACTGTGACAAGAGGAAGAAAGAAGTTTGAGGGATTGCGGAGCCAGTGATGCTGGGTTATAGAGAACTTAGTCTGTTGTCATGGTTTACTTTTATTTATATTGTTTGGACTGTACCTTTTCTGACTGAGAAAGCAAGGCTAGTTTAAACATTATTATTGTTATTGTTATATCAGATATCCTAGATTAAATACTTAATAAAGGATGCCAGCTTTCTATAGGTAGATGCATTATCATACAATGTACTCCACATCCCAATAAGATATGTAATTTTATAATTCCATTTTAAAACTAGAAAAGTTAAGTAAAAATTATTGAAATAAACTGCAAAGATGATGAAAAAAATTAAGAACATGCCTTGCTATTATTCTTGTAGCATATATTTTCAAGTTACCAACAAAGTGAGTTTTCATGCCATACTTTGTTTCTGAAATAATTCTCAGGACATCTAGGTGCTTTTAGATGATATTGATCAAAATTTTCAGAAAAAATAAACAACCTTTAAATAACTTTAAAAGGCATAAAGATACTCTATATAAGAACATGTTCTCATAAAAAATTCAACAGTAGGTAGAAAACATGAATTTGATTTTTAATGTATTTAAACACATTTTGAGTATACCTTCTTCATACATTTTTAAAAAGTTAGAATTAAAGTGAAGTGACTTCTTGTTGTACATCAAGAGAATATATTTGTAAAGAACATTAATAGTAGTTTCAGATAAAAGCAAGTTCACCTAATAAGTGACTTTTCATAATTGAAAATCCCTTTTTTCCAATGAAAATAAAAATATTTGCTAGTAAAATTTATTTGAAATAAGTTTTTGAACAACAATCCAAAAGTTGATTTTTCCTCTTCCCTACTTTAGATCTACCAGTAGCAGATAGCATAATTTTAAACGATTCATGAAACACACATCTCTATCACTTACGAAATTCAATAAAAATGTTAACTTTCTTAAAATTATAAGCAACCAATAAAGCTGGTCTAACAGTTTATTACATTTTTAGTGTTTAATTTAGATGACTATATCTATTTTCTTAGTTTACAACCCAGATTTACTTAACTTCAAAGCTGACTTTACCAAGGCATCAAGTGATGAAAAAGTGTCTACTTTTTTTATTAAGTATACTGAATGTGGAGACAATTTTTGATATAATTTTCTGCCCTAATTATATTTGTAACTGTGTGTGAACTAATTATAAATTAAATCATGGTGCTAGAAAAGCACTCTGTCTTTTAAAGAGTGATTAGACCTAACATAATTTCTTTCAGTCCCTGGGACAGGATACAAATTTATATTCTGAAAAGCAAAGCACTCAACTTCAAATTATGGAATGGTACATTATTAGTGATAGCTTTGAATTGTTAAATTTAGGACTGTGAAAAAAAAAAAAACAACTCACAATATCATCAAATTTCCATTGATTTGTGAACTGGAAAAAGTCCTATCCAGATAAAGAGGACTTTTAATTGCATAAAATACTTATATTGCATTTTTCTGTGAGATACTAAATAAAAATCAATTGGTTTAACTCTAGTAATTTTTTCTTCTATTTATACTATTTACTCCCATTGTACAGGCAGAAAGCATAGCTCCCAGATCTTCAACGAGTTTTGAGCGACTGTGCAAGAAATGCTGAAAGTTTGACACTTGCCATCTTCATTTATCAACCTGGCAGTTTAAAATTTTTATTTATATGGAGACTAGTAATTTTAACATTTTTTATAACATAATTTTAAAAAAGAAGTATATTATTGTATTTAACTTTTGAAGATGAAATCTTTCATTCATATGATAGACAAAGTGAACATGAAATACTTCTATTTTGTAGTAATAATATAAAAGTCTGTTTTTTCATCAAATTATATAGATTCCAAATATTGTAAAAATATAGCTTTCATATGTCCCTATCTCCTCTCTCATCTTATAGTCTAAACCAGAACCATCTCTGTCCTAAGTCATTACACTATTCTCCTAACTGAAGATGTTCAGTCTTCAGATATTGCCCCCACCCCATTCTCTGCATATCAACCAGACCACTATTTTATAAGTATCTATCAGATGGTGTAACAATCCTTCTCATAGACCTGCAGTTAGAAAAGAAAAATCCAAATTCATTGTTTGGCTTGCATAGCTCTGTTTGAACCAACGCCTATACACAACTCCCAAGTTTCTCTTATTATTTGTACCACACTCATGCAGGTTTTTTGTGTTTGGTTTTGTTTTCTTCCTTTCCTCCAGCTGATCAAGACCCTTACTGAAACCTACACTTACTGGAGGATGAATCTAGAGAATTCTTTCTCTAGTTCCCTTTCAGTTTTTAACAGCACTGCCTCAGAGAGGGGTTCTCTAACTCCCCTGCTTAAAATGAGGCCCCTCCCTCAGTATCTTTTCCCCAAGCACCCATTTATTTTCATTACATTTACCAACAACAAATAATCTCCAATTATTTTGTATTATTTGTTTGCTTATCTCTCCCCAAGTAGAAGTCAAGATCCAGAATGCAGGGGCTATAATTTTTTTATCGTTTGCTTACTTTTATATTTCCAATGCTTATAGCAGGATTCACTATATTCTCAATATATTAGTCCCATAACAAGAGGGTATAAAACAAAAAAGATCTAGAGTAAACAATTTGGCTAAAGTCATACAATAAACATTTGGTTGAGACAGGATTGAACACAGATGGTCTGACTTTAATGCCCTTGGTCTGAACATCTAGTCTGGATGGTCCCCTAGTTATTTTTAAGAACTTTCTCAGCCATCCTGGCTAACTCCTCTGTTTTTCATTTCTTTCAATGAGGGTGAGTCATTGATGTACTTGCCTAAGAATATATGTCCAGCTTGTTGAGACACTGTGACTGATATGAATGTCCTGTCTTCCCAGTCTTACGTCTTCATGCTTACTCACTGCCCTGCACTGTTTCCCTTCCGCCTGAACCCCTGGAGCTCCATATGAGCTTAGACACAGCAGTTGTGTTTAGGTCCCTGGCATGAGGTCATGATCAGGGAAGTGGATTTCAAATTAGAAATAGGACTTAAATAATGGTTTGGCATCAAGAAGTATACTAAGGCAGGGATCAAGACTGCTAATGTTCATGCCGTGGTCAGAGCTCCCCTGTGCCATCAGTACTGAAATATCAGAAAGAAACAGACCCCTTTTGGGAAGAAGAATTTGCAGAATTCAGTGAGGCCATTTCCTCTGAATTGAGTCACATATGATTTCCCTTCAAGAGATTCCCATCCTTACCTGAAGTAAGCTACATCAGCCTCAAACTGCTTAAAAACTTGGCCCTTGAAAATAAGTACAGTCTACTTCAGCCACTGAATCACTGACAGCCAATTAAAAAAAATGCTGCCATTGAGAAGTGACTTTTGAGCACTGGATTTATGGATAAATAAAGTATCTTTATTTTATGAGCTATCTTTCCATAAAGTATTTGAATTTACCACAGAAAACACATCCATTCTAAAACTCTCTAGAGGGTAACTTTGATCCTTGACTTCTGGCTTTCGATCTACCATTTTACTAATGTGTTCTTGAAACAAGTCAAACCACAAGCTGAATCCTTCCAAATGGATTCCACAAGGCTGAGAGATGTCTCCCTTTTTGGCTCCTTTTGACCTGCACTCCTTGAAGCCTCCTGGAGACAGATTAAGGAATAAGACTTTGGTTTGATATCAAGTCAAAAGCCGGGGCAAAGTTTGAGCAGAAAGTAGAAGTCAAGGCAGAAGTTTGAGGCAAACCTCAAATGCACAGATAGTTTTAAGAAATGCCCTAACCCTCAGGCAAAGCAGTCAGGGCAAAAGTTGGACTGGAAATTCTTGCCACTGATGGGGATTAATTACTAGCCCACCCAGATTCAGGATTTGAAAATGGGACTGAGTGACCCACATCACAGATGGTAAGACTGCCTTCTGACACAATCTCTGCCAGGTGACACTCAGGCTTCAGGATAGCATGATGCCTCTTTAAGCTTATTTTTAAATAACTACGAGTTTCTGTGGTAAGGAGACAATTTTGCAAACAATCATGATACTACAATAATTTATACAGTGTGTTTAAATCATCTCAGCTCATCTTGACGCTTACAACAAGCCCATGAGTACACAGGGCAGGAATGACTGTAGCCTTCACTTCTCAGTTAAGGAATGTAAGAATCAGGGAGGTAGAAACCTTTGACATGCATATTCGGTTGCTAAATGGTGAAGTTCGAATTCGAAATGTGGTGTCTTGAATCCCAATGACATTTTCATTCCACTATTCCATATCAATCTAAGTAATTCAGTTCTCCAAGTGAACTGAAAGGAAAAAGAAAGCTAAATGTAATATTTCAAGGAGATAGAGAACGAATCCAAACATATGAATTCAAAGATAGAGCTCAGATTGTAAATAACCAATCTTGTCAAGATATGAAACCCATTCCAAGCTCTAAACTGAGATGTGATTTAAATGTCATATTTGAATAACAGTCCTGTGATCCATCGTCTGTCATAAATTTTAAGATCCAATTTTAGAGAAAATAAAAACAGATTAACCCTTTCTTCACGGCAACATCCAAAAACTACGTAACATCCTATGGATTTTTGAGAATCGGGAACTAAAGTTTCCAGTGAATACCTTTTAAAACATTTTCATTTCCTGATGCCTGACATTTTACAGCATTACAGTTATATTTGTAATTAAATATTAAAATTTTAAAACCCCCAGCAAAACAAATATTTAAACCTTTCCCTTAAAGAAAAATACCTAATGCTATGCTATTTGTAGAAATCTTACTACTTGTTAACTTACAGAAAAAAAATTCTTCAAGAAATGAAATATAGGCAGGTTTTTTTTTCAATAGTTTTGTATTACTGAGAAGCAGTAGTTTCATTTAATTTTTCTGATTTCCAACATTCCAGCTACCTCTGTCATAAAACTAGGTTAACTAATTCAACAAGTAAAAGAAAACAAAATAATATTCACTTATAATTTAAAGGTCTGAGTTGAAGTGGGGATAAAAGCACCTCTTGACATCTTTTTCTTTTTCCTTTTATACTTTAATGTATTTCTTATAATCTCCAGATGACTGTTCTGGTCTCACACTAAACCTCCTAATAAGTAATGGAATTTTCAATAACACATTTGTTAGCAAATTTTGTTCACTTTTTACCTGAAAGTCTAACTGTCCTATGTTGGTTATTATATTTATATTTGACTAGAGGTCTAAAACTCTAAAGTCCACCTATTCAAACTTAATTTAGAATTGGGGGAAAATAACAAAAATATGTACTTAATAAAATATAAAACTCAGAGAATCCTGAGTCCCTAAGTCTGCATATAATAATGGTATTCAATTCATCATACCTAATACTAAGGTTTTGCTTTTAGTGGTGACTGCTTAATATGACTGGTTTAGAAAATAGAAATATATGAATCTTAACCCCTTTCAATATTGTATAGATCTGGAGAACGAATTGTACTTTATGATGGTAGTTTCTGTTTGTACAGTTCATCTTTCCGTCCACTTCCCATTTCAATCAAAATCTTTGTTGAAAATGAAAGATTTATAGAAAATTAGAATAAATTTGTTATTAACTCTAACAGTTGTATATTAAGCTGATATATTTACTAATCTGGTTACACACGTGGTATATCCATTTCCTCAATATATGTGATACTCGCCCAGATGAGAAGATGTAGATTAACTTTTCCCAACTTTTCCCTTCTAAATTCAACTAAATAACCAGGAATCACCGCAAAAGACAACTACTCTGAAAGCTAGAAAGACAAACGCACCTGGCTAGAGACTTCAGGATTCAAGGAATAGCATCACAGTGAATTGTCTGGCTTTTCTTTCTTTCTTTTTTTTAAAATAAATTTATTTATTTGTTTACTTATTGGCTGTGTTGAGTCTTCATTGCTGCACACGGGCTTTCTCTATTTGCAGCGAACGGGGGCTACTCTTCATTGTGGTGCACGGGCTCCTCATTTTGGTGGCTTCTCTGGTTGCAAAGCACAGGCTCTAGGTGCAGTGGGCTTCAGTAGTTGCTGCACACAGGCTCAGTAGTTGTGACTCATGGGCTTAGTTGCTCTGTGGCATGTGGGCTCTTCCTGGAGCAGGGATCAAACCTGTGTCCCCTGCATTGGCAGGTGGATTCTTAACCACTGCGCCACCTAGGAAGTCCCTGGGTTTTCTTTGTATTTACCATTAATCTAGGCGTGGGCACCATAGAGGCCTACAACTTGGAACTATCAGCAACAAACCAAGAGAGCCTGCTTCTCTGGCCAAATGACCAGGAAAGGAGAAGCCCAACAGGTATCAAGTAGGGAGACCTCAGCCCCTTTCCACATCCAAGGCAGTGGAGCCCATCCTTTCACAGCAGCAGTAGAGCCTGGTGTCTCTGGGTCGCCACCTAGAGGCAGGAGGTGACCCAGGCCCAGCATCTGGCAGCCTTCAACCAGTGAAAGAGAGCCTGGTAACTTCTCCCCATATGCTCTCCCTACCCTACAGCACGTGAGATAGGACAACACCCTGTGATCCTGCAGGCAGGACCATCAGCAATCAATCCAGAGATCCAGCAGCACAGATAAATAAAGCAGATAAGACAATAGTGCAACAGATCTGAAAATTAAATTGGAACCATTGTTCTGGCCATGAAGGCCAGAACATACACCTTAAGCCTGAAAGTGCAATTGGTAAATAGTAGATTTAAATAGGATCAGTTTCCTAACATAATATTCAAAATATCCAAGAGAAAATCCAAACTCTCTCGTCATCCCAAGGAAAAAGAAAATCATGATTTGATGAGAAAAGACAATCAACCAATACCAATACCGAGGTGAATCAGAACTTAGAACTAATAACAAGTGTTTTAAAACAGCAGCAATAATAATGTTTCAACAATCATTATAGAATTGTCTTGAAGCAACTGAAAAGGTAGAAAATCTCAGCAAATAAATAATAGTAGAGAAAAAAAGCATCAAGTGGAATTTATAGAACTGAAAAACACAATAACAACATCACTGCTGTCACCACCACAGCCTCACTGGATGTCCTCATTAGTAGAGCCAAAATGACAGAAGATAGAATCAGTGAATTTTAGGACAGGTCAAAAGAATTTAACCTAATCAACACAGAGAAAGCAGCCTAAACAAAATTAATAGAGTTTCAAGGATCTGTAGGACAACATGAAAAGATCTAATATTGATGTCATTGCAATGGCAAAAGAGAGGGAAAAAAAGTGTGGAACTGAAAGATCACTTAAATAAATAGTGCTGAAAACTCTCCAAATATGTAATATATAAACTTATAGATTCCAGAAACTTATTGGAGACCACGTAGGATAAACCCAAAGAAACCCATACAAAGACATTAGAATTAACCAAATAAGAAGTAAGGACAAAAAAGAGGAGTCTTAAAAGCAATCAGAGAAAGATGACCTTTACCTATAGAGCATACCAATCTGAATAACAACAGACAGCTCATTTGAAACCATAAAGGTCTGAAGAAAGTAACACAACATATTTCAAGTACAAAAATGAAATGTCAACTGTGAATTCAATATTCAGTGAAATTACCCTTCTAGGGTAAAGGAGAAATAAACACATTCTTAGGGAGGTAAACTAAGAATTTGTTGTCAGTGGACCAACCCCTAAATCATGGCTTAAAGAAGCTCTCTAAAGAAAATGTTAATGGAAGAAAGCAAAGAAAAGCAATAGTATGGGTAAACACTGAGCTATATATGCAGTAGATTATTCTCCTCATAAGGTTTTAATAACATATAGTTTGCCACATCAAAATAATAATACTATGTGGTACAGTGTTAAATGTGTGTAAAGGAAATACTTAAGACAATTACATTTTAAAAAGGGGGACAAGAGAGAATTAAATTCAACCAAGATGAAATAGAAAACCTGAATAGTCCTATAACCAGAAAAGCAACTGAATTAGTAAATAACTTGACCCCCCAAAAGAAATCTTCAAGCCAAGATGGATTCATTAGGGAACTTACCAAACATTTAAAGAATTAACACCAATTTTACAGTGTTTTTCAGGAAATAGAAGGGGAGGGAACACTTTCAAACATATTTCATAAACCTAGTATTGTTTTGATACCAAAACTAGAAAAATACGGTACAAAACAAGAAAACCACAGACCAATATCTCTTGTGAACTTAGATATAAAAATCTTCAACAAAATATTACAAAACTGAGCCCAGCAGTATATAAAATAAATTATATATAATAATCAATTGGAATTTACTCAAGAGATGCAAGGTTGATTAAGTATTCAAAAATCAAACGGTGTACACAATATTAACAGCATATAGGAAAAAAATCATTATGACCATATCAATTGATGCAGAAAACATATTCAAACAAATCCAAACCCATTCATTACAAATCACTTAGGAATATAGGATTAGAGGATACTTTCTCTACTAGGTAAAGATGTCTACAGAAAAACTACAGCTAATGTTATACTCAATGGTGTAAGACTGAATGCTTTCACTGTAATATTAGGAACAGGGCAAGGATGCTTGCTCTTACCACTCTGATTCAACATGGTACTGGCTGTTCTAGCCAGGGAATCAAGGGCAGAAAATACATTGAAGTCATACATACTGAAAATGTCCCAAGTTTTATAACTACATATTTATAGGAAAAAATACATTGGAAGAAAATCTTCAGGAGATTTATTTCTTTAGTTAGACTTAAGCACAAAATCATAATGGGTAAAACTGATAAATCTGACGCCATTAAAATTAAAAAAACCATTGCTCTTCAACAGTCCCTGTTAGCAAGATGAAAAGACAGCTTATAGATTTTGAGAAACTATTTGCAAACCACACATCTCACAAAGGATTTGTGTCTAAAATATTTAAAGAACGCTCAGATCTAAAGGCTAAACAAAAAGCAATCCAATTAGAAGATGGGCAAAAGAAATGAACAGACATCTCACTGAAGAAGATATACACAAAGCACATAAGCACCTGAAATGATGTCCAATATCATTAGCCATTAAGGAAAGGTAACTTAAAACCAGAATGCAATATCACTAAGCACCTATTAGAATGGCTGAACAAAACATGATGACAAGGATGTGGAGAAACTTGATCCCTCATTCATTGCTGGTGTGAACATAAAGGGGTACAGCCACTCATGAAATTAGACTGGCAGTTTCTTTTAAACTATAAATATGCTTACCATACAAAGCAGCAATTTCACTCACAGGTATTTATCCCTGAGTAACAGAAAATTTTGTTCATACAAAAATCTGTACACAAATTTTCATAGCAACTTGATTCATAATAATCAAGAAATGAAAACAACCCAAATGTTCTTTGATGGGTGAATGGTTAAACAAACTGTTACCCACACCATGGAATACTACTCAGCAATAAAAGGGAATGAAATATTGATAAATGCAACAACTTGAAAAGACCTCAGGGAAATTATATAACATCCTTGAAATAAAGAAATTATAGACACAGAAAACATATGAGTGGTTGTCATGTGCATGAGTTTGTATCTGGGGAGAGGGTATAAAAGTGTAGCACTAGGGGGCCTGAATAATCGATCAGTTCTGCATCTTGATTGCTGATTGATTGATAACATTGTACAGAACTATACATACACACAGGAATGCATACATCATTGCTGACAACCTGAATATACTTTGTGGATTGTACAAATGTAAATTTCTTGATATACTATATTTATTCAAGTTTTACAATTTGGGGGAGAAGTGTGACGAATGTATGGTACCTTCCTGTACTTTTTTCAACTTTCTGTGAATCTATAATTATTTCACAATAAATGTGTAAAGAAAATGTAGTACATGTGCCTGAAGTTTGCTCAAGAACTCAAGCAAGTTCAAGAAAGTTAGCAGACTATGGAATGTTTAATCTATATTAAAGTGATCAAGACTGCTCCTCTCCATAATACTAATTTCTAAGCAATGCATCAATGTAAGCTTTCCATCTTTACATATGATTGAATGGCTGACCTACTTTGTAATCATAAGTTATGTTTGACAAATAAAAGCAAGCATAGCTACAAATGTGGAATCAGAGATTACACTGGCTATAATCATCAAATTATATTTTCTCAAGATGTCTCTTCCCTAGGCATGAAAGAAATGACATTGTCTATTCTTAATATTGCCCCGAAATCTCTGCCTCAAAATGAGTTTTCCTTAGTTTGTCCTTAGGTCTGAGTCTTATATTTAGAAAAAGAAAAACAAGTTTTGAGGCACGTGCATTACTTTCCCTTCAAGGCTCCAGAACAGAATTCAAGGCTCCAGAACAGAAACCCATCTAAGTATTTGACAGATGAGAGTTTACAGCCACTTCCACATTTGCTGACATAATCTCTGACACAGAGGCATATGTGTGTGATGTCTCACTCCTACTTCAAAGTGCTTAACAATATATAAGCTAGACCTGCTCCCTCACAGCTCAGTCATAGCTTAATCTTGTCTTGGAAATCATGTGTAAATTTTGGAGTTAAATAATATTCCCCCCAAATTTTAAAAAAGAATATAAGCAAGTCAGAGTATCTTCTTTTTAGAATTTAGGTTGGAAAGAAAATATTTAAAATAAGCACACTACTGCTTTTAAAATTGAATTCCTTTGTTTTAATTTTGCTGGAAAACAGGAAAAGTTTATTATAATTTTTTGGCTTAAACCAGAATACATCAACTTTGCCTACTGGACAAAATATGGTCACAAATTAATCAGTTTTGGCCCACCAACTGCCTCTCATGGCAAAAGAAAAAAAAAGCCTGGATTGACAATATTTTTTAAAATAATTATCAAGATAATTCTATTTCATGATGTGTAATATATTAACTACAATTGTGACCAAAGTTGTCCTCCTTACCATTGATTTCTGTTAATTACTATCCGGAATTTAAGTTTTCAGATAACCCACACAACATAATATCAAGAAACAATTCAGTGCTTTTAATCATAAAAGTAAGAACCCTACCACAAACAGCTACTGTAAATAACAAATATTTGATATTTAATGTATTATTTTACACTGCAGATAAATGCTAATAAATGGAAAGTAAATATTACTTTTATTATAAGGCTCAAAATACTTATCAAAAGTTTTCCAGCCCACAGACAAATATTTTTAAACCAACATTTCACAACTAAAATTGTATTACCATGCACTAAGTAAAAGGAGCAAGATACATTTCCCTCACGTGGATTAGCTTATTTATTGCTTTGGTTCCGTGACAGTGATTGGCTATTTTAAGAATGAATCAGTTTATCTCATGCTCTTGTGCACCCAGTGTATTTGATTAGATCTGGGATGGATAGGTTTCAATGTCAGTGTCTGCTTCTTTCAATTGGCTGTGGCAGCCTTGAGTACAGTTTTGAGAAGAAATCTGAGGCTCAGTGGGAAAGATTCGCAATGTCTTCCAAGTGTGTGAGACCCAGTGTGTGCCAAGTGTCATGGCACACCAGCTAAGTATTTTTCTCTTTGGGTGAGATTTGTAAATGCTATAAATACAAATGAGGATGAAAGCTGATATATCTGTTCCACAGTAAATTTCACTTTACTTAAAAGTAGAAATCATAAAACTGGAGCAAGTGCATCTTTTAAAGACATTGCAGAAGCTCCAGTTTTTGACTTTTCGCTAGTATTTACTGACCTTTTTCTTTAAAAATATATATTAGTAATTGACCACATCTATTTGAAATGAGACACTTTATTTTTAATACTATCCTCACGAATTTAAAAAGTCTTGGAAAGTAGTCTAATTTGGAGCTTGCTTTGTTGTGCCTGAGAAAGAGCTGTGCCTAAATACAACTGACCCTTGAACAACATGGATTTGAATTATGCTGTGAGGGTCCACTTATATGCAAATTTTTTTCAATAGTAAATATTACACTACTGCACGATCCACTGTTGGCTGAATCCATGGAAACAGAAACATGGTTATGGAGCTCTGATTATAAAGTTTTACTGGAATTTTCCACTGCAAGAGGGTGGGCACCTCTAACCCCCACTTTGTTCAAGGTTCAACTGTAAAGTTAATTGGGGATCTGATATCATAAAATTGATAATATCATGCTTCTCTATCTTACAGTGTGTTGAACTCTGAATTAATACATATATCTCTTTTAGAAGTGCTAAAATTATTGCATTGTAAGGACATTTTTACACTTTGCATAAGTATATATACTTGCATCTTAGGATACTCACTGTTTTTCAGTTATGTAGTGGGGGTGGGGAGAGTGGGAAGCGAGGTTCCAGCTGTTTGTTATTTTCCCACTTTGCTTTTGACTTCTCACCATTCAGCAGTATCCAGATGGTTATAAATATTTAGGAATCTGAGGCATTTCAAAGTCATGAAATCTGTTACATTCTAAATACAAAAGCAACTCACTAATTCTCAACTCACTTATTTAAAAATCAAGAACCATAGAGGCAATATATATATGTATGTGTGCATGTGTATATATACGTGTGTGTATATATACACACACAAAAAGTCTTTGTTATTCACCTATATGATCATCCTGATGATTCTATTCCAATTTCAAACTGCAACACAGGCTGAAATGTAACCTAATAACTCTACCTCCCAGATTAGCCTTCCAAGACCTCTGGTTTACTGATTCCTTTTGTCTCTCCACTGCCCTGCTGAGGATCTGAAGACAAAGTACATAGAAGATGCGCAAATACACGTCATGCCAATACATTACATGGGTCTCTCCATAACACTCTTTGTTCATTGCTAGCACATGCAATCTCTTTGGTTTATTTCATTGAATAGGCAAATGTTAGTATACATACTTCAAAACAAACAGCGCTTTTTTGTGAAGTTGTATTTCACTGCTTGTAGTGGATTTCATTTTTAAGCTGTCAGCACTTTTGCAATCCATAGAACTGGCCACCACACAGCAAAGTTAGCAATTTCATAGTATATTCACAGCCCATTAATAGATTTTCCTATATGGGAGGCATATAGAGGGGGGGATTCTGACACAGAGAAATGAAGATCTGTCACAACAGTGAAGTTTAATCATAAGGTTGTTCAGTTGCTTGAAACTAGAAACTCTAAAACAGAAAACATAGCTACAGAAATTTCACCATCTGAATTGAGTCACAAGTATCTATTTTTCCATTTTCACTTCTCTGACAGGGAAATAATATTGGTGAACACATATTTACCTAGGTTACTAAGGAAAGCAATTTCTTGGGTAATATTTCTAAAGACTCATCTTCTAGGAAAGACTTTGACGTGAACTGCTGTGCTCAAAATATCTGTTGTTGGATTCCAAGTCAGAAAGGTATACACTGTACTCACAGATTACTTTAAAAGAACATAAAATCTCAGCTGTATTCTAAGCTCCTAGAATATCTATGATTAAAAACATTCATGAATGTCCTATAACTTATAGGAGTATAGTTAAATATGACAAAAATACAGGAAGACTATGTACAGAATATTGAGTATGTTAAGATCAAAGAATAAATGCGTTTAAACCCAAGTAAGGAAAGACCATTAATTAACTAAGTAATTAATTGGAGTACTATCTGTAGTCTTACTATTACTTTGGCTCAACAAAATGGATAGTAGTAATCTTGGAATTTCTCTGGTTAATTATACTTGTAAATTTTATTATAGTTCATTGATAGACCTTGTTGGTAGGCAGAAAATTTCAACTTAACCTACAAAGTCAAATGATTAGAGCTTAAAAACAATTACAGACTACACCATAACTTATGAATACCTCACATATTCTTCTCTGCCAGAAAAATGCATCCACTTTTCTGTTCATCCTTAGCCTTGACATAGTGATATATAGCTTGTTTCCTGAAGTAGATTTAATGGTGTAGATTATTTTGCAGACTAGAAAACAGCACAGAAAATCACCATGTTGCTCTATGTCATCCTGGCATACCTTTTTGTCTTGCCACCAGAGCAAGATCAGAGCATTACAGACTAGTCACAATATGGGAATGTTTGCTTTGATTTTTGTCTGTATATTATGTTTGGGGGAGGGTGAGTGGAGTTGGAAGTTAACTGGCAAACATAATCGATATAGATATTGGAGTTCTAATTTTTCTTAGGAAAAGGGAAATCTTTTAAACAAAAAAAGTTGAAGAGGATTTTAAAATAAAAGCTATTGAAATCATAGCTATCACGATAAAGTATTTTTAGGAGATTATAACCAATGAATTCACAGAATTTGCCTTTACCACATCTTTGCATTCCTGTCATGCTCTATTATCTGCGCTTAGGAAACATACTAAAAATACCACCTAAACCTAGCATTTGGATCATTTATGATTCTGAATTGATATATAGGAACAATATATATTGCTTTTCAAATAACTATTACCTATCTCTTATTATGTTGACATTTGCTAATATAATAAATTTTAGAAAAGAGATGAAAAGGCTGGAAACAGAACTAAACTGATTTTTTTTGGGGGGGGTTTAGTTTCATAGGAATATGAATTAGTGCTGTAAAGAGAAGCCGCAATTAAGACTTAAGTCCTATAACTGTATATTTGATATGAAAATCGAGAGACAAGCTAAATATGTTGATCCATTTTGGGGAGATGAAGTTTTCACTGGTTACAACAAAAATATGCCAAATTGGGCTGTCATATTTGGAAGACAGACCAGCACAACTGTAGATAAAACTCCACAGAGATTTATACTAATCATGTCCTTAATTCATAAATATGCTGGAACAATTAAAAAACACCGCTCATTTAAAGAAAACATATAACAGAAAGGAGACCAAGATGATCAATCTGAATAGATTTCTATAAAACAAATAGAACAGAGATATTCTAAATATATATATTTTTTTCAAATTTTCTTATTTTTTTCAAATACACACATATTTGAAACCTATATCAACCAAAACGAGATGTATTGATTAGGAAAAGCAGTAATCTCAGAAAAAGGAGTTTTTGGAAATTAAAGATATTACTGCAAAATGCAGACAAGTGAAGTTTAGGGGGATGGTGAGCAAAAGGGCTCATTATGTCAGGACAGTGTCGAGATGTAAAAAATGGAGGCGTCAAAACTGATTAGAGCATCATGGAAATAAGCAACAAAAGAACCAAATGCAAAAACAATGCCTATCTCAATAATTTTAACAATTTTAACAATGTCACCATCTGGTGAAGGTGATGAGATACTTTAAATTTTATTTACCTCTGCACTGAGAATTCATTATAACCTGTGCTTGTGCTGATTCTACACTGATTTTAAAAAATCCTAAGAGGCTGGATAAAGAGGTAAGTCTTGCCCTTAACTTTAAATATGATAGGGTGGCCAGGTGAGCCTGAAGACAAAAGAAGCAGTAACATATTTTATTAGGTAAAGAAGCATTATCAGTTGCTAAAGAATTTAATAGAAATATAGAGAGTAGAACCAGAGTTGAAAAAATTAGAGTAGAATGAGAGAACATTTAAGAATGAACAGGAAAAACAACGAGCCACCAATGGCTATGAGTCCCAGATGAGCAGCTGTCTGGCATGACAGTGTGCACACAGGTCATGGATATACTCATCCAGGGAACACATGGGCAGACACAGATAACACTCTCTAAAAAGAAAAATATATGCCAGTGGTAAATATACACGTTTTCATGAAACATTTCATTACAAAAAGCATATAAAGTTTCAGATATCCAAACATGGATACACCGACGTATTTTTTCTCACAATATCAAATGCTGAACACATGAAGGGGCATTTTCATGATTAAAAAAGTGTACCCCAAGCAGCATGCTCTACCATCATAATTAGTTGAAAATTGGTTTACAATTATTTACGTGACTGTGACATACTTGTAAAGAAAAATAAACTTTTATAAACCATTTTACTTAAATTAAGGGAAAAATATCAAAAGATACTCTTGGAAGTATAGGTTTTCTCTCTTCAGATGAAAACCAATCCTGTATATAATTTAGAAACCAAATTGAAATAAAATTTAGCTAACTCTTTCCATACTTACTAATAAAATGTATTCACATAATGACAAAAACATATGCACAGTTTCAATCTTCTTGATCTATTCACTGTCTAAATAGCGATTTACTTGTAGCAGGGAATGCTAAACGTAACACTTCAATTACGCTTCTTGGGCTAGAAAAGCGTAGTGTAATAATTTTTAATCATCAGCAGCTAGTGTTAAATATATTTATTAGTAATAAATTTATTGTTTAATATGATAGTAAGCCTCCTTATAAATTTCTGCACAGGATCTTCGGTAAAAGTGTCCTGCAATATTTAGTGATGGTTTATATTCAGTACTGGTTGGATTTCAAATGATAAATACTAAGAAATCATTTGGTATTATTTTCCCTTTAAACTCCATATCAAATAGTTAACATGTCTAAGAATTCTTTTATAATAGGAATAAGGGATAATTACTGTCTAATGTTTAGTTTTCAGCATATGGTATATTTTATACCTCCTTATAGCAGAATATTTGTGATTATAAGGAAGAAAAAATATATAATTTCCCTTTTTTCTTCTGCACAACCAATGTATTAAATAACTGTCAACCGTAGCTTCAGAATAGCAGAAAGACCAGATGCAGATATTGCTACAAGGCAAATTATTTAATGGTACAAGAGGAGGTGATGGCAGTCAGGACCCCTAGAGGAATGGTCAGCGATGTTCCTCAAGGGCACCATTGCAAACGACCCAACAAAGTGATGCCACATCATACTGCTGTGGAAATTTAAACATTCTTCATAAAATGTAACAACAGAATATTGTACACTACAGAACATCACACATGAGTTTATGCTAGATTTATTACTTTCATTCTCCCCCAATTTACACGAACTGTCTCAAGTAAACTCCACTGAGAGTTGAGAGAAGTGTTGTTTACCTGGGGATTCCTAGGGTCATCCTAACAGGCTCTCATCCTAAGGGCTATTTTACACATCCTATTTCTTCTACATCTTTGTCTCTTATGTGTTTATTCAGCCAATATTGCTTAGTGCCTACCAAGTTCCTGGCATGTGCTAGTCATGAAGGACACAGGGTAGGATTTAAGACCTAATCCCTAGCCTCAAGTAGCTTATAGTCTCTTTTTGAAACTTCCTGAAAGCAGTTTCTAGAGCCCTTGTAGTTCATTTCCAGTCCAACAGAGACCAGTGCTGACAAAGATACCAGGGCATTTTTCCATATATCTGCTATATTTGGAAGTGAAGCATGTTTGTCATTAGACATCATAGAGTTTCCTAACTTTAAAAAATATGATAAATATTGATGTAGAGTAGAGAATAATATGCAGCTTTACCCTCAGACTATTCATGGGTGTTAATCCTTCTCACAGATTTTCACACTTCAACTCTTCTTGTTTTGAGTTGTCATACATAATTCATACAAGAATCTCAAGAGCAGAAAACTGTGAACTACAGAATACCTTAGTAAAATCTCAAGGAGTAAAGGTGGATAAAAATCTTACTTATTTGTAAAGTAAACTTTAGATGTCTTCATATTCATATCTATAGATTGTTGTATAACCCCTTTTAGTTAAGTTCCATTTCTGCCCTAATAAGTGTCTGGAATATTTTGGGGGAAAATAAAATCCATTCCTCACTTTGGCAAAGTGTTGAAAAGTCTCTTTTTATGTTTTTCATGCTACAGAAATTGAGTATCTTCTGACTCCTTTCATTGACCATTTTAAGGAGATAGCAGCACTGAGAAATCTGAATTTAGTTAGATGAAGACAGACAAGAGAATCACTGAAAATTGCTTTTGTACTTTCCTAGTGATTCAGACCTCAGGAAATACATGTATGTGAAACACACATATATGTGAAACACACATATATAGGAAACATGCACATGAAACAGAAAATAAATGAAACGTGAAATATATTAAACATGAAATGTGTATGTAAAACATGTATATATGAAAATATTTTAATAAGTGGGGAATAACTTATTAGTTATGTTATCTACATATGTGTTATGTACATATAGTGGTTTATTTAAAACGCCAAGCTGCAAAAGAAGAGAAGTACACGTAAAGCAGTCCCTATAACATACTAAGAGCCTGTGAACAGGAGCCTCAAGATCCCCAGGTATCAGACAGTCATCTTCTCAACTCTAAATGGGTTTGTTTGAGCCAATGTGGGAAGGCTGAGAGTAACAAATGAGACATAAACTCATGTGTGATGTTCTGTATTATACCACACTCTGTTGTTACATTTTATGGGGAATGTTTAAATTTTCAAAACAGTATGATGTGGCATCACTTTGTTGGGTCATTTGCAATGGCACCCCTGAATAATATTGGTGACCGTTCTGCCATGACCTCCTCCTGTACCACTAAATAATTTCCCCTTGTTTGAGTAACTCAACAATGTCTCAATTGTTTTGTTGTTGTTCTTAACATACTATTGATACTTCTACAACACAGTTGTTATTCAGAAGAAAAAGAGAAATGCATGGGTAAAATGGAGTGAAAAAGAGAAGGCAAAACGGGAAGAAGGAAGGGAAGAGTGAATGAAGGGTGAAAAAAGAGAATAAAAAAATGGAGTAAAGAAGGGAAGAAAGAGAGGTCAAAGGGTAGGAAATCACTCTTGGGACTAATACTCACATACTTCTTCCACTGTGTGTGTGTGTACATAGTTGTGTGTAGTTGTATAAGGGTGTGTACAACATGTAATTTAAACAATATTGTCTTTACTTAAATTTTTTCTTGTATATTTAGTAATAGAAAATTTTAAAATGTGAATAAAAGATATCGATATGAAAACAGATATTTTCTTATAGATATGTTATAAATATAATTTTAATTATACCCTACTTAAAATTTGCAGATATTTATTTTTCTACTTGCTAAGGCTTTTCTGTTTGTTAATCTAAGAAAACCCACTTTTGAATTGTGAATATAGCGTTTTATCTAACATTTATTTTAGCAACGTTAAGATTTGTTAAACATTTAGGTTATTTTCATTGTTTAGTTATTATAATTACAGGTGCCTTACATACATTTTCCATCTTTACAGGAGTTTCTTGGAGATGGATTTCCAGAAGTGGAGAGGGTAAACAGAGGATATAGGCATTGTATCACTTTTATTGTCAGCTGTGAAATTGCCTTCTAAATGGTTAAAACCAACATAGAGTGCCATTATAAGAGGGTGGCCCCTTCAACACAACACACCTAGAGCTGGACTTTGTCTCAAAGTTAAACTCGGAGAAATGATATTTCATCTTGGCATAATTTTAATACCATTAATTATGTGTAAGGCTAGAATTCATGGTTATTACATTCTTTGTAATTATGTTGTTTGTTTTGTCTGCTTCCTACTGTCCTTTTTGATTCATTTAATGTTTCAACAGATTATTTATATAATATTATTTTATAATAATGATTACAGGTCATGAGGTTTTCCAATTTTTTTAAATTATAGCATAATAAAATTGCTGGTCCTTCATCAAGATTGTAGTAAATATTTCATTAGCCTCATTTTTTTTAATTCCTTAAGGTGTTTAGTTTTTCAAACATAACCACTTATTCTCAGCAATATTTTTTCCTAAAAATTTCAAGTTTATATTAACCTCCCCTCCCATAAGCATTATAGATATTCCATTATAATTCCTTCTGGTTTTCTATGATCTATCCTTTTATAATTGATTCCTACTTCATTATTATTTTGTTAGAAGACATAAGATTTTAATTGACTTCTCCAATATTTCCATAATTATAGGGCCTTCTCTTTAACCTTGAGTATGAAGTCTCCCTAATTTTATGATAAATGCTTATGTGTAAAACTATTTATTTATGGAATATTCTGTTACCTTTATTTGTCTCTCTTGTCTAACACATTAGCATCAGATTCTAGTTTTTAAAGACAGAAACATCTTCAAGTCATGTTTGCTATTTATAAACATTTAATAAATTAATTAGAAAGGGTATCATATGAACCCACTGATAAATCCATATTTATGTATGTATAAATTAATTTATACATATTATTTATGTATAAATTAATTATCCATACTTAGTAAATGGTAAATCTAGAAAGTGATAAATCCATAGGTTAGCAAAAGCAAAAAAAATCATAAAATTCATTTCCTTTAAGATTATTTGACATATTTAGGTCTGGTTGGTATGAAACTCCATGTTAGATGGTATTATCACATATTTTCCAGGAAAATCTTAAGGAGATTCCATGTAATGTTTAAGTCTCCGAGAATACTATTTAAAGTATTCATTATACATGATCCATCCAAAGCAATATGACTTCTGATCTAATTTACCAAGGAAAGATATTATTGAGCTTTTTATCCTCTCCCTTTTGTGACTCACTATGTAATGACAAAGGAATGCACTGTATTTCCTTGGATATTAGATTTTTACCATCTATTTTTGACCTTAAGTTTAAAATTGACCCAGATTACTGCCATTAAGAGATATGAAAGCAAAAAACAAACAAAAAAACAAAACAGAAACAGCAACAATAAGCCTTAATAAGACCAATCCATGTGAACAGGTCAATCCCCACATTCCTGTTCATGCATTTAGGTTACACAATTCCTCACATAAAACCATGAGTTTATTTCTATTTATGAAGTTTTTAACAAACCAACTTGTTTCTTAAGCTTCCACAACATATTTTCATGTTATGTTATGAATTTTTGAAAAACAATTTAGCAGAGTAAAAATTAACTGGTTTTCATTTCAACCTATCTTGTCACTTTAAGGTATAACACGAAGTTGCAGTTGGTATGAAAAACAAAGACAAAAAGTAATTCCCAGATTTTTAAAATGATTATGAAGTCTATCATTGACTAAAATTTTTTAGAGCTAGAACATTATAGAATATCAAAAGAGGACACATCGAGAATATTTCCATATGTTGTTTTAGAAAATTTATTCAGCCCGCTGAGTAGTTAATGACAGTACACAGAGTTATTTAGTCATGCAGACAAGTTGAAATTAGCTTGAAAAAAATGTATGAAGTATAATCTGGAACTATATATTTAGATCCTAAAAATTGTTGATGTATTTCGGGTAATTAATGTTGGCAATAGCTATAAACTAAAGACCCAAATGTAATAGCTTGGATAAATGCATTTTGATATATCCATGCAATAGGTAAAGACATTAAATCATGTTATTTTGAAATATTTAAGCTATTAGAACATCCAATGATGTATTATTTCATGCCTAAGTGTTTAAAACATATATGTGCAATATGTAACATAATAAAGTGTTTCTAGTTATGTGCTTTGAAGAATAAAGAGTGTTTATGGAGATTACCTTTGAATGGTGGGATTATGGGGCATTTTGTACTTTATGCATTTTCTACACCTACATTAAAAAGTAAAACTGCATTACTTTATATAAAGTTAAATAAAAGTGAACAAGGCAGGCATAACTTAATACTATAAACTATTCTATAAAAATTGAAACTTCAGGAGGACACGCAGTTGGAGGGGTGGGGGGCGAAGGGGAAGCTGGGACGAAGTGAGACAGTAGCATAGACACATATACACTACCAACTATAAAATAGATAGCTAGTGGGAAGTTGCTGTATAACAAAGGGAGATCAACTCGATGATGGGTGATGCCTTAGAGGGCCAGGACAGGGAGGGTGGGAGGGAGTCGCAGGAGGGAGGGGAGATGGGGATATATGTATAAATAGAGCTGATTTACTCTGGTGTGCCTCAAAAGCTGGTACAAAAGTGTAAAGCAATTATATTCCAATAAAGAGCTTAAAAAAATTGAAACTTCAATCCTCTGAAAATCTATACTAAATAACAAGTCCTATTTCAATGTAAGTAAACAAGGGTAACAATATCTACCTATCTATGTGGGAATATAGGGTGGACCAACATAACCGTTTTTCTTCCCCAATTCTGACAAGCATGAGACACTGTTAAGAAACTAGATCTCAAATAAGCAAATTTACACCGCAAGGAACTGAAAAAAAAAGAAAAGAAACAAATTAAGCCTAACATTAGCAAAAGGAAGCAAATAATAAAGCTCAGAGCACAAATAAATGCAATAGAGGCCAGATAACAATAAAATAGAAAGGATCAATGAAATTAAGAGCTGGCTTTTCGAAAAGACAAAATTGACAAACTTTTAACTGGATTAAGAAATATAAAAGAGGAGGCTCATATAAATAAAAACAGAAATGAAACAGCAGACATTACAACTGATCCTACAGAAATATATAGGATCATAAAGACTACTATGAAAAATTGTCTGTCAACCAATGGGACAAAGTAGAAGAAGTGTTTAAATTCTCAGAAACAAAATCTTTTAAGACTGAATCTGGAAGAAAATATGAACTGACCAATAAGGAGTAAAGAGATTTGATCAGTAAAGAAAACCTTCCAATACAAACAACAACAAAAATCCACCCAGGACCAGACAGCTTTACTGACTAATTTCTATAGAACATTTGAGAAACTGAAAATGTCAACCCTGCTATGTACACGATTTGTTTAGATAGTTTGCTGCATTTAGACAAACCATGTTTCATTTTAATATATTTTTAAAATCTCAAAGTAAATTCCCCTAATACAGATGAATGCAATCAAAATAACTTTAATGAGATTAAATAAACAGCATTATATATTAGCAAAGAGCCTAGTGAAGCTGAATCTGTGAGCTAGAATGACAGCACTGACTTTTTAGATTTTTTTCACTGTGCTGATTAGTGAGGGGTAGCAAAAAGCTATACAGGGTATCACCAGCAGCACTGTTGAAGGCTGTATTCCCCCATGTGGTTAAGTTTAAGGAGAGAAGAAGAAAAAGAGCCAAGGGCTAGAAAGAGGGAAGGGTGCTACATGGTTGTGGGGAAGAGAATATGACTAAACAGAGAAACGAATTTCCTAATGAATTGTCCCACCACGTCAATAAACAGTTAAATCCATCTCCGTGACACTTAGACAACAGAGAAGGTATATGCACAGTACCATGGAACGCAGGATTTTGTTTCCTTTTTGTACCACGACAAAAACTGATAGGAAATACTGAACAGATGGTATATGGCTATCATAAGAATAAGCAACTGTTTTCAGGAAGGAAAATAAACTACTTTTATTTTGTGACTTTGAACGATTATATGTTCTAATTTGACTTACATATTTAAAAAGACAATGGAAACATCACTTTTGAAACTGGGTAGGTAAGTGGAGGTGACTGGTCATTAAGACATACGACAGACATATTTTTGGGCAGCTGTTCTATTCAGATCATTTAACTTACTTATGCTGAGACGTAAATAATATACCCAATAGTGCTCTTGCTCAGAGAAAAACATATGTCATAGTTTTTATAAATATTAGTTGCTCTTCTAAACTTTAATCATGAAAAATATGGAAGCTTGAAAGAAGATTAAGAGCTCAGAAATCTGGATGAGAAAGGGAAAAGTTTATCACATTTTAATATTATATTAGCTATACATATAATTTTATATCCTAATTGGATATTATAGATTTATTATTTTCTCTATATTATACTTGAAGAAAATAAAATGATAGCAAATTTATAAAAATCTAAAAAATAGTAGAAAAATTGCTTCATTATTAAAGAGGAAAAGCAATTTTTTTTTTTAATAAAGAGATTCTAGTTGTTGAAATGAGTTCCAATAAGGGCTGGCTTTTTTGAATAAACTTCCCTTTTCATTAGGAAATTGCAGGTTATTATTTTCAGGAGTTGTATGCATACTTATTCACATATAATCAATAATAAAATAAATGTAGGCAATGCATTTAATTAGTAGTTCTGTTGAGTTTCATTAATTTCAAAATATTCTCACATTTTTAAGAGAATTGATTTTGAAATAAAAGGTAATAAAATATACCTAGGTAAAAAAAAAGTATAATTATATTGCATATGTATCAGATCTAAATGTCAAAATGGAATTGGATTTACTAATTCCAAACCAACCAATAAAAATGTATATCAACTACATAACATACTCAAGACCAGATCAGGGAGACATACAAGAGAAATGAACACTTGGTTGTTTGTAAAAGAAAAAAAAATAGGTAAGAAAAAACAATAATAATAAAAGAAAAGGAGAACAAATGTTACAAAAGCTATCGTAAACCACATAGGAGAGATTAAGGATACTGACCAGTGATAGTCATTGAAACAGAAAATTTGATTATCTCAAGATACATTAATGACAAAAATGATAACATTGGAAACAAATCAGAGAAGAAATATTCAACTATTATTTCAGAGTTTTCACTTTAAAGGAATCATGGGACTGCCAATGTTATACATAGAAAAATTGAAAGATTAAATTGCTGGAACAGAAATGATGAAGACCCACGTTTCACTGAGTGCCTTCTCTATGCTTGACACTGTGCAAGAAACATAACATTTTAATCCTTTCAGTGCGGTGCATATTTTATAAATAGAAAATTAGATAATGTGCCTGTGGTGATACAAATATTAATGTAATCAAGCTTCAAAACAATTTTTGCCTAATTCTAAATCTCACACTCTTTATATAACATCCTGTTGGTCTCAGAAAAATAAAAGGTAGAGCACATATTATTAATATTTAAGTTATAAAAGCAAATCAAAACTCTCAAGATCACAAAAGAGGCATCTTAAATAGTTTATAAATTAATACCCTGTTAGAGTAATGTAAGTATTTAAAAACCTAAGAGTGTTATATACCTAATAAGTTTGAGAGAAAGAAGAGGATCACCTGGGGGAGAAGGTCTGTTCATTGCTGGATGTAAAAGATCAGATCAAAGGTTAAAGGACAGAGCCAGATACATGGAGACATAAAATCACAAGTGTGACAACCATGAAAGCTGATGAGCTGAACAAGGGAGTGAAAGTATACAGAGAAGCAAATGGCCAATAAAAGAGCACTGGGGGATCCAGGATCCTACAGATTCAAAGTGGCAAGAGTAAAAGAGACTCAAAAGGAGACAGACAGGAAAAAGCACATCAATGGACAAATAATATATATTATAAATAAGTAGCAAAAAGCCACAAAAGTGAAAAAATATTTTTCCTACAAATTACTAATATTTCTATAGTCCAGCAGTCTTTATATTTAGAGTGAATTAATAATAAACATGTATTTGGAAATTTGAAATTAAATTTATCGGTAAGATAGGGTGTCCTTCTGTTCCCAGATAAGTTAAGCAGTTTACACTTTTGCACAATCACATTTATTTAGTATCACAAATGAGAAGAAAATCCAAATTTTAAAATATAAATAATAAAGTAAATTGTCCTACAGTATAGGAAATCCTCTAACATTATCTCAAGCATTTGAATAAGAAATATTATATTATTTTCTCTTTTAAAATGCTATGTAGTTTTGTGGATAAAATGAAGCTAACTGTAAAAAAAACTAACGGAATAAAAATTAAAATACTAAGCTCACTAGGCTCATGAGAATACAGTCCATACTAAAATTTTGTGAAAATTCTTAGCAGGGAAAATAATTTTTAACATTTATTTACACTTTAAAAATCATGTTTACACTTGAGGGGTGTATTAGCATGTTAAAAAGATTATTTGCACTGCCATACAAGATCAATTGGTCATTTAAATTATACTGAAAACAGCCCAGTTAGAATTTCCAGTGAAGATAACTTGAAACATACAGGAAAAGCAGACAACTTTTTATAATGAACAGTTAGGAATATTAAAAATGGAGTAATTCTATTTTACAGGAAAATGCAACTGCTTATGAAAGTTTGTGCGCTGATCTCATACTCATCTCTAACTGCTAGAGCAGAAGTCTTCATTATCTTAACATGATGATTTTAAGGTAACTTATCAAATCAAAACAAAGCATGTTTATTGATTAAATGCAAGTCTATCAGACAAAAATAAAGTAAAATTTCTGATATGCAGAATATATCGATCAACAAATATCCAAAATGCTTGTTCATAAGTAAATATTTAAAAGAACGTTTCCTATTATAACATAACCACTAAACCAATACTTCACAAAAATGGTTTGTAGCTTTTCATTTATTCCATGGCTGGTGTATAGGGATGAATTAGACAAATTATTCATAGGTGTAATCAGGCAAAGAAAAAAAAAATCCAGTATCCCTAGCAGAAGTTTTGTTGGAAGCAGAGTTTAAAATATCATCAGAGCTTCTTTCATATGAAAGCATGGAATGACTATTGACTTGCGCCCATTATTCCAATAGTATTACAAAAAGGAGAAAAGTGTTGATGTAAAAAAGAAATGCAAACATTTGCTTCTTGGAGTCCAAACGACCATGCTTTGGTGGTGAATAGTATCTTGATACTAATTAATAAGGGATGATACAAAGAAAAGTATTGTTCCTCTTTTGTCCCTACGATGGCATTATCTACTAGTGGCATTTCAAGCATGACTAAAGTTTTAAAGATGGTGAACAAAATGAATGAGCTTGTCTACTTTTAACATGGTTTTTGTCTTTCTCATTTATACATTATCCTCACAAGTTGCCATGCATAATTTGTTTCTCTAGAATCTGAAATAAATATACTTAATGCATTGTATTTATATTGAATCTTACCATTTTACTTGGAAAGCCATTAATCAAAAAAGTGTTCGTGGACTGTCAAAATATCCATCTATAAATTCAGAAGCCTTTCAATTTCTTATCATTAAAAGACTACATCTAATGCCTACAAATTATTTTCAAATATTCAGGAAAATAAAGACGGCCAGATATCAATAAAGCAAATGTGGCAAATAAAACAATTGATGAATCCAGTTGGAGGGCACAAATGTCAATTGCATTATTCCTTTGATTTTTACTGTAGTTTTAAGTATTAAAAATATAATTTGAGGAAGAACACAATGAGGTATCCCCAAGTGTATGCCAGGATGCCTAAAATTAACAAGATTAACAATAACAACAGTGACTCTCATACAATGATGTAAGAGTGTAAATTAGTACAACCACCTTGGAAAAGTATTTGACTATATTTGTTAGTAATAAACATATGCTTATCCTGTAACACAGCATTCTCTTCCCTGTATATACCCAACAATAGCGCACACACACGGTCTCCAGAAATGAAATACAAGGATGTTCATTCTTGTGTTATTTGTAATAGTTAATAACTGGAAACAGCCCAAACAGCCCTTAAGTAGTAGAATGAATAAACTTGTGGTCTATTCATACAATGGAATAATCTACAGCAATAAAGAGGCTAAAATACTGATTCACTCAAAAAAAAAAAAAAAAAATGGATGGTTTTCCCAAAAGTGATGTTGAGAAGCCAAACACAATGGAACAGTACTGTATGATCCTATGTATATAAAATACAACAGACAAAATCAACCTATGTTGGAAGAAGTTAGAATAAAAGAGGTTACATCTGAGGACCAGGAAGGGACTGTGAAGGCATACAAGGAAGGCTTCTGGAATGCAGGTAATATTCTGTTTTATATAGGTGGTAATTACCTGGGTATGCTCAGTTACTGGTAGTTATTAATCTGTACACTTACAGCTTGTGCAATATTACCTATTTATGTTATACTTTAAAAATTGTTAAAACATTTATTTTTTAAAAGCCTGACTTGTTTCAATTTTAGTCTGTGAATATATTTGTCTTACGTTTTCTGGGATATATTCTGGGCTACATGCCAGGTAGTATTTTAAACACTGGGGACCCAAAGGTGAATGAGCAGACAACCTTCTGACTGAAGTAGGGTTTACAGTCTAGTTGGAGGCGAGAAAAAAAAGACATGAGTAAACTAATAAATATTATCACTGAAGAGCAAGACAAAATAGGCTGGTAGAATAGGAACCTACTTTAGCGAAGACAGCATTAGTTTTAATAGGGTGAGATTAAGCACGAAGGATAAAGAGGTAATGATAGAAAAACGTGAAGGAAGGACATTTCAGACAAAAGGAATAACAGCATGTACAAAGGTCCTGAGGAAGGCTTGGCATACTTGAGGAAGGGAACTCATGAAAGAATAGCTTGATGGGTAGAGATGAGGATCTAGCAGGAGAGGGAGGCTGGGTGAGATCACATAGGATTTTAGAGGCCATGGCAAGAACTTAGGCTTTTATTATAGATAAAACTGGGATTCACTGAAAGCTTTTGAAAGCAAGGAATAACGTCTACTGATTTATGTTTCTAAGATGTTTCTGCTGGCTGGTATGTGGTAAATGATTTGAGAAGGGCATCTGCAGATGCAAACAGACCAACAGAAACCATTGTAGAAGAGATCATGGTGATTTGAACTAATCACCATGTGGTGGCAGCAGAGATGAAAGCAGTAAACACATTTGAAATCTATTTTAGGGCTAGAATACATGGAACTTGGTAGTGATGTGAAGAGTTAGGATGAGGAAAGTGTAAGGACTCTCTCTCTGTTTTCTGATTTGTGCAATCGGTGGTATCATTTGCTGAGATGACTGAGATAGGTTACATCTGAGCAGAGTAAATGGGTGGTGGGGTCCCAGGATGTTTTCTGAAAGATGAGAATCACCAGAGCGCACACACATGGAAATGATCTATTAGGAAGGAATCATTTGATGATGCAGCCAATTAAGGGGAGGAGTTGAGAGGGTCTGGGAAGGGAACCCTGAGAACAAGGTGTGGATAATAGCAGGGATGTTCCTTCATTATAATTTCAGCAGAGAAAAGGGATTGGAATACAGATACCAGTTCATGTGCAGGTTTGGTAGAGGTGACATGAGATAGGAACTGTCCCACTGATTTCAGAAATTTTAGAACTGTAATGTGAGGCAAGGCCATCTGCTTGACATCCAGGGTCAAGGGGGTATGGAGGCTGCTTGGTAGAGGCATGACAGATGGAAGAGGACAGGGAACACTCCACTCTGATTCAGCTGCTACAAAGTCTGCTCTAGTGCGCAAGTCTGTGAACTTGTGTGACGTCAGTTTACTCTCATACAAAATGAAATTACCTGCCCAACCTCCAGAGCTTCCGAGAAGACTTCCAGTTAACACGGCTAACTGTGCACATATAAGTTATAAATGCTAAATTATATAGTAAATTGAAATACATCAATAGTTAAAATCTGAGTTCAAAGTATACATTAATTTCTCTGAAATTTCATTATACCAAGTCTCTATAAAAATTATGTTAAATTTATTTTTTTGGCCATTGAAATGTATTTTGCCAAAATGTGTTTTTATAATTTTATAAAATTGTTATTTTTTGTCTAATAATTTCTCCAATAAATTAGAGAAATTGTACTGGTATTAGACGAAAAATTAATATGCAGCAAAGTAAACTGGAACTTGCAGGAGAAATGTGTACTTTGAAAAACATCTGAAGGTCAGGCTCTGAGTTGAGTAGATAGAGCTGAGAGATCGATAACAATTAAATGCAATCTGATTTGAAGCAACTGTTATTTTAAATATTTCATGTGACTTAGAAAACACAGTTTTTACGAAGTATGTTTTGTTGTGAATAAATTAGAGACATAAACACGTATTAGCTAAGAATAAACTATTCTTGCAAAGTTTATTGATTAGAACAATCTAGCCTTTTCATTGAGTTAATGTGTTGCTTTTTCATTTTAAATGTTTGGCATTTCCTTTAGCAAAAGAATGGATATCATTTCCAGGATGCTGACAGAGTGTCCTAGTTTACTTCTTTCTGAAAGCCAAAATTTTACCCTTGGAAGCGTCAGCACTTCCAGGATTCTAATACCAAATTTGTGTTAAAAATACCTTTTTGCATACACATGAAATCCTCCTTAGCACTCGTCTGGAAATGGAGTGAGATGCTTTCTCAGAGAAACCAGCTATTCCTAACTGTTACATATCTTCAGAGTCACACACAAGTCGCCTTTGAAGTTGGTGAGAGCATTTCATCTGAAAGGGTGATTCATACCCCGACAGTTTGCAACCAGGGATATTCATGTACTATTGATTTTTGTCATTTCATAAGTTTTTCCTTTTATTATAGACTGAGTACTAAATGGCTCAAAGTAATTTTTTCTTCATGAAACCTGCACAGATTCTGTTTAAAAACTCTAATTATGTAAAGTTTTATATAATGTATTCAATAAATGTATGTGGTCTTCAAATATCACAGACAATGTAAAATATCACAGATTTTGGCAATCTATGTAATTCTAGGAAAAAGAGTTCAAAAAATAACATATTCTCTGCAATATTCTATGTATTACATATTGTATACATATTATTGTGTGTGTATATATATGTATACATATATATAATGTCTATATTCTAAAATTTGTTGTTTCAGCACTTTACAGTACAGGGTGAGCACAGTAGCCAAGCAATATTCATAACCTTTAAACTATCTTAAAGAATGACCAACTCAGGTGATGACTGTCACCAGAAACATTTCAGGGAAGGAGTGTGGACTAAGTCTATAGTATTGGAGGTTTTCAGAAAAACAGATGCTATAATATTCAGGTATATTCTTTAGGAGTCATATAAGGTGACTGGAGAAAGAGGTGAATGAGAACTGGAGGTGAATGAGGAGACTACAATGACCCGTAGATTCAAGAATGGCAGAGGGAAGAAGTAGGATGTTTAGAAATATAATAATAAAAATAGTTGAAAACAGGGAAACAGAAGAAGGAGCTGCTGTGATCTGAACTGTGTACCTCCAAAATTCTTATGCTGAAGCCCTAACCCTTAATGTGATAGTATTTAGAGATGGGGCCTTTGGAAGATATTTCAGTTTATATGAGCTCACGAGGGTGAGGACCTTATAACAGGAGTAGTGCCCTTGTAAGAAGGAACCAGAGAGAGCTCACAGGCCAGCTCACACATGCTCTCTTTCTGCCTCCCTGGCACAGTGAGAACACATCAAGAAAGTGGCTGTCTATAAGCCAGGAAGAGAAAAGCGAGCATTCACCAGGGAACTGAATTGGCTAGTACCTTGATCTTGGGGTTGCTAGCCTCTAAAACTGGAAGAAATAAATTCCTGTTGTTTAAGCTACACAGTCCATGAATTTTGTTATGACTGCCCGAGTTAATTAATACAGAAACAAATAGAAATTAGGAGGAACAAGATTGAAGATTGACAAAAGAGATGCAATGGGGCAGGGAAAAAAGCAGAGCTGTAACAAGAGAAGAGAAAAACAGTACAGAAAAGGAAGAATCAGATTGATAGACTAATTTGCAGAGATTCTCATGATCTAATATTAAGTAAATTGTACAGTAAAACAATATTCTTTTAAAAAGCTTGAAAAAAATCTCTGAATGTATTACAATATATTTATCTTTGCTTATGCACATATATGTTTACATATGTATATTAATGCATATGTTTTATAGGTGTATAGATGGATAAAGAATTACAATTTTTTGATATTTCAGTGAGTAAGGATTGAAGAAACCAAAATGGAGGTTATAAATCTTTGTCATTTGAATGGTTACAATGAGCACCTACCACTTAAGGAATTAATAGAATGAATATAATAAATCAGAAAAACAAAACACATAAAAGGAAAAAAAAAGTCACTTGATTATGTGACAGGGATAGACATGTGACTTAGAGTATCTGGGTGTCCAGCCAGGTCTTTTGGGAGCAGATCAGGGCACTGGGGTCCAGAATATGGAAGCTCAGATGGACAATTTGTTCCCACGCCTCCAACATCACCAACTGGCCAGATTAGGGCAGACTGGTGTGAAATACTCATTAGGGTTCTCCTGTCCTGGTTTGGCTCCTCTGCCAAAGAGGTCGTACTGCCACTACTAGAACCATGTGTTGAATAGGGCTTTCGTAAGAAGGTGTGAGCAAACAATATCCATGGACATTTTAAAGATTGAAAGAAAACTGTAATTAGCCAAATATTATTAGGTGATTTGCTTTACTTCATTTTTTATAGATTTGAAATTTGCTCAACATTTTTCTATGGACATTTTTATAAATGTTACGCTTTAAACAAGAGAAAAAGCCATTCAAACTGGGAGGATAAATCATTTTTTCCCTACATAGCCGTTCTGAGGATAAGCAACACCCCAGTCACTTATTGAAAAAGTAGCTAGATCAATGGAAGAACACAGGTTTCTATTTTTCATTTTAAATCCACCTTGGTTAATTATACCATGTAATATCTTTTATGCTCTATGCTAATCATAATTAACTTTGCTTTTTTTAATTGCTAAAAAGTTGAATAAATATTTCCCACATTGCAAAAGTATACAATGGGAGAGGGTCATTTGTTTATTTTGCTGTACATTCTATATTTTACTCTATGCATTAATGTTTACATTGACATTAATGCATAAATAGAGTAAAATACAGAATATACAATACTTTTTAAACCATATTTGGACACAGGAACCCAAAGTCCAGTGAACTCATGTATACAGAAGCACAATATATTTACTAGGGACAAGAAAGTATACATTAGGTTGGATACATTATTTTCTTTCATTAGGAAGTATTTTAGGTTTTACATTCTTTTTAGGAAACATCCTTCAGGTTTGATCAATTTAATGTTTCATTTTAATGTTGAACAATAAAGCAATCTCAGGTTAATGGAATAATTATTATATATTCAATAATATTCTATATTTTTATTCTCAGAAAATTGTCATGATGGGTCATTTATAAAAGGCAGAACTTAAAATACCTTCTCGTGGTAGCTATATTCATTTCCTATTGGTACTATAACAAAGTAACACAAACTTATTGGCTTCCAACAACACAGTTATTATCTTAGAGTTCTGTAGGTCAGTAGTCTCACAAGGGTCAGGTCAGAAGTCTGAGACAAGTCAGAACTGAGCTGATATTAAGGTGTCAACATGGTTCCATTCCTTTCCAGAGGCTCTAGGGGAGAATCCTTGCCTTTTCCAGTTTTTAGAAGCTTCCCAAAGCACTTAGTACTTGGTCTTCTTTCTCCACATTCCAACCCAGCTACATCAGATTGAGTCCTTTTCCCATGTCATCATTCTGACCTCCTGTCTGCCTGCTTCTTTCGCTTTTAAATCCCTTGGGATTACAGTAGGGCTACCTGATCCTTATAACCCATGATCATCTCCTTATTGTGAGGTAGCTTAATTTAATTAGCCATCTTAATTCTATCTGCACCCTTCATCCTCCTTTGCCATGTCACAACATATCCAGAAGCTCCAGGAATTAGGACCTGGACATCTTTGGGGACCACTGCTCTGGCCATCACGTTAGCCTTCAGTATAGTCACACACAGCACTTATGCATTATTTAAACCGTTCAAAGTATTGTTGTAACTTCTCTTATAAAACTGTTTCAGAAGTTACATCGCTTAACTTATCAGAGATCATAAACATTCTAAGTGGAGCTCAGTTGATAAAGTGCTAGTTAATTTAAATATACAATAATCAGTTTGATTAACAAACAGAATGTGATCCTAAAGTCATGGGTGCGTGTGTGTGTCTTGAATAGTTGTATGAAAGAATGCTTTAACTGGTGTCAGCGGTATTGATATAATCCCCCAATATAGTTATCTTGCATTTCTGCTTAAAGAACAGTTTTGCAATATTATACTCACTTCATACTTGGAGCTGAAACTGTAGCTTTACATCTTGGTTCCTAACATATTTCTACCACACTTCAAATGCTGGACATATACCACTAGTAGGGTGGCAAAGTAAAAACATACAGTTTCTTAATTGGAATACGGGCTACAGGACACCTTTCCTATCTATTCTTTTATTGTAATTTAGAATAATTTGGGGTTGGCAGGAAGCAAAATTTTTAATAATCAGTAAATGAGATACTTTCTACGTTGCAAATTTGTCAGGTCTGCAAGGCAGTAACTGTAACATCAAAATTTGGCTAAGGCTAATAGAAATATTAGAAGATAAGGACTGTATTGATGAATAAAATCCACAGATGATTAAACCAATGATTTTGTGTCAATGTTTGCTTTTATGACATCAAGAAACTTTCCAGTTGTTTCTAATATCAGGCTTACATAGCATCTAAAATGACTACTATAAATAAATAACTTTAAAAAAAGTAAGCAGCTATAATGAATAAGGTCTTTCAAAGATGAACTTTTTTTAAAAATTAGGAAATGAATTCTTTATAAATAAAATGAAAATATCCAAATGAAAATGTTAGATATGTGTCTATACGTGTTTGGGAGTTTACATTTCAATAATTTAAAATGTTTTCAAGACAGTCTTTTCCTTGAAGTGTATCTTCCACTGGCTTTCAAGACCCTTTACTCATAGAGCTCTTTTCCTACCTCTCCAGCTACTGTTTCTCAAATACTTGTGTTGGTTTTCCTTCATTTTCCCAACCTATAGGTGTTGGGCTGCTCCACGTTCTGGTCATTGTGTTTTTCATCTTTTCATTCATATTTAGTCTCTTCACTTTAAATACAGTCAATGGATGGAGTCATGACTCAATTTCCTACCTGAGCAGATAGCTCTTCTCTGAACTCTACACCTGGGCATTCAACTGACTCCATGCTATCCCCACTAGGGCATTATAATCCAAAAAATTGTACAAAACTCAGCACTCCATATCTCCTGTCTGCCCTCCTTCCCCCACCAAAATCTGTTCTGCCCAATTCCTTCCCTCCTTAGGAGACAACAACTCCAGCCTCCTCGTTGCTCAGGATACAGCAAACCAAATTTATCCTTTACCCACACTGTCCTCCAGCACCCCTACATCTTATACAATATCAAGTCCTGTCAGCTTTAATTTCAAGGTAAATATGGAAGCCAGCCTCTCCTCTTGACCTCTACTGCTTTCACTCTGCTGCAAGTCACCATCTTCTCTCCTCCAAATGACTGAACTAGGTCTGCAACTGACTGGTTTGTGTCCTAGCTCCCCTGCAGTCTGACTCCAACATGGTGGCCAGAGTTTCTTGTTGAAACACAGCAAATTAGTAACCCAAATTCCATCTTCACTCTTAATCCTCCTTTGCCATGTAATGCAACAAAGACATCATATCATGTTACTTCTCTGCTCAGGAATATTTAATGTCACCCCAAATCTCCTAGGAAAAATCCAAGGTACTTAGACTAATCTACAGGATCTATGCAAGATTTGGTTTCCATTCTCTCTCATTCATATCTCCTCCTTTGCTCCATTTCTGTCACCTCCCTCCAGTTATCCTGGCCTTCTTGCTATTCTTCCAACTGGCCAGGCAGGACTTTTGTTCTTGCTTTTCACCTCCCCTAGAATATGGTTTATGAAAGTAAATTGTTCGTATCCATACTTCTTCCAAGGCTTTTCTCAAAGTCACTTTCTCAGTAAGGGAGGGATTCCTAGATATTACAGCTAAAATATCAAACCACCCACCACCCATCTCTCCAAAACTTTTATTCCCCATTCCACTTTCCTCTCTCCCCTTAACAATGATCATGTTCTACAAGTAATATAAAATATTATTTTCCTTGTTTACAATCTCTTCTCAAAAAGAATGTAATTTCCATAAATGAATTTAATATAGTAAAGACAGAATCTAATATTTAATTTGGTTTGGTTTTTGTTTTAAAAATATGATAAATCTTCAAAAAGTAGCATTCCAGTCATCAGAACTGAAAATCCTACCGAACAGTCTTTCAGAACTGGTTTACTTGTCAATCAGTGCCACAAGGCTTTCTGAACTATGGCTAAGTTAAACTGTATCAATCAACCAATAAGCGGGTTCTCCAAAAAAGCAGCAAAATTGCATACAACCAAAATAATCTTTGTTTATAGTTTCACAGCTAATTTAAATTATATTGCAGCTGCACAGTACTAATTACACATTTCTAAAAAATAGATAATATAAAAATACAGAAAAATTTAAGGGATGCACATTTTTGTTTCAATACAATATCCAACTAAATTGATTTTCTCTTGAAATCCTTTTAAAAATCAGATGTACATAAAATTTTGTATCAGGTTTACTATATGAATTTCCATAAATATATCACTATTTAGATTGATTCAAATTCTTAAATTGATTTTAACTTCTTTAGGGATTTCTTCATTTTGGGATACTTTGGTTCATCTTTTAGTGATTTAATTCTAGAAGTTTCATGTAACAGAATCTGCCTTTTCCTTTTTCTGGCAATGGATTGCAAATTGTTTTTCAAAACTGTTATATTAATTTTCACTTCCACTAGGAATAACTAAATAAGAGTTTTATTCACATGTTTGCCAATGTTGGTTTCAAAAGTTATTTGTAATATGATGATTCAATAGATTAAAATGGCATCCTGTCTTCTTCTAAATCCCATTGGTAACTGTGAGTTTAACCTAGATATTTTTATTTAAAATACTTTTGGCATTAGGTAGACTGACCCAAATATATTAGATCAAGTGAAAGTGCCAGTCATATGGGATTGTTATACTGACCCTAAATGCCTAAATATAAGGACAATAAATATCTATTGGTATATCCTTACAATCACCTATACATAAAGTGAAATGGAAATGATAGTTGAATTCCTCTTTTTCAGTGAGGCATTTGCAAAACCCAAATTCATTTTAATGGCAATTTATCTATCATATTCCATGCACTGTGGGTAAAATATTGAATAAGGCAGTCCTGAGACGCTCAGATAAGTGAAATATTTGCTTTTTCAAATATTTCAGTCAAATACTTTTAGGGATCAAACTTTGTTCATTTTATTCTCACACTACCACGAAATTTCCTAAATTGATGCAATCCAGCAGTGTAGAAGTTTACATATCAGAATATTTTCTGGTATCTACAGAAGTAACACTTGGGCATGTCAGGGCACACGGGACCAAACATTCCTCTTCTACCTGCTCTGACATTTCCCGCCGTCCACTTACTTCCCTGGAAATCTGTTCCTGGAACATGTACTGCATGTAAAAGTCAAAACACTATCAGCAGTGATAGCGATACTAAATTACTTAGTGTTGGCCTTCTCTGTATTCTTCACTTAAAAACATTTAATAGGGCATTATTGAAATGAATGATACTACATCTACATAATAATATGCAATAGTCACCACGTATAACACTCAATATGGCAGGGGCATCAACTAATCTGAACTTCTCCTAACCTAATGAGACAAGAAAGCTGTAATTCATGTGTATGCCTAACATTGAACTAGACTTAAATATCAGGTCTGTGTATGACGGTGTTCTTGTTAAATACTCATGAATTCTCTATATACTCACATGGAGGAGAACAGGCTATAAGATTAGCTGGGTATTATATCAACCTGTGTTTCTTTTATCTCAACATATATATGTGTACATATACTTATATGAATGCATGCATCTCTATATAACTACTTTTTAAACTTTAAATCTATATTAATTTCATAATTGCATGTAGACATCATATTAATCTAATCATTTAAAAACTACTTAAAAATGTATACCAAACTGATAATAGTACTGTTGAAGAGTGAATTTCAAGCTGCATTATATCTTTTACATTTCTGTATTTTCGTAACAAATTATAAATGTGGATAACATGGGGAAGGATGGAAATAAGAGAGGAAATTGAGGGCTACCCATAAGACAAAATGAAGATGTTCTATTTTATCCATGAAAAAAACATTTTAAGAGCTAATATTGCCTTTTCTTACAGATGATTTTTAACTATTCTATAGAATAGCTGGAAGACTTAGCACACTGAGTCAATTCTCGACAAATACATCACCAAAGAAATTGAAACTCTGATAGTTTACCAACATTGATATATATCTTTATAAATTATAACCCATTTTTACACCTTGTATTATTTGGTTCTCATGCCTATTTTTATCCCTTTTTGCAGATGAGGAAAAATGGCCTGTATACAGGTGACATGTGACACAAGTAATTCCACGTCAGGATCCAAGTTCTGCCATGTCTTCAAATCATTGTGCTTTTTATTTTGTTCCCCCATGTGCTATATATCGCCGCCAGTTAAGAAAGTTAAGAACTATGCTTTTTAAACCAAAGTGTTTTTCTTTTACTTATGGATCTTTGAACATTATAAACTACTCCAAGTACATGGAATTACTAGAGTGAATATCCAAGTGATATTAATTTCACTACAGTGATATTCCAGGCATATACATACTCAAAACATTGAAAGCAGTTGTAGTGTATAGAGCATCAGTATCTTTCATTCACTATTTGCATTAAAGGCGCTTCTAAAAAAAGCAAGTGAAATGTGTCTTCAGACTCAACATCTACAGTTTCCTTTTCTCAGCTTTTATTTCCTCTTGTTCCCACAAATGTTAGCATATGATAATACAGCCTAGATTCTCAGTTCACAGAAAAAAAAATTATACTGCTAAGCTCTTCCACAGTTTTCTGTTAGGGACCCAAGGAAACACCTAAAAGTTGAAATTCATTCAAAGCAAGAGGAGAGGGATCACTGCGGAACACCCAAACTGAACTATACATGGGCAGTTCCAATGAAAGAGGAATGCAGTTTTGTCCCCTCGGGAATAGTTAACAGCATCTTGAGATACTTTTGGTTGTCACAATTTGCTACTGGCAACTAGGGGGTAGAAATGAGAGATGCTGCTAGGCAGCCTACAATGCACAGGGAAGCCCTCCCACCATTAGCATTACACAGCCCAAAATATCAATAGCACCAAGGTTAAGAAGCTCTGATCTAGAATACAGTTCTATAGACATGTGTAATGCAACTACAAGGAAGGCATATAGTTAAGCACATTAAAAAGTCAAGTCCTCTACTTACTTCAAAAAGGCAAAAGGACATGTAACACATGCTTTATCTTAAATCTCTCCATCTCTTTCTCTCACTTTTCTCCCAACTACACTGTATCAGGTACACGTACTTGAGATAAATAAATTTTTCCAGGTCAGTAAGTTCAACATGCTCACCTTGGTCTGCTGAAGTGTACATGCATGTTTAGATTCCAAGGGACAATTATATCAGGTTGCATATATAGAAGGTATACTTCAGTCTTCTAATCATCAACCAGTCAAGTACAGACAAGTGGGGCACACAAAGTTATGAACACGTGGTTCATATTTAACTGATGACAAAAATCAACAAAAAGCATAATAATGTTTATATAAACCAAATAAAAAAAACTATTTTACATTTACTACGTATAGCACCCTACATCTAAAGAATTTATAAACTTGGACTGACTCATTCATTCTCATGCTTCCACTATATCCATCCAAATAGCTCCTCAGGAAAGAATAGTAAATTCCAGTTTGCTTTATGTATAGGCTTTGATCAAGCACTGGTGGCTATCGCCATGCTTGCAACTGCTATAGCTAATTACTTTCAACATTCACTGGATTGAGTTACAGCTAGAGTTTCCTGTCACTTACCCTTATTCTACCATTATGTTCCCCTTTGCTACTGAGTTATCTTTAAGTGGGCAATTTCTGGCAGATCTAAAAGAGTGAATCTTCATTTTCTACTGCTCATTGTTGTCAAGATAGAAAATCAAACTTGACCATTGGTATCATTTTATGTTTTCCTTCCCTTAAGTTAGTTACCTCTGTGAAAAAGCATCATCAGTACAGTTTATAGCATACTCTTCTAACAAGGCCCATTAAATGAATGCCTTATTAAGTGAAGAAATGGGTTGATCTACACTAGGCTAACTTATTATCAGGAAGTCTGAAATTTAACATAAAACAGGAGGCTTGAAAAAAACAAATGATGATTGGTTCTTGGACCAGAGTGTTAGACTATAGAACTAATTCTCTACTAGCATCACATTCTGTCTCCCTCTTCCCACATCCAACAAGGTACATATGAGATCTAGTCTGGACATCTAACTCTTGATTTAGAATTAAATATTTTCTCTGATAAGACAAGCCCACTGAAACAGAGGCAGACAATTACTGCATAAGGAAAGCCCCCTGCTTTGAAAAATCTGTGGGTGATCCCAGAGTGGAAAATAAAGGTTCCAAAACACAGTCAGAGCCTGAAGGTTTTTGGTTGTCTTCTTTTGTTTGTTTGTTTGTTTTTTGTTTTTTGTTTTTTTTTTTTTTGGCTGCATAATAAAATCTTTCTCTGATCTGTCTTTCTAAGCTCGAAGCAGTGATGCCATCACCTGAGCAAACCAAAGACCATAATAATTTTAGCTAAGATTTTCGTTTTAGTATTTCTTCATTTTTAGCAGGGAAACAGCAAGGAGCATTTACTCTTGATTAATCTGAAAGTTCTTTAAATATAGCAGGCATGGATATAAGGAAATACTTTAATAATTAGCTAATACGATTTTATTTTTCACCTGTTACATGACAGATTTGCCTAGTTCCACATCTGTACGCACCACACACACACACACAAACATGCATAAGGCATAATTTTACCTTGTTTTTAAAACATGAAAATTACGACAAAATAATTGTTATTTCCAAACTCAAACAAGTCCGATTAAGGAAGTTAGGAAATAAATCAAAGTCAACAAACAAAAGGGCCATATACTAAATAAAGTGTTTCGCTGAGCACAGGGGGCTACCTAATTCCTTTTCATGCATCATTTACAATGCCCTTTAAAAGAAGAAAAAGTTTCAACTTAAGCTTTAATAAGCATTTATGGAAGCGTTTCACGGGGGAGGAAAAAAGAAAAGAATGAAAGAGAGAAAAGAGAAAATGAGCCTTACCCTGCTGCAGCTTCAGTGCTCAGATATCATGTAATTTCAGAGGATACTGGAAAGGCAATAATTAAAAACCACTATGGAAATTTCAATTTCAACATCCCTGTTTCCGTTCTGACAATGCTTTCCCTCACTTTTTCACACAAACAGAAATGACTGCTTATTTTCATGCTATTACGATTCAAATGCGCCTTGCTGAGTATCCTTGCAACTTCTTCAGGGATAGGGCAGATAACAGCACATCCACAGATAAACATAAACAGAGACCCAGCTGGGTTATCACACTCACGTTCCATAGGCTCTATGGCAATACTCCTGAATAAGAAAAAAAAAAAATAATAATGTATACTACCGATAAGGCTCACGAAGCATCAGCTCCAACTTTCCCATTCGCAGCAGATCCTGTCAAACCAACCCAGAGAGGAAGATTTCACCAAATATTGTTTTGACTCAGAACCGGGTGAGCAGCCCCACTGCACAAAAATCTTAATGTCAGTCCATAGTAAAGTGTCATTCACTGAAGCCTTACCTTTGCCGACTGGCCCTAACTGCTGGAAAGGAACTTAATTTACGAGCAGCACGGAGGGGACTTTGCCGGTGCTCGCGCCCGCTGCGCTGGTCCTCGGAGAGCCCCGGGCTGGCTCCGCGCTCCTGCGAGCCCCGGCTCCGCGGCTCCGGCTGCTGCAGCTCCCGAGCGCGCCTCTGATTGGCTGGCACAGCCTGTCCGCCTGATCCTCTCCTTCCCAGTCTCTCCTCCTTCCTCTCCTCCCCGGCTCTCCTGTCCGCTGCCTTACCCTCTGCATCCTCCCCCCTCCCCCCCCCCCCCCCCCCCCGCTTCGTACATACTTTGGGGGCTGCAGAAATTCCACAGCACACAGAACGGACACCCTAGCCCCCTCACAGCAAGGTCGTGGGGAAAGCCATGCTATTCATGAAATAGTTAAAAAAAAAAACAAAAAAAAACCTTGGGCCGGCGGCCTCATCTTTAGTATCACTGCTCTTGAAAAATGAGGGCCAGGACTCCTTGACAGTTTAGACCCTCAGTTCTCCGCGGGGGAGGGGAAACGGGGGGCCAGAAGGGGTTTGACTGTCAGATGGAGTGGGAGTAGACATCGGGAAGGAACGAGAGTTAAAGCAGGCAGGGCAGGCACTGATGTGGCAGGCTGGTAATAAATTGTCCTATTTCCGTGCAAAGTCGTCACAGCCTGCTAAACATTCAACTGCTGGCTCATTTATCAGTGATCCATAGTCCGGTGGTAGCCGTGAGATTTAGCTTGAGTGATGCCCTTTAATGCCTTACCCCAAAGTTCTCAAGGCATGGAGGGTTTATATGAGATACAGCTTTCCCTTAGAGGTCAGCATTATATTTGTGAAATGAATAGAAACCGCAACGCCTTACCTACCCCCTTTGCTTGTGCCAGGGAAACTCATACACAGACACACACACACACAACTTCTAACCTCTTATTACTCCAGAATAAATTTAAATGATTTGCAATGTACAAAGCTTTTGACAGAAAGGATTTCAGGCCTGGTTGGCTATGTTCACAATTGATGTGAAATGACTTTAGCCCTTTCTTCCAACACAAAATCACCCACACTCACGCATTAAGAACATCAAGCATCCCCATTTAAAGTAGTGTAGTAAATAAGTGTAGGAGTTTATCTAAATTGAATGGCTATTCCAAGGATCACTTGGCAGATATATTAAGAATTATACAAGACCCTCAGTCATTCCAACCACAAAGAGAAGGGCACTACTTGCTCTGGTTAGTTGATACTATAAATGCTCATAAGCCAGGTGGCGTGGTAGAGGGAACAGGCCCTCTAAAGGCCAGAAGACATGGATTCAAATTCTGTCTCAGACTTTCCTCTATCTCTGAACCTGTCTAAGCTGTTTCAATTCTCTGATTCTAAGGAGGCTTCTTTTTAAAATCTAGAGAATAATTCTCACTTCACTTTGCTCTCTGCAAAGATTAAATGAAAATTTGTGCAATTTTAAAGAAGTGATATTTTGAATCAACTAGAGTTAGAGTTAACTACCTTTCTTTGACTTGACTGATGTGAAATGTGGAGGGATTTAATTTGGTCTCGGGATGATTAAACAAACCAACAGAAACAATGAAAGCAGCAGTTGGACTGGATTATTTCTAATTGTGAAGGAATTGCACATTTAAGTGCATTGTTACTCCTCATGAAGATGTTAGGAATCAATTAGAATTTGGAAATTTCCAAAAATCTTAAACTCTCAGGGAAAATGGCATGGAAACAATAGCATCAGAAATAATGAGCCAATGTTGTATTATGTTTTGTATATTCTCTCTCATGCAGTTTCTGATTCAAATGAGATTTCCCTTGCATAGTATCCAGACATAAAATCGTATTCATTTGTGGTTACTGAAAAGAATGCATTTCAAATCTTTCTGTGTTGATGAAGCCCTGGGAGCACAAAGAAAGGAATAGTTATGAAAGATAAAAGGGATAGAAAGAGGAACTTTTGGTCTGTAAGGGGTTATGCAGTTTAATTTAAAAATTTCACATGATGACATTCTCTAGAGAAGCCTAACTCTTTTATTTGGCTGACTCTAGTTGAATGCAATAAAATATTTGTCAGTTTGCTACAAAAGCTTTTGCTGAGATACCAGCATTGAGCATCCTAGGGACACACTTGAATACAGTGTGTTTTTGCTAGCTTCCTTGGTGGTTTTCCCTGGTTAAGACCTTAACAAGCTCATTGAGTGGATGGTCATAATGGAAGTCAACAGGCACTTGCTCCTGAGTGGGATGCCATGCACAAGGATTTGTCAGGTCACCAAACAATACAATCTATTTCTAGGAAAAGAACCCATTCACCGAGGTAGGATTTATATCTAGGAGACTGCGCTCAGATTAAGGGCTCCAGGTTCTCCACAAACCCAGTGATGCAACGTACAGTGGATTTAAATGGCTTCTGAAGTTTGCTATTCTGAAACAGCACTAACTTTCCCTAGCCCTGGGAAAGCAAGCCCATCAGCCACTTAGTGTGTCTCTCCTATTATCAGGTTAAAAATGAGAAAGTAAATGAACCTATGCGGAACACACTGCTTGGGGAAAGCCAGGTGGTAGGCAGGTGCTTTTTTCTCCTTATGTCAAAGATAACTTCAAGAAACTGGACAATGCATCAGTCAGCAGAATTTATTACAGAGGTAATCTCTGAAACTGAAAGCATGAACGTTTCTGATCCTGAGTCTCCACTTATGTTACCTTGGGAGAGTTATAAGAATCATTTTCACTAGTGACAGGGAAGCATCCAACACAAGATTGATGTTGGTCAGACTGTAGAAACTGGAAAGATAAAATTGTAATGCTAAACTGTGATCATTCTCTGAGAGACAGACTCAGGAAATTGTCTCTTTAGATGTCACCTCATGTTCAGCTTTACCCTGGAAAACTCAAGAGGCTATGCAATGGTTTCAAACATAAATAAAGAAGGAATGTAAATGAAATGTATAAATATCCCTTGTAATAATGCAGCACTTAGAACAATTAACTACAGAAACATGGTGCCGTGATTGAATTTTAATTGAAATGATTATTGAAATTACGATAATAACAAAAAAGTGATCAGATTTTTGTGTAAAGAAAAACAGCTGGTAAAACATGAAGCAATACATGATTTCCTTTGCAGCTCTATTTTACATGCTTGGATGACAAATATAGATTTTATGTTTTTCTTCAAAGAATAAAAGCAAATTCATACTCATAAAAAATATTACCTCTAAGAATATTCTTAAAATGACAATAAAGTTAACCTTTACTCAGATTAGGAATTGAGAGTTCTGGGGAAATACTGATGCAGGAAAGCCAAAAAGATAAAAAATATTTCAAAGTGAACTATAGATGTAATTAATTTTAAAAAGTAGTGCCTTTCCTCATGCATAATAATAATTAGATTAATAAATGCACATATTTAAAGTTTTCTTCGGAGCATGTAAAACATCAAAAAAAAAAGAAAAAACAATGAACTTGTTTGGATCTAATGGGGCAGTGTTGAAAATTGACAAAGAGAAAAGTAAAACTCCTCAGATCCTATAGAACATACATTTTATTTCCATAAAATAAATACTTTTTACTATTATAAAGTATAATAGTATCTATTATAAATAGATACTATTTACTTTTTACACTCTAAGTGATAGAGTAAGGACACCGGGTTCCAATATAAGTGAAAATTTACTAACTAGTGGACCCTATTTTGAAGTGATTAATTTTTGGACAAAGATCACACAAAGTACATGCCAGGATTTTTTTTTTTTTTAATATCTGAAATAATGTCGTTAAACTTTGAAGATTTGGTAAAAATAAAATAATGCAGTAAGATGAGAGACAAGCAAATATTTTCCTAACTTTCAGAACAAGATTGAACAAGATTATTGAACCAAATGTGAAGCATGGCCAAACTATAAGGTGATTTATTAAAGAGAAGAGTGGACCAGCAAAAGAAGAAAAGAGTGAGATCACCTGAGTCTGTACCACACTCATATTAAAGTTATTTCAAAATAATCCCATTGCTTTCTATGACAGACATGCTAGGCAGTAACTAGGGGAAATGTACATGATATGATCTCTCTCTATGTCACCATCATCTCTCATGATTTCATTAGAGACTACGTGGAGAATTTTAGTACAATCATTTAGTGTAGCAACTGGTTAAGGCCAGTGGATGTGCTCTCCTGGAGGAAAATTTCTGGTAGTAAGCTGTAGAGCTCTAGCTCCAAACATGATCATGGCTTTTATTAATGCTTTGAACACTAAAGTCGTCCTTAGGAATTTTATACCAGAAGCCAGTATATTTGGATGAAGAACTGGAAAAAAATTTAAGGGTCTTGAAAACCTTAAATGTTATCTTAAATCTAACAAGGAAGAATTACTATAGCTGGGTCCAAAAGTAGTAGTGTATTAAAAATATAGCAGTGGAGACAAGTCTTTGAATGAAAACTTGTGAATAAGACTTAGAGATTTCTACTGACAGCGTTAGTACAAATCAATTGTGTGATATGGTCATCAACTTCGAAAATAAACTTATGGTTACCAAAAGGGAAACACTGGTGGGGAGGAGGGATAAATTAGGAGTTTGGGATTAACATATACACACTACTATATGAAAAATAGATAATCAACAAGGACCTACTGTATAGCACAGGAACTCTACTCAATGCTGTGTAATAACATGTATGGGAAAAGAATCCATAAAAGGGTAGGTATATGTAAAACTGTATCACCTTGCTGTACACCTGAAACTAACACAAAATTTTGAAAAAAGTAAATGTAAAACAGTTGTCCTTGATAAAAGCAAAGCATCTACATGGGGGTAGTGAGGATCTTAACTCTAAAATATTGAGAATGTACCTGGTATATTGCATTTTAAAAAGACTTAGCTAATTCCAGTACTTCTGAATTAATTCACATTTTTTGGGAGCTGCATCATGATACATTCATTCAGTTGACAAAACCAATATCTGTAACTCCTCTCTCTCCCTCGGCCCTGGGATAACCTCCACTCCTTTCTTCCCCTGCACATCACCCCTACCTTATCCATCCTCCAGGGGGCAGAACAAAGGTCACCTTCTCTGCATAAGCACTTTGCTCTAATACATTTGACTAGACCCTACATTTTTTTTTGAGGCTTTAAATTCTTTTAAAAGTCTGTCAGTGTATCATTTAACAAATTGTGTTATGGTTAGAGACAACATGGCATAGTCGTTAAGAACACAAAACCTGGAACCAAACAAACTTGGGATGCTACACAATTACATGTGCTTAGTTTCTTCTTCAGTAAAAAGTCCATAATATTACTTATCTCTTAGGCTTCCAAGGAGGATTAAATATGTTAACATATATAATGTACTTAAAATTGGGCATATAGTAACTTGTATATAAATGTGCTTCCTTTATCATTATATGTTTGTATATGTCTCCTAATTGAATGCTAGCTAGGTACATGGTACGTGCAACTGCAGCTTGGTGTAATGGAGATAACTCTACACTGGAGGTGGGAGACCTAGGATTAAGCTATCTGTCCAGAACTCATTAAATATAGAGTTGTTTAACCAGCTTGTTTTACTCTCTGTACATGCTACCTGACTTGTATTTTGGAAACTGCCCTCACTTTACATGGAGATTTTGCAAATCTTTGAAGAGTTTTACACATACAAAAGGGTCTACCACAGTCCTTGGCATATGAAAGACTTTGAATAAAGGTTAGTTGAATCTCAACTCTAAGTGCTCAGTAAGTGTTCATTAAATGAATTGTACTTGATTTCTGTACTCCAGTTTGTAGCAGAAACAGGCAAATCACAAACTCTTACCCAAGAACTTTTTATTAAAAGAGAAAAATATAGCTTTCATTGAATGTCCTAGGGACACTCACTCACTCAATTCAACCTCCCATGTCTATCTGTACTTACCTTTCTGGTGTTATAGAATGAAAATTGACATTTCAGTAACCCTGAAGTATTATTGTAAGAGTCTTAACTGTCAAAGAAATATATTGTACACAGCATATAATATTTGCAATGCCAGAAAAGAGACAAATATTTAAAAATCATTCTATAACCTGGATTTATAAAAACAAGGGTTATTTAATGTTCAATGAATCAGAACTTCTGGTTAACCAAATTTCTGATCTTTTCAGAACTATATTTAATTTGCTAACGGACACTTGTAACCAGACAGGACAGTAGTATACACTCTTTTTTTTTTTTATTATAGTTAATTTACAATATTGTGTTAGTTTCAGGTGTTCAGCAAAGTAATTCAGTTCTCTAACTCAAACTTACTATTATCAATGTTTTGCCTAAGAACACCTTATGAGGCACTTTGAAAACTGATACATATATCTTGTCTTTTAAATTTTAATATTTCAGATTTTTCTATGCAACTTAGAGCACTTATTACTTTCAATAAAACACCAGCATTATACTGCAAAGCGTGTATGTATTGATAACATGCTTTGTTTAATCTTATTCCTGTCATCGAACATTGATCTTTGGAATATTATAAATAAGACTTTGATGAATGCTTGTTGTCCTTAACCTCTGACCACTGCACTTGAATAAACTCCTGGACGTGGAACTACTAAGTACAATTTATGAATATTTCTTAAAACACATGATGGTGTTATCTCTCCCCAGCACTATTAGAGAAGAGTAAAAGATTAACTGGTTCCTCACTACTCCTGAGCAAGAACATTTCTTTTTCAGTTTGCTTATTCGATGGCTGAAAGTGATTATCTCATTGTTTTAATTTCTATTCATGTGATTACTAGGATGTTTATTGACTGCTTCCTTGTTTTCTTCTCATAATTTTCTGTACATATCCATTCTCCTAGCATGTCATTGCTAATTGAGAATACAATGGATTTGTTATTTTAATGATTGGAAGACATTTAGAAAAATGAGTTCAACACAAATTTCTATACTTCTCACATTTAGTCAAAAAAAGGTGTCTGTATATGCTTATGAATGTACATATGTTTAAAACTTTGTTTATATATAAACAAAATAGATGTATACATGCATATATATTTATACAAATACACATATGTATGTATATGAATGTAAATATGTAAGTGTACATGTGTGCATGAAGAGATTTATTCAGAAAATACAAAGTATCATGTAGCAAGTATTGATATAAGTTCCATTGATGGATTATAAAGTAGTAAGGCAGATTCTCTGGCTTTCAGCAAAACAAAACAAAACAAAACAGAAACACACACTAGAAAGGAACCACTAAATGCAATGCAAAAAAAAAAAAAAAAAAACCACAAACAAAAAAAAACACAAAACAAAAAAAATGCAGTGCAAAACCACAGATTCTATAAGCTACATATATACAATGTTTTTCATGTATTATGAAATTGGTAAATTACTTTCAATACCACTTTGCTTGAAATGAGGTTAGAGAATGGAGTTGATAACATGTATGTATACACACACACATACACACGCACACAGCTGTTCAAACAGAATCCCGACATTAGCTTTGATGTTTGTCCTCACCTCCATGACCAGCTGCACAATTTGATGAAGCTGATGAAGGGTGAAAAATGAAAATATGGGGATTTGTTAAAAAACACGGGGATTTGTTAAACATTAAGATTTTCAGGATGGCCACGACAAGCATTAAACCAAACATGGGGCCTTTCTGAATGTGGAAGCTTGTGAAATTATAGCAGTTGCATGCTCACGAAGCAGGCTTCTTCCCCACTACCATCAATCCAGTAGATCAAGTTCAGCTCATCTTGCTTTATTAATAATTCTCAAATCATCCACTGACCTCTCTTTCAAGTTTTTCTTTACAGTCTATCATATTCCACCATCATCTCTTGCCTACACTTTTGCTATTTAGGCAGGTAGGATGACTGTCAGTTACAATGAGGGCTTAACTTCTAAAGCTAAAGTGATAGCTTTCGCACTTTAAGTGCTGGAGCAGAGAGATCAGAGCAGGCACCCAACGTTAGGAAGGAGTTGGTCTGGCGGGGACACTTGTCCACGCTTTCTAAGACTTAATAGGTGACCAAAATACATTGGTTGAATACTTGGTGGTTGATTATCACTCAGCATTCTGAATTGCAAGATGATAAATCTTTTGCACATTTATAGTTATAATCCAGAAAGATATAATGAATGCCTTTAACTTGGTATAAGAATGGAAAAGAGAAAGGTACATATATTATACAGATATTTAGAGAAATAATTAACTATTGACATAATGCAGCTAGGAATGAATCAGAGTTTTCAAGCTTAGTCCTGAAGAAATGATGCTGTAATTAGAAGGAATAAGAAACAAAATAATATCTGGTTAGGAAATAGTATAGATTCAGATTGGAATCATGCTGAAGTTGAGGTCTTAGCTAGATACCATGAGGAGTTATCTAAGAGTCACTTAGCAACATGAAACTGCAGCTTGGGAAATAGTTTTGAGTGAGAGACATAATTTTATGGGTCATCTACAGACAATAACACTAATGGTAATAGCTCTTATAGCCCCTGAAGGACAAGAGAAAAGTTTCTACAGGATCAATGATAAAGACATACTAAGTGGTGAGAGAAGGAGACAGGAAGGAAGGGAAGGGAGAAGAGAGGAGAAGAGAGAGATTATACTTAGAAGTCAGAAGAGATGATTATAAAAACACTACAAATCTTAAATTGATACGATTTAAAATGATCATTTCTCAAATAAACAACCTAACCTCACACCTAAAGGAACTAGAAAAAGAAGAAAAAACAAAACCCAAAGTTAGTACAAAGAGAGAAATCATAATGATTAAAGTAGAAATAAATTGAATTTTATACTGCTGATTGGTAAACGAAACTTCTCTCATATACAAAAGCTGGCAATGTAAAAATTGGAAACAATGATAGTATGGTCACTATAGAAAAAATGTGTGACTAAAAATATATCAAATTAACTCAGTGGAGATTTGCATAGTCTACAGCATGCAAAATTGGCAAATACATTTTTTTTTATTTTAATGCATGAGAAACTTGATCTTCATTTGGGAATGTGTGATTAGTTATACTTCACCATTTTCTTGCTTATTCAGAGTTGTTTATAAAAGAATTTCCAAGTAGTATGCATGTATAATTAATTGCAAAGTTAGAGAGTATATAGAAAGCAATAAATTGAAATGTGAACTCTGTCTTCTCTTATCCCAAATGCGTAGGTGCATATGTGTTGGAGTGCACAATAGTAAAGTTACTGCTATATATTAAAGGTTATTTATATTGCTGCTTTGAGAGAAAACGTGCATCATCACAGAAAGCCTGATTATTTTTAACTCAAAAATTTATAGAGGCCATCAACCCCATAAAGAACAGAACAAGCTTAAAAGAGAACAGTGTCTCTAGAGTATTGTCTAGAAAAGTGTGACCAAAATAAATTTTATACCACCAGTGTTAATTTGGGACTCCAGGAAGATTGGTTAGATCAAAAGTGATTTCTTTTACCTGGATCTCAGGGAACCTTACGTTATTATTCTTTTCCTTTTTTACTGCAAGTCAACTGTGTGTGTTATGCTGAAATAATTTCTCTATAGGGCTCTTGCATTGTTTAAGCCCAGTGCTTTTGGTCACCATAGGCTGTGAGAATTTCGGGACAGGCTCAAGAGAGCAGTGAAAACTCAGGCCTTAAATTCATTGCCTTGCTCAGTGTTTGGCTCTTAGAGTAGCCACAATAAACTATAGGCATTGTTAGGTTATTATCAAAATATTGCAGTCCTACTAAAACGCATATGTAGGCCACAAGTCATTGCCAGAGAGGAACTGTCATTGCCCTTCTTTGTCTATCCAAAGATTCCTCAAGCTGCCAATACTCATATATTACAGTTGGCAGGTTTATACATATGATCCCTAACCACATGTTTTCCCCCTCATTACTAACTAGTCATTATTGACATCAATGGTTTTCTCACCATATTCTTCAGTGAGAACGTCTCCTTTCTAAACTCCCCTGAATCTTTCTAGTACATTTCAACTATGTTTTGAATTTTACTCTGCACCTAAGGGGAATCCAATGATACAACTTTTGTATTAAAACAGCACTGACCCCATTTAATCAATTATTTCTAAATCTCCCCTAAAATTTAACCGAAAATATTATATATTAGAGTTCCTTTCTGTAAAATTCTTACGTCATTCTTTTTTTTTTTTTTTCCCAAGGAAACCTGAAAACAAATGCTTAGATTTTAGATAGAGACCAACTTGGGTCAAATTCTGGCGTTGCCACTTATTTAGTGTGTTGACATTGATAAGCACTGGCTCTCAGAGCATTTTTGGATGGTATGATAGCACATTTCTGGCGAAGAAGTTGTGATTACATATACTGAAGGTGATAATTTGTGTAACTTACCTATTACAGAACCTGGTATGACAGTATATACTCAGTTATAAAAATAGACATAATCTCTCAGTTACTATTCTGATTTTACCAAAGTCTGTGCGTGTAAATGGCATCTTCCTAAATATTAAAAAGTGACTGCAACAAGGGAGAGAAAAATTACAAAAGAAAAACAGGGTATGATTTGGGGTGATAGCAATAGGGTTCATTTGTTGATGTCTTGTGCTATTGAGATTACCCACATTTCTGAGAAGTGAAAGGCAGGACTAAAGAAGGGATCTGCTGCCATCCACAATCTGTTCAGGAAAGATATAGATTTTCTCTATTTCAAATTTCCAGAGGACAAAAATCAGAGCCTGGAGATAAAGGGGATTGGTTTGCCAATCACAGAACCTGTAGAGCACAACAGCGAGTATGTGAAACAGAGAAAAAGTCAGAAAAGGAATGCAAGCAAAAAGCAGCAGTTCACTTGTTGGGTGTGTTTCCTGCAAAGTCATCACTATTTACATTGAAATTAATTATCGTGAACTTAATTATTTTAGGACATTATCGGTATTACTCTACCTAATTATGACTGATTTTCCCCAAAATCAGTTTTAACATCTATACATCAGGATGTGGAAAGAAAGATGAATGTGCATTGACACCACTGTAAAGGATTCAATTTTTTTTTGATATTTAAGAAATTGGAAAGGTGCCTCAAGACTACAAAAGTCATAAATCTGCAAACTTTTATGAAAATTCCAACATATATAGATGTCAGTATATGGTCTTGTGTGTCTGTGTGTGTGAGTGTGTTTTGGAGGGCCATGGGTGGAAGATGAAAATAAGATTTTTTTTATTATAGCTTTAATCTGTGGAGAAATATCACACTACTATATAAGTTGTTCTGAGTTTAAATTTAAAACACAGATCTCAAATGAACAATTGGATTCTCCTAGTAATTGTACTATATTTCCAAACTTCTTAAAATATATTCTATGATGACCATTTCTAAGCATCTTATCTCTTCTTTATTCTACAACACTTTTTTTTTGTTCTGTCAATAAGTGACCTGAAATCAATTCCATTTAAAAAACAGAAATAAACACAAAATAACTATTTTCTTCTTGTCAGAAAATCTAAACTACTTGCATCTAATACATTCTACTCATATTCTTAATCTTTCCTATTATAATGATAGGTCTACTCTTATTTGATGTCAACCACTTTACTTTTGCCCCAATTCAAATATGCTAGATATTGTCCTACATTCTGCACTTTTAATCTCCTAATATATCAACAGGTCCATAATGTTGGCTGGATTGCCTTTCAATATCTTCACTAGTCCAAGCCACCATCCTCTCTCACCAGGACTCCAGCGACAACTTCCTAAGGTATCTCCTATTTCTCACAAAGAGGATAGAGTGACTATTACATCAGAATCAAATCCTCATATTTTGGCAATTGAACATGTCCTTGATCTGTCCTGTTTCGTTCACATGTGTGAAAACTAAAGGAAGGCCTAAATATCCATCTTATTCCACTCACATAATTACTTCAGTCAGTCTTCCCTCTAAAGGAAGAGGTAAATAGGAAAGAATAACTTACTCAATTGTATAGTAACCTAATGTTTTATACATTAATCAACTTTATTATTTTTTTTATAAATATGGAAAGATTATTCAAGAATTAGGAAGTACTTGAGGGGAACTAAAATCAGAATTAAGAAAACCTAAGATGGAACAAGTAGTAACCTTGAAAATGAATAGATAATACTTTGGGATAGAATACACTTAAAAATTAAAAAAAAAAAATAGGTGGGCTGGACAACAGCATAGCCATATTAAAAACACATTGATCACCCAGAAGAAGCCTGAGAAATTTAACACACTAAAGAAGTGACTACAAAGACTACAAAGACAATATCAGTATACAAATGAACACATGGCATATCAAAAAAAATAAATGTGAAGGGTAAATAAAATAAATGAAAATTTCCTGTGATTCAGAAAAAATACAAATCTTTAAGTTGAAACACTCCATTAAATTCTAAATGAAAATCAGAAAGAGAAATTAGGAAAACAATCCCATTTAAAATTGCCTCCAAAATAACAAAATACCTAGGGATAAATCTAAGGAGGTAAGCGATTTGTACCCATAAAACTACAGGACACTTACAGAAAGAAAGAAATTGGAAGACCACACAAACACATGAAAGGGTATACCATGCTCATGGATTGGAAAAATGCTATTAAAATGACCACACTACCCAAGGCAATCTACAGATTCAATGCAATCCCCATTCAAATACCAATAGCATTTTTCACAGAGGTAGAACAAATAGTTTAAAAATGATTATGGAAACACAAAAGACCTTGAATAACCAAAACAATCTTGAGATAGAGGAACAGAGCTGGAGGTATCATGCTCCCTGATTTCGACCTATACTACAAAGCTATTGTAATCAAAATATTATTGTACTGGAACAGAAATAGACACATAGATCATTGGAACAGAATAGAGAACCCAGAAATAAACCAACACATATGGTCAAGCTATGACCAAAGAGTCAAGAATATACAATGGAGAAAAGACAGCCTATTCAATAAATGATTCTTTTGAATGTAGCTGTTCAATTTTCCCAACACCAAACTGGACTACCCTCTCACTGCAAGCACAAAAGTAAATTCAAAATGGATTAAAGACTTAAATGTAATACCTAAAACTATAAAACTTCTAGAAGAAAACATAGTCAGTATACTCTTTGACATTGGTCTTAGGAATAATTTTTTTGGATATGTGTCTTCAGTCAAGGAAAACAAAAGCAAAAATAAATCAATGGTACTACATCAAACTAAAAAGGTTTTGCACAATGAAGGAAACTGTCAACAAAACAAATAGGCCACCTAATGAATGGAAGATACTTACAAATAGCATATCTGATAAGGGATTAATATCCAAAATATACAAAGAACTCATACAACTCAACATCAGAAATAAACAACCCAATTAAAAAACAGGTGGAGGATCTGAACAGGCATTTTTCCAAAGAAGATATTCAAATGGGCATGTGAAAAAATGTTCAACATCAGTAATCATCAGAGAAATGCAAATCAACAACAATGAGATACCACCTCATGCCTGTCAGAATGGCTATCAAAAAAGAAAATAAATAAGTGTTGGTGAGGATGCGGAGAAAAGGGAACACTCATGCACTCTTGGTGGGAATGTAACTTGGTTCAGCGACTATAGAAAACAGTATGCAAGTTCCTCTAAATGTTAAAAATAGACTAAAATACAACCCAGCAATTCCACTCCTAGATATTTTTCCAAAGAAAACAAAAACACTAATTATGAATGACATATGCACCCCTATGTTCATAGCAGCATTATTTATAATATCCAAGATATGAAGGTGACCTATAAATGAATGAATAAAGAAGATGTGATACATATACATACAAACTGAATATTATTCAGCCACAAAAAAGCATGAAATCTTGCCATTTGTGACAACATGGATGGACTTAGCGGATATTATGCTAAGTGAAATGTCAGGCAGAGAAAGACAAATACTATACGATTTCACTTATACATGGAATCTAAAAACCAAAACAAATGATCACACAAAATACAAACAGAGTTGTACAAACAGAATAAGCAAGTAGTTGCCTGAGAGGATGGGGTGGTGGAAGAGGAGAAATAAGTAAGGGAGATTAAGAGGTATAGACTTCCAGATGCAAAATAAATGAATCATAGGGATGAAGAGTACAGTATAGGGAATGTAGTCAAAAATTTTGCAATATCTTTGTATGGTGACAGTTGGTAAATAGACTTATTATAGTGATCATTTTGAAAGTTATAGAAATATTGAATCACTCTCTTGTGTATCAGGAACAAACAGTGTTGTAGGTCAATTATACTTCAAAACAAACTCCTGAAACAAGTCAGATTTGTAGTTACCAGAGGTGGTGTGGGGGGAGGGGGAATTGGATGAAGGTAGTCAAAAGGTACAAACTTTCAGTTATAAGACAAATAAGTACTAGGGATGCCGTGTACAACACAAATATAATTAATACTGTTGTATGTGATACATGAAAGTTGAGAGTAAATACTGAGTTCTCATCACAAGGAAAAATATATTTCTTCTACTTCTTTAATTTTGTATCTATATGAGATGATGGCTGTTTACTAACCCACTGTGGTAATCATTGCATGATGTATGTTAGTTAAATCACTATACTGTATACCTTAAACTTATATAGTGCTATATGTCAATTATATCTCAATAAAACTGGAAGAAAAGAAAATTCTAACTGAAAATAATTTTGTAAAATACACATGAAAATTCCTGGTGAAATTTTAAAATGCAAGACTAAAGAGAAAATTCTAAAGAATTCCAGATAGGAAAAAACAAAACAAAACAAAAAAAACCCAATAAAGTAGATTATCTATTTATGACTGAAAACCTGACTGGCATTAGATTTCTCACTAGCAGTAAATATTAGGAAATAGCAGAGCCTATTTGATATAGATGTTTGACTCTACCATTGCACAGCTTGCCATATTATCAAAGATAATGGCAAGATAAATGTATCTGAACATGAGAAAGTGAAGAAATTTTATCTACATTTGTATAATTTAAGATCATACTTCAACCAAATGAAAAAGAATGACAAGTAAATAAACAAAAGGACACTAACACAAGACATCAAGAAATAGTGGTTACAGAGTAGATCCAGACAAAGTAATCATTAAATTAATCTTTCCTGATTATAAGACTAAACCTGGGACTCCCTATACTACTTAAATCCGATTCCTCAAGGTTGATGCCTAGGAATTTGGATATTTAAAAACTTTCCATTAATTATTCTTATGATTAGACAAGTTTCAGAAATTACTATTAGACCTTGACACTTGGAAGATGGTTCTTTAAGCAACAATTTCAAAGACACAGGATTTCACAAATGGACTGAAATTATTGATTTGTCCTTTTAATAAATGCACGAGGCATGGAAAAATTAGATGCTAAATCAATGTAAATCCAAATAACCTACAACACACAAATAATATGACTAACAAAATTGGAGGGGCAAGGTGAAAGGTAGATAAATATATAAGTTCTTTATAAAGGGCAAGACATGAACAGATACAAACTAGATGTGGGAAATCAAAAAAGAGAAATTTAATTTTTTTAAACCATAAAAGCATCAACTAGTAGAACTAAAGGAGGAAAGAGGTGGTTTAAGTGTGTTAAATCCCATATCTTTTAATGGTGGGGAGTTGACAGATACATTTTTTTGAGTTGTGAATATAAAATATATAACAATATCCATCTACCATTAAAACTAAAAACAGAAACATCTCTGGGGAGTAGGACTTGGACGAAGAGCTTTTCATCTTAAACATTTTGAAATGTTGGAATTTTTTAACCTTGATAATATCTATAATCTCTCTACTAACCGCAACTGAAATATCCATTAAAAGTTAACACTGGAAGCAAATAAGGGTTAATGCTCAGACTGATGAAAATATGAATTTACTTTTAATTTTCCCTTTTCCTACTTCACTGTTTCTATATATTCTTTGATTAGTATATAGAATTTGATAATTTAAAATAAACTTTTAATTGTCTGTTTAATCATTGCCATGACTTTAAAGACATTGTATTGATTTAGACATATTCCATGAAGCACAGTACTTAACTGCTATATGCAGGATAAATCCGTTGCATTAAAAATTTCATGAATACTGTACATTTCTAGTACAAACATAAAGTAAAATGCATTAAACAGTTTCTTTTCAAAATTACAACAAAAGCATTTTGTAACAAAGTTAACTTAGAAAAAACATGCTACATTTATAAAAAGAAATTAAAAATTGTTTAAAAGGACCTAAAAGATGTACTTTTTTGATGAAAAATTAAATATGTCAATTCTCATTTAAACATTTTAAGAACTTTACACAACCACACCCAAATCTGAACGGAATTTTTTTTTTAATTGGCAGATGATGTCAATTTCATTTCAAGATTGATTCACTGGAGGTACTAAGACAGTTTTGAAAAAGGTAAGCCAGACTGAATTGACCTATAAACATCAAATACATTTTGAGTGTAAATTTTAAATGTAGCTTATACATAAGTAAATGATTCAATGCAACCAATAACAATGTGAGAAATATATACCAGAAGATGTAAAAATTTACTATGCAGCAAAGTGCCATTGAAAGTTAGAAAACCAAAGGGTTATCATTTATTAACTAGAGAGGGTCAATTGGCTATGTGGAACAAAAATAAATCCTGATTCTAATCTGATATATACCAACAACAGTTTCTAGGAGTAAATACTTAAAGATTAGAGTGTTTATTTAGACATCTTTCCATGAAAACACAGATCAGTACTGAACTGATCTCTGCATGACAAATTTGTTGAATAAATGATTTTATAAAAAATTGAACATGTTAAAATGCTGAGAAAAATACAGTTACATATCCATAAAATCTTTGAATGTGGAAGGAATTTTTAAGCATGACTCAAGATAGAGAAACAATAAAGTAAGTTTTCATGGAAGAAAAAAAATTTCAGCATGAATACACCAGAATTTGCAAGGCAAAAAATAGCAGAAGCTGAGATCAAAGATGTTTATTGAATATTTGAAGTGAAGTACCTTAGTGGAAATAGTAGTGTGTGTGTGTGTGTGTGTGTGTGTGTGTGTGTGTGTGTGTGTAATTAGTCTATAAACTAAGGCTTACAGGACAGATTTGGCCTTCCACATATTTTTGTATGGTATGTGGACTAATATTTTTCAATATTTTTCAAATGGCTAAGAAAAATCAAAGAAAGAATATGTAGTGAAATCTGATTATATGAAATTCAAATTTCAGCATCCATAAATAAAGATTTATTGGAACTTAGTCATGCCCATTTGATTAATGCCTTTGGCTGCTTTCATGCTGCAGCAGAATAGAGTAGTTTTGATAGAGACCATATGGCCCACAAAGCTGAAAATATTTACTATCTGGCCCTTTCCAAAAAAAAAAAAAAAAAAAATTGGCTTACTCCTAGTGTAGGCATATCTTTTGTGAGTTTTGCAATCCATACCCCATCCCATCAATCTGATAGGCAACATTTCACTAATTTCCATATATAACCAGTACTTTAAACTTTATATGAGTTCTGCATATACATCTTTTGTGATGAAAATGGCAGTTTGCTTTGAGAATGGTGCAGTATACAAGTATAATTATATTTGCTTATTAGAAAAAACATATACATGTAGAAAATCAAGTGTACATGCCTTTGTGATACATAATCACATTTGCCACTTTGGGGGTTACACTGAATTTCTGAGAACAAGCTTTATTTTCCATTTTAATTAAGCTAAACATTTAATTACATTCCAGTATTCTGTCATCAGACACAAATCTATAAATGTACAGTGAAAAATTATGAGAGCTGGTCTTTAATATCCCATCACAAACAGAGCATGTTATGGGCAATCTGTTCTTTGAGGGTACATAACAACCAGGCTTCCCATGAATGTTAATTCCACTAAAGAATTCAACTACAGTTCTGAATTTTTTTTTTTTTTAATTTTTAGCTAATATTTTTCAGTTAAAGTACAAAATCTTGAAAGTATATCCTATTTATGATAATACCCTGCCCCTCTGGGTTTTAATTTCCAGCACAAGAGAATTCAATAAGTGAATGGATAGTGTTTATCAAATATAAAGTTTGCCGCCAAGCAAATAATGCTCTGCTCAAATTCATATCAATAAAATTATACAAACTCTTAAAATTTTAATTATATTTTCAGTAATCAATATGTCTAGAGCAATTTGATAGGTGCTATGGAAAAGAAATGGTATCTGCCCACAAAGTACTTATAATAATATGTTAGATGAAGACTTGTACATGTGAAAAAGGAAAAAAGAAAAAAACTCATATCCAATGAGAGATGTTAGTGTAAGAGAAGTAAATGTCATAGAATGGTATTCTCCCATCAGCTCTCCTGGAGGACTACACTTCAGTATATCATATGGATTCCAGAATCTCTCCTTAGGTTTGCATACTCAGAAATTTGATTCTGTTACTATTTAAGAACAAGTCAATTTCTCAGGACCAAACTGGCATTAACCAAGCTCACAAGACTGATGTGTGAAATCAGAATGCAAATGGGTTCATCTATACAGAGAACTATCACTGTCTTTTTTTTTTTTTTTTTTTTTTTTGGAGTACAGTTGCTTTACAATGCTGTTAGTTTCTACTGTACAGCAAAGTGAATCAGTTATATGTATACATATAAAGCCCTCCTTTTTGGATTTCCTTCCCATTTAGGATGCCACAGAACACTGAGTAGAGTTCCCTGTGCTATACAGTAGGTTCTCATTAGTTATCTATTTTATACATAGTATCAATAGTGTATATATGCCAATCCCAATCTCCCAATTCATCCCACCCCTCCTTTCCCCCTTGGTATCCATATGTTTGTTCTCTACTTCTGTCTCTATTTCTGCTTTGTAAATAAGATTGTCTATCACTGCTTAAGAAGGCCAAAATAGCAAGTTCTTACATGAGTGTATCCTCTGTTGAGAAAGGAAAAAGTTAAATTATAACATAAAGATAGCTTTGTGAGAAAAGAAGGAGAGCAAAGGAAGTTAATAATATCATTCAAATACTTAATGGCATCTAACTAGATAACCTAATTCATCTTTCTTCAAAATATGATAACACCTGGCCAGAGCAACCCCTTTATGAATGGATAATGCTGATATTTGCTCCTTATTCTTCGTTTCCATGGCTGGTAATAGCCCATTCCCAAAGATACATATTTTATTTTTAAAATTTAATAAATTTAATATGGCTGCAGTTATATTTTGCTGAACTGAGCTATTCTATCCTCTTCTTGGGCCATGTGTCATCAGAACCTTCGGGTACTTACATATATAAATAATGGGACAGATTATATCCTCCATTTAACCATACGTGTGGAAAAGTTGTGTGTGTGTGGGTATATATACATCAAAAACATAGTATTCCCAAACTAGAAAAACAATCATCTTATCCCCTAAATCTGGCCTTCCCCCTGTATTTTCCTATTTCAGTGAATGACATCATTGTTGATCTAGTCACACATTTCAAGAATCCAGGGATCATCTTTTATTTCTACTTCATCTCACCTCCCACAAATATCAAATGATCATTATACACTATCATTTTGCTTCATGAATAGCATTTCAATTCCATTCACTGCCTTCCATCTCAACAGATATCTTTCTTGTCCAATTTATCATCAACTCTCCTCTAAATTACAGAAATAGTTTCTTAACTGGCTTCTGCATATTAACTCTCATCCCCATTCAAACCATGAGTTATTTCCAAATATAAGCCTGATGATTATTGATCACCTCATTAACATCCTTTGATTGATTTTACTGCTTTTAGAGTGAAGAGGGAAGTCTTTACTTTGACATTTAAGATCAAGTATCATTACTTATTGTTTATTAAGAATCTGAAACGTGCCTAGGACAGTGAAAGTAAATATTTATAACTATTTGATAAACATTAAAATCTATCTCAGTAATATACCTTCTGAAAAGAGGATCTGTATAGCTACACTGATGAAGTACTTAGGTCTAAATAATGGAATCCAAAATGAATTCAAAGAAAAGTTGACATAGGAAGAATAAGGAGAATTTTGTTATGAAAAGCAATTGGAGAGGATATTTTAGGCTAAGAAAGGCAGTGTGATCAAATGTACAGTTAGCGTTGTTAAGTGTTTTGTTTGAACTAGGAGGGATCAAAGCTGACATGACACCAGAAAAGTCACATTTGTAGGGCTCTTATCCCAACCCAAAGCACTCTCCTTTGAAGCAAATTCTTTTTGCTGCTTTGTAATGATATAACAAAATTCCTCTGTAATTTAGATGCCAGAAGAATGGGCAAAATAAAATGACTTCATTCTTTTACTTAGAGGACACATCAAGAAGCTTCCCAGGGAAATTCAAATCAATTCAAAACTTCTAATTTGTATATTCTTACGTAGGAGCATCTATAACAACTCTTATAGTACCATTAAAGTGGATAAAAATACTTGAGTAAATGCTTAATTAAGGCAATGTCAAAACAACAACTAAATATTTCTGGTAGTTGTAAGAAATATCCTATAGTCTAAAAGCATACACGCTACATTAAGTACTTTATTTCTCGTCTATGTCAATGAAGCTATACCTCAAGAGAAAAATAACAAATTCATGTGACATTTGAGTGTGTATTTGAGACTTACTGAAATTTCAGCATTTCTAGCACCGTCCATATTTGTAGAAAAAAATTATTTGAAAAAGATTTTCTGTGTTATTCAGATTAATTTTATTCTTAAAAATTAAGGCTTGCCTTTCCTAAACAGATGCAATGAAGCCTGGAATTCATTCTGAATCACTTAAAATAATAGTTTGACTGGAGATACCCCCTGTCAAATAAATCACTGATGTTTTCCAAAAAAATTCTGGAGGTAATTAAAATTTAAAATAAAGTCATTGGAACTGTTATATAAAAACACTAACCATGAGCACCCTTAACAGAGGTATACTATCAGTCAGTTGCACTTTCTCCAATGTGTGTTGTATATGTGGGGGGTGTGTGTGTGTTTGGATGTGCTTTATAAGGAAGTGAGATATTATTTCCGGGCAACAAGAAATACTAAAGAATCACCATTGATCTCAAAATATCCTCACAAAATTAGTTGTTCTGTTTTTCATTCTTCAAAATTACCATTAATTCTCAATGCTGTTGATATTGTTCCCATAAATATTGTTTATGAACTGAATATGGTTTCTATGATTAGCAAATAATCATTTGGAACTGCTTCCATAGAATTCAGAGCTTTTTTATATCATTTATCTGAATGATAGGACTACAGACACCAAGTAGGCTTTTGAAAATTTTCTATGACCATAATATTTTGGAATTACACTAAAAAGTTATTGATACTTGCCACTAATATGAAGTCATTATTTTTCATAAATGAATCTGAAAATGGAAAATAATTTGTCAACTTTCACATGCTGATCTTAACTTACAAACGTATTATTATATACTATGTACTTAATTATAATTTGGGAAGTTATAATGCTGTTCCTACTTCAAAGGCAATCTATTGTACATGGGGGGAGGGAGTGCTTCATAGTTCAAGTGTAGTAGAATGTCACTAGGGTCCTTGGTTCAATGTGGGGGATGCTCTTACTGGGCCCACATCTCACTGGGCTTCCTTCTCATTGAGTCCCTCTGTCCCTGGGTTCTCTCTGTAGTTCTACGGACAGTTATGACCTTGGTAAGTTTTGTATTGCAGCTTTAAAATAGGGCTTTACTTGTTAGATGGATGACCTACAAATTTAGAATGTCTTTAGATTCTTTTTTTGTCTCGGACATTAGGGATGAGAAAGATTATTTTTAATGCCTCTTAGTATCTGATTCTTTTTAGTTATATATTTGTATTGATTGGCTAATATCATGAGTTTATAGATACCATCCATATCAATAATAAAGGCTTTTATTTCATCAGTTTCTCAATTTAGACAAACATTTCAACATAGATCTTACAAACAAGCCTTCGGGTACAACATAGATATTTAAAATTCACACCTATCAAACTATTTTCACATACCAAACCTTAAGAGAACCAAAAATTTTCTTTGTAACTACTTTATTATAAGCATATTTTGAGACTAAAATTAGACTGTCACTTTGTTTTATGCAGCCAAGTGTATTTTTGACATGCCTTCTTCAAATGCTATTAACAGTAAGGAAAGTTGTTTATGGTGCAATCCAAAATATTTTTAGATTACTTAAGTCAATAGATACCCTACTGCTTCATGTGCCATTTAAGAGAATGTATTGCACTGTGGTTGTACAAAAATTCCAGTGACAGAATATTTGTGAAATTTCTGATACTTCGAGAGGGTAAGAGTAGGGGTTCTCCAAATATACCAACAAGGAATAGTGCTACTGCATTTTCAAATTAATGAGGTCAGTCAAGTCCAGTAGTGAACATTCAACTGCATTTCAACATGTTTACAAGGGAAGGCTCTATGCTAAGTCCTGCCTATACTTTTAGGATACAAAGCAGAAAAATCCATAGTCTCTGCATATACACCATTTATGGTGTACTGAAGAAGACAGAAACAGATGGTGGAGGTTTAGTACTGGCAATGTGATAAGTATTGCTATGTGGGATAAAGTCAGGATGAGAACTCTTCCAGGAAATGGCATCTAATCCAGTCTGAAAGGAATGAGAAAATCTTCTCAGAGGAGATGTACTACAATGACACCTGAAGGGTAGAGGAGAGAGAATCATGTAATAAGAGCATGAGAGAGCCGGAATCTTCCAAAGCAAACAACTAGATGTAAGTTTTCACTCATGCAATAAGAAAGCAAAGTTACAAATACTTGTGCATGTGGTTAAAAAGTTGAAGACTAAGCCTAAGAAAGATTCAGCTGTCTTCTTACAGAGTCATTTTTCTTTAACACTAGACAAGATTAAAAATGTTATGCATGGGGAAGTGAAGAAGAAGCAATGGTGTGAATCCAGAAAGTTGGAGTCTCAATCTGAGTAAGCACCATTTAGAAAAACTGTCAAAGAGCCAGGTGGAGGCATGCAGGTTAGCATCCTATTAATTTGTTTTCTTTTCAAGTGAAGAAGTATTTAATGATAGTAAACTATGGATCATTCAGTCAGGAAAGAAACTTGTTTGAGTTCTGATGTCCCCTGTTCATGTAGAGATTATTCCTCAATGACCCAGGACATACACATATTCCTCTAATGTGGAGAGAGGAAATTTGGACTTCTCTAGAGTTGGAGGTAAGATGAAAGGAGATATCCTGGATTAAGAGTTTCAACCAGAATAAGCACAGAATTGTGTAGACTGGGGACAGTAGAAGAATGAGCCAGGGTTTCTGATGGAACATCTAAGAATCTCTGTGAATGATAGACTTGCACGTCACATTGATTACAAACTCTGGTTCAGAAATGGAGATAACATATATTTAGCCATGAGACAATGGCTGGTTTACCTGGATCAAATTTCCCATCAGTCTCAAACTGATAAAAGCGTGATCCAATATTTACTCTGTGCTCTGAACTAGACACATGAGAAAGAAGCAGAGCAGACATAACTCCCAGAAGACCGAGCGATTGTGCATACACCACCTGTCAGAGTGATGTGCTACAAATAACACACACCAAGGATCCAGACCATATAACCAGTACATCTCAGGGCAGTGGGAGTGTATGTGAGTCAGTGCAGAAACCTGGCCAACAATCGAGGTGCTAGATCTAGGACAAGAGAAAAAGGTTAATACCATGTCTACATGTGTGGCAAAGAAAGGTGAGGGTTTAGGGTTAAGTTAGGATATCACTTTATTGGGTATCTCCAGGATGCATTGGAGATAATGAGTTTGTATTCCATCAGCAGAATGGCAAACAGTTTGACTACTCAACATGTAGGCGTTTTGCCCATTTGGTGTGGTAAAAAGACAAGAGAACAAAGGAGTTGGTAGAATTGAATGAAATCATAAAATTATAAGTGTATAAGGTATTCACTCCAAAGGGAGAGAGCACAATAAGACAGGAAACTATTAAATTAAGGGATTGAATGTCTTGGGAAAATGGAAATGTGGAGGGAAAAACTCATAGAAGTATAAAGAGAAGACACTGAACTCTACCTGTTCAACTGAGATTTTCTGAAAACAAATTCTTCAACAAAAACTCAGTATTATTCATACATATATTTGCAGTCACTCAGAATGCTGGTTGTAACAGAAGGCATGATAAGATGTAGAGAGACAGATTTCCATTGTCCAATTTTAAGCGAACAGTACCGCACTCAGCCTTTGTTCCAGGAAAAATGTGTTAGTGTTACCTTTGACTTTTTGTAAATCTCTGGTCAGGATTGCAGTCTTCTTTAGCTCATAAGCTCTACTGGTCTCTTGAATGCAAATTTACCTGTATAGACCAGGGCCCAGTGGCCAGTAGTTTCCGATTCATATTAGAATTGCCTACTGTTAAATAAAAAACAGTGAATAGTTTATAGGTATTATAAATGTACATTTTAATAATAATGTCCTTTATTTGTTTTTCTCTTTCTCATGTCTCACTGTCATTTTTCCAAGTAAATGGCATTATCAAAAGAAGACTTTACATTATCTATAATTTTCAAAATGCATTTCTAAATTCCTTGGGGAAAGAAATTGATGGATTTTTAAGTCTTACTTAAAATATCAAACAATTTTTCTATCAGTGTGCTCAATATCTTTACTTCTGAAGGACTAAATATGCACTGAAAAACCCTCAAATATTTTAGGAAGGCTTTTCCTTGGAAAATTAGCTCTAGCTAAACAAGAGCCCCTTTTTTTTCTTCAGATATTTATATTGCCAGTTTGGGAAAAAAATATAAGTTCTTTATTCTATTTATAAGGACATTTTCACTTCCAGAAAGAAAAAAAAAAAAAAAATTGCGATTTTTGTTTAGATATTCTGTTTCCCTTCCTTCTGTCATTGAGGAAAGAAATGCTATTTTCATGGATAACATTGGACTAACATTTCAATAAACCACTTGTAAAATTATTAAAAGGTGAACTTTCTTTAGCAGACACAAAAAAACTGTCACAAAAAACCTAAAATTGGCAAAACCCACATAACATAAATATTAAAATGTCTGTTATATTTAGAAAATCATTAAACTTTCCATATCACATATATTTTTGAGCAGCTAGATTATTTTAAAATCATCTGACACTGTAGAGAGAGAACTGGAGTGTCACATCAGTGGCCAGCAACTGGTACAGCATGTTGGAAGAACTACTGCTTTCCATAGAAACAGATTGGCAAAGAAACCACCGTTAAGAAATGTACTTTGGAGAAAGCTGATAAACAAAACCGAAGCTTAGTTTCTTGAGTCTTGAAGCAAGAAGTGGGCATCTCTCAGTAGGTCTTATAATGTAAGTAAGGAAAATAAAGCTGAATAGGACACCAGGTGCATAGAAAATTTTCTCTTAAGTACACTGTTAAGGATTATCTCTCCCCTTAGTGAACTGGAACTGGGCTCCATGCCTTATCCTTTAGGGTTAGTTATACAAAAGTACATATAGTAGGACTTCCCTGGTGGCACAGTGGTTAAGAATCTGCCTGCCAATGGAGGGGACACAGGTTCAAGCCCTGGTCTGGGAAGATCCCACATGTTGAGAAGCAACTAAGCCTGTGTGCCACAACTACTGAGCCCGTGTGCCACAACTACTGATTCCACATGCTGCAACAACTGAAGTCCCTGTGTCTAGAGCCTGTGCTCCGCAACAAGAGAAGCCACTACACTGAGGAGCCTGTGCACCACAAGGAAGAGTAGCCCCTGCTTGCTGCAACTAGAGAAAGCCCACTCATAGCAATGAATACCCTACGCAGCCACACACACACACAAAAAGTACATATAGTAAATACATGTATACGTCTTTAGTCACTGTAAAGTTCAACATACTCAACAAGATCTTGACCACAAGGATTCATTCTAAGGCAAGAGAGAAAAAAAGATTTGGGGGATGGGGAGGGAGGGAGGGAAAGATAGAGACAACTAATGAGTAATGTTTATGTATGTTTACTGTGTCAGAATATTACTAAACACTTTAGAGAATTTAACATTTGATTTTCATAACAACAAGATGAGGAAGGTACTGTTATTATCTTCTAGTCATGGCTGGAACTAAGGTGTTGGGTGGTTAAGTAACTTGCTGATGTCATACAGATGTGGGCCCAGTGCCCAATGCAGGCCTTCTAGACCCACAGTTTATTCACTTAAACATTCTCCTGTTGGGCCCATGTCAAAATAATACAGTTAGAAATACAAAGATAATTATAAGTGAGGCCCAATATCCAAATGAAATAGACATAGAGCTTTTAGACTCCATCACATGACTTTTTGAAATAAAACTCTGCTGCCCAGAGTAGAATAAACATACAAAGCGTTTACAACTTGGAGATTTTTTTCTCATCAAGCCTTGCTTTTGAGTAGGTATGATAAAGAGCTTAAGTACATAAAATAAAATAAAACATTTTGTATTATAAAGAACTTTTAATATTTGGGTGTGAGGGATCTTAAGAAAAATAAAAAAGGATATTTACATTATGTACATAATTTTTTTATAGAATAGGTTTCCTAAAGCAATACTCTAAGGTTATAGATGCAATTAATAAAACACTGAATATGAGAAGAACCAAGAGTTTTCTTTCAGGGAATAAAAATGAGTAACTAGAACATTCAGGTCAGGCAGAAACAAAGTTTCAGCACCTTAGAGAGAGATCATTAAGTGAGTCATTTGAGAATGAGGCAGTAATGAACTTGAGGAGGTGAACAATGCCTTGGCATTTTCACGGTATTCAGCACCAAGAAAATATCACTAAACAAGGAATGAGTATTGTACTGATTATATCTAGACAATAAAATAAGAATGGTAATGTCATTTGAAGCACAAAGCAGAGTAAAATTAAAGAATGTTTGCTTAAAATTGACATAGAGGAATGCCTTCTAAATGAGTGGAGTTTACATCCTTTTTGCTAATGACACATAGTAATGTAGAGTCATTATAACATAACCTCTATAAATTGTTGAGCTGGATGAGAATATTGGGGAATGTCATAAACTATCACTCATAGGCATTTGCAAACACTATTTTTCTTTCCAGTTAGCAGGCGCCATACATACAGCTATTGATAAGTACCTGTCTGATAAAAATAGTGTGGTTAAGGGGATTTTATTCCCAGAAAATAACTGCTTTAGGGAAAGCACAAGGCAAGTGATTTTTTAACACATTACATAAAGGACAATTCTGTTTTGCAAAGGAGTAATCACAAGGCATCTATTATTCTATTTTTATTATTTATGTCTTCCTCCACTACTCACCCATAATCTGTGCTTCTATGAAAATCTTCTATTTTTATACCTTAAATGCCACAAAGCGCTCTGAATATTGCTTACTCCTTTGAGTTTGTATTTACTAAGAACCTGCTTCTCTGCTACTACATTATATGTTTCTCATGTGCTAGTTTTAGTAAAATGATTCCATGAAAGTAATAAGTAGTGGATAAGTCTTGGGAGCTAATTTGCCCCATAAGTATTATGAAATACATTGATTCTATAAAATCTGATAAAACTGATTCTGTTTCTACTCCAGTGTTTAGATGAATGATATTACCATCTGCTCTTTGTTTTTTTTTTTTATAAAATTATTTATTTCATTTATTTATTGGCTGCATTGGGTCTCCGTTGCTGTGCACGGGCTTTCCCTGGTAGCTGAGAGCGGGGGCTACTCTTGTGGTGAGGGGGTTCCTTACTGCAAGTGGCTTCTCTTGTTGAGGAGCACGGGCTCTAGGCATGTGGGCTTCAGTAGTTGTGGCACATGGGCTCAATAGTTGTGGCTCAAGGGCTCTAGAGCACATGCTCAACAGTTGTGGCGCATGGGCTTAGTTGCTCCACGGCATGTGGGATCTTCCCTGAGCAGGGATCGAACCTCTGTCCCCTGCATTGGCAGGCAGATTCTCAACCACTATGCTACCTAGGATGTCCCTACCATCTGCTCTTGAGGGGACTCTATGGTTCATATTTTAAAAAGCATTTAACGAAGGTATTAAATATACAAGATTTGACAATAAGAATAGGACAGACGCAAAGACATTCTTTGCTACATATTTTAACTAGATCCATACCTTTAATATAAAGGGTCCAATAGCTAATTGATCCCTTCCAAAAATTTCCCCTTAAATTGATTTTATAGTTTAAAAGTAATTTTTCATTTTGGAAAGAGTTATAACATTTTAAGCAAATCCTGAAAGAAAAAGGTTTAAAGATAAAAATTAAAAATAAAATCAAAGAACCCCAAAGCTTTATTCCAGTGATCATTTGTTTAATATATTTTATGTAGTTTATTAATGTGAGAGAACTCTATGCAATGGTACTTTGAAATTAGAAAGGAAAAAAATACCATGCATATACAACAGACTGAATCTTCCAATGGTCTGTATTTCTACCCAGGTGTATAAATCACTATATTCTAACATCTTTCATAGAGTTCGCAGTGTAAAAATGTTTGTCGTGGATAAGCTTAGCGCAGATAAAGGGTCATTTTCAGTCTTTGTGGAAATAACCAAATTCTCTTCCACAGACTCTATGTTTAATATCTGCTATACATTTTCCTTATCTTTTTAACTTTAAAATATGCCACACCTAATAGAGTACCTTTTGCCCAAATATCTGTTTCCACTTGGAATTCCTTTCTATATCAGTGACATCATTCTGATTCGACATCTTCTTTTACATCCTTTCGCCACTTTCAGTTAATCTGTAAGTCACATCTCTATTTCAGAGATGTCTCTTAAATCACAGTCTAAGGCCCACAGCCCTCAGCATTGTCTTTGCTAAGGTACTCATCATGTCTCACCTGCGAGAACTCTACCAGCCCGCCTCTTTCTCCACCACTCTCATTCCATTGTTTCTATTGTTCCTTGGCCAGAGTTCTTAGTTACAGAAAAAGAGATCCATTCTAACTAGTCAGAGCAGAAAGGGGTTTATTAAGCTGTACATACAACTCACAGAATCGTTAATGGGACTAAAAACAAGAGACTGACCTTGAGCTTCCATAAAGAATTTCTAAAACTCCACCACAGAACTGGGTTATCAAATGAGCTACTTTAGCACGATCATGACAGTAAACACCCCAGAATCACACTGCCTGTGATCTAAGACAGCAACATACTCTGTCTCCCAACAATTCAATTCCACACAACCTCCCATTAGCACACTGATTAGAGAATCTTAAATTCCGTCTGCAACTCTTGTAATGGAATCTGGAAAATACAGTTTTTAGTTTTTCAACCAAGATAGTACAAGGAAGGGTCATAGTTTGAGCATTAAACAAATGAATTTACAACCTCCATCACATATTACAAACAAAATTATATTTATAAAAACCTAATATCATGAAATGACCATTCTTCTGCCAGAATGTTTTAATCAACCATTGTCTGAAGGCTAAAATTCAAATGTATTTATAATTCTTTACATACCCACTTATGTTCTCAAAAACTTGCTTTAGAGTCCAGTTTTGCTTAGGCTTCCTCTAAGCTCTTATTCTAAGAAATATAATATGGATCCTTGCTATTAAAGAGTCTAAGCTGTAGGTAGGGTACTAAGATGATATAATAGTATCGAGTAAAATGTCCCATGAAACCTGAAAGGTCTAATGTTAGCTTAAGAAAGTAAGAGGTGAGGGAACTGTTCAAAGAGCAAGTAGTATTTCAGCAAGTTTTTGAACCACAAAAATGTATTGGTCTGGTGGCCATGTGACCATGCTGTAGAGAAACGAAGAGTAGAATGTATAAGCTTGTATAATGAGAATATGGAGTAGGTAAGAAAATGAAAAAGTTACAGAACACATGTTTTTAGGAATGACTAAACATTTGGTTTTATATATTGACACAATGAAGCAATGAGCAGATGAAGAAAATTCTCACTGGCCCTACTAAAAAGTTTTAACTGTGTCATGTAAGTTATTGAGAGCCTCTGAAGGAGTCTGAACAGAGAGGTGAATGTAAGTCTTTCCTGTTGGTATGATGGGGCATAGACTGAAAAATGGTAAGGCTAAAGCCATGTAGAATACTTAGAAGCAATGATTCTAGGATCAGATTCAAATTCAGACAGTGGCTTTGAGTATTGATAGGAGCCAATGCTTTGTAAACAAATAAGGATGTGTTAATATCATGACTCAACTTGGATGGTCTTCAATATTGTGGCTTATTCACTAATAATTTCCTGCATTCCACTCCAGTGATTCTAAATTTGTCACCTTTCTTGGGCCACATCTTCTACTTCACGCTTTTGTACATTCTTTTTCTCTCTGCCTGGGATAGCCTGTTACTTCTCTCTGCTCAGTTTTCTATCTAACAAGATTCAGCTCAAAATGGCTTTGCTTTTGTAAATCTCCCTTCACACTCTGAGGCAGTGATGGACATTCCCTCTTCCCTGAATGAAGAATTCTGCCTTCTTTCCTAAATAAAATTACAGATTTTATTATACTGTGTTTGTGGTCTACATTCTCACTTGGCTATGTCTAAGAGATACAGACTATGTCTTAACTTGTGGGATGTAACAGTTTTGGGAAATGTAGAAAATTCATATAAACTAAGGTAAAGTGTACGAATTTTTCTAGGATACAAAGGGAAGCCTAAGAAAAACACCAAGATGATTAACAGAGTGAGAATGTTTCCAACGTCATTCTTTTTTTATTCTTAATTGGTCACGTTTCCATTTAGGGGCTATTGATATAAACACATAAAATAGATTCATATATTTTCAAACTAGTGGGTGTAAAAATGACCACAGTTTAATCATTTGGTTAATTGGCAAAGGCATATCAGCATTTTACTTTAGTCTTTGATCAAACCTGACCAGCTTGTGTTTCTTAAATTTGATTTTTGTTTTCAACAAAATAATGTCGGTGGAGGTGCAGGTCATTTTTAACTACTGTAATTTCCTCTTGTTTTCTTGTCCTAGGCCTCATTTTCCTTTAATCAGTTCAGACATTCCCCATTGTTAGTACCAATTCAAAATTATACTGTTTAAGCTGGTTTTCTAAGGTAGCCACTCAGCAAATTCCTTTATACCACAACTTCCTTCATATACCCCCTCCATTACTATCCATTTATCACTCGGTCCCTTTTCCAAAGTAATAACTTCTGCTAGGAAATATGTCCTATTATATACCCACCAGCTACCATATCCAATACAAATCTTATGTTTGCATGATTTCCTTTGTAAAAGGAAGTCAAAGAATATTCTAAAATAATGCTGGTTTTTCTATTCTATACTTCTACACAAATTAAATGTACTTGTGTACCATTCCTTCTTAAGTAATTTAATATTTTTGGTTCATGTTGGTAACCTCACCTAGGATTGTTCTTAGAAAAATATTATATGAACATGTTGCCTTCCTGTAACAGGAAAACATACTGAAGAAGCTTGTTGTATGAAAGTAAGTGAGGTGAGGGGAGGATTTGTGGTCCAGTAGATCTGATCTTTGGTGAAACCATGACTTTACATGTTAGTTGCTCTGTGACCATTGACAAATTACTAACAGTCTCTAAGCTTCAGTTTTCTCAAATGTGAAAAAAAAAAAAGTCATAGTTATCTTTCTCATGGCATTTCTGTGAGGTTTAGGCCTAGAAACTGTTATAAGCAAATATTTATTGAACATAAAACCTATCCAATAATATACATTATTTATAACTATATGTATATAACAATTCTAGCTTTCCCTCAGGTAGCAATATATAAATGTCTTTGTTTTCTAGTTTGGAACTCTTCTTTTAACAGCCATATATAGGTAAAAAGTTCAAACACTTTTTGCAGCAGTGAATGCCAGGTCAACACTGAAAGTAAAAGAAAGTTCTAGTTAAAAAAATATAGCGTCACATAATAGAATTTGGACCTTAATATAAGGATCAACAGAACAATATTTTCTCCAATGAAATAACGCTAATTATCTCAAGTTGCTTTTATAAATGAATTAATCTATACAATTTTTATGTATGCTTAAATCATGTGTTTAAATATGAAAATAACTCCCTAATATTCACTTAGTAGACTTTTAGGTTAATATATAATATAGCATGAGGAATAAGTCTGATCAAACTATACTATTATACATACATATGTAATCTGCTAATTTTTATTCATTTTGATAAATTGTTGAAAGTTTAAAATACATATTAATGAAAAAGAAAGTTCAGTGGCAAATGTGAGAAAGGACTTTAGCATTTATTGAGAACTTTTACACATCACATCGGTGTTGGATGACTTTACCTATACTATAATTAATTGGATCTTCAAGCACTAGTGAAGCAGATACCACTTCCTCTATTTTACACAGGAGGAAGGAAGCTCTGTGAGGTGAAGGAAGTTATTTCCGGCAAAGTGGTGTAGTAAGTGGTGAGGCTGAGACTTGACCTTGGCTACTGGACTCCATTACACAACTCAATTTTCCTCTCATTGGGAGTTTTACTTAACTTTTATGAGTTAAAATGCTACTTCTAATTTTCACGTTATAGGTCTTGAAAGAAAAGTCAGCAGACCAGTCTGACTTAAAATAGAGTTGCTAAGCATCAGGAAATGTATGAATCAGTATAACTGAATTTTCTTTCTCCTTCTGGGGATGGATGGATTAATATTGGTGGTCTTATAAAATGTAGACTAAATTTTGTCAAATATTTGTATAATTCATGGATACCTATTTCAAATGTTACAATTACTAGTTAACATTGCTTAGTTTACCTAGAAGTATTTTGAGATGCTATAATAAACAGTTCATTTCTTTGATGCCTTAATTTTATACAATCTATATATACACATAGATATGTAATCTGTTTAATAAGCATAGTGAAAACTTTCTGAATTGTCATAAATTATCAACACAATATCAATACATTAAGAGGGTAATACATAACCAGAAAAAAAAAAGAGGGTAATACATATGTCTTTGTTTTTGGAGAATAATTCCTTCAACCCTATTATTAAAAGAAGACTATTTAGCTTTTTCTCCAGAAACATTATATACACCATAGGAGATTAAAACTAACAAAGGTAACATAGAAATTCCATGCACCCTTTCTACTATTTTCTAATTTGAGATAATAGACTATATATATTTGCAACTCAGAAGCTAGTTTTACTATTGACTTAGCAAATCATATATCCACAACTTTGAGTAATTTGAAATGATCCTACATGTTTACATTTAGAGAATCAGAATGGTCAGGTCAATGTTCAGTCAAGAGCAAACAATAGCTCTCCTATAGCTGAGAGTGAGTTGTAAACTGCTAAACAAAGGATGCTTTTGGCCTTTCGATAATGGAATAAATCAATCAGTTTAAATTTAAGTGAAGAGCTCCTATTTTCCTGTAACACCCCTTTCAAAAATCATCTTTTGGACCCAAATGATAGTCCTTTGTTTTATTCACATATTACACTAATTTATATGGTTTACAGATTATACACTAAAATTCCAAAGCTCTAATCAATAACTTTTAAACACCTCAACTATCACTAATAGTGCTGGTTGTCTAAGGGGAAAAAACTGTGATATAAACAATATGTTGTATCAGTGCATACTAGTACCCTTCATGGGAGGTGACTGTCGCAGAACCCAGAGAGAATCTTAATGGTCAGAGGCAGATAAACGCCTACAGAAGAACCTACCCTTAAAAGAAGTAAGGTCAGAAATGCTATACTATGTCTTATTATGAATTGGATGACTGTACATTTTTTAATGCCATTAATTAATCTCTTTCCTTTGTAACATTCTCATTAGACTATATAAGATGCTTGGCCATCCTATCAGAAATGTTCCTATATAAACAGGTCTTGTTTTTCACTTAAGTTGTGTTCAAATTTCAAAGATTACAGCAAAATTATTGAAGTTCTGCTTTGATGCTTACTTAAAACAAGAATGTTCCACATGGTTATGAGATTATCAGTGCTAATTATTTATTGAAAAATGATTAATGACTAACTTTTACAATTACTTTTCTATGAAACAGAATATGAATTTTACAGTTTATTATCTGGAGAGTTTAAAAGGATATGTTTCCTAATTGTGTTATTTTCAAACCGTGAAAGAACATAACTATTAGTTTCTATTGCTTAGTAATAAGTTACTATAAACTTAGGGCTAAAAAACAACACAGTTATGTAGGTAAAGCAGCAAATTCATGGCCTGACCATTCTCCGCTCAAAGCATCACAAGACTGAAATGAAGGTGTCTGATGGTCTAAGTTCACATCTGGAGCCCCCGGGGAAAAAACTGCTCCCAAATTCATTCCGGTTGTTGTCAGAATTTAGTTCTGTGTCTTTAGGGGGTTGAGGTCTCCTTCCCTTGATGGTGGTCAGCTGGCGGCCACTTCACATTCCTAGAAGCTGCCTACATTTTTTGCTCCATGGCCCTCTCCATCTCCAAGACAGTAAAGGCACGTTGAATCCTTCTCTTGCTTCAAATCCATGGCTTTCTCTTCTGTTCTCAGCTGAAGAAAACTCTTTGCTTTTAAATGGCTTATGCAATTAGGTCAGGTCCACCTGGATTATCTCCCCATCTTAAGGTCAACTATGCCTTATAACATAACCAGATCATAGGAGTAAAATCCATCATCTTCATAGTCCAGGGTATTACATAATGCCAAGGGCAACAAAGGGATGGAAGTCTTACTTCTGAGAATGAGTCATAGAGCTTCTCAAACTCCACAGAATCTCAAAAATGATGCTTTATAATGATGCCTTTTTAAAGATAAATCGCTAGTGTGAGTCATTCATAAAATGTCTGTTTGAAACTCTTTGAAAATTCCAAAAGGAGATAAGTCATATATATTCTACTTACATCTTTATGGGAGTTTTTAATCACTGTGCAAAAGCTGCACATAATTTTAAAAATAAAATTAAAAGCAAACCATGCACATTTGTCCTTGTAATGCTTTTTAACACACTTTTTACTGACTGAATGAAATTAAAATAAAAAACTAATAACATTTTCTATTTTTCCACTCTGATAGATTTATTTTTTGTAAGATTACATGTGGTTCTATACATACATAAGGATATGGTTTTTAAAAACAGTTTTTCCTTTTGCTTTTTTATTTAGGAACTCCATTTATTTCCTGACTTTATAAGCCCTTACCCTAACAGGGATCATGATAAAGCTTTGGGTCAAGGTCTCTTCCAGTCTAACAGAGGGCTCCAGACAAAGACTGGCTGGTAAAGAAGTCCTGGGACTTCCCTGGTCTGGGAAGATCCCACATCCCATGAAGCAGCTAAGCCCATGCACCACAACTACTGAGCCTGCACATCACAATTCCTGAAGACTGTGTGCCTGGAGCCCATGCTCCACAACAAGAGAAGCCAGACAATAAGTCCGTGCACCACAATGAAGAATGCACCCTGCTCTCCAAAACTAGAGAAAGCCCATGCACAGCAACAAAGACCCAACGCAGCCAAAATTAAAAAATGAATGAATGAATGAATGAATGAATAAAATTGAAAAAAAAAAAAAAAAGAAGTCCTGTGTTGGGTAGAAATGTCTAGGCTCCTTTCTCACTGCCTTACTCTGTCATTGGCTGAGGGCCACCCAAGTAGCTCAAAAGATGAGACAGACCCTTTAGTTTCTAATAGTTGGAGGCTGTCAGCTAATCCCACTCCTTGACAAGAATTCTGAGAGGACATCTCCGTAAGTGCCATACTCACAGAACACAGGATGCACAGTGCTTACCCTAAGGCTGTCTTCATAAAAGCATGTGGACAGGAATGTTATAAGATCTGTCAAAACAGTGACATAATCACAAAATACATAATCTGATTGTTACAGATTTTTTTTTTGATATCACCAATAAATATTTTTTTCAGGATCAAGAGAAAATCAATCCTGTAGCATATAAAAGATTAACTGGTATAATGGCCACGTTACATTGTTAAGAAAGTGGGAAGTAGGCCTGGATCGAGAGGAAAAAAAAATTGAGTTACATTTTTCAAATATGTACTTAATGGGTATCAGGTAAGGCTACAAGGAATTCAGACATACTCAGATATTATTGGTCAATAGAAAAGATGGAGATAATTTTTCACATGCCAGAGAAAACTGAATGATATTAGGGATTAGGAGGTAGACTCTATAAAATGTTCTAGACAACCTGAACACTGGACCAGCTGAAACTTACATAGACACATGAAAAAGTAAAGTTATAAGTAGGTTGTGCAAACTTCGTAAAATGATGCAGCTGACATATATAATCCTTTTGCTCTGTCAGAAGAATTTTTGCTAGCAGCGGGAATAACTATTTGAATGGAAAATTTCACAACCAACACCAGGTACGTCCACCTCCTTAATACAGAGGACATGAGTACCTATGTACATTTCCTTTAATTACTCTAAGTTTCACAGAAGCCCAAGAGAGTCATGGAAGAACCTCAGGTAAATCATTATTACTACCTGTGTTTGAACTGCCTGAGTTTGTTCAAAGAGGATTTGTATATGAAATAGTACTGGAATTCTGTAAGCTGCTCTAATCTTTATGCATTCTGGTTTACGCTGGACTTAATTTCATCTGTAGAAGAGAGTTTGCTACAGTTGAATTACTGGGATGGTAATGACCAGAAAGACCCAGGATTACTTAACCCATAGCGGAAAGAAGAGAAGGATTTGGAAAACTAACGGTTTAAAATGCTTATGTATTAACAAGCTTTAGAAGGGACTGTTTCATCACAGATTTCTAGGTATGGTATCAGGCATAACAGACTGGCAAATCTAAAGTGGCAGGTAACAAAGAGGTAAGACTTCCCCAGCGACAGCATGCAATTTCTGAGAGCACTGGGGAGTTGACTAACTATCTCCCTTACACCTCATCAAGTGAGACCTTAGCTTCACCCCTGCTGGCACCTTTGCTCTTGTTTCTATTTTCTTTAATTGGAAAGTCAGGTAGTGACACTGGTTGTGGAGGGAATCCAAGATACACATAAACTACTTCGCTTTTCAAAACCAAAGAAAACGATGACAAAAACCCAGAGCAACAAGTCTCGAGAATCTTTAACCTTTACTTGATATTTGTAGAGGAATAAGATTAGGTGAATTATTTAAGGCAGGAAATATTTCAAATTCCACAATTCACAACTATCTTCACACAGAAGCAATTGACACTGAAACATGAGTTGGGGAAGTATATTTTTAGAGACTATAGAAGAGAGATAGAGTGAATTCACTTTCCACCAATACATTAGACAGGCAAGGCTCATCTACTGCAAAGCAAATAGAGTGTTCAACATCTGTGATAAGGAAAGATGACATGTGGGGAATGTAGCTGGCTGATACTGAGAGTTGGAAAGAAAGACAGAGCAAGGCCAACCTATCAATCCACACAATGGAAGCCATTTTCCTAAGTGCTAAACTGGGATATGAGCCCTACCCCCTCCACAAACTTTTTTTTTTAATAAGATTGTCATTTCTGGATCCTTCAGGAAAGGAAATGTGAATGCAGTACCTAACAAAACCTAATAAATCAAAATGGGTTTAGACATAACACATAAAAACAAAGGTCAGAGGAAAGAAGAACCCAATAAATGATCCAGAGATTCTACTGTCTTTTTCAGCAAGAATGGACCGAGAGGATACGGGTAAAACTAGCCCTAAAGAGCAGATAGGGAATTCTAACAAGCAGAGATCAGAGGAACAGTAAGTGTGGTGAGCAGAATAATGACCTCCCCAAAATGTCCATGTTGTAATCTCCCAGTTAATAAATCTCATGTTTGTGTTTTGTGTTATGTTTGCATACATATGTAATTGCTTACCTCCACACCAGCCCAGCCAGGTGCAAATAGTGGATAATAAACTTTCCAAATTTTGATTCCTTGTCTACAAGTTTCCAAGTCAATATTTGAACGTAGGTGTGTATGTGACTCCAATCTTATCACTTTGCTGCATTGTTGCTTTTAATTGAATTTGCCAGGCCCTGTATTAGGTATTTTAATGATCTACATTGTTCGGCGCTATACAATTTTCAGCTACACATGGCTAATCTGCTGTCAGAGGCTAAGTGTACCCTTTGAGAGAATCACACTCAATTTTGATGATCTACTTTGATATATAAGACTTTGGTGATGTTCCTTTCTCTTAAAAGTGGTTTCTCTCATTTTGCCAGAATCTTAAGAGACTTCCATCTTCCAAAAGATAAAAAGAAAAAAAAAAGATATAACACGTTTATCTTATGAGTAGAAGAGAAATACATTAATTTGTCCAGGTCATATAACACATTACACATTAGTGGTAAATCTGTAAAAGAGCCAGGATTCCCTAAATCATCCTTTGGTTGTCTCTTAATTTTGTGGTTATCAGTATGCTGAGATGTAATAAATAAAGTTAGATCTCTGGAAAGTACCAAGGTTGAGAGGTTGGAAGGGAAAAGGAACACAAATGACATTTTCCCTTGATATTTTCCCTGCACAAGACCTTGAAGGAAAAACCTGTCACCTTTCCTCAGCTCCAAAGCCACCTTCATTTTACATTCAATGCATGTTCAGTAACAGGTTCAGAAAGAGGAAGCAATTAATGATATTTCTGTTAGTGACAAGACTTAGCATCTGTCTCTTTTTTAAAAAAGTGTTTCCTCTTCTACAAAGTGATGAGGTTAAGCCAGGTAATCCCTAAAACTTTGTCATCAAAAATATCTTTGTACTGTGGCCCACAGTTCTCAGAAAATACTGAAACATCTGAAGGACAGATGTGTTTCTGATCAAACAGACTGGGGCATAACCACTGTGTCTAGCTGTACCAAAATATCCAGCCCACTGCAAAACAGATTTGGGAGAATCAAATGAGATGGAATGAGTGGCTCACCAGGAAGAGAGCAGACTGTCTGAAATCCATAGTGTCAATGTTTCACTCTTTGGTATGAAATGACTACAACACTTCAAGAGTTGTTTATGCCTAATGTGGCTATAGTGTTCTTTTCCCCTGTTCAATTTGAAAATTAAACCCCTTATTTTAGAATGGTGGAACCAAATTTCAAAAGTCAGAAAGAAAACCACAAAAGTTTTCCTTGCAATATGATGGTTTCCACTGGCAGTCAGATGCTTTATATTTTGCCATGTATGTGAGTCTTCTAGTTCACATAAAGACTAATCCATCCCATCAATGTTAATAATGCTTGTACAACTAAGCGTGGTTGTCCTTAGTTTGTAGTCATGACATTCTGTGAACGTACTTCTATTATTGGCTATGTAATTCTGAGCTCTTCACGGTGATTTGATGTCATTCTAGTGAAAATGTAAACATAAATGCACTGTAAGAATTTATGTATATTTATTTAAAAATCCTCTGATCTCAGAGTGGTGCAACATAAAGGAAAAGAAACCTCATACGAGAATAACACAATTCTCAGAAATTACATGAAATTGAAAAGGACTTACAATAAAACAGATGGTTGCAGAAGCATCTGCGTGGTATCATTTCTGAAGTGTGTTAGACACATATGTGGATAGGAATGTGGAGTGTGTATAGGAAAGAATTGTGACTGTACGTGAAAATAAGAAATTGATGGAGCTTTGGATTTTCTACCATGAGATTAAAATATGAGGCTCAGAGATTTATTTACCTTCAAGTACCTTCCTAGCTACAAAACAAAGGGGAGATATTACTCCTATAAAAACAACTTTTAAAATGCACTGTAGTATCTTTCCTTTTCCTGTTTATTTGAAAGCAGTGTATTGTCCAGACTATTTTGGGATCATGGTTTGTGATGGTTAATCTTATGTTTCAATTTGAATGAGCCAGGCTGCCCTGAAATTGACTTAAACATTGTTTCTGCCATCAGACTTGGACTGGAACTAGACCATGATCTCTCCTGGGTCTCGACTTCTGTCTCCATAATCATGTGAGCCCATTTCTTATAATGAACCTCTTTATATACCCATATGTGTAACACATGTGCATGTGTGTGTATATATACATATATACACATATGTACACATACACACACATCGGTTGGTGCTTTTTCTCTAGAAGAACCGTAATATATGATTCAACAAGTATTCATGTATTCTTCCTCCTTCCAGGGATATTGTAGCAAATGTAGTAAATCGTGTAAGCCTTATAAGGTTGATTTTTTTTTTTTTGCTGCTTTGGGTCTTCATTGCTGCACACGGGCTTTCTCTAGTTGCAGCAAGCAAAAGCTACTCTTCATTGTATTGCACAGGCTCCTTATTGTGGTGGCTTCTCTTGTTGCAGAGCATGGGCTCTAGGTGCAAAGACTTCAGTAGCTGCAGTACATGGACTCAATAGTTATGGCTCACAGGCTCTAGAATGCAGGCTCAATAATTGTGGCACACGTACTTTGTTGCTCTGTGGCATGTGGCATATTCCTGGGGCAGGAATCAAACCCATGCTCCCTGCATTGGCAGGTGGATTCTTAACCACTGAGCCACCTAGGAAGTCATATAAAGTTTTGAATGGCCAGTGAATGTAAGTACTAATCACTTCCATGTGCAAACTTCAAAATCTGTCACACGATTGTGCATAGCTCCTTTTTGGGGGGCAAGCATATAGAAATAGCTTCTGTCACCTTGGGTTCTTTAGGGATGGCCATGAGTAAAAGCCTCCTGCCTGCTCACCTTAGTCACAGAGTTAGTCAGACATAAACTTGTACAGTGTTAGCCACTAAGTTTGGGGGATTTATTACCACTGCACAGCGTAGCCTATGTTGACTGCTATGCTACGTTCCTAGCATGCCTGGCCTGGGTCATCTATTTTGTGCTGGATTTAATTATTGTTTATTTTAATAATAATGACACAGGTATTGTACTGTTAGGAACTTTGCAGATATTAGAACACAGTTTGATTTTTTTTTTTAAGCGAATGAATCTCAGAACTACTAAAACTTACTGAGGGTGATAGGTCAGGGCACCAAACTCAGGTCTGTCTAATGCCCTAATTTGCCCTAATAAATATCGGTTGCTGTTTTTGCTCTTTCTCCTGGTTTCATTTTCTAACAGGACAAAGTTCTGCGGTTATTTTTTTTTTCTATTTGTTTCAGTTACAATTATTTTTTGTCGAGGTTTGAAACATGAAGAGTATTTAATTTAGTAACTTGCTCCTCAAGACAGTATAATAGAAAGTCATTAAGGCATTTGGCAAAGCCATTCATAAAATCATTATGAATATAGTAGAAAGATGTAAGCTAAGAAAGTGCAGTGAGCTAAATGCAACTCTTTACAAAGGTTGTGCCCCAAAGTTGCTGGTCCACAACTTTCTACCTGGTTAAGTACCTGAGCTTTAGTGTCAGACAGCCTGGGGCTGGGAAAAGTGACAATCACTCTGTATATTAGCCTCTTTGTTTGCACAATGGAAAATTGTAACTACCTTGTCTATTTGTTGTAAGCATTAAATAAGATAATGTAGGGAAATTATTCAGCCTGGCAGGTAATACACCTGCAATAAATTTTAAATTATAGCTTAGAAAGAAGAAAAAAGGAGGAAAAAGGTAGAAGAGGAGGAACCAAAGCTCTGTCATTAAACTGCCTTATTCAAAGCTCTTAAATGACTAGATAGGATCCTCAAGGTGAGTTACATTATTTTAGGATGATTCCCAAATATGCACACATGCAATTTTTAAAAACATTTCTCTAGGTATTCCGCTTAATATGGATCAAAAGGTGTGGCTCAGAAAAACAAAAGCAAAGCATAACAAAACCAAATGAAAACGAGAACTAAATATACACAAGTTGAAAGCATTGAAAAGCCCCAGAGGCAGGGAAACAAAGGCACTAACATTGAGCTTCTAATAGAACAGCTGAAATACTGTGTCCTGGAAAGTGCGTTGTGTTTGAAAAGAGCTTTGAATCAGAAAGCAAGCAGGCGTGTAGTGTTTTGGAATTTGTCATGAAGAAGGAATTAGAGATGCTTAATTTCAAAATACATAGAGAAAAGCTTCAAAATGGGCATGAATGTGGTCTTCCAAAGCATAAAAGGGATCCTGAAGAAAGGTTCTGTTTCTAGTTCCAATGAACAAAACCATTTAGGGAATGTTGTTTTTTGCTCTTAAATGCTGAGTTACCTAAATGGAATCCCAGGAAATAGTCATCATGAAATACTTGGCCCCGTGGTGTGGTAAATTCCTTGTTAAAGTCAGGGTTAGCAGTTCCTCTTCTGCACTCCTGTGAGACCAAAAAGAGATCAGTATCCACTGGGAAACTGGGCAAGCTGAGCTCTAAGGTTTGGAGAAACCATGAAATTACTAGATCACCTTTCTATTCATCTCTGTTCAACGTTACTCATGGACTCTTCCAAATATCTATTCAACATTTATTAGCAAAACATTATGAGCTAGTGTTATATATTCATTATTTCATTTAACTTATAAAAAAGGAATTTTTTTTTTCTTCTTAGAAAAGGAAAAGTGAGGTGTAGAAAAGTTACATAGTATTTGCCTGATCTCAGGCTACTAAATGGGGAAGTTGCTATAAGAACTCTAGCAATTGGATTCTAAAATTTGGGATTTCCAATTGTTTTTCTTCTAAACTGGAAACAGTATATAAACCTTTCAATGTTTCTGACGATGACTTGCATGTTTTCTAGTATCATAATGCAATGATACAAGATTATATTATTGAGTCATCCTTAGATGACAGTCATTGGGCATAATACACATCTCAGATTTAATGTAGCTTAGTTCTTACTAATATATTGCCACTCTTTTCATCTTTAGGAAACTCAAGTACAAGAACTTGATTTACAAATTAGACCTAGGGTTTAGGTGACTTTATTTTCAATATTATTAGCTGTGTCTCACAGATTGCTAACATCAACTAAATGACTAAACAATATAACTTGCTTTTTAGCAATGATTAAACACTTTAGGAAGTGGTTTTCTACCACCCTTCTGAGGAAAGAAAATATTAAAGCTGCTTGGCTTATATGAAACAATGTAGATAATGTTCCTATGAAAAGGTGGAAAATGAGACTGTGAGAGTGATGGTTCCAATGATAATCTTGGCACTTCTGTACTGTCTAAATGCTCTTTTAAAATTTTGGAAGAACTCATTATTTTCTTTTAAACAGCAAATCTTTCTTAACTGCTGGCATAATGCTGTCATATCCTTTCTGATGAGTCAGCAGTTACATGCTGGCACATTAAACAGCATTTTGCAGAATAAAAGAGGCAGAATGATGATTCTGTTGAACAAAACCAAGTAAGCAATATAATGCTTGGGAACAGATCATTTGTATTATTTAGGACTGAGGATTATAAAACTGCATTGCCATCTACCTTTGCTATTGAAACAGCAAGAAATATACTATGCTTTACGGAAATACAAATACAGCTACTTAGAAATATCTGGAGTGCACATTTCTAGAGGCAGCACCTGAATTTATAGATGAGTGAAGTTGTGAGCGGGGTCAGTCAGAGTTCAAGATGCATGAGCACTCCTCATATGTCCATGATCCAAGGCAAAAGGAAGTTCCTTCCAATCAGGATTTTTTTTTTTTAATTTTGCTTAATGATCCAAGATGAGGAGTATCCTCTTATTATGAATAAATGAAACTTGCATGTATATACAATGGAATATTACTCAGCCATAAAAAGGAATGAAATTATTTGTAGTGAGGTAGATGGACCTAGAGACTATCATACAGAGTAAAGTAAGCCAGAAATAGAAAAACAAATACCGTATGCTAACTCATATATATGGAATCTAAAAAATGGTAATGATGAACCCAGTGGCAGGGCAAGAATAAAGATGCAGACATAGAGAACAGACTTGAGGACACGGCAGGGGGTCGGGGGGGCAAAGGGGAAGCTGGGACGAAGTGAGAGAGTAGCATTGACATATATACACTACCAAATGTAAAATAGCTAGTGGGAGGCTGCTATATAACACAGGGAGATCAACTCAGTGATTGGTGGTGACAGAGTGGTGGGATAGGGAGGGTGGGAAGGAGTCTTGGAAGGGAGAGGATATGGGGATACATGTATAAATACAGCTGATTCATTTTGTTGTACAGCAGACACTAGCACAACAGTGTAAAGCAATTACACTCCAATAGAGAGCCAAAAAAAAAATTTGGAATCAAACTGAAATAAACTGATTTCCCACAAAATTTTTATTTCAACATATATTGTATCTAAACAACAGACTGAAAATCTTTGGACGGCATCCTCTGTGACTTCCATATTTTGAACTTCAGAGGTTCAGGAAAGAGTTTTCAGTAACAATTCTATATAAATAATGAATGGAACAACATATCAAGGGAAAATTCTCCCGAGTTTTAGATTTCTTATTTGTGCAGCAATCTTCAAAAATGGCATACTTTAAATCAGATAAAACTGGTGACTTTTTTGAGAAAGGGAAATTTCAGAACCAGGAGACTTTTTTTTCCCTTTTCACGTAAAAACACATTACATGGCAGCTTACTGAATAGCATAAAACAATGGCTACAGGAATACAATATTTAATTTTCAGAAAGAATAACACATCAGACAGGATGTGATTTGAGTGCCAATCTCCTTTCAGCAAACCTTCATTCCTTCTGAACATTTTATTCTGTTTTTAAATAGGGTGTGTGTTCATTTAGGGTCTGGTTTCTCAACCTCAGCACTATTAACATCTTAGATTGAATAATTATTTGATGTAGGAGGCTGCATCTGCATTCTGGGATGTTTAGCTGCACCCCTGGCCTTTGGTCACTAGATTCCAGTAGCATCCCCTCAGTCATGACAATCATTGAGGGCTGAAGATGTTGCCAATATCCCTGGGGTGGGGGGAGGCAAAATTCTCCCAGGTTGATAACCACTGATTTAAGGCTACCTTCCCCTTGAGAGCTGAGATTTTCCTTTTGTCTCCTTTCCCAGTTACCTTTTCCCTGTTCCTTGGGTCTCCATTTTACTTTGACTCATTCCTCTACCTTTATGGAGATACCAAAACCACGTCTATTTACAGGAATTACACAATGGTTCCTCTCCCTCCTGCTACCTCAGCCCCACAGTAGGACACAGAGCTTGGCAGGGGGTGGGAATAGGGGATAGAGACTAGATTTCTACATCATTCACCCAGTGGACAAGATGTCCCTGTGCAGGGAACTAACTGTACAAATTTCCTTGATGCTGTTTCTGATATTAGAATATGGCATTTGTAAGTGGACTGTGTAGAACTCAGACACTGTCTCCATAGTGACGACATAAAAATGGGTAGTTGTGTTTCCAGGCCAGTTTTCAAAAGTCCATTTACCCATAAATCAGTTGAGAGCTGTGAATGGTAATCTCTTCAATTCTGAGACACAGTAATTAGAATCCACGCAGTACACTTTTAAATGAGGAAGTAAAACAGAAAGAGAGCTGACTTTGATCCAGTTTAATAAAAAATATCTTAAATCAAAATGGCTTACCTTTGATATCTATGCCATTAATTCAACTTTCTAAAAACGTATATTTATGAAAGTTCCCTGAAATCATTCCATGCTTATTCTCCACACATGAAAACATATATTCCCTGACTGACACCAAATTTGGAGAAATGTCAGTTACCACGTGAAGGGAGTGACATACAGACTTACTCCCTGTATATAATAAGTATTAGTTTAAAACTATTAATACGTGTTGACTGCATACTTTCACAATCATTTATATTTTAAAAAGATGCTTTTTATAGCCCAGCATTCTGTCTCATTGCCCTTTTCAAAAACAGAGTAACACATTAAGTGCCTATTAGACGTAAGTCAATACACCAAGTGTTACAATGACCACATAGGTGGTCAAGACATGATTCATGCACTTAGGGATTTTTAAAATTTATAGGAGGATTGCTAGAAATAACTATTGGAATAATATAGATTGGTTTGAGAACATTCTTTATTAAGATATGCCCTGAGAATAAATATAATAGAAATGGATAAGTATGTACATCTTTTTCACCTCCTATAGACATTCTAACTGTGACTGGCCTAATTATGTGCTGTTCACCCATGTATTTAGTTCTCATATGCTAATTATGCAAAAACAGAATTGAGAAGATTAATTTAACCAATGAGAAATGAAGCATTTAAACATTTACATTCACTTGTTAACCCTTTCAAACAAGCCTTCCCTGTATTATGTCATAGCACCTCTGCCTTGAAAATTCTCTCAACTCAATTAGGAGAAAAGCTGAGACAGAAGTTACATCTTTATCCCTGTAACTCAATACTACATAATACCATTTTCTCTCACCTATAATTTTTGCAGAAAGTAAACAATAGAATCAAATTTCTTTTTTATCTCAGACATTCAGAAAGTGGCTGAACTCACCAAATTCTGGCACTTTCTATAATATTATGAAAAATTAATTTGCCTACACAGATTTTCTTATGAGAAATCAGGGGGTATGGTAGAGATTGCCCGATTACCTATGGTCATCCTATAGCCATTGTCTGATTTTTATCTTTTTTTTCCAGCTGAATACATGTGAAAATTCCTGGAAAATAATTTTTCAGTGTGAGTAGTATGTGGAGTATGTGGCAGGTGCCCTTAGTGAAAGGGTGTGGCATCTCTTTTTAAATCTTTCTAAAATGGCTGGAACACCATCAACCACTATTGGCCTGTAACTTCTAAATTCCTAGGCCCATGAGTAAAAGCTATAGGCTGCTGATTAACTTGCGCCATTTTTACTTGTGAGATTTTGTCTGTTCAAGTTACATGTAATTGTAAACAATATAGGCAGTTTGGCTAGTCGTGAAAGAAGCTGGAATCTGAGAAACAATCATTTCAAATCGTAGGAATTATCTTTGGTTTAAGGAATTATCTTTGGTTTAAGGAATTATCTTTGGTTTATAAATCTTCCCATGGAGTGGGGGACATGCACAGGTCATGGTGCAAGCACTTAATGCCATCTGCATACCTTTGTTCATTGACCCAAGTGATTGGTCTGAAAATGCTGACATAATATCTATGAATGGAACAGATTTATAATACTAAATGTTAACTGTGGAATTTTTGTTTAGCCAAGTCAGTTCTAGTACCCTGAAATCCTTTAACACAGATAAAATAATCTTCATTTTATAAATAAAGCAATTGGTAAGGCTTTGACTTCGCTACCAAATAAGGAGACAATGAGAACACCTTAAATTCATTGAATCCTCCTCAAATTCCTTTCTCTGTACTAGTCAATACCAATGTTCTTCATGTCATTAATATTTTGTACCATTTATCCACATCACAATCGCTTCAGAGTGGGAAATATCATAACCCCATTTTTCAGAAGAAGAAACAGTGGCTTAGAAAAAGTAAATCACTTAGCTAGATTCATAGATGCAGCTAAAATGTGGAGCCAGAATTCAAGTCATATCATCTGATTTCACATTTCATGTTATCTTGCTACCTTCCAGGTCTATTTCCCTTCTCCTCCCTCCATTTACTCCTCACCCTGCCCTCCCAAGGTCAGGAGTGGATATTGATGGATTAGCCTACTTTAGATAGTTTCTCTCCTCTATTTTTATAACATGCTCCGGACATTATCTGTTTTGTTAAAAAAAAAAAAAAAGATGTATTAATATTCACTCATTCTCTTATTGAAAATTGTCTTTGATCTTCTTCATTCTTTCAAAGTGTTCAGCAATTACCCAAGTACCTGTGGGAACAGTGGGGAGAACTGCCCAGATTTTCTCTATCAGAATTACCTCACCCCCTACTATAAGTGTTTTTAACATCAGACCTCAATATTGCTCTGTCACTGTCCTATTTAGAAGCTGGCTAATGAGATGATAAGACTTTCTGGACATTGTAGGAAGGACTTTAACAAACACTTGGCTGAAGCTCAAAGGAGTCCCAGTGTGTCTGCTAACAATTCAAGTCACCATCCCCAGTTATTGATGGAGCAATCATTTTTGGTTATTGAGCTTTTCAGTGCCCTTCAGGTCATGCCACATCAGTGTCTGTCCATGTGTCACATAGAGGCTTGACAAGAAAGAGCAGACACGAGAAATGTAACAACAAATACTTCCCAGGGCAAACCAAATTTGCTTTTATAATTATTTAATTCCAATTCAAGTGTACAACAGTGATGATGCCAAGACTGTATTTTAGGTTGAGGGAGAGTCCCTTTGCCTAAGATACAGCCACTTTATACTTAAAAGGAGTTAAGGTCATGCAAAAACAGGAAACACAACACATTTATGACTGCAGATTATTTACAATCGAGACTCCACTGTACTTACGCTCATCAAGATGATTGATTTATTATGTATTAGGCGGTTCTTAATTATCTGTCCTAATAACATCAATAGCTCCTGTTAGTAAATAACAATTTGAGAAGGGACATCAAATTACTCCCTGTCTTGACCAACCTAAAGGTATGTTTAAACATAATGCCATATATAGCTCAAGAATCTTCCTCAAAACTGAAAATAAGTTGTAGCATTTGCAATTACTGAACACTCCTTCTATGTAACCTGCATGCTTTTTGCAATTCAACTCTCCCTTTCTCTAAATTCTCTCTAGAAGGAATCAGAAAATTACTACTTTTTAATTAATTTAATGGATAATTAGTAGGATAGTATCTAATATCAGAGAGCCAACTTTATAGTATGAGGAGTGGAACAAATATATGAACACAAGTATATAATATATAAAAATTACATCATCATATGCTATGAAGAAATATATAATTCTGTAGATACCATGAAGAAAATAAAGGGAGGATAAGTAAATAGTGAGAGCTACCCGAGGATGATGCTTTTTAGGTAGTGTTGTCAAGATCATCTCACCTAAGGAGAAGATATTTGAACAGAGACATGAAAAAGCAAAGCAGTCGGTCATGTGAGAAAGAACAAAGCCAGAGTGAACAGAAAATGTGAGGCCCTGAGGCAGATCCATCCTTAATATCTTCATGGAAAATCAAAGAGGCCAGAATGGCTGGAGGGGGATGTGCTGAACAGTGAGAGTACAAGGTATAGTGTAGGTTCTAGGCCATTGCGGGCCACTTAAGGACATTGGATTTGATTATGTGTACCATGGGAAGGAATTTGACAGCCCTGAACCAGGGAGGGATATGATTTTATTTAAATTTTAAAAAGGATCACCATGGCTACTGTGTGGATCATAGACCATTGAGGGGAGAGGGTAGAAAGGTTAGGATGCTATTTTAAAAGTCCAGGGTAGAAATCATGGTGACTAGAATTTAGGGGAAAGCTGTAGCAATATCAAGCAGCAGTCAGAATCTGAAAATATTTTGAAGATAAAGGCCATAGAAATTGTCAATAGATGAGTGTGAGTGTGGGAAGAAATACAGAAATCCATGATGACACCATATTTTCTGGCTTTAGTAACTAGAACTGTTTTCTCTACCAGAATTACCCCACCCTCTGCTATAAACATATTAACACCATATTTCGCTACTGTTCTAAATCTGTAATAAATCTACTGCATTTACTGAGATGAACACAAGGAGATGCCCATTGGGCATGGGTAGGAGAAAAAACTGGCGATATTAATTTTGACTTCCCAGTGGAGATATGTAAGATGACTTGCGCATTTGAGCCCATAGTTGGGGAGGGGAGAGGTTGGGTCAGAGATAAAGACCAACATGTATTTGGAAACCAAACACTAATAAAGCTGGATTTCAAAGGGGATATGCAAAGGAGACTGAAAGAATTAGCCAGGGAGGCGAGAGGAAAATGTCCCAGGGGCCAAGCAAAAGGAAATAAAAAACAGTCAAAGACGAGGAGTCAACATGTATGCCGAAGGTGGTTAAATATCAAAGGGGGTAATGATGAAGAACCAATTGCTGGATTTCACAGTGCTTTTTGAGAGCAATTTTGCTAGATTTCTTGGAAAGAAAACCTGATTGGTGTTTGTTCAAAAAAGAATAGGAAAAGATAGATAACAACGAGGAACAGCTCTTTCAAGGAATGCTGCTGCAAGGAAGAGTATGAGGAAAAAATAAATGGAGCAGGATACGGAAAGAAGGAAAATTTTAGGATGGTAGGTATGACCATATATTTATATGTTAATGAGAATAATCTCCTAGAAAAACAAATTAAAAAGGAAGAGCCCAAAGTAGAAGGGCTTAGAATCAGATAAGATTGTGTTCAACCAATGAAACAAAAAATGGCAGAGGGGATATATACAAATGCATGTATGCTGGGTACACACTAGAGTAAAAATTATCTGATGGACATTCACAAATCCTTAAGGGAAAACAATTCACCAGAAATGTGTTTTACACAGGAAATACTAAATAACTAATATATACATGGGAAATTGTTGTTTGAACCTTAAAGTACTTTAGCACTCTTTTCATTATTAACTACAAGAACAGAAAATGCTCTAATTGAGAGATAGTTAGGGAATCCTTGAAAGCAATGAGAGAAATATTATGCTTTTAAATTGCACAGTTAACTGGAACACATGTCAGAAACAAAGGTTTGCAGTCTTATTAACCCAAATTCAAAGTAATTTAAAATAGAACTATAGCACTCAAGTGAGCAAATGTTTGCTTTCAGATAGTCTATTGTTAAAGTTTGAAAAGCGCACTCTCTTCAAACTGATTCCAAGTCTGCTGCTCAATACAGAAAAGCAATTAGGAAGCTGAGTATTAGCAAGTATCACTCAGTAAATAAATATTTACTGTCAACCGTACAGATGTGAACAGTCCCATTTCTACATATAGTTCTAATTGGATTTAAACACTATCTTAAGTATTCTATTAAATCTTTGATACTCTTCAAACAAACTACAATGGCATATTGTATTTTTAAGCTTTAAAAATCATTAAATGCAGTTTAGGTCATTAGTTAATTTAAAACTAAAAATATTTAGTGGGACTTTGTTCCAGGGTCTCCTTCGTATTAAGTAATTTGAATGTATAATGTATAAAATATTTTTTTCAACACTGGACAGTCAGAACTTACACATTAATAATTTAGTTTTTATTGTTATTAAAAGGAATTCCATATAGTTTTAATGTTCTGTAGTCATTGTTGAGAAATTCTCATCTGAAGGCTTTTTTTAAATTTTTACTTAATCGTTTTCTTAAAAATAATTTCTGAAGTAACTAGATGTGATAAAACAAAGTATAAATCTGTATTCTTTTTAGCATCTGGAATTGTGCTTTATTTTCAGTACATTAGTTTTCTCTTTCACCAGATCCTTTTAAATATCTTTTGGATAACAACAGGACAAAATCTCAAAGTTGATTTCAAAATAAAATGTTTCCTGCAATATCTGTATTTTTAAAGCAAGGTGTTTATATTGCATTGCAGAAAATGTAATTCAAATAATTTACTAATAAACTGGGAAGTACACAAAGCATTTCTCAACGTGGTATTGCTTCACTGTAGCTATCTTATGAGCTGATAATCATCACCTACATATATTTACTAAATATAGTACTGTGACAAAAAAAAGTGATAGAATAAAATGATATATGCAGCGAAAAGGCAGTCACAGAATACCGTGGACAGGGGAATTTCCAAGAGTGTGATGGAGTTAAGAGTATCATAGAGCTAATGACCATTACAATTGCCCTAGAGTCTCAACAAGAAAATAAGGAAATCAGATCCTCTTAAAAACACCAAAAGCCTTACAAAAAATAAATGATTCAAACAAGAGAAATGTTAAAATACAGCAAGTTTTAGAATAAGTGATGAATGCTAATAAATAACACCATATTCCATGTTGATCTAGGATTTCCTTTGAGAGCACATGTTATATTCATACTAATGGATCTCAATGGATTTTAACTATAAACCTATAAACCGTGCTTGAAACTTTATTCAAGAAAGAATGGAAATATTATCAAACTTGACACTGTGATAGGTAAGCCCTGGTTTGTAAGCTTACTAAAAGCAAGCAGGAAAGAGAACAGAGCTGAACAGAAAGACAGGAGAACTGACATGCTCAGATTACAGGACATCAAAAAAAAAAAATACTTTTAGGAATAAGAAAAAAAATTAACTTCATAAATTAAAGTTGAAAATATAACAGAAGACAAAAAGTAGTGACAATGATTAAAACTGTGAAATAGAGGGAAAATCTGAAATAGAGTGTGGGGGTTTAAGCCAAATCCTCACCTGTCAAAACAGGAAGTAGATAAATAAAAAGTTAACCAATAAAAATAGGGGCATACAACGGTTTATTTATGGACAGGAAGGTAACCCACTCAACCCCAAGACAGAGAACATTATTAGAAATTTTGTCTCTGGGAGAATTGGGGCTTGGAGACTTTTCCTTGTAAGGGTTTCTATCACATTTTGTCTTTAACATTTATAACCTTGATTTTTTTTTTAATGTTAAATGGTGATGCTGTTGCATAGCTCTCTTTGGTCTCATCCTGCTGAAGCCAAACAGCTGTGACAATTATGGCCACTATAACTTGAACACAGATTCCACAGGCACATGCACACGCATACACACAACGGCAGATTATCAGTGGCAGTTTCTCCCAACTGTACACGTGCTCTGGGTTTGTGAATAGACAGCTATAATCATCCTCGATTAGGAGAGGATCAGAACTCAGTGGTTTATAAATGTTTTAGTTCACATTTTACTTTCGAAGTGTAAATGGGTATGTTTAGTGCTTTAAATGAATCATTAAACACACATTTATATACTTTTATGAGCTAAATATCTCATAATCCAAAATATTGCTTAATTCTGGCAGAGAATAATATAGTTTTGCACAGATGAAAAATAATTCAAGCTGCTTCAGATTATTATATTTTTCTCCTAAGGTCAATAAGAAGGATAATATTTAGCCACAGTCAGTTCAAGTTGACTGTGAGTGAAATATCAATTAAGCAGAATAATGACAGTACCCTAGTAACCAAAATAACACAAAATAATTACTGATTCTAACCAAAGTCATCTTCTTTTTAACCTGTTAATGTCAAGTCATAGTCTGGTATTTAGCTCTTCAGAAACCATGCCTTTATTTTTCTTTTTTTGATAGAAGTACCATGAGAAAGGTTTTTGCTCTCTAGAGATCACTCTTGCAGTTTACAGTGATCTAGATAATTTTAAAAGAGCTTGAGTCAGAAAAAGGCAACTGAGTTTTGTAATAAAATTGTACTTAGACTTTACTGCAGTTGCTTATTATCCATAAAAGAAAGATATAATCAAAATTCATTACATGTCTTCTACAACTAATTGTAGCAAGTGTGTTTGCAATTCATTATAGGAAGATAAAAACCCTTTCCTAATACAACATAGACTAAAACTGTTTTTCTATTTGGTGGCTTAAGGCATAACTTAGTCTTTTAATAATAAGGGTGTATGGTATGCTGAAAATCCCAAATCTGAAATATTTTTGCATTCTTACGAATTTTCTACAATAATGTAAAAGAACCTACTGGTATGTGGAAGTTCTTCAGTGTAATTGTGATGACATCAGAGTCTGTTTATGTGATATTTCTTCTATAATATTTCTACCATGGTAATATTTTCAAAGGTTTTTCTAGATAATTATACATTTCTTGAGTTATGATTGTACATTTCACTCAAGTGCAGGGGAAGGCACAAGTAAATAGGCTGGAGAGAGAGTCCAGATAATGGCTGGGGTCTCTGATGAACCATGGCCTCAAATCAGCTCCCACTTTTGGATTTTCAGTTAAGGGGGTCATTAACAATAGAAAAGTTTCTGTTAACTGTACACATAAATACTAGTTACCCAGGTCAAGATGGATTAAATTAGTAACTTAGTCCAGAAGGCCACATACAAATCTCTGAACCATTAAGAGTCAGAGAGAGCTAAATGAACTTGCATTTGAAACGGTGACTAAATTCTACAGACTCAATCTATGGATTGAAAAGTAAAGGTAGACTTTACTGATTTCAAAGTTTTTCCTGGAACTCTAGAGAAAAGGTATCTCAGGACAACAGTGTAAAATGAGACATGAAGTGTCCATCAAGGGCTAAACAATGTTACTTCTACAATTCAGTCTTAATGAGAGCCCTACACTGTAGGTATCAATGCTGGGGAGATTCAGATTTCAAATGAAAGTATAAGCACTGTGGTCAGTAGAATGCACTTCGAGTGCAGCCAAGAGTCATCCTCTAGTTCTAAACATGATAAAGTTCACCTGTCAGATAAAAGGTTCCTAAATAACAATAGCAGCATGGGTGCCTGTACTCATTCACCAGAGGGTATCTTGTTTCTTTAATTCTAGAGCCTATGCAAAATTTATTCTGCAGGTGATTAAGAAAGGGGTTATAAATATTCAAATAATAGAAAGCTATTGAGATGCTCATAAATAAAATTCTTCATATCGCTTGCCTTAATGACTGACAGTAAATCAATATTGTCTTACTAAATGTGTTACTTAGATATAACATTTACAAGAAAGAAATAAAGAAAAAAGTTTTCTGTCATCATTAGGAAGTTCTAGGTTTGACTAACTCTAGAGAATAGCATGGGGAAGAGAACAATTTTGAAGGGGAAACACTAAGATGCAGTATTTTGTTGGGGAGTGTGGATAAAGTATATATAATTAATGAAAATTTTTTTTAACAATAATGCATGACATTTCACCAATAAGAAGAGTGGATTATACAGAGCTTCTAAATCTCAGCATCACAGGTTCCCATTAAGTCTCTAAGAAAAACATTTGCGAAAAGCATAAGGTGATGTGGCCAGCCAGAAAAGAATTTAAGCCACATGTTTATTTTCAAATTGTTATTTTAAAGTTGATGAAACTTTTTTAAATTTGAAAAAAATACATCTTTCTCATTGATCACTCCTTACATTCCTTTCAGGTTTCTTCCTTGCTTACACATGTTTTTTTTCATAATTCCTTGGTGAGTTTATTCAGTCTGGTGGTTGAAATAGCATCTACATGATAATCACCCCCTTCACCATCCTCTCTTCCCCCAAACATCCTCCGTTCTCCCAGTCTTCCCTATCTCAGTTGATTGCAAATCACATATTTCCAGTTGATCAGACTATCTTAGAAGCATCCACAATAACTTTTTCCATAACTTTTTTTCCCTTCTCATAAATACTAAAAGGAATGTCATTAGCTGTACTTCAAAATATATACAGAATTTGATCACTTCTTATTAACTCCAAAGGTGCAGATATAGTGCAAATCACCATCAACTCTCACCAACTCTTACCATTCTAACAGGTCTTTTAGTTTCTACTCCTCACTTTCACCTCCTCCCCTCCATTTCATTCTCAACACTACAGCAAGTGGTACTACTAAAATAGGTTAAACCTTTTCACTACAGACTCAATATCCTGCAATGATTCTAGTTTCAGTGTTAATTTCATTTGAAAGCCAAAGATTTTTCATGACCTACAAAGTCTTAAATGGACCAACCCCTGATTTCCTCTCTAATCTCATCTCCTATAACTTAAACTTCATATACTCTAGTCAAACTGGCTTCCTTGCCATTGCTTAAACATGCCAGGTGCATAACTGTTCTCTCTGTCCCTCCTGCTGAAACTTTCTCAAGTCATTCAACTCTGTTCAAACATCACCTACAGTGCTGTCAATATTTAAATCCCAAACAACTTCCCAATAGCCTGTATTCTCTATACCCAAATCTATTTTTCTAGCATTTACCACGTTCCAATATACTGTATTGGATTGTATGGTCTGGCATCCAGATACCTCTGCAGAAATCATTACCCCAGTTCTTGGAGTGTGGGCTGTCAATAGCCCTCTGATGAATTCCTCTCCAGGAATTGTGCCTAAAGAAAATATTCTTGCCCAAGATCATTATTTCCTGCATGAGGCAACCGACATTCTAAGGTTGGTCATGAAGAGATGGAAGAAAAAAAAGCTTGGGCACTTGCTTCAACATGGAACAATCATCAACAGACATTCCAGCCCCAAAGCTCCCAGGAGACCCTTTGTTAGGACTGTGGTGAATTCAACTACTCCTTTGCCCGGTACTACCTCCTTCCTTCTTCCACTGGTGTTGATCTCAAGGGAACAATGAAATAAATTTTCAGTAGATGATCTTCTGTATTAAGGGCTGTTCCCCAGAGAATTGAAACTAAGATATATACTATATAATTTATGTGTTTAATATGTATAATATTGTTTATTATGCATCATCCTGCCCTAAAAGGCTGCTAAGGGCAGGATGTCACACTCCCAAGTATCAGAGGAAATAGTAGATGCTCAATAAACAGCTGTCACATAGGAGTGCTCAAAATATGAACTGAATAGAAGAATGAACAACTTTGCCACAGGGATTAAAGGATACAAATGTTCAACACAGAATGACTGTCATGTAGCATTTACTAAATAGTAATGTCTTTTTTTCCACCCTCATAACTTTTCTTTGTGTTCAAAACATAGTGATCAGTAGTATGGCCAGGCAGGTCTCAGAAACTTGTTTATTTGGGTCCAAGGAAATTTCATTTCCTTGTGAGGAAATTCTTCATTAGGAGTGTGTGTATTTATATGCTTAGGGTCTCTTGACCACTTGAAGATCTTTTTCTCCTACTTTATATCCCTCGTCTCCCACACAGATCTTGCTACCCTACAGCTTTTTTACCTGCTAACTCAGATATCCTCATAGCCTGGCTTACTCATGGTCCTTCCATGATCTACCTCTGCACACATGCATACTCTCAGATGTAGAATTCACCATATGACCAGACTGTCTCCTAATTTCTCAATTACTCAGACTCTTAGGGGGAAAGTATATTAATTCCTAGATTTTTCACAATTTATCAAGCATTCTATGGATTTATTGCTTTGAGTCAGGTACTTAGCTGAATCCAATCAACCGTAGCCAGATGGAGCAAAGTCAGGTGTTGGAGACTTGACTAAGGCTGTGTCTGAGGTCAGAGCTTGGGAAAAGAGGGTGTCCGCTACAAGGAGACTGCAAGTATAGTAGTCCTGGCAATGAATCTGTGTAATAACACCTTTGTTTCAAAAGACTATCGAATACAACACCATCATTTATATTCTGTGAAAGATGACCAACACACGAAACAGTCTGCTTTATTTTTGTTAGTTTTATTTTTCCCTGTAACCTAACAAAATTATGATTTTACTTTCCATAGTCAACTAGTATACCATGTGTGAGGGAATAATCATTTTAGATACATGTTGAGACCCATTTTTGACTTACTATCAATGGGGAATATAAAATCCCTTTTGCGATTGGTTCAAAGCTACTGGCAGGTAAACTCAAGCACAAAACATTCTTCACTCGTAAAATATCCTATGGTCAAGCTTGGCAGACACACAAACTAAGTTCTAATTTCTCAAACGCTGAATTCCAAAAACATCTATTTTTTCAGTTGGATTTTTTATTGTAGAGTCAGCTTGTGAGTGTCAGCCAAGTAGAGAGTGTGTCTAGAAAGGATGTTTTTTGTCAATAGGGCAGTGAGATAAGTTCTGCAGAGATGCTTGGAAACATTCCACAGCAGGAAAGTACATGGCATATTTTAGTCGCTCTAAGTATTTGTATTCTGCACCCATGCTCAGAGAGTCAGGCTAAGTGTACATTTACAAAATAAGTAAATAAACTCACCCAATAAATGGCTTTCAGAAAATCCTGTCTTATTTCAGCTACTGCTGTTTCAGAGATGTAGTGCCTATGACTGAAGGAAATGAAGGAAGTGAACTTAGAAAACAGTGTAGAATCATCCCCTACCGAGTTAATACTACAGGTTCTTTTTGAGGGAATCTGCTAGTATTAGAATTGACATTTAGACTTTCATTTTTATCACCTGCCCTGAAATAGAAGGTCCTTTATACTAATGACAGGAAGGTATAAGCACCTGCTTCTGATATTATCATGAGCAATAGCCACTGCTGTCTGTGGAAGAAAGGAAGAGCTCTTTGCCAACATTAAATAGGGCTCATGCATTGAAGGTCTTAGTTTATTACTAAATTTAGAGTCCAAAAGTTTTCTATACATTCGAAATTCACAAATACACACTTTCACATACAGGAATGGATGCAGTGTTTTTGAAAAAATAAATTTTCTTTGGCCTCGATATGTAAGTTTTCACTTTATTTTTTAATGTTTTGTTTTGGTTCCAGTTCATTGTCTGAAGTAAATGTAGTTTCAGACTCTAAGTATTCTTTAATCCTCTTTTGAAGGAAATGAAGAAAAGAATATTATCTACCCAGAACTGCTGAGGCAAATTAGTAAGATAAAGAGAGTGGTTGAGTTCCATGTTCTCAAACAATAAGGTAGTGGCTACACTTGGCTTCCTTGTTTCCTAGTATAGACCAAAGATGTCATCAATAAACAAATGACAACCACTGGACTAAAATGTCAACTTCATGAGGACAAAGACTCAACCTGTTAATTTCTGCGAGTTCATCAGACAATAAAAGCAACAGAAATATTGGTTGAGCATGTGAATTAAATTATACTTTACAGCTATACCCTGTATCAATTCCTATCATGAATACTTGGTCCACATAGGATCTCAAGAATTCAAAAGGAGAAGATTATTAGTGTATCCCAACCCCTGGAAAGGTCCTAAATCTTTTACTTCTGTATACATTTTGAATTGTCTATGAGAAATAATTCATGTAAACATTCTACTCTATAATTTAGACAGTTTTATCTTACACCAAAATTATCAATTCATGTAAGAATCAATATACAAGATCTTAAAAGCTTATTAGTTTACTCACTATGAATTCATTTAACAAATATCTTTTGTTAAATTAGCAATATCTTTGTTTCTAGGCACTGTACCAGATACTGTTCTAGGCACTAAGATTACAAAGCTCTAAACTAAGACTGCTCTCATGATATTTAGCATTGATAACGTCACTGTTTTAAAATGATATTTAACAAATTTAATTAATTTTCCATAATATGGCTGTCATTTACATGTAGATAACATTTTAGGTCTATATAAAGAAACAGAGAAGTCAACCAAACCTACTATTCTTTGAGAATATGGAATGCAAATTTTTCTGATTTCTTGCAGCAATTCTGGGTAGAGAATATTCTTTTCTTAGCTGTTTTTAACTGATAAAGACTGATGTGTGCATGTAGAATGTTGTGTGCTGAAACCATATTCACTTACATGAATATGTATGTAATCTTTCAAGACTTTTAAGCAATCTTTTAATTGCATATTATCTAAGTGCTAAAGACCCTCCCAACATCGTGTAAACTTGAAAAGGTTTTATTAATGAATTGGAAGAAATCCTTTCTCAAATTGGTATATTGTTTAAATGAGGTGAACACTGAATTAAAAGAAAAAGGGTTCTTCAAATTATGCTTATTACAATTATAATAGCACAATAAATGTTAACATGATGCTTACAGGGAACATATTCAGAAATACTAAGGAAATGTAATTAAAATAAATACAATTCAATGTTTTATGTAAGGCTAGCTATTTTTTAGTGATTTTTTTTCTTCAAATATATAGCATTTTTGAAAGTCTTGTATAAGCAACAGATTGAGAGGTTATTATACCTCTGGCCTACATTTCATTAAGAAATATGTATCTCTTAACAAAACTTTACCTAAAAAAAAAAGCTGTTGACCATAATGCTATTTTTTTAGTTGATGTTTGTAATACACCTACTTTAGCTACCACTCAAATGTCAGAGACTGATATCATTCTGTCCCAAATGAATACAGACATACATTGGATGATATTCTAGATTGTATTGGAACTGTATTTTCTCACAAACAAGCAGCTGAGCAACAAATATACAAAAAATCATAGTTGTATTCACACTATTTTTAGGCATGACTTACATATAAAAAAACAAACAGGTATACAATATTTCCTAAGTTTACTACTTAAGGGATATTAACCTTCAGGATGACTCGTGACATGTTAATTCATGAACACCACAGTGGAAAAAAAAAACAAAAAAAACCCTCTAAGTTTTAGATATATATAAGGGTCTCATAATGAAGAAGAAAGTTCATGTTCTTCTTGGAAAGAATTATTGAAACTTACTTGTTGCAACTTTTGACTTCAGCCCACAACTATGAAAGGTTGAGATTTTTTTCCATACTGCAATGACATTTGATAGTATATACAAGTTTCCTATCCTAACCAAAGGAACAGAGTATGTATCCAAACATACCATAAAAATCAAATCAAAATATGGTCATGGAAAATAGATTGCAATGGAAAGCAGAAATTAGAAAAAATGAACTCTTGCAAGCTTTCATAAGTGCATCAGCATTGTTGTATTAATTAGAATTTATGATGTAGTGAACTCTGGTTTACAAAATCATCGCTGTTATCTCCCAAAACTTTTGTAGCTGTAACTATTATTAAACTGGCCCAGTTGGGCTTAGAAAGTTGTTGTGACTCATAACAGCCTGAAAATCACAATTATAAGAACATGAATAATGATTGCAGTTGGTATCCTTAACTAATAATTACTTAGCTACACAAATCTACCAGTTTATGCCATAAAATTCTTCATATTAACTGAAAAATTTTGTAAAATTATGAAATACACATGAAAGAAATATGAACTCAGTGTAGGCAAGTATGCATTATTTGGCAAAATGCATTACTTTTAAACAAAATGATGTTACTTTAAAACTTAAATTATCTTTAATATAAAAATACTTTGGTAATCTACTTAAACTTACATCATTTAATAGTGAATTACATTCTATTCTGTGCTCAATTCTGTATAAATATAAGCAATTCAAATATTTTCATACTATTTAAAATATATTAATTATCATTATGAAAGAAAATATAATGAAACAAAGATATAATGTATTTTGATCAGTTTGAATTTAATATTAAGTTTCTCATTAAATGAAATTATTTTGTGGATGAGCATTTACTATTAGAACATCCAGGGAATATTTACCTATATTTCTTCCTCAATACCATGCCTTAAATAACACTCAAGTAGTCCCATAATGAGTTGCTTAATAAAAATAATTTTAGTAAAATTAGCATAGTATCAAAATTCTGATAAAAATAAACAATTAGAACCCAACAACAGAACACACAAATACATAAAGCAAATATTTACTGAACTGAAGGAAGAAATAGAGAACAATACAACAGTTGTAGGGGAATTCAATGTCTCACTTTCAATAATGGATAGATTATCCATACAGATATTCAATAAGAAAACATTGGACTTAAATGATACAATCAACCAGGTAGACTTAACAGATATTTACAGAACATTTCAACCAATAGCAGCCGAATACACATTCTTCTCCAGAACCCATGAAACATTCACCAGGTGGATCATATGTTAGCTCGCTAAACAAGTCTTAACAAATTTAAGAAGAATGAAATCACATCAAGCATCTTTTCCAATCACAATGGCATGAAACTAGAAATGAATCACAGGAAGAAAACTGGAAAATTCACAAGCACAAGGAGATTTAACTACATGTGGCTGAACAACCAATTTTTTTTTTAATAGAAAAACTTTTAACTAGGCTAACCAAGAAAAAAATAGGTCTCAAATAAGTAAAATATAAATGAAAGAAGAGAACTTACAGCTGATACTACAAAAATACAAAGAATCAAGAGACTACTTCGAACAATTATACAACAAAAGAAAAAAATCAAGACAAATTAAAAAAATATATAAAAATATATGTAGACAAATGAAAATAGAAACAACATAAAAAAGTTTATGGAATGCCACAAAAGCAGTTCTGAGATGGAATTTTGTACTGATAAATGCCTATAATAAGAAAAAATGAAAGATCTTCAACAACCTAACTTTACACCTAAAGAAAAAAAAATTGAGAAATTGAATGCTATAGTCAACAAAATGAAGGAAATAACAAAGATCAGAGTGAAAATAGAGACTGAAACTACAATAGAAAAAAAAATTAAACCAAGAGCTATTTTCTGAAAAAACAAATGAGACAAATGTTTAGACTAAAAAAAGTTTTCAAGAAGAGAACTTACAAAGAATCAAAGGAGAATACATTGAACAATCTTAGACTTGCACATTAGACAACCTATAAGAAATAGATAAATTCCTAGAAACATAGAACCTACCAAGAATGAATCATAAAAATTTGAAAATCTGAACACACCTATTACTAGTAAGGAGATTGAATCAGTTACCAAAAAATTCCAAACAAAGAAAAACCAGGGTATAGATGGCTTCTTTGGTGAACTCTAACAAACACTTAAAGAAGAATTAACACCAATGCTTCTTAAATTCTTCCAAAAAATATGAGAAGGGAACTCTTCCAAAATCAGAACTACCCTAATACCAAAACCAGACAAGGACCTTACAAGAAAAGAAAGTTATAGGCCAATATATCTGATGAACATAAGCACAAAAATCCTCAACAAAATATTAGCAAACTACATTCAACAATACATTAAAAGGATCATACATCATGATCAAATGGGATTTATCCCAGGGATGCAAGGATGTTTTAACATCTGCAAAATCAATTTGATATACCACATTAATAGAACGAAGGATAAAAATCATATGATAACCTTGATAAATTCAGAAAAAACATTTTACCAAATTCAATATGCTTTCATGCTAAAAACTCAACAAATTGAGTAAAGATGGAATGCACCTCAATATACGTAAGGCCATATATGACAATCTCACACCTAACATCATACTCAACAGTGAAAAGCTAAAAGCTTTTCCTTAGAGATCAGGAATAAGACAAGTGTGCCCACTACTGACACGTTTATTTGCTATAGAAATAGAAGTTCTAGCCAGAACAATTAGGTAAGAAAAATAAAGCGTCAAAAGAAGAAAAGAAAAAGTAAAATCATCTCTATTTATCAATGACACAATATATACAGAAACCACTAACAGCTCATCAAAAAAAAAAAAAAAACTTTTAGAACTAATAAACAAGTTCAGAAAAGTTTCAGGATACAAAATCAATATACAAGAGTGAAATTTAAAAAATGTATTTACAATAGCATCAAATATAGTTAGAAATAAATTTAACCAAGAAAGCAATACATCTGTACACTAAAAATTATGACATTATTTAAAGAAATTGAAGAAGACACAAATAAAGGGAAATACATTCCGTGTTCATAAATTGGAAGGATATTGTTAAAATATGTAAGCTACCCAAAGCAATTTACAAATTTGACACAATCACCATTTAAATTCAAACAGCATTTCTACAAAAATAGAAAAAAAAATTCTAATATTCGTAAGGAATAATAGAAGGCCCTAAAGAGTCAAAACAATCTTAAAAATAAAACTGGAGGCATCACACTATGTGATCTCAAACTATATTATTGAATATAAAGCAACAGCAATCAAAATAGCATATTGGCATAAAAATATACACATAGATCAATGGAACCAAATAGAGAACACAGAAATAAACCAAAGCATATATGGTCGATTAGTTTACCATGAAAGATCCAAGAATAAACAATGGGGAGATAATAATCTATTAAATAAGTGGCATTGGGAAAAGTGGACAGCCACATGCAAAAGAATGACACTGAACCCCTATGTCATACCATATACAAAAATCAACTGAAAATAAAGACTTGAATGTAAGACCTGAAACCATAAAATTCCTAGAATAAAACATAGGGGTAAGCTCCTTGATATCAATTTGGACAGTTATATTTTGGATTTGACACCAAAAGCAAAGGTCACAAAGGCAAAAAAACAAAAAACAAAAAAAAACAAAAGAAAACAAGTGGGACCTCATCAAATTAAAGAGCTTCTGCTCAGCAAAGGAAACCATCAACAAAATTAAAAGGCAACATACAGAATGGGAAAATATTTGCAAATCTTGTACCTGATAAGGGATTAATATCTAATATATAAAGAACCCACACAAGGAATAGCAAAAACAATTCAAAAAGAATAATCTGAATATATGCTTTTCCAAAGATGACATACAAATGGCCAACAGGTACATGAGAAGATGGTCAACATCACTAATCATCAGGGTGATACGTATGAAAACCACAAGACAGCCATTCTAACAAGTGTGAGTTCTTATCATCAAAAAGACAAAAAATAGACTTGATGAGAATGTAGGGAAAAAGGACCATTTTTGTTCCATTGGTAGGAATGTAAATTGGTGCAGCCACTATGGATAAAAGAATAGAGCTTCTTCAAAAAATTAAAAATAGATCTACCATATGATTCTGCAATCCCACTTCTGGGTATAAATTCAAAGGAAATGAACACAATCTGGAAGAAATATCTGCACTTCCATTTTCATCTGCACTTCAGAATTATTCACAATAGCCAAAATGTGGAAACAACCTAGGTCTCTATCGATGGATAAAGAAGCTGTTGTGTATCAACATACACAATGGAATGTCATTCAGCCATGAGAAAAAAGGACATCTTGCTATTTGTGATGACATGGATGGATTGAGGAATTATGCTGAGTGAAATATGTCAGACAGAGAAAGAAATATACTGTATAATATCACTTCCATATGTAATCTAAAAAAGTGGAACTTACAGAAACAAACTACTATGGTGGTTCCCAGGGGCTGGATGATGGAGGAAAAGAAAAGATGTCAATCAAAGAGTAGCAATGTATAGCTACATGATCAATAGGTTCTGAGAATCTATGTACAGCACGGTGATTATAGTTAATACTGTGCTATATACTTGAAAGTTGCTAAGAGCATAGATTTAAATATTCTCACCACAAATAAGAAATGCTATTAATGTAATGTGAGTTCACGTGTTAGTTAAAGCTACGGTGGTAATCATTTTGCCATCTATCAAATCAACACCTTGCAAACCTTAAACTTACATGTTATGTCAATTATGTATCAATAAAGCTAGAAAAATAGTAAATATCAATAATATGAAAATAAAGTTTGTTACAGATAAAACATTAAGCAATTTAAAACCAGTGTACCCACTTTTAACTTAAAATTAGAAAATGTTTATTGATATTGACAAATCTAAGCCTCAGAGAAACAACTACCTATCATCTACAGATAGTGATATGAACCATATGTTTATTTTTAGATTTATGAGTAATGATATTTAAAGACAGCTTTTCTTAAATGAACTTATGCATATAATTAGATGTACGCTCAGGAAAATATTTGGAAATAAATCTGCCAGGTATTACCAGTCTTTAAACTTAATGAGTAAGAATGGTGAGATTACTTTCTTCTGTGTTATTAAAAATTGTTAAAAAGAATATATAGTAAAGTTATATTTGAAGCCAAAAAACAAGAATATTAGTAAAAATATCAGCATGCAATTATATTGGTGAAATGACTTATCCTCACTCATTTCATAAAAATGGTCAATTAGCCATAGCATTACTTGAGAGAATACTTATCTGGCTGCTAAACAAAATCTTCCTTTAAAAAACAGGACATCATTTACTCTTTGCTTTTATAGTACATCTGAGAGATCATTTCATGATTTAGATCTTTAAGTGGCCTGGAAACAATAATAATTACCAGCATTCTTGTGGCACTCATCATATGTCAAGCACTGTTCTAATTCCATTACATATGTTCATAATTTAACCTTCATAAAACACAGTGAGGAAGGTGCTATTTCCCCTGTGAACTTGAGAATACTGAGGCCCAGAGGGGCTAAGTAAATTCCCTAAAGTCATACAGCACAGAAGAGGTGGGGCCAGCACCTGAACCGGGAAGTGAGGTTTAGAATCGGTTCTCTTCATTACCGTCCCACACCAGTACAGCAGCAGTGTGGATGCTGCCTTACAAGACATCAGTGGGATGGCACAGTATTAACCTTCAATGATGATATAAAAGGTTGGTTATGAAGGTATTTTATTATGTATAATAATCAACATAAAAGATGTCATCTCTATCTTCGACGTTTTTAAGCTAATGGGGAGAACACTGATTTCTTCCTAGATTTAACCAAGTGAGCCTTAACGGACATGGAAACAATTGTCAAAAGGAATTGTTCTTCTATTTGCTTAAAAACACTTACTACAAAAAGAACTATCTTACACGTACATCTAGACACTCAAAATCCCTTAAAATACATTGAAATCGGACAAAATACTCAGGTCAAACCCTGTAAACAATAAAATAATAGCTACATACATTTTGTGGAAGATAATGCACAACTGATCAATGTTCTTGATTTATTGTTTTAAATTTATAAGATCTAAATGAAGAATTTATGTATGTGTAACACAATTCACATTTAATTTGGTCTAATATGCTTCTTTAGAAATAAACAAAATTGTGCCTTTGATCTAAGTTTTCAACAATTAAATATTTTGGCCCCTTTGTCAACAGTTATTAGAAGTATCAGGTTTTTTAATGAGAACTTTTCATTTATGAATTCTTTACTAAGGTATCTTGAATCAGTTTATAAATATTGTAGATCAATTTCTCATAAAATGTTTATTCAGTCACATCAAAGGAAATATTCTCAGTGTCATGACATCGAAAGGGAAAAAAAAAAAAAAAAAAACCAGAAGCCATAGTATTTACCTTTTTTATAATGTTTTCAACTTTTAGGATAATTCCACATATACTTTGTTTTATTAACAATAATAAACTTTTTAAGCTTTGCATATCAGGAATTAGCTGTGATGTTGACAGATTCTAATCAGGCCTTCATGGAGTAGGAATTAATTCTCTGTAGTATCTCCATTTACTTATTATGTAAAGTTACAGAAAACCCAAAGAACCACAATTCAAATGTGAACCACAAAGAAGAAATATTTTTGATTGAGCCACAGTGGACATTGACAAATATCACATTTTGCTGGTGAACAATCTGACCTCAAATTTTAACAACTAGTCTAATATTTTATTTAGCTCAAAAATCACTTTGGCCGTTGTTTTAGATAACTTTCCAATAATTCAACTGCATTTGATTAGCTCTGAATCCCAGACACTGTGCTGGTGCCACCCTCTAGACAAGATACTAAACCTCCCTCTCTCCTGAAGACCTAGACATTCTACCACCTAAATGTCTTTAGCTATAACTGTATTGCATAATTTTGCCTTGTAAATTTCTAGTATGCAGCTGACCCTGTCAGCAATAAATGGTGCCTGTATATTTGTCTGTGTCCACAAATAGACACTGTCTCATGGGTAGGAATATTACCTAGCATACAGCTCAGTGTCCAGCGCAGATACATGGTAAGGAAAGACTTGCAATGAACTAAAAGCCTATAGTTATAAACCTGCATGTGATTTGTTTGGGATGCTTCCTATGTTGTATTACTATAAAGTATTATATTTTATATCCAATAAAATGATCTAGAATAACATATTTACTGTTTATGTATGCCTTTAATGTGTTATTGTGAAAACAAACATGATCTGCTGTTGGTTAAAACTTGCTCTACTGTCTCAGAAACCACACTGCACAGAAGGTGGCAGTGACAAATAATCTCTGGACTTCATAAATTGAAAACACCATGGTTGAAAGTCAGCTATTTGATTTAGAATGTAACACAAAAGCCTGATGACATTTTTTCCCATTTTATATACAGACAAACTGAAGAGCAAAAGATAAATTGACTATATCAAGCAAAATTGGCAAATAAAACGGCTCATCACTGCTATTTATCTTGATTCTTTTGTTTCTTGCTCTTAATCGGGGGCTGTTTTAGGAGCCAAGCTTTCGCTTCTTTCAGGAACAACATGCGTCAACAACCCAGTTTCATTTATTAGGATTATTTATTATTATTACTAATCCTCACTTATTAGGATTTATCTTTTTTAATCTCTGTGTGATTTTATCTGTGTGTTTACAGACAATTTATTTGGCTGAGTTTTTGTTTGTTTGCTTTTTAATTATCAGTTCTATTGTTTGACTTTTCACATACCTATAGGCACAGCACTTAACTGAAGGTATTGGTTCTTCTGTTGACCAGAAGGCTTACAGGCACATGACCTTATAATAGTCAATTAAATTCTGATTCTCAGTTTTTGACATAACTCTTTAAAGATATTCCATGTGTCCAGCTGAATGCATTGAGCTCTTGTGAGAACCAGCTGGAGTAACTTCTATGAAAACATCTTTATAAATTATGAAATCTACAAATATAAGGTTTTATACCACATAATAGATTCCCTAACAAATATAATAGATATTTTATACTTGTATAACTAGGTTTATAAATTATAATTAGCATACATTAGCTTTATCACTGGGAGTAATTCTTTTACTTAACAGTTGTATACTTGTTGGTCCTTATGATTAGATTTTCCCTGAGGGCCTTGAAATATGGGCTTCTCAGATGAGTGGCAGTTTGTTCCTACACAGGGAATCCATGTACCTGCATCATGACCCTGCCCAAACCACAGTGCCTTGCTTTGACACCCTAAACATTACCCAAAAAATGACAATTTATTGTCCTAGCTACCTGTGGAGATTATCCCCACAGGTTTATGACTTCCAAGTTTTTGTCAGACTATTGGGGAAACATCCTCTTTAATTTTTTTGTTGTTGATTTTACATTTGTTTTTCTACTAATTTTAAATTGATTTTAAAAAACAAATCTTTTCTTGAGTGTCAGCTCCTTACAAAATAAAATTTAACACATGATAAAATTTTACTTGGGAATTCATCACTTGCGAAGTCTCTATTTTAGGGGTTGATATTAAGGAGATACAATTAATTTGGCACAGAAATTTCAATCCCAAAATTATAAATAATTTAAATCTAATTTAACATTTAATTTCCTTAAAATAAATATAATAAGCAAAGTGCCTAAACAGTAGCTTAGACATTTATAACTTTATTATCTGAAAAAGATATTAGAAATTACAATATATTACAATATTTTCTTGAGACTTTATAAAGAGGATATTTAATACCAGAAAGGCAAGCCTCATATTGCTTAACATGAACTTATTTTTTCAAAATATATGCAGATAATTATATGAAACTCACTAGAGGCAACTTTACAATGGAGTTGTTTTTACTGACTGAATTTTCAAATTAGGTTTATGTATTTTTACAAAATATGTAAAAATTATGATGATTAATGCTGGAAAACTAATATTACAGATCTGGCCAGGATAGATCTTGTAACAAAAACTGTTATCAACTGAGAATAAATTTTGAAAGGCTGAACTACAGTATAGATTATAATTTTGCTTTTGTCCTGAATTTATAAATTTCTCTGACTGCCTTTGAATCTGAAGCACGTGAAGACATTTTTGAAAATGCAGATCCTCAGGCTGTGTGCTTCCTCAGATTCTAACAAAGATGTCGGAATAAGGGCTGTGGGATCTCTTCCTGCCCCCTCTCTCCCCACATTCCCAGTGACTATGGGGATATAGTCAACACCCCTCTGTGGAATGTAAGTTTAAAAGATCTAATTTTGTCTTTTTTTTCCCCAGCAATATGTCCAGTGACTAAAACACAATGATATATTCCTCATACTTTACTTAAAAGCAACAGCAACAAAATGTAAGTAAATAGATGTGACAAATGGGGAAATACACCTGTACTTGAGATGCTCAGTAAGAGTTCTCTGATTTTACTGGGGGCAGAACATATGACAGTATTACAGCCAAATATGAAAAAAGTATTATAAACTCTACCATTCAAAATAAATTTGCCTTTTTAACAACAGGTTATACTAACATCGGTCATCAAAAAATGGACTAAATTTACATGTAATTGTGCACTAAATAAGAGTGTTTCTGGTTACAGTGACATATCAATAGTATTTTGAACATTATTTTTAATTCCTCAAGGAGAAAAAAAAATATGATATCTAACAAATATCTGAATTCGTAATAGATGCTTTTGGGGCACCTTGGACTTCCTCCAATAGTTATTTAATTTTCTTCTGTATTTACCTGTGTGATGTGTTTTGAAGGCATCATTAGAAACAATAACAAGTTATAACTTAATTAAATCAGACAGATGAAAATACTGTATGCTCTTACTTAAATGTGGAATTTAAAAACAAAAATCAGGCTCATAGACACAGAGACCAGCTTGGTGGTTGCCAGAGGTGGGGAGTGAGGGTGGGCAAAATGGGTGAAGGGGGTCAAAAGGTACAAGCTTCCAGTTATAAGATAAGTCATGGGGATGGAAAGTACAGCATGGTGACTATAGTTAATAATACTATGTTGCATACTCGGAAGTTGCTAAGTGAGAATCTTAAAAGTCCTCATCACAAGAGAAACAAACTTTGTAACTCTAAATGGTGAGGAATTTTAACTAGAGTTATTGTGGTTATTTCACCAAATATACAAATATTGAATCATTATGTTTTATATCTGAAACTAATGTCACTTGGAAATATAACTCAGTAATAGACAAAAACCATAACAAAAAGGAAAATCTCTCTCAAAAGCAATTCCCTAACACTATCCACGTTGCATAACGCATTAAAAACATACGTATCTAAAGTCTTTACTGTAAGACTCAATCACTGATAACCCTCACCTAAACAAACTTGCTAATGTATTAAATATACTATCTACTTATTTTCTATATCAAATTCATTATGAAGTCAAACTCACAGCATACTGCAGCATAGCTGCTCAGGCCATCAGTTGATTTTAAAGAAAAGTCTTCCAGTGATCACGGGCTAATTAATTTTTAATCCAACTATAAAGAAAGGTTGCTCATTAATAATGAATATTCACATGCTTTACCATAATATAGATATTCATATATACTATGTATTTTGTTTCTAAGCAAATAAGAAATGAACGACACGTTAAACACTACTTTGGCGAGGTTTTTCATTTTCTTTTCTCTTTTAATTTTTTTTTTTTGCCAGAATTTGAAACTCAAGGAAATAAACTTGAGCTGTATTAATAGGGCTGCATCACGACCCTAACAAAATAGTTTTCTCTCTTTCCCTTTTTTAAAATCTGGTCTGACTACCTTGTATTACAATGTAAATCCCTGTCCCACACACTTTCAAAGTGAGCTCCAAGTTAAGTTCTTGCTTGTACTGTACTTGGAAAAAGTTTGATTAAATTAAGGGGAAAAGAAGCTGCCATGACATAATTCTTTTCCTTGTATTTTTATTGGGGTCAAATACACATACATAAAATTTACCATCATAACTCCTTTTAAGTGTACAGTTCAGTGGTATTAATTAAATACATTCCTAATGGTGTGCTACCATTACCATCATCCATCTCCAGAACTTTTCATCTTGTAAAACTGAAATACGGTACCCATTAAACAATAACTCCCATTTCCTCCTTCTTTCCAGTGCCTGGCACTCAACATTATACTTTCCGACCCTATGATTTTTACTATTCTAAATAGTCAAATTATGTTCTAAATATAAGTGGAGTCATACAGTATTTATCTCTCAGCCACTGGCTTATTTCACTTGGCATAATGTCTTTAAGTTTCATCAAGGCGACTTCCTGATTTCCCCTTTATAAACAGTTGTTTTTTTGAAGGTTTGGCTCTTTACTGTCCATGATGTTTAAAGTTGTAATATTTGGCTTCCAAAAGAGAAAAAGGGGGAAAAAAGAAGTGTTGGTTCTTTAAATCCCCTAGAAGTCACTTCAGCCAAAGAGCGAGGAACTTGCAACAATGGGGAAAAGTACAATAATGGCTACTTGCACCTCTTTGTCTGCACCCTCTGAAATCTTAAGCAGCAATAAATTATCAGAGCACATTCCCAACTATTTAGAAGACAAGATCCTTTTTACCCACCCTGGCTCCCATGAGCTGTGTGCAAGCTGCCTCAGGAACATGTGCACAGCTCTCTGCCATGGATTTGGAGGTGGGATGCATAGGTACCAGTGTGCTAAGAGCTGAAATTGTTCTAAATTAATCAAAATTCACAGTTCAAGCCTCCCTTTGAAAACTGCACATCTTCAAGAGACCCTAGAATTCCAAAATAGTTACATCATACAGATTCTGCCAGTGCAACTGTTGTCTAGGTGGGGATACAGATTCTTAGTACTTCCTACTTTACCATTTTCCTCTAAAACAACGTTTTGTTTTGTTTTTTAACTTAAAGGGATGTTGCCTTGGGGCATCATTTTCTACAGCAAACTTTCTATAAAGATTTACCCCTACATTATGGGTCATATCCAACAAAGTACAGATTTTTCAAGTGGAGAGTCAATGAAGACTATACAGAAAAGGCAAAGACCAAGACACAAACATCAAAAGCAATACTATACACAGTTTTTGGTTACAATGTATGTGGTAAAAATATAAAAAGATGCTCAGCAATTAGAAATACAAATCTGTTGTGTTTCTATACACTAACAAACTATCAGAAAAAGGAATTAAGAAAGCAATCCAATTTTATCCCATTTACAATTCCATCAAAAATAATTCCTCGGAATAAGTTTAACCAAGGAGGTTAAAGACCTGTACACTGAAAAGTATAAGACATTAATGAAAAAACTGAAGATACAAATAAATGGAAAGATTTTCTGTGCTCACAGATTGGAGGAAATTATTCAAATGTCCATAATATCCCAAGCAATCTACAGATTTAATGCTACCCCTATCAAAATTCCAGTGGCATTTTTCACAGAAATAGAAATAATAAACCTGAAATTTGTATGGAATAACAAAAGAAACTGAATAGTAAAAATAATCTTGAGAAAAAAGAACAAAGCTGGAGAGATCACACTGTCTGATTTTAAACTATATTACAAAGGTATAGTAATAGAAATAGGATGGTATTGACATAAAAACAGACACATAGGTCAGTGTGAAAGAATAGAGCCCAGAAATAAACCCATGCATATATGGTCAATTAATTTATAACAAAGGAAGCAAGAATATACAATGAAAAAAGGAAAATCTCTTCAATAAATGGTGTTGGGAGAGCTGAACAGTCACATGCAGAAGAATGAAACTAGACCACTGTCCTATACTGGACACAAAAAATAAAATGGATTAAAGATTTGAATATAAGACTTGAAACCATAAAACTCCTAGAAGAAAACATAAGAAGGTAAGCTTCTAGATATGAGTCCTGGCAATGATATTTTGGATTTGTCGCTTTTTAGAGAACAAAGATCCAAAACCAAACAACAACAATAAACAAACAAGTAAGACTACAGCAAACTGAAAAGCTTCTGCACAGCAAGGGAAATCATCAACAAAATGAAAAGGCAACCTCATAAATAGCAGAAAATATTTGAATCATATATCTGATAATAGGTTAATATCTCTAATACATAAAAATTCATATAACTTGATAGGAAAAAACAGATTAAAAAATGGACAGAGGATCTGAATAGACATTTTCCCAAAGATGATATACAGGTGACCAATAAACACATGAGAATATGCTTAACATCACTCACCATTAGGGGAATGCAAATCAAAACCACAAAGAGATATCATCTCATACTTGTTGGAACAGCTATTATCAAAAAGACAAGAAATAACATTTTGGTGAGGATGTAGAGAAAAGAAAACCATTGTGTACTGTTGTTGGAAATGTTAATTGGCATAGCCACTGAAAAATTAGTATGTGGGTTCCTCAAAAAATTAAAACTGGTGATCTAGCAATTCTACCACTATTTATCTGAAGAAAATGAACATGCTAATTCTAAGAGAGAAATGCACCCTTCTAATTCTAAGAGAGAAATGCACCCTTATATTCACTGTAGCATTATTTATGAAAGCCAAGATTTGGAAACAACCTAAAGTGTCCATCGATGGAAGAATGGATAAAGAAAAGCATGGCATACATATACAATGAAATACTATTCAGCCATAGAAAAGAATGGAGTCTTGCCATTTGCAACATCATGGATGGACACTGAGGGCATTACACTAAGTGAAGTAAGTCAGACAGAGAAAGACAAATATCATATGATCTGATTTATATGGGGAATCTTAAAAAAAAAAAAAATACCAGAAGGAACTCATAGATGCAGAGAACAGATTGGTGGTTTCTAGAGGGGAGAGGTTGGGGGTGAATGAAATGGGTAAAAGGGGTCAAAAGGTACAAACTTCCAGTTATTAAATAAGTCATAGGATGTAATATATAGCATGGCAGCATGGTGAGTATGCCAAATAATAATACTGAATTGCATGTTTGAAAGCTGCTAAGAGTAAATCTTAAAAGTCCTCATCACAAGGGAAAAAAAATTATACATGATGACAGATTGTAACTAGTATTGTGGTAATCATTTTGCAGTATTTACAGATATTGAATCATTATGTTGTATACCTGAAATGAATATAATGTTATATTAAATATACCTTCAACAATTACAAACAGAAAATCAATACTACATAGTGTTTTTGCATACAGTGTATGTGGTAAGGGTATAAAAACATGCCCAGCTACAAGAAATAAAATCTCAGGATAATGGTGACCTCTGAGGAGGAAGATCAGGAAAATGATGTGACAAGGGGCAGAGGACTACTGTTTGACTTTAAATATTATTCTCTTCTCCAAAAGAGATGCTTAAAGGATATCTGGAAAATTGCTAAAATCTTTTTTTTTTTGAGAAGTGGTAACTGGTTGTTAGCTATATTCTTTTTTGTAACTTTATATGTGCTTACAATATTATAATTAGAAAACTAAAACAAGGATGATAAAGAATCCTAAAATATTTTGTATATGTATTATCAAAGATAAGATGGTGCTGGGAAATCACTTTGACTTGCTGATCAAGTTGTTGATTACAAAATTATCTCCCAAATCAGTAAAGTTTTGATTGAGCACATCATTAAAATAATTAAAATATGTAGGTCATAAATGGATTAGTTTTGTCATTCTGACTTGATGGATAGCTTGCTGCTAAAACATAAGAAATAAAACATAGTTCCCTAAAATAATTTCATCACTCTGATTAACTTAGACTCAAAATGTCTTACCAATACTCTTTTACTCCAAAAATGCTTCTGAACTATAACATTCAAATGAGGCTTATGAGGTAGTAAATGGGGGCAAAAGGGAATTTTGTTTCTTGTTCCATTCCTATTTTTGCTCAGTTTGTTTTAAAATTTTACTGTTGCAAGCGGTTATAAAAAAAAGTCACTCAAATTGGTTGTTATTCAAAAACAGGTAATGTTATTTCCATTACTTAAACATGTGACCCTTGCCCCAACCTCAGGACCTTTGCACATGCTATGCTTTCTATTTAGGATGCTTTCTCTGAGACTCTTAAATTAGATTGTTCATTCTAATACCTGAGGTTTAAGTGTCACCTCCCTAGAAAGTTCATTTGTTCAGTCTATGCAAAGTTATCTTTTTCCACTTATACTCTATTATTTCATTATCTTCCCAGAATCTGTTACCTGAAATTACATGTATATTTTTGTTGTCCCTTTTACCTTCCTCATTAGAAAATAAAAATCAATTAAAAGTTTTTGTTTCCCAATGTATTTCAATAAGCTACAATACATATGACATAGCAGTTGCTCAAAAAAAATCTGTTCCATGATGTAAATGCTAAGCTTAAACTAGGTGCTGTTTTTAGAATGGAAGGTACAGAGCAAAAACAGTAAAAGTTGGTTTTCTTGGTTAAGTTAGGTAAAGATCGTTTTGTGGCATCCTGATGTATTCCATACCATTCACCAAAATAACAAATGCCAGAGCTAGAGCAGCTTTGGAGAAGTAAATGAGTGCCATTTGTACCTGAGTTTGATGCCAGGGACAAACACAGAAAATTTATGAAGCATATATTTTCAGCTATCAGTCTGTAATCCCAGGAGTTAAGATGAGGGATAAAAACTTTGCAGTCCTCAAATATAGGAGGTAGGGCAAATCATGGGAGTGAATTAGATCACTTAGGGAGAACGTGGCTAAGAAAAGAAGATGGTTAAGGACAGAGCTTTGAGGTGTATGAGGAAACTGAGGTCTGTAAATAAACTGAATAGAGAGATAAGTTGGCTTTCCGGTGGTCAGGGTGAAGGACTATTTTAAGGATGTGGCTTTAGTCAGTTTATAGGAAAACCAACAAGGGGCTACTGGATTGGGGAAATAGGTGGTCATAGGTGACCATAAAAACTGATTCTGAATTTTGACCAGAATGCGATCAGTGAATGTAAAGCTGAAATAATGAGGGCTAAGGACATGGGCAAAGAGTTGATAGGATGCTATCTGTGATTAATTTGCTATAAAGGAGAGGGAGAAGTAAATGACTGCACCAAGGGTGTGATGATGGGTGGCTGAGTCCTTGTTCCATCAGTGATGCAATGAATTCAAAAGTATGAATAGTTTGCAGAGAATAAATATAAATGTTGAACAACTGGAAAATATTTTATTTACTTCCAGTTAAACCTCTTTAAAATTCTATACCTTAGAAGAGATAAAGCGATGATATGTAAAAATGTAGCAATTATAACTCAACAGAAAATAATTCTTTAATTGACTCTTGGTCTAGTAGTTAATTCTAATTTCTGATAAAATTAGCACTCACCAGCTCGTGCACTGCTGTTCAAGACATCTTTTTTCCCCATTTTCCTTAAATTTTAGGTGAAGAGTTTAACGGACTCATTCATCCTAGTTTGTCTAGAGAATAAAGGTGTAATAATTTCTTGAGGCTATGTAAACACATCCAAAATGAAACTGAGATTTGAAATTGAAGTGCAAATCACTCATCTCAATCATTTGAATATATCAGATGAAATGTGCCCTTTAAGAAAGAATGAGGCACTATTGACAAATCAGGATTTCAGATCTGGAAAACATCTTTAAACTTCATGCAGTAATATTCTTTCTTTCTCTGTTGCTATTAAAATAATAGCAAAAATCCTGTTAAGATTTAGCTAAAGATATAACTCCCAAGAAATTTGTTGCTATGTCCTTCCTTATAGTGGTTGAGAGCACTTACAATTTCCCAAGTTAGCAAGAGAATTATATTTAAAAGGAAATAAGCTAAACAAAGAGAATGAGGCAAAAATCTATTACTCAGTTCTGATAATCTTGAGATAACCCCCCAAAATAATTGTTTCTGCCTCTTTCTCCTTACATTTTTTTCTTTAAATCAGCTTATAGTTTAGGGCATGTTGATGCAACACTAGGAAATGTAAGCAAGCCGCTTGAATTATTTATTTAGAACTCAGAATTATTTAAGTCTGAAGCAATAGCTCTGTGATTGAATTGCTATTTTTCTTTTGTTAATACATGAAACACAATGAAGTAAGATGCATTGCCTTTTCCTAACACTACTACTAGAAATCTGAGAGTCTGACGGCTATTAAATATGTAAAGTGCAAGAGAATAAAACCTGCTGCCCTACCCCTGTAATCTTTACTAATTATTTGGAAAATCTGAGTGTTGAACACTGAGTTTGCTGACCCATGTGCTATACATGTCTTCAAAATCTTTTTCTCATCCACAGTAACATTTTAAAATATTGCATCCTGTCTTTGCAACATACTTCTAAGTATCTCAGGTCTGAATTTCACCCTCTCAGAATTTAGATATATTTCTCCCTATCCTAAGCTAAAGAGAAGCCATTTTCCTACTTGGGGGCCTGTATCTTAGCTAAGAGTATCCTTAGAAAATAGATTGCTGGCTAATATGTCTCCTTATTAAATTGGTATTTCTAAACAAAACTAATGCAAGATAACTAATTTGTGAAATAACAGGCTCCAAAATTCTCACAATGCTCACAACTCTTGTTTCTATCACTTTTTCCTCGAGCACTACATCCCATCTTAGATCTTAATATAAATCTGGGGAACAATGAAGCAACGATAAGATCCTAGAGGAAAACTACAAGATAATTGAAAATGGAGTTGAGACACGGATATCAGGGAACCACTTGTAGGAAAAAGAGCCCTTCGCAACATTAAATGAATTTCTCTTCCTATGTTTCTTTTGCCCAATTAAAAGAGGATTATTCTACTCCACAGGGTATTTGGGATTAAAATTGCTTGACACATAGTTACATTGAGGGTACTATGTTAAGGAACTGCATGAAACTTTTAATATCCTAGAAGATAAAACATTCACATCTTTGAAATACTCCTTGAGACTCTATTTTAATTGTGGTGAGCACAGAAATGGGACTTCACAAGAACACAGATCTCAGAAACATCCAGAAAAGGAGAGAAAATGGTGTAATCATAGAGAAGTGATGCTTTAATATAAATTCTATTGAACCAAAAGGGAATATTCCTCACAAATTCTACATTAAAGGTAGAGTGCTCATGGTATGTTCATAGTTCACAGTTGTTTTGAAAAGATCTGCAGCTCCAGAGAGAATGTTCTCAAAAATTCAAATAGTATCATTTCTTGCAGTAAATGGTGAATCTGGCAAGTTAATCTGTGATTATTAAAAACTGCTCTAATATTTTTGACTGAAAAACACATTTCCATGAAATATTGACAGCAAGGATTTAATGTATTTTCATGTATCTGTAAACTGTTATGGCTGAAAGAGCATCCGAGATCATCTAGCTGCTTGTTTTACAGATGATGGATCAGGAAATGATGTTTACGTTTTTGTTGATATGAGGATGACAGAAATTGAGTCATTAGCTCTTAAGCATATTTTTTCAATGCTGTTTCTCTCATTATTGAAGCCCTTAGGAAAAGTGTACCTCAAAAAACTTTAGAATCATTAATCATCAACTTTAGGATGCTCTAAAAAGCTAAACTAGTAAAATTATCTAAATTAAGCATTTTCAGATGAGAGCAGATCCAAATGCCGATGTTTATCAATTCATAACCTGTATAGCTCTTCTCCTATGGGTTCTGACACTACTGAAAATATATAATTCCATTTTGATGCATTTACATTTCCAGTGCACAATTTTCATATGTCCACCTTTTGAAATGTCAGTTAAATATTTTCTTAAATCTATCCTAGCATCAAATCTACATTCACAGTCATCTGAATTGAGGGAAGTATTCTTACATGAAAGTAACATTTTTATATTTTGTTAACTGCAAAACATAATATGTCACCTTACCTAATATTTCTCATTCGTGTCTCTGAAATACTTTTCTCTCTCTTTTCATTCCCCCTTTTTCTCCATTGGGGGTAAGGATGAAATATGAAGAAGTCCTCAAATACATTTTATTTTACATGCATTTCCCCTTCAGGACAATTCAAAGTATTCCCAGTGCAAAGTCACTGTGTTCCAAATTTTTTTTTTTTTTTTTTTTTTTTTTGGAATAAAGGGAATTTTCTTATGATGCTGCTGAGCCAGGGGAATCCTGCTTAGTAACTGGATGTTTAAATAATTTTCCTTAATAAAAGATTGAGAAGTGTTCAGAATAGGGGAGAGAACTCAGTATATACTGACATAAACTAGCTTATATTAGACACTAATACTCGTATTGCATCAGAATACCAATGCTTCTAACAAACCGCATTTATTGCAAACAGAAAAATAAGGGGGGAAGGAGAAAATGAAGGATAAGAAGAAAAAGGAAAAAATAAAAAGGTGAGAAAGAAATAACTGTTAATGAACTTGCTTATCTCATTACTTTCTGGTGCATCTCTACGTCCACTGAAATGGTATTTATTCTGAGGTTCAGCGGATCCCTGGGTCATCCTACCATTTATATTGAACAAGTTACAACTCATGTAAAACCAATTTTTTTACTTCTTTGGGACATCATTTTGAAGGATCTGTTTTTCAGAATGACCCTTGATGTTGGGCTGAATTGGCCTATAGTCAATTCAGAAATCAGAAAAGGCCTATCACAAACTCTGCCTCAAATGTTAGAGGCTTTTTTTTTTTTTTGAGTAAATTATATCAAGATATTCAGGTTATTAAAATTGTCTGGAAGCTTATTAGGCCCTCTTTTCAAGTAATGACAAATCATAGTAACAATAATAGCAATTATTCATGCATATACAGATATGCAGTTGGGAATACAGATCACACATATTGGATGCAGTATCTGTTACTGCAGTATCTAACTTCTTATATGTACACAATTATCATACGTCCTGTCTCTTGCATTTATTTTTGAGTGCTTTTACTTTTATTTTTTAATAGCTCAGAATGGCACTTATACGCAATATAGTTTTTAAGCTGATTGTTGACCCACTATTGACTACTCAAAACTAATGTCTTGCGCATAGCTTTGCAAATAATTGCTTTGGGCTTCTGGGACAAAATAACTAAATAAAATGTCTAAATACTCTTTGAAAAAAGTAAGTCAAATAATGAAGTAACATTCCAAATTAACAAATATAATAACACATCTGCATTTAAAATAAACTTTAAATGGCAGGAGAGACTTGCTGAATTAGAATCAATAAAGATTTATCCTCTCATTTCTCTTTGGATAATCCATGATGGTTCTATCTGCGCTTTTGAAATTAAGTAAAAATATGAATGACCCTATAATTAGAGTAGGCAATGCACACTGCCTCTTCAAATAGGTTTTTAAACAATGGTTTTATATCTATAAGGTTAATTTCTTATTTTATGTACAACTAGTAAGATATTGTGAAGGCTATGAGTACATCAACATTGAAATAGCAGAGCCATACTTGTTATACATATAAGTTTCTTAAAATGTATTATTTTAATACTTATTAACTGTATTAATCATTTACTTTTAAGGAGAAAAGAAAATACCTATATTATTGTTTGTAACTATTTCCATTATTAGTGAGTGAAATGACAGTGACTTTGATTTTCACTTACTTATACACAGGATCCTGAACCTGTGCAGATTTATATCTCTTGGGATGGAAGTCTAATTGGGGGAAATAAACTGAAGAAGTAAATCACTTGTGATCACCTGCAGAGAGTGCATAACCACTGACTTTTTACTTCTATAGGTCTCTCTTGATCATGACTAAGATTCTGTGGGCCAAGCCAAGAATGCTCACATATGACAAATTTCCTCTTAACTCCTTGGGTCTCATTGACTCGAAGTGACATTGAGACTTGGAGAGTGGTACAACTCTGTAATGACAGAGTCTAGCCATGAGATAAGACCTAATTATTTTAGGTCAGGAAAGAAAATTGAAAACTTAAAAGTTAGAATGCAGTTTTCAATCTTTCATTTTCACATGATGAGAAGGCTAAGGGATCTGTACCAAATTCGAGGTGGGACAGTCAAAAAGAACCCTGTTCTATTTCTGCATCCAAAGTCTGTGATTGTCATAATGTGAGTTTTTCCTGTGTTGATGACAATTAAGATGAGATCACAATGGAAAATCTTTTTATTTTATTTTAACATTTTAACCTAATAATGTATTATTTTCAGAGACAAATAATATTTTAATAAAATCTGACACAGAAGAAAAAGACCCTCTCTTTGTGGATTCAAAACAATCTGTGTTTCACCCTCACACCATGCACAAAAACTCAAAATGGATTAAAGACCTAAATGTAAAGCTGGATACTATAAAACTCTTAGAGGAAAACATAGGCAGAACACTCTGACAGAAATCACACTAGGTATTTTCCCCAGCGTAATGAAAATCAAAATCAAAATAAACAAATGGGACCTAATTAAACTTAAAAGCTTTTGCACAGCAAAACAAATCATAAACAAAACCAAAAGACAGCCTCAGAATAGGATAAAATATTTGTTAATGAAGGAACCAACAAGGGATTAACTTCCAAAATATACAAACAGCTCATGCAGTTCAATATCAAAAAAACAAACAACCCAATCAAAAAATGGGCAGAAGATCTAAATACACATTTCTCCAAAGAAGACATATAGATGGTTAAAAAGTACATGAAACGATGTTCAACATCACTAACTATTAGAGAAATGCAAATCAACACTACAATGAGGTTATCACCTCACACTGGTCAGAACTGCCATTATCAAAAACTCTACAAACAATCAAAGCTGGAGAGGGTGTGGAGAAAAGGGAACCCTCCTACACTGTTGGTGAGAATATAAACTAGTACAGCCACTATGCAGAACGGTATGGAGTTTCCTTAAAAAATTAAAAATAGAGCTCCCATATGATCCAGCAATCCCATTCCTGGGCATATATCTGGAGAAAACCATAATTCAAAAAGATACATGCACCCCAGTGTTCATTGCAGCACTATTTACAATAGCCAGGACATGGAAGCAACCTAGAGGTCTATCAACAGATGAATGGATAAAGAAGATGTGGTACATATATACAGCGGAATATTACTCAGCCATAAAAAGGAATGAAATAGTGCCATTTGCAGAGATGTAGATAGACCCTGAGACTGTCATACAGAGTGAAGTCAGAAAGTGAAAAATAAATATCATATAATATTGCTTATATGTGGAACCTAGAAGAATGGTACAGATGAACTTATCTGCGAAGCAGAAGTAGAGACCCTGATGTAGAGAACAAACTTATGGATACCAAGGGTTGGGGGGGTAGGGGGGTGGGATGAATAGGGAGATTGGGATTGACACATATATGTATATATACACACACACACACACACACACACACACAATGTATAAAATAGATAACTAATGAGAACCTACTGTGTAGCGCAGGGAATTCTACTCAGTGCTCTGTGATGACCTAAATGGGAAAGAAATCTAGAAAAGGGCATATACGTACAGGTATAACTGATTCACTTTGCTGTGTAGCAGAAACTAACAACATTGTAAAGCAACTATATTCCAATAAAAATTATTAAAAAAAATAAATGGGTTATCCTTTGTAATGGTTTGGCAAAGAATGCCAAGCACATCAAATTCCAATCAGTCTGACCTATGCTAGGTCTTTACAATGAAGAATAATGAAACCATGTTCCTATGCCCTTGACACTGAGATTGACATTAACTCTCTTGCATTATTTCATTAAAATATTAGACCTTATAAAATATTATGCATGCCTGAAACTTGGAATATATAAACTCAGACTTCAAAATGTCTATAGAAAACAGAGATAGGAAACTCCTTTACAAAGCACTTCCTGAGTTTAAGGTTTGTTTTACGCTTATATAAACCTTGGCATGCTGTACTTGTCAGAAAAACTTCATAACCTAACAATAACCTTTTGCTATCCTTTACGTGGTGTTGTCCAGACAAATTGTCATGCTTTTCAGCTGAACAAGATTGATGACACAGCACGCTGCCAATGCAGAGCTTAGATGAATATACCCCTTCAACGAACTTCAGGCTACTCCAAATCACTTCCCTGGGCCGGGATGGCAGTAGTCCCTCAAGGATTTTGATTTACAGGCTATGAAATGTCAAAGATACAACTCCAAACATGAAAGACTGAGTCTAAAAAATAAATCTTTTAGTACAAATGTCGTTTGACTATTTGTTGGTGGGAAGGGGGAGACATTAAAAAATTTGAAAAAAAATTAACTACTAGGTGATAAAATACATCTCAGTGAAAAAGCACTGCAAGTAGGAATCCCTTTCAGTTCTATCATAGAAAAACTTCATATGCCACTTTCAGAAGTGACTATTATACCAACACTTTACTCTGAAACTGATAATTAAAGGTTAAAAAGAAAAAGAAAAAAAAATAGGAATATGGAGGACTAAGTACAGAAAGTAAAATTTTGTTTACAAAATAGAAATGTATTATAAATTGTGGCATTTAATCATTAATGTTAAAATTTATCACCACACTCATCATGATTTTTAGTTATTTTTAATAGACTTTAAATATTTGGATATTTTATTTAAAAAATCCCCCCAAACTAAAGTACCCCCACTATGCTGTTCTCTTTCTATTGTATAACACTGAGTATTTTTAAATTACTTTTAACTGGGATGTCCACTGCTTTAATAGCCTAAAATGGTATGCCCAATATGTTGAAATTTTATTCTCTGTCATTAAAATTTGGCCTATGCTTGGAGCACAGAGTATTTTCTGTGTTTATGTATAGTGTTTTTAAATTTTTTTTTAAATTAGGGGCATGAAACTTAGTCTTCCACTTATTTGTTTATCACACTTCTGAAGGACTGAAATGATTGATCTTATCACTTACCAGTTCTACTCAGTCAGCTTCTCTAGCTCCCTAAGGAAGGTGAGGGAGCAGGTGATGAAGGAAGAAAATGAAGATTGGAGCTGCCAGATTGACCTGTATATTTAGAGTTTAGTAGCATCATAATGATGTAATGATGCCTATGTGTAGTCAGGATGTCCACATGCGAAGTGTTCATCATGGGAAAGTTTATCCATTGAAGAAAAAGCCAGTTGACTAGATACTGTTTAGGTCTGACCTTTTGTAATGTTATTGTTCAATAAGCAGTCGAGACCATATATATGTGTGTATACCTCCAACAAATGGTAAAAAAATACACAAACAGGCTAAACAATCATACACAGCCTTAAAACCCTCCCCTACAACATGGCCTTTATTCCTTTTCTGTATATAGATAATTACTAATATTTGGCCTTGAGGCCACTTATTATGTTCTCTTTATTACTTTGAACTTTCTTGCAACTGCAAAGTTGAAAGTGCATTTAAAATATTTTTCACTGAGTTATCAAAGCTCCCTGTGATTAACTGTGATGTAATTTGGTAGTAGTGAGAGAATTTCATTAAGATAACTCATAAGAACAGGGCGCTAGCATAGCTTTGGAGGTTACACAAAAAGAGTTGACTGAGTTACATGACTAGGATACCAACATATATTCAAATGTTGTGATGGGCCTGCTGAAAGGCAGCAAGAATGCAGTGATCTCACGGTAATCTCACCTACTTTGGCTATCAATAGTGTTAAAATTTTAAAACCCAGAAGGAATAAACCTTCTTAAAATGATTACATATGCAGTTTGGATTAAAATGATCAGTATATCAGATATACACATATCTTTCTTAGAGCTAAAAAAATACTATGATTGTAGATTTTATGAAAATAAAATAAAATAAGAAGTAATGGAGGAAGAGGAAAACAAAAGAGGAATAAAAATAGTTACTTTGTCTATAAAAATGAATGATATGCAAAATAACAAATAATATCATTCATAATTAATACCCAGAGTGGTGAGATCTTCCTTGAATCAGTTCAGGTAAATCCAATTCCCTCTCTCACCCTGGTAGGTGGCCAGTAAATATTTTCTCATCAAGTGATTAATTACTAGACTAAATAATAGATTAGATATATGTTTTCTGTTTCATTTCTTAGTAAAAATTCTTACATTTGGTAACATACAGTTTTACTATAATTTGTAATTTGAAGGAAGGTTAATGGTTTTCAAGCCACTTAATACTGTTAATAGTTTATTTTTTGATGTGATTTTTGTCTACAAATACATAGCTCACATCTCATTCAGACTTCTTACTCTAGTTACACTTTTTAAATTATGGTCATTTGTGGAAACTTGTGGGATTCAATCAACTGGTGGTCCAGCTAGGGACAACAGGTTTTGCCAAGACCAAAAGACCATGTTACACTCCAGCAGTATAATTCTGGAAGAGTATTTTGCTAGTCAGAATTCAATAGAAAAACAAACTGGTATAAATCCTTCATATACAGATACTTTTTTTCTGTTTTTAAATTACTAATTAATACTCAATAATTCATATGAAACATTTGAAATGGGTATTAAAATACTTTTGGAGGGGATTTCTCAAGGATAAGTTTCATTTTAAGAAGAGAAATATGTGCAACGGCTTCCAACATGCTATTTGTCTCAGTTTTAAGGCCAATTGTCTCTATGTTGTTACCTGTTTTCACAAGTTGTATAACCTTACTCTTTGAGATAATATACTATGGAATTATTTCAGTAGTTCAAGTTTTTGATCCTTTGAGTATTTTCCCCTGGTAGAGTTGAATCATGTCCCTCAGAAGATATATTCAGGGGCAGGGGGAAGGCAGAGACAAACAAAACACAGAAGATTTTTAGTGCAGTGAAACTATTCCTTATGACACTATAATGGTAGATACATATCATTACAAAGTTGTCCAAAGCCATAGAATGTACACCACCAAGAGTGAACTCAAATGTGAACTCCAGATTTGGGGTAATGATGTGTTAATATAGCTCTACCAATTTTAAAAAGGTGTATCACTTCAGAGGGGAATGTTGAATGTGGAGGAAGCTATGCCAGTGTGAAGACAGGGAATATATGGGAAATCTCTGTACCTTCGGCTCAATTTTTTGGAGAACCTAAACCATCTCTAAAGCAAGCAAACCATTAAGAAAAAAAAAAAAAAAAGATATATTGAAGGGTAACTCCCGGTATCTCAGAAGGTGATGTTATTTGGAAACAGTTTTTAATAACAGTGGTAATCAAGTTACAATGAGGATCAATATGACTAGTGTCCTTATTAAAAAAAAAAAAGCGGCGGCTGGCTTTGGACAAAGAGACACAAAGGGGAAAGACTAGGTTGAAGACACAAGGAAGCCACCTACCTATAAGCCAACAAATAGCTGAGGCTATCAGAAGCTAGCAGAAAGGTAGGGCACAAATTTTCCCTCATGGCCCTCAGAAAGAACCAACCCTGCCAGAATTGATTTTGAACTTGCAGCTCCCAGAAATGCGAAACAATACAACTCTGTTCTTTTAAGCCACTCAGCTTTTGGTATTTTATTACAGTGGTTCTAGGGAACAAATAACTCCCTTTCTCAGGATTTGGTAAATATGTTGAATTGCTTAGTAAAAACACACGTCATACATTTCCAACAAGTAGAGTACCCTTATAAAGCAACTGATATACCAAGGAAAGGCTATAGCACACATTATTCAAGCAAGGATTTCAAGTAAGTGCTAAATGGGCACCAGGAGATGGAATGGGCCAATTTGAGACTGCTGTAGTTTTGGTTGGTGTTTAAAGGAAAAAAACAGATTTGCTGAGAGGGAAAAGCAGTAATGGATATAAGGGTCAATTAAGCTGAAGTTGGAAAGTAATGCCTTTCAAGGTCATGAATATCATAGAATGAAGACCAGATTCCTCTAACTGGAATGGTGATCCTTTTCACTAAAATCCATAAAGTCAAAGAGCCCTAAACACAATTATGATGAGGAAGGAAACTACTTCTATAATCGGGCACAATAACTCAGTGAACCCTGCACTTGGCAATGTTACAGATACAGCAACTAGATTATACATGTGCAAGGAAATCAATACTGGTAAAAGAGAGTGGAAGGTTTGAATTAACAACCCAGAGATTAGACAGCAAATATAGCTCAAGGAATATTTAAATTCAGGAATATTTAATAGACACCACCACCATTACTATCCCCATGCCTGGCAACATTTTAATGCATTGAATTCCTATTTTATGGCAGGTATTATACTTGATAATTTACAAATACTATTTCACTTAATTCTCTGATTATACAAACATACAATATTTGACTCCCTAATATCCATTTGGAACTGACAAAGACCTAGGTATGATCAATGTAGTGGTACTCTATTCCCTGCCAGTAACTATTTCTGGAATGTTCATGTGACCAATTCTGGTCAATAATGCCCAAGGCCAGTTTCACTAGAGATTTCTTGGAATATACTTTCTCAGTCTTAAAGAGAAAATCCACAGGAATACAGATTATTTCTTTCCTGTTGGATGTGAATAAGGAAGCATTTGGTCTTGGAGGTTTCTGGCAGGTAACTTCTGTCCACCAGGGAAGCCAGCCTGCATGGACATAGCCAGCATATGGTAGAATGTGCAGATAGGACACTAAGATCAACACAGGGCCAGAAAACAGATAGGCTCAGGGCAGGGGTCTGTAGCATCCCTGAACTCTCTTTTGTGAGTTAACAATTTCCCTAATGTTAAAGCCTTTTTTCAGTTGGCTCTTCTAAAATTTGCAGCTGAAAGCATGCTAACAAATAGAATTATTCCAATTTTACACATGAACAAAACAAATTCAAATGGTGAGTTAAATTGCCTATGATCACAATGCTAGAAGCTGGTCCATTGTCCTTAATCCCAGTCTTGCATGATTTCCTACTTCTTCTTTCTCAGAACATCTAAAAGGGGTCTTGAATCCAGCACTGAAAAGTTTAGATTTATAACCACTCAGTACTCCTCTTGGCTTTTAAATAAAAAATGTTTGGCAAAACCCTAGCTTACATTGCTGGTTTTTCTGGTATCCTTGTAAAATGAGAACATAGGAGAGAGAGAGTGATTGTATTTCTGGACAGTATAAAGATGATTTAGGAAAAAAAATAGTTCCTAACCTATTATGTTTATTTTTAAGAAGAACTTAAATTTTGTATGCATGATTTAATGAAGAATATTATTGAATAATTATTTAATTCCGAATATATCAGGTAAAGCAATCCCAAGGTTTTTTGTTTATTTGTTTGTTTGTTAATTGTAGTGTAAAATACAACATGGTACCATGGTAAAATAGAATGTTTGAATGGTCTTTATAGACTTTCCTGAATCTCTTGTTTTTTTTTTAAACTATATGTTAATCATGATACTTAGCGGCAAAATTCTTTAATGTAAGTGTAATAGGAAATCTTGGGAAATTCTCATATATTTTCTTCCCAGTTTGGTCCTTATGCTAATAGTTGAAATATACCTAAATATTTCTTCTAGTCTTTTGCAAGATTAACAAATCAAATGACCCAAAATAAATGCATTTAATTTGCAATTGTTGCATTTTACTTTCAACATTTCATACTAATATTTGGAACGAGTGCTATTTACATGAAAAATGTTAAAAATGAAAACCCAGAGTTCATGTTAATCTGGTTCTTATTTTTAAAGTTATCAAGATGTTGGCACAAGCTATACAAAGCATTGCTTTGCTTGGCGTATTATTTTATGACAATTTTATTGTTATTATAAAACCTCCCTAGAGCAGAACAATGGCCAAATATCCTTAGCTGGATCCTGAGGACTTGAGTTAATAAAACTTTGCTGCCTATGAAATACTTTGTAATTTTATTTCCTTTTAAAAAATTAGTTCAGTTTTGCCACATTACTTGTTAACAGTTTCATCATAACATTGGAGTAGTTAACAGGTGATCATTAAAAAATGATCATATCATTTTTTCTAATGTTCCTGTTATTATTTCCAGAAAGTGAACTGGACAGTGATGAAGCTTTTGTATCTGGTGACTAATAATGCTCTGAAAAATAGAGAACTACTTGGCTTGTCAATAAATTAAATATTGTCCTTAGGTACTTTAGAGTGTGAGGATTTGAAATGGTCTCTAGATGAAAATAGGAATAAAATATTATAAAATAAAGACTGTGATACAGACCTAGAGATTATCATACTAAGTGAAGTAAGCCAAAGACAAATATCATATGATGACACTTATGTGTGGAATCTGAAAAAAAAAAGATATAAATGAACTTATTCACAAAACAGAAATAGACTCACAAATGTAGAAAACAAACTGATGGTTACTGAAGGGAAATGGAGGCAGGGAGGAATAAATTAGGAGGTTGGGATTAATATATACACACTACTATATATAACAGATAACCAGCAAAGGCCTACTGTATAGCACAGGGAACTATACTCAATATTTTGTGATAACCTATAAGGGAAAATAATCTGAAAAATAACAGAAAAAGAAGGGACTTCCCTGGTGGCACAGTGGTAGATAGTCCACCTGCCAGTGCAGGGGAAATGTGTTCAATCCCTGGTCCGGGAAGCTCCCACATGCTGCAGAGCAACTAAGCCCATGTGCCACCAACTACTGAGCCTGCATTCTAGAGCCCATGAGCCACAACTATTGAGCCTGCATGCCACAACTACTGAAGCCTGCATGCCAAGAGCCCGTGCTCCACAAGAGAAGCCACCACAATGAGAAGTCTGAGTACTGCAATGAAGAGTAGCCCCCGTTTGCCACAACTAGAGAAAGCCTGTGCGCAGAAATGAAGACCCAATGCAGCCAATAAGTACATAAATTTATATAAAAAAGAATACATAGACATAAACATATATATATATATATAATGTGTAACTGAATCACTGTGCTGTACACCTGAAACAATATTGTAAATAAACTGTATTTCAATTTAAAAAAAACTTATGTGAACTATGAAGAAAAAGGATCATGATAAAAAGAAAAAAAACGAATGTGTGAAACCATAAACAAGATGAAAAGACAACCCTCAGAATGGGAGAAAATATTTGTAAATGAAGCAACTGACAAGGAATTAATCTCCAAACTATACAAACAGTTCATGCAGCTCAATACCAAAAAAACAAACAAGTCAAAAAATGGGTGGAAGACCTAAATAGACATTTCTCTAAAGAAGACATACAGATGGCCAAGAGGCACATGAAAAGATGATCCATATCATTAATTATTAGAGAAATGCAAATCAAAACTACAACGAGGTAGCACCTCACACCAGTCAGAATGGCCATCATCAAAAAATCTACAAACAATAAATACTGGAGAGGGTGTGGAGAAAAGGGAACCCTCTTGCACTGTTTGTGGGAATGTAAATTGATACAGCCACTATGGAGAACAGTATGGAGGTTCCTTGCAAAACTAAAAATAGAGTTACCATGTGACCCAGCAATCCCACTACTGGGCATATACCCAGAGAATACCATAATTCAAAAAGACACATGCACTGCAGTGTTCATTGCAGCACTGTTTACCATAGCCAGGACATGGAAGCAACCTAAATGTCCATCAACAGATGAATGGATAAAGAAGATGTGGTACACATATACAATGGACTATTACTCAGCCATAAAAAGGAATGAAATTGGGTCATTTATAGATATATGGATGGACCTAGAGATTGCCATACAGAGTGAAGTCAGTCAGAAAGAGAAAAACATATTGTATATTAACACATATATGTGGAATATAGAAAAATGGTACAGATGAACCTGTTTGCAAGGCAGAAATAGAGAATCAGATGTAGAGAACAAATGTATGGACACCCAGGGGAGAAAGGGAGATGGGATGAATTGGGAGGTTGGGACTGACATATATACACTACTATGTGTAAAATAGATAACTAATGAGAACTTGCTGTATAGCACAGGGAACTCTACTCAATGCTCTTTGGTGACCTAAATGGAAAGGAAATCCAAAAAAAGAGAGGATATATGTATACATATAGCTGATTCACATTGTTGTGCAGCAGAAACTAACATAACATTGTAAAGCAACTATAGTTCAATAAAAAACGAATATATGAAATAAAAATAAAAAAACAAAAAAACAAACATGAATGTGGACTTAGTTTGGATGTCTGGAGAAAACTGTTTTTATTAAATGACTTATCTTTGGATAGTCATTAAAAAGAATCTTAGTGAATCACTGAAAATAGTAAAGTGTTACACCATGAGAAAATGTTAGTGTATTAGGTGTATTTGAGATTGTTTAAGGGAAGCAATATCAAAAAGATAAATGTAGATCAAAGATGAACGTGCTTCCCTTTCAAACTTCTGAATCTGCACCATGGAGCCAATTCTAAAATAAACAACTGAAAGGTATTCATGATCTTCAACAATTCAGAAATCACAATGTAAAAACAAAAGTGAAAGGAAGCTGAATTTTTAGAAGTTACATTGTAATATGCAAACAATATTGTACTTAAAGTAAAAATATGAATGTGACTTTAGAATTATCACAGCTTAGGACTTCCTAGGTGGTACAATGGTTAAGAATCTGCCTGCCATTGCAGGGGACATGGGTTCAATCCCTGCCCCAGGAAGATACCGTATGCCACAGAGCAACTAAGCCCATACACCGCAACTACTGAGCCTGAGCTCTACAGCCATGAGCCACAACTATGGAGCCCACGTGCTGCAACTACTGAAAACCTCCAGAGCCTGAAGCCCGTGCTCTGCAACAGGAGAAGCCACCACAATGAGCAGCCCCTGCTCACCACAACTAGAGAAAGGCCGTGTGTAGTAATGAAGACCCAACACAGCCAATTAATTAAAAAATATTACAGCTTAGAATAGTTTGAGTTCCACTTTAATTCTGGATTTCTTTGTTTAGCTTATAATTGTTAATTTACTTGAACTATCAGAGTGCTGATGATTTCTTTATTCATTTATTCATTTATTAATCACCAGTTCTGTTTGATTCATCATATAAAGATTTGAAAATTAAATAATGATCCCCCATTTTGTACTTTACTAAGACTTGAATACTGGCTTTGCTTAAAATGAAGAGAAGATACTTTAAATTAAAAAAGATAAAATTTTTCAATAGAAGTAACACACAAATATCCCAGTACCTTGGTGACATTAAGTGAAGGACCCCAAGTTATGTATGCATAGCCAAAGGTGAAGTTACAATAATTAGGGGAAAAGATTTAGTCAAATCAAGAGGCTTTGTTTTGCTGCCTCGCTGTGTAACTTTGGAACCTCAGGAAAGGGAGAATATTGACTTTTTTTCTGCTAACCTACTTGACTGAAGTACTGTCAGGGGGTTTCATTACGATGACTGCATTTTTCTTTCAGTGCAAGGTACTTCATCTGCGTAAAATATCACAGAATAATTTCAACAGGGGCCACAATGAAGTATCTGGCAATGTTTAGGTAGTTTAGAAACATATGGCCCACCTGTCCATGGATTGTAGGTTATCAGTTTACACAACTCTTGATTCAAAATATGCTTTCCTCTATAGTGGTAAAGATAACGCTCCCCCTTGAAACTGACACAAAAGTTTATTTCCCACATTGTTTTACAGACTTTGGAATTTGTATTTTGCTGAACCAGGAAAATAGACCAGAAGGCATTATCCTTGGATAAATGGAGAAGAAAGTCTTACAGCATTTCAGCTGAAATGACAAAGGTGGCCTAAAAAGCAAATATTTTGAATCTTGAAATGGCCGGCTATTAATATATCTCTAAATACATTTTTAAATGTTGGAGCAGTTAATAAAATGATCAATACGTTTTAACACCATTATTGGAGGTAAATTGTTATCTCTGCTTGGTCTTAACAACTTCAATTATCTTGGAAGTATTTATGTATATCTTTCAAGTTCCATCTCACCTATGACCTCCTCCTTCCTATAGTTTTTTTGGCTTACCACATTTTGGCAAATAAAGTATAATTTTACGGACATCTCCAATGCATAGTAGTAGCATTTCTTTGTTGTGTGTGTCCAAATACTTAAAGAAAGTAGATGAATGTTTATGTCACTGATATGGAAGGGATGACAAATGCGATGTTCACAGAAGTTAAAGGATAAAATAGGGTTGAGGTATTATTCATTTTAGGAGAATCCTTAAATAAAATTCACTAATACTATGTAAAAAAAAAACTGTTATAAATAAAATTTAAAAAAAAACAAATTTAATATGTTACCAATTTAAATCTGTACCTTTTATTGTGGTACAATAAATAACATATAATTTTCCATTTTAACCAATTTTAAGTGTAGAATTCAATGACATAAAGCAAATCAACATTGTTGTGTGACCATCACCGTTATCTCCAGAACTTTCTTTCCAAACTAAAACTCTGTACCCATTAAACAATAACTCCCCAGGTACTCTTCTTTGTGATCACTAGTTACCTGAATGTGCACAGTAACAGAAGAATATATAATTATTTGGAATACATTAAATGAAAAATAATGCAACATGGAATTAATTGATTAGGAAGTCACATTAATAATACAGGCTTCATGTTAAACTATACATGTTGGTGACACTTCATTAAACTCAGGTTTTCTACATGAAATACTAAGAATTAAACACTGGTGGTCATTTGTTTTGTAACTAGCTAAATTTCTTACTCATATAATAAGTAAAGAACTTTAAAAAAATAGAAAAATAAAGAAAAAATCTGATTGAAAGTATCTGAGAGTTGCCTAACTAAGCAGCATAGAGTGATCTGCTTTTTTTCCTCAGGGCATTTACCAGTTCTTAGTGTGGATCAGGAGAGTAGGAATCCTAGAGTAGGGATGGAGCTAAGAGGAAGCCAGTGAAGTTCTTAGAAGTTTTTGGGGCAGAGGACATTCCCCGAAAACAACCAAAAAAACTTTAGGAAGTTCATTCAGAGCAGCAACACTTCTAGGAGGCTAATACCTGCGAGTCATTTACTAAGGTGGAGGATAAGAAACTAAGAAACGGGCTTCCCTGGTGGCGCAGTGGTTAAGAATCCACCTGCCAATGCAAGGGACACGGGTTTGAGCCCTGGTAGGGGAAGAGCCCATATGCCACAGAGCAACTAAGCCCATGGGCCACAACTGCTGAGCCCATGCACCACACGTGCCCCACCTACTGAAGCCTGCATGCCTAGAGCCTGTGCTCTGCAACAAGAGAAACCACCACAATGAGAAGCCTGTGCACTGTGCAACAAAGAGTAGCCCCTGCTCTCCGCAACTACAGAAAGCCCTCATGCAGCAAGGAAGAGCCAATGTAGCCAATAAAAGTACATACATAAAGTTATTAAAAAAAAAAAAAGAAAAGAAACTAACAAACCACTGAAAGTGTTTTTAGCAGCAGCTTCCCAGTGCCAAGAGGACCGAAAAACAAAGTCAGGACTTTTCCAAGTAGGACGAGCTCTAGTAAATATTCCATGCTTTCAGTTGAGACTCAGAGAAAAAAACGCACTGGTATAATATGAGTGTCGTAAAAACTACAGCCCAGCCTGGAATTAGCTTAGTACCTGATTGCATTAGAATGATGGGTCTACAGTCTAGCTGTCCACCAGATATTAGGGCAGTAACTCTTCAGTGGAAAAAGAAGTAGTATTCATGACTTCCATAATTTTTCAAAATTGCCAGGACTAAGAGAATAAAGCAGCAATAGGAACAGACCCACATATAATTCTGATTTTGAAGTTATCAGTGATGGACTTTAATCAGCTGTGAATATGTTAAACATTGTTGAAAGGATGTATATATGAAAAGAGAACTATAGTCTATATGAAAAAACTATATGAAAATTATTGAACTAAAAAATGAAATAAGAACCAAATCAATTATTTAATGACAGATTAGAGATAATAGAAGAATAGTGAACTAGAAAAATAGATCAATAGAAAATGTGCAGGCTGAAAAACAACAGCAAAGAGTGAATGTTTAAAAGTGATTTGAGAAGTAGATCTAATAATATACACTATTGGAATTCAAAAACCAAGGAGAGAGAATGGGAAAAAAAGCAGATAAAAAGGCCCAAATTCTGCAAACCGTTAAAAGATATTAAGTAAGGCAAGTACCCAGAAAATCACAGCTGGGTCCATCATATATATTTCTTCAAAGGAATAGTAGGCTATTAAAAAAAAATACTGGTACAACAGACCAAAAATATCTTTAAATTGCTGAAAGAAAATAACCGCCAACCTGTGCTTTCATCCCCAGCACAAATGTTTTTAATTATGAAATAAAATACAGATTTTTTTCAGAACAACAACAGTCATACAGTAAAATAAACTATAAGAGAACTTCTTTGGCCCAAGAAAAAGTATACGAGAAGTAAATAGACATATACAGAAATAAATGAAGAGGAAAGAAAAGAATAAATGTATGTGAAAATATAAATTTTAATTGTATGAAACTTACAATAATGTATATGAGTTTAAGATAGAATTAAAAGGTATAGTAATGTTAAACAGAAATACATTGTTTTAAGATGTCAGCATTTTTTTGAAAATGGTATTCACATTAACTCAAAAAAGTTAATTACGCATTTTGGTATCTGTAGGTTAATTACTAGAAAAAAAAGTTATGTTTTACTAAAAAGGATCTAAAACTGAAATGCTAAAAGAAGGGGAAATATATTTCAAAAGAAGGCAAAAATGAGAGAAAAATGTTGCATAAAACAAATGGGGCAAATTGTATAATAAAACACATAAATCCAAATAGCAATGATTTACCTTACAGGTGAATGGCACCTATCCATTTGTTAAACATGTTGCTTACAAAGGTTGCTCTTTTCTAAGAAAATGAAAGCTCTTGTGTAGAATAAATGGCAATCCTTTGTCATTCTTATGTATGATATATATATCAATGTAATATTGATACCCACTCAATGTAATATTAATATCTCAATAGTATATTTGGTCTTACAAGCATTTAAGAAACTCACACACATATCTACATTTCCTGAAGGATTCCCCAGTCTTAACTTTTTGAGATTTATCTACCTCTTGATTGTATATGAACCATTTCTCCTAGATTTTCTTGCAACATTGTTTTGATTTTTTAATGTAAATCTTCAAAACACTTCCAGATCAATAGTCCATTTCCCTGTTCTGTTGCACACGCGCGTGCACACACACACAAATGGCTGAAAATGGACTTTTAACTGAAAAAAAAATGGCTTTCAACTTATATACACGTATATACTGTAATCCATTTTCGTATGTTCTATTTTGTTTCACTGTTCACTTGTGTGTTTTCCATCAATACAGTACTGATTAAGATGGATTTGTAATATGTTCCAATGACTAATAAAATGATACTTTTAAGAGTTACTCTTCAAGTTTTCATGGTTTTCAAATACCTATTCTTTAACACACACTTAAGATTATTTTATCTAAAGACACAAACTACTATTGCACTTTTATTCAAAATGTATTTAGTTTATATATTACTTTTAGGGATACAGACTTTTATGATAGTAAGCTTCATATTTGCTGATATTGTAGTCACTTTTCACTTATTCTGACCTAGTTTTATCTTCCCATTACATTGTACAATTTCTTTATGTAGGTTCTGTGCCAACTTGTTAACTGCAATTCTATTTTATTTTATTCTGCATTAAAGGGAATGAAATATACTTCACATTTTCATCTCAAATTTAGCAAAGATAAAATGTGATTTTTAATAAAGTTTACTCATCAAATTCTTCTATACTTCCAAAAAGGTTTTATTGGATACGCATGATAAATCATATCTTCTGTAAAAATAAATCCTTTTATCTCTTATTTTCAAATTTTTACTTTATTTTATTTTATTATTCCAATTACTAGAACTTCAAAGAATGTGCTATCCAGTAATGATAACAACAGGTAGCCCTTTGTATAGTTTCTCAGTTTAATTTTAATGATTTTAGTGCCTAGGGTTGTTTTGTGAAGAATATAAAGGACATTTATTGCTTAAGACAGAGGTTCTTGTTATACTCAGCCACAAATACCATATACAATTTAGAAAAATGACCCTTTTAATTCTTAAAATTATTAGCTACAGATATTAAGGTGGGCCAATATTATTTTCATATCTTCTAACTCTAAAATTTCATCAAATATTCACTCTTTCCAAATCAGAGAGCATCCTAACTGAGGAATGCTAGGATGAGAAGACTTCAAAGACAAGGGAACAACAATTTACATTTTGTGGCTAATACTAAATTTCATCAAATATTTAGAGTGAAACATAAAATGCAAGTCAACATTTAGACACTTGGAAAGATGTTAATATTTTGCTAAAATGTTCAGTCTTTATCCAGATGTCTGGCAGCACATAAGGAAAACAAAACACTCTGAATAAACATCATCTCAATTACACCAAAATGCCATTTTCCCACTGATTTCCAATTTTCTTTTTAAGAGAGGATGTAATCACAGTTTGGGTGATTGTAGAGATTAACAATCCTGGCTTCCAAGAACACACCACTATAGTTCATTCGTTAAGCATTCTGATGCCTATGCCATCCACACAAAAACTGAATTAGGTGGCAGTGAAAGTTTTCCAGTTGTGTTCCTGTTGCTACAGTCACTTTGACATGAACCAAAATAAAGACAATGGTCTAATGAGGGCTTGTTAATTTTTAAAAGAGTAACACGTTTTTAAGAGTTAAGTTATTTTCAGGAAGAAGTTACTATCACCCATTTTTACATTTCTTATCCACATAAATTTTATACCTATCTACCTGGGAGTGTTATTAATTTTACTTTAACAATGTTTTTCTAGTATCAGAGAAAATTATGGCCCATAGGGTAACATCCAATTTGTTCATTAACTTCTAACTGAGGCAATAATTACTACATATCAAACAACGGTAAAGTTTTCATAAAAATATTAAAGAAGGTTATTTTGGATGTATTAGACACATTTTTCTCAGTTTTCTGACTAAAGACATTTCTAATGTTTATCATTTATATCTCTGGGGGAAATATTGTACTTTTTACGTGTATTCCTCAATAAAGATTTTTCCCAAGAAAAGAGAATCTTAATAAATACATAATACACATGTAAGGAAGAGGAAATCTCCTTGGGTATGCACTTGGGGCATAACTGTGAAACTTTTGTCTATTTTTGTAACCCTTTGTTTAAATTTTCATCTTAAAAATTGTTCCACTGGATAGCATTTCAAAATTTTTGCTCAAGGACAAACATACATTGATTTCCAATTACAATAAACTGCCATTAAAACCATTAATTCAATTAGAACCACCTGGCTATATCTATTTTAATTTCCATTTCTTACACCTGTATACGTTACACTTAAATATTTTCCCTCTGGTTATTCTTTGTTACCATCATATGTACTGATTTTGGTTAAAAAAAAAAAAAAAAGAAAACTTTTCTCATGTGTTATGTGATGAGTTCTGCTTAGGTGTTTATGTCAGCAGGTAATTTCATAGCATCTAAAATTAGTCCTAATTGCTATACATTCAGCCTCCATTTTCTGATCCTCTCTCCCCAGTTGCTATTTAGTCTTCAGCTTTCCAAAGAACTTAATATCTTAATGTGCTTCATGACCACCCCCCAATAATATTTGTATCAAGAAAAAAAATGTGTAGACATTTGTCATTTACTTATTAGTATGAATTTTACATTATACCTTCATACATTTATACACAATTACCTAATTATAATTCCAATTGAGGTGTAAATATATATTATAATCATGATTATGACTTATCTAAATTGAGATTTTTTTTCCACCTGTAACAGGAGAGGTGTCATTAAAGACTAAAATTGCAGCCTGCTGCAACCACTAGAACTGTTGAAAGGCTAATTCAGGAAAGACTCACCAGACACTCATTTGTGTAATGTGAAAGATACTCTCATTTAGTAAACTTTGTGGTAGTTTACAAACCTTCCAGAGCACCAATAGATTATTAATTTTAAAGAGGATTGAGTCTACCAGAACATTCAGGCATCTGCCACAGGACAATCTGAAGAAGACATAAGAGATTCAGATACTTCCACTCCTCCTGCTATCACTGCACTATCGCTAGGGTCCATAAAGCATCAAACTAGGAATATCATTAACTGAAACCAAGGAAACACAGGTGATAATGACTGCTTTTAAGTGCAGAATTTTAACCATTGAAAATAAGGCTGAGAAGTTTCCACAGTTAGCTTGGCCCCTGGTATACAGGCTCAGCTGCAGACCCAGCTCCACTTTACAACACAAATGAGGGCCATGGAGGACAGATCACAAGTCAATATGATAGCAGAAGAGCTGATTAACAAAAAAGAGCTAAACCTCCATTTTGTGCTGCTAAAATTTTACATCAGTTTCTTAAATAGAAAGAACTAGAAGTTGTTAACATCAAAAAGAAGTGGAGACCAACCTTGAAAACTCCCTAAGCAGACCAAACCGGTTTAGTCATACAAGCAAAGCTGAATTCGGTTAATTTCACAAGCCTAACTTGACCTAGGTTATTTCTTGTTTATGCCTCTGGAAATCACAAGCACAAACTATTTGCTAAAATTATATGAAATAACCAGTAACCAATTCCCTATCATTTGAGAAAATTCTGATATTACACGCAATCACTGTGAAGAATAAACAGTCACGAACTTCTCACCATAAAAACTGCTCTAAAACAATATACACCTGAGCTTTATTGCAGGTACTGCTTTGAGCACCCGCAGTTCTCAAGCTGTATTTTTGGGGTATGCACAATAAAACGGTACTAATTACTACTTTAGTGACTCATTGGTTTTACTTCTGTTATTTCTGAACTTTTGACAAAGTACACTAAAAACTGTGCTGAGATTTTATCCAGGTATTATCTGTAGTATGTGTGTGTGTGAGAGAGAGAGAGACAGAGTTCATAATTAAGCTGGATATAAGAAATATACTTGTGGCAATAACAGAAGACATTTAATCTGTGTTCTGTTTCTCGTTAGCCCCCCACCCCCCGTACCGTGATTCCCACGGCCTTACCTTCTTCCCCAACTTCTAAGAAGCTTCCCAGAAAACTCAAAGGATACCTTCAACAGAGACTATGGAGTCAGCACCCACTGGAGCTGACAACGGGAAATGCAGTGTCTGCCATGCATTGGAAGAAGATGCGCTGAGCTGAGGGCTTGAGGACCAGAAGGTCCACAAGTTAGCAGTTGCATCAGACTCACATGAGAACAGGACTGAGGTTTGAGTCAGCACCTCGGTTTCACAGAGGTTGAGACTGCCTCTCCCATTCCTCTTGATCAACCACTTGATCCCAGTCACTTTTGACTCTGCAGACACCAATTTGTGGATGTTCAGAAACTAGTAAAACCAAAGGTAGAATGAAAAGGAGTGGAAGGAGAGGCCCTTGGGAAAGCAGTGAAAATGGGGCAGGGTTTGTGAAAACTTCTTTAAATTAGCTGAAAGGAGAGATCATATTGTAAACCACCTGTGACTAGAAAAATAAAACTGGGCAAGATTAATTATGCCTCCCTACAAAGAGCATTTAGTATGTTGGTTCTCAACTAGTAGGTTTTTTTGGTCTTATGTTCTAAAATAAAACAAAAACATAATACCCTGCTAGTGCTTAAAACTTTCTCAACCAGACTGTTACACAGGAATATTTTCAGGCAAATTTCTAGTCCCCAGTCTGACCATTCCAGGAACTCAATGCCTTAGAAAATGCCTTTGAACAAATCCCATGCCTGTTTCATTGTGTCATGTGTCCATTCAGTACAGAGTTCTCTGTAATAGCCCTTGTCAAATTGTTGGCTTTTAAGCAATGTACTGAAACATGTCTATCCTTTTAGTCATCTCTGTGTTTTTGCAATAGCTGATTGTGGTGCTCTCCAAACTGACAATTTGCTAGAAATGCTTTCAAATGTCCTCTTGAAAATGAAATCAGACTCACATATCATTGGCCAAAAGGATTTATAAAAGCAACACTCGTGACTGCATTTTGAAAGGAGAACACAAGAAAATTAAATAGGTGATAGATGAGCGATAATACCTTCAACTGAGATATTTGTGGAAAAATATAAAGTTCCTTTACTTTAATATACAATTTGTCATGGTGACTGTGGCAACCAAAAGAACCCAAAGAAAGAAAACCTAGAAAAATAAATGTTAGTATAATTAAATAGTACTTTAGAGACTGGAAATTAAGTTGTATAAAGTTACCTCTGTTTTGCTGCCCCAAGCCTCACTCTACTGACTTTCTGCTCTGTGTTCTGTGCGCCCAGGTGAGTATTTATAACCTTGGGGGCAAATTAGAATCACCTGGCTCAGACCTTGAACTAGATTTAACACTAGGATCTTGCTCTCAGACCCTAAGACATAACTGGTCTCAGCTGAGACCTGGGGTGTGGATCTTTTCAGATACAATTCATATATGTACATATAGATAACTCTGTAAGTACAACACACACACACATATATAGGTACCAATATGATGTTAATTAATGTTATAATGTTAGATATAAATATATCTCCTAATATATACATATTTATACTTTGTATATTATATATATGCATTTCTATGCATATGCAATGCACACCCACATTACTTATATGGGATTATATATGTGCACACATATATATGTGTGTATATTTAGATGAATAGATAGAAATGGGTATAGATATAGATGATTTAGATATACAGATATCTTTAAAATCATGCTTCTTGTAAATATCAGAGGCAAGTTAAATTACATTAAACACTTGGAATAGTGGTAATTTATTTAAAATCATTGCTGCTGAACAGCTGCTGTCCACAGATCTCTCTGAGTGATGTAATGAAGGGGAACAATGTTATGGGATACAGTGTATAAGCAAGAGTCAGAAAACATGGGTGCTAATCTCTGCTCTGTCATCAGTTTTGTAGGAAAACATATGAGCCTTTCTAGGCCGTGACACAAACATTTGTATGTGAGGGAATGAGCGTGTATCAGTGGATTTCCCAGTGCTTTCTCTTAAAATATGAACCTGCCTAAAATACTCCAGTAACCTCCCACCTCTCTCAGACTGAAACGAAACAAAACAAGAACTAAATGTTTCTAGAATGTCATAAAATTCCCATGTGTTTTGGATCTTCAAATATGGAGGCCCAACTATGGGACTTGAGCCTCCCCAGATTTTGATAGCTGCAGCGGGTCCTAGAACCAATCCCCTGCTGATTTGGAGGGACAGCTATAAAGTATATAAACCACATTAATTGCTTAGAAGAATATCTAGCACTTAGTTAAGTGGTGTTAGCTGTGTTAGCAAGTGTTAGCTGTTATGACCCATCAAATCTTCCATCTACCTCCATAGACTTGCTTTCATGAAGCTGAAAAGCAGGTTTGCTGTGCACACAGCTGTAGCCCCAGTGCCCTGTGTGGGGCTTCCATACAATACATGTCCAATATATATTGTTGGAAGGAACAATGACACACACATAGAATAATCTGGCTCTTTATGATTAGAAAGAGCATAGTAACTGTGACTAGTCCTAAAAACAACTGAAGAAAGATCTTAAGGCTGCAGGTTAGAAGTAAACACCTTTTGACTAAAAAGAGTTCCTATTGAAAAGTGCTCTGGGAGAGACACAGTCACTATATTTAAAATAACACTTTTTTATTTGCAACTCAGCTTCAGCAGGCACACTGGTAAGAACAGCAAAGGCAAGTATAAAAAGGAGATAAATTGATAAGGCTTTACATTTAAAACAATAGACTTAAATGTTGACACTCTATGCCCAGAAGAAGTGGAGTGGGGCACATGTGCCAATGCTGAACCAGTTGTCAGACTTGGCAAATACCTGCTTACCAGGCAGCTTTCATCCAGACCCTCTCAAGCCTGCCCCACTTAAGCCTCTGTATACTGCTTTTGAAGGCTGGGATAGATAAGCATTTTGAATTTCTTATTTCTTAGCACAATAATTTAGAAGGTAGTTACCTTTGTGGTTTTTTTGCTCCCTTTTTGCAAAAACAACAGATTGTTTTCTTAAAGACTTAATTATTCACCTCCTTCTTTGCTCTTTTCCAACTTCAAATAAGCTTTTGAATGATAAAGAAATTTTTTTGAATTAAAAAAAAGACTTCTGGTTGTTTTTCTAGACGCTTACAAAAGCAAAGTTGATAAAGTCATTGGAAACTAGACAATTGTATTAGAAGCTGAAGCAACATTTTGGTATGTTTTTAAAGGGAAGTAGAATCTGCCACCCCAAAATATGCTTCTTTGTCACAAGGATTATTTTTGGTTGATTATTTTTAAGAAACAGCAAGCACAGGAGAAGCTCTCCAAATTGGGAAGTTACCCTTTTTTTCAAGAGATATTTACACTTAGAAGGGAAACCTTCCTTTGTAAGATTCCTTCCTCTCAGAGCCAGGAAGAGAAGCATGACTAAACACTAACAACCTCTTATCAATGAAGAAAGCAACTTACTTAAATCTGCATGAAAACCGATACCCTCCTCTACTGTGCTTTGCCTGGTAATGTCCTATAACTGTCTTCACTTTCCCCACTCCAAGATCTTTCTTTTTCTTTAGCTGGAGGTGGTATTCAGGGAGTTACTCAGTTTTTCTAGGTCTAGCCCATGTAAACAGGAGGTATAAATGTTATTAAACTTCTGTTGGTTTTTCTCCTGTTAATATGCTTTTTATTACAGGGAGGGTCTCAGTGAAGAATCTAGAAGGGTAGAGAGAAAATTATTTTTACTCCCCTATATTTTTAAATATTATTATCTAAGGTAGATAATTAGGTTGAAATCACCATTAAGTGAGAGAGGGAGAGAGAGAGAGATCATGGTAAACACATGTTACCTTTCAATGTTTAGACTTTTTTCGTGTGCAGTTGCCATGTAGATAGATGCCTTTGGAAAACAAAAAGAAAATGATGTATTTCCCAGCACTGAGATGAAGAACTGCCAGACTTTCTCCTGCACGGAACCCACATTTGAATACTTATCTACCAAGTACATGATGTACAAAATTAATGTTTGCTTTTTTTTTTCTTGTTAACCTTGAATTAGCTGTAGAGATAGCTGCTAATCACAGCTTCTGAGACAGGAGGGAAGGTTGCAGGGCACAATCATTAAAAGAATGACACAGCCATTGAGGACAAGACAAATACTAGTTAAAACCAGCTAGCCCCAAGGTGGCAAAAGACTTCACTTTCTGTTGACCTTGAGCCTCATTATACATTCATCATAATATATCAGCATGCTAAAAGACACACCCACAGGTGCTATGACAGTTCTGAGGCTGATCATAAAAGGCAAAAACATGGGCAGTAGCCCAATTCCTGGAACTCTCTGCCCCTTCACATCACCCCTGCCCCCCCCCAATAGTCAGAATAATCGTCCCACTTGTTAGCTTATGAAATTACCCAGCCCATAAAGACTAACCACTCTCCCACCCCAGGGCCTTCTCACCTTCTGAGAGGGACCTCATTCCGTCTATGGAGTGTGTATCTCTCTAAATAGACTCACTTTCACTTTACCATGCCCTGCTCTTGTATTCTTTCCTGCGTGACACCAAGGACCCTCACTTGACAGCTCTCTCAGGAAATTGCCAGAGACTTGGAACATGACCATCCTCTCTCGCCCCCTCCTCTTGCAACACTTCCACTTAACAAAATCTACCAGATGATAGCAATGTGTGCTTTTAGGCACTGAGCTTACATTTTCATGATTAAATCATTTTCGTTACACTTTTGAAAACACTAAATATTTTTTGAAGGGTCATTGACATAATCGATGACCCTTAGGGATTTGGGTTTTGAATGTGAAATATAAAACCAGTTCCTTTAGCTAATATTTATATCAACTTCACAAGCAAGAAAGTGCAAGAATAACAACAAGAATTGAGGATCTGGAATATTGAAAATGCATCTATACTTCTGAAACCAAGCAGGGCCCTGTGGGGCCCTCCTGGGTACAAAACTTTTCCATGTCCCCATTTCTTGTTTGTAGGAAATAAGCTTCATTCAGCCTCCTAGAACTTTCCTGAGTACCAAAGAATGAATTCAAACAGTTGGCAATCAGGGAAGTAAGGAAATGTAGAAACCAAGGGGGAGAAATCAAGAAAAAATAGTGCAGCAATTAAAGCAGGATCCTGGCTTCTCCTCAAGGGATAGACAAGCAATTATCTTTGTGTTCTTCTGCAGGAACTACGGTCCCCACCCAAGTGAAGGATGGTAACTTCAGTCTGAGCACAAGATTCCTGGAGCACCACCCTGTTACCTCACCACCAACCAATCAGAAGAAAGTCACACACCTTGCATCCCTCACCCCCAAATTTGCCTATAAAAACTTCTCCCTGAAAACCACTGGGGAGTCTGGAGTTTTTGAGCATGAGCCACCCATTCTCCTTGTTTGATCCTACAATAAACATTTCTCTGCTCCAAACTCCTCTGTTTCAGTTTGGCCTCACTATGCATTGGCCACACAACCTTGCCTTTGGTAACACTTTACCCTAATGAAATCTATTTATTCACAGCCAAGCAACAAGATGTTTAAAACAATTATTTTCCTTGGAATAAAAGCCTAAATTGCATGCAACTTTGTCTTCTATTTTTTTCTAGTGCTTTGATGTCTCAAATTAAGGAAAAAAGATTACTCTTTATTAATTAGCAATTAACAATTGGATTAGGTCAGTAATTTTTTTTTTTTAATTTTTTGGTCATTGCTTTCAACTGCTCAAACACTAGCAAAATGGTGTCAAGTAAGACAATATTTATATAATTGTAGTTTACATAAATAGTGATAGTTATCTTAATTTCCTTTATTGTATTAATCTATATATACCATTTTTCTTTCTTAAGAAAAGAAAGCAGCAATGTAGAGCTAATTTTTTACCTTTGTACATAAGACTTTTTTTTTTCTTCTCCTAAGTACTCTTTCTGCTATGACTCAAAGGTTCAGAGGAACTCCTAGCTAATGTATAGGCATTTTGTGTGAAAACAGGCTCAACAGGGGAGACTCATCCAAAAAAAAATGTTTTTTCTTGATGTAACTAGATGAATGTTCACCAGGCTGGTTTCTTTTTCTCAAGAGCACAGGGAAATTACATTTGCAAGCCACCTTTGCCGTTAGGGTGGACCTATGTCACTATATGACTAACGCAATGTGAAAGAAAGTGATATAAAATTCTTCAAATCCAGAGCCTTAGAATAATTTAGCACATTCCACGTCTGTCCAAATATTGAAGACAAAGACGTCCAAGATGGAGTGCAATGGAAGACGCCTGGTTGCCTGAATCACCCCTTGGAGGAGAGCTATCCTAGAAGGTAGGCTTATGTACACCACCCTCAAGGTGAGCAAGAAATATAATTTAAATGGACTAAGCCATGGGGATGTGGGGATTTAGTTTTCAACTGCTAGTGAGAATTCCTCTAATAAAGTACTTGCTGTGTGCCAGCCACTTTTCGAGAAGCTTTACATTTACACACGGCGAAAACTGTAAGGTAATTACCAAGTGTACAGAAATAGCAATCTAATATCCAACTGAATTCAATAGTGCCCCTTGCAGAAAAGCACAGTCATTAGAAATACAGTTGATCCTTGAATAACATGGCAGTTAGGGGTGACAACCCTCTCTACGGTTAAAAATCTGCATATAACTTATAGTCATCCCTTGGTATCCATGATTGCTTGTATCCAGGGATCCACGGTTCTGTTACCAAACACATATTCGTGTGCCCAGTGCAATGAAAATGGGATTCATCCTCAAAAATCCCGAACTTCACAATGGTTTTCAAGGAGAAGTGTTTATAGGCAAACTTTGGGGTGAGAGATGCAGGGTGTGTGACCTTCTTCTGATTGGTTGATGGTAAGGTAACAGGGCGATGCTCCAGGAACCTTGTGCTCAGACTGAATTTACCATCCTCCACCTCGGTGGGGACCCTATTTCCTGTAAAAGAATTGAAAGATATTGTTATGTGTATCCCTTGAGGAGAAGCCAGGATCCTGCTTTAATAGCTGCACTAATGTTTCTTGATGGCTCCCCCTTTGTTTCTACATTTCCTTACTTCCCAGATGAGCAACTGTTTGAATCTGCTCTTTGGTACTCAGCCAAGTCTACGAGGCTGCAACCTTTAATAAGTCTAATCCCCTGCAAATAAGAAACTTGAGATGGGGAAAGGTTTTTATACCTGGGAGAGCCCCACAGCATCCTATTCTGGTTCAGTTCCTCATCAGCAAATTTAACCAACTGAGGGTCATGTTGTACTACAGTATTTGCTAATGAAAAAAAAAATCCACGTATAAGTGGACACACAGTTAAAACCCATGTTGTTCAAGTGTCAATTATAATTAGCAGATTCACAAGACAAGATCAGTTTCTCTCTACTATCAGAGCAGTAGAAATCATAGTAGAGTATCATAGTTATTCGGTACTTCAAAGGAAAAGATGATTATCTGGGGTTACATGAACAGTTACTAACTAATATTGAGTTCTTGTTCTGACAGCAAAGAATTCAAATAGATATTAGGGTCACAGAAATCACCTCAGTGAAGGAAATATATTTTACATGAAATTTATACTTGAAACTTCAATAGATGTGCAAACTTTATTCCTTTTTATATTTGCTATAATTTTGACCAAACTATATTTTATCTTAAGACATGTTCCTATTCATTCACATGGTAGTATACTGTCAAACATTGTCATATAATTAGCCAAATGTATGAAGAATTAATACTGCTTTGCTCACAAGTTGTAACTATAGTAAATTAGTAAATACCAAAGTGTAATTTAATATTATTGTTAGTAGTTGTTGGGAAGGGAGAAATTTTCCTCTGCCCTTCTAGCTTCTTCTGGATGGTCTAAGAACTAAATTGACATGAGACACATTAACTGAAGAAACATTTTAAAAAGTTTAAAAGCATATATACGTGGGAGAGACCCAGGAAGACTAAGTAACTCACCAACATGGCTAATGCCCTCACCTTAAATATAATCTTCAGCTAAAAAGGACAGAGAGTGTAGGGGGATAGGGGTTTAGGCATTCAGGGAGGAGAGAGGCAACTGACATGGGGATGGTAGACAAATGTTTGGTAAACAAATGTTTGCTGGGCCTGGCAGAGACAATAGGACACAGGGTGGATTCATCTCTAGACCCTGCCAAGTTTGCTTCACCACACTTAGTCCAGATTCTTTGCAGGTACCTCCGGTGCTAGCTCTATTAAAGGAATAAAATCCTTCAGGCAGTTAGTGGGGAGATCAAAGCATCTTCCTAAGTCTTTTGAACCTTGATTATTTTCAGCTTGAAATAATCTGCATGCCCAAGAGGTAATGTGGGGTGGCAAATTTTGTTCCCCTACCTAGTTAATGTTAAAAACAATATAATAATTTTCAAAATGCAAATCACTCATATTCTCTCTTTCCCAATACACACATCACGTGTATATATCCTTTGTTGTTGGCTGAAATTTTGATGAGGTAAAATTATCCTTGTGGGAGGATTTCAAACTGAATTGTGCTGCAGGTACTTCAAATATTATTTTTAGCCCAATTTGAAAATGTGCCCCAAGACTGAAAGACCAATGTGGCTGGAATCTTTCCATTGATTTTTTTTTTATTAAAATTCACATGCAAAGCAGGCTGTGTTGGCTTAAAATAAGCGGCAGGATAGTCATTGAAGACTTGTTTCTTTCTGGTTCTTGGAGAATTTATTCTTTTGTTCTTACAGCAAAGGTGGATACAAATGTTTCTAATATGCTAATGATATTTTAACAATTTCTTCATCTTAGTAAACAGTAATGTTTTTAAAGATTTTATTTCATTCTGGGAAATACTGAGTCGAGTTCACCCTATTGGAGCAGTTAGGAGATCAATTGGTGGCATCTGCTTTCAGTGGGAAGATGACACTGTGTTCCCATTTATTGAAAGAAGAATTATATGCATCTTCCCTAATCTGGGACCCTCTTATTTTCAGCCAACATATTAGCTACTTTTCTTTTTGGTGGCACCATGCAGCATGTGGGATGTTAATTCCCCGACCAGGGATCAAACTTGCGCCCCCTGCATTGGAAGCACAGAGTCTGAACCACTGGACCATCAGCTGACATTTTAGTCCTTAGTCAATTTTCAATGTTCATTTTGTTCTCTCTCTGTAACAAAAAAAAAAAAACAAAAAAACTGTGCTTTCAGTTTGCAACTTTATAGAAAGCATTTTATATTCAAAACATGCAACATTTCTCTCCCCACCCCGAAACAAAAACAACAAACCACTTCACACATCTGTCTCAGGCAGAATGATTGCATTCTGATGCCAAGTGTCTGATTTCAGAATTTAGCTGTGATACACAAGGCATGACAATAAAGTAATGAAAATGGCTTTAAGAAATGTAGCTCTAGTAGCTCTTGATCAAAGTATTTCAATAAAAGACATTTCAAAACTGTCATTAGCAATAGCAACCTCGTGGGTTAGCTAGAAAATAATAAGGTCAGTACAAAAGTTTTCATGAAGCTTTCTTGTCAAAACAGTAAGAGAAGTAAGAACTTAAGTAAAAAATGTCAACAATCATAATATTCATTTCTAAGGGGAATATTTGCGAAGGGAGTAGAAGTTAGACAAGCCAGTCCAGAGAGAAGTTGAGGACAGAAGACACAGGGAAACAGGGAGATGGTAATGTAGAACAGAATTAATGAGAAGAACTTTGAGATAAAAGAGAAACTTTTTAAAAAGAGTTTTCTGAAATTCTTATGTGTTTTGTATACAATGTCTATTCTTTTCCCTAAAAATGTCTTTGGTTAAGATCTCCATTATTACTGATGGCTTTGAATTGCATTGTCCATTTCGGTTTGCTGCTGCTTGATGTTGTTTTTAATTGTTTACAGGCATTTGTGTGTTATACATGTCTCTATGTGGAGGGACCTTGGCTCCAGATGGGCCAGCTATATTCAAGATAGTTAACTAATTTATTATTTGAATCAAGAAGAACAGAAGTTGCAGCAGCCATTCTGACAAATTATTTGTTCCTAAAAAAATAACCTACAGTAAATTTTTGGAAATAAAGAATGTCATTCTGATTTTCACCTTTTACCCAATAATATAATAATCCTGTGATGGTATTAATCAGTCCTTCCCCCTACTGCTATCACCCTAATCTTATATCAACATATAATTTAAAGAACAATGAGGAACCAATAGAAGATCATTGCAAAGTCCTTGTGCAATTAGGGGTTTAGACAAAGATAAAGTCAGAAGAATCTTCTGCTAAGGAAAAGGGTCTTTTTAATGAAAATATATTCAGGGATCATTTAAATTCAACATTAAGAACAAAGATGTGTATTGAGTACCAGCCACTGACTTGGGTGCTGGGGTATGGCAGAGAACAAAACAGACCAAGTTCTGCTCTCATGGAGTTTTCCTTCCAATTAGAGGAACTATAAACAATAAACAAATGCACAGATGAATATCTTTTGAGTTGGATGATGTTATGGGTATAAAGTGGTAAGCTACTGGGTAAAGAGTAACAATGGAGTTAGTGGGAGAATTCAGAGAACGAAAAGAAATGAGGACGGAAGCCACTCAGGTGTAAAAAATTAATAGAAACCTCTTTTCAATAGTGTCAGGACACCAGAAGGTGGAACTCTCACATTGTGCTACCATAGCTCAGCCCAAGAGGCGGCAGAAAGACTCTTCTTTCCTGGTAAGGACTCAGCCAATGAAAAGCCGTGGACTCTGTTTACTAAGGCCCTCCCCACTTCCTTTTCTCCTCTATAAAAGTGCTCTCCTGCCCTTGCCATGTGGGGACCTGCATGTGGCTCGCCGTGGTGGTGGATGAACTGCAATTCTCTGCTGATCTGGAATAAATCCATCATTGCTGGAGAAATATCTAGTAGTCTCAAGTCAACACAGGTATGTAAAGAATGGTCACTGCATACAGAAGTAACAGCAAGAGGTTGGCAAATTATGGGAACATGGAGGATCACAGGATAGACAGGGTGTGAAGAACAAAAGGGAGACTGATGCCAGGTGAGGAAAGTGTCGCAGATCATACAGACCAGGGCCTTGAATGCCAGACTCAGGCTTTCACAGTTAGTGACCTTCAGGTTTTAAAGAGAAGAGTGAAATGGACTGGGTTAAGCCCTATAAGGATTGTTCTGAGTAAAACAACCTGGAGGAGGGCAAGTTAGAAGGGGATAAGGTAGGAGTTATAAGAAGGAACAAGTTGAGAGATGCTGGTGCTTTAGACTAGTTAATAAGACGGTATATATTTTGATTTCAGGGCCTCCAGCATTTGCTGATGGATTGGGTAAGAGAGTGTGAGAGAAAGAGATGACCCAACCACAACACCAAGTTTTTCAGTACCAGTAAGAGGAATGGAAGCATCGCCTCCTGCCGAGAAGGAGAAGCAAGTTCCATGATGTTAGAGTGGGTGTGTGTGTGTGTGTGTGTGTGTGTGTATGTGTAGGGCCATTAGTTTACACTTGAGATTCCTATTAGACATCATATGAAAGGCAGCTTCTGGAATGTTACATATGAGTCTAGTTTGATAGAAAGAATCTGATATTTATTAGCACAGAGAAGGTGTATAATTCTATCAAAATCCTGTATGAGATCACTAAAAACATGATAGATTAAGACAAATTCAGAATCCTAACCATGAGACCCTATAATGTTCACATTTGGGAAAATGAGAAAAGAATGAGCGCAAGTGGTTGAGAAGGAATGACTAGTGAAAGAGACAAGTCCAAGAATGAGTTGTGTCCTGGAAGCAGTGGAAGGTCCAGAAAAATGAAGCAAGCAACTGTTATTTTTCAAAGAAAAGATAAAAAATTTTAGATGTCGTGGATTTGGCCTATGAAGACTGAGTAATGATTTTGCTAGGAGTCTGAGAAAAAAAAATTAAAGTTAGCAGGTGAAATATAATTTCTCATGTGAGACTAGGTACCAAGTTCATCAAAAGCAAAGTCGCATCCCTGCTGGCAGGCTGTGTGGGCCCTTAGGGGATTCAGGAGGAAACCAGAAGTCCTTACTGCAAAGCTGGGATCCAAGCATCTTGTACCCCTCTTCACCTCTTCTCTCCACCCCTCTCCATACACAGAGAACCAGGATCACATACAAACAATTAAGATTTGTAGCAGAGGAGAAGGGGCAGGGCTATGTTGTATACTGGGAAAGGGGTGGGTTCCCTAGAATAAGAAGATTACAGAGTCTGAGAAGGAAAGGGGAATGAGGTGTGTCGGAGAGTCAAAGAGTCAAGGAATTATCCAAGTGTTACACAATGTACAAATATGCAAATGATGAGACTTTGTAGTCTTACAACATCTACTGATGCTTATATTGGCCCAGGGAAGAAAAAAGTGATGCTGCTGAATTACATGGTTGCCTCTTATTTAAATTATGGCCAAACACTGCTTATTCCCTTATAGATTATTTAAGGGAATTGGGTTCCACAAGCCTGGGGGTCTATGACTCCAGTAAGTTTTATTCTACCTTCCCTACAAGAGACAATGATGGGTTATGCCTCCAAGATTATGACAGATTTATTTTCATAAATTTGGAGCTGTGGTGAGGATCTCCAGCATTTTCAATTTGCCACCTCAATTACTCCAGAACTTTCAGAATATACATTCACTCTGGTGACCAGACAGGAGTCCTCATCACCCACCTTTCCTGAACCACAGTTAAACTGTTAAAGAGAATTATCATAATAAAACTCAAAAGATGGGAAACACTTTAAATTTTGCTAATAACAGCACAATTGCCTAATTTTAATTTTACCTTTCTAAATTACTTCTTTGCTAGTTTTCCATGAAATTAATGATTGCCTGAAACTTAGCAGAAAAGTGGCAAACAAGAAATGATACGTTCATTGTGACTTGACAAACAGAAGAAGATAAAATGATGTCTGCAGTTCAATGAAGGCCATAGTTGGAAACTGGAATTTAATAGAGAGGATGAGCTGTTTAGCTATAGATCTCAAAAACTGTTTTGGCAGGGGAATCAGAAACTTCTCCAGAAGGAAAGTTATACCTGTGGATCTGTTTATAAAAATAGAAAAAGAAAAAAAAATATGTTTTAACCACTATTAAATTGGACCTGAAGATAAAACCTTTGAAACATACCTAGATTTTATTAAAATCATATTTCACTTGGAGAAAAACTTTCTTTTTTAATGACTGGTTTCTTACTATGGTACCAGTGAAAGGTATTTGATTTGATTTCTTTTCAACTTTATTATTTAATCAAACATGTTTTACATTTAAATTTATATGCATAATATTTAACTAACAATTTTTTTATTCTCATGTTTACTTCTAGTGGGTTGAATTCATAGTTCTTCCAAATAGGCTTGCAAATTAAAGCATGAAAATACATGCTTATGCTATACATTAAGGAAAAAAATAGTTCTCTGATTTGACCTCATTTTAAACAAATTATTTTGCATTGATAAATAAGACGTACCAAAAAAAAGGAAATATGGCTAATTTCCCTTCAATTATTTCTGAAAAGCAACTTCACTCAAAAGCTGAAGGTAGAAAATATGCTTTTTCTTAATGAGATTTTATTAAGATTACTTGTTTACTTCTGCCAGTCAAATGTGACCTTTATAATATAGTATTTGTTTAGATCTAGTGGAGATAAATTGAGTGCACTGATTCTAAATTGAAGATCTATTAAGTAATAAGCAGGATGTAGTTTTATAATCACCTTCAGGTTATAAACAACATTTACCGCAAGATCAAAACATGTTGACTTAGAAAAAGCAAATGCAAATTAAAATGGGAGAGATTTTAGAAATGCAGTAAACAGAATTATAAGATGTGGTACTATTAAGAATTTTAAAATACGTCTAATTTCTTTTGATTAACTGGTGTTTATGCTCTAGAACACTTATTCAACCAAAATTTTATGGAATTTTATGAAATACATTAAAGTCTTTTCTTGGTTTAATAGATAACAATATTTAAGACAGAGGTATTTAGATTTCTTTAAGGATTAACTTGAACAGTCACCAGATTTTTTCCTGCTGCTTTTGGTTTTAGTTTGCTGTTATAAGTGAAGGAGAATAAGTGTTCCTCCTCTGATGTCAAGTATGAGGCCACAGGAAGGATGTGTGTGTGTGTGTGTGTGTTGGGGGTGTATGTTGATAGCACTGCTGCTAGTTCCTCTGTAAACCTACTTCACTATTTTATGCAAATAATTCCCAGAAAGGATCAATTTATTAAGAAGAATTAAAAAAAATTCATGTCCTCAGTATTAGGTGGTATGTGAACAAGTTGAAAAAGTACACTACATTAAAAATGAAGTTGTAGGGAAGTTTCATAAGTTATTTTTTTAATTATAAAATATTTTTTGCAAAAATAATGCTGAGAAACGAAACTGATTATATAATGGCATTCCAATTTTTGTTTAAGAGACACTTTAAAAATATAAACAGAAAGGTTCACTTCAGATACTATAGGAGAGTCTATTAATAAGTGTCCTTCAAATAGGTTTATTTGTATTTATTATAAATTGTAAGGAGAAGCAATAATTTTTTAAACACTAGTATTTCACTATTTAAAGTAGCTGCTGTGAAATCTTTACTAAATGCACCCGTTACAATAATATAATTTTAACAATATTTGGAAACATTAACCCCATGTCAACTTTAGGATATAATCCAAACAATTTAGTGTGTCATTTAAGGCAGGGGTTCCCAACCCCTGGCCCGGGGTCTGATAGGGGTCCTCAGCCTTTTAGGCTCCAGGCAGCACAGCAGGAGGTGAGTGGCAGGTAAGCGAGGGAAAGTTACACCTGCAGCTCCCCATCGCTCCCCTGTGCTAGCATGACTGCTTAAACCATCCCCCTCCACACCCATCCATGGAAAAATTGTTTTCCATTAAACGGGTCCCTGGTGCCAAAAAGGTTGGGGGCCACTGACTTAAGGTCTCTGTGTACATCTCTAGATTTGTCTTCTAAAATTTGCAAGTAGTACTATCACATTGATTAAAGTATAGTTGAAAAATATAAATAGGAATATAAAGCTAAAAAAATCCAGCTTTTCTATCGTCATACTTGTGTTTCCACCTGGAAGAAATGCACTTTCCTCTATTCACATCCTTCAATACCGGAAACAAATATGTCCATACCACCCCAGGTGAAATTAATTAGTGTCTCACGTGTCAGCTGAGATCAAGTACATATACCAGGTTCCTGGGTGCACAGTCTGACAATTATTTATATTGTAATAATAATTTTCCCCTTTTGCCAATAAATGTGTAATTTATATCGATCAACTGAACAATCAATCAATGATCAGAAGAGAGTTTTGAAATATTTCTTAAGAATATTTCTCACAGCTATGCTCTCTATATCGGGATCACAATGTCTCAATTTAAAGTTGGAAATAATCAGACTCATTCTCCTTCATTCTAAAGCATCATGCGTGTGGCCTCCCATTTCTGATACTGTAAATTTTCTGGCAGAGTCCATGAAAATCTGAAACACTGGTTTGTATTGTTTGAGCTATCTAATTACTAGGAATAACTTTCCTTTTGCTGAAATCAGTTCACTTTTGCTTCTAGTTCTCTCTCTTTTCTTTTCTTTTTAAATTTATTTATTTTCTTTATTTTTGGCTGCGTTGGGTCTTCATTGCTACTCACAGTTTTTCTCTAGTTGTGGCAAGTAGGGGCTACTCTTCGTTGTGAGGCGAGGGCTTCTCATTGTGGTGGCTTCTCTTGTTGTGGAGCACTGGCTCTAGGCATGTGGGCTTCAGTAGTTCTGGTACATGGGCTTAATAGTTGTGGCTCATGGGCTCTAGAGCACAGGCTCAGTAGTTGTGGCCCACAGGCTTAGTTGCTCTGTGGCATGTGGGAATCTTCCCGGCCTAGGGATCGAACCCATGTCCCCTACATTGGCAGGTAGATTCTTAACCGTTGCTCCACCAGGGAAGTCCCTTCTACCTCTCTTTGAAACAAAAATTGAGACAAGGTTTTGCATCCTGTCAACTGGTTCATTCGTCACCTAGATATGTCCTTTGTATACATCCAGGTCCTTCTTCAACATATCTTAAACACACCTGTGATAGATGTTCCTACACACTATCCTTCCACACAACAACTGAGTTTATGGTTCCATCATCAATTTACTCAAAATTATTTGAACTCTAATCACAGTTTAAATATCTGTTTATACGTCTTATCTGTCTTACTTGAGTTTGGTCTCTTTCAAGACTACAGAGAAATACTCCATCTCTGTCTGTCTATCTATCTATCTATCTATCTATCTATCTATCTATCTATCTATCATCTATCTATCTATCGTGCTTGAAACAACCAGTGAATGAATGAATGGGTAGAAAATCAGAGAGAAAATGTACAGAAATTGTAAGGAGCAGAAGAGCATATATTAACTTTTCTAGGGCAAACTGTATTCATAGAAACTGAGGGTAACTTTCAGTAAGCCAAAGTGTGCCCTGTAAGTGCACATTCATTCTTTCACTAAACATTTATTGCATAACTACTACTATGCCAGGCACTGACCTAGATGATAGTGATAAAGCAGGGCAAGAACCTAATATAATATGAAAAATACAGTTATTCTTCATGAAATTATGCACGTGATAAATAACTCATCATTTTTACTATATTACTTTCATTGCTATAGCATTCTAGCATCTAATTGGACTACTAATAATGCAATACATTCAGGTCTTCTTGGGCAGGTCCTATGTTTTTCTCTGATTATTTCATATGAGTGGATAGTTTGAATGGTATTAATGAATCCACTGGTTAGATCAGCTTTAGCCAGTTATAAGCAAATAGAATTTTTGATTGAAGAGAGTATATTTCATTCAACACCTTTGCAACACTGGTTTTCTTTGGATTTCACCATTCAGTATTCAAATGACCATCATTAACTTGCTATATTGATGGTCCTCCAGAATTTCCATTCACATAGCAAATATGGATTTTCATATAAAATTTGACAAATATTTTGAATTACTGTTGAGTGGCACTGCCTGTCAGACAAAGAAGTCTCTGATACATCACAAGATTTGTCTGAACAGCAACATTGTACATTCATGAATGCTAATCCAGATACTCTCACACCATCTCTGTCACTTAAGTGTAAGATCAACGGAATTTTTAACATTTTATCTGTGCAAAGCACACGTGTACATACGGGAAGGGAACATCATTTATTTGTGAGACTTTTGTATTATTCTCCCAGGTGTTTCTTCCAAAAGCATTTATTTGTAAGAAAACTAACTATGACTTGATTTAATTTGTAAGTTATTTTGAAACCCTTCTCAAGAGTTTCCAAATCATTGATGCTTTAGGAAGGGATTAAATAAAATAAAATTAACTCACAGGAATTCTTCATATTTGTTTTCTAGCTAAAAAAGTAGCTTCATGACTTCAGCTGCTTTTTAATTAAAGCTTGTTTTTGTTGAAAACTCTGTGAACCCACATGTTTGTTACTATTTGTATTCACACAGTAGATATTAACCACTCTTCAAAGAAAAAGCAAAAACTTTCCCCCTCAAAGAGAAAGATGAGAATGGGGGTGTAAAGCAGATGCAAGACACAACCAGATGGAAATTATTACCCATTAGCCTGCAATCAGCATCCTAGAAGAAAAGACTTTAAAAGCATGAAAAGCTACAGTTTTCTCTTATTGCTATACAAGGCTAATACTGCACTCCTGCACTTAAATACACATTTCAGCAGGTCTCCAGCTATGGGAGGGAAGTTCTGATGATCACACAGAAAACAGAATCATTGAAAAGTTCATGCTGAATAGCAAGGCTGAATTTCTGCTTTTTCCCTTGATATATGCTTTCCCATTCATCCTGTACAGAATATTCTAGCATGTGAAATTAGCTTAAAAATACAAAATAAAACAACAAAATTGAAGGTTCTAAATTATTTTGTTAAGATCAGTACTATCATGGTATATCCAAGCTGAAAACAGGGTCCACGGTCATTACTGTAACTTCATTGTCAGCAGAAAGCTTAGAAACAGTACTGTTTATCCCTCACCCCTCCCACAATGAAGCATGTAGATGGGAATTGCAACAGAAAAAAAGCCAAAGCAGAAAGGGTAAAATCATTTCTTGTATTCTTCTCCATATTGTATAAGAATTTTCAAAGTAATTCTGTTCCACATGTTCCTGGTTTTATAGCCTCAGGGAACACTACCCATAAATACATGGCTTTGTCACCAGCAAATATAATGCCTACACTTGGCTGGTTTAAACAGAGTCATCAGATGATGCCCTTGAAAGTTAGAGAAATCACTTTTCTCAGCTCACCGTGGCTCTTTGTGAAGCATTTTAAGAATATGAAAATCTATTCATGGAATAATAGAGATTCTTTAGTAATGGTCTACAAAATATCATATTTCATTGAATGTGAAATATCAGGTATTCAATAAAAAAGAAAACAGATTCTTCACTTAAACATAGAGAAACTATTAATTCTAAAATCGAGGGCATTTTTGAATTCCAGAAAGGTGTTTATTTGATACCAATAGTTTCCTTACGTAGCTGCTTAATACTGAATTGCTATTGGCTTAATAATTAATTGTCATTTAATTACCTCCATTTACAGTGAGTTTCTCTGGTGATAGTATTAGGAGATTCTACTGAAGATATCAAATAATGTAGCATAAAGCATACATCAAATGCAAATGTTAGACTATTTTAAAAACACATTATGCCTTGTGAGAATATCCAGACAATTCTCTCATCCTACATGAGTGGAAGATACTTCTTTCCTACCATATGTCTGAGAAAATTTATTTCTGTACCATAAAGCATTTAATTGTGGAAATTATTACATATACTACTCTCTAATCATCACAGAATACTTTATATTCTTCTTTAATATTTTCAAAAGATGAGCTACTAAAATTTAACCATAGTTAACTAACATACCTGTGCTTATATAAATATATTATATATTTTATATTTATATTCATTTTTATATATTTATGGAATTTCAACTATTTTATTTTACAAAATACGTGGGACCAGCCTATTGAACCGCCACAAAATAGAGAAGTGTAAGGAATATACAAGGAAGACTTGTGTACGAAGAGTATAATACATAAGGAATGCACATGATGTAGATGAGTGAAAGGAGATGCTCCAGGGGTCCTGCATCCGTGGGACAATATGGCTCCCAGATATCCGACTGTGAGGGACTGAATTGGCCAATAGCCGCAGCTGCTACGCTCTGAGATACACCCCATGCTGATGCTGGCAGATGCATTTCCTAGGGTCTGTGGCCAGCTGATGGTTGAGGACAGCAGGGGTCCTGAGGCATATCTGTTCGTGAGGGAAACTCTGGCTCTTGAGACAAATGTGACTCTTAGAGTTGAAGAGCGCCCTTCCCTCTCTTTTTCACAGGGTTTCAACCTGTTTCTCAGATGATGAGTCCCGCCGACCTCCAGCTCTCCACTTACCCTCCCAGACATTTCTGCCCCGAATCTCTTGCATGCTTAATCCCATCTAGTTGCCTGCTTCTTGAGGATCTAGAGGAACACGGATAGGATGGGAAGAACTCTCCAAGAGCGAAATTGCTGAGGACATATTTTGAGCTCCCATTTAGGCACCAGGCCATGAAGGTTGGTGTGCTAAATGCACACTGGACTCTATGTTCCCTCAGAGAGCTTACAAACCAACACTGAAAGTTGAACAAAAGGCCACCTTTAATCTTGTATTGTGATAACGATTAGAGGAACAGAAATTTGTACATCCTCAACAGCACCAGACCAATATAAATGTATATTTATTATTTTATGTGAAAATATAAAACATAGGGCAGCCTCTCTGAGAGGACAGATCAGTGTATTGTTGGGATGAGACCTCAGAGGACCTCCAGAAGTGACAGAAGATATTTGAGGAAGGTGAAGCAGGAGGAAGAATTCAGTCATGAGCACGAAGAAGAATTTGTATTTGCTGAGAGGAAGCATTTATACTTTTGTGACTTGTCCGATGGGAAATGTGTAAGAGTATTTTACATTGATATAGAAAAGTACATCAATATCTCTGAGATGCTCGTTTGTAAGCTAAGAAAAATAATTGTGCTAAAAACAACCATAGTGTGTCCTTCCACCAGAGGAAACCAGATTTCAGGCAGAAAACATGGGCTCTAACTCGGTTACATCTGATACAATCTGTGCAAAATCACCTTGAACACCACATTCCTCAGTGAAAAATGTAATGGCTGTGAGGATTAAAAGAGATCACATTCAGAAAAAACTCCTAAATCCTTGGCCTCTTTCAGGGCTCATATGTACCCATATATTTTACTCTTTGCTAAGCTATATCTCTGCAAAAATGAAAGATGCATCTGGTAACAAAAATGTGTGAACTCAAGTCGTGTTTTGGTGAACATATGCTAGAGTGTAATTTCTGAGGAGGAAGGAATTTGTATTGGTTTTGTTTACTGATGTATCTCAAGGACCTAGGGTGGCACTGGCCACACAGATAGTGCTCAGTAAATATGTATTAAATTAACAGAAAAACAAGGCATTGCTCCTAAAGCAGAAGAGTTTTTTTGCTGACTACCTCCTACCTAGCCATATCTGGTACAAGACTTAAAAAAGAGGCATTATTAGATTGGAAATATTAGAGCTGGAACTCTGCTCATAATGGTAACTGGATAAATGACAGGTGCCTCATGATGATAATTATGGGCATGTGGAAGTTTTCAACACAAAAACTGGGGTTAGAAACTGCATTAACAAGAGGAAGATGGTTTGTAATCTTTTATCTATATTCTATTAAGGGCGGTATCATGGATTTGGTGTTAGCAAGTATAGAAATAAAGGTTTCCACACACACCCAATAAATAAACAAGAATCCTCCCCCTCCCCCCCCCCACACACCTGCATACAGCACAGGAATGGGCCAGGGAGTTTTTTTTAATCGGTTTGCTATGCAGAGGGAAATTTGTGCTTCTACAAAAACTCTAAGAGTAAACGTTACTAAAAATGAAGTATTGGCTCAATTATACAACTCAGGATGTGTGTATATCGATATATAGTTGTTCTCTTAAAACTGCACCCACACTTTTTTTGAAGTTGTCTAGGCGATTTTCTATTTTCTACATTATGTTTTATTTTGAATAAAAAGTTTTACATACTCTAATATATTCATATTATATATAGAATATATGTTTGAGGGGGTTCTGGCTGGTTTTTCCACAATTTGGTTTTTACGTCTTCATATTTCACTGGGAGGAACAAAAATAAAAATAGATTCTCAAATTGTGCATCTGTCTTATTCTGTAATTACGGAGTGTTTTCATTTAAAGTTTCTATATGGCTCCTTCTTTAGGAAAAAAAAAAAGATTGCTGCACGAACACACATGTCGTGAGTAGTATTTCTTTAAATCTGCCAGATAAAACTTTTCTTTCATTGCTTTTGGGGCAGAAACTTCTCACTCATCATTGTGCTGAATTCCCTTCACAAAAGCCATCTGGTCAATCACCCACTTTTTCTCTAGTTCCTTAGGGCTCCTGCTCTCAGCCTCAATACCATAATTCCTTCTTAGTCACGCCCTTCTTACATTTGCACAAAGACCATGACCCAGATCAGATCTGACCTTGTCACTCTGTCCTGAAATTGATTTATAGGTATTCAGTTCCCCCAGGGAGGAGAGGTTGTCCTCGCCTCCCAGGCATAATAACATCTCCAACAGGCTGCTTCAAGATCAGTGTCAACTCACTCTATTCTCCCCAATGGGCATTGCCAGAAAGACATTTCAGCATCCATCTGTTTACTCCAGTAAAAACCTTTTCATGTCTCTGAGCCTCAATTTCCTGTAATAATGATAACTGTAATCTGTAATAATAATAACTCACCCATTCATCTCCCAAATCTATTGTGAAAATAAGAAATAAAAGATAAAAGTTCTTTTAAGACAGTATACAAAGACACAGTGCTATTATTTTTAAGAAAACCTGGCTAAAATGTTTCTGAACTACAAAGGAATTCTATCAGAAAAGAAATATACATGGTGGAAGTTTAAAATAGAGTTTCTCTGGTGTGTGTAAAACACCATGTATTAAACCACCCCAATTTGGGCTGCCACTGAGCTCATTGTTACAACGCTTCAGTGTTCTGACATGTCTCCTTGGTATAGATCAATAAATTGACCATCATATATTGATGAACCATATCATTTCTAACACCCAAAGAGGAAATTCATTGTTCATCTACTTCTGTATTTCTGACACAAGTCAAAGTGTTCTACTTACAGGAACAGCTGAGTTTGTCAGCTCATCACCCTTAGTAACTTTCAAGAACAAAATGTGGACTTGCAAGCCATGATATATCAGAAACAGTATTACTAAGTTTTCTTAGTGATTGCTACTTCATTACTGTTTTGACTTAAAGAAAAGTTAAGAAAATCATGAAATTTTAGATAATAAATGCTAAGGCTTTTTAAAAGATTTACTGAACACAGTAGTATTTTCCCCCCAGACACCTTACTCAATGCAAATGTAGTAAATGCTTTTCAGGCTGCGTGTCCAGTTTATGACCATTAACTCTTCTTTCAGAATTGATCTTCTGTAGGGGAAGAGGTCTAGCAGTCATGTTTGAAAAAAATCACCTGGTCATAGTTGATTAGACCAAGAGTGGACTCTTGAGAAATGCTCAAACTATAACATCCTCCATGCTCAAAACCTGAATATCTGCATTTGGAATTCAGAAACAGTCCCTATGTATGTCTTGAAGCATATGTGATTTGAAACTGAAAGAGCTGCTATCCGGTTTTGCTCCATTATGTGGCTAAAGAAGTAGAAAAGGTTGATTTGCACACACACACACACACACACACACACACACAGAGTGAGGGTAAGAGACAATGAGAGCCAGAGTAAGAGTGAGAGCAAGAGAGGGAGAGAGAACCATACATCAAGCAGAAATAAAACAACAACAACAAAAAAGAGACTGACTCTTTCGAAAGGCTGGAAAAAGAGTTCCCCCAAATATATCCAGATCCTTATCTCTGAAAATTGTGAATGGTACCTCATATGTTAAAAAAAGGAGGGGGTAATCATTTCAGATATGATTAAGGATCTTGAGATGGAGAGATTATCCCAGATAATGCAGATGGGTCCTAAACGCAATCATATGTATCCTTATAAAATGGAGAGATGTGGAGATTGAACACACACAGAGAAAGAAAGCGGTTTGAATAAGCTGACCTTGAAGAATGGATTGATGCAGCCACAAGCCAAGGAATGTCAGCAGCCACAAGAAGCTGGAAGAGGCAAGGAACACATTCTCTCCTAGACAGACTGAGTCTGGCCCGGCCAACACCTTGGTTTCAGATCAATAATAACTTCAGACTTCTATCTCCAGAACTATGAGAGAACACGTTTCTGTTATTTTCAGCCGCCCTGTCTATGGTAATTTGTTATAGCTGCCACCTTAAACTCATACACCAGTTGACTTTAATTTACTCTTTCCAGTTTCTTTCTGGGGTCTCCCTAATTTCTGCTCTTGTGTTCCATGATCCAAGAAAACACAGAGTAATTTTATATATTACACTTTCTATCTCAAGTTGTGTTCAATGACTAACAACTGACCCCAAAATAGCAATATACTATATGAAAACAATTCAAGTAAATTCATAGGGAAATTAAACATTATATACAAGAGGTATTGGGTGAGCTTTTGTATAGGCTTGGGCATGTAAGTTGCTTTGGTTAAAGAAATGTGAGTGGATGTGCAATATGCCTGTATGAGCAGAAGCTTGAAGAGACATCACATGGTTAGAGTCTTTCTATCTTTCAGAAGACCAGCAAAGATACCCAAATTTTAATGATAGAAAGATAGCTATAATATTTAAAATACATCACAGAAAATATAATGCTTTGAAGAATTATAAAGAACCATAAACTGTACACTAGATACATAATATAATTTTTGTATGAATCACTAAAAGCATGAAGACAAGTGATATTTTAGATGGATCTTGAAAAAATGACAAGAATATAGAGAGCTAATCTTGGTGATATATATACATAAAAATAGATTTAGTGAGAATGGCATTCCTATCATTCGATGTATTGGGGAAATGCAAGTAATACATTTTGGGAAAATCAGAAGTATCGATGTGAAAATACTTGCACATAAACTCTGAAAGTCAGAGCTATCCAGAGAAACAGAACCAACACACACTGTGTGTGTGTGTGTGTGTGTGTTTGCAGACCAAGAGTGAGAGAAAGAGAGAGAAGAGAGAATTTATTTTAAAGAACTGACTCATGTGATTGTGGGGCTTGGCAAGTCTGAATTTGCATGGTGGGCTGACAAGATGCAAACCCAGAGGAAAGTTAATGTCGCAGCTGTAGTTCAAAGGCAGTTTGGAGGCAGAATTCTCTCTTCCTTAGGTGACCTCATTTTTTTCTCTTAAGGTTTACAACTGATTAGAAGAGTCTCACCAGCATTATGAAATTTGATGTTTCACTCAAAGCCTATTGCTTTAAATGTTCATCTCATCTAAAATACAGCTTCATGATGGCAACTAGACCAAATATCTGGCCACCAGGGCTTAGCCTAGCTGACCTTGAAATGAACTATCACAGGTAGGGTACGGTATACCTCTACTTAATTTAATAATTTAACTTTTCTGAGTGGGCAGACCCAGGATCAGAGATTCAGGAAGAATCATCAATTGGTGAGTGTCAAGAAATTTCTAGTGAAGAGCCTCATTTATCTTCTTTTATGTTCATTTCTTCTTTCTTAACCAGTCTTAGCTCAGTGTAAATTATACTTTATATTTTTCCAGAAAATACTTTGACACCTATATTTGCAATATTCTCTTATTCTTAATATTATTATGTCATATATATAATGTCATTTTTCTAGAATATGAATTATATAGTTTTTAAAAATTATTTATCAGTTCTTCAATAATTTGTAATATGCATTTTCAATTAAGCCCACTCTCAAATAGCACTATGTATGTTCAAGTGTCCTGCAGTCAACTTATTGCAAAGTATTTCCAATTCCTCCTTCCCATCTCTTGTAATATTGCTGTCAGTTATTTCACTCCTATGTACCACAATTACTATTATTGCTTTAATCAAACCATTTTCTTTTAAATAAAGAATGAAAAAATATTTTTACTGTCATTTATTCCTTCTCTAATGATCTTCCATTTTTACATGGATCTAATTTTCTTAGGCATATAATTTTCCTTCTGTCTAGAGAATTTTTAACATTTCTTGTATAGCTGGTTTTCTGGCAATACTTTAATTTTTCAGTTTGAGAGATCCTTTATTTCTCATTCACTTTTGAAGGATAATTCCATTAACTGTAGAATTTTAGGTTCTGGTATTTCACGCCTCTTTTTTCTATCTTCCATTAATTTTTGAAAGTTCTAGGGCATTATTGCTTCACAAATTACTTTTTTCCCTTTTACTTCTCCTTCTGCCTTTCCAATTATACCTGTGTTACACTTTTTCGTAGCTCACATTTCTTGGATTTTCTCTTCTTTTTTCTCCAATTTGTTTTCTCTTTACATTTCAGTTTGAAAAGTTTCTACTGACATATTTTCAAACTTCTCGATTTTTTGTTCTTCTCTGGGTCCAGTCTACTGATCAGGTGGTCTTTATTTCTGTTACAGCGTTTTTAACATCTAGCATTTTTTTTTTTTGATTCATTGTGAGAATTTCCAACTCTATGGTTATATTATCTATAAGTTGTTACATCTTTTCTATTTTTTCCACTAGAGCCCCTAACACGAGTCATTGTTATTTTTAAATATTTGCTCTGATCATTCTAAAATCAGTTTTGTATTTGAATATGTTTCTGATGACTGTCTATTTAGACTGTGCTGTTTTCGACTTTTGTCATGCCTTGTAATTTTTTTGTGGAAGTGCTTGCTTTTTACCTACAGATGCAGGAGGTTTCAAATTTCTTTATTGTGCTTGATTCTGTCTCCTCCTAACTTTGGGCTTTCCAAAGCACTCCTCATTGGAGGGTTTGCATCTTGCAGGTCTGTTCGTTGAACTCTATGGTAATTTCTGTAGATCCATGTTGGCATGTGGTTAGGTGTGGGGAAGAGGGAGTATTCTATAACCTTCCAACTAAACCTCAGGTGTTTACTGGGCCCATGTCTCCAGGCTGTGTCCTTCACAAGGGTTTCTTCAGTGGTGTAACTTTTTCTCCTGTTGTCTCCAACTCACTTCACTGGCTGCAGCATTTTTCATCTATTTCTTTATAACCAAGACCCTGGTTGACCATGTTGATTTCTCCCCTTGGAAAAGACAGGGAGGTCAGATGGGGCTGATGTGGAAGAAAATCCCTTACTCCTATGATGCTAAATTTCTAGTAAAATATTTTACTCTAGAGAGTATGCCTTTGTTCTAGTGAAAGCTTACAGCATATTTCACAACGATTACTCTTCCTCTACCCCATCAGACCCACTAGAGTTTTGTTCTCTCACTTTCACCATAATATCCTGTTGCATTCGTTATGGTAAATGTCATGAAAGTGTAGGTTTCCTTAACTCTGGAGCCCTAAGGTGTTTCTCACTCTCATGCTTGTGTAGATTCAACCTCCAGCAACTAAAATACAGTTGACCCTTGAACAACATGGGTTGGAACTGTGTGGATCCACTTATACATGCGTTTTTTTTTCAATAGAAATACTGCACTACTATACAATCCATAGCTGGTTGAATCTGCAGATGCAGAACTGGGGATATGGGGGGCCAACTCTAAAATCATACCTGGATTTTCCACTGAGCTGGGCGTGGATATCACCTGACCCCCATGCTGTTCAAAGGCCAACTTTCTATTAGCATTTAAGTGCTCCAGCTAGTTTACAGCTCTAGCAGATTTTGTTTCAAATAAACAGGTCTTAGCTGTGTCTCTCTGGATGTACCTGGCTCTTCAGATATTGGGGTAATAGTACCCTGTTACCTCAGATCTCTGACGAGTCTAACAAATGTTATTCATGTTCAGTTTGTTAAGCTTTTTCTTGTTGTAAGTGTGGGTCTGATACATTTCAATTTCTTTCTATGCCACAGCTGAAACTGGGCATCCCCTTTTGAAACACATTAAACTGAATTTGTTACCTTCAGCCCTTACTCTGCTTAGCTCCCTGCATGACAACATACATTTCCATCAGAATTTTAGATAACTTGGGATATGTGTCAGTTCAGGCTCTGCTCTCTTTCTCTCATTGACAACCACCTACCACTCACTCAGTTTCCCATACTGATTGTCTCTGACTATGATGGTTTGACTTGTAATTTTTTGACGTAATGATGGTGAGAAAGTGATGTGCATTTAGTAGAAACCATACTTTGAGTTTTAAATTTTGATCTCTTGGTATATTATTCAATAAATTATGAGATAGTCAACACTTCATTACAAAATAGGCTTTGTGTTAGATGATTTTGCCAACTGTAGGCTAAAGTAAGTACACTGAGCATATTCAAGGCAGGCTAGGCTAGCTTATGTTGTTTAGTAGGTTAGGGGTATTAAATGCTTTTTCAACTTATAATATTTTCAAGTTACAGTGGGTTTATTGGTACATAACCCCATCATATGTCGAGGAAGATCTGTACTTGGATACTACAATTCATTTGCACTTGACTTTTCTAGTGTTTGGAATGTGTTTATTGACCAGAGGGATTCCCATTCATCTTCCATTTCCAGCTCCACCATGCAATTTACCCTGAATGCCTAGGAACTAATTCTGAATTGCCTGTATTCATAATCGAAGTATGTGTGTTTCTATTTTAGCATTTGTGATTAATATTACACCTATTTTTATGCACCTGTCACCCAACTAGAATTTGTTTCTTGACTACAGGACATTGAATCTGGGAATCTAATATCTTGATACATCAGCCCATGAAATTTGATTCAATTGACTCAAGGGTGCTCCTAGAAGAAAGTGAGGTGGAGTGATACCACAGGAAGGAAGAGAAATTGGGAGAATATTAAAATATGCTAAGTAAGGAGCCCTAAACTAGCATTTTATTCATGGATGTAGAAATGAGTTTGACATTTGAAACACTATATGAAGAAGAATCTATTATTCTTGATGGCGTATAAGTTATGGAATATGATAGATGGAAGAATCTCCATGACTCTAAGGGTGAGCTATGTGACAGCGATAGTAAAAGTGAGGTCAGAACGAAGAATTGTTATGTGGAAGTTTGGTTTGTAATACATGATAGATTAGAGGCCATCCAGTGACAAAGATCCAGCCAGCCTTTTGAATTATTGCAGCCTGGAGTTCAGAATATAGATTGAGGTTTGGAAGGCAATTGCAGCAAAGTGGTTATTGGGTACAAATTAAATGGGGACATGGCATGGTGGAAAAGGCAACAATAAAAATAAAAAAGAGACATCTAAAATGTGTACAGTGAATGTAAGGGGTAGGATTCAGAAAGAAGGTAAAGCTAGTGCGATATTGTTAAAGTCAACAAAGGGGACTATTATACGAAAGAATGTTATTAATAAAAATATTAATTTCATCAAAATTTTAAAAGTAAAATGTCTTAATGTTATATAGGCAATTAGAAATTTTATATGGAAGAATCATATTACCATAGACACATAGAAATAGATAAATATACATAGTGAAAAAATAATTATCTTTCACTGTGACTTTCTATTCAGATAGAGCAAGAGAAAGCGAATAAATCTGGGGTCTCAGCATAAGCAGGAAAGAAAGTGAATGACTGACAGCTAACCGCCAGAAGCTAGGAGAGGGGCATGGACCAGATTCTTCCTCATAGCTCTCAGAAGGAACCAACTTTACGGACACCTTGATCTTGAACTTCCGACCTCTAGACCTATGAGACAGTGTATTTTTGTGTTTATTGCCACCCAATTTGTGTCAATTTGTTGAGACAGCCCTAGCAAATTAATACAGATTTTAATACCAAAAGTGGGTTGCAGCTGCACAAATACTTAAAAATGTGAAAGTAGCTTTGGAATTGGATATTAAGTAGAGGATGGAAGAGATCTGAGGTGTGTGATTTGAAAAGGTCTAGATTGCCTTCAAGAGACTGTTAGTAGAAATATGGATGTTAATGATTCTGGTGAGAACTCTGAAAGAAAAAAGGAGAGCTACTGAGAAAGCTCCTATCATCTTAGAAAATACATATACCTTCATGAACACAAATACAAATGTTAATTCAATATCCTGTAATAAACCATAATGGATATGAAAAAAGAAATAAGAATATTAAAAATTATTCTGGTAGACTTCAGATGGAAATGGGAAACGTTACTAGGAAGTGGAAGAAATACAAATCTTAATGAGACAGAGGACTTATTTGAATTGCATTTTGTGCTTTGTTGGATTTAAAGTAGACTGGAAGGGGATTAACTTGGTCACTTAGCTGAGGAAATTTCTAAGTAAAGTTTTAAAGGCATGGAGTGGCTTCTTGCTGCTTATAGTAAAATGTAAGAGGAGAGAAATAAATTCAAGAAGGAACTCCTCAGCAAAAAGAAAGTAGCATGTGATGATTTGAAAGATTTCATTTTATTCAGATAGTGGGCTCTACAAAACAGAGTCAAGGATGTAGCAAGACAGCCATTGGCTAAGTAGATTAGATGTGTGAGACATGATCCAATCAATCACCTCAGCAGAATAGAGATGGAATTATTCAGGAATGATCTATGAAGGGTCCTCTGGTAGGGTGTCTTGGACTTCTGTGAATTGCACAGGAGGCTAACATGATTTTTGAGAATTTTGTAAGTGCAGAAATAAACTGCCAGCCTGAACTGCCAAAGACAGTGATAAAAGGAAATGAAGGAAGAATGACTTTGAGGAAAGAGCCATTAAAGGAAAAATTACTGTGAGGGTAGAGCCATGGATCCAGAGAACAGAATCACCTCCTTGGTTTCCAGAGGGCAGACTGCCATCCAGGGCACAGGGAACCGGGCCACTATGCAAGGAGGAAGTTGGGGGTGGAGTGGGGCAGAGCCCATGACCTCAAGGGCTGAGCTACTTCCACAGTCAGTCCAGAAAGTGGAGCATCATCAAACCAAGGAGGACTATTCTCAAACTTTAAAATCTAATGGGATTTGCCCTGCCAGGTTTTGGACTTGTTTGAGTCCAAACAGAAGATGGAAATCTTTTTCTTTTTCTCTTCCGATTGATTTCTCTCTTTGGAATGAGAACATCTACCCTATGTCTGTACCATCACTGTATTTTGGAAACAGATAACTTGCTATCTGGTTTCACAGGTTCACAGATGGATAGCAATATTGCTTCCAGATGAATCATACCCCAAGTCTCACCCATACTTGATTTAGATGATACTTAGAAGAGATTTTAAACTTAAAGTTGATCCTAGAATGAGTTAAGATACTTAGGGGTGCTGGGATCTGACAAGTATATTTTGCATATGAGAGGACAGGAATTTTAAGAGGCTGGAAGACAGATTGTTATGGATTGACTTGTACCCCTATCCCCCCCTAAATGCATATGTTAAAGTACTAACCTCAGAATATGGCTTTATTTAAATATAGGTTCTTTACAGTGGTAATCTAGGTAAAACAAGGTCATTAGAGTGAACTTTAATCCAATATGACTGATGTTCTTACAAAAGGTGGGAATTTGGACACAGATATACACAAATGGATAGCACCATTTGAACATGAAGACAGAGATCAGGATGATGGTCTACAAGCCAAGGAACACCAAAGAGTACTTGCAAATTACCAGAAGCCATGGGAGAGGCAGGGAACAGATCCTCCCATACAGCTCTTAGAAGGAACCAGCCATGTCGACACCTTGATCGTAAACTTCCACCCTCACAACTGTGAGACAATGCATGTCTGTCATCGAATCCAGCCAGTATATTGGCACTTTGTTATAATCAAACTAATATAATGTCATATGGAAAATAAGAAAAACCTTACGTTTCTTTAAGAACTAAGAAAATACTGAAATTTATATACCTTCATTTAATAATTGAATTTAATTCTTACTTTTAGTTTATTTTGATATATCCGAGATGATTATAATCTGAGATGATTATAAATTCATGAAATAATCTAATGAAATTTTATTAGCATATCTCTTTTTAATAAAAGGTGTTTTTCATGTCTGAAAATATGAATGCTTCAGAACTATTGTTAAATTATTGTATTAAATGTGTTGTGTATGTTCATTTGACAATGTCTTCATTTGCTTGCAATCTTCCTAAAGTTACTCTAAATTTTGTCCTCTGGTGTATGTGTGTAACACACACACACACACACACACATACATATATGAAGAATAGTGCTACATCTCAAGAACACTGAGTTGGAGATTTCTTGTTTTGATTTTATTTTTGTTTTATTTTGTTTGTTTTATTCTCAGTACTACAATCTATCTGCAAAGATAGATTTGAGCTTCTCTCAAAACTGCCTTTCTCCCACTTGACTACTAGCACTAATTATAACTAACTTTTTCCCCTAGTTTTATTGAGATCTGACATAAAACATTGTAAATTTAAGGTGTACAATGTGTTGATCTGATACATTTATATATTTCAAAATGATCACCACCATAGTGTTATCTAATACCTCCACTGATTTGCGTAGTCACCATTTCTTTTCGTTGGGAAAACATAACTTAATGCTATCCACAGTGTGGTTCATGGGGGTGAAGGTGGCTCTATTGGGTTTGGTGCAATTTCATTTCATTTCAGTAGTCAAAATTCTTGAAGGATTTGTTTACATATTAAATCTGTGGTATTTTAAATATTAAAATATATTTAAAGTGGAGATACTTTAACCCCTAAAACAACTGTCTGGTTTTATTGTAATGGAACTAAAGAAGCAGTAAGACCCCTTTCCACTATTTGCCCCAGAATTTCATATGATTACCTGGATATTGCTTTAGTTTTATTTTACTCCTTATTGCCATCCAAAACCACAGGCACAATGAATGAGCCGGAAGTATTGATATTGGACATTATTATGGAATGGTTCCTATTGTCCATTGACATTCTGCACAACTTAATATACTTAAAAAAGAACACATTAAGCCAGTTCTTATCTGAGACCATAAGAAAACTAATTTTTTGCAACCTCAGACTCTTTTTCTAGAAGAAAACGAAACTACATTAATTAATTAAGCAGTAAAATAGCAGATGTTACAGTTCTCCAGTTTATTTTCTATACTTAATTTTATTGGGAAAAAGGGAAATTATAGGCAAATAAGCCACTGTTCAGATATGTTTATCTCAGAAATCATGTAAAACTTGCCAGATAAAATCTAGTGTAAGAGACCCAACAGAATTTTATAAGATCCTTAATTTAGTTTTCATCACTGATATCAACATCAATGATTCTTGTCACCATCTCTGCTCTCAAGCCATCTGTTTATATTATTCTATTTCCATTTAGGGTTTTGTCCTGGTCTGCTTCTCTGACTCCACTCAAGGGCATGAATGACCTTTCTCTTGCCACATCCCATGGCCCCTTCTCTATTCTTGTTTTGGCCACTCTTTTATTCTAGTATTATTTCCTAAAGTCTGGGCACTTATGCCTTACTATCCTTTGTTCTCTCCATCTTTCTGACCTAGGCTCAGTCCTAGGTCCTCCCTCACCTCTCTTTCTAGGTGGTCTCATTGAGGTCCATACCTTTAAATAGAATCTACCAAGTGATACCTCTGAACATTTATCTCTAGTCCCGACTGCTGTTTTCACTCCAGATCTTTATATCTGACTAGTTCTTTAACATCTCCATTTCTAACAGGCCTCAACCTGTGCAAAACAGAAATCTTGATCTCCCTTCTCTACATAAAGCAGTTCTGTGTTTTCTAAATCTCAGTTAGTGGTAGTATGCTGAACAACTGTGTTGTTCAGAACTCAAACATAAGATGAATCCTTGATGTCCCTCTTTCACCCACATATATTCTATTAACAACATGCATATAAACCCAATAACCCCTGTATCAATGAGGGTTCTGCAGGAAAACAGAACCATAGGAGGCCCAATAAAACCAAGAAGTCAAGCATACATATAAACTTCGAGAGAGAGAGAGAGAGAGAGAGAGAAGTGATTGTAGGTAATTGGCTCATGCAATTGTGAAGGTAGCAAAGTTGTTATCAACAAGGCAGGCCAACAGCCTAGAAATTCTAGCAAGTTTTTGCAATCTTGAGTCTGAAGGCACTCTGGAAGCAGAACTCCTTCTTCTTTTCTTCCTCATCCTTCATTCTTTTCTCTAAAGGCCTTCAAGTGATTGGACAAGGCCTACCCACATTCTGGAGAGTAATCTGCTTTATTCAAAGTCTGCTGATTTAAGTGTTAATCACATCTAAAAATATCTTTACAACAACTTCTACACTGGTGTTTGATTGAACAGCTGGACACCATAGCCTAGCCATGTCAACACATAACATTAATCATCACAACCTATGATTTACTAAAACTCCTCTGATAGCCCTCTAGTACAAATGGTCCTTTCATTTGGACCATTCAATAATCTTCTAACTGATCTCCATATTTTCACTTTTGCCCAACCCTCCCCATAAACCCATTCTTCATATGTCACCTGGTGTGAACTTTAGAAATAACTACAATCATGTCATCATGGCACTTAAAACGTGGGCTTCCCTTCACCTAAGAACAAAATCTCAAATCCTTGCAATGCAATGGGCTAGGAGGACATAAAGAATTCTTCTCAATCATCTGTATTCTTCCACCTGACATATTCTCCCTGTACTCCAAACATGCTTGTCTTCTGGCATTTCTTCATTCCGGCCAATCTTATTCTCATTTTAGGGCATTCAGTCAACCAATCTCTCCTCCTGAAAGAGTCCTCCTCAAGATTTTATAAGGCTGACTCCTTTTTTTCATGTAGGAGTTTGCTTGCATTTTCACAAGTGAAGAACTTAACCTGACTTCCTCCTTAAAAGAGTACCCCCATCTTCTCAATTCACTCTTCATTTATTTACCTACCTAGACTTTATTATGTTGTGTTATATTAGTTATTTTTTATCCACTTATTTATTGTTATGTATTATCACTAGAAGGTATGTCCATGAAGTCAAAGTCTTCTTCAAATATATTCCTTTCTCTATCTCTAGAACTTTAAAAGGTATTTGGAATATCATAAGTACTTAATTAAAAAAGTTGCTAAACAAATAGATGAATAATGCCTGTAACAAAAAAGTATATTTTTTATGACAGGCAAATAAAAATTGTTTTATTTACCACAATTTACTTAGTAAGGCTGAAACTTAAATGTATATAAAAAGTTTTAGTAAATGGCAGAAATAAAAAGGTAAGTTACCTAAACTTCAGTTAATTAAGTATGTATTAACTAACAATACCATATTTAATAATTTATTTCAAACAAGTTAAAATGCTTATGTTGAAAATAGCATACTCAAGAGAAATTATTTTTCATAATTTTGAAATGACTCATTTCTGTATCTTAGATATTATATACTACTTATGAATCCATTACCACTGTTCTTACTCTCTTTTAGGAAAGACTGAAAAACAACAGCTTTAATTTTATTTGTTTATTCATCCATGTATTTATTTCTAAATGTATGCACACAGTTGTACCGGACTTGCTGTGAAGAGGCACTCATTGTGGGGTTTGTAACAAAGTTTGAAGTATCTCCAGTTAAAGCAAAGTATGACTCTGGAAACATTGCTAAAGGGAAAATTCCTCTGATTCATTTTTAATTTTAAGAGACATAAATGATTACATTATATTTACAAATTCTTATTGTTTGGGTTTAATTTGCATAAATTATATATTTAATAAGGTTGATTCAAAGAAAGTGTACTTAGGGAGTTGGTATTACAAAGATTGCTTCTTTTCGGCTTGGAATTTTTAACATAAGTATACAAACAAATGTGAGCAGTGTTTACACCAAGGTATTGCAATACTTATTAAGCAGAAATAAATAAATTGCATTTTATATCCTCCAGCTCAGCCAGAAGTATCATTAGATTATACTGTTTAAGATAAGATAAAATGATTCATAAAAAAAGGAAAAAAAGAAAACATGAAATAAGAGAGAATTTTGAGAAAATCACAAACCCTTTAATCTCTGTAAATAGTTTTCTTCTCAATCTGTATCATAAAAGCCTGTTGGAAATATTCCAGACATACAAGGATATATAAATTGATTTTAATTAAAATGTTAATACATTTTAACAATATATGAATTTCAAAACGATATGTTTTGAAAATGTTTGCTTTTGTGTGTTTTTATTCTCCCTTCCCCTTCTTTTATATGGGCTTTTTCCCTGCATTTAGTCCCAGAGTAGAAACTTTTTTTGTCATTTACTCTTAGAACTTCCTCTCTCTGTTTGGAACAAGGTCCAGAAGGGTTTTTCAATAAATAGATATAATATTAAAGGAATATGAAAATGGAGAATATACATTGTTTTTGCTGCTGTCCCTGAAAACTAAAAAAAAAAAAACAGGAGGCAAAAACTCTTACTTTTCAATATGAATTGCTTAACCTCCTATATAGGACTTGCAAAAGGAGTTTTATGGCCCTTAGACCAACATACAACCTTAGGAGTTAAAATAGTTCAGGCTAAAGCAGCCACATAAGTGAGAGTCTATTTGAGTGGCATGCATTTGTGTGCATGTGTGTGTGGGGGGTGCACACACAAATATTTTTTTAAAAAACTGTATTTTGCTTTTTCCTTTCTCCTTGGTCTTGCTTAAACACATTTGACTGTGTCTAAGTTTTATTAAAACAATATCATTATTATACAAAAAGGAGAAGTAAAACTATTTTGATTTTCAATTATAAACAATTCAATTTAAAATATGTGAAGACTTAGAGTTGCTGGGACCAGCAGCATCCTTGGGTAAAAAAGCTGGAATTGGCTCAGATGCTCAGATCATGCAATTTAAAGTAACAAACAGCATGTCCCCCATCCACTAAACTTACAGAAATTGACTTCTGAATTTATCTATTGCTCTATCTCCATTTTGATCAGTCAACACAAAAAGTATAACACTGGACCCCAAACAAAGAAGCCTTTACAGAAGGGAATTACTTTAGCAATAACCTACTTTCTTTTTTTTTTTTTTTTCTGAACTGCTCCTCCTCTCCTCTCTAAAATCCAAACCATTTTGCTTTGTCATCTGGATTCAACTCTTTATTAAAATCAACCAACCAGCCAACCAACCAAATAAACGAGAGTAAATACACCACCAAGCTCTGTGTATCATTTATGATAAAGTTAGCAGTGGTAGCAAAATTCACTCTGAATCTTCTAATAGCTCTTATAACATTAGCATTTATTTGTTGCCCATATAACAGTACTGTGTAAATAAATAGGTCAGTGTGGTAGTCCTCTCATGCAGTAATTCAAGGACCCAGGCTGGGAAAAGCTATGTCATATTCAACAAATGGATTTCAAGGTCTCCCCAGGTAGCATCTCCACTCCAGCCAGACTGCCAGAATGTGAAAACAGCATGGAGAAGTAAGCTTATTTTAAAGTCTCTCAACTTTTGTACAGCAGAATCAAGAGGTAAGTCTTTATCCTCGCTGCTCATTGTTGCCTATAGTTCTTTTAATACCTGTAAAGCAGTAAATGAACAAAGAATGAAGTGGAAGCAATGAAGCAATGAGTGAGGAAATAATAAATCAATAAGTGAAAAACCAGCCTTTTTTTTTTTTTTTAGAATCTAATATTTGACTTTATTATCTTCTTCTTGTTTATATTTTATTTCACGTGTCCCTTTTCTAGCACCCTTGTTTCCTGCTTTCAATTCTACTCCTTATAAAATTTGTTGATTTTTCCAAGGGTGAAACAACCCACACCTTGAGTCAGATTTCTTTGACTACCTCAGTTTAAGTATCTTTATCCTTCACTTCTCCAGATTAATTTTGAAGTAGAAATTGTTATTCCTACAAAACCACTAAATCAATCACTTCATTTTCTGCTCACAATCCAGTGTTTATTCAGTCTGCTTGTCTAAATACTCTTGTAGTTCATTGTTGCAAATAATAATAGTAATAATCTTATGCAGAAGTTTTCTTGCCTGTATCATTTTTCATCATTTTGTAGTTTGTCCAATATACCCAAACTCTAAATCTATGTTAATCCCCTTACTCCCTTTCTCTATGGTAAAACTGCCATAAAATAATCATGCAATAGGAAAGATCAGTGTTACTATTAATTTACTAATTTCAACTCTGTTCCAAATAAAGCGTGAAGATCTCAGCCACTGTCCTAACAATTTCACATCTTCTCCAACCTCCTCAATATGCATACGCTTCCTATAACTAACCTCTCACTTTAAACAAACTCTCGTACCTCCTACTTAACAGAGAAAATAGACAACATCAACTGGGGATGTGCCCTTTTTTTGCTGTTTCATGCACAAATACACATCTGAATTTTTATTCATTCTCTCTTAGTTTCTTCTAGTTTCAAAAAATAAAATGTAATTTCCCCATCCTTCGCTTCTACAAAGACCCTTAAACAATCAATTATCCCTTCTCATACCTTCAAACGATTATTTGCTACATAATACTTTGCCCATCAAAAGCTGAACAGGCTTAAATACTTCTTGGTGCAAATGCAACAAGGATGACAACAAAAACAATAAAAAATTGTCATTTTACCTATCCTCCATCCAGCAATAATACCATCTGTCCATTCACCTTCACAGACAAACTTTGAAAAATGTCTACACTGCAATTTTTCTGTATGCCCTCATCTCCCGCTCACTCACAAATCCTTTCCAAGTCTGATTACTGCCCTCAACAATATGTGAATGCAGGACTCCTAGGTGGCACAGCGGTTAAGAATCCATCTGCCAGTGCAGGAGACATGGGTTTGAACCCTGCTCCAGGAAGATCCCACACGCCGAGGAGCAACTAAGCCCATGTGCCACAATTATTGAGCCTGTGCTCTAGAGCCCGTGAGCCACTATTGAGCCCATGTGCCGCAACTACTGAAACCCATGTGCCTAGAGCCCATGGTCCACAACAAGATAAGCCACCAAAATGAGGAGCTCACACAGTGAAGAGTAACCCCTGCTCACCACAACTAGAAAGCCTGTGTGCAGCAATGAAGACATAGCCAAAAAATAAATAAATTTATAAAGAGAAAAAAATATGTGAATGCAGCTCTCCATGGGGCATCTGTATTGTTCGTGTTAATAAACTCAACAGATTTTATGTCATGTTATTTGATTTTTCAGTTGCATTGGAAATTGAAGTTCTTTTTGAAATACTCTGTATGCTCAGTTTGTTTGGCACTATTATGCTGTTGGTTTTATGGTTTTCTCCTCATGTAACTGACTCAGAAGAGAGATATTAGGTGGACATGCACATCCAAGTTGCATGACAGGTGGTATTACTGATACTGCATCAGTTGTTAGTCACTTCTATTCCAAGCAAAATAATGTATAGAAATGAGAATGAAAAGCAGAGAAAAAGTTGTCAGTAAGTTTACACCCAAGATAACCTTCATTTCCTTTTTTGAGTACTTGGGGAGAAAGACACATTTTTGTTGGATACTTATTAATGAGTTGGGAAAGTTGGAAAGATTATCATTTCTATTTCAAAAAGTCTATTCTCCAAACCTTGACCATGGTAGTATAGTCTGATCCATCCACAGTTTCTCAGTAATTTCTTTGTCATCTGAAAAACTTTGTCTTTATTGTAAAAATCAAGGAATGGAGGAAGGAAGAAGAGAGAAGATCATTAGGAAAAAGAAAATTAAGATTAAGAGAAGATAAATTAAGATCTTAAATTGCTTCCATGTTCATCCCTGCTGTCTCTATTACAATTCAGAGTTGCCCATCCATAGTGTTTTAAAAGATGTGAATATGTAATTATGTGGGAAGCTAGAGAAAAAAGGATGATGACTGTATCCTACCTTGGAGTTTTTTATTCAGTGGATTTGGAACAAGGTCTAAGAATAGATATTTTTAACCAGTTCTGTGGTGACTTTCATGACAATGGTTTGTGGACTTTAGTTTGAGAAGAACTAGGTTAAAGAAATTATAAAGTTAACCCACAGAAAAAATGATGGGAACATTATGATACTGCCTCAGTTACTGGAAACTCTGTTATGAGAAAAAGAATAGCTTAACTGTGTATTTCCAGGAAACAAGAGATCTTAGCAATGCAATGGTACATTTTAGATTGTTATAAGAAAGACATTTCCAAGATCAGAGACATAAAAAACATTGAAGTTTTGTTTGTTTGTTTTTGACAGAGATACCTTAAAACTATAGCAAATTAGGATGGACACGAAGAAACATAAGGAAGTGATTATAGTTGAACAAGTGTCTGCATTTGGAGAGAGCAGATGGGCTGTAATTGGGACGGGGCACAAAGGACAGATTTAGAGGTGTCTGTCATAGCTTTATTTCTTGGTCTAGGTGGTGGTTACAAGGATAGCAATCTTTGTTTTTCCTTATAATAATTCTTTAAGTTTGACATTTGTTCCATGTGGTTGTATGCATATTAAAGATATTGATATAAAGACTGAATAATTGACCATTGGTACGAGCTGCAGTGGAGAGATCCATGATGGAGCTTGAAAGAAACAGCTGCCTCAAGTCTTATCATCCTGATCATCGAGATGCATGCTTTGGCAGTGTGACTGCTTTTTCTAAATTCTAATATGCTGTGATATAATCATATTGACTAAAAACAGGACATCTCCCAAAATTGTAATTTAGCTGTGCTTTTAGTTCTGGTGAGGATGTGATTTCATAGATTTTTTTTTCTTACACGTAGGTTTTGGTTTTCTGATGACCACATCCTGTCTTCAAAGTCAACAGGTCATATTCAAAAGGATTTAGAAAGTTTCTTCATACTTTCAATAATTCGTGAATATATGCATGGAGATTTAACTCTTCAAGTCATTAACATCTAAAAGCCAACAAAGGAAATGGTCTCAAGAGACCCATCACTGGAAATATAGGGTATCACATGAGTTGAAGATCAGTGGTTAAAAATGTTTTATGACTGTAAACAATTAGCAAGTTTACTAATAGCCATTGAGTCTAGGAGACATCTTCAGACTAGTAATTAAATTATATTTACTCTTAGAAAGTTATTCAAGAGATGTTACTGAATGTGGAACTAAAAGTTAAATAAGAGGTTAGAAACAAACAAACCTTAATGCTAAGGACCTTTTTGAGTAAGAAACTTTACATGTTAGGTTCAAGAGCAAATTAAGACACTATAAACAGATAAATTCCTTTAAGACATTCTATTCTCAATGTTGGCATTCCTTAAATTTCTTTATTATCTTTATTATAGTGCCCATTTGTTTACAGAGTCTAATATCAGAAATAAAGTAAATTACATGGAGTTCTAGAGTACTTTCCTTGTAGACTTGAAGATTAAATTTCTCTCTTATGGCTGCAGAGTGAGTATTGCATTTTCAGCTGGTTAATCCTTATAATCTATCGCCTAATCTCAATTCCCACAAAAAATAAAAAGCTTGTTAAAAGAAGGTAAGAAGTTATCTCCTCACTGAGGGCTAATTCTGAGTCTCTAAAAATAAAATAAAATCTTACTCTAATGAAATTCTCATGTAAATTAAATTAAATGTAAAAATGCACTTAATAAATACAAGATGTTTCTAAAAAGATTAGTACTGAATTGAGATCACCACAAGCCCCAGTTAACTCACTTGGAGAATGCTGTTTGTGAGGCCAAGATCATATAGTTGTAGCTCCCCAAGGGCTAATTAATTTTGCTTAGAGAAAAGTTATTCCTCTTAACTGACTTCAGTAGAAACAACAGTTGCACAAATATGTCATTTATTGCAAACAAGAGGTGAAATATTTTTGGGAGATTTGTATAAATAAGTGATTTTTAAGTATTTTGGGATTATAGATGTCAAAATATGATCTGAGAAATGCTGTGGGCCTCTGCCTAGAAAATCAACTTATCCTAAAAATACATATATATATATATATATATATATATATATATATATATATCCTAAAAATTTCATATAATCCATAGAACTCTGGGTCCATCCATAGTCTGCCTGCTGTTTAAGGTTTGGAATAATAATGCACTGAAAAGATCCATTCAATAGAGAAAAAAGACAAAAACAAAATAGAACATCTATTCTATCATCATATTAAGTTTGCAGTAGTTTTATTTTCATGTATAGAGAAAGGCATAGTAACGCCTATCACTCATTTGAAAAACACCGCAAAGGTTACTGAAGAGTTACAACACTTCTTGGAGATCAAATGAAAATGTACCTAAGGTGGTGATTTATTCATTTTGATGTATTTAATTCAACAATTTCCCTTAGGCTTTAACATACCAGCAGATTTTAATAAGAAGCTTTCTTTTGAAGTTACTAGGAAATCGAAACACTGATACACATTCCCTATGTATCATCACAAAAACAGCACCCTGACCTATCTGTTACTTATCTCATGAGACTATTTAATACAAAAATTAGAACCATTATCACTAACAAACGTGTGTGCAACTTGTTCTCTGTTATCCCAGCCTCTGGTCAGCTAAAAAAATTCCTATCCTACAATCTACTATTAATTAGGCATGCTTTTTATTTCATAATTAATACTTAATTTTCCTAATTAGTAGGTAAGTACAGAGAATAGCACCCAAAGTCTATTTCAGCTTCCAAGTGTACCCTTCTGGACTGCAAAGCTAGATATCCAAAATCTGCATGGTCAAGCCTTCTTGCATCTGGTGGTAGAGGACCCCTTTGCATCTCAGGTTGTTGGTACCATCAGAACAATTTACATGAAATCTGAATTCAGAACTTAATTAAGGAGAGAAAGAGGGCTAAAGGCCTTCAGATGACTAGTAAAAATCTTAGGGATTGTAGCATAGTTCTGGAGCTAACAGAAGTTAACAAGAGGTCTGTGGCTTCCTGAACCCAGATTACAGACAGCAAAAGGAGAGTCAGCTCAGAGCCAGAAGCCATGATGGTTCTTATGAATCAGTGGTCTCCAGATCATCTTGTGTCTAAGTAGTTAAAAAGTAGCAGCTCCTGTAGGAGAACAACTCTAGACACTGTTCAGAGTATTCATATAGTCCAGCCAAGAGTCTGTGTTCTTCAGCCTTTCCAATATTTGTGTAAGTACCTAAGTCCCTGCATTAGCTTCATATCCTCTAAGTTTATCAGTTTACTTTCTATTATGTGTATCAAACACTGACTATTATACATGATGTAGAAGTAAAAGAAAAAAAGAAAAGAAAACTAGTGAGAGTATAATGTAAAATGCTGTCTGCTAGGGCCACCATAACAGAATAACACATAATTTTATTTTCTCATAGTTCAAGTCCAAGATCAAAGAGTCTGCAGGACTGGTTTCTGGTGAGACATCTCTGCCTGGCTTGCAGAATGCCACCTGTTCTCTATGGCTCAACATGGTCTTTCCTTTTTGCATGTGCAGAGAGAGGAGAGGTTTTTGTTGTCTCTTCCTCTTGTTATAAGAACACCAACACTTTCAGATGAGGGCCCACCCTTATGACATCATTTAATCTTATTTACAACCATAAAGGCCCTAGCCTCAAATATAGTCACTTTGAATGTTAGTGCATTTAATATATGGATTTGGGGTGTGTTTGTGGTGTGGGGTGGACACAATTCAGTCCATAACAACTTATTTCCATATTATATGTCATATGATGCTTTTGAAACCATGCACCTCATATTGGGACTTGAACCCATGTAGCTGGGACTCAAACCTGGCCGAAACCCTGACTGGGACTCGAACCCACGCGGTGGGGACTCGAACCCAGTCAAACCCCAAGGTCTTCCAACTGAGATCACGTACCTGGTTTTAGGACTTAATGAAGCTCAGGTTCTTAGTGTCTCATGGCAGAAAGAATTCAGTGAAAGACAAAGTGATAGCTAAGAAGTAGATTTATTTAGAGAGAAGCACACTCCACAGACAGAGTGTGGGCCATCTCAGAAGGTGAGAAAAGGAACCAGGATATGGGGGTTGTCAGTTTTTGTAAGGGTGAGTGATTTCATAGGCTAATGAGTGGGTGGAGTATTTCAGAATTGGGCCACCGCCCACTTTTGGGTCCTCATGGTCAGCCTTGGAATTGTCACAGCGCCTGGAAACTGACTTGTCCACCTTTTGGACTCATTTGGTTTTAATCAGTTTATGTTATGTCCTCGGGCTATGTCATTCTTTCAAGGGTTGTGCCCTGCCCCCTTCCCTCCTGCTTCATTTTGAACACACACATACACACATGCATGAACACACACACACACCACTACTCCTTTTCAACCTGAAATACACAAGAACAGAGATTAATAACACCATTTCACCCTCTCCTTCCTCTTCCAGTAATAGACCAGTACATTTACCATGAATGACAACCACCTTTGTTAGTACTTTTGTTCTTGGAGAGAGTCTATTTTCTCTCTATGGTTGAATGCCCTACCTATCATTCCTAGAAGAATGACCTGTATTTAATACACACTCAAAAATATTTCTTTTATTAATCAATGAATATTGATTGCCAAATCCTTTTACTCCTATGTAAATAATTTTCCTTCTCTATCCTTCAAGAGCTTTCTCACTTTTTTCTTTTTAATAATCTATCAACATTTTTAACACCAACAGGTGACTTTCATCACAGATAAATATCAAGACAACATTCTCTCTTTCTTCTTATTCAAGAAACTGACAGTCTGCCCAGAAACTATATCTCAGGTCATTCCTCCTTTCCAATTGGTTTTGGAAACAAAACAAAACAAAACAAAACAAAAACCTCAGTATCATTCAAGGCATCTGAAAATTTTGTTGACTTTACCTTGAAAATACATCTGTACTTGATTACATCTAACTAGTCTATTTTCTCCACTCTGTCTAAGCCCCATACCTTTTTCTTTAAATAATACAACAACCTCTGAAAAAGTCTCCCTGATTCCACTCTTGTTCTGTTCTAATTTTTGCCTCAAGAGTGATCCTGTTAAGATTAAGTTAAACATCTTACACATTTCTAAAATGCCACACACATTTCTAAAATTCGTTTCCCTTCTCCCTCATGCTGATCACCACAGTCCTTACTGAGTTCTCCAAAGCCTTCCAGGATGTGGCCTTGTTGATGCTCTGACCTCAGCCTGTTTCACTGCCTTTATCCCTGGCTCACTCCACCCAGTCATCAGGCTCTACTTGCTGTTCTGCAAAAAACACACAGATATTGTGTTGTTCATTGGTTCCACTACTTACGGTATTTCTTACCCAAGTATCCACTTGGCTAGCAACTTTATTTTCTTCAGGTTTTTGTTGAACTTCTACCCTTGATTAATAGTCCTTGTTCATGTAGGAGTTGATTTCTATAAGGAAAATTTTGCTTACTTGCTCTCCATCATTTTTATTATTTGAATACTACTTGAGATTGTCCGACTATATTTCTGCCATTTGTTCTATATAAACTTCTAAATATCTAATGATAACTTTAATGATAATTAATTTTCTTCTATTATTGTACAAAATGTTATGTTTCTATAATAAAAATTATGCAAAGAACCAAGAACTTACATTCCATTTATCTTCTGAAAATAAGTTTATATTAAGCTGACATATGTGTATTAACTTTTGATTTGTTTCTTGGTTAAAGCCAATATTATTTTCTTTTAAAGTACTATTAAGCCTACTTTACATTTTTAAAACTCTCCTTTCATACGTGTTATAAAATATGTTAATTTAAATATCACCTATTTAAAAAAACAAGCAATAAAACTTGTTTCAGGAGTATGTGAAAAAATATGAGTATAGAAACTCAAAATGCCAATAAATCTAACTTATATACTGATATTCACTGGATAAAAGCTTGTGGAGAATCGATTCTTAACCTTGAAGAATTTAAATATGATTTCCCTGTTATTATAATATCCAGTGGGATATGAATGACCAGTGGAGAATCTGATGACAGTGAGTATCACTTAAATGGCTATGTCTGTTGAGTGTAGCTACTTTATATCTCAGATCATTTGCTTTGTTATTGCTGAATATGTGATGTGGTTAAAATTAGTTAAATAAAATTCAACATGTGATGTAATTATAAAGTTCTTTGTCCATGTAGGAGTTGATTTCTTTAAGGAGGATTTTGCTGGCTTGCTCTTTTTCATTTATATTCGTTAAATGCTGTGTAAGATTGTGTAACTAAGTATAATTATGGTTAACTTGAGTTTTGCAAAATTTTAGAATTATGCAATGTACAAGAGAAGAGGATTAGAGTAAATAGAATAGGAATGTTGATAAAGAGTATTTGTATTGATATTTGACAGTCTATATTTTATTTTTTTATTTTTATTTTTGATAAATATATGATCCCTATTTTTTAATATTTATTTATTTATTGGCTGCATTGGGTCTTTGTTGCTGCACGTGGGCTTTTTCTAATTGTGGTGAGTGGGGGCTACTCTTCATTGTGGTATGTGGGCTTCTCATTGTGGCGGCTTCTCTTGCTGCGGAGCACAGGCACTAGGCATGCGAGCTTCAGTAGTTGTGGCAGGTGGGCTAAATAGTTGTGGCTCTCGGGCCATAGAGCACAGGCTCAGTAGTTGTGGTACACAGGCTTAGTTGCTCTGTGGCATGTGGGATCTTCCCAGACCAGGGAATGAACCCATATCCCTTGCATTGACAGGTGGATTCTTAACCACTGTGCCACCAGGGAAGTCCCTGACAGTCTACATTTTAGGAAGGAGGTTAGGGCAGTGAAATAATAAAATGATTTGATCTTGTTATAAAAGTAACAACTGTAAAAATAAAATTAGAGTTACTAAATAAGTGAACATTTTCCCAGTCAGGTCTGTTATGGAAGTAATACCACAAAATGTTTGTTGAAATGGTTTTGCAATCTAATGAATTTTGAAAATCCTGTGTGCTAATTTATCTATATAAATATTACATTTCAGATTAGCCAAGTAATCCTCACAGTAAAAGAACATATTACATTAATTATTATGGCTGATTATTTTTCCTATTCCAACTCTTAAAATTGCACAGCATATCATTCCCTCATCTAGGGCCTAGGGTTGACTAAGGACCAAGTAACAGATGGGGAATGACTCTTGGTGTTGCAGTTCAGAGCAGATAAATGTAATAGGAACATCTTTCATGGAAAATTTTCTAAGAAGAAAGCATTCTTGATGATGTAAAAGTTCTGACTGTGTTATAGTTACTTGGCATTAGGGCATGTTTTTATGTCTTGCCTTTCTTTGTTCACCACTGGTTTACTGCTGGTTTGAAACATAAACTTAGATGGAATAAAGTGACCAGTAATATACACTAAGGACTGAAGATCTGTAGATTAGAAAATGCAATGCAAACCGTGTACATGTTTCTAGATTTTGCCTAAGTAGGATCAGTTAACACTAATTGCCAGTAATTTTATTGCCTCTCCTTCTTGTGTCATCACCCAAGAGTAATTGTCACGAAAAAACTTCCCTATCAATGGAGATAAAATCCCTCAGGATTGTTTTCTCTGACATCCAAGGTAGTGGAGAAATTTAAATTGACCTAAAGTGACTGAAGGACATTGGGTAGTAGGGACAGGTTTAATGGACCTTAAACACAAATCCTCTTACTTAATTGACAAACTGTTTTGTTACATTCTGAGAAATCTGACTTACCTTTTCCTCTAATTCCTAAAACTTGGCTATGGCCATGATAAACATATTAATAAATCCAAATCACTCTTTCCTGCCTAAGAGCTATAGGGTAGCCACATTACAATTTAAATCTGACCTCTTATCAAGAATTTTACTTCAATTTGACAGTCACACAATACATATATATTTCACTGACCACGTGTGCAGAGGCAAAATCACTCACTGGTAGAGGTTAAAAATCACCTACACTACTCCTAGGAAATAACTAGTTTAAAAATTGTAGAAATACAAATTTAAAAATTATTTGTTCTAGTTGTGTAAAAAATGCCATTGGTAATTTGACAGGGATTGCATTGAATCTGTAGATTGCCTTGGGTCGTATGGTCATTTTAACAGTATTAATTCTTCCAATCCAAGAGCACAGTATATCTTTTCATCTGTTGTGTCATCTTCAATTTTTTTCATCAGTGTGTTATAGTTTTTGGAGTAGAGGTCTTTTGCGTCCTTAGGTAGGTTTATTCCTAAGTATTTTATTATTTTTGATGCAATGGTGAATGGGATTGTTTCCTTAATTTCTCTTTCTGGTATTTCATTGTTAGTTTATAGAAATGTAAAAGATTTTTATGTATTAATTTTGTATCCAGCAATATTACCAAATTCATTGATGAGCTCTACTAATTTTCTGGTACCATCTTTAAGATTTTCTATGTATAGCATTATGTCATCTGCAGACAGTGATAGTTTTACTTCTTTTCCAATTTGGATTCCTTTTATTTCTTTTTCTCCTCTGATTATGGTGGCCAGGACTTCTAAATCTATGTTGAATAAAAGTGGTGAGAGTGGACATCTTTGTCTTGTTCCTGACCTTAGAGGAAATGCTTTCAGTTTTTCACCCTTGAGTATGATGTTAGCTGTGTGTTTGTCATATATGGCCTTTATTATGTTGAGGTATGTTCTCTCTATGCCCACTTTGTGAGAGTTTTTATCATAAATGGGTGTTGAATTTTGTCAAAAGCTTTTTCTGCATCTATTGAGATGATCATATGGTTTTTATTCTTCAGTTTGTTAATGTGGTATATCACATTGATTGATTTTCAGATATTGAAAAATCTTTGCATCCCTAGGATAAATCTCACTTGATCCTAGTGTATGATCATTTTAATGTATGGTTGTAGTTGTTTTGCTACTATTGTGTTGAGTATTTTTGCATCTACTTTCATCAATGATATAGGCCAGCATTTTAAAAAATATTTTAAATTTCTATGGAAACACAAAAGAACCTGAATAGCCAAACAATCTTGAGAAAGAAGAACTGAGCTAGGGGAATCATGCTCCCTGACTTCAGGTTATAGTATAAAGCTACAGGAATCAAAACAGTATGGTACTGGCACAAAAACAGAAACAGGTCACTGAAACAGGACAGAAAGCCCACAAAAAAACCCATGCACTTATGGCCACTTAATCTAGGACAAAGGAGGCAAGAATATACAATGGAGAAAAGACTGTCTCTTCAGTAAGAGGTGCTGGGAAAACTGGACAGCTACATGCAAAAGAATGAAATTAGAACATTCTCTAACACCATATACAAAAATAAACTCAAAATGGATTAAAGACCTAAATGTAAGAGTGGATACTATGAAACTTCTAGAGGAAAACAGGCAGAATACTCTTTGACATATATCACAGCAATATTTTTTTTGAATCCATCTCCTAGAGTAAGGAAATAAAAACAAAAATAAACAAATTGGACCTAATCAAACTTAAAAGCTTTTGCACAGCAAAGTAAACCATAAACAAAACTAAAAGACAACCTACAAAATGGGAGAAAATATTTGCAAACAATGCTATCAACAAGGGATTAATTTCCAAAATACACAAATATCTCAGACAACTTAATATCTAAAAAACAAACAACCCAGTAAAAAAATGGGCATAAGATCTAAATAGACATTTTTCCAAAGAAGACACACAGATGGCTAACAGGCACATGAAAATATGTTCAACATCACTAATTATTATAATAATTACTATTATATGATTATTTATATTATTATATAAATCAAAACTACAATGAGGTATCACCTCACATCAGTCAGGCTGGCCATCATTAAAATGTGTACAAATAATAAATGCTGGAGGGGGTGTGGAGAAAAAGGAACCCTCTTACACTGTTAGTCACATAGTCAATTGGTGCAGCCACCATGGAGCATAGAATGCAGGTTTCTTAACAAACTAAAAATTGAGTTACCATATAATACTGCAATCCAACTCCTTGTCATATATCCAGGTAAAACTCCATTTCAAAAAGATACACACACTGAAATGTTCATAGCTGCACTATTTACAATAGCCAAGACATGGAAGCAACCTATTGACAGATGAATGGGTAAAGAAGGTATAGGAAATATACACAATGGAATATTACTCAGCTGTAAAAATAATGAAATAATGCCATTTGCAGCAACATGGATGGACCTAGAAATTATCATATTAAGTGAAGTAACTCACACAAGACAAATATCACATCACTTCTATGTTGAATCTAAAAAAAGATACAAATGAGCCTATTTATAAAACAGAAATAGAGTCACAGACATAGAAAACAAACTTGTGGTTACCAAAGAAGATAGTGGGGAGAGGTGGGAGGAGAAGTAAATCTGGAGCTTGGGATTAACATGCACACACCACTATTTAGAAAACAGATCAAAAAACAAGGATCCTCTGTATAGCACAAGGAACTATACTCAATATCTTGTAATAATCTACAACAGAAAAGAATCTGAAAAAGAATATATATTGTATTAACTGAATCACTTTGCTTTACACTTTAACACAACATTGTAAATTAATTATACTTCAATAAAGAAAAATAAAAAAGAAGCTCACAACCAGAAATAGTCTAGCCTAACTGTAAAATACCAAAGACAAAGAGGCAGAGCCAGCTAACTTCTCAATGGAACCCAAAAGGCAGTGCAATGTTATTTTTGCATTGTTAATAAAAAAACAACATCAACCCAGAATTATGTACCCAGATAACGCTAGCAAAATATAAACATTTCCTGACAAAATAAAAGTAACAGAAGGAAGTAAGATCTGTGATCTAAAAGGGAACGGAGAGAAAAAAGAAGCAGCATGTGGGTAAATCAAAACTCATATTGAAAAAAAAAATAGAAACAATAAATGCACATGTTTTATTGATGTAACTCTAAACCTATATCTAACAGCAAATCTAAAAAAGATATGTTTGACCTCTCTTTTTTTACTTGTTGCCAAACCTTTACATGACAATTGATTAAGGAAACACCTTAATATAGACAAAATAATTCTCTTCAACTGAAGAATTCTTCTTTACAGTTTATACTAAAAGGCACATTTAAACTCAATAAAAACCTATAAGAAAATCCTTAAAGTGTAGATAAATCTTTACACTCTATTCATTTTATTAACTAATAAATATAAATTCAAAATAAAGACTCTTCAGTAAGGGGTTCTGAGATACGTAGGTTAGACACCAGCAGACAAAAAACTTCTGCTATTTAAGACTTGAACAACACAATGACAGAAGAGGTTGTCTCAACACATCGATTCTAGATATCTTTTAAAGTCAAATTACCACCTTAAAATGGAAATAAAATCCTTGTGTATTAGGTACTAAAATAAGGGCTAAATACTTCTAACAGAAATGTTTTATTACTGTTCAGTTATACACAAATACTTGGTTATTTCTACAAAAATGATTTGTTCAACTATTAAGGTCAGACTATGGAGGTTAAATTTTGTTGGCTACTAGTAAGGGTATGACACAGTATCTGTCTGAGCCTTAGTCTGGTTCAAAGACTAAGCCAAGAAACGTTCTAAGACACAAAATTGAACCAACCTGAATGATATGTGGATAGCGATAGCTTTTTTAGGAAAATAGGAAGATGGTAGAGTTGACTGGACCTAATCATAAAACTTTCTACTGTTGATTTCTGTACTAGTCTGCAAGATTATATCTTTATAAATCTATCAAGCTTTTCTTATATAAAATGTTCCATATGGAATGTGAAATTATAACTTGCAAGTATTAAGTAAAATAATCTTGTTTGTTTTGCCCCCATCACTTGACAAATAATATTTAATTAAATGTGGTTTACAACTTAGGAAAGAAGGTAAAACCATGCCCTGTATGATAGAAATGGAATAAAGATCCAAATGGAAGTGAAATTAGAATAAAGAACTAAAGGCCTGAGATGTAATAAGCAAAGTTCTTTATAGCAGCACCCAACTTCCAGTAACAATTTTTGTTTGTTATCTATTAATGTATAACAGACTGCTGCAAAATTTTGTTGCTTATAACAGGGGTTAGAAACCTATAGCCTGAAAGCTAAATTAGGTGCAGCACATGTTTTGGTTTAGCAGTGAGCCAAAAAAGGTGTTTGTGTTCCTAAATTGTTATAAAACATATTTTGTGAAATGTGAATATTATATGAAATTAGAATTCCTGTGTCTATTAGTAAAGTTTTATTAGGACAGAGCCGTGTTCATTTTTTTACATATTGCCTATGGTTGCTTGTGTGTTACAAGATAGAATTGAGTAGCTGGGACAGAGAGAGTATGACCCACAAAGCCTAAAATATTTATTATCTGTCCTTTACAGAAAGTTTGCCTAAAACCGGTTTAAAAGAGTATTAATTTATCAATTTTTGTGATTTTGTGTGTTGACTGGGCTTAGTTCTATGTGACATAGCTGAGGTCATTTACATAGTTACACTCAGCTGGATACTTGCTTGGTCCTAGAATATCCACAATAGTCTCTCAGACTCCACTAGCTCTCTCTTTATTTCCTCTCATAATTCAGTAGTGTTCATTAAGTATTTTTGAAGCATGAAGGCTGATTCCTAAAGGGGAACATTCCTAGAGAATACATTCCAATGTGTAAGTGCTTACCATATATTTGTCTGCATATGCTAGCTACTTTCTCAGTAACCAAAGCAGGAAAAAATACTTAGTTGCAATTTATTTGTGTTTTCATTATCCTTTCTTGTTCCTTATAAATAGCAAGAATACTTAATGTGTGTTCAGTTTCCTAAATTCAATTTCAAACTTTTTTTTCAGTGTTCTCTTGTTTCTACCATCTCTTACTTGTCTTATTTCCTTGTGTGCTTTGTGATTTTTTAACTGTGAGCTCATTTTCCATGGAATTTTACCCATGGTGAGAATTCTTTTGGACATTTAGAGTTCCTTCAGAGTGACTTGTATTTACTTTAGATTTCTTTTAAACCAAACAGATCAAATGAATTCAGAATGCAGCACTACTAAAACTACCTTATCATTATTAATTCTCAAGGAAGTTTTTTCTTTCCACCTAGCTCTTCGTTTTGAGGCAGAGAAGTTTTCTTGACCTAGCATGGGGTGAGAGAAAGTGGCCTCGTATTTTAGTGTGCTCTTACACTGAAGTTACAGCCATTTGAATTCACAGCTGTATTCAGAAATTCCGCTAAAAGGCTTACCACCTTGAGCTGGTCCCACAAATCTATATATAAAACAAAACAGAGCTCAGTTTACTCAGGTTTTGTTTTATAATGCCTTCAGGGCAAGAACCTGGTTCCAATCAAATGCCATTTACCTCTCTTCTTTCTTGCTTTAAATTAGTTTTTGGTCTCAGAATTTCTTGCTTTCTTGCCAGCTCACTGATGTGATCAGAAAGTTGGTTTTCTCCTTCTGATTTTTCAGTGTTTTAAGTATTTTTCAGCATTAGGATAGTCGTGGTATATAGTTCAGCCTTATGATGGAGATAAAGGACAAGATTATTTCTTTTAAAAATGTTTCCAAACTAAATTTTATTGGAAAAAAATTAAATATATATAAAAGGAGAAAGAAGAATTTTTCTGTAGAAGCTTTACATAGATTCAATCACTATGAAATTTTATAACATTGCTTCATCTATTCACAGATTTCTTTTTTTGAGGTCTTTTAAAGAAAATCCCTGACTTTATATCATTTTACCTCATATATTTCTATAAGCATCTTATAAAGATATGGAGCTTTCCTTGTACCACCACAATGCCCTTACCATGACTAAACAATATTCAGATTAACAGCTTTGTATCATCTAATATTGCTTTCATTTTTAAATTTCCCCCATTATCTCCAAAAATGACTTTTTACAGCTTATTTAAATCAGAATCAATGTTCACACTTCTATGTATTCTCTCTGTCTCCTTAAATCTAGAACTGTCTCCATTCTCTGCTTTTTTTCCCCTTTGTCATGTTGAAATAGATTATTTTTTCTATAGAAAAAATTATTTATCCATGCAAATTCTTTGCCGATTTTGTCTTTCTTCATATCTGTTTGCTTAGAGATCACCATGGGCTACATTTTGCCAGTCCAATGCCATCTCTGGATTTCCATCTTGTGTGACCTCTCAGCTACAAAAGTGGAAAATTTTGGGGGGAGACTGATCAGAAATCACTCCAGTAGCATAAGCTAATGTTGAATGAAGAGCATGAGGTGAGCATGCAGGCCAAAAGTTACAAAGCAGAAAAATATGTAGAAAGTAATGACTACATTTTTCTCAGCTAAATATATTGTTGTAACAAGCAAATACACAATGCCCCATGGAATAAATTCAAAATGCATATTTTTACCTAGAGAAGTCTGAGTTTTGTGAAAATCATCTTTTAAAATATGGAGTTTTGTGTTAACATGTGTGAAATATACACAATTAAATAGATGTGAGGCATTGGTAGTGGTGAACTCATTTGTATTATATATAAAAGGCTTATTGTGTGCACAATATCTAGTACTGATGATGATAGAAGTTATTTATTGAAAACAACTAATAGTTTCAAACATATTCACTGACAATTCAACAATGTAATCATTATTTTCTTCATACCAAGGTCCAAAATGTTAAAGAATTTATAGATGGTTACACAAGTACTGAGTGTTGGAGGCAGGGTTTAAACCCTGGCTGAATTGCAGTGTCTTGGCTACTTTTCAAAGACTATATTCTTTACCTTACAGAAACATTCTAATTAGAAGAAAATATCAATAATCCCTTGTGATGTAGAGCATATTTTTTTTCTTATTTGAAAAGGAGCTTATTTCCAAACTCTCCTTCCAACATATCAAGTGTTTCTTAAATGGTTACTAAAGTAAAGAGTTTTTCATCTTCTGGTATCAGTTCTGCATTCTGGCAGATAAAATAAACTAGTTAGAGTTGAGTAAATTAGCCTGGGAGCAGAACCATTCTTAAAGAGTGGAGAGATATTGCACAACAATTTTTATTTAAATGTGATTTTTCAATAACATTAAATGTAATTATTACAAAAAGAAATAAGTCCAAATTATTTAATTTTTCCATGGAAATTTTTCCTCTAAATTGAACTAAAAGATAAGAACCTTGTTGTTCATATACTATCTCACTTTGTTGCTGTCTTTATAAACACAACACAAGCTTTATTTGTTCCATTCTTTCAATTGTAGCTTCCTTTCTTCCTATGATTTCTTCCCTAGTGAGTGGATAAAGGAAAATAGAATAATGAATTTGCTTATAATTTAAACTTCCTGTACCTTCTTTAAACCAAAAGTGATTTGAGAAATAAAGTTTTTTACATGTAATTTAAGTCCATACTAGATAAGTGGGTTGACTAGGGAGAAATTGTCTTAGGAAAAACCAAGGTCAGTGAGAATGGGAAGCATATTAGAAATATTTGAAAGGAAAGATTTTCCATTATTTGTTCTGTGTAACTATGACTTTGTAAATGCATTTCCTAATTTTAGAATGCATGCTTCTGACTTGATTAAAACTGTTATCTTTGCTTTATAATATATGTGTAAATAGTTAACTTAATTACAGACATTTAACTTACTTACTGCATGCCTGAGAATTCACTCCACTCAGGATAGAGAAATGACTAAAGGAGAGTCTCTGACATGGGGGCATGTACTTATATTCAAATAAACTTTGCTAACAATGATGACTTAGCAAAAGGCTTCTTGAATGTTTACTAACTGCTTGAATATTTTAAGGGTAAGTGAAAAAATATATTTAGTTGAATATTTCAGTGTTTGCACTTAAAAATTTATCTCTGTAATGAATTTCGGGAAAGCAGATATATTCCTCAAAAATAAGCTCCCTTGATTTTAATTGCTCAAATAGCTCTTCTGAAACATTTATCTGTTATTACATTTGAGTTTAGTTACTCATCATTCTCATTTGCTTTACCTGTGACTTTATTCGTCTTCCTGAAATCTCTAGAATATGTTTCCTGCCTATATTTTAAAGGTATTGTTTGTGTGTGCACACACGTGTGTCTGTCTGAATGCAGGAAAGAAAGAGAGAAAGGGGAGAGATTGACTAGTGGCTTATATCTTTGACAATTCAGAAAGAGGAGGAAACCTTATAAAGAACACTTGAACAACAAAGTCGTGATTAAGAACAAGATAAGCCCCAGTAAGAATTCCTTTGGGGAAGATAAGTATCATTTAAAACTTCAATTAATTGGCACAACCATTTCATAAAAACAGGCAAAGAGACACATTTGGGGGTGGCAAATATGTCTCTTTGGCATGAGGATTAACTTACACTGATTATTTTTAAGAAACAGAAAACTCAAGAAATCTTTCTTCTTCTCTCCCCCTTAGCTGTCTAAAGAATTTAGATAAAGGTCTTGTTTCCAGAGTAGAGCTATTACCAGGGATATCTGCAAAGAATATGAGCTAGGTATGGTGGAGAAAACCCAGCTGAGCCTACAGATCAGAGTCCATTCTGTCCCATTGTCTCTGCCTGGCCCAGCAAAACTTTTTTTTACCAAACATTTGCTTTGCCCTTTCTGTGTGAAGTGCTTTCCTCCCCTTTGAAGTCTCAAACCACTACCCTGTGGGCCATGAGCAATGAAATGGAGTCACTTACATCAGAGGATCTAAAATGGAGCAGGAGGTCATTAGGAAAGTGGAACTTACACATGGCTATACCTGGATGCAAGATAAACTTTTGACCCAGGCATCCACAGGCCATCTGGAACTCATTTTCTTTACTCCCTAGAAAGCACAGTTTAGCAACCAATCTGCTGCCAATGAGTAACTGAATGCCTGCCAGAGCCAACTGCAATTGTGTAAAACAATCTATGTAACTTCTCTGGAATGTTTTTGCTGTCTTTATAAACCTGTAATTTTCTACTTCCCTCAGAGCACACTCGAGTTGTTACTTTCAGTACTTTCCAAACTGAAATACCTAAGACCCCAAATAAAATATTTTTCTTATTTGCAGCCTTTTTCTTTTTTTTTTCCTTTTTTTTTTTCTTTTTTACATTTTGCTTTTTTATTTTTTAATGATATGGTGTCAGAAGTGGGATACAGAGTGATTTGTCCCCTCCTCCAGTACCACCATGAATTTGAGTAAGGTATCTACAAGAGTCCATTGTGCTCTCTTGTCTCCTCTATGGTCCCAGGTAGTGGTGATGAGTCCTTTTAAACCCAATCCTCAAACCTTGATAGAAGTTTTAGTTTTTTTGAGTGTCCTATGTTGCTGACTTCTATTCTTGGAATTTTGTTTCTCATTTTCTTCTGCAGAGAAATTACTCTTAAAATAATAGGAAGTTCACAATCTAAGGGTAAGGTTGCAGAGGAGCCTCCTTCTGGAACTCCTGCTGGTTTTATGTATAAGAACTATGGGCTCTTGTGCAAGTATGTGTCTCCTTGGACTACACTTATCCAGGATGATTTACAATTAGACTGTGATACTTGGAGATCTTTTGAAATCCCTAAATTAAGTCTATCTGCACAGTCAATGAGAAAAAAAAAAGCAATATAAAGCTACCCATATGGTAAGTTTATTTCACTTGGCATTTTGAGCCCTCAAAATGAGTTAGCAATTCCAAAATTGCTTCCCTCCAGGACACTAACTCCAAATTATCTAAGGCTAATTTTGAATTGTCTCAGAGACTGACTAAACTTGAAAATACTACTAAATGTTCTCCTAATATTACTCATTTCTACCTTTTATTCCTGCCATTGTCACACCTGCCCCACTCCTCTTAGCCCTTCTGTTGCCTGCCTGTCCCCCCCCCCATCTTTACCCTTCTTTTGACAAACTTCCTTTTCATAATTACTATCCAGATGATTGCAAAGCCCCTCTAGACCCTCCTGCCCACATAGCCCCTTTTAAAACCAAGCCAGCCTAAGGTTCTAATCAGAGACACCAACTTTTTTCTTACACCTCTGAACTAAAGCTGAACTCCATGCAATTACTAAGGACTTTCCAACTCACAAGGAAGACCCCATTCATTTACTACAGAAATTTCTTCTTACCATTCAGACTTATGAGCCAGGATTTTCTGATCTTTACCAGCTTATTTACATTTTAGTCAGGGAAGGTCTTGCTAATAAATGGATGACATTAGCAGATTGGAATGTCCCAATGAAAGACTGTGCCTGTAAGGGACACATTGCCATGTGTGAAGGCTCTAAATTAGCAAAATGGCTTTATGATAAAATTCCTGAGGCTTTTCCTCAAATTATTGCTTAGGAAAAAATACAAAAGTGTGTTCAAAAAATTGATGAATCCATCTTTGATTATTATGATATATTTGAGAAAGCCTTTACACAATATTCTGGCATAGATAAAATTAATGATGAACCTCAACATTTTTTATTTCTGCCCTTGTTGAAGGTTTATAGGAAGAACTTGGACAACATATTAGCAAATTACAACTTAATTTGGCCACCATGCAACCTCACGATTTTGTGAATGATACTGAATAGCTCTCCTGAGCTATTCAAAAAGATACAAAAAAGAAAGCTGAACAAGCTTTATATGATCAGATTCTGGCAATCCAAATAATGCACTTACAACTACAACAACTTTCTGCTAAATCAAACCCAAGCACAACCCAAGATAAATGACAAACCAAAGGGGTTTGCAATTACTGTAAAAAGCCTGGCTACTGGTAAAAGGACTGTTTTAGACTTAACTACTGGAAAATCAACAGCCTTAAAATAAAAGCTATTCTCAAAAGTTCCAGTGTGACTGGTTTCGAGAATATGGTTACCAGCAGGGAAGAGTCGGGGGAAGGGATAGTTAGGGAATTTGGGATCGACATGTACATATCGCTGTGTTTAAAATGGAAAACCAACAAGGACCTATTGTATAGCGCAGGGAACTCTGCTCAATGTTATATGGCAGTCTGGTTGGGAGGGGAGTTTGGGGGAGAATGGATGCATGTATGTGTATGGCTGAGTCCCTTTGCTGTGTACCTATAACTATCACAACATTGTTAATCAGCTATATGCCAACATAAAATAAAAAGTTAAAAATAAAAAACAAAACATGGGGCTGCTTCAAGGACAGAAGGGGAATTTTTCCCATGCTCCTAACTATTTGAGAGAAATTGACTAAACTGTTTGGAATGAAGTTACTAGACCCTAATAGATACAAGGGCCACCTTATCAGTTCTTAACCCCACCAGCCTCCCTGTTCCCCTTCCTCAAATTACCAGAACTGCACGAATGGTGGGAGTATATAACCAATCTATGAATGTTTTTTTTTTTAAGCCTTTTCCAGTCTCTTTTTAATTAGAATTTATTCAAGGGATACATCCATTCCTCCCAGTCCCTTCTGCTCCCAATCTTTTACCTATGAGGGAGAGATTTCCTAGAGGCTCATGAAGGCCATATTGCCTTCTTCCAATAGGGGGAAATATTTTACATCTTGAGGGATACCCTGATGCTCACAGTTCTCCAGGAGATTCATCTATTGTCCTAATTTTCTCAGTCTCTAAGGCTGATTCTAACCCTCTTCACATATCATTCCCAGTTACCTTTGGTCTAAGAGTGCTTCTGATATCAGTTGCACTCACTCTCTACCACCCATAAAGATTCAGGTGGACAAAAGAAGGCCTCCGCCAAATATTCCCCTGATATCCACTGAATGCAGAGGCTATACAAGGAGTTAAACCTAATTGAAGAATATATTAAAAAGACAATTCAGAGGCTTTTTAGGACTGGTGGAGTACTGTAGAAATTGGATCCCAAATTTTCTTGTCATGGTCCTGCCCTTATACTCTCTTCTTAAAGTTGATCAGATTGAACCTCTTGTTTGAACAAAAGAAATTCAATAGTCTTTACTCTTATTAAAGATCGCCTGCATGACCCACCTGCCTTAGGTTTTCCTAATTAAAAAACTGCTTTTTATTTTATTTTTTTCCTCATTTTGCCCATGAAGAGTAGGAAGTGCCCTCAGTGTATTTACTCAGTGCCATGGGGACCACTATAGACCTATAGGATATTACAGCCAACAACTAGACTCAGTTGTCAATGGTCTTCCTTCATGCATGAGAGCATTTCAGCTACTGCCAAGTGACTATAGCATGTGAACTAAGTTGTAATGGGGTCTCCACTGACAATTTTTGTGTCTCATTCCATGGAAGCCATGCTTAATTCTCATCATACTCAGCATCTACCAGCAGGCTAATTTATGAAATTCTTCTACTGTCTTCCTCTAATGTTACTATCTGACACTGCAACACCCTGAATTCTGCGATCCTCCTTCTCTAACCAATTAATAAAGCCCCTCATGACTGTTTGACACTGACTGACCAACTCCTAATCCTTCAACCTGATTTGTAGGACATGCTTCTTGAAAAAAAAAAACTTAGCTGAGCTGGTTGACTAATGGATCCTATTTGAAAGATGAGTCCAGCTACTGCTGAACAGGCTATGCTGTAGTATCTTTAACAGAAATCATTGAGGCTAACACCATGCCAGAAGCTACTTCCCAACAGCCAGACCTCTTTGCATTAACAAGGGCCTGCTTTTTAGTAAATGACAAAACCTCTAAAATATATATATACTGCTAGTAGGCAAGCGCTTGGTGTAGGTCATGATTTTATCATGCTTTGGAAATAGAGTTTTTTACTTCCTTAGGACAGAAAATCAAAAACAGTTCTTTTGTGGTAGGACTCTTAGATTCCACACAACAGCCTAAATCCTTGGCAATAATTAAAACTCATGGATATTCAACAACAGACTTGTGCAGAGAAGAGAGCAAAGAAAATCATTTGGATGACACTGCAGTCAAGAAGCAGCTCTCTTAAAGTCTAAAATTTTACTAGAAGGGCCTTGTCTACCCATTAATTCAGAATCTGAGTTAATTACTAAAATATTAGAAGCACAACACCTCTCCATTTGGAAAAAAAGAAATTGGATCAAAAAGTTTGTGTGAATGACTTTAAAAGAAAGCTTGGGTTAGGACCAAAGGGTAGACCTGTCCTCCCTGACTGTTCACAAAAAATTTATCTTGGAATATATACATAATATGACTCAATGGAATACTGATAAAATGGTTCAGTGTGGAAAACAATATTATTGGAAACCATCTCCTAAAATGGCTCACAAAGTATATCAAAGTTGTCATTTTGTCCTAAACATAACCCAAGAAAAGCCATCCATAGTTCCATGGGTCATTTTCCTATATGCTTGGCATATTTTGAGGTGTGGTAAATGGATCTTATCTAACTGCCATTATTTCAGGGTTATAAATATGTATCGGTTATGATTTGTATGTTCTGTCATTGGGTGGAAGCTCTTCCTTGACACAGAGCTATGTCCACAGCAGCAAGTAATGTCTCATTGGGAAAAGTTGTTCACACTTAAGGAATACTCTCTGAACTCCACAGCAACAGATGTTCCCATTTTACGAGACAAGTGATCCAATCTGTGTGTAAAATTTGGCCAGTTTTAGAACATTTCCATTGTGCCTACCTTCCCCAGTCTACACAGTTGGTAGAACACACTAATGGTATTGTAAAAATTGAGTTAGTTAAATTTGTTGAGTCATGTAAGTTGCCTTGGTGTAAAGCATTGCCCTTAGTCTTATGTAGCCTGAGATCTACTCCCTATGGAAAAAGCAAGTTACACCATTTGAAATCATTACTGACAGACTCATGAGACTAGATGAAAGCATACATGTATGCACCTGCTGTGTTAAAAGGAAACATCTTAACCTCCTGTGAGGTACTACCAAGACCTGAAGCTAAACTCACAGCTCTTGGAGCAATCTTTCCACAGTGGGCTGATGGGAGACAAAGACGTACAACATATTGGTCTGCAATCTAGAGACATTGTCTATTAGAAATGACACTTTCACAAAGATGCCCTCCGAGCTCACTGGAAGGGATCTTACCAGCTATTGTTAACTAACCCTTACATTGCTAAAATTAAGGTAATTGACTCATGGATTCATGTTTCTCATTTAAAGAAGGCACCATCTCTTGCCTGGACTTCACAACTGTCTATAGAGACCCAAAGCTAAGATTAACCAGTCAAAAGCCAGAATAATGAAGCAAACAAAAATCTATTGTGGATAGCTTTCCTAAGATTTGGGACCAGGCTTATATCACCCTCCTTTTAATTTGCCATTTTCTACAGATTAAATCTTTGATTCAAATATTTTTCTCCTATGGGAACAATCACATGTTAATTTTAAGAATAAATCCAATTGTTGGATGTGTGGACAACTGCCCTTGTCCAGAACTTCTGGGTTACTTTGGTGGATATCTCCACTACCAGGATTCAACTGCTTAGCTTTCAGACATTTCATTTGAGAGAAAAGAAATGCCAGTAGAACTCTAGAAGCCACAGATATCACTAATTGAAACCAACATGAATGGTCCATCAATGGAACCTTGAATGACTCTGGACATTGGTATTTGTTGTCTCTTACTGGGACTCAAAGGAATCATTACTCAGAGAAACTTTAACCAACTTTACACAACAAGCCCTAAATGATAATTGACAACCTACAAATCTTTTAAATTCTGAAGTATCTTTAAAGACAAAGGCAGTCTTACAAAATTGCATGGCTCTTTACATTATTACCACCTCTAAAGTAGGACCTGTAGTGTAATACAAACTGAGTGCTGTTTTTTTTTTATACTGGATGAATCATCTAATGTCACCCATTTAATGTTATATGAAAAAGCAAATAAATGCTATGAATGACACAATACCCAGTCTTGGAGAAATACTGAAAGGTTGTTTTTTTTCTTAGGTGAAAGTGGCTAAAATCTTTGCTGATGACATTGGTATTGATTTTTGTGATATTAATGACTGTCTGTGTATTCTCTAAGTTGATATGAACTTTATTTCTTGCTGTTGCTCAGCTACTCAGGATAGTAAGTTTATGGTTGCTCAGAGACTTGAATCAACAAGATGCATCCTACAATTCATATCACAAATAAAAAATGGACTGAATTTCCCATTATTTCAGGTAGGGAAGATGCCTAAGTCCTGCTTCCTGAAAACCTCTTGATACTTTAATGTGACTATTCCCTTACGACCATGACTCTTATTCCCTTACCCTCTGCCATGGGATGTGACATACCAGAAATAAGCCTTCCTGGTGCCAAGGGACATTTTAAAAATAATACTATCTAACAATTTCTAATATCATAAGATAATTGATCACCAAGGAAAGATATAGATCAAAAGGGGAAAATGTGGGCTGTGAACATCAAAACAGAGTCACTTATGTCAAAAGGATCTAAAATGGAGCTGGGAGGGCATTAGAAAAGTAGAACTTACACATGTCAACACCTGGATACAATATAAAATTTTGACCAGACACCCACAGGCCATCTAGACCTCATTTTCTTCACTCCTTAGAAACTGCAGTTTAGCAACTAATCTGCTTTTGACAAGTAACTGAATGCCTGCCGGCACCAATTGTAGTTCTGTTAAACAACTTTGTAACTCCGCTGGAATGTCTTTGTGTATTGTTTTTATAAAACCCCTCCATTTTCTACCTGTCTCAGAACACATTTGAGTAGTTACTCAAATCGGTGCCTCCTAGATTGCAATTTCTAAGACCCCAAATAAACTCTTTTCCTTATTTGCAGTCTTCTGCATTTTTTTTTTTAATCAGGTCGACAGCCACCAACATCCTCTTTGTTGTTAACTGAAGATGGTATTTAAGGCAAGGGCTTTAACCATTTTGGTCAGTGATTCATTTATCCTGGGTCTCTAATGTGTAGACACATTATTAAACTTTTGTTTGATTTTCTCCTGCTAATAGCTCATGTCAATTTAATTTTTAGACCAGCCAGAAGAAAGTAGAACAGCAGAGAAAAATTTCTTCCTCCCTGACAATGATTAGAAAATTATTGTTATAAGGAATACATTTTAAGAACACACATTTTCAGTCAGAAACATCTGAACATTGTTTAATGAGGAAGACATGATGCATTTCTCTATTGAGTTTATACTCAAAAGACATAGTCTGTCCTCACGTGGGAAGGAGAATGTTGTCACAACCTATCTTCTCACAGTTTAAATCCACAACATCTAGGATCTTCTTGTGATTGTGCTTTTGTGGGTTGGGATTTTGGAGGCTTGGGATCAGTGGTATGGGGAGAGGGCAGAAGTTGAGATCTTTAGAACTAGTTTTACTTAAAAACACAAGAAAAAAATTTGAGAGGTTTCTGTTTTATCTAAAATTTAAAATAAATAAATGAGTGAATGGATGAATAAATAAATAATAAATACATTATAAATAAATAAATAAACCAGTAAAAGAGAATTGTCTTGATATTACTAAGAACTGTATCAGGTAAATAGTCGGCAATGGTGTTAATCTGGGTATAGCAGGAAACGGGGCACCCAAAGTTGGGATCATTCAAGCAGGGTGTATATACAAAGGAGTTTTTACAAAGAGACACATGGCTGTGCAATAAATGAGCTGCCACAACTCCTAGGCCCAAAGGAACAAGGTAGAGAAAGTCATAGAAGAAAGCCCTCTTTGAGGAGAGTTAGGTACATCAGTCAAGGGACACACACAACTACAAGAGGCAACATTATGGGGCAGTGGGAGAAACACTCTAGTTCACTCTCCTTTCTCCCTGGTACCTCCTGCCAGGGCACCAACTCAATACAGAGAAAAGCAGAGAAAGGGGGTAGTCCATATAGGTCAGATTTATAAGCCGGGAAGCTGAGTTTAAAATTTTGCAGTGTGCATCTGGAGGGGAAAACAGCAAATACCTAGCCCAGAATATTTAAGTATATCTTGAATGGATGAATTAATAATTAATAATGAATGACAAATTGTCATTTGCTGTAGAGGGTATGTTACCAAATGTTGTGGAACAATCAGTCATTCATTTCTCAAGGTAAATAAATACATGTTTTATTTCTGCAGAGGAAATTAGTGTGATAAATATTTATCATTTACATTTTTGACTTGTAAATAAATTTTAAGTTTAATTCTTTAAATACAATATCTAAAATTCATGGTTTATTTAAAGAATAAATTTAGGATATACAAATATGTATATATTTCTTAAAGTCTCCAACTTATTTCATACATTTGTTTTCTATTTTCTTAGACTGTCCTGTAAGGCTCTGCACGTGCTGTTTTAGGATAATAATAATAAAATTAGTTCAGAAAGCAAGCATATTAATCATAGCAGTGATAATTGGAGATAATATTTTTTAAAGATGCTGATCAATGATTAATGTGATTTACAAAATTAAAAATTAATGATGTATTTTGCACACATACAAAAATGGTAGTATTGTGTTTTCACTGGGCCTGTCAATATTGGTCTGACTTGCCAGTGTATAACACACTTTAATATATATAGCTAATTATAACAATAACAAGGGTGAAAATAAACCAAATCGAGGAAATCAATATGTTCTTGTAAATTAGTGTGAAGTGGTAAAATTAACCATTATAATTGAAAGTGACATAAAATGTTCAAATCCATATAATGCCTTTAGATAAATAGTATCATCTATTTGTGAAAAGCAGGTATAATTGGATGAATTCAATGTGCATGATGAAACCTCTGCAGAAGATATTCCAAGATAGAGAACCTAGTGTGAAGCAATAGACCATATAAAAATAGAATAATATTACAAAATATAGTGGAGCTACACTGGCATATGTCTCTCCAGGCTTTGTTTTCAAGAAGGGCATTCTAGTGTACTTTTAAGTGACACAACTATTAAATAAAATAGAGAGTTGCATCATATTTTTTAACTTATTTTGGTAGAAACAGAAATTGTTTTAAATTTCTACAAAAAGATTTCTAAATCAAGAAGAGAACATTAACTTTAACCTTCTGTGGAGTACATCAAAATTTTTCAGTAAAGTATAATCAGTTCAAAGTCAAGGAAGTAGTTTTTCCAGTAGCAATAATAATAATAAAAGCAGAAAGGTTTCTTAAGTGTCAGTCTAAGTTACTCAGAATATTTTGAGTTAATTTAGCTCCAGATCATTCCCAAAGCTCATTTGGCCTCATGTACTTTACCCATTCTAAAAGTAATCCTTTCTGTTATTAAGTATTATCCAAGTCATTTAGATAATAATCTCAGTAATATGTTGGTAAAATATCTAATTCCAGATTTATTAATTTTTTAATTAAAGAAGAAAAATATGTAAAGAATGGAATCAGTATGCCTAGTATTTTTATATCCAGAAGAACTAAAAAGCATATTTCTGTAAATGCTGCAGCTTACATGCAATAGCTTGATAATTTGAGTATTGAAGAAGGAGCATTTTGAAAAGTTAATTATTTTAGTGTTACATTTTAATCAATTTTGATTAAATATTTATATATTTCTCTTTATAAGCAACTACATCTTGGTCAAATCAAAGAAAAGCATGTTAACAATTTGGTAGAAAATATTATCAAGCTTGCAATTAAAATGGCTTGGCTAGATAGACAAAAGAAATATAGAACACTTACGCCTCTCCAAAAATTTTGATTTGATATAGATTTTCCTCTCTATGGAGAACTAGAATGTTTAATAGCAATTGCATATCATCACCCCATGACCACTAGATTTTCCATATGCTCTTTCAAACTAAGGTCAATTAAGGTATGTTGAGAACTTTTTCCATCAATAGCGTTGTATAAATCTCTCCTCTGACCTTAGACACTAAACTGGTTAAGATTTTTACTAGCATCACAGAAGCCTGCATTAGCATTACACACTGTTCCTTAGCCTTCTCCTTATTCCATTATCATTGTTATGATATTCTTGTTCACTTCCTCTTGTGTTTTCACATTATTTCTTTTAAAAATCGGCTGTGGATTCTACAAATTGCAATTTTGAAATGTCTTTGAGAATGCGTTTTGAAAGAGTCCTGGGATCCATGTAGCTGAAATGACAGAATGCTAAGTGTGGTATATGAGACCACAGCAGTTTTCTTGTGAACTCAGTCATTCAGTAAATTCTGCTTAACAAGCCACTATTTCCTAAGAGAAATGTTGGGGGTGGGGGGGTAGGGGGGAGGAATACTTGAAAGCAGTAATTTTCAAAAGATGCTATAGAAGTAACTGTGATTTTTCTTAAAGAAACATTCGTTATCTGATGGAAATACTAAACACAAACAATTGGAATATTCAGAAATTCTTCAATCAACAAATCTGCAAGTGCCTGATAGGAGCACTGTCTTACAAGGTGTGAAACTACTGAAGTGTAAAAACCCCTATGGCTAAGGCTCCCATGAAGTTTATTTTAAGGTAAGTGAGAGATATTTATAAATAGTAATTGGACAAGTGCATACATAATAATAAGCTGTGATAATTGCTCTAAACCAAAATCTCCAAGTGTTATGAGTGTATACATCACAGAAAGTACAAAATGGATCTCAGAAGTCCTTTTCTCGGGAGTGATATCAGAACCATGTTCTGAACAATATGTATGAATTAATTAAATGAAGTCCTGGAGGGAGCAGTCCCTGCTGAAGACCCTGAGTTGCAAAGGAGGAAGAACAACCTAGAATTAAGGCTTGAAGCTGGAGGGTGGGGAAGTGGAGGTGGAAAAGGTCTGAAAGGGATACAGAATGTAGGTAAAAAACATCTATAAACATCTGTCTTTATAACAAGAAAAAGTAGGACATCACCGAAGGGCTTGCAGCAAAGTGATGCAGTCAGATTTACATTTTGAAATATCACTGATCAAGGTGCGTAGATCAGATTAGTGGGGATACAAATGCCTGCAGTTTGAACAAAGATGATGGATCATTATGAGTAACTGTAATCATGGTACTGAAACCTAGAAAAAGAAAACCTAGTAAAAGAAATTATTTGGGGGTTTCTAATTGCTTCAAGGATATAATCAATTAAAAAAATAATACACATTTTCCTCACTCAGTGGAATGGGGTTATATATACAGATATATTTTAAGAATATTTTCATCCATTTTGAATAGTTTGAATTTAGAAGAATTAGTCATTTGCTTAAGGAGATTAATTTAGGTCTTGGTGGCTAAAACATTTGAGAACAGAACTAAAATTGAGAATTACCATTAAGAACATGATTAAATGTGCAAAAGTAATGCATGATGTGAGGAAATTAAATGTCTACATTACAAAGGATAAATCAACATATATCATATGCAAAAACCATTTGTGTAAAGTAGCAAATAAAAATCAATTTTTAAAACAGTTTTTATATGGAATATTTCAAAATACACACAAGAAGAGAAGAGTATAATGAATGCCCATGGACCTATCACTCAGCTTTAGTAATTTTCAACATATGAAAATCTGTTTTATCTATATTCTTTACATCTCATTCTTATCCAAGTAAGTTTGAGGGAATTGACAACACTATATCAATATATGTGTGAATATTTCAGTCGGAACTTTTAAATTATAAAAACCCCCTTTTTCAATCATAAGTATCGTCAGAGCCTTACTCCAGAATAAGTAGTAATTCCTTTATCTAATATTACATTTCCAACCATGTTCATGTTATTTCTCTGATTAAAATATAAAGGTTCCTTTTGTATGTTAGTCTAATATTCCCTTAGTTCATATTTTAATTAAAAACTTTCATATTCTATTTTGGATGCCCCAAGGACTTTTTTCTTTTACTTTAAAGCCCAACTATTTTACTAGACTATGCCTTAGTCTTGGAAATTCTTGTTTGACTTTCAAAGGAACTCACAGTACTCTTTCATTATGTAGTTTCATATCTTGTTTTATTTATTCCGGACAATTTTCTTGGATTATAATTTTAATTATTTGTTCTATGTGATTGATTTGTTTTTTCTACTTCAGGGAAGACTATTATATTTACTTTAAGAATATTTATTTGAATTCTTAACTGAGTTTATTTACCTCTGTTTTCCTATCTTTCTTCTCCCTAATCATCTGAATTTGTAATCTTTTTAGGGACTGATATATGTTGTTGGCTCATAACTTCTATCAGTTTGTTTCTTTTAGCTCATTTTGAAATGTCGGGTTATATTTTTCATTTGTCTTGTGAGCATGGCTTTCCAACATGCTTTCTTCATTTGTGAGAGATTCATCTCTTTCTTACTCGTTTTTTCTTCAGTAACTTTTAAAGAGCAAAGCCACAATATTTTTCAGTGGCATGTTTTGAAGTGAAATGAATTTTCATATACTTCAAAGAGAAAGGAGTGAACCAATATCTCTTTTCTAGTATCACTACTATAAAGTTTCCTTTCTTTTGTTTTCACCAAGATTAAAACAAAAGGATTCAACTTCTTGAGATCTTGGTCCTTTTATCTGAACCTTCTCCAATTCTTTCTCATTATCTTATCCATCTCATTAGAATTCTACTCTCCAGCTTTGACTTGGAAGAGCACTTTGGTTTCAGTGTTCCTACTTCCAGACATCTGGTCTACTTGATTACTCTTGTACTCTTGTACTTTGTCCCATTGCACTCAGTGAAAATTGGAAGCTTCAAATTCTACTAACCATCACAACTACTACTTTCAGATGCTGTATCAAAATTGCCCACTAAGTTTTCCAGTGTGCCCATGATGATGATTTGCAGTTCTCTGTCTCTCGGGGCCATCTTTCACTTCCTCTTATATAATTTTTGGTAGCAATTGTGTCTTGTAGCTATTAGCATTTATCTCAAGCCATTTATATTTGGGGACTCATGAGAATTATTTTTTATCTAGTTTTGCTGTAGGTGTTGTCCTACTTACTGCCCTACTTGATTGTGCTGTCCTACTTGCTCTTTTTCTCTTTATAAGTGGAATTCTAATAGATTATCAAAATACACCACTACCAATGCTATCTTCTGAGATTATCTTATTAAAGGGTATTGTAATTTTTAATAAACTACAATGCAATAGCTCATTTAAATAAGAAACTGTAGATGAGCTTATTATAGTAAGAAATCAAACACCAGTTTTTCTTTATTCTCAGCCCTGAATCAAATCTTTGTAAAACACATAGATGTCTTGAATTCAGAGTAATATGCATTATTGAGCAGCTACTGTATGCAAATATTACTTTATGTGCTTCAGCAGATGAAAGAAAACACAAACACTTGCTACCGATGTTTCAAATTCCAATGGGGAAAACAAATATATACATAATTAACTCAAATAAGACATTAACTATAAACAGCTAAATGACTCACTCCTTTTGGTGAGAACAAATATTAACATTCTCAAATATGCTTATTTAAAGACTTGAAAAAGTAGAACACTATGCAACCAGTACAAAAATATACACTAATATTTCTTAATCTGGAAATATGTCAGTGCTATATTCTAAGGAAAAAACAAAATCTGTGTACACAACACTGTAAAGTATGATCTCATTTTAGCAAGAACAAACATATATTGAAAATATAGATTAGTTTTTACCAAAAGATTAAGTAGTAATAATCTCTGAGTGATGAAATTGGAGAAGTATTTATACCTTTGTGTTTTTGTAATATTTGTTATATTTGGTTGACTATTTTTTGCAATGAACAAGCATCATGTTTAAAATAAAACTTAGGTTCTTTTTATTTTTATAAGCCATGAAACATTGGAAAAGCAGTGACAAATATTTTTGCATATCTATCAAAGTAAGATAAATTTGTGACCAAGAAAGTCTAGACACTGTCTGTTTGAGATATGTCAGAATGGATTAATGGCCTGTGGATACATTTCAGCCCTATTGTGAAGAAGGAAGAGGAAGAAGAGGAGGAGAAGAAAACATAAGTAACCTATTCAAGCTCAAGTGCTGTAACCACAAACTCATCAATCTGACACTGGAAGTTATCATCCTGTGAACCCAAACATCACCCTCCTGCTGCCTTTTGCTATTCCTGATAAAGTTAAATGTCAAAGTCAGTTTCTTATTTTAGCTGATATTGTTGTTACTTCCCTTTCCAGTTAACATTTATGTCATGGGCTAATTGTCACCAAAGGGCCCATGGATCCTATTGTTATCCTTTAATGTTCATACCTTTCAAACTGGTTTACTATCAATGTTGCAAAGATAGGCTAGTGGCTCTCTCAGCCCTTTCCAGGGCTTATGTCTAAACTGTATTCCCCATTCCCTCCCAGCATTCTTGAAGGGCTTTATGACTGTTTCTAGACAATGGAAGGTGAGTAGAAACTGTGTATCATTTTTATCCTGGGGCAGCTTAAAAGAGGATGTGTCTTCATCACTGTCTGTCTTTGTCTCTGAATCTGTTTCTGACTCTCTCTATCTCTTCCCTGAACAGTGCAGGGCTGACATCAAATCCTCTAATGAACATAAAAGAGCCACAGACAGTATGGGTGGAACTTAACATGCATTCCTGAATGTCTCCAGGAAGCTAATCCTCTCTGCAAACGTTGCTGGACTATGCTGGGATAGAACAACTATCTAAACTACTGAGTTTTGCAGATTTATTTGCTAAACAATAAGAATGTTACCCTAAAAAATAAAAACAATTTAAAAAATTATCCTTCTGATACTTGGTTCAATTGTTATTGTATTTAATTAAAAATATCTAGCAACATAAGAAATGAATCAACTATTGCTTTCTGTTTTTCATTGACCAAGTTAATTATTTTCCTTGATTAGCCTTGCTTCTAAGGAGTGCATAGTTTAAAGAAAATGGAAATAATAGACATTTATTTTCTGCAGACTTTTCCTAGATCAAATCATTTTTCAAAGTTACTCTTCTTATTCTCCCATATGGTTACAATAAAACTGTGAATTTGCAACTTTTGAGTCTTTCAGTAAATTCTGTACAAATTCTTCACCTTTAACTTAATGGAAGTAGGTAAAATACTGCGTTAAAAGTAATTGGAAAATATTTAAATACAGTTTACACTTTATATAAATTTATAAGATAGACATGGCCTATCTTGCTTCATGTTGTTATTTCAGTTATGTGATTAAAATGGTGACTGGGAACTTCTTTAGTTTAGAAGGACACTTTCTCTGCTAGCTAAAAGTTAGCCTGTCTTATTTTTTTGGAAACAAATTAAATTTTCAGCCTGAGATGTGCTGGTAAGTTAATTTGCAAAATGTTTGCAGTGCCCCAGAAAAATATCAACTTGTATTAAAAACCAACAGAAATATTATATTTTCTCTACTACCATAATAAAACTGATTTCAAGTAAATCCTTTTAAAATAAGCTTATTTTGTAGTTTGATTTGCATTTCTCTAAGAATTAGTGATGTTGAGCATCTTTTCATGTACCTCTTGGCCATCTGTATGTCTTCTTTGCAAAAATGTCTATTTAGGTCTTTTGCCCATTTGTGAGCTATGACCTCACACCTGTCAGAATGGCCATCATCACAGTAAATCCTGGAGAGGGTGTGGAGAAAAGGGAACCCTCTTACACTGTTGGTGGGAATATAAATTGATACAGCCACTATGGAGAACAGTATGGAGGTTCCTTAAAAGACTAAAAATAGAACTACCATGTGCCCAGCAATCCCACTACTAGATATACACCCAGAGAAAACCATAATTCAAAAAAGACACATGCACCCCAATGTTCACTGCAGCACTATTTACAATAGCCAGGACATGGAAACAACCTAAATGTCCAACAGAGGAATGGGTAAAGAAGATGTGGTACATACATACAATGGAATAAATACAGCCCTAAAAGGAAATGAACTGAGTCATTTGTAGAGACATGGATGGACCTAAAGACTGTCATGCAGAGTGAAGTAAGTCAAAAAGAGAAAAACAAATATATATTAATGCATATATGTAGAATCTGAAAAAGATCTTATTTACAAAGCAGGAAAAGAGACACAGACATAGAGAACAAATGTATGAATACCACAGGGGAAAGGAGGGGGTTGAATGAATTGGGAGACTGGGATTGACATATATACACTATCGACGCTATGTATAAAATAGACAACTAATGAGAATCTACTGTATAGCACAGGGAACTCTACTCAATGCTCTTTGGTGACCTAAATGGGAAAGAAACCCAAAAGAGAGGGAATATATGTATACGTATAGCTGATTCACTCTACTGTACAGTAGAAAATAACACAAGATTTTTTTTTAAGCTCTTTATTGGAATATAATTGCTTTACACTCTTGTACCAGCTTTTGAGGTACACCAAAGTGAATCAGCTGTATTTATACATATATCCCCATATCCCCTCCCTCCCACGAATCCCTCCCACCCTCCCTGTCCTGGCCCTCTAAGGCATCACCCATCATTGAGTTGATCTCCCTTTGTTATACAGCAACTTCCCACTAGCTATCTATTTTACAGTTGGTAGTAACACAACATTTTAAAGCAACTAAACTCCAATACAAATTTTTAAAAAGTAAGCTTGTCTTGGTATTTCATTTTTTAAAATTTTTGGTTTCTCTCCATTTCTTATTTTGATGAATAAACATACTTTGACAATTAAAAAGAAAAAAAACCTCATATGATGGATAATACTGGACTTGTGAGAAGCATCAGTAACATGAGGTTTTGCTGATCTATGATTTTAATTGGTTTTGTTCATCAGAGTTTTTTAGTTTTCTTCATGTAGATACTATACATATTTTCTTAGACATATCTAAGCATTGCATTTTGTGGAGTGCCAATATAAAAGATACTGTGTTTTTAATTTCAAATTCCACTTTCTCATTGTTGGTATATAGGAAAGCAATCAACTTTTTATATGTTAAGCTTTTATCCTGCTACCTTGCAATAATTTCATATTAGTTCCAGTTTTTTGTCAATTATTTTGTATCATCTACATAGATGGTCATGTCATCAAGGAACAAAGACAGTTTTATGAAGTGGTGAGAGGGGACACAGCTGCCTTGTACCAATTTAAGTGGGAAGACTGAGTTTCTCATCAAATGCAATGTCAGCTGTAAGGTTTCTGCAGGTATTCTTTATCAAGGTGAGATAGTTCCCTTCTCTTCATGTTATTGAGAGCTTTCATCATGAGTGTTGGGTTTTCCTAAATACATCCTTTGCATCTATTTATATGACCATGTGATTTTTCTTCTTGTTGATATAATGAATAACATTAAGTTTCAAGTGTTGAACAAGTGTGGGAAAATTCCATGTGGTCATAGTATGAAATATTTTTTTATACATTGATAGATGTGAATTGTTAATATTTTGTTTAGAATTTTTTATGTATGTTAATAAGAGATACTCATCTATGGTTTTCTTTCCTGCTAATGTTTTTGTTTGGTTTTGGTATTGGGGTAATGCTGGCCACTTAGAATGAGTTAAGAAGTATGCCTTCTGTTTCTATCTTGTGGAAGAGATTGTAAATAATTGGCATAATATATTTCTTACTTGTTTGGTAGAATTCACCAGTGAAGCCATCTGGGCCTGGTACTTTCTGTTTTGGAAGGTTAGTATTGATTTCATTTTTTAAAATGGATATAGGTCCCTTGAGATCGTCTATTTACTCTTGTGTGAATTTTGACAGATTGTGTCTTTCACTGAATTGGTTCATTTCATCTAGGTTATGAAATTTGGCAAGAAATACATTCAAATTTTGTTTGTCAAATAAGATTATTTTCTCCCTCCACTTTTAAAAGATAATTTTGCAACGTACAGAATTCTAGGTTGGTGGGTTTCTTATTTGTTTGTTTTGTTTTTCTCTCTTAGAACTTTAAAATATTTCACTTCTGTTCTTTTTTGCAAATTTTCTGAAGAGAAGTCAAATCTAACTCTTATCTTTGTTCCACTATAGGTATTTTTCTTCTCCAGGATTTTTTTCCTTTATCTTTGATTTTCTGTAGTATGAAAATAATGTGCCTAGGTGTAATTTTTGGCGTTTATCTTGGTTGATGTTCTCTGAGCTTCTTGAATCTATCATTTGGTGCCTGACACCAACTTGGAAACATTCTCAGTCATTATTGTTTAATATTCTGTTTCATTCTCTCTTTCTTTTCCTTCTGGTATTTCCATTTTGCATATGTTACATCTTTTTAGTTGACCCAAGTACTTGAATGTTCTGTTCTGTTTTTTTCAGTCTTTGCTCTCTTTGCTTTTTTGGTTTTTGAAGATTTTATTCTATCCTCTATTTTAGAGATTTTTCTTCTCAGCCATATACAATCTACTAATAAGCCTATCAAAGACATTCTGCATTTCTGTTAGAGCGTTTTTAATCTCTAGCATTTCTTTTTGGTTCTTTTTTAGGATTTCCATGTCTTTGCTTGCATTGCCCATCTGTTGTTACATGTTTTCTACTTTATCCATAAATGCCTTAGAATATTAATAATACTTTAAAATTCTTGATCTGATAATCCCAACATACCTGTGGGAATACTATGAATTTCACAAGTGTTTCTCAGTATGTTTCACCCCCTTAGGTGGGATAGGATGACTAGAGCCAGCAGGAGTTGGATATTTTCCTTCCCAGGTAAATTAGGCTCTGATAATATCCCAGCAGATTAGGTTCTGGTTAATTTGTTACCACTGAGGGCAGGTCTTGTTAGGAAGTGCAGATTGTACTGGCATATTTCAAAACTGTTCATTTCTTTCTCCTTCTGCTGGATGCACAGCAAAGTTTTCTCTAATATTTACTATGTGAACCTGGTACATCTACAATATTGTGCAGGCCTCTTTATGAGTGGGTTCCCCTGGAGTTTTTAACCCTTAGACTTGTCCCCATTGAGCCTCCAGCAATCTGTCAATTCTGGTTTATATTTTACTACTCTGGCACTGGTTCCTGTGGCAATTTCCACTTGTGAGTCCCTGCTCAGGTAAGCTGTGACTCCCTGTATTCACTCATTTGTCTTTCCAATCTTGGGACAGTGGTTTACCCTATGTCCTCCCCTTTCTTGTGGATCCAAGAAGAGTTTTTAATTTTCAGTCTGTTTAGCTTTTTACTTGTTAAAATGAAGTGGCAATTTCCAAGCCCCTTGAGGAACTGGAAACCAGAAGTCTGGGATAATTTTTTCTTGCCTTCCAGAGTCAACCCAAAAAATTGGCTTTTCTTGGTTCCAAAGCCTATGGACTTTCAGATTTCTCTTTGCACTTGGACTTGAATTACACCATCTGCCTTTCTTGGGTCTCCAGCTTGCCTGCTGCAAATATTGGGACGTCTTAGCCTCCATTATTACATGAGCCACCTCCTAATAATAAATCTCTTTCTGCTTCTCTGGAAAACCCTGATGAATACACCAGTCTTCTTTATTTTTCTTTTCTCTGTTAGCTAATTGAAGATAAATGAAGTAGCTTCTTTTAAGTTCTAATTTAAAAAATCATGAAATACCTAAAGCAGGTGTGAAAGGAAACCTTTCTTCAATAACTAGTGTAAATAGAGTTTCTCTCTTTTCCTTCTCTCTTTTTTTCCCCTAAAGAAAGAAGTGTCCCACTTTTATCACACACCAGGTGGCAAAACAATGAGTAGAAAATATATAAGAGCAGCGTGGGTATGCAGACAATAATAATAATACCTTCCCCTGCATTGTAATTTATTGCTTTCAAAGCATTTTCTCATAGATTTGAATCACACAAAATAACTAGAGGATCGGGAGAGTAGATATTTTCATCCTTTACAGATGAGAAAATCAAGGCATTACTGAGAAAAGTAAGTGGCAGAACTAAATTTTCAAACTGGGTCTTCTGACAATAAATCAAGTGTCCTTACAATTGAATGACTCTGCTTGTGGACAGAACTGCATTAATTATATCTTTCAAGAGGGAGTTGACAGTCACTCAGAAGAGAAAGGACAAATAAGACCTAGTGGATTTCCGCTCCAAAAGGCAAGAGGGATGATTTAAACTTAGAGAAACTAACAGCTACATGAAAAAAAAAAAAAAAAATACGGCAGGGTGAGTTGTAGGTCATTGCAAAGAGATATTTAGTGCAGGGAGTTTCAATAAGAATATTAATGAAAAAGTAATATTAACAGCAGTGGTAGCAAAAGCCTGCCTTTACTGAACACAGGTTAAATCTGAAGAATATTCCAGGCTTTTTGCTATTTCTGAAAACATTTTGGCCAGAAAAATGTTATTACCTCATTTCAATATATTTGATGTAACAGACTGAGAGATTAAATAACCTCTTCAAAATACATGACATCAACAATATGTTATGCCAAAACCCAGGAATATTTCTAAAATGAATGGAAAACAAACCAGCAAACCTTTTAGAGAAGTCTGAAATTATTAAATAACTTTTCAAAGTACTTAATTTCTTTTCTCATTCATTATAAATGTAGTACTTAGAGCTTACAGATAGAAAAACAGAAATTAACTATATTATGTGCTACTGTCACAAGTTGTCTTTTTTTGTTCTCTAGAAATCAACCCAAGACAATGATTCATGTAAAAGTTTACTTGTTAGAGAGAATTGCTGGGGGCTTAAAATTGGTCAAGGAGATGGGAAGTGGGATTAGGAAGGGAGAAGTCAAGGAGGTCAGGCAAGGTCCCATCAAGAGTAAGTCTGATCACTATGGCCTTGTAGTATAGTTTGAAGTCAGGAAGCCTGATTCCACCAACTCCATTTTTCCAAAGTGATCAAGACAGTATGGTACTGGCACAAAAATAGAAAGCAAGTTCAATGGAATAGAATAGAGAACTCAGAAGTAAGCCCAAACACATATGGGCAACTTATCTTTGACAAAGGAGGCACGGATATACAATGGAAAAAAAGACAGCCTCTTCAATAAGTGGTCCTGGGAAAATTGGACAGCAACATGTAAAAGAATGAAATTAGAATACTTCCTAACACCATACACAAAAATAAACTCCAAATGGATTTAAGACCCACATGTAAGGCCAGACACTATAAAACTCCTAGAGGAAAGCATAGGCAGAACACTCTATGACATACATCAAAGCAAGATCCTTTTTGACCCACCTCCTAGAATCATGGAAATAAAATCAAGAATAAACAAATGGGACCTCATGAAACTTAAAAGCTTTTGCACAGAGAAAGAAACCATAAACAAGACTAAAAGGCAACCCTCAGAATGGGAAAAAATAATTGCCTATGAAACAACGGACAAAGGATTAACCTCCAAAATATACAAGCAGCTCATGAAGCTTAATACCAAAAAAGCAAAGAACCCAATCCACAAATGGGCAGAAGACCTAAATAGACATTTCTCCAAAGAAGACATACGGATGGCACACAAACACATGAAAAGATGCTCAACATCATCAGAGAAATGCAAGTCAAAGCTACAATGAGGTATCACCTCACACCAATCAGAATGGCCATCATCACAAAATCTGGAAACCACAAATGTTGGAGAGGGTGTGGAGAAAAGGGAACTCTCCTGCACTGTTGGTGGGAATGTAAATTGGTACAACCACTATGGAAAACAATTTGGAGGTTCCTTCAAAAACTACAAATAGAACTACCATATGATCCAGTAATCCCACTCCTGGGCATATACCCAAAGAAAACCATAATCCCAAAAGAAACTTGTACCATAATGTTTATTGCAGCACTATTTACAATAGCCAGGACATGGAAGCAACTGAAATGCCCATCAACAAATGAATGGATAAAGATGTGGCATATATATACAATGGAATATTACTCAGCTATAAAAAGGGATGAGATGGAGTTATATGTAATGAGGTGGATAGACCTAGAGTCTGTCATACAGAGTGAAGTAAGTCAGAAAGAGAAAGACAAATATTGTATCTAACTCACATATACGGAATCTAAAAATGGTACTGATGAACTCAGTGACAAGAACAAGGATGCAGGTGCAGAGAATGGACTGGAGAACCTGAGGTTTGGGAGGGGGCAGGAGGTGGAAGGGGAAGCTAAGATGAAGCGAGAGAGTAGCACAGACATATATATACTACCAATTGTAAAATAGATAGCCAGTGGGAAGCTGTTGTATAACAAAGGGAGTTCAACTCGAGGATGGAAGATGCCTTAAAGGATTGGGGCGGGGAGGGTGGGGGGGACTCGAGGGAGGGTGGGGGGGGACTTGAGGGAGGGAGGGAATATGGGGATATGTGTATAAAAACAGATGATTGAACTTGGTGTACCCCCCAAAATAAATAAATAAATAAATAAAATTAAAACAAAACAAAACAAAACAAAAGTACCTGTTCTATATGGCTAATAAATATGAATTAATAAATTATGATTTTGGCTTCATAAAAAAAAGAAAAAAGATTAAGTCTGGCTTGGGACTTCCCTGGTGGTGCAGTGGTTAAGAATCTGCCTGCCAATGCAGGGGACACAGGTTCCATCCCTGGTCCTGGAAGATCCCACATGCTGCAGAGCAACTAAGCCCACGAGCCACAACTACTGAGGCTGTGCTCTAGAGCCCGCTGAGCTGCAACTATTGAGCCCTCGAACCACAACTACTGAAGCCCGCATACCTAGAGCCTATGCTCCACCACAAAAGAAACCACCGCAATGAGAAGACTGAGCACCACAACAAAGAGTAGCCACAGCTCGCCGCAACTAGAGAAAGCCCACACGCAGCAAGGAAGACCCAATACAGCCAATAAATAAATAAATTTATAAAAAAAAAAAAGAGTAAGTCTGGCTCAATCTGATACAGGATATTTGGAGATAATGTTAGTCATATCGTAACATTATTCCATCTGGGAATTTTTTTTCCCTGTGCACCTCACTCATTGGTTACAGGCAAGGGTGCATAGGCAGAGGCGGCTCTGGTTCTCCTAGAATGAAGACCAAGAGGGTTGTGGTAGCCTGCTGGCAGCTCTCTAAAAAACAGAGCAGATGCTGGCTTTTGGATAGAAAAGTCACCAGAAGCCAGCGGCTGATATACACACACACACAGAGTAATTAGCTATAAGGATATAGGCAGAGCACTGACACAGCTATTGCTCCAGCCAAGTGATTATTCAATAATGCCTTAATATGAAGCACATGAGCTTATTCATGTCACTTCTCAGCCTCTTCACTTATGCTGCAACTCTCCTTCTCTGCTCATGGATCACTGATCCCTGAGGAGTTATCCAAGATGAAGGAGGGAATCTCCTCTGGTACATTTTAAATTCCACAAGGGTGCAAATCTCCTAAGGTAAGTGTGGGCATTCTAGAGAGTTTCTCCAGCCTTCATGGCTCAAACTATGTGAAATCAATATTATTCAATTATGCTAGGCTACTACATTTGTGAGCCCCAGGTGAACACCTTGGGTTATCCCTTCCCACATTGTCTCTGGGCTTGGCATAGGTGTGTGACTGCACAGACACTTGATAAGCATTTGTGTATTTGGGGTTTGTCCTCTTAAAAGAACCCTCTCTGTATCAGCTGCCAGGTTATAACAAATCACTGGAGAGAAAGGGGTATGTTGAGAAGCCTTGAGGGTTAAGACACTGTGTAGAGTAAGAGATCTCAGGGAGGAGAAGCAATGTGCCTCAGCTGATTTCTCAACTGAACGCAACCATACACATGACCTCAGTAATAACAAGAGGGGTGGAATTGCCCAGATAATCTACAGAATCATAAGAAATAACAAATCATCCTTGCTGCCAGCTACTAAATGTTGGTGTGTTTTGTTAAACAGAAATATATAATTAACACAATATTTGCCCTATGGAAATGGCAACTTCGTATGATTCAAACTAAAAACACCAATAATAATAATATTCATATCAATTCCCATAGGCAGTACCAGCGGTTATCTGGGTCTACTTTGGCTAATGCACCATGTTAATGTCCTTCTGAGTTAATCCTCCAGTTAATTTATGCTATGAGATAGGCATTAATGCCTAATCCCAGAGCTGAAGGAACTGAGCCTCAGAGAGATCAGGTAGCCTGTCTCAGGCCACATAGTAATTCACAGAGTCATAATCTGAATCCACACTTGCCTGAGTTCAGGATCTCCCTTCCCACTGCCGCAAATTGCACTTTCACATAAGGGTCCTTAAACATGGCAGCATGAACTGCCATCAGCACTGTCAATTTGCAAGAGCAAAGGTAATGCACAGGGGTTGTCTGCTCTGCAAATCTGTGTTTGAAAATCCTTTACACCTAGGAAGGAAAAGAATAAACTAGGGAAAATGAGCCTCATTTCCTTCCATACAAAAATGTTCTCCTCTTGAGGGTTAATAGTGAAACCAAGAAAACATTACTCTGTGTTTTCACAGACCCTATGCTTTCCTTTAATATAGTATTTAATGCATTTAACAGAGGTTCACTTACACGGTTTTCTCCTTAACTTGACTCATTCTTTGAATCCAGAGACTGCTTACTCAATATCATTACTTTTGTGCTGAGATGCATGCTTGGCACCAAGTGTCAGTTCAGAAACTAGATGAATGAGCAAATAAACTATAAGCCATATGATTCGCTCCTCATTAGGCATATGATTCTTTTGGTTAATATTGATTTTATCGAATAAAACTTCCTCAGAATTTACAATATCAATGATTATTATAGGAGGTAGTAAAAAACTGACTTGCATGAAAATATATATACACTAAATTCTAAGTATTTTCTTTCTTTAAGTAACATTTGGAAACAGTTTTTCTTAATTCCTTGGGAGCAAATGATGACAGACATCCAGGGCACTGTAATTATGAAATGCTCTCAAAGTCATTGACTCTCTAACACAGTTTTAACTTGAGGGGACACTCATCAATCAATACAAGTCTTCAAAAACTATATGGACAACATTTTCCCCATTACATGTGAAAGCTTTAATGAAGGCGTTTTAATGGATAGGCACTGAGACACAAGGGAAAACAAAGAAAGAAAGTAATTGTCATGATTTGATTATTGATTTATCATCAGCGGTACTAGTCTTGATCCCTGAGATGACTGATGCCTGATGTGATTGGTGAAATCAAATACAGGCCTTATTCACTATATATTCCTCATATACACAGCTCTGTACATCTTCTCTCCTGCTTTATTTTTGTGTTTCTTTTCAATAATCAAAAAATAAAACCTCCTCTCTAATATAAGCTGAAGGCAGCTAACACTGTCCTTCTGCCTCTGCATATAAGAGATAACATGTTTCTGTGATCATGAAAATGAGTGTCAGTTTATGTGTTTGGCTTTCTGTAATTCTCCGAGCAACTCACACCTCAGAGTGATTTTGTTAGGATTGAACTAAGGTTAAATGTAGAGCAAACATCTTGGGGACTCTTTTGGCCTAGTAATTAGTTGGTCTAATGAAGATATTTTAAAGTGTCTCTTTCCCCTTGTTGTAGGTAATCAGAAAAATAATTTCTATTTAGAAATCTCCATATCAGAAAATCAATGTGATTTAAATTAGAAAAAGGAATATACTGTGGGTTCTAGTGGAGGAGACATGGCCTCAGATCAGGAGTTACTCCTCTTAACTAGGTGTGTGACCTTGTACACCTTAATTAGGCTTTGAGCTCTCAGTTGCCTTATTAAGACACCTCCATTGCCTGAGAGCAAAGAACTAGATCTTAAAACTGCAAGTTCACCTCCAGATTCAAATTCTGTTCACTTGCGTTATACCAGTGGGGTTAGTTAAAATAAGAACTACTCATAATTTACTCCATGACTATTTCTTATATTTTTCTCTCAGCTTGATTTCTCAAGAGATACTCCACAATTCTCAATAAATAGCAATTTTACTCATCAATTTCTCAGGCTCAAAACCTTGGAGTTATTCCCGATTCTCCTCTTCATCTCCCACCCCATATCCAATTCAACAGGAAATTCTGTCAACTCTGTCTTTAAAATATATACTGAATCAGATCATCTCTTATCACCTCCACTGTCAACATCCTCATCCACATTTCACTGTATTTTGCATCTAGCCTTACAGTAGCATCTTAAATGATCAATTTACACCCACTCTTGCCCCTCCCAGTATATTCTCAACATAGCAATCACAAAGATCCTTTGGAAAGCAATTTATATTATGCCACTCCTCTGCTCAATGCATGTCAATGCACTCTATTGCCTTCCCCTGTTACTCAGAATAAAAGCCAAGGTCCATGTCCTGACTTCTAAACCCTGTGTGTCTTGGCATCCTCTAGCTCAGTGACCTTATCCCACAGCACTCTCCCTTGTACTCACTTCACTTCAGCCACACCAAGCCCCCACTGGTCCTCAAACAGCTACATTCTTGTCTGAGGAACTTCACTCTTGCAGTCCCTTCTATTGATATCTTCAAAGCTCATTTTTCACCTCCTTAAGGTTTCTGCTCAAATATTGCTTAATCTGAGAAAATGCCTCTTACCACTTCATGTAAAATAGAGTGATACCCACCATTCTTTTACACTGTACACTGCTTTATTTTTTTTATTGCAGGTACCACCTTAACTATTGCACACACACACACACACACACACATATTTTTTGTTTTCTGTCACAGTGTCCCCTCCGCTAGATTCTAAATCCCATGCTAGCAATAAATTTAGTTGTTTTGGTCTATACTATACCCATTGATTAAAATAGTGCTTGATGTTCAGTTAGCGGTGATAAATATATTGCTGAAGAAAAAATGAATAAAATGACAAGAGGAAAAAAGGAAAATGGGAGGGGAAACAAAAATGGAAATAGAAAGAAAACAGAAAGCAGTGAAGTGAGACATGGCTATTGAAAACCTGTTTTAACAGATGGTGTTGGGAAACTCACATGCAAAAAAATAAAGTTGGCCCCCTACCTTATACTATATATAAAAATTAAATAAAAATAGGTCAAATACATGAACATAAGAGTTAAAACTATAAAAATCTTAAAAGAAAACATAGGGTAAAAAAGTTTATGATGTTTCATTTGGCAATGATTTCTTGGGTATAACGCTAAAAACATAAGTAACATAAAAGAAAAGTTAGATTTCACAAAAGTTAAAATATTTTTGTGCATCAAAATAAAAAAAAATACACTATCAATAGTGTGAAAATGTAACTCACAGAATGGGAAACACTTTTGCAAATTATATACTTAATAAGGAATTTGTAACCAGAATATATGAACTCTTTTAACTCAATAATAATGACGACAAAGAAAAACAGACAAATCAGTTAAAAAATGAAGAAAGAACTTGAATGGATGATTCTCTCAAGAAGATGTATAAATGGCCAAAAAGTATATGAGAATATATTCAATAGCACTAAGCATTAGGGAAATGCAAATCAAAACCACAATGAGATACTGCATCATGTCCATTAGAATGGCTTTACCAAAAAGAAAAACAAAATAAAACAGAACCTAGAAAATTACAAGTGTTGGTAAGGATGTGGACAAATTAGAACCCTTGTTCAGTGCTGGTGGGAGTACAAATGGTGTTGCCACTGTGGGAAACCATATGGTAATTCCTGAAAAATCACCATATCTTCTAGGTATCTAGGCATATATCCCCAAAAATGAAACCAGAAATTCAAAAAGGATATTTGTACACCCATGTGGCATCACTATTAACAATATCCATAACGTAGAAGCAGCCCTAGTGTCTATCAGTGGAAAGATGGATTAAAAAATACATTAACTACATAAAACAGTATCTAATTCAGATTTTAAAGGGAAGGAAATTCTAACACATGCTACAAAATGGAGAAGCCTTAAAACATTAGATAAGACAAATGGTGCTGAGGCACAATTTTCCCAAGATGACACATATAAGTTATGAAAAATTCCAACCTAGATGTACCTTGGCTGCAAATTCCATGATGACTGCTGCTTTCTTTGTCTGAAAAAAGCAAGGAAGTAAAGAGAGAAAAGAAAGTTCCTTTTTGCTGCTAATTCATGCCAGGTCCTATATGATTTTAAAGTTACACAAAAATGATCATATTTTCTTTAATTTTGAGCTATTCTAAAATGCTATGTACTTTTTTACAATAAATTTGTTAATGTGTATAGTCGAGAATGTGAGAAGTTGAAACGATGGTATTGTACTTTTCATATTAACACCAAAATAGCAACCATTAGCATTGTTTTATGGACAGTTTGTTTATAATAAAGTACATATGACCTCAGATAGGAATTTTTCTTAAAAATGAAAAAAAGTGCTTAATGAAAATAACCAATATTCCAAAGGTTACTAAAATATATAAATATATACTAGAGTTAGAATATAGACTTTTTATGTCCAAAAAATTTCCAACTGGATAGAGAGAGGAGATATACCAAGGATTAATGATCTGTGAATCACAAAACTAAAAATGCATTCCTTGCTGAGAAATGTCACATATTGAAGTAACTAACAGATATTTATATTTAATTTTGTGTATCGTACTTTGTTATCCCTATTATACCTTAACTTTGTAACAATGTCTTTTCTGATAAAATATAACATTTTATAAAATCTCCATTTAACTAAATAATCTAATTATAGTTGGTCAAATAGTATCCTTAGTTTCTAGTGTGGTAACAATTTAAGAAATCCCAGTTTGAAGCCACAGAGAGCCAATGTGACTCAGAAGACTGAAACATCAGACTCAAATTCAGCCAGCCAAATCAATGCTAGAGGATTAGTCACTTACTGGAACTTTCTTTATTCCACTGACCACTCCCAATTCTTTATATTAATGAGTCCTACTGCAGAACTACATTTTCCCTAGCCACACTGGCACCGCGCTTGACATCTCCAATCCCTTAATCATTTTCCATCCTCACTACCATTGTCAGCATCTTCATCATCCTCATCATCCTGCTTTTCAAAATGAACTGCTCACTAAGTGTCAGGAACTGTGCCAAGTACTTCATGTACTCCTATAGGAAGGAAATTAGCATTCCTTTTCTGCTGTCCTAGAGAGCTTACATAGCTTGTTTAAAATTAGGCAAATGGTAAATAGCGAGAGGGACATTATCCATCCAGCCCCCACTGACTTACTATGATGTTCTCTTCAGAAGCTTCCATTCACTCATTTCCTTGCTTATGGGTCTAAACAAAGTACAGAACTGGTTTACAACCTAGGCTATTGAAGCGATTTTATCTCCCTGCTTTTCTTATTTTGGTAAAAACAAAAAAATTGCCTTAACTTCTTTCCTTTCTATGTGAAATACATCCCAGTGTCTGAAAGATTGTACTCACAACTTGGAAAAGCTAACTTCTTAAAGTGAGTTCTTAGTTACCTTCTTTCCACTTCCTTTGGTTCATTGCTGAACTTGACCTTTTTCCTACAACTTCAGCTGCTTGCTTTTTATTGGTGTCTTTCTTAGCACCTGAGATTGGTGAGTCTTCTGATAAAAATCACACTGTTGGCATTTCTTACTCAGCCAATTGGAAAGAATTCCCATCTATTCCACCTAAATAGCTTTAAAAGGATATCATAAAAATAATTTCCTAATTTTCAAGTCTTATGGCCTATTTTTGACTGTCATTTAACTATTCTTGATCATTGGAGCTTAATAATCACTCTCCTCTTCCTAAAGTACACTTCTTTACTTTCCTTAATACAATCACTTTCTAATTTTCCTGATATTTAATAATACCTCTTCTTTTTACACTAGAAGTATAAATGTTGGTGGATATGTCCTTCTATCCATTTTCTACATGGATATCCATTCTCATGACTTTTTTTTTTAATTATTTTTTTGGGGGTACACCAAGTTCAATCATCTGTTTTTATACACATATCCCTGTATTCCCTCCCTTCCTTGACTACCCCCCCTCGAGTCCCCCCCACCCTCCCAGACCCAGTCCTCTAAGGCATCTTCCATCCTTGAGTTGGACTCCCTTTGTTATACAACAACTTCCCACTGGCTATCTATTTTACAGTTGGTAGTATATATATGTCTGTGCTACTCTCTCGCTTCATCTCAGCTTCCCCTTCCCCCCCACCCCCTCCCAAACCTCAAGTTCTCCAGTCCATTCTCTGCATCTGTGACCTTGTTCTTGTCACTGAGTTCATCAGTACCATTTTTAGATTCCGTATATGTGAGTTAGCATACAATATTTGTCTTTCTCTTTCTGACTTCCTTCACTCTGTATGACAGACTCTAGGTCTACCCACCGCATTACATATAGCTCCATCTCATGACTTTTTTTTCATGACTTTTTAAAATCCTATATAAAAGACATTCAAATGTGAATAATAGTTAACCCTCCTGCAGAATTTAATATGAGGGAGATACTATTATTTTCCTCATGTTACAAATGAGAAAACCAAGGCACAGACAGGATACATTACTGACATAAGGTCAGAAAGCTAGTAAGAGTTGGAGCCAAGGAGGGTTGTGAACAAAAGAAAACAGAGAAATACACAAAGATTGTCTGGTTCTAAGCACAATTTCTGCCATATCCTTTGCTTTTAATTAGCCATTTCAAGACTGAGCTGCTCATATTACCTCAGCACTTTTCTTTTACTTGAAATGCAAAGTTCAGTTATTGACTGTGCCAGTTATCTGTTGTCTCTCAGGTCTCCATATACTGTTCTATGTATAATTATATGTTTCATATATGCTCTCTCTGTGTTCGGCTCTCTGTATACCACCCTCTCTATACTGTTCTTGGTTGTTGAGGCTGGGCCTCTGCAGACTGAATTTCTCACACTTCTTTATCCTCTGATTTCTTATTAAGTTTCACCAAATGGAAGCCATAGAAGATGAGTGGAATGTGGCAGATGGGGAGAAGAAGCTTATTTTAGATTCTCTATTGGCATCACTTCAACAGCAACAAAGAGGAGACTCAACTTCTAGCTTCTTCTGTGCATTAGATTTGCTGAGTAAGCCAGACTAAGAAAGGCAAATATCATATGATATTGTTTATATGTGGAATCAAAAAAATGATGCAAATGAACTTATTTACAAAACAGAAATAGACTCACAGATGTAGAAAATAAACTTATGGTTACCAAAGGAGAAAGGTGAGGGAGGGATACATTGGGAGATTGGGATTAACATATATACACTACTATATATAAAGCAGATAACCAACAAGGACCTACTGTGTAGCGCAGTGAACTATATTCAGTATTTTGTAATAACTTATAAGGGGGAAGAATCTGACAAAGAATACATCTATGTATCTATAGATAATTGAATCACTTTGCTGTACACCTGAAACTAACACATCATAAATCAATCATACTTCAAAAACAAAAACAAAACCAAAAGACTTGCTGAGTTCCCTTAGACGGACTAGCAGAAACTAGGAAGTGTCCTCTGCAGAAGCACCAAGAGTGCTGAGTCTTCCCTAAAAGAATGAACAGCAGCCCTATAGGACCTGTTCTTAAAATCCTAGGTTCTGATCATTCAACCATTGGGGTTAAAGCTGTATCTTGCAGTTTTAAATTCCTCCGTTACTTCAGTGTACTCTTTTTACTTTTACAGGCTACCAACCTCTATATAACCAATGGTCTTAGTTTCTCTTGGCTTGAACTATTTAGTATGTTTCTGTTTTCCTGCCTACCCTTAACAGTGGCACAGCCTCAGAATTAACCTTCATTCCTGCTGCCCTTCTCACAATATCAACCAAATCCCATCAACTGTACCTGGCTGGTACCTCTTCAATCTGTCCCATCCCCTAACTTTCCCAGTTGCTTCATTAGTTCTCATCATTTTTTTAATTTGTTTTTAAATTAACTAATGTATTTATTGGCTGTGTTGGGTATTTGTTGCTGGGCGCAGGCTTTCTCTAGTTGCTGGGAGTGGGGGCTACTCTTCGTTGTGGTGCGCAACCTTCTTATTGCTGTGGCTTCTCCTGTTGTGGAGCACAGGCTCTAGCCTCGCAGACTTCAGTAGTTGCAGCATGTGGGCTCAATAGTTGTGGCTCACGGACTCTAGAGCGCAGGCTCAGTAGTTGTGGCACATGGGCTTAGTTGCTCTGCAGCAGGTGGGATCTCCCCTGTACAGGCAAGAGGATTCTTAACCACTGCACCACCAAGGAAGTCCCCTATTTCTTATCATTTTTAATCAAACTTCTACATTGTACCAATCTTCTCTTTGGAGATTTCCACAGGGCTATCTTTGTATCACTCAAGAATATGCTTCATACTTGTTTCCATATTGCTAAATGAAAATAAAAATATTTGATAATGCTATAACTACCACAGACTCCTCCTGAGCTCCTAACAGCATAAGTTAAAATCTTAATACAGCATAAGTTAAAAATCTTAATAGGGAACGTGAGGTCTTTCACCACCAGCTATATCTGGTATCTTTCCCTCCTGCTCTATGCCTATAAGTTCCAACCATGCTAGCATTCTCTCTAAAATTCTCTCTTAGTTTTGGCAAGCATATATACTAATCCTTTGAGATCTAGCAGCAATGTTCCACCAAAAGAATAAGTTTTTGGATTCTCTCTGCTTTCACTGCACCATATGTCTACCTTTGTACTTATTACTTTTACATTTTTCAACCCATATTTCACTAGTGTTTATGGCAGGGATAGCTCACATGCTGATCCATGTTTATAAGTCTGAAACTTCACAGCATATTTTAAGTATTAAAATGTGTTCATGAGTGAGTTAATGAGCTTTAACAATAATTTTATTAATTAATCATGCACAAAAATGAGAAAAATGTGATATACTACCCTGGTTTATGTACTCTGACGTTCATCTACTTCTGTTAAACATGTTCTCAAAAATGAGTAATCATTGATGCCTGGAAACTGTCAAAATGTTATCTTATCCAGTACCTTCCATTAGATAACCCTCCTTCACTTTCAGCTCTACTTTTAGCCACACTACCTACATTCCTTTGCACCAATAAAATAAATTTTTGTGCTTGTGTTATATTCCTCTCATCTTTATGTCTTTTCAGACTCTTATCTCTGTCTTGAATTGTGGGTTATGTTAGTTTAACCAACAGTCAGAGTTTTCAGAATGATAATTTAAGCATGGAATACCACAGGCAAATCAAATTTACATAAAAGACATAGCAGCATTCATGTTTATATGTGTAAATCTGAAATTGTTGTTGGCTCAGCTGGCTAAAGAGACAGAGATTCTGAACATCAGTTATAGGCATAAAATAAGAGTCATGAATGCTAGTGGGTTGAGGACAAGAAAGAGGGAGTGAGCAAGAAGTATAAATGGACCATATTACCTATTGCATCTGGTAATACGTTCCATTTATTCTCTATTTATAAAATCTGAACTTTGAGGCAAAGTTAAACAAAAAAAGAATGGTTTGCCTCTTGACTATCTAGATGCAAGGCAAATTTTCTGCAACACTTAACACCTCCCTGAATGCTAGAAGTGATAAAGGTGATTTGTGTTGCCAGAGGGACTTTTTACCCCTCCCTCAACACCCTTACCTGGGTTCTCCTGAGACCAAAAGGCAATTTCAGATTTGCATTTCATCACCATAACTTTAAGCCTGATTTAATTCTTCCCTCTAGGTTTGCTATCCCTAGTTAAAATTGTCAGATTCCGTTTCTACTTTTTATTTTCATCAGGCTGCTTTCAAAGTCTGCTGTTGGTCTGATTAATATACTAAATACTTGTGATTTTTAAACTCCTATATTAAATGGAAACTATAGAGATCCAACACTAACCACAATGCTAAAAGTCTAAAATATGTAATACGCAGAAGCCTACAGATGCCTACATCTGAATAAGCAGGCAGCTTTACATGAATGATCACTATTAATCCTGAGAATGGTATTTCATCAACAGCACAGCGTTCAGTGAAGCAGAAAATGCAGTTACTTGAAATTATTTATTGTTTACTCTTATTATAAAAAATACATTTTGGTATTTTAAACACATAAAGTTATGCACTGTTGGAATATATTTAATATTTTCCATATTTATTTACATTTTATCTCTATGATGTCTGTACCTGTCTAATATGGATACTATTTTCCTTCTTCTCAATGATGAATGCCACTGTAGAGTAACTGATTACAGTAAATGCTAACATTTTATTAACTACAAAGATCTCAGAAAATTATTTGTAAGGTTACACATTATAAATCCTGGGAGCAGAATGTATTAAATGGAATCGGTGCAAGAAAAAATAATTATGTAAAATTATGAACGATGGCCAGATTCCCTGATTGTATAGATAGACTCTTTGAAATATCTATGGTTGAGTATATTACAATATTTTAGCATATTTTAGTCAATTAAAAAATATGCTAACATTGAATTTGTTTTTTCTCCAAAAATTTAAGAATGATAAGAGTATATACTTTAAAATTCTAATAGGAGATAACTATAAATATATGTACGATACATATACATATAGATTTTCTAACTAAGAATTTGACAACTTAAATAGGATATATTAGGACATATTTAACTCAAGGAGTTCATAATGCAGGTTACATCCTATGACAGTTAATTTATAATTTATCACTGGGCCTTTGTAAATAATGATTCACTCTTGCTTAGCCACTTTTTAAAGGGAGGTTTACAAATTCCTGAAACAAAAAAAATAGGAGATTGCAGACTTCCAAAAATTTAACAAAATCAAAAGCAGGCTGAAACCAGATGATTAGGAATGTGTTGAAATGGTATATAATACATGTTTGACCATTATGGGATAGCATGAAAATTTAGCTTCCTTCCTAAAAGATGTGGACATCTGTTCATCTTCTAAGTCAATGAGTAACAGATGACTGTGCATCTGTTTGCATATAAAGTGAGAGACTGAAGAGCAGAGTGTTGTTTCCAGGGTTTGTTTTGGTTGGTTGGTTGTTTGTTTTTCATTATAATTTTCCTTTCTGACACTCAGCCCAACAACATTAATTTGATAGATTCCAGAATATATTTTCTATTAGGTCATAGTTACAGTGCTTACTAATTTTCCACACACTATTCTAAATTCTTTACATATATTAGCTTCTTTAATAATCATAAGTAACAATTAGAAACCCTCCTTATCCTTATTTTACAAACAAGAGACTGAAGTACAGAGATGTAGAGATACTGCATATATGGGAAATTCCAGAAATTGAATACACATAATCTAATACTGGACTTTCTGTCCTCAGATATTACACAGCTCTGCCTCTCAATGGATATTAAATTTGTAGTTCTGATAAAATTAAATCAATTGTTTCAACCTGGAGAAAAGTAACTTCAACTGAAATCAGAGTTTTTGAATACTCAATGATAGCAATATAGCAATAAATAGGAATTCAGTGTTCAGCCACTTACATCTCTCAATTCATGCTAAATAGAATTTGAAAAGAAGACAATATTGTTATAAGAAAATTTTCAATTGGATTATGTATTGAGCCTTTGATCAGAATGTAAATATAGGTAGTTTGAATCCTATATTCTTCCACGAAGCATGGTTACTTATTTACTAAATTCACAGGTATCTCATCCACAAATATCTCTGAACTGCAGCACTTTTATAGTCATCTGAAATTTTGCCACATGAACTTTATAAAGCCATTGAAGTGCGCTGCGTCACCATGTTTTGCGTGTTTTACTTGAGCAGTGTTGTCCTGGGGAAAGCATGGCTTAACCTCGGGAAGTAAAAATGATAAAGCACCAGATTCACTCCCCCCTTCTTTACTTCTCTTGCATTGTATAGCCAGCCTTTTTATGTCTAGAATTTGCAGCAAGTGGATAAAATTTTCTAGATAATAAATCAAAACACATCAAGGAAAAGAATTATCTTTCTAAATAGAAAATGATGAAGATTTTTCCATTGGTTTAATTTTTAAGTGTCATGCAAATATTCAACCTTCCCAAACACCCTTGACATGAAAATTAATAGACTCATAAAGTTATGGTTGGAGGAAGCAGAAAGTTTCCTTGCACAAATACCACTTACAATGGCAATGATCATGATTTTTCTCCTAGGGCACGTAGCCCATCTTGCTATTGGCTATTGCTGAGTCCTAAAATTTTGGCGTGATGTTTAGTTCTGGCAACTATCAAGGCCAGAAAACTGTATGATGGTTTGGAGAGCAAAATGTATTACACGTAGGATAAATGTATAAAGGGATTATTTAAATGCAAGACTAAAAACACAGCATTGGAATTCTAGAATGAGGTAGCTTATTTATAAGTTCTAAAGGAACAAATTCTTTTTTATAAACAAGCTGCTGAACATTTCATTAAATCAGAAATTTTCATCACACATGCAGGTTTTCTGGAATGTGGATAAGGAAACCCATCACCTTTGGTCCTATTTTCAGTTAATGGTAAGAATCAAGGAGACGGACTCTATTCTATGAAAATATCAGATTTTGAGGAGTAGTAGATTGAACATCAAGCTTCAAATCAGCAATCAGATGTACTTGTTGGCTCTTTTGTTTACTAAATATAAATTGCAGAAAGAATATGTGGCTTGAATATAGTTATCAGTGACTGGATTTTAAAATTTCCCCAGGACTCTGCTCACATGCCAAAAAGATATGATAATACTTGCTTTATGTGACACGTCATGTATATTCAGTATCTCAGGAAGTATTATTAATTGAAAGTTCTTTGAAAACTAGTAAGTTCTATATGGACGCAGTTGATTATTATCACTCATTTGTGGTATTTTCATCAAAAAAAATCATGTCTTTACAAGGGCCTTATTCAATTATAAAAGCAGTCTTTTTTTTTCCCCTCATGATTTGAAATGGAGTATATTTATGATAATTGTTTGCCTCTATCCTGATTGTATTAGCTCTTCAGGGCCACTGTAACAGAATACCACAAACTGGGTGGCTTAACAGAGAAATGTGTTGTCTCCCAGTTCTGGAGGCTAGAAGTCTGCAGTCAAAGCGGCAGTAGAGCCATACTCCCTCTGAAGCCTGGAGGAGAGAATCCTTCCTCACCTCAACTAGCTTCTGACATTTGCTAGCATCCTTTGTTCTCCTTGATTTGTACACACATCACTCAGACTCCACCTCCCTTGTCACGTGGCCATCTTTTCCTGTGTGTCTCTCTCTTTACATGGTGTTATTCTCTTCTTTTAAGGACACTAGTCACATTGGATTAGGGCCTACTCTAATGATCTAATTTTTTTTTTTTAATTTTCTTTAAGCCCTTTATTGGAATATAATTGCTTTACACTGTTGTGCCAGTTTTTGCTGTATGACAAAGTGAATCAGCTGCATCTGCACATATATCCCCATATCCCCTCCCTCCCGCGACTCCTTTCCTATCCCAGCCCTCTAAGTCATCACCCACCATCGAGTTGATCTCCCTGTGTTATGTAGCAGCTTCCCACTAGCTATCTATTTTACATTTGGTAGTGTATATATGTCAATGTTACTCTCTCACTTCGTCCCAGCTTCCCCTCCCCCCTCCCCTCTCCCCCGCCACCGGCCATAGCCCCACCACGGTGTCCTCAAGTCTGTTCTCTATATCTGCATCTTTATTCTAGTCTTGTCACTGGGTTCTTCAGTACCATTTTTTGTGAAATTGTGTTATTTGTAGTGAGGTGTATGGATGTAGAGTCTGTCATACAGAATGAAATAGGCCAGAAAGAGAAAAACAAATACCGTATGCTAACTCATATACATGGAATCTAAAAAAGGGACCTAATCTTATTTTGATCATATCCACAAAGATCTTATTTTTAAATAAGGTCACATTCACAATTACAGGTATTAAGACTCAATATACCATTTTTTTTTCTTTTTGGTGGACACAATTCAATCTTTTCAACAGTAGTGAATTCAGAGCAGGTAAGCATATGCATACAGGGTAATACATACTTAATGTAGAAGTTTAAGGTTTTTTTTTTTAGTATTTATTTCGTACTCTACACATGCATAAGACAATACATATTATTTGATGCACAAAACGTAAAATAGCTACAGACTGTCATACAGAGGGAAGTAAGTTAGAAAGAGAAAAACAAATATCATATAATATCACTTATATGTGGAATCTAGAAAAATGGTACAGATGAACTTACTTGCATAGCACAAAGAGAGTTGCAGATGTGGAAAACAAACTTACGGTTATCGAGGTGGCGGGGAGTGGGGGGGGTAGGGCAGATGAATTGGGAGATTGGGACTGACATGTACACACTACTATATATAAAATAGATAACTAATAAGGACCTGTTGTATAGCACAGGGAACTCTACTCAGTACTATCTAATGGTTTATATGGGAAAAGAATCAAAAAAAAAAAAAAAGAGTGGGTATATGTATATGTATGGCTGATTCACTTTGCTGTACAGCAGAAACTAACACAACATAGTAAAGCAACTATACTCCAATAAAATTTTAAAAATCATTTTAAACAAGTATTATAGTATAAAAATATGTAGTACACTAATGACAGTATATTAATGAATGTACTATATCAAAATATAGTACATTAATGATTTTTTTTCTGTTAGAGAGTAAATAATAGAATGGGTTAAGCAAGTAAGATACCCAAATCAGATAGAACTTGATCTTGACATTAGATTTGCAATAAGTTGACTAGGAGGGATCGATAGAAAAGCACATAGTGAAAGAGAAAAAGTTAAGAGAATAAAATAGTCAGAGTATTCCAGGGAAAATTAAGGTGCTGACCTGACTCACAGAAAGATATTTAAAAATAAGCATTGGGAATACATTAAGGTAAGTTAGAGGCAATCCAATAAAGGGAAAAAAATTTGAACTTGATTCCACAAGCACTTGGAAGTCATTATAGAAACTACTAGAGGACCATAGCATGCAGCAAAAATTCAGGGACAGAAAGTGCAACAAGGAGGCTACTGCATTAATTTGGTTCTACATGCTTCTAATGACAGCATATGTCTGAAAACTGTGTGCGGAGGTTTTCTGAAACACCACAATAAATTCACAGAGGGGAGCACCCCAGGATATTTTAAATTTCAAGAGAAACACAGGGACATCTGTAAGAAATCCAACAATCTACCACTCTTTGGAGATGTATTTCTTTAATGAACAGAACTATTAAGTTTTTGGCCTGTGGCTGCTTTGGAAAAATTACTGAAACAATATAGCCATGAACCCAAACAGTTTAGAAATCTCTAGTTTATTAATTAAATTAATGCATGTATTTTCACTTCTTGATCTTCAGCTCCATACAATTTTATATACTCTTAAATATTTTCTTTATCTTCTTTGTTTAGATCATTCTTGATTACAGATCCACATTTTTTTACATTGCTCTGGCATGAAATCAGTTAGACTCCTTTTTTTTTTTTTTTTTTTCCTGTTTTTGATGGTGAAGACTAGGGAAAGGACATGGTGCTCAAATGCAGTAATCTCTACTTTTCCTTTAACAAATAGTACTCTCCTATCTTCAGGTCTTTTGGCATTTTGCTAAAATCAGTTCCAATATTACTGTTGCTACTTTTATATTTTAACTTTTCCCATTGTCTCTCAATTTTCAAGTTTAATATACATAAAGTATATATATATTACATATATACGTATATACACTGGGGGAGTAGCCTTGCGGGCTGGTTCCAGGACCTCTTGCAGCTATTATAATCCGGGGATGCTCAAGTCCCTAATATAAAATTGCATAGTATTTGCATATAACCTATACACACCCTCTGTATACTTTAAATCATCTCTAGATTCCTTAAAGTACTTAATACAATGTAAATGTCATGTAAATAGTTGTAAATACAATGTAGTTGCCATGTAAATGGCTGCTGGCATGAGGCAAATTTAAGTTTTGCTTTTTGAAACTTTCTGGGTTTTTTTTTTTAATATTTTTGATCTGTGGTTGGTTGAACACGCAAACATAGAACCCACAGACATAGGGGGCCAACTATACTACATATTGCTATCTAATCCATTTGATTCCTGGGTCAATCCTAACATATGTGTCCATGTGAATAATGAAAGCATGTATGATAAATAGGAACTTATTTATGATCCAGAAGCGTGTCTTTACAACATATTTTATGGATTAGATATACATAAAATCTTTAAAAAATTGCATTGACTCTAAGATGGATGGGAGTCTGTCTAAACCCATCTACATAAATAAAAGTAAGGAGCTGAGGATAAATAATCATTACTTCAGAACTCAGGATAGATTTCAAAAAATGATTCCTTGTTCATTATAAAATATAGAAATATGTCCATATTATTTTCCTTCTTTCTATTAATAATATAACTACCCAAAAGTAGGTTCTTAAAGTGATTGTCCATAACATTTTGAACTAGTTTCCTTTGTGAGCTTTCTGTTTCTCCCAACAAATTGTCCCGGTGCTTGCCTGGAGAAACCTTCCCCTCCTGCCATCAAAGAAGGCAATAATAGCAGAATTATCAACAGCAATTAAAAGAAAGCAAAACAACAACAAACATCAACAGTCTTGCCCCAACATACCTAGTAGCATTTTTTCCCACACTTCTACCGTATATGGAGCTCAAACTAAAATCAAGTGGAAATATTTATCCTCCCCAATGGGAGCCAACTTCAGTTCAGTTGTGCTTTCATTTACAATGTTACAATGTTCTCAATTTCTGGAATGCCCCTCTGATATTCACCAGTGCTTAGTCCTGTCCTGGATCCTGTGACTTTAGAGGACCAGCTCTGGCCTTAAGCCAGGGCAGTATTTCTCATCATAGGATGAGGGGGTCCATGAAGCTAAGGAGATGCATTGAATAGGGGTGTATACCATACATCTAGACCATATAGATGTTGACAGGACAACAGAAAGGAAAAAGATACTGAAGGCTTCTTGAATTTGCTAGACAAGATCACTGAACTTTTGGTTTAAACAAAAATTCTAATTACACTTTACAAAAGAAAATTACTAGATAACAAATATCATTACAATGTCCACATAAACTTATTTCATCCTTACAATATCTATGTGCTGTAGGTTGGATGATTATACTCATTGTACAGAAGAAAATGGAAACCAATAATTTTATAAAAATCTTACCTAAGCTATACATGGATTTTCATCCAAGAAGTGTGGCTCCCTAGCAAAAACTCTTAAGTAATATGGTCATTAGAAATAATGCTTAGCACACTAGAAATATAGATCTCTGTTTCCTCATCTGGCAGGAGCATAAAGTAGCAGGACAAATGTAAGGAAAAGAAACAAGTTCACAAAAAAGGAAAGAGTACAAAATATTACACTTTCTAGAACCGAGATTTAACTTACTTACTTTGCTTTCCAAGAATTATGGCAGTCTTTTCTTTAAATAGTGTGCCTGCCAACTATATAATTAGGAGAATGATTTGAGAAACAAATGCCTCAGCTTCCATGCTTATTCCTTTAATGGAGGGACTACAAAGTAACTAGAATTGTACAATTTTCTGACACCTCTTGCAGCAGTTTGAGTTCCTTGTAGCTGTTTATTCCTGTTTACTTTTTTTTAATCTCACAACTAAAATATACTATACAAAAGTAACTGAAATATCACATAGAAGATTTTCACTTTTGCCAAAATAATACTAATACTAATACTAATACTAATACTAATACTATTTTCCCTAGATTTATTCTGACTACCTAAGTAATTAATCTTAAAAAATAACTTTTAATCAAACTCCTTCGATGGCCATTGACTCAAGCCTATATATTACATAACATTAGAAATCTTTCTCTTGTGATTTCTGGATGAGAAATTTATCGTTAACCAAATTTTTATTTGAATGATAAAAATTATTTTTCCAGAGAAGGAGTTTCTTCTGCTTTTATATTAAGTCTTTATAAAACAATGCACATGTTCTGTATCTGCTTCTTTTTTTGAAATTGCAGAAGCTCCCACTGTCACAGGAGATAAATCGAGGTGTCTTTTAACCAGGCCCTTCTGACATTCAGATTCTCTAAAACCTAGTTCTGATTTTGAACATATAAAATTGCTTTGGCAGATAGTTGCCTCACTCTTGTTTCTAGAAATTTAGGTCAAGTATTTAATCATCAAACAACCACAGGTATTTAACAGGCTTATATTTTTCAGGATAATAGAAAACCCTAGGGTTATTTTGTAGTGGAGCAGGTTATATTACTGCTAGTTCAAGTAATTGTGAATGCTATTGTATTCAGAACATTTGAATTCTTGTTGGGGAGGGGACTCATGTCCTTTCTGTCTGAACATCCATATTGTTTTTATATTTTTGGATTTCTAAACCAAATTCATAGCATGGATATATTGTTAATAGTCTGCACCACTAAGCTTGGATTTTAGCTAGGCAGAATTCTGGATTTCTTTGCCCTTTTTATTTCAAGCTTTTATTTACTACAAAATCAATTTGTACTGGATAAGACATCATTAATATTGATTTGCTATTTTCTGCTACATATATTCTACTCACATGCCTTTTGGTTAAAACTTTGCTGACATGATGAGATGCATTATTTTTAATTTAAGAACTAATAGTGTTTCTCTTTTTACTGACTTGATGAATGCTTCAAATTATGATATAAAAGCTTGCCAAAAATTTTCGATTGTCAGTTTATTTTTTCTAATTTGCAAGTTTGTTTTGAAATGATTTTACAGCATTTACTGGGAAAATGACACATGTTTTTGAATATTCTGTTGTGTCACAGACATTCGCTCTAATATATAAACATACATTCCTATGTGTCCTTGCTCTGATTGTATTCCCTCTCACTCTCCTCCTTGCTCCCTGACTTCAGCCCCACAATGTCCTTCAAGCTATTTAACCTGAAAAGTAAAACCTTTATAAGAAGAAGCCCTCTTTATGCTCAGAAGAAATCTTCTTCTATTGAGATATCTCCTTTTCTCACTTCCTCCAGGTCCATATACAAATGTCACCTCATCGGTGAAATATTCCCAGAAAGTACTATTAAAATAGATGCCCAATATTTCACTGTCTACCTCCTTACCTTATGTTATTTTTCCTTTACAACTTTGATCACCTCCTCTGACATATTGTTATTCACAACTAGAAAACAGTCTCCACTAAAAAACAATACTTTGTTCTGTTCAGTGCTGTATTCCCATGCCTAGAAAAAAATGCTTGGAATACAGTAGACAATAAAAATTTGTTAAGTAAATAGATACATAGGTGATCAATCTGCTTTCTGTGTCAGGAAAAGAGTAGATAAAAGAGATGATTTACATAATACCAGCAATAGCCTGTTAATATCACCACAACAACCACCCCAAACTACTACAGTCTACCCCAAACACACACACAGATACACATTGAATACTTGCTGAACTGTAGAAACTCATAGGTTCACTATAGTACCTAATAGTGGAGAACACAAGATATTGGACAGGGCTTGGCATGGTTTTTCCATAAAGAATGGCGAGCAGAGAGAAAATTGGAGTTGAGTGCTTGCTCCTCTCATGGGGAACTATGAAGGCAGTAGAGGACATTGGAGTTGCCTGTGAGGTCAAGGGCAGAGAAGCAGTGGTATAGGACAGCATGCATGTAGTGTGGGAAGAATGAATGAAGTTCCTATGAGCAAAATGGATGTCTCCAGAAGATGGCATGGCCTGAACCACCTTGAAAGGAATTTGCTCAATAGGGCAAGAGTGTCTGTGAAATGGCATGTGATTCATTTTTGTTAGATGTGAAATGGAAAGTTTTATGTTGGAGTGGAGGGGACTTGGAGATATCTGAAAGTAAGTTGCTAATGCTGTAGAGAAATATTCCTCATTGTAAATGAATGGAAGGCTACAGGATCTGTCTGTGGTCCTATCAAGGGAAAGCTCAGTGATATGACAGAACACGTTTGCAAGGAAGTGATAAAAATAAAGGCATTGAGACCTTCTGGATATGAACAAATTCAATAGATTTTTTTATATGTATGTTACATATCTTGAATCAAATAACATTTGAGTCTGAAATTTATTTTAAGAAAGGCAAGATGAGCAACTGTCAAAGAAAAGAATAAGATCCATTTATACATACAGGCAAACACGCTAGCCTTTGGAAAGGAAATATCTGATCCTTAAAAGATTATTTTTAGATTTAGTTGCACCACTAAATGAACTATTTTAAGTGAAAGTGTATAAAACAGCAAGTGGAATTAGCTGTCACTGTCATGAATAAGAACCAAATTATATTTGACAGTCAAAGTTTCAGCTGCATAGTGATCTTGAGTGATTATTATAATTAAAAGCAAATGAACAATATGTTAACTTCACTAATATAGTGTTTGTTCAAATGAATCACTTCTATATTGATGTGACTTATGTCACAGATACACTGCAATTAGAACATTTAGTCCTTGCTAGGGTTGATGAAAGACTTTTCAACAGTGAAGTAATTATTTTAAGAAAATTCCCAGTTTAAAAACAGAAAAAATAAAGCTCAAAATAGACCTTCTAAAATAACTTCTTAAAAAAATCAGATCTTTTATTATTGCTTAAATTAGACTCTTCAGTAAACTAAGAAATAAATATCAGACATATAATTATTTATAGCTCCTTAAATAACTATAACAAATCATAAGTTGTTACATAGTGGGAGAATTATTTACTACCATAATCTATAAATATACTCAAGCTACTGAATATATCTAAATTATGGTGGTGTCAGTAGAGGAGACACGTTTTTATATATGAGTTTTACTGAACTATAGTTATGAAGTTGGTTAAACTTTTTTTTCAAATATATTAATAACACATGTTGAGCTGCACTTAGTAAGTTTAATTATTAGAAAATGATCTTTGTGACTACGTATGCCTACCTATATTTAAATTTTTTTCATGTATTTTATGATTAATTTTTAGTAGATCCCACTTCCACAGATAGAAATGAAAAACTAGAAATATTACATGATTTATACTAAGTTAGATGTTAGTCCTAAGGCAGTTGTTTCAATAAGAAACCAACATAGCGAATCTCTGTATTTTTATTTTTTAAACGACTCAATTTCCAAATTCAATGCACAGAAATTTAAATTTACCAAGCATATATGCATGTTTAGTTTTTGATACTAAATCTAGAAATTTTATCTCTAAAGCATATAATATGTAAAGGTACTGTAATATATGTTGAATAATACAAAGTTATCGATTCTGAAATGATTCCCCAATAAACTTACAATATTAGTGGAAAGACAAGTTATCCAGGTACCAAAATAAGAAAATACAATATAAATAATGCCCTATGAAAATATGTGAAGTCCCAAACATAAGGTAGTGATATTATATTTGTGAATACACCTATGAAGAGATAGTACAAATATTTCCAATGCAGTAAAATAATGTTTTTTTTTTTTTCCCTTAAGACCTCCTCGGAAGGTATACCTTTATAAAATGCCACTTCTACCCCGAGATGTTTCTGTTCCCCATTATTTACTATCTTGTTAAATCATTTATACTATCTCTTTTCTGAATATTCAAACTTCCTCATCACTGACAATTTGATGGTTTTCCTGAAGCCTGTCAAAAAAAATAAACACATGAAATAAATATTTCCTTCCTTCTGCACCCTCTCTAGCCACCACCATCTATCGCGTCTTATCTGCTCAAAGAGTGTTTTACTTTTATATATGTAACTCTAACTCCACATTTACTGTTTGACTACTCTGGCTCCTGCCCTCAGAAACCACTGAAACTATTCTATATAAATTTACTACCTACTTTATCAACCTGGTGCTTTAACACTTGATGTCTCTATATTCTCTCCCACCCTGATGCACTCACTCTCTTAAATGTTCACTGATGCATCCACTCTCAGCCATTCTCCTGAATTTAACTGAACTACATCCACCACACTTCTCTACACACATGTATAAACACACACTCCTCACTAACCTCCTCTAAGAGCTTTAAACTATTCTATTCAAATCACTGGCTAAATATAAGCAATTGTCAAGGTCTCAACTCACTCGAATCCTTCCAGTGCTACTGTTCTCTTACTCATTTGTTTTCTAACCTCTAATCTCTTGACCCAACTACTTTCTCCTCCTATACCAGATCCTCTCATTTCACCTCTTTTTTCATCCAAATCAAGTCCCGTAATTGGTGAGATATAACCTCACTTTTGACAATATAATCAACATATTGGTTTTACTTTGTCCTTTCTCTCCCTTGCAGGTGTCATCAATATTCTATTCACGTGCCTCCTACATCTATGCTTTATATGATCCTATGTTAAAGTCACCCAAATTCAGAGAGGATCCATTTGCAAATTTATGTTTTCTCACATAAACTTGGCTCTCAGAACTGTCCTGAAATCTTCTATTTTCCTAGACAGGTTTCCTACCAATTGTTCTCAGTATTTATCTCAGCATTCTTCTACTTTCCATAATGTCCTAATCCACCTTTTACTCACACATAACCAGAACATGATTGAGCTCCTACTTCATAAAGACAATAGAAGTCATTCATTTGCAAGAATCAACCCTCACCCAACTCACACGAATTTGTGTCTATCCTCATCTTTGTTTCCTCCACCCCATATTCTGTCTATAATTGACTATTCTACTATATTAAAAATTTTTATTCACATATTAAAAATCTAAAAGAGCATTTTTTTCCCTTTCCTTTAAGTACAACTTCTACTCCACTAGCCTCTTCCTCTCAGTGTTTAAACATATTCAGATCTCTTCCATCAAATGTCACAAGCAAACATAGTATTCCGAGTCCTTTTTTCCTCTGCAGTTTTTTCTTTCTTTGCCATAAGCAATCATTCCTTTCATTTTACTCCAGGTTTATCCCTCAACCCATTGCACTCTGACTAAATATCCTTACCATTCAGTTGGCATTGCTTTTCTAAGACCATCAAAATAATTTCTTTATGCTAAATCCAGTGTGTATCAAGACATGTCTTAGCTTTCTGCAACGTTTGACAGTACTGACCTAATTTTCTTATTGGAAATAATCTATCTTTGGCTCAATATCAAAATTTGTTTTTTGCTTTGTTTTCCTTCAACTTTTTGGTCATTTCTTGTTGATCTCTTGAATTCACCTTTTTACTAACCCTGTCTCCTGCTCTCCCCATATCACAGCACCTGTCTCCTTCTCCCAGTACATTTCTTTTGGATAGAAATGTTTGTTTTCAAAATAGAAGAAAAATACTGTATGGCCAGTGGTGAATTTAATGGTCTTGGATGCTTTCAAAATTCTCTTCTTGACAGAAGAGTGGATACCAGTCTTTCTCATTAGCTGTATATACTTAAGGTAGCTTAAGTTAGGTCTGTTCATATTTATGTAGGATTCCAAGCCTAGACTGATACATTTGCTGATTGTTAATTGATCAATATTCTTTCTTTTGTCAAATATAGAGGCTTTTTTTATTTCTTTTTTTTTATTTGCAATATGAGAATGTCAATGGAATTCGAATATGGTACAGGATAAATTCAGGACATATTAGCAAGGCTGTCAAGACACTGAAACTTTAATTTTATGTATAAGCATATAAAATCAGATTGTTGATTAAAAACTTAGACCAGAATTTAAAATCCCATGTGATTTGCAGAATAATAAGAAAAAGGTTTCTTATTATTGCATTGTGGACTGCACATAAACCTCATCTAGGCAATTTATTGTTTTATCTCATTGAATATTGTCAATCACCACTGAGCCCCAAAACCCTACCTAAAGATATGTGCTAATTATGACTGGCACATTGAAAAGATCTGCTTTCCAGTCTCTTCCATTTAAGACCAAGGGTTATTTCAGCTAGAGGATAGGGCGGGGAAGTCAATGTTTGCTCTATTTTGATAATTCTCAGTACCATTAAAAAATCTGTATTTTGGTCACATAGTTTTTTTTAGAATCATCCTTTATCACTAAAATAATTACTTTTCTATTTCTGTAACTATTTTATTTCCTACCAATAATACACAAAACTGATTTACCAACAGTTACAATTATAGCATTTTCATTTTAATTCAGTAATAGTTTTTGTTTTTTCTTATTTTTTTTCCCACTGTGTTTTCTTTGGACAACATGTTTTTTTCTCTCTTAGTTATGTATATTTTTGTGTGGTTGTATTTCTGGGCAAGAAGCCCAGTTGGTATACATTTTGTTTTTTCTTCACATAGTGTCCCAGATTCTGTTTTGAGAGAAGCATTGTAAATTAATAACATGATTACAGTGTTACTTCCATTATTTATTTTCTGTAGAATTTAGCACATTGAGTTATCTTATTTGCAGTGCTTGTCCCTGAATTAGGAAATAGTTTGGTTAGTTTTCAGGCATTGCACTTATTAGCATCTTTTTTTTTTTTTTAATATCAGTCACACCCCTAATATCTTTTAGGAATATGAAACAAAACTGGTGAGTTTTTCTAAATCTGTTAGGGACTAAAGTTCTTTATGATCCAGGTTGCATGATGTTCCATTCATTAGAAATAATACTTTATAGTCCCTTCTCTTCTAATAATTGTATGTGCATAATAGAAAGTTCTTTGTAGATCAATGTGGGACACAGATCTACTACACTAGGAATTGGGGCATCAGAGATGTAGTTCTGCATCATCCACTAAAGGTGCTGAAAAACTTAGAGAAACAATGGAATTGATGACTCTGGGCTATAAAATATTGGTAAAAATTTAAAATATATTCTCAAAATCAAATATCCCCTATTCTTTTAATACTCAATCCCCAAGTAATTTGATATCTTTACCTCTAGGATGAGAAAAGCTGGAATTCCTAATATAGGACTTTACTGTTGTCTAAATCATCTAGCTGGTAAAAAAATAAACTCTAGTTTTCCATGACTTACAACCATCCTATTAAACCCAGTAATGTAAGTAGTTATTAGTAGATCTTTCTTGATATGCTCACATGTCATATGTATGCCTTCATTTCATATATGTTTATCATTACTATTATTATTATTGTTATTTTACTTGTGAGATTATGTTCTAACCATGTTCTACTTGATCCTTTAGATTTATTCAATGTAATGAAGTGATTTTGATCATTTCAAGTGTTCTGGGAATTAGTTGCCTTATTTTCTATTGCACGTAGTTGACCTGGAATTTAACAAACCAAAGGTTATCAAAATTCATCTCATTTCTCTTAACAAATAGAGGAGAAAAATGATTAGTCTTAGTAGTCAAAAACTTTCTTGAGATATTATCCTAATGATACAATGTGATAAAAATGTACCCAGAGAAGAAAAAAGAAGTGGAAAAAATACAGGTGTTAAAACACTGTCACTCATGTGAAATGATTTTTTAATGCACTGAGAAAGAGATATGTGGATCAACAAGTGATCGGGGTTTGTGCTCAGGTGAGTTCTTGACATTGGTAGTCATGATAGTGAATTCCATTCATCGATGGTCACCACAGTCATGTGTTAAAAGCTCTTTTATGTACAAAATCTCACCTGCATACAAAACTTAAAATTAAAACTGTATAATAAATGACGAATTTTAAAATTGGTTAACCTAAAAAAAATATCAAAATTGAACTTTAGGGGGGTTAGTCCCCCCTAGTGGTAACTGAGTGATCAAAATTCAGTGAAATTTATAAATGGTAAAAAAATGTCAGTTCACGTTACTTTAGAAATCATTTGATAATCCCATCAATTTACAAATTTTGAAATAAGGCCTAGAGAAAATATATAGTCTGCAAAGATTAAATGCAGGAAAGAAGAAAGAGTTGTTCTGATTTCCAGATAATGCTTACTGAGAATATATAAAAATATTTTGGCTTATTTACTTCGAATTAAGAGAGCAAAACATTTTCAATATCATAATTTAATATATTTATGACTATACTATAAAAAATTAAAGGTACATTCATAGCAGTAACTTTTTAAGCCACATCAGTAGATAGCTGTTTTTAAAACTGGATGGGTGCTAGAATGTAAAGGGAAAAATGATAATATACTAGCTTTATAAAAGTAAACATTTTAACTCTTCTAAAAGTTTGTTTTGCCAAACAAACACACAAAAAATTTGTTGTCCTTAAGACTAAATAGCAAAACGAACAAAGCAATTCTAAAATGATTTTATTAAAATACACAAAAGAGTCTTTCGTATCTCCTTTCTATTTTTTTCTTTTTAATAAAGAAGGCGCTATTGGTGCCCTTTGCATGCAGACTGGGACTAGGAGAAGAAGGCAATTTGAGGATTAAATCTGATGATTTTTCTTACTGTCATAAATGATCTATATGTTTCATTACTTTATGAACTTAAATCCTCAGGCACTGGATTCTTGAAGAGAGTGAAAGTCCAGCCTACATATTTGAAATAAACATAACTATGTTACAAATGTAACTGTGATATGTTGAAAAATAAACAAAATCAGTGTCTCATTAACTTTAAATTACAGTTATTTGGTTTTATCGAAATGCCAGTAAAGTTATATATATAGTTAGTTTAGAATATGCACCCAAAATTATTTTGAGATAGTCTATGCTTTGAGTAATTTCAACAGCTGTGGACCCATTGCCGTTTTTACCATCAACAGTCCATTTTTGCCCTTTAAAAGTCATGGTGCCAAATAGGATATACAGTTGGCCCTTGAATAATGCAGGGGTTGAGGCACTGAACTTCTGCACAGTTGAAAATCTGCTTATAACTTTATATTCCAGCCCTCTGGATGCCCAGTTTCACATACGTTGATTCAACCAACTGCTTGTGGATAGTGTTGTACTGTAGCACTGTATTATTGAAAAAAATCTGCATGTAAGTATTGCTTCATCAAACTGACAAAGGACACCTACAAAACGTGAACAATCATCATACTCAATGCTGAAAGACATGTTTTCCTTATACCCTAAGATAAGGAAATACACAAGGACATCTCACCAATTCATTCAATACTGTATAGGAGGTTCTTGCCAGTGAAATGAAAGAAGAATAAAGGGCAAGCAAATTGGAAAGGAAGAAGTATAAGGCATTTCTTCACAGATAAAATCATCATCTATGTAGGAAACCTGATTGAAACTATAAAAAGTTAAAATATTTAGTTCACTAAGATTGCAAGTTATAAAATCAAATGCAAATAAAATCAATTTGTATACTATCAACAAAGAATCAGAAAATTAAGTTAAAACATTGTCGATTATGACAAAACAAAAAATATGAGGCACTTAAGGTAAGTCTGAAAAAATATATGAAATGTCTACAAAACAAAACTATAAAACAAAGACAAGGATAATTAAAGTAGACCTAAATAAAATGAAAGAAATATTCCGTTCATGGGTCAGAAGATGTAATACTTTCAAGATATCTGTTCTTCACAAATCTATTCATAGAATCAACATCATTCCAATTGAAATCCCAGTAAACTTTTTCATTGAAACTAACCAATTAAAATGAAAATTCACATGGAAAAAAAATACCTAGAGTAGCCAAACCGATAATAAAAAAAGAATAAAGTAAGAGAACTGTCTGATTTTAAGACATTGTAAACCAACAGTAAATAAGATAATGTAATTCTGGCATAAAAATATACAAGTAGATCACTGGCATTTCATAGAGATCTTAAAAATAGGTTCAATCATATATCGGCAACTGATTTTTGAAAAAGGTCCCAAGATAATTATTAGAAAAAGGCTAGTCCTTGCAACAAATGATACTAAAAAAAATTGTGTCTACACGTTGCACCATATATCTAAATCAACTCAAAGTGGATTGCAGACCTAAATAGAAAAAAAACCCTAAATCTTTTAGAACAAAACATAAGATTAAAAAGTTTGTGATCTTGTATAACACAAAGATGTATAAGATATGACATCAAAAGTATATAATCTATATCCATATCTACCTATATACCAACTTATCTATATGAAATATGTGATAAGAGAGCAAAAAGACATACATATCATTCTATGCACAAAAGTTCTAGAACATACAAAGTAATCTGTAATACCAGATAAAAAGATGGAAAGGCAGAGATGCCTATAAAAAGGGGATTACCAAATGGAAACAGGAAATTTTTCCAAATATTGATAACATCAACTGCCTTGATTATGCTGATAATTTCACAGTATATATGTTTCAAATCATATAAAATTTTATAGTCTGAGTGTAATTTTTAATGTCAATTGTACCTCAATAATGTAGTTAAAATTATTTATAGGTGAGAATATGAAGATATTTAAAAATCTTCCAAATATATCTTCCCATTATCCTCGTTTATCTTATTAAGAGTATTCCTAGATCTGGGTCTTAGGAAATTGATATCTGGCTGCAAGCATGTTCACATGTTATTAAAAGTGTGTTAAGGGAAAAAAATGGAGAATATGGACTTCCTGAAAGGAAAATTTATGATTTAATTAGCCTTAATTAAAGTTGCAAAATATATGTATTAGAAGAGCAGACATCATTTGAGTATTTTAAATATAAATTTGATTACAAAAGGAGAAAAAAAGACAACAGTACCATCATTACTAATACCAAAGAAAAAGCAAATTGTATGTATCCAAGTGTAGATTCAATTTATTAGACTTTTAAGACAATGTGTTATGCTTTTATTTTACCATGAAAACTAAAAAAAAAAAAAAAAAAAAAACTAAAAAACAGCAGATAACTTAATATGTAAAAGTTGGCAATGAGAGAAATGTCTCATGTCTCAACATGATTTTGGATTCAATTTATGTGTAAGGGTCAACTGAATCAATAAATATGGAAGTTCTTTACATGCTGAAAATAGTGCATGTGGATGAATTTATTTTCTTTATTACTTTAAAGAATGCTTCACACATAGGTGTTTAAAAATAGGTATTGACTAGACTTGATAGATTACTAACTATAAATAAATCTGAAATTTTTGATAACTTTCTTCCATTTTAAACTGATTGCTTAAAGACTTGCTAAGTAGGTAGCAATCTTTTTTTTTCCTTTAAATTCTTTTTATTTCTTATGATTGACATTTATATTTAATAAACTTTTAAACTTTATAATAGTTTTAGATTTACACAGAAGTTGTGAAGATAGTACAGGAATTTATTTTGTATTTATTTCCCACTGAATTTATTTTATAAGTTCAGATGCAATTTAAAATGTGGTTAAGTTCTAAAGCCAAATACTAACAATAGTCTCTAATTATACTCTTTTCTATTTGGACCCATTTTAACATCTGTAAAGCTACATTAAATCTATGCTGTCTTCCATTCCTGGAGGCTCTACCCATGAGGGCTGCGGATGTGTAATCTATTTAAGGCTCAGTAAGCTAATGTGTTACTTCCAAATGCTGATTTCTATTTTGTGCTGCTTGTTTGCAAAAGAAAGATCTATTGCATACTACCTTAAGAATAGAAAACTATTCTTTTGAAGTTTAATGACATAGAAAAAACACAAAGTTGAGGGAGAGGAATTACAGAAAGATTTACAGTTAATCAAAGAGTGAGATTTGGAATCATTATGTTTTTCTTGTTTTTTCCTTTTAGGTAAATAAATTACCAATCAAATTTAGAATACTTTCTGAATATTTTATTTGTACTTTTAAAAAAATCTGAGGGCTTCCTAGGTGGCGCAGTGGTTAAGAATCTGCTTGCCAATGCAGGGGACACGGGTTTGATCCCTGCTCCAGGAAGATCCCACATGCCGCGGAGCAACTAAGCCCGTGTGCCAAACAAAAAAAAATAAAAAATAAAAAAAATAAAAATAAAAAAATAAAAATAAAAAAATCTGAAAAAAAAAGGTTATTACATATGCACTCTACCTTTGGGTAATAGATGATGAAAAAATGTTAAATAGAGTTATTATTTTTGAGATATTTATATGTATCAGTGATTGCATTATTAACTACTCAAAACAAACTTTGCTGTTTTCTCATTTGTTTTTGTAGATAACATTCAGGTGTAATTTTCTCAATCTTAATATCTAATAAGTGTGAGAACTGAGATTTGAACCCAGGTTTCAGGTTTCTCTGCCCCCAGATTCCATGGTTAAGCATATATTCATTGCATTATGTCTGTCCTAAAAGTGAAGTACCTGACCATGGTTTGAATGTGTGATGTGTCCTTATCTCACTGGCTGAGAGAGATTTTAGGGATGAAGACTTACAGGTGCTTTGATGGCAAAAATGAGGTCTTATCTCCACAAAAATAATAATTCTTAACTCCCGAGAGGCAAGTTTACATATTTTTAAGAATTTATAAATCATGAGTATTTAGAAGCACTGTTTTAACTCTCAATAAATACTTATTATCAAAAACTAATATCTAAAGCAGAAATAGAGATACTAATGTAGAGAACAAACTTATGGACATTAAGGGGAGAAGGGGGAGGGTTGGATGAATCGGGAGATTGGGATTGACATATATATACTACTATGTATAAAATAGATAATGAGAACCTATTGCATAGCACATAGTAGGAACTCTGTTCAATGCTCTGTGGTGACCTAAATATAAAGGAAAGAAATCTAAAAAAGAGGGGAATATATGTATACATATAACTGATTCATTTTTCTGTACAGAGGAAACTAACACTACATTGTAAAGTAACTATACTCCAATTAAATTTTTTTTAAAAAATCTGATATCTGAAAGATTAGTCAGGAAGAAGCTGAGCAAATGAAAGTGACAGATTTAGTCAAGGATATACATAGGGAACATCCCATATGCTAGAGCTCTGTCTCAATGCAATTTCTAAATGCAAAGTTACTTAATAAACCTAGTTCCAGTTTGGGCCGACTGCCAGTTTTAAAACTATACCAAGGAATATTGGTGGACAATCACATTGTATCCATAATCCAGATTTAACAATTATGAACATGTTGGCATATATTTTTTATCTACATATTTTGATGAACTCTTTTATCACAAATCCCATATATAAAAAAAGTTCTAAATAGTTTAGCATGAAGCTTTAAAAAATAAAGATATTTTCTTACATAATATAAGTATGATACCATTATTATAGTTAATAAAATGATTAGTCATTCTGTATCATCTAACCCCAAATAGAAATATGTGTCTCCAACTACATTTTTGTTGTTCTAAACAGAATTCTGAGTCCAAAAATTAAACTTGATTGATATATTCTTTTCATCTTTTAGGAAAATACAATTTAACATTAAACAAATAACAATAAATCCGAACTCTTAAATGAAATAAATATATCATTACAATAAACTCAGCAATTATGTTTATCACTGTAACCTGAACCAGTGAAAGTTTATATCAGAAAGGCCCCACTTCAAGGTGTGGGTCTTGGGAACCACAAATCCACTCCCACTCCTAATTATCACATAATTATCCTAAGGTCCAGAGGGTACATTAATTATTCAAGTTCACATAGCTAACAAAAGTCAGAAAGAAGAGCTGCCGATAAAGCTTGGACCTCTGAACTCTCAGTTGAAGATTTTTTATATTATTCAGTTGAAATTGTATGATCAGTGATTGAAACATTGCACATTACACAGTATTTAGTTATTTTACTTAGAATATAAATATTTCAAAAAAAGACATTTTCAACATAGGACTGAGAAAAGCAAGTAGATATTATTTACCATAAATTACAAGTATCATGCTATTGAATAACAATCTCTGTTGAAGGATGCTGAATCCTGTGTCTGTAATTTCCTTTTGCATGCTCTACCGTAATATCAGAAAAGATGTTTTCAGACTCAGACTGTCAATCAAAGCAATAGCACATAGGCATGCACCAAATATTCTTCTGTTTAAAAAAGTATCTCTGACATGGCTATGAGTTCTGCTAAGAAATTATCAGACTTGTCATCCACACTCCATATCCCTGGACCCACATGCCCATATTGGACTAGCGTCATCATTTTAACAGCGGAAAAGAACAATGAAGAGACATTCAAATAAATTGCCCACTTCACAGTGATCAGTCTACCAATTTTTGATAGGTTTAAAAAGATTTAATACATTGATTTAAGCACAAGGAAAGAACAGAATTTTATCATTCGAACTGGGTAAAAATATAAACAATAATAAAGCTTACTTATGATAAAAAGATGCAAAGTTATATTTCTTGATAATTTATGATTTTCAAAACTTCTAAAATTAGGAAAATTCATTGAATATCTTTGAATTGTCATGATTTTACACAATGTACTATATTTTTATCAAATAAATTTTGTTTCTGATAAGGTCTTTTTCTCTGCATACAACTTTTAAAGTCATATATCAATGGGATAAATAAAAAAACTAGATAATCTCACCAATCAAGGCCAAAAAAAAAAAAGATATCTCAACATTTTTTCCTTGAATTTACTTAGCCTTTAAGCAACAGAAATGTCTAACCTGTGTAAAGCATCAGTATGACAGGGAGCCTCAACACTTAAAAATCTTGTGTTTTCACCTGGTATCTCAGTGGCTGATTTACTGGTGCCCGAGAGTTACATTAAATAGGAATAAATGGACATTTGTTAGTAGATAAGTCTTCAGCTCTGCACAATGGCTCTTCTTGTCCTTGCAACATAGGCTTAATAAATAAAACCTGCACTCACACTAAAATTGGTCCAAACTTTATTTTACCTTCTTACAAAACAATCTGGATACACCATTTTCGCAATAATATTGAAATAGATGGCATTACGTTATAGTATATTCTAGTTTAAAACAAGTGAAGTTATATCAAAAGAGGTTCTAAGACATTTTTATATCCCCATAAATATGCCTGGATTTGAATCTCAAAACAAATGTGACCAAAAGCAATTTATTTTTCTGATGTAAAATAGAAATCACAGCAAGGGGAAGGTAAAAAGAATAGATGCCAAACAGACCAGTTGTGATGTGAGAGAAAATTCTAAAATTATCACCAGAAAACCTAAGTGTGAATGTCCACTTGATCTCAATTGAGCTGTTTAATAAGTTTTACTCTGAGGAAATGGAGATATTAATACCTACCTTATCAGATAATTAAGAACACTTAGCAAGATCATAACCTACATTGCAGTGCCTTGTATAGCACCTGACATGGTAATTATGCAAGAATAGTCATGCAGTTGAGTAACGTGATTTGAGATGGGCCACAGGCCACTATTTAGACACATCACACCACACATTAAAAACAACTCACATATAAAGCACAATAAAAACATACACAGGCTGTTGTACAACAGAGCTCCTCAGTATTTGAGTCCTTCCTTGGCTCTCAGTCTTAACTGCAATATGGAATTTCGAAAGGACAGACAGACCGCTAATATATCAATAGCTAATGATATCACTATTTTTGATTCAGAAGATGACAAGACCTTAAGAAAAAAAAGGACACAGTAACATCTAGATGTTGAAATTGTTGTTGTTTTAAGGAATGATGGGGTTGCTGATGGTGAGCTGGAGAATGACCATCAACTTTTGGGAAAGATGAAGCAGCAGTATGTTCAATTATGAAAAATATCCATAGACTCATAAAAGTGGTGTTAAATACAAAACGCGGTAGAGCCAAATGACACTTGCTTACTACACAATTTGGCCTCAAGTTAATTCTATAAAGAATCAAATTAAACACATTGCAATTAAGTCAGAAGATGTATATAGAGGTCATATTATGTTTTTATAAATCTGCCTCATAAAAATCCCCACTCAGATTTTGCAAACTTTATTCAGGTGACTATTCACTTTTTGTGTATATCAATTATTGCATACTGTAATTAGGAAACCATTTACAAATGCAGCAGTGTTTTCCAAATGATCCGTGTTTCAATATGATTTTTTTCTATCCCTTTGTTTTTTTTTTATTTACTAAAAACCCTTTATAGTCACAGATCTACTGAGAATTTGATGAAAGGTATGCAAACTCTAAGCAAAAAAAATGCATAAAGAAAGAAAAATTTGCAGATGTTTTGAAGGGATTTGAAATAGGAGTTCTAGTATTTTACTTAAAGGAAAGCAGGAAGTGAAAATATGAATCCACAATTAGAAAGAAACCCCAATAATTGCAAATACCAGAATACCTCAACCATGGTACATTTCTGATTGAATATTCCTGATGGTTAAGAGCAATGGATGGGTGTCAAAGGACCTACAATCAATCCAGGTTTAGCTTCCTCATCAATAAAATGGAGACAATACAATTGTATTATTCTAAATAATAAATGAAATTGTATATTCTAATCGTTTAGTAACTGGCTTGTGCTGGTCATCCAATAATTTGTATGTGTAAAGTGAAAATACCAAGCATTTGGGAATTTTTTTTCTCTTTAATTAAGGAAACACCACATAATAGGTTAACCAGCTACTCTACACTCAGCTCTTCTTGAGCTCAACTTAGGCCTCTGATATCTTTCTGGTTTTCTCCCCATCCTCTCATCCACCGGATCCATGTCAATCACAATTCATTTCTTCACAGTTAATGTCTTCAAAACCATCCAGCCTAACAAATGGCTAATCCAATAAACTAGTTCATGTTAATGAGTAGAGTCAAGATGTTCTTCCCTCATCTCTCACCAAACCTCTATTCTCTGGTACTGGTTTGTGTCTTTTAGGAGCCATACTCTATTGAACTAGCTCTTCACTTTTGTCCCTTAATTCAACTTAATTAATATTTACTACTCTATTTTATGCCAAGTATTATACGAGGATGAGTCAAAAACTATCCTCACTCCGGTTATATTAAAACTTCTGTTGGCCACACTGTCTTATCAGCGATTTCCTTTCAAGGCTACTGTCTCCCCACTCACTGCTGTGCAGGTGTGAACATGTTACATCGGTTCATTTGTAACTGCCGTGTGAGCAAAAATGGATGCCCCACTTGTGATTTGCATGAAAGAAGAGCAGAGTGCAGTGATTTTATTTTGCGGTCTGAGGGTGTGCATGTCTGCCCACTTCTGCCCACACTGTCGACATTCTGCAGAAACTTCCTTTTGAGGTGTTAGAGCATCCTCCCTATAGTCTCGATTTTGCTCCACTGGACTTTCACCTCTTTGGTTCCCTGAAAGCAGCCCTACAAGGACGAAGATTCACTTCTGATGAAGAAGTGAAGACATCAGTGCATTTGTGGCACACAGCTCAGCCTAAAACATTTTTTAATGGGGGAATATGAAAGCTTGTTGACAGATGGAAAAAGTGTATTAAAAGCAAGGAGATTATGTCAAAAAGTGATGTATTTTTCTTTTCTAAAAGTTAATTAAAAAATATTCTACATAGAGTGTAGATAATTTTTCACTCACCCTCACAGTATGCTTTACTCAGAGGGAAGGGAATGCAGAAAGGTAAAATATAAATGCAAGTAAGTTAAAGATACTCTCCTCAATACAGTTAGTTAACTATTGTTGTGAAGACAGACTTGGTAAGACAGCATTTGCATTCTGTAAGAAGTAAGACAAAGTCACATGTTTTCAGGGAAAAGGGAAACTCTGGAAGTTTAAGTCTCGTGGGTATTAAGGCATTACAACTTAACGATATGTAGAGACTGGAGATAATAACAAAGGAGAAATTTTAATAAAAATGAAAAGTGATAGAATATTTAGAAAGAAGGAAATGTTTGAGAATAATTATAATTAATTCAAAGAAGATATCATACTTCAAAACATTCATTCCTTTTTTCAAATAGATAATTAATTCATTTACTTTATCTTCCAAGAAAATATCATCCTTTACTTATTAACATATACTAAATACGTTTTCTTTGTTTTATGTAAATTAAACTTTGTGTGTGATCACTGAATTAAACAATGTTTCTAATAAGGTTATTTTTTCACGAAGTTAAAGATTTTGGTGAGATTTAAATATTGAAGAGATGGATTTAATGTAGACTGATTGAAGGTGATTTCTTCAGCAAGACGTGTCAGATACATGGCACTGTTGTAAGTGGAAAGGGATAAATGTTTCACTTCAAACAACATGGATAATGCAGTTCATCAACAAATGTGAAAGAAACTCGAAAGTACATAATCATATTCTTTTACAAACTGCCAGCTTGATTCTATGCTTCAGAGGATAGAAGGTGCTCATGAATCTGCCATGGCTATGTGACAAGAGAAAAACATTCAACCTAGAGAAATAAGCACACACTCTCCTTGCCATGGACTCTAACATCCAAACAAGGGGCAGCAGAAACAATGAAAATGTGGAGGGCCCCTTTCCTTTTTAGCACGGTAGTCCTTGATGTTCCTTTTCAGAATTACTTCTTTTTACAGAATAAGTACATCTCAACAACTGCAACTAGAATCCAGAGTTTTTACCAGTTTAAACCAAACCCAGACAAGCATCAATCCCAGGTGACATTTCATACATAGAGGACCCACACTGACTGTTTGGCATAATTTGATGATATTTTCCTCCTCTGTACTTAAAAATAAACATGTGAGCAAATGTTGAACTTAACATAATCATATTTTATTTCTTTAGTTGATGTTGAAAACTGATTGTGTAAAATCCTATGAAAATCATGCCATTTCTATTTTATCCACAGTTCTTCTCTAAAATAAACATACCTATATCCTACCATCTTTGAGGAGTAAATGAGTTTATAAACACCAATCACTGGGAGCATATTTGTCACTTGTCAGATGTGGTCATATTAATGACTATAGAACTATACAGTCTCTTAGATGTTGTCATCAGAAAGGTATGCAATTTACTTGGTTTCTGTATGTAATCATATAAGGAATACTTATAAGAATGTACATGGAAACAGAGAGAAAAACTCAAAAGTACTGTTGGGTAAGTATGACAGATAGATAGATAATACAAAATGTATGAAGTTGTATTTATAGAAATTTATAGAACAGACATACGTTAGTACACATTTTTGAGATGAGAAAAGCGAAGGGTGGATATTAAACAATTTAAGTAAACATGCATTATGCTATTTTCCCATATTTGTAAAAGAAAATAATAATCCATTGAAAATGGCATGAGGTATATTTTGAGTGTTGTTATGTATGAACTGTATACTCACATTAACTACATTTAAATATATAAAACTTATATATTTGATTGTCCACCATAGTTGAGATATTATTTTAAAATTATGAAACAATTAACTATTTTATATTTTAGAATGAAGTTTTTGTTTCTACCCCATTAAATATTCAACAGGTTTATTTTGAATTCTGTTGTTTTTGAATTCAACTCATGTGTCTATTAAAGACAATTTAATCATGAATTTAAAAATGCACATGTGCCTTTCTGAAAATTGTTCTTCTAAGAAAATTTTGATGAAAGGTTTCCTGTGATATTTATTGAAGAGAAGTAGAGTATGAATATTCTTCTGAAATGTAAGCCCTTTATGTAGGACACTGCTGGTTGCAAACTAGAGATTGAAAAAAAAAAAAGGATGTAGGTTGAGAGGAAAATTACAAATCAGTGTAGTGGCAAAAATTTCCTTTCTCAAGGATATTAATCTCACATCTGTCTTAACTCATTAAATACTGATATTATTTTGATATTTACATCCTCAAGTGTTATATTTTACAATAAAGTTAAAGAATGAGTTATAAAACTCAAAGTTTAAGTGAGATTTAACTTAAAATCAATATAAATATATGGTTAGACTTTAATTCACAAAGACAAGCAGTGTAAAATCACTTTTTTCAGATTTTTTTTCTTTTCTTTTTTTAGTAAGTTGAATTAATTTTGAATTTGACAAGTACACTTATACTTAAATTCACTTTGTAAACAGTGTCATATTATTCCTCTTTATAGTGCATAGACCTCTGTTTAAATTTGACCTAAAGCCTCGGAAACTTGGACTAACATTAAAAATCTAAGTAAACCTTACCTTATAAGACAATAAAATGTGCGATGCTCTATGTGCTCTAATATAACCCTTTCTGAAGGTGTGCAATGAATCTTAGCTCTCAGGTGCAGAATAAATGATTTAGTGTAAATATAATTCTGTTTCCAATTACCTACAATCTTAAGGATGGCACTGTAAAATATAAACATAACTAATATAATAATAAATTATACATTAGTATTTCAATTTCCAAAGTTATTTATGTTTAATTCACATCCTGCAGCGTGAAAATGGATGTAAATTTTTTCACACACACAAACACACTGCAAACCCCCTGGGTGCTTTTCCTGTAAAGAGGAAGTATACTCTTGATAATAGGTAAAGTCTTATTTATTTGCAAGAATATCAATAATTTATTTATTATTAAGATAATTAAGCTATGTGTGCCACAAACCTTTCATAACACAGTTTCTCTCTTTTTTAACTTCCATATGTTCCTGCATCCAAAAATGAATTTTCAAACAAAATTCATCTACAAAGCAAATGCTTTGAATCTATGTGATAAGAAAATTCACCCTTTCTAAGGGTTTCTAACATGGTTAACATTGTCCTGTCCTGAGTGGGGGGGACTCACGACAGAGACAGGTGGTGGGGATGAGGAAGGAGGTGCCTACATTTGAAAACTGTATTACCTTATATTTTTGTTTAAAGTGAATGGAACATAATGGTTTAGATTTTATTTGTCTGCTTTTACATTTACTATATTATCACAAAACAGATCCACATTTAGAGGTGTCTTTCTAAAATAATAAACAAGAACATTATATGAAACAACAGAATTTGACTTTGAAAATATTGAATGTTTTGAAATAGCAACATTTTAATCCTTTCTGTTGCTATAAGTGAGCAGGCTTTAATAAGATTTTTGCATACTTACCTAAAAAGTCAAGCAATTATACAGAATACGTGTGGTGAAATATACTTTACAAAAATAAAGTAAAATAGTACTTTTGTTCTCATGGCCTGTATCCTTATATTTTATCTTTTCACAAGAAATTCAGGTGTTCAAGTAGATGTTTCTCACAATGTAAGGCAATTTTATATCATTTCATTAGTCACTCACCAAAATGGTAGAGAGTATACTATTATTTTTATCTACTATTTCTTAAATGTTTCAATACCTATACCTATTATACTTATTATTCAAGTATAAGTAGCATTGTTTTAATAAACCCTGTCTATACAACAGATTCATACAGATAAATCATGATTAATAGTCAGAAACTGTTATATCTCTAGACTCTGATGCTTAGAGATGTTATAGAACATAAATTCAATGTTCATTAGAAAAGAGATCTACATCTAGCAACAAGTTCAAATGATTGATAAAACATATATAATCTGATTTCCCTATGTATTCCAAAAACACACATATACAAAATTATATTTTAGAAATAGTTTTAAAATCTATTTTACATATCAGTCTCTTTCTTGAGCTTTCACTTTAAAAAAGATTAGAAACACTTACAAAAGTCAGCCTAATGTCAGTGTACCTTTGCCAGTTCTATGGCATTTTAAAAGTGTGTTCATGGGAAAGAGCTCCAAAATTTATTAGAGAAAATAATGGAATAGATTATATTTTTTAAAGAGTGATATTAAAACACAGAAAATTGCTCTGTCAAACCTCTTAATATCTCAGAATAGCTATAAAGGTCTTTAACAGAAACTATATGACAATAATGTTTACATTTCTATAACATATTTTATATAACAGATATTACATAGAAAATTTTACCTTGTAATTCACTTTATGAACGTTTGGTGATATATTTTCTCATGTATGGCTGTGATTGGGTCCTGAAGAGGAAAAAAAAGAAAAGTACATGAAAAACTCTTTAAACTTTATATCATATAAAACTATGCATAGCTATAATAGGTAATAGTTTATTACAAATTTCTCCACACCACTCAAGAATCCAACTCATGAGAACATAATGGGGGTGGGGCCGCAAATACAGTTTTTGAAGAGGCAAAATATTGAGGGACTTGAACTGCCAGATTTTTGTTTTCTAGAGCATAGCCTTGTAAGATGGAGACCTCTACCAGAATGTTAATTTCTTGTGAGCCTTGGAAAATTTAGTTACATTCTCTGAACCATAGTTACTTCATTTGACTAAGATACATATACCACGCCCTTCATAGAGGACAGGATATTAACTTAATGTTATAATCCATTTGAAGCACTTAATGCATAGTCAATATTAAAATATAAAGTATTAGTAGTGATTTTAAATAATAAAATAATATTTATAATAGTAATTATTAATAACACATAAATTCAATAATTAATGTACTTTGAAATCAATAGAGTATGAAAAACAAATCAAAATAAAAATGCAAGAAACAGAGTGAAATGTAACTAAGATATAATACGTAAAACTAGGGAGTTTTATAAATCAATATGAAGTGTATTGTTCCAGAATTGTGACAAACCGATATTTGAGTAAATTAATAAAAGCTTTTCATATTTTATAGTGCGCACAACATAATTTCAGTTATATTGAAGTGTTTACATCGAAAAGACAATATGAAAAGGAGAAAAATAAAAGGTAAATGTGTGATCTCAGAGGATAATAAAGGTCTTTCTGAACCTAAAAGCAAATGGCATAAGAATTATTCTTATTCTTAGCTAAAATCATCTTAACCCGTCTTTAGGTGATGATGTAATTTGATATGATCTCTTTCTCCTAAAATTGATAGGTCATTCATTCAGCAATTATTTACTGAATGCCTATTATGTACCAAATACTACTATCTGTACTGGGGATACAGTAGTGAACAAAAGAGATAAAACATCCTTCCCTCGTGGTGCTTACATTTTGGGGAGTGAGAAGGGTGGAGAGACAAAAATATGTAACTGAATAAGAGAGATGACATTGACATCCAGGGGAAAAATTGGAACTGAGGAAAAATATCTGGTAATGTACTGTGAATGTGCGAATAATAACCTAAGGGTAGAGTATAAACTCCATAAAATGAAAGTTAAGACAGAGCCCTGTAAGGTCAGAGGAATGAGAAAGAGCCACCATTAAGACAGGAACAGGAGGAGGATGTCCTGTGATGTCCTGGGGGCACTTTTAAGAGAAAGAGATTTGATGTAGTTTGGAGATCTCCATTCTCTGTCTACCTATTATGTACCCATCTACTGAAAGCAAAAAGTCTGATTCCTTTAGAACACATACTACTCAGAAGCTTCAGGCTCCCTAGGCTCCCAACATGTGTGTTCTCTCATGGCTATATTTCAGAACTCTGACCTCTTCAATATGGCTTTTCCCAAAATAAGAGGTAAACGTGACTGATTTCTAAGCTTGAGTTTAGGAACTAGCGATGATACAGCATTCAGGTGCCCTGTTATTAGGAACTAAATCACTCACTAGTAGTGTGTGATGCATGGCACCCCTGCAACTCTTGTGTGTGTGATTTGAGTTAAGGAGTATTAAGGGTTTGCAAGGAGTAATTTTGAAGTATTGGGTTATTGGAATGTTCTACCAGAGGGAAACTCATATGTGAGCCCATAGGGATTTATGGATAGCTTACATTTTCTGCAAAGGTTATCATAGGCCTGTTGGAAATGAGACCAATAGCATATGGGTGGTCATTTCATTTCTGCTTCATTGCTGGAAATACGGCAGTGTCTTCCACGTGTATAGCCTGATGCATGGCATTAACTCTCATTGTGACACAGTCCACTAATTTAACTGTTTAAAATCCGGCAAAAGAAAACTAGTTTATGATTATTCTTAATTTAGTGAAAACTGCTCAGTCAACCAGGAGATGCCACCAATGAATAGTAACTCCATCTTCTGTGTTGCAAACATTTATTCAAATTTAAGGGAACAATTCAGCCAAATACTTCCGGGAAAGGATTTATAATATTGTCCCCTTATTAGGAAACATATTTCACTTTCCCATTAAATCACACCTATCTTGTCTCTACAGTTATTTCTATATGCCTAATATTTTAAAATGCAACAATTAGTTTAGAGACACTTTCAACAAGTACCAGTGTGCAATGATGAGCTCTTAAAATAATAAAGAAGTACGCTTCTAACTAGAGAAGGAATATGTTAGAAAATATATATGTAGTTGCATCAAAATGTATTCTCACTTACTATATAGGTTACTGTTTCAAAGCATTCCTATTATATTGTATTCCACTTGATTTCAAATCTTTTTTTCTGAACTACAAGCTTATTGTATATTCACAGAAACTAAATCTTTCCAGGTTGTCCAAAAATAACAAAAAAGAGGCAGACAGCATAATACAATAATACTATAATCTTTGATTAAATTTTATTAAGACATTATTGCTTTAGAGCAGCTAAAGATTCATAGCAATATTGAAGGGAAGGTAGAGATTTCCAATATACCCTCTGCCCCCACACATGCATAGCCTCCCTCATTAAGAACATCCCCAACAAAAGAAGTATGTTTATTACAGTATATAAACCTACAGTGACACATCATAATCACACAAAGCCCACAGTTTACATATGGTTCACCCTTGGCAGTATATTCTATGGGTTTGGATAAATGTAGGACATATATGCATCATTATGGTATCACACAGAGTAATTTCACTGCCCTTGTAATCCTCTGTGCTCTAACTATTCTTTCCCCTCTTCTCAATTTCTGGAAAACACTGAACTTCTTATAGCTTTCATAGTTTTACCTTTTCCAGAACGTCATGTAGTTGAAATCATGCAGTACATAGCCTTTCCAGATTGGCTTCTACCACTTAATAACATATATTTGTTTTCTTCATATATTTTCATGGCTTGATAGCTTTTTTTTTTTTTTTTTTTTTAGTGCTGAATAATATCCCATAGTCTGGCTCTACCACAGTTTATCCACTTATCCACTGCAGAAGATCTTAGTTGCTTCCAATTTTTGGCCATTATGAATACAGCTGCTATAAATACCAGTGTGCAGGTTTCTGTGTGGATGTTTCCCATTCTTTGGGGTAAATGTCCAGGACTGTGATTTTCGATTGCATAGTAAGACTATATTTAGTTTTATATGAAGTTGACAAACTGTCTTCCAAAGTGACTATACTATTTTGTATTCCCACCAGCAATAAATGAGAATTCTTATTGTTCCACATCCTCACCATCATTTGCTGTTGTCAGTGTCCTGGAGTTTGGCATTTCTGATAGGTATGCTGTGGTATCTCATTTTTTAAATTTGCATTTCTCCGATAACATATGATGTGGAACATCTTTTCATATATTTACCTGCTATCTGTATATCTTCTTTGGTGAAATATATATCAAGGTTTTTGGCCCATTTTTAAAATCAGATTGTTTTCTTATTGTTGAGTTTTAAGTGTTCTTTGTATATTTAGCATAAGAAGCTTTTATCAGATGAGTCTTTTGCAAACATTTTCTTCCAGTCCATGGTTTGTCTTCTCATTCTATTTATACTATTGTTTGCAAAGCATAAGCTTTTAATTTTAACGAAGTCCAGCGTATCAATTATTTCTTTCATGGTTTGTGCTTTTGGTGTTGTATCTAAAAAGTAATCATCATACCCAAGGACATCTTGGTTTCTCCTATATTATTTTCTAAGACTTTTATAGTTTTGCTTTTCACATGAAGTTCTGTGATTGATTTTTAATTAATTTTTGTGAAAGGTGTAAGGTCTGTGTCTAGATTCTTTTTTTTTTTTTGCATGTGGATATCCATTTATTCCCACATTATTTATTGAAGAAACTATGTTTGTTCCATTGTATTGCCCTTACTCCTTTGTTAAAGATCATGGGGTCAGGTCTATATCTTATCTCTATTATTTTCTATTGATGTATTCAACTATTCCTTCACCAATATGGCATTGTCTTGATTACTGTACTTGTATAGTAAGTCTTGAACTCAGTTAGTGTCAGTCCTCCAACTTTGCTCTTCTCCTTGAATTATGTATTGGTTATTCTGGGTCTTTTTCCATTCCATACAAACTGTAGAATCACTTTGGTGATATCCACAAAATAAGTTGCTGGGCTTTGGGGAGCAATTCATTGAATCTACAGATCAAGTTGGGAAAAATTGAAATCTTGACAGTAATCATGAACATGGAATCTTTCCATGTATCTAGTTCTTCTTTGGTTTTGTTCATCAGAGTTCTATAGTTTTCTTCATTTAGATCTTGCACATATTTGGTTGGATTTGTCCCTAAGTACTTCATTTTTTGAGTGCTTATGTAAATGCTATTGCATATTTAATTTCAAATTCCACTTACTCATTGATGATAACACAATTCTGTGTATTAACCTTGTATCATGCAACCTTGCTATACTCACTTATTAGTTCCAGAAGTTTCTTGGTCTGTTGTTTTGGATTTTCTATATGAACAATCATATCATTTGCAAACAAAGACAGTTTTATTTCTTCTTTCCTAATCTTCATACCTTTTTATTTCCTTTTCTTTTTTATTTCATTACCTAAAACTTCTATGAGATTTTTAAAAGGAATGGTGGAATGGTGAGGGGGGACATCCTTGACGTATACCTGATCATAGCAGAAAAACTTCAAGTTTCTCACAATTAAGTATGATGACAGAACTACTTGATTGTGCTTTTTAAGAACCATGTCAACCCAAAGACAAACTCAAGTGTTATATTGCTTTTGTTTTTGTTTTGTTTTGTTTTGTTTTTAAGAATCAGAATTTATCCATAAGCATATCAGTGAGAAAATAACGTATTTAAAGGTTTCTGTTGAAGTAAGCTTCTCTCCCAAGATCATGTCCTCCTCCCAGGAAAGCTAACATTCAGTAACAGACTGTCATTGAGATACAAAGACCTGGTCTCCTTATCCTAAGTAGATAAAGCACTAAAGGGTCATCCACCATCACAATTCCTCATATAGTCTGTTGAGAGCTCTTTTGCAATTACCTCGGAACTTAAATTCTTCTGCTGATTATTTCCATTTTCTTCCTTCTCTTTCTTTACACATATTTTCATGAAAATCTCATCAGCCAATTAATTTCCTGCACTGTAATCTCCTTCACAGGTAAGTCAATCTGCAATATAGCCCATACACTGCAACTTTACTGCATGTGTGATGGGAAAGCAATAGCTTCTGAAATCAGATCATTTGCTTAAAAACCCAAATTATGCACGTACTAGCTGGATCACTGTCAGCAAGTTACTTACCTTTTCTATTTTGATAAACTCTGATTCTTTAAGCTAGAAGCTATCTTGAATGGACCTAAAATAATATACTTCATGAGTCTGTGAAATTACGAATATGGGTAGAATTACAGACACCAGGTTATCAATCAATCAATCAATTTGGATATGTGCACAAGAATGATCTTAAATTAAGGCACATATTTACCTATAGAAAGATTCATTAGAGCATCTCTTGTGGTAGAGAACATTTAAAATAATATAAAATATTCAAAACTAAAGTGTGGTTTTATGTAGCCAATAAAATTATATGTGAAGATTTTTAAGGACACAGGGAAACATTCATGACCATAATAGTAACCAGAAGTATATGAATATGACATAGCTAATGCTTGCAAATAAGTAACATTTATAGAAGGAGGAAAACACTCCCAAAATGTCAGAGGAAAATGGATGAAACATCACAGAAAAGAGCAATGAAAGATAATGTTGGATTGGCAGAGTGACTCTTGAACACCTGACAAAGTGGTTTGTCTTTATTTTAAGACTAGGGTACTAGTTTAAGAGTATTCTTTCAAAATATCTTTTTCATTCTTTTCTAGATTAAAATGTTCTTATAGCTTCTTAGTACCTAATTATATATAAGAACAATCTATGGAAAATTTATAATTTGCTTGGCTCTGCCCAAAGATATTGATGTATTGAATGATTACAGATTTATAAATAGCAGCAGAAAGTAGCACATGGTATGTATGCAAAGAAAGAGGTAGCAAAAAGAAGCATAAAGACCTGTTATTATAAGTATCACTATCATTGTAGATGTAAGAAAAAACAATTATGTTAATTGGGGTGATAGCAATGGAAATGATGAGGAAAAGATGAATAAGAACACTCTGTTAACAAAGAGTTTCTATGATTTGGTATTAATTAGACAACGGAGCTTGAAAATTGAAAAGCTGTGATAATTCCACGAAATTAAAAAAAAGTTGAGTGGTGTGTGTGTATATGTTTGTGTAGAGGGGGGCGGGGAGAGGGAGAGAGAAGGAGAAAGTGAGAGAATAACTGAATTAAATGTAGAGCGGGCAAGTTTACGATGTGAAAATCTGTAGGTATTTGTAATGTTAAAACTCCACATAAACTTGGAAATTTTAATGCTCTGTTGAATTTCTAAAGAATCACGCAAATATTATTTGAATTTGCAATAATCTATTAAGTAATTAATGAACAAATTAACTGTGGCATTCACAGTCCTTGTAACTTTTAATTTTTTTTCAGTATCCAGTTCCTACGATGTAAATGTTTGTGATTACCATGATCATTTCCATACTTATGTCTGATATCAACTGTTAGACAGAAATAGAGTCCTAAAATACTTGAATAGCCAAGAAATGGCTTTTGGCTGGTTTGGGGTTCAACAATCTCAAAGAAAGCTGACATTAGACATCAAAGCGAACTCCAGGTATTTTGACCCTGAGATTCATACCATTTTAGCTAGTGAGACCCTAAGCCGAAAACAAAGTTAAGCCATGCCTAGATGCCTGACCCATGGAAACTTTCAGATTATTTGCTACACAGCACAGAAATGCATAAAGATTCTTGTATTTGGAATTGAGGTGCTGGTACAACAGCAACAACAAAAATAATTTGAAAATGTGTGAGTGGCTTTGAAACCATCAAATTGGTGGAGATTGGAAAAATTTTAGGGAGCATGAGAGGGAAAGCCTACATTCTCTTGAACAGGTTGTTAGTTTGAAATCTGGATTTGGAAGATCCTGCCAGGGACGGTTCAGAAGGAAGTAAGGAACATGTTACTGACTATACGTGGGAAAACCTCTGTTATACGGTGACAAAAGATTTATAAAACTGTGTACTGCAGTTATGTGGGAATTAGAATTTATAAATGATAGACTTGGACCTCTAGCTAAATGACAAAGTGCTGCTTGGTTTCTTCTTGCTGATTTCAGCAAAATGCGAAAGGAGAGAGATAAATTTAGGGAAGAATTGCTAAACAAAAACAAGCAGAACTGGATGACTTTAAAGTTATTGGCTTATCCAGATGGCAAAAGATGCTAAAAGTTGTAAGACGTTCTTGCAAATCTGGCATAGAGAAAAGACTGAGGGTGGAATTGTACAACCTTTAGTTAAAATGTTAGAAAGAACAAAATGTTGGAGGAATTAGTCACACTAAGTGACTTTCAAGAGATTAAAGATGTGCCTGCAGATTTTTCTCAACCAAAGCCCAATGGGTTAAGCCAAAAGTCACAAAAGTATTTTTTTCTAGGCTTTAATACTCAATGAAGAAAAACCCATTTCAGAATGGTTATGGACCAGTTATTCATGGTTCCTTTTTTTTTTTGGAATCAAAATGTTTATAACTGTTGTTTTGTGCCTGACTGGCCATTGTAAGTCAGGAGTGTTGGGAGCTGAGAACTTGTCCCTTTGGATTTCCAGGTCCACATATAGAGAAGAATAAGAATGTGCCCCAGGATCTCTACTTCATAGATTGCATCCAGGCCTATCACCTACACCTACCTGAAACTGACTTAGATTTTGGACTCTGAGTTAGTGTTGTAATGAAATAAAACCCTGGGAACCCTGGGAGGCGGTGAATATGATTTTCATTTCGGAAAGTCTTAAGTAGTTGGGAGTCAGAGGTTGGCAGATTTCCACCCCATGGTGTACTGACCACGTATAATCATCTCCACTTTAGTGTGGGCAAGAACTAAGAATATGATGGATAGTTAGTCCATGATTATATTTTGTTATATAAGCCTCTGTGTAGCAGGCTGAGTCTCCTGCTAGTTTTGCAGAAATAAGTTGCCAGGCCTGGATCCCTGAGTTACAGAAACCATGAAATAACAAATAGATGTTTTAACCTAAGTTTGTGGTAACAGAAAACTAATGAAACTACCCTCAAAGTGATAACAGGAATCAGTGAATTTTTGATATTTTTTTCTTTTAGAACTTTTATTGAGATACAATTGAGATACAATAAACTGCATGTATTTAAAGTGTACAATTTGATATTTTTTTTTCTTATAGGAATCAGTGAAGTTTTAATTCAACATTTTGATTTATACAGTTAAGTGTAAATGCATTTATTTTAGCACCCCCCCAAAATGTTTTCCTTCAGTATTATCCTTTTGGGAATGTGAATAATTATCTGCAGAATATTTAGATTTTTTTCAGATATTTTAAAATATGTTCATAACATTAAAAATGTGAAAAAATAGAAAAACAGAATGAGTTGAACAGAGAATTTTGATTTTAAAAATAAGGGCATTTTTCTTATGAGATGCTTTTAGAGTCTATATGCATTCATCATTATAATCTATCACTTTACAACTTGGAATGTAGAAATCGACTCTATTCCATAAGTAAGGATCGCTAAAGAAAAATAATCAAATACTATGAGTTTTGGCTTTGTACTTTTACCATAATGATGAAACAGATCATTTTGACTGAATCACGTTGGGAACATCAGCAGTACAACTCCTCTATGTGATATAATTTGGAGAGCAATGAATAAATAATCTTTTGCTCCTTGATACAAGGTGCTGCTCGTTCATTAGTAGAAGGGTCATTTGTAAGCCAATTTTTGTTATTACCCTGAAATGACATTGTTGTTAAATTGTGATAAAGGGGAAATCATAAACTGGGAAAGAATTTTAATGGCCATTATCGGCATTAGCTACTGAGATGTGCTAATTCTTTTCTTAAATGATAATGATTTAGTAGCCTTGGCACAAAGGGCTCACAGAGCAATAACTAGGCAAGTCCCCTTCAATGTGTTTGCACAATGTTGAAAGAGAAATAATAACTGAGAGTGATAATTATGTTATGTATAATATTATTCATTAAAAATGTCCATGTTATGTCTGATTTTATACTGTTCTTCCATATGATATAGTTGCATAAAATCTAGGGCACTGAAAATGTGACATAGAAATTGCATGAAAGCTTCACTTCTTGAAGTGTTGTCCCTAGACTCCTGCAGAGCCCTGAGACCCTATCAGGAGATGTGTGAGGTTGAAACTATTTTAACAGTATTTCAATGTCATATTTACTATTTTCATTGTGTTGACAGTGCCACTGATGGTGGGAACAAAAAAGGAAGGAAGGAAGGAAGGAAGGAAAAATTATAAGTAAAACTGCTTGTTTCTTAGCATAAATCAAGGAAGTGGCTGCCTCCTGTACTAAGAATTATTATAATCTTCAACACTCTACACTTGCAGGAAGAGAGAGAGAGAGAAGTTACTGAAAAGCACTTCATAGAAGAGGAAATAACTACTCCATAAAAACATAATACATGGTAATCCTCATTAGTAAATAGATAGTTCAACTTGACATTGAATACAAACAAAAACCAGTGATATCAAAAGTGAGCAAAGATGTAGATAAATGGCCTAACTATATGTTACTGATGGATATGAAAAATCTCTACTTGTACCTTGGGGGAAAATATGGTATTATTTAGACAATTTACTCTTAACATTTACTCAGAGAGACTTATATGAATCCACTAAGACCAGAAAAGAACAGGAGGGAGTTGTGTGGAAATCACCCTTATGTCCATAACACAGAATCTATTAACAACTGTAATGATCTCAGGGGAAAAAGTCACTAAAGAAAACATACATCGATTTACTTAAATAAATTTTAGAAACAAACCAAAAAAATGGGGATTTCAGATACAATTTTGTAAACTTATAGAGAAAAGAAAGGCATTACTGACAAAATTCACTACCTGATTGTTCAAGGCAGAGGGGGGGAAATGAGATGAGAGAGGAAACTATGGAAATTCAGCTGGTCAATGGATAAAGGAATTGTCACTTTACTATTTTTTTTTATCCATTATGCTTTTTAAAAGTATTCATTTGTAGGTCTTAACTGTTTTATGTAAAAGTTAAAAAAGGAAGTGAGCGAATTATCTATTTCATTATGGATATGCATGTTCTGCATGAATAATATCTAATAATGCTAGACAGGACACACTGCCAGTTCTCTTGCTGTGGGGAGATGATGCTATAGCAATGATAACAAGGCACCATGGAGCGCTGTGGTCTACTGCTCTTCATCTCCAGAACTGCATGTTCTTTCCTTAGCAGAGAGCATGGTATTCATTCTATTTGGGAGAAAAGCACAGCCAGAAGATTTCCTTTCCTTCTTCTTCTTCTCATTTTTTTTTAACTTGAGTTGCTATCATTTATAAATGTAAAATTCCATCCACTGATAAACAGAGATGAAGTAACATTTTCAAGTTGCATCATTCAAAGAGGATGGCCTAAGTATACAAAATCAGTTCACAATGTTCCCCAGGGATGGGATGTTTCCTTCAGTTCTTAAAACCTATTATAATTCCAAAATATTTCAGTCAAACTGGCTTTCACTTTTCAGTGGAGAGATAAGGTAATTGAGGTAATGAATTTTAAAGCTGAGAAAATAGGAAAACTTTTACGCCTTTATGTAGAGAAATACACTAGTAATGTTCACAAAAGCCACTTTTTAATCCAATTTTCTGTTCTTGTGTGAATCTAAGACATGGACATGGAAAGGCAATATGAGTATACTTCATTAAATTTCTCCTCTTATGTCACATTTAAGCGACAGTCATATTTTTTCACAGATTATTCAAAGACAGTAGAAACTTGGATATGAAAACTAAACTACTGAGAAAAAAATGACCTAAGAGAAGAGAAGTCGTGTATTTTCTTGTTCTCTTAACTACATGAGATAAATGCAAACTTTATAATCAAAAATTTTAATTGTCTAGAAAATTCTTCCCAAATCAATGATTTTTAAAGAGGTACCAGTACCCCTTACTCCCTCAGTTACTTCCTCTTTTTCTCTCTGTTACTTTGTAAATCTACCCATTGAATTGACATTTAATCTGTTTTACTACAAATGTAACTAATATTTTTCTCTGAACATTTTTCAAGTTTCAACTGGGATCAAAAAACTATCCTTCTGCTTGCTACATGCTGGAGAAGGGGACTTTAAAATTTTCACCAGATGTGAGCTCTTTCGTTATTTACTACTCCCTGAGAAAAAGGTCATTGTTCTTTTAATTTTCATTACCTAACAATAAAAATACAATCATATAACAGTCCGCAGAGTCAACTGTATATTAAGCCTACTGATTCAGAGATAAATCATAAAACCATATTTCTTTTTTTAACCTAATATTTATTTTAAAAAAGTAATTAATAGCAATGCAAAAATACTCAAAATGCCATCAATTAAAATAATGCATTATAAAGTCTTATTATTATTTTAATTTAATATAATGTGATAGTCTGCCTGGACTGTTTAAAAGACTTGATGCTAATTACAGATATGGTAATCCTTGGGCTTAAATTCTATAATCAAACTATCAATATTCAATGAAATACTGAAAGTTGCCACTGATGATGCTGATAATTGTGACCCATTTGCTAGTTTGCATATTAGGTTGTTCAGAAGTCCGTAATCAAAAAGGGCTTTAAAATTATCTCAAGGAATAAAATCTGTAAACACTAACGTAATTATTCCACAATCACCTCAGCAAATAATTTTTAGTTGTGAATGATTGTCCTTAAAGAGAAATACAAACAGGAGTTAAATATGAAAAAAACTTAAATCTAACAGTGTATCTATCAATGTAATAACAAAATTTTCACCACCTATATTATGTTAATTCTAGAATTAACTAGGTTGCTCTCTCTTAGATCACATAAACCTGGCACTTGGTAATGTATTTATTTTAATGATTATATATCACATCAAAAAAAGAGACATAAAACAACGACAACAAACTCAAAAAGAGAGAGAGCTTGTTAGCTATCTAAATGTTTCGAATGATTGAATCCATTAGCTGATAATTATTTATTTAAAAACAATTCACACAGAATAGCATAAGTCCTATAGTTTTAAATTTCCAAATATTTGGCTTTAAAACAATGTGTGGCTTTACAGTAACACACAATGAAGCTTTTTGTCAGGCACGGGGATATTTGTATGCTCTGCAGCCATTTGAGCTGAGATATTCATCAGGCAGAGCTTAAATTCTCCATTTCACTTGTTGACACATCTATTGGGATGTCTAGTTCTCCCAAGAATGATTTGCTAGTGATAAGAAGAAAGATATGAAGAAAAGATTGATATCAGGATATATTTGGAGAGTGTTAAAAGAGAAGCCTGTGTAACTTGAAGATAGAATCTAAATAAACCCAGTCCAATCTAAGACAAATGTTACACTACCCGAAATTTACCTAAGCAAAGACAGCATCTGTCATTTACGTTGGATGATATTTAACATGCAACTTTTAAATTAATTTTGTATTGACTTTTTAACGTTTATGCCCTTTTTTCTAGCCATGTTCCCTATTAGAGCTGATATTTCTGAAAATAGGAAACTATTTTTTCTTTTAGTTTGTTTTTTGGTAATGTATAGAAAGGAGAGTTCATTAACAGAACTTTATTCTTAAAGGTCAAGAGAAAAAATTCCAAGGAAATGAGAAGAAATCCCCCCTTTATTTTTTTCCTCATGAATGCTAATTGTGTTTTTCCTTTTGTAGAAAATAAAATCAAACACCCTAGAAAACCTATCTCTTTTAAGAACAGATGTGCAGTTTTGTAATTAACTCCAAATATACTATTTCTATTTGACAGAAGAAGAATATAGAATAAACATATCAATTTATTTGAGAATGCCCAGGGATATAAAGTATAGAAGGGATGCAACAGATTATGGGAAGGGAAGAAGATGGAATTAATCTGGTACTGGAGGAGGTGTTAAAATAATATATATACATATATATATATATCTCCAATATACAGAGTTGAGCTTATTTTCTAATATGCTCATCCCTTAGAATGCATAAAAAATAAAACAAGAAAAATGAATATTGAAATAAATTCTATTATTTTCTCTTTGTACAACAATTGATTGACATGAGTGACTGCTAAAGCTCATAAATCCCTTGTTGAACACCACTGTTTTTGGAAACAAAAGCCTAGAGAATATCTTATGCATGGGAATAATGAGACAATACTTGCAATCTTAAAATTTCCCTGGGTAACAATTTGGGATTGAGGGAATAAGAATTGAAGACAGGAAAATCAGTTAGACTATGGCCATAATACAGAAAAAAAAATCTATATATGTTTTAAGTGAATACAGTACAAAGGAAGAGGGGAAGATACGTGAGCCATATTTAGAGGTACAATATACAAGATTAAGTGAATTAATAGAGCAGGGTATGAGCTGAAAGACTTTTGTCACTATCCTTTAGATTTTGTCTTATATAGATGAGTAAAGGGGAATTTATTAATAAAGGATTATAGAAGAAAATGAGACAAATGATTGGGGGTAGGAAGGAATTCATAATATAAACATTTAAAAGCTACCAGTCTGTAGTATTTTGTTACAGCAGCACAAAGGGATGAAGACAGAAAACTGGTACCAAGAAGTGCGGGTGCTGCTGCAGCAAATCCCTAAAAATCTGAAAGCAGCTTTGAAACTGGGTAGGAGGCAGAAGCTGGGAGAGTTTGGAGGTGCATACAAAGAAAAACCTGCATTGCCATAAACAGACTTTAAAGACAATTTTGGTGAGAACCCAGAAGGAAAAGAGGAGAGCTATAGAGAGAGACTCCATCTTCTTAAAGAAAATCTGAGGGATTGTGGTCAGAATGTTGGCAGCAATATGGACATTAAAAGCTATTCTGATGAGGTCTCAGATGGAAATGAGAACAATGTTATTGGACTTTGGAGGAGAAGGCATCCTTATTATAAAGTGGCAAAGAACTTGACTGAATTGTATTCATGTCCTTGTGTTCTGTGGAAGATTAACCTTATGAGCAATGAAATTGGATACTTGGCTAAGGAAATTAAGCAGTGTTGAAGGTGTGGCTTGGCTTCTCTTGAAAACTTACAGTGAAATTTGAGAAAAGAGAAATGACTTAAAGATAGAATTGTTAATCAAAATGTGAGCAGAACTCAACAATTTGGAAAATTCTCAACCTATCCATCTTGCAAAAAATGAGAAAGCATGTGAGGAAGAGAACACTAAGGGTGTGGCCAGTGACCATTTGATAAAGAGATTAGTTTGGGTATGAAGTATAGATTTAATAAGCCACTTCAGCAGGAAAACAGCCAGTTTGCACTGAAGGAGAAAGAGACAGACAAGAAGATCTTTGATCTTATATTTTGCAGGATGGAATCTTGGAGCTATTTGGCTGTGAATGTGCACCATTCTTCAAGACAAGGGAAGAAGGGCCCCAAAGGTGATTCAGAGTTCATCAGGACTTCCTCCTCGGTTTCAAAATCTCTGCATAGCAGAAGAAAAAAAAATATCTATGGACCTAATGAATGTGAGAAGTTATTTGCAAATCATATATCTAAGAAGAAATTAATATCCAAAATATACAAAGAACTCATACAACTAACTCCAAGAATAAAAAAACAAAACAAAAACAAAAAAATAAACCAACAACCAAAAACCAACCTGATTATAAAAGGAACAGAGGAACTAAATAGACATTAAAAAAAAAAAAAAATACAAAACATACAAAACCCCAAATGGCCAACAAATACATGACAAAGTGCTCAATATCACTAATCATCAGGGAAATGCAAATTAAATGCAAATCACAATGAGATGTCACCTCACACCTGTTCGAATGTCATCAAAAAGGCAAGAAGAGAACCTCGAAAAAGATGGCATAGGAGTAGGACATGGAGATCACCTTCCTCCCCACAAATATATCAAAAATACATCCACTGTGGAGTGGCTTCTGCAGAACTCTTTCCGAATGCTGGCAGGAGACCTCAGACCTCTAAAAGGGCAAGAGAATTTCCATGTAATTGGGTGGCACAAAGGAAAGAAGGGAAAAAAAGAGACAAATGAATCCTGAAGAGACTGGCCCCATGGGAAGGTAGCTGTGAGTGGGGGAAGGCTCCCACACACTGGGGAGCCCTCTTGCTGGCAGGGAAGGACAAGGGGAGCCTCGGAGCCCCCAGAAGAGAGAGCAACAGAAGCTGTGTGGAGGCCAGAGCAGAGAGATCCCTGTACAGAGGATTCAGGCAGCACTCCCCAGCCAGAGAGGATAATCTGCTCACCCACACTGGCAGTGGGGGCTGGGCACTGAGGCTTAGGCTTCAGAGAACAGACACCAGGGAGAGAGCTGGGGCTGGCTGCATAACAGCCTGGGGGGCAGGTGTGCCAGCAAGCTAGGAGGGAGTTTGAGGAAATTCCTGGGCCGGACAAAGGGGCTTGAGAAGTGCTTGAGAGGAACTTCCCTCTCCATGAACTCACAGGCAGCAAAACAGAGCGACCCATGGCTGCTGGATAGAAAAGTCCACACAAAGCCCTGTGCCACCACCCTGCTGTGCGCCACCAGGCCACACCAACTGCCCACCCACCACCCCGCACCCCAGCCTGGCTGTGCACGACCGGGCCTCACCACCCACCTGCCCCTTGTGGCCAGGCCCTGCCACTTGCCCACCCATGCCCTTAAGGGTTCTGTATGTAAGGCAAGTCATTGGCCACACCCTCCTGGCAGCAGGTGAAGCCCACCAACACCAGGGGTCCCGTGACCAGGACCAACTTCCCTGGGAGAATGCACGGCCCACCTCAGGCTCATGCTGACCTCTTCTGCTACAGGCACTCAGGCAGATTTCAATTAGACTCCCATATCCCTCCCTTCCCCTGACCTGAAGTTGCAAGGGAGCCCCAATCACCCTCTTTTGCCCCCTCTTGCCTGGGCAGGGAACTGACTCCTGAGAGTAACCCACAAAACCAAAACTGATCCCCAAAGACTGCAGGACCAAAGAAGAGGCAGGGAAACAGCCACAGAAGGAACAGATTTAATACTCACAATAGGCTTGATAGACCCTGCATCTACGGATCACCTGAATAGATGAATGTTTCTACAGTAGAGACAGTAGACATAGAGGGCAACTGGGGACTGTGGGGACACATACCCACAGGACTAATACCAGATCACAGTCTGAGCTCTCCACAGTCCTCTCCACAGCAGGTGCAGAGCCTGACCTAGAAGTATTGGAGGACTTCTTGATATATTTGTCTTGTTCCTGGTTTTAGGTATTGTTAGTTTAATCTTTACTGTATATATTTGTATGTGGATTTGCTTGTAATTGGTATGAGTATTCCCTTCTTTCTTTTCTTTGCTCTCTCTTTTTCTCTTCTCTTTGGCTTCTTTTCCTCTTCTCTTTTTGCAAGTGAAAGTGTGCACATCTCCTTGTGTCATTTTAACTGAGTAGAGTTGCTTTTACCACCAGTCTTGGGGATCTGTCTGTCCTTTCTCCTTCTTTCTTTTTTATCTTTGCTCCCCTTCTACCTTCTTTTTCTCTGTGCTGTGCAGCTTCCAGGGTCTTGGTGCCCCAGCGAGGGGTCAAACCTGGACTTATGAGACAGCAGAGCAGAGCTGAGGATGTTGGACCAACAGAAAACTCCTGACACAATAGAATATTAATCAGCAAGTGCTCCCCTACAGTTCTCATTCTCAATACCAAGCTCCAAATCCAATCAAAGGCCAGCAAACTCCAGTGCTTGACAAACAGAACAGAGATAAGAGGAATTACTACTAGGCAGCATAGGGAAAGGAGACAGCAAATACTATAAATTAACAAAATGAGAAAACAAAGAAACACCTTGCAGGCAAAGGAGCAAGATAAAAACCCACAAGAACAAATAAATGAAGAAGAAATTGGCAAATTGCCTGAAAAAGAATTCAGAGTAATGATAGGAAAGATGATCCAAAAATCTTGAAAACAAAATAGAGAAAATACAAGAAACATTTAAAAAGGACCTAGAAGAACTAAAGAGCAAACAATAATGAACAACACAATAACTGAAATTAAAAATACTCTAGATGGTATAAACAGCAGAATAACTGAGGCAGAAGAACAAGTAAGTGAGTTGGAAGATAGAATGGTAGAAATAACTGTCACAGAGCAGGAAAAAGTAAAAAGAATAAAAAGAATGGAAGACAGTCTCAGAGACCTTGGGGATAACATTAAGTGTACCTATATTTGAATCTTAGGTATCCCAGAAAAAGAAGGAAAAAGAAAGGGTCTGAGAAAATATTTGAGGAGGTTATGGTGGAAAACTTCCCCCACAGGGGAAAGGAAATAGTAAACCAAGTTCAAGAAGTGCCGAGAGTCCCATACAGAGTAAACCCAAGGAGAAACACACCAGGGCACATATTGATCAAACTAACAAAAATTAAACACAAAGAAAAAATATTAAAAGCAGAAAGAGAAAAGCACCAAATAACATATAAGGGAAAACCCACGAGGATAACAGCTGATCTCTCTGCAGAAACACTGCAGGGAAAAAGGGAGTGGCGGGAGATAATTAAAGTCTTGAAAGTCAAAAACCTACAACCAAGAATACTCTACCCAGCAAGAATCTCATTCAGATTTGATGGAGAAATCAAAAGCTTTACAGACAAGCAAAAGTTAAGAGAATTCAGCACCACCAAACCAGCCTTATAACAATTGTTAAAGAACTCCTCTAGGCAGTAAACACAAGAAAATGAAATGACCTAAAAAAACACAGCCAAAACAATTAAGAAAATGGTAATAGGAACATACATGTCAGTAATTACCGTAAATGTAAATGGGTTAAATGCTCCAACCAAAAGACACAGACTGGCTAAAAGAACACAAAAACAAGACACTTATATATGCTGTCTACAAGAAACCCACCTCAGACTGAAAGTAAGGGGATGGAAGAAGATATTCCATGCGAATGGAAGTCAAAAGAAAGCTGGAATAGCAATAGTCATATCAGACAAATTAGACTTGAAAATAAAGACTTACAAAAAAACAAGGAAGGACACTACATAATGATCAAGGGATCAATCCAAGAAGAAGATACAACAATTGTAAATATCTATGCACCCAACATAGGAGCACCTCAATACATAAGGCAAATGCTAACAGCCATAAAAGGGGAAATTGCAAGTAACACAATAATAGTAGGAGACTTTAACACCCCACTTACACAAATGGACAGATCATCCAAACAGAAAATAAATAAGCACACAAACTTTAAATGAGACATTAGAGCATCTTGACTTAGTTGATATTCATAGGACATTCTGTCCAAAAACTACAGAATACACTTTCTGCTCAAGTGCACAGGGAACATACTCCAGGATAGATCATATCTTGGGTCACAAATCAAGTCTAGGTAAATTCAAGAAAACTGAAATCGTATCAGGCATCTTCTCAGACCACAAAGCCATGAGATTAGATATCAATTATAGGGAAAAATGTAAAAAATACAAACACATGGAGGCTAAACAATACATTATTAAACAATAAAGAAGTCACTGCAGAAATCAAAGGGGAAATAAAAACAATACCTAGAAACAAATGACAGTGAAAACATGATGACCCAAAACCTATGGGATGAAGCAAAAGCAGATCTAAGAGGGAAGTTTATAGCAATACAGTCCTACCTCAAGAAACAAGAAAAATTTTGAACAACCTAACCTTACACCTAAAACAATGAGAGAAAGAAGAACAAAAAACCCCAAAGTGAGCAGAAGGAAAGAAATCATAAAGATCAGATCAGAAATAAATGAAAAAGAAAGGAAGGAAACAATAGCAAAGATCAATAAAATGAAAAGCTGGTTCTTTGAGAAGGTAAATAAAATTGATAAAGCATTAGCCAGACTTATGAGGAAAAAAAGGGAGAAGATGAAAAACAACAGAATTAGAAATGAAAGAGAAGTAACAACTGACACTGCAGAAATATGAAAGATCATGAGAGACTACAACAAGCAATTATATGCCAATAAATTGGATAACCTGGAAGAAATGGATAAACTCTTGGAAAAGTACAATCTTCCAAGACTGAACCAGAAAGAAATAGAAAATATGAACAGACCAATCACAAGTATGGAAATTGAGACTGTGATTAAAAATCTCCCAACAAACAAAAGCCCAGGGCCAGATGGCTTCACAGGCGAATTCTATCAAACATTTAGAGAGCAGCTAACACCTATCCTTCTCAAACTCTTTCAAAATATAGCAGAAGGAGGAACACTCCCAAACTCATTCTATGAGGCCACCATCACCGTGATACAAAAACTACACAAAGATGTCACAAAAAAAGAATATTACAAGCCAATATCAATGATGAATATAGATGCATAAATCCTCAACAAAATACTAGCTAACAGAATCCAACAGCATGTTAAAAAGATCATACACCATGATCAAGTGTGGTTTATCCCTGGAATGTAAGGATTCTTCAATATATGCAAAGCAATCAATGTGATACATCATATCAACAAGTTGAAGGATAAAAACCATATGATAATCTCAATAGATGCAGAAAAAGCTTTTGACAAAATTCAATGTCCATTTATAATAAAATCTCTCCAGAAAGTCGGCATAGAAGGAAGTTACCTCAACATAATAAAGGCCATATATGACAAACCAACAGCTAACATCATTCTAAATGTGAAAAACTGAAAGAATTCCCTCTAAGAACAGGAACAAGACAAGGATGCCCACTCTCATCACTATTACCCAACATAGTTTGGGAAGTTTTAGCCACAGCAATCAGAGAAAAAAAACAAATAAAAGGAATCCATATTGGAAAAGAGGAAGTAAGATTGTCACTCTTTGCAGTGACATATTATACATAGAAAACCCTAAAGAAGCTTCCAGAAAACTGCTAGCACTAATCGATAAATTTAGTAAAGTAGCAGGATAGAAAATTAATGCACAGAAATCTCTTGCATTCCTATACACTAACATCGAAAGAGCAGAAAGAGAAATTAAGGAAACAATCCCATTTACCATTGCAACAAAAAGAATAAAATACCTAGGAATAAACCTGCCTAAGGAGGCAAAAGACCTGTATGAAGAAAACTATAAGACAGTGATGAAAGAAATCAAAGATGATACAAACAGATGGAGGGATATACCATATTCTTGGATTGGAATAATCAACATCGTGAAAATGACTGTACTACCCAAAGCAATTTACAGATTCAATGCAATCCCGATCAAATTACCAGTGGCATTTTTCACAGAACTAGAACAAGAAATTTTATGATTTGTATGGAAATGCAAAAGATCCCGAATAGCTAAAGCAATCTTGAGAAGGAAAGATGGAACTGGAGGAATCAGGCTCCTTGACTTCAAACTATACTAGAAGGCTACAGTGATCAAGACAGTATGGGACTGGCACAAAAACAGAAATGTAGATGAATAGAACAGAATAGAGAGCCCTGAGAGAAACCCACGCACATATGGCACCTTATCTTTGACAAAGGAGGCAAGAGTATACAATGGACAAAAGACAGCCTCTTCAATAAGTGGTGTTGGGAAAATTGGACAGCAACATGTAAAAGAATGAAATTAGAACACTTTCTAACACGGCACACAAAAATAAACTCAAAATGGATTAAAGACCTACATGTAAGGCCAGACACTATAAAACTCTTAGAGGAAAACATAGGCAGAACACTCTATGACATACATCAAAGCAAGATTCTTTTGGACCCACCTCCTAGAATAATGGAAATAAAATCAAAAATAAACAAATGGGACCTAATGAACCTTAGAAGCTTTTACACAGTGAAAGAAACCATAAACAAGACAAGACAACAGCCCTCAGAATGGGAGAAAATATTTGCCAGCAATGCAACAGACAGGATTAATCTCCAAAATATACAAGCAGCTCATGCAGCTTAATGCCAAAAAAGCAAATAACCCAATTTGCAAATGGGTGGAAGACCTAAATAGACATTTCCCCAAAGAAGACATCCTGATGGATAACAAACACACAAAAAGATGCTCAACATCACTAATCATTAGAGAAATGAAAGGCAAAGCCACAATGAGGTGTCACCTCACTCCGGTCAGAATGGCCATCATTAAAAAATGTAGAAACAATAAATGCTGGAGAGGGTGCAGAGAAAAGGGAACCTTCTTGCACTGTTGGTGGTAATGAAAATTGGTACAGCCTCTATGGAACACAGTATGGAGGTTCCTCAAAAAACTAAAAATAGAACTACCATATGACCCACAATCCCATTCCTGGGCATATACCCTGAGAAAACCATAATCCAAAAAGAAACATGTACCACAATGTGCATTGCAGCACTATTTACAATAGCCAGGACATGGAAGCAAACTAAATGTCCATCAACAGATGAAGGGATAAAGAAGATGTGGCACATATATACAATGGAATATTACACAGCCATAATTCCTTTCATTCCAAAAGGAATGACATTGAGTTATTTGTAGTGAGGTGGATGGACCTAGAGTTCGTCATACAGAGCAAAGTAAGCCAGAAAGAGAAAAACAAATACTGTATGCCTACTCATATATATAGAAGCTATAAGAATGCTACTGATGAACCTAGTGACAGGGCAAGAATAAAGATGCAACTGTAGAGAACAGACTTGAGGACATGGGGTGGGGGACGAAGGAGAAGCTGGGATGAAGCAAGAGAATGGTATTGACATACACATACTACCAAATGTAAAACAGATAGCTAGTAGGAAACTGCTGTTTAAAACAGGGAGATCAAGTTGATGATGGGCAATGACTTCAAGGGGTGGGATAAGGAGGGTGGGAGCGAGTTGCGGGAGGGAGGGGATATTGGGATATATGTATAAATACAGATGATTCACCTTGTTGTACAGCAAAAACTGGCACAACAATGTAAAGCAACCATATTCCAATAAAGAGCTTTAAAATGTTAAAAAAAATTGAAAATCTCGATTCGGGGGGGGCAATAATTGATAAGTGAAATATGATTTTTGTGTTTATATAACTTACTATTATATTTTGTAACAATTTTTTTTTTACTTTTAGTTAATCTCATCTCTTTTTAATCACTTCAAAATGATTATAAATAGTTAATAAATATAGTAGCCAATGAAAAAAAAGGCAAGAAGAGATAAGTGCTGGGGAAGATATGAAGAAAAGGGAATCCTCTTGGCCTTTTTTTTTTTTAATGTGAATTGGTGCAGCCACTATAGAAAATAGTATGAAGGTTCTTCAAAAAATTAAAAAACAGCAAACTAGTATATGATCCAGCAATCCCACTGCTGGATATCTGTCAAAAGGAAATGAAAACAGGATCTGGAAGAAATAGCTTTATCCCATGTTCACTGCAGCCAAGATATGGTAACAACCTAAGTGTTCATCAATGGATGAATGGATAAAGAAGATGTGATATGTATATATACACAATGGAATATTATTCAGCCATGAGAAAGAAGGAAATCCTTTCATTTGTGACAATATGGATGAAGTTTGAGGGCATTATGCTAATTGAAGTAAGTCACAAAGAGAAAGACAAATACTGTATGATACCACTTATGTGTGGAATTTTAAAAGGCTGAACCCAAAGAAACAGAGAGTAGAGTGGTGGTTACAGGAGGTTAACGGTTGGATGAAATGGGGAGATGTTGGGCAAAGGTACAAACTTTCAGTTGTAAGATTAATAAATTCTGGGGATCTAAATTACACCATGATGATTAGAGTTAACAATGCATTACTATATACTTTAAAGTTGCTAAGAGAATAGATCTTAAATGTTCTCAACACACACAAAAAAGTGGTAATTATGTGACCTGATAGAGGTTTTAGCTAAGGCTATTGTGGTGACTATTTTGCAATGTATAAACATATCAAATCAACATGTTATACACTTTAAACTTATACAGTGTTGTATGTCAATTATATCTCAATAAAGCTGGGGAAAAAAAGTAAGGGAAGGAGACATCATCTGGATTTCAACAAGCCAGACAACTCCTTACCAAGAGCCTTGGGGACCTAACCTTTGTTAGTAGATCTGTGAGGGCGTGGCAACATCTACCTAGCTTTCTAAGCATTGAGTGACCAGGGCTTCAGTCATGCCACCCAAGCACGTGGACCGCTGGGCAGAGAACTGACTTGGGGGGCAGAGAACTGACTTGGGGACCAGATCACTACAGAGAGCCCCTCCTAGGGCAATGTCGCCACCTGGAATCCCCTCCTGACCAGTAGAAAAACCAGTGTGTATTTCCACCCCATGAAAACTGCAGGTATGTAACTCCAGCCTTTGAGGTTATTCCTTTCTTCTTTCCTATGTCTCCCTTTTGGAATGGTAGTTTTATCTTGTACTGGTCTCACCACTGTATTTTGTAGGTACATAACTTGTTTGCTTGCACAGTTTTAGTGCTGGAAAGCAATTTGCCTTAGATGAATAGTCTTATCCATATCTAATTTAGATAATATTTAGACAAGACTTTGGACTTAGACTTGAGTTTATGCTAGAATGAGTTAAGACTTTTGGGACGATTGGGCTGGAACAAATGCGTCTTGCATTTGAGAAAATTTGAATTTGGGGGACAGAATGCTGTGATCTGAATATTTGTGTCCCCCCAAGATTCATAGGTTGAAAACCAAATCCTCAAGGTAATGGTTTTAGGAGGTGCAGCCTTTGAGAAGTGATTAGGTCATGAGGGCAGATCACTCCTAAATGGGATTAGTGTCTTTATAAGAGACCCCAGAGAGATTCTTTGCCCTTTTCTCACATATGAGGATATAAGAAGAAATCTGCAACATGGAAAAGAACAATTCAACCTTGCTGGCACCCTGATCATAGACTTTCAGCTTTCAGAACTGTGAAAAATTAAATTTCTATTGTTTATTAGCTACCCAGTCTGTAACAATTGTTATATAGCATACTAAAAGGACTAAGACGGAGGGAGAGAAAAGATGGCGGCGAAGTAGAGAGACGTGAAGTGCATCCCTCTCCACAGATGCATTGGGAATGCACGGAAGGACGCAGTCATTCCCACAGAGAACCAGCTGAACACCAGCAGACAGCCTCGCACACCAGAAAGGGCTGCGGGGAGCCCGACATAACCAGTAGGGAGGCATCTACGAGGGCTCAAAGAGGGTGAAGCGCCGGAGCTGTGGCAGATGGGAGGGAGTGAGAAACATACGGAGGGTCCGCAGCGCAGCTCAGCGTTCCTGGACCGAGACATCGATCCGCGGCTGAACGGAGGGTCCAGGAGCGGGAGCGTGGGAACCGGAGAGCGGGTTCAGGGGGAGAAACGTTGTTGCCGGCAGGGTGACGGACTGAGAGGACAGGAGGGAGGAGGTCCGCAGAGAGGAGTGCCCGACCCTGAGAGCTGCCCGGCCATGATGGCGGCTGGAGGCTGCAGGCTCCCGGGCGGGGGGGGGAGGAGCCGCACGCATAGCCTCTCCCTCTCTTGCGGGGCCTCTGCAACAGGCAGTGGAGAGACGCCCTGCGGGCCACCTAAGGTGCTCAGGGATAACAAGCACCCTCAGACACTCGGGCGGGGCTAGATTAAAACCCCTTGCAACGCCAGCAGCAGGGAGGCTGCCGAGAGAAAAAAAAAAAACAACTGCATAGAAAAGAAAAAAACCCCGAGAGAGGCCCAACTCTCAGACTTTCTGTGTACGCCTGAGCCACCAGAGCCCTCTGCAACAGGCACCTCCAAGCCTGACTGAAACAGCAGTGCGCCACTGCTCACTCACTCCCAGGAGAAGGAGACACTATTGTACCCTCTCCCTCTCCACACACCGACGCTTACAGACGAACAATAAAGGAACCTCTGCTGGTCACAGAATAACGCAAAAAAAAACCCAAGGCAAGGAGAAGGACACTTACAGCTGAGATGCTAAGGAAACAGAAATAGTAGCATCAGTACCTATTGAACTGGTCCATTCTGGGATCAGTTTTGGATTTTTTTTTTTTCTTTCTCTCTCTCTCTCTTTTTTTTTTTTTTTTGATTTATTAAATACAATCTTAGCCCTAAGGGATCTACAAGTTTTATAACATAATTTTTTAATGATATTTTTTATTCTTTTTTTTTTTTTTCCTTTTTATATACTTCTATATCTAGCTAAGTTTTTGGTAGTACGGACAATATATCTCTCATACTTTCCTTTCAACCCTATCTTTTATACATTTCTATTCCTTTCTTTTTATTTGCATATTTCCAACCACATTACGCTCTTCTGTTCCCCTTTCTTCCAGCCTTTTTAAGTTTATTTTATCTTAACATACTTATAAGCAACACTATCGGTCTGCTCAGACTCCTTGCTCTATTCTCCAGATGACGCACTGCCTTGGTATTTAATATTAGGCTTTTGTCTTTATCTTAGTTCTTAGTACAGTTGTCTAATTACATTCTGAGAATCTCCATTCTCTCTGGTGGTACTCCAGCTCTTTTCTATATTTGATCCTAGCTTACAAAATCTCCCTGGATTGATGTTTGTATGTGTAGGGTGTTATTTGTTGTTTGTTTGCTTTTGCTTTTGTCTCTGATTTGTTCTGTTTCAGTTGTCAATTTCTGTTGGGTTTCTCTTTGAATATCTCATAGCACACTGGGGTTCTGTCAGGTCTTTCTAGAGCCTTATGTCCTAACGGATTCAGTAATTGTGTGTCTTATATATGTATGTGTTTCCTAGACTTAATATTCGTTTAACCAATACTTGGACATTAGTCTGAGGCTTGGACAGTCTTCTATAAACACCTCTATTGCCAGGACAAGCAACCCCAAAAGTTTGGACAACCATGAGGAAACAAAGAAACACCATGCAGGCAAAGGAGCAGGAAAAAAACCCCACAAGACCAAATAAATGAAGAGGAAATAGGAAAAATGCCTGAAAAAGAATTTAGAGTAATGATAGTAAAAATGATACAAAATCTCGATAACAAAATAGAGAAAGTACAAGAAACAGTTCATAAGAACTCAGAAAAACAAACAGCAATGGATAACAAAATAACTGAAATTAAAAATACTCTAGATGCTCTAACCAGCAGAATGACTGAGGCAGAAGAACAAATAAGTGAGTTGGAAGATAGAATGGGGGAAATAACTGCCACAGAGCAGGAAAAAGAAAAAAGAATAAAAACAATAGAAGACAGTCTCAGAGACCTCAGTGATAACCTTAAACGTACCAACATTCAAATTATAGGCATCCCAGAAGAAGAAGAAAACAAGAAAGGGTCTGAGAAAATATTTGAAGAGGTTCTAGTGGAAAACTTCCCCAACATGGGAAAGGAAATAATTGATAACGTCCAAGAAGCACAGAGAGTCCCATACAGAATAAACCCAAGGAGAAATACACCAAGACACATATTAATCAAACTAATGACAATTAAACACAAAGAAAAAATATTAAAAGCAGCAAGAGAAAAGCAACAAACAACATATAAGGGAAAACCCATCAGGATAATAGCTGACCTTTCTACAGAAACTCTGCAGGCCAGAAGGGAATGGCAGGATATACTGAAAGTCCTGAAAGAGAGAAACCTACAGCCAAGAATACTCTACCCAGCAAGAATCTCATTCAGATTTGAGGGAGAAATCAAAAGCTTTCCAGACAAGCAAAAGTGAAGAGAATTCAGCACCACCAAACCAGCCTTACAACAAGTGCTAAAGGAACTTCTCTAAGTAGGAAACACAAGAAAAGGAAAACACCTACAAATACAAACCCAAAACAATTAAGAAAATGGTAATTGGAACACACATGTCAATAATCACTTTAAATGTAAATGGATTAAATGCTCCAACCAAAAGACACAGACTGGCTGAATGGATACAAAAACAAGACCCTTCTATATGCTGCCTACAAGAAACCCACTTCAGACCAAGGGATACATATAGACTGAAAGTGAAGGGATGGAAAAAGATATTCCATGCAAATGGAAGTCAAAAGAAAGCTGGAGTAGCAATACTCATATCAGACAAATTAGACTTGAAAGTAAAGACTATTACAAGAGACAAGGAAGGACACTACATAATGATCAAGGGATCCATTCAAGAAGAACATATCACAATGGTAAATATCTATGCCCCCAACATAGGAGCACCTCAATACATAAGGCAAATGCTAACAGCTACAAAAGGGGACATTGACAGGAACACAATAATAGTGGGAGACTTGAACACCCCACTTACATCAATGGACAGATCATCCAAACAGAAAATAAAGACACACAAGCTTTAAATGACACATTAGACCATCTCGACTTCATTGATATTTAGAGGACATTCCATCCAAAAACGACAGACTACACTTTCTTCTCAAGTGCACACGGAATGTTTTCCAGGATAGATCACATCTTGGGTCACAAATCAAACCTCAGCAAATTCAAGAAAATTGAAATCCTATCAAGCATCTTCTCAGACCACAATGCCATGAGACTAGATATCAATTACAGGAAAAAATCTGCAAAAAATACAAACACATGGAGGCTAAACAATTCACTCTTAAACAACCAAGAAATCGCTAAAGAAATCAAAGAGGAAATCAAAAAATATCTAGAAACAAATGACAATGAAAACACAACAACCCAAAACCTATGGGACTCAGTGAAAGCAGTTCTAAGAGGGAAGTTTATAGCAATACAGGCCTACCTTAAGAAACAAGAAAATGATCGAATAAACAACCTAAACTTACACCTAAAACAACTAGAGAAAGAAGAACAAAGAAACCCCAAAGTGAGCAGAAGGAAAGAAATCATAAAGATCAGAGCAGAAATAAATGAAAAAGAAAGGAAGGAAACCATAGCACAAATTAATAAAACTAAAAGCTGGTTCTTAGAGAAGATTAACAAAATTGATAAACCATTAGCCAGACTCATCAAGAAAAATGGGAGAAGATGCAAATCAACAGAAGTAGAAATGAAAAAGGAGAAGTAACAATGGACACCTCAGAAATACAAAACATCATGAGAGACTACTACAAGCAACTCTATGCCAATAAATTGGATAACCTGGAAGAAATGGATACATTCTTAGAAAAATACAATCTTCCAAGACTGAACCAGGAAGAAATAGAAACCATGAACAGACCAATCACAAGTACGGAAATTGAGGCAGTGATTAAAAATCTCCTAACACACAAAAGCCCAGGACCAGATGGGTTCACGGGCGAATTCTATCAAACATTTCGAGAAGAGTTAACACCTATCCTTCTCAAACTCTTCCAAAATATTGCAGAAGGCAGAACACTCCCAAACTCATTCTACGAGGCCACCATCACCCTGATACCAAAACCAGACAAAGATGTCACAAAAAAAGAAAACTACAGACCAATATCACTGATGAATATAGATGCAAAAATCCTCAACAAAATACTAGCTAACAGACTCCAACAGCATGTTAAAAAAATCATACACCATGATCAAGTGGGGTTTATCCCTGGGATGCAAGGATTCTTCAATATACACAAATCAATCAACGTGATACATCATATCAACAAATTGAAGGATAAAAACCATATGATCATTTCAATAGATGCAGAAAAAGCTTTTGACAAAGTTCAACATCCATTTATGATAAAAGCTCTCCAGAAAATGGGCATAGAAGGAAATTACCTCAACATAATAAAAGCCATATATGACAAACCAAAAGCCAACATTGTTCTCAATGGAGAAAAACTGGAAGAATTCCCTCCAAGAACAGGAACAAGACAAGGGTGTCCACTCTCACCATTATTATTCAACATAGTTTTGGAAGTTTTAGCCACAGCAATCAGAGAAGAAAAAGAAATCAAAGGAATCCAAATTGGAAAAGAAGAAGTAAAATTGTCACTCTTTGCAGATGACATGATATTATATATAGAAAACCCTAAAGACTCTACCAGAAAACTGCTAGCACTCATTGATGAGTTTAGTAAAGTAGCAGGATACAAAATTAATGCACAGAAATCTCTTGCATTCCTATACACTAACAATGGAAGAGCAGAAAGAGAAATTAAGGAAACTCTCCCATTCACCATTGCAACAAAAAGAATAAAATACCTAGGAATAAACCTGCCTAAGGAGGCAAAAGATCTGTATGCAGAAAACTTTAAGACATTGATGAAAGAAATCAAAGATGACAGAAACAGATGGAGGGACATAACATGTTCCTGGATTGGAAGAATCAAAATATTGAAAATGACTGTACTACCCAAAGCAACTTACAGATTCAATGCAATCCCGATCAAATTACCAATGGCATTTTTCACAGAACTAGAGCAAGAAATCTTACGATTTGTATGGAAATGCAAAAGACCCCGAATAGCCAAAGCAATCTTCAGAAGGAAAGATGGAACTGGTGGAATCAGGCTCCCTGACTTCAAACTATACTACAAAGCCATAGTGATCAAGACAGTATGGTACTGGCACAAAAATAGAAAGGACAATCAATGCAATAGAATAGAGAACTCAGAAGTAAGCCCAAACACATATGGGCACCTTACCTTTGACAAAGGAGGCATGAATATACAATGGAAAAAAGACAGCCTCTTCAATAAGTGGTGCTGGGAAAATTGGACAGCAACATGTAAAAGAATGAAATTAGAACACTTCCTAACACCATACACAAAAATAAACTCCAAATGGATTAAAGACCTACATGTAAGGCCAGACACTATCAAACTCCTAGAGGAAAACATAGGCAGAACACTCTATGACATACATTAAAGCAGCATCCTTTTTGACACTCTTAGAATCATGGAAATAAAATCAAGAATAAACAAATGGGACATCATGAAACTTAAAAGCTTTTGCACAGCAAAAGAAACCATAAACAAGACTAAAAGGCAACCCTCAGAATGGGAAAAAATAATTGCCTATGAAACAACGGACAAAGGATTAACCTCCAAAATATACAAGCAGCTCATGAAGCTTAATACCAAAAAAGCAAATAACCCAATCCACAAATGGGCAGAAGACCTAAATAGACATTTCTCCAAAGAAGACATCCAGATGGCCAACAAACACATGAAAAGATGCTCCACATCACTAATCATCAGAGAAACGCAAGTCAAAGCCACAATGAGGTATCACCTCACACCGATCAGAATGGCCATCATCACAAAGTCTGGAAACCACAAATGTTGGAGAGGGTGTGGAGAAAAGGGAACTCTCCTGCACTGTTGGTGGGACTGTAAGTTGGTACAGCCACTATGGAAAACAATTTGGAGATTCCTTCAAAAACTACAAATAGAACTACCATATGATCCAGTAATCCCACTCCTGGGCATATATCCAAAGAAAACCATAATCCCAAAAGAAACTTGTATGATAATGTTTATTGCAGCACTATTTACAATAGCCAGGACATGGAAGCAACCGAAATGCCCATCAACAAATGAATGGATACAGAAGATGTGGCATATATATACAATGGAATATTACTCAGCTATAAAAAGGGATGAGATGGAGCTATATGTAATGAGGTGGATAGAACTACAATCTGTCATACAGAGTGAAGTAAGTCAGAAAGAGAAGGACAAATATTGTATGCTAACTCACATATACGGAATCTAAAAATGGTACTGATGAACTCAGTGACAAGAATAAGGATGCAGATACAGAGAATGGACTGGAGAACTCGAGGTATGGGAGGGGGCGGGGGGTGAAGGGGAAACTGAGACGAAGTGAGAGAGTAGCACAGACATATATATACTACCAACTGTAAAATAGTCAGTGGGAAGTTGTTGTATAACAAAGGGAGTCCAACTCGAGGATGGAAGATGCCTTAGAGGACTGGGGCAGGGAGGGTGGGGGGGACTCGAGGGGAGAGAGTCAAGGAAGGGAGGTAATACGGGAATATGTGTATAAAAACAGATGATTGAACCTGGTGTACCCCCAAAAAATAAAAAAAAATAAAAAAAAGAAAAAACAAAAAGGACTAAGACGATGACTAATTTTCTTCTTTGTTTGTTGTTTCAAATAGGATGGCAGTAATTGGTGGGAAGGCTTTAATATAGTATCTAGAGGCTGTGGATGATATTTTTTTCTTTTTTTTATATTTTCTTAGATGAGAGAGAAAAATATTTCATATGCTACATGTAATGAGTCAATATAGAACAATGAGATGAAAATACAGAAGAAAGAGAAAATCACTAAGGCAGCAAAGTCTTATTGGCTAGAATAGAATCAAATGTAATAGTATGATAATAATACAAAACACATAATATTATTTTCTTCATACAGAAGATAAAACTGAAGCTAAAATGTGAAGTAATAATTCTAATTAAGGCAACATTCTAGCAAATAACACTAGGTCTCTCTGATTCCAAAGCCCACACTTTATTTTTTCTCTTTTTCCACTGCATCATTCTTTCTCAGCATACTCTGTGCACCATTTAAAAACTCAAATGGGTATATGGGAAGTAAATTACAATTAAAGTAAATAAAAGAATTTTGCTTATGTAAAAGCTGCAAGATTTCCAAGAAATTGTGAATGGCCACTATTACACTCTGTCATAAACATGTTTGTCCATCATACCTGATGTCAAATTTTTTCAATGTGATAGCTAAATTCTATGAAAATAAAATAAAGTGAGTGTACATGAATCAACACTAAGGGTAAACTAAGGCATATATTTAATTATCTGGATTCAAAGAATGTATTATATACTGATAAGCACTTAGAACTGTGCAAAGTCCATTTTATTTAGGAAGGCAACTACTGGAATAGAAAGTAATCAGCATCTCTATTGCTGTATTTCAGCATCTCTATCACTATATTTGTAACTGTTCTCTACTCATCTAGGTAGGGTTTGTTAATTATAAGCTATTAAGACAAATACCATCACTCAAGGTCTTATTTATGAATAAATGAAGATATCACCACTCAAGAAACAAATATCAGACCCTGTTATATATAATATGTTGTCTATAAAGATGAATATAACATGACCTTCTGGATTCAGAGACTTGTATTCTTGTGAGTTTATTATACTGGTTTTATGAAATTGTTCTGATGTTCAAATAACACACGGAGTTAATCTACAATGATGATAAAATATGCTTATGAGGCTCAGGCAGACAATATGGGGAAATGAGGTGGATTTGGTTTAAGAAGCAATATGAATTAATAGGAAAAAATACTAAATTGGAGACCAGATTACTGATTGAATGTGCCAGGCATTACTACTTTCAGTTAATGGATGCAATGAGATAATGAAGAACCACCATTGTCCAGTCTCTGATATTTCAAGTTTGATGTGACATTTAGTGTTTCATGTGAAATTCTGAATTATCAAATGTTGACAAACAATTAAAACTTAAAGAAGTTACACAGTAAGTCAAACAAAATGCATATTTTATAATTGTTACATATGCATTTTAAGTATTTGTTGGCTCCCCCATTTGGTGTCAGTTGTCTAACATCAATGCTGTCAGTAAGTAGTTGATGACCATGATGGACACATATACATGGAAACAGTGCTCACGTCAAAGCTATGCCAGGACATGACAGACCTACCTCGGATGCGTCATAGCTTCCAGACAGTCACAATAAAAGAAATATTGCAATAAAGCGAGTCATATAAATGTTTTTGTTTCCCAGTGCACATGAAAGTTATGATTACACTATATTGTGTCTATTAAGTATGTCTATTAAGTTGTCTATTAAGCATTAATACTTACACTACACTGTACTATTGTCTATTAAGTATGTCTATTAAGTTGTCTATTAAGTATTAAAAAAACAATGTACATAGCTTAATTAAAACATACTGCTAAAAATGCTATCATCTGAGCCTTCAGCAAGTTCTAGTAGTAACATCAAAGATGACTGATCACAAATTACATAACCAATATGATGATAATGAAAATCTTTGAAATACTGTGAGAATTATCAAAATGTGACACAGAAACACAAAGTGAACAAATGCCACTGAAAAATGACACTGATAGATCTGCTCAGAACAGGGTTGCCACAAGCCTTCAATTTGTAAAAAAAAATGCAATATCTGCAAAGTAAAATAAAACAAGGTCTGCCTGTACATATAAACTAGATTAAATTAAGCATCTGCAGAGGTCAGTTGTTACAGGTAGAACTGTGTCTTCTAAAAAGATATGTTGAAGTCATAAGCCCCAGTGCCTGTGAATATAACTTTATTTGGAAATAGGATCTTTGCAGATGTAAACAAGTTTTCGTTGGTTTTTTGGGCAATAATCCAATATGATTGGTCTTTAAAAGGAGAGAGGGACACAGACAGAGACAAACATGGACAATACCACGTGACAAAGAAGTCAGAGATTTTCAATGATGTACCTATAAGCCAAGGAACAACAAGGATTGCTAGCAACACCAGAAGCTAGGAGAAAAAGCCTGAAACAGCTACTTCCCTAGAGCCTTCAGAGAGAGAACAGTTCTGATGATGTCAAACCCTAGCTTCCAAAACTGTGAGAGAATCAAGTTCTTTTGTTTTAAGCAACCAAGTTTATGCTATTTTCTTATGGCAGAGCTAGGAAATTAGTATAGCTATCTCTGATCCAGAATACTTCATAGGTACATTTGGGATAAAAGTAAGAAAGGTAAATATTACTAACCCAACATGGTAAAAAACTAAATACCTTCTCATTAAAATCACTAGCAAGACATGGATACCGGCACTTATTGCTTTTAATCAGCATTGCACTATAGGCTCTGGCTAGTACAAAATAAGGCAAGAAAAATAAACAAGCATTCATATTATTAGAAAGAAATAAGTAGAAATGTATTTTCAAATGACATGATTTTCTATGTATTAAAAATAACAGAGTGCTATAGAAGCTAATAAGCAAGTTTTAAGTCTACAGGACATATGATCAACATAAAAAAAAAACTCTCATATTTGTATACAGTAGCTGTCAACAATTGAAAATTAAACTTAAAATTATAATCACAATACCATTAACTATAAGCATCATAAACATAAAATACTCAGGGAAAAATATGACGAAGATGTGAATGGCCTTTACAATAAAAGCTGCAAACACTACTGTGAGAAATTGGAATTTTAAATAAATGAGATATACTATGTTTAGGTGTAAGAAGATTCAATATTTGTAATACATCAATTTTCTCAAGTTGATCTATAGATTTAGCTCTAATTAAATTTCCAATAGGCTTTTTTTTTTTTTTTTTTTAGAAATTGACAAAATTATTCTAAAATTCATATGGAAGTGCAAAGGACCAAAAGTGGCAAACAACTTTCAAAAAAACACATTTGGGATGTGAACACTCTCTGTTTCAAGTGTTAATATAAGGCTATTGTAATCAAACAATCTAGTGTTTAGGTAGAAAAGCCAAATAGATCTCCAAAATGGGGTAGGGTCCAGAATAGACCCACATATATAAGGAGAACTGATTTTCAACAAAGGTGCAAAGGCAGTTCAGTGCAAATATTGTAGTCTTTTCAACTACTGGTGCTGAAACATTTGAATATTCATATTAAAAAAATAGAACATTGATCTATACCTTGCACAATACTCAAAAATCAACTCAAAATGCACCACACATCTAAAGGTAAAAGTTAAAAATATAACATTTTTAAAAGAAAACATAGTAGAAAATTTTTGTGACCTTGGGTGATATATGTATGCCTAAATGTATCTTAGGAACAGAACTAACAGAACAAGCCTAAAAAAATATCGATAATTTGGACTTCATGAAATTAAAAACTTCTCCTCAAAAGACCTTCTTAAGAGAATAGAAAAAACAAGCCATAGATTGGCTTGGCTTTTTACATAGCAAAACCTGAAAAAAGGACTTGTACTCAAATATATAAAGACTCACATAAATTAATAAGAAAACAAAACAAAACAAACTTCTGCCCCCTCCCCCTAATAATGGCCACAAGATAGACATGCCACAATAGTAGAAATGCAAACGGCAAAAAAAAAAAAACACATGCCAAAGTAAGCAGCATCAATAATCTTTTTGGAACTGCCAATTAAATCATGATTAGCTACAACCACACATATATTAGAACGACTCAAATTAAAAAGTTGTATCCTTGAATGTATTAGGTGAGGATGTAGAGAAACGGGAAAACTCATACACTGCTACTGAGAAAGTAAAATGGCAAAAACATTTTGAAAACATTTTAATAGTTCCTTAAGAAGTGAAACATACTTCTACAATATGATTCAACATTCCACTCCTAGGCATTAACCCAAGAGAAATGAAAGCATATGTCTAAACAGAGACTTTGGCTATTACAAGTAAAATTCTATAGACAAATACTTGTAATAGCCAAAAAACAGAGAAAATGATCAAAAAAATGTTCCTGAACAGATGAATGAATACACAAATGGTGTTATATCTATACAATGGAATATAATTTAGCACTAAAAATGAATAAACAGCATAGATGAATCACAGAATAATTATGCTGAATGAAATAAACTAGAACCCTCTTCCACCAAACAAACCACTGTATGATTCATTTTATATAAAATTTTTAGAAGTCATCAAATGCATAGTAACAGAAATCTGTCCAGTGTTTTCCCGGGTTAGCATGGAGCGATTCAAAGAGGCTTATAGACATTTTTGCATGTTCATTAACTCGATTGAGATAATGGTCTCATGGATGTGTACAAATTTAAAAATTTTCAAACTGTAAACTTTAAGTATTTGAAATTTATAGTACGTTGATTAGACTTTAATAAAACGCATTAGCAAGCAAGAACAAGCATGTGCTTTTGCTAGATCAGAATGATGGATATTTTAATAAATGCAAAAGCAAAATATGAACTTCAATATCTTACAAGAACACTATTCTAGGAAACTTTGTATTTTGGGATGTCACTACCTGTCCTGAGGGGGCAGAGAATGTTTGGAAATACTTCAGTAAACAATGTTAAATGTTAAATGTGTGTGTGTGTGTGTTTAATATAGGTCTGAACATTCAGTATCCTCCTTTACATTGTGATTCTCTAAGAGGATGATACAGATTGCAATAATTTTCCTCACTTTTTGCCCATGGATCACTTTTTTATTGCCATTACTATTATCATTTCCTCAAAGACTGTTCCAAGGAACACAGCTTGGAAGACACCAGTATAACTATGCTCGTGCTAGCATAGCGAAAGAAAACTGGGTTTACTAATAAGCAGTCGACCATATGGAGCCTAAACAAGAGAAAACTTTAAAGATGCCTTTTGGGAGTTGTCTTTTCCACAGCGCTCCTGAGGAGAAATGATGCTGGGACCTGAGAATGTATGTTCTATTTGATAGCGACAAGCACTCCTTTACGGCATTTTGCACTAAGGTTAATTAATTTTCTTGTGTTGAGTCCATTCAGGATCATTAATATTATAATTTGGGTTTATCATAATGGATTTTATGAGACAGAAAACTTGGTCCTCTTGTGTTGTTTTTTTCCCACTAACATGGAAGGACTGACGTTAGAGTTAGTCCGACATCCTTCTTGTGAGTGATGTCCATCACTCCCCTAAGACCGATCAACGTATGGTCTGTACAAAAAATTAAACTGTGTCCTGAATCTACAGTACCCAGTACCAGACCACAAACCAACTCGAGCTCATTGACTTTCTCTGAGATCCTGCTGATTTTGCCAGGGAACTCTCTTTTTTAACTAACATTTTTAACTAACACCTTTATGACTTCAATTATCAGAGACTAATTATTATAGGATCTCAAAATGCAACATAAGGATTAGAAATAAAATTGCATTTGAGGCCAGTGAACTCTATCCTGTGCCACAGCTATACTGTGCACAGTTAATTCCCAAGGACAGCACATGGTTTGTAATGCTGTACTACAATTCATCTTTATGGGTTACTTAAAAAACTCTTCCAAGGAAAAAACAAGCATAAATATTGGTATAGTTTATTATGTTTCAGAGTCAGTTCATCATAGAAGTTATTTTTTCTAGACAACAGTGTTTCTGCATTTTGCCCATATTATAGTCATCTCTTCTCAAAAAGAGAGACCGCTTTCTGCATTCATTTGGATTTCTAGCAGTAGTGACAGCACAAATAAAATACAGTTTGCTGACTCTCATAACTAATGTGTACCAATCTCAAGGATAACCTAGAACTTCAATTTATGCTTTATCTTTAGAATTGACTTTTCTGAAGACTAAACTTGATTATTAAGATGAAGAAAATGTATCTTGTCATTTAGTTCTCCAACTGAATCAGCACACTTAATGGTATTTTTTAAATAATATTATAAGAAATTATATCAATATATTTATTTTACTTCTTGTATATTTGTGTTTGCTATTTTTGACATATAATTACTTTTTATTACCTATTACATACCACATATTGTATTTAATGTTAGAAATAAAGATATTAATTATATATCACCTTTGTCCTGAGGGAGCTCAAAGTCTAATGAAAGAATCAGGTATGTAAGCAAGGAATTATATGCAAACTATATAGCCCTGTAATAAAAATATAAATATGATATTTGGGGTGATAGCTCTAAAATGTCATCATTTACTTTGCCACTATTGTCAGTAAAACAAGTCTGTTATAAATTAAAATCTCAGTATTAATGGAGACAGACAAGTTCAATATGTAGTTAAGCAATTTTTTACACATAGCAATAGCAGTTTTTAATAAGCTATACATATTGTGTAGTTGCCATTTATAATAGTAGCTAAAGACCAATAATTTTTTGTATATTTATATTAAAGGGAAATTAATGGCTTCCATTGTGTGAAAAGGGTGCAATGAACTAGTAATTTAAAATATCATACTGTATATTTCATTTGCAAAATGAGTATAAGGCTTAAATGAGAAAAATTGATACTTAAAAATAAATCTTGCTATTTGGGTGTATTTCTTTGTGTGAGAATAATTTATATTTTTTCTTCATGATTGCTGATTGAGAAAATATTCAAAATCTTGGTGTGATTAACCCTTTTCTAATGTGCCCAGTAATATAATAATTGTCTAGATCTATAGCACTTTCATCTAAACATCAGTGACAGCCTTGGGATACCAGAGTATGAAGTGACTCAGCAGACCTGCTTGCACAATAATTCTTTATTTCCTGCCTTCATCTCTGGTGACTAAGTTCCTGATGCAGCTTACTGAAACTGTTAAGGGGATATTGGGTATTCCCCAAACACACACTACAGGGTCTGTGCACTGAGGATGCTAACTGGATAAAACAAAAATCATTCACCTGCATCACAGGGTCTCTCACAAAGTTGCAAACTGTATCAATTCTTCATAGCGTCTACAGCCTAGACAATAGTTGTTTTTGAGATTTTTTTTCTCTGCTTAAGTTGAGTATCTTCCTTTAAAAATTAAATGAGCATAATGCCATCCTGACATTTCATTGCTAACATGGACTACATTTTCACCCAATTATCATTTTGGAAAAATTTCCTAAGAGCTATTGTGCATGAACTCTGATTCTGTGCCTAAGTTAATATCTGCATTAGGCAAAATAATGTAACTAGAAGTATGATTTTTTTTCAATTTGTAGAAAATTTCACTAACTTTACTCTGAAATAATACTTAAAAAGAAGTTCAACTTATTTTCTCAATAATCTCTCATCACCAAATCAGAATTAATCACAGTCTCTGAGTCACACAGTTTAGAATGTTAGATATATAGAAAGATCTGAAAAATATTTATTCAAATTTGAATTCAAGGATAAAACTGTGCCTCAGTCTCCACAGGTGCCTCTGATCCTAGTATTCTGTTTATTATAAGTTTGAAAAATTATCTAAAACTTTTCTGCTTTTATTAGACCTAAATATTTTCTCAATTTAAGTATTGCAAATATCCTAAACATATATAAATATTAAAAAATCACAGCCTCAGAATTTTGCTGATGTTTACAATGTTCACTTACTTGGAGTTTCAACTCAAATAACACACCATTTACACACACATATAGTCACACACTCATACACATGTATTGAATTATTATGAGCAATTAATCATAGAAACAATATTCTCTAAATCTGATTGGAAATATTAGCTGGTTTGACAGCTTGAATAAATTTTTCTTAACACTATAGAATAAGGAGCATTCACATGAAACAAATCAGCATTATGACTTCTCTGCATCACATTTAAAATGTAATATAATATATCATGCACTTCTTATGCCATGAAATAATAGAAGAAAAATGACATTGGTGAAACTGACCTGAACAACATTTGTTTTCGGAAATGTATCCTTGTGCAAGCAGCTGAAGCCCTGGTAGCAGTTTGTGCATTTGATGTATAAAGCGTTGCATAAGCAAGAAAGCATTTCACAAGGTCAGAAATGAAACACATCTGAACCTGCTGTTAATATTCAGCAAAATATACTGCAGATATTCTGGAATCATTTTTTTTTCTGCCACTATGGATCAGATGCCATGCAACCTACATAGAAAATGATGGCATAAATTCTGTTTCTGTAAGAATACACTTTGCAATATAAAAAGAATGAACTGCTACCATTTGAGATGCAGAGTCTCACTGCATTGCATCTCCTCAGATGACTGAAATCTCTAACTCTAACAGAAATCATTCATAAAATGTAAGCATGTCTGTGATAGTGAATATACAAGTTAAAAATATGGTGAAGAAGGTTTAGTTTCAATCAAACTGCTTTATAAAAGACAAGTATTTCCCTTCTAAATTAAGGGGGAAAAAAACAAAACAAAACAAAACATGACCCAGTGAGGCAAATTAATGGGCATTGGGCCATTTTTTCTTTTCCTCCTGATCAGACCTTTTGTTAATCTTATGCTAAGTGTAGCATAACCCCACTCCAATTTCATGGCACACAAATTAATATATTGTGACATCAAACTAATGTGGCTATCAAGAAAGAGACACCTAAGCAAATAAAAAATAAGGTATGGTAAGAGGGGAGACATTTAATTTTATCTGGAAAAATCCTTTATTGTGACAGTAAATTTTACACACACACCACACACACACACACCGCTACATACATGCAGATGGCAAATCCCTTTACACTTAAAAATTAATAATATGGATTGTATTTCAGAAGAATGGAAATTTTTAAAACTTTCATATTTTAAAATAACTACAATTTTAAAACAACTACAATTTATTTTTACAGGATAAATTTCAAAAGAATAATTCTTCACATTTCTTAAACATAGTTTTACTTTTCCAGAAATTAACCAACTTTTCTCATACTTAGACTTGGTTTTTTTTTGTTTGTTTTTAATTAATTAATTTATTTATTTTATTGGCTGTGTTGGGCTTTTTTTGCTGTGAGCGGGCTTTCTTTTCAGTTGCGGTGAGTGGGGGCTACTCTTCATTGTAGTGCACAGACTCCTCATTGCCATGGCTTCTCTTGTTGTGGAGCATGGGCTTTAGGTGCATGGGCTTCAGTAGTTGCAGCACATGGGCTCAGTAGTTGTGGCTCATGGGTTTAGTTGCTCCACGGCATGTGGGATTTTCCTGGAGCAGGGATTGAACCCATGTCCCCTGCATTGGCAGGTGAATTCTCAACCACTGTGCCACCTAGGAAGCCCTAGACTTGTTTTTTAAATTGTGATATCACTTAGCAATATTATACAAGTTATATTATCTTGTCATGATAATATAACATATCATGTCAATTTTCTCCACATTCTATCTGATCAGTGGCATTAGGTCATGTCCTCAATTAATTGACCTCTCTCCTGTTCATAAAACCCATTTTTGTCTAATCTCTCTTCTGCACTAAAGCTATCTTCCAGAATCCAATATCTGTATAGTAACTCATTTAATATCCACAACAATCCTTGTTTCCCTCTTACAAACGATAATTAGGAGATGATAATCATAAGCTCATCATGAGATTTAACTCACTCCCTCAATGCTATACAGTAAGTAGTAATTTGTTGAGGTACACGTGAATTAGAGAAGTCTGGCTCTAAAAGCTCTGTCCTTCACAACTGTAAATATTGTTACTAAAGATGTCAGTGTCAGCACGTCCTGTGGTCACTTTGATCTATATAAATGTTCATGAGCACCCATTATGTCTGATAAGCAGCAAATTTAAATGCCCACTAATCTGGGTGACCGTCTACAAATTTAGTACCAAATTTGAGATTTTCTAATCATAGGACCACAGTCAACATCTTTGTCTGTGAATTCCAGCATTCTCACTTGTGAAATGAGCATAAAAACATCTAATTTGTTAAACCTACTAGTTTGTACTGAAATCAAATGAGATCTAGAAGCAAATATATTTTTAAAATATACTTTAAAATTTTCTCAAATTTAAAATTGTGTTAGTAGTGGTAATATTACAACCAAAGAAAACTCTGTAGACCAGATACACACTAATCTATAGATTCAATAAAGGAATAACAATAAGCAGGGGAAAGGCATTGCATTTAAAAGGAACAGGCAGAGGGAAGCCTGCAGAAAGGTATACATAGAGCACTGTTTCTATTTTCATATCCTCATCACCCAACCCTTTTGCTATTATCACCACTATACCCGTAAGACAATTGGAATAAACAAATCTAACTCTGAAAATTTAAAGATGATAAAAAGTAACATAATTTCACAAAGGGACTTCAGATGTCTTGCCTGACAGTTCTCCAAAGGCAGGGGAAATAACTTTTTTCTTTCCTCTCAATTATATTCTATACCAGTAGTTCTCAGAATCATTCTATTGAAGCAGAAGCACCTGTAAGCAGGTTAAGATACTGTGGACCCTACCTTGACCTACTGAACCAAAACCTCTGGGTATGAGTCCAAGTTAAGTATGTTAACAAGCTCTCTAGGAAATTCTTATACACACTAATGTTTGAAAAGACACTCAACTCACAGACCCAATGCCAAAGGAACAATGCTTTTCATGTGGTAGAATAAAGTATAAGTGGAACTTCCCTGGTAGTGCAATGGTTAAGAATCTGCCTGCCAATGCAGGGGACACATGTTCGATCCCCAGTCCAGGAAGATCACACATGCCGCGGAGCAACTAAGTCCATGGGTCACAACTACTGAGCCTGCTCTCTAGAGCCCATGAGCCACAACTACTGATCCCATGTGCCACAACTACTGAAGCCTACATGCCTAGAGCCAGTGCTCCATAACAAGAGAAGCCATCACAATGAAAAGCCACACAACACAACGAAGAGTAGTCCCCACTCACCACAAACAGAGAAAACCCACATGCAGCAAAAAAGACTCAATGCAACCAATAAATAAATAAATAAATGTTTTTAAAAAATAGAAGTGTGTCAACATTGCTTATGCAGCTCTCCAGCCGGATATATGTGTGAAGATCCAAAGTGGGAGACAGTAGAGATGGCCACATTTAATCAACAAATATTCAAAGCCTGCTCTAGACTTGGACCTGGGCTGATTGCTGAGGTCACAAAAGTGAATGAAGCATAAGCTCTGCCTTTGCATAACTCAAGCCATTAACTGTAATAATACTGGTTCCCAAATCAAGACACCTCATCAAAGCTGGAGGGATTAAAATAAATCCCAAGAGGGTGATATTTGAGCATCTTCTTGACAAGCATGCTGGCTTTAGGAGATAATCTAGTGAACGATGTTTGATTGGAAAGGCAACCCAAGCAGAGGCAACATGTTCAAAGCCATGGCACCATGAGGAAGTTTAGCTAATTTGAAAAAACTATCTGTGATGGTTCTATAGCCAAAAATGAAAAAGCAGATGCAAAAGTTGCGAGATAGGAATTAGAGGTGTGGACTCTGTTCAGAATAGTGCTGTGTTGTTTGTCATCTTATGAAACTGGACTTGATTCGATGTTGCTGATGAGTGCCACTGAGAAATTTCAAGAAGGGTGGCAACGTGTTAAGATTCTAGTTTCAGGAGCAGAATGTGGGATGAATGATAGGGCAAGACTTGAATGCAAAGGGTCCAATTAAGACAATATTGAAACAGACAGGGAGAATGAAAACACAGTCCTAAACTATGAGAGTAGTGGTAAGAAACAAAAAGCATGGTTTCCAGAGACATTTAGTCATGCCATGAATATAATTTACAACAGAAGTTATATTCTTAGTTTGGGGCATGCCAAGTTTCACATTGCTTGGGAATTAGTAAATCCAAGAGTTTTTAATTCAGAGAAAAATTCAGGGTCAGAAATATTAATTTGAGAGCCATTGGCAAATAAATGATAGCTGATTGCATAGGAATTGATGAGACCTCTCAGAGAAATTGACCACCACAAAAAAAGAAAAAAAAAAAAAAAAAAAAACCAAGAGAGACAGACTGGGAAGAAGAAAATGAAGGAAGAGAGTGAAAATGAATGAGGGATGGTCTTGAGACTGGTGATGGGTAGATAAGTATAGAAAGAGTATGTAAAGTTTAAAAAACGTTCAAACCAAAAACTGCACTGCCTTTGACAATACAGAGATCACTGATGAATCAGCCAGAAAATCAGTTCATCAGAGGCTGAACAAAACTTTCAAAAGGTTGAGGAATAAAAGCAAATTTTGTGGCTGTATGGAAAGACATAATTTAGAAAGGGCATGGATTTATTTTGTTTTAATTTTATTTCTTCTGATGGAATGGTTTTCAAAGTCTAGTTTTTAAAAGATGGGAGGATTTTAAATAGGATTATTGCATGCCAAAAGGAGCTAGCAGAAGGGAAAAAAATGTTTAGTTTATAGAAAGAGAAAATAATTAGATATAAGGCAAACCATCAAAGCATCGTTTTGATTTTTCATGACAAGTAGGTCCCCCAAGCAGAACAGTCCAAAGCAATTTGTCAAGGCACCCATTGATCCCAAGCTGCCTTTATTTTATTTATTTTACCATAGGGCAAATTCTTATGTTCAGAATATCTCCTCTGGCCCTGCTGGCTTTTCTAGTCCTATTGCTTACTCTGATTCACCTCAGTGATTTGACCTCCACTCTCCTGTAATTTCTTTCATTGCCTCCCCTCTGTCATTGTCAGGTCATCATATCCAGTTTTCAGAACTCTTTAATTCAGTAACTCTCTGAAGACCTCAAATGCCCTCTTCAGCTGAAATAGACTGAGCCCGGTACTGAACCTTCTGCAAAAGTCAAAATTAGGATACTGGTAGTGATGTAGAAACTATATCTGAACATGGGTGGAGGCATTTGCCTTTTGCAGAAAATGAGAGAATTTTTGTTGTCTGTTTTGATTTCAATTAATTGTGAAAATGGGGAATATGAATGAACATGGACAAACTGAAAGGCAGTAAATTCTCACTCGATGCTTCAGTTTCTGAGATTGGGAAGCACGGTTGCTACTAAATGTAATTGGAGTTGAGGAGAGACAGATGCTGAAATAAAGAAATAAAGGAGAGAAATGGCTCTAGTCAAAGACGGAGAGAATGATCACCAAGTGCACAGATAGCCTTACTAACGTTGTGTTGGAACTATCTCCAATTTTTCATGCCATTGTTTTGAAAGGGCTACATATTATGGTTGTAGATGTTGAGGAGGCCAATGGCAGTTATATTAGTTTTCTAAGGTTTCTATGACAAAGAGCTACAAACTGGGTGGCTTAAAACAACTGGCACTTTATTGTCTCAGAGTTCTGGAACCTAAGTCTGAAATCAAAGTGTCAAAGGGCCATGCTTTCTCAGAAGGCTCTGGGAAGGAATATTCCCCATGCCTTTCTCTTAGCTCCTGCTATTGCTGGCAAACCTGGAAATTTCCTGGTCTGCAGAAGCATCAACTTATTCTCTGCCTTCATCATCACATGACATTTTCCCCGTATGTCTTTACATCATCATTCCTCTGTGCATATCTGTCTTTGTGTCTCTTCTCTTTTTAATAAGGACCGCCACCATATTGGATTATGGCCCACTCTAGGACTTCATCTTTAATGATTATGTCTATAAAGACCCCATTTTCAAATAACATTCACAGGTACTGGGGGTTAGGGCTTCGACATATCTTCTCAGGGAACACCACTCAACCGATAGCAGCTGTGATGATTGAGCTGGAGCTGTACAGGGTGGTGCCAGGGAGGATGCAGACAAAGGTTTAGAAAAAAGACAATGGCAGAAGAATACCCAAAGACACCTACCAGTGGGTTAATAAGAAAGAGATGTGTGCTGAGTGAAGAAGAAAGGACACTGATAGAATGTTACTAGATGAGAGAAAAAAGAATTGCACAATGTAGAAAAGGAGTTGTCTGACTAAAAACTAGGATAATTATGCTTCCTCTGGGGTATTTGAAATTTAACTTTCCATGGCAAAATATAATTTTAATATATTATTCAATAAGAGATAGAGAGTAATAAATAAACTTTAAAATACAAATGTCTGATTAATCAATTTTAGAAAAGGAGATATTTAAGTAAATGAATGAAAATGGTAGTAAAATATTGCTTTTTAACATGACTAAATGCTTTTGAACAATTAATTTATATGGATTTATATATCTTTTGATGGATTTTATATTATGTAAATATATTATAAAATCTAAAGCTCAATATATAAACACCATAGAACTAACAAAAGCTGAAATAATTGTATGTAGGATAGAAATGACAGTTTATGGTGTCTTAGGCTAGATTCAACTTCATTAATGTACATAATTATATAATGTACACTTTTGAAACTATTCTGTCTACTTTCCCTTAATTAAAGGGCATCTAATAGGCCCTCCATAAACTTTTTTAAAGAATGTGTATTATTTGTTAAATAATACCATCGACAATTTATACACATTTTGAGTCACAGCAAATGTCCATTGCTTTAGAGTCTAATATTTACCACCTGTCATATTTTACATATGTAAGTTGTGGATTGAAGAGTTCACGGTTAAGAAAGCACTTCAAGACCATTATTGATCCTCTTATCTACCCCAAATGGCTGTTTTGCCTAATAAATAAGCAACTTTATAACCAACAGCCCATAAAGGTTATTATCAAACATTTTTCCATTTCCTTGCACATGATTAAGCCTCCAAGGTGAATTAATGTATCCTGTTAGCCCATGGCAGGAAAGCAATAATGTCTATCAACAGGCCAGTATGTACCACAAACACACACTGCTTGCTCTTCAGTGGGGTTTGTAGGTTTTGATTTGGTTTCCCCTTAAATGAGGGATGATAAGATGGGCTGCTAAGGGGTAGTCTTTATGCCTTACAACTAGGCGTAATGGTAAACATTTATTTGTGTGTGATGACAGTATCTCAGTAACAAAGAAAGTAGATTATTGATCCCAATAAAATGAATACTGTATTATTTAGCTTACTTTAAAATAGTAACAATATTCAAATCATGTTGCACCTGAATTCATTTTATTTGCCCTGTTCTATTTTCCATGTCTCTTAATTTTATCTTGTTTTAAAATTGTCTACTATAGGTATATATTAATATAATTTTGTAAGCTCACCCAAAGTCTTTTGAAGAGTATGACTTAAAAATGAAAGAAAAAATTTAAAGTGGTTTAGCTTAAGAATGTTTAATTCATTCCCTCTAACTCTCCATAGATAGATAGACAGATAAACAATTACATAAATTAAAAAAAAAAACCTTATAGGAACTATCAAATAAGCGTACAAACAAAGCCTGTCGCAATGTGTGAAATATTCAAAGTGAACTTTGAATTCTGTGTGTGTGTGGGAGGTATAATTTACTTGATAATTTTTTGTCAGAAAAACACAATTTGAAAAAGAAACCTATAATATTTTCGATGGTCCACTAACTAAAGTTGTCAAATTTCTCCAGTGTTAGAATTAAAAATGGCATGTGCATGCTTTGAAATGTATACCTTGGGCATTATATATAATTATTTTGTAACAACAAGGATAGCATCAATAAAAAGCAAGGTGTTTTATAATTTTATACTATTGTGTATCAGTTTGTATATCAAATTCTAGTAAAATGGACTTTGAGATATCTGTATGGGAGTTATAATATCAGCGTATATAATTACAATGGGAATAAACAGAAAAGATTTTGGTTGGAAGAAAGCCAGAGGGCCCATAACAGACAATGAATAGAGGAAGGAAATAATTTTATAACACTTTTTCAGAAGATTACCGACAACATAAGGATTATAGGGGAGAATAAGTTTTGGAAAACCTCCAAACACCCTATATATATATATACACACATATATATATATACACATTGAAATTCACAGTGAATTATATTCTCTACATTTATAATCATACTTGACAGGAGCATATCAATCTGCTGACAAATTTCTATAATAAATTGCCACTAAATTCACAGCACTCGCACTATAATTTTTATAATAGAATATAATGTCACTAAATTACTATAAAATCAAAGCTGCTTCTATGACCCTAAGTCTACTTCAGGATAACATGCTCTAGATAAACTAATTTATAATTTATAATACATGTAACACATTATCCCTTAAAGTATGGTGCCATCTTAAATTCAGTTAAACTTCTGTATGCATTTTAAACATATTGAACCCAGGATGTGATTCCAGAAAGCATGGTCATTTTCTCCTGGTTTGGAAAAACAATAATCTCACTGTGCTATTTAGATCTTCACCATCTTGTTGACAGTGAAATAAATGAATGAAGAAACTCTTCAGATTATTAACACAAACTTATAAATCTATGTAAATACAGATTTTATTATGTAAATAAGAATTTATTATTAGTTATATAAAAGTGTTTTATATTTTTATCAAAAGAGATACATCCATTTGGATCTATTCTGTCTGTCTATTCTATTTATCTCTTATCAGAAAGAATTTAATGCAGTCTTCTAACAGAAAGGACTTACATATATTTAAAATATAGAATACACTGGGTAATAAATTATTTTAAAAGAAGGTAAAGCAAAAACGGAATAGTGCTAATTTAAAAACTGCAAAATCTTAGTACACAAAATACATGATAATGACCCCATAATCCAGCCCCCTTTTTTCTGTTTTGATAAATTATGGTTTTAAGCATTGTTACAAATTACCACGTATAATCATGACAACTTTCCTCTTAGAGCTATCCTCACTGACTCAGCGGACGCATAGGGAGTCTGAGTCACTAGCTGCTGGCAGGTGGCAGAGGCTGCTTTGAAATTCAGCTAGTCTTGACTTCAAAGTATGATCTCAATCAGGACAAAGGGCTTCATGCTTTTTCCTAGAGGATGACTGTGACTTTGGCCTTAATTTTTATTGCAACCAAAGTAATGGATTCCATTTGATGTGCCACAGCATCCACAATCCAAAAACAGAGCTAATTGCACAGGAGAAACAGAAAGACCAGGAAAAGCTTTACCCAGTGAGTCTTCCTAAACTGGATACCACATAACAAGGACAATTTGTGGGGGTTCGAGTTAGGAAGTGGTAATGGGTGGCGTGATTCAAATAAACACCTCTCTGGAGCTCTTGCTGAAGTCCTGATTAACTTACAGGATGAAGCATAGAATATGACAGTTCCCTTCATGCTATCCTCTGGACCAAACACTGGAAAACAATTGTGCCCAGAAAGCTTGAGATCATTCTCCTGGATAATACCTAGAATATGTTTATGCTGATAAGTAATTAGAAGGCATCTATCTTTCCAAATTACTGTAGCCCCTATTATTCTACAGTCATCTGAGCTAGGCAGCTGTAGAATTCTTTTATTTCCTCAGGAAAATGGAACAGAAGGGAACTTGCTTGGCTAGAAAACCAGCTTGACTCTGCAGAGAGGTATACTATGGGCAGGGACAGGAACCTCCTTTAAGAAGTTTCCAGTTGTTGGATGAAGAGTTGTGTTCAAAACAGCCATAATTCAGTCCAATAGTGGGGAAGAAACAGCAGCAACAACAAAATCTCTCTCTCCCATAAGCTCTCTTAGTGAACTAAATCTAAAAAATTGTATAGAAGATTTAATCAAGAAAAAAATTTTTTTACTCATACCCCATTCAATAACTAAATGCCATATATTCACTTATGTAACTGATGGTACTACAAAGAAGGATTTAAAAAAATTCCAAAGCATTGACTGCTCTCAAAATAGAGGGTTCTAGGGGAGTCTAGAAGATTGAGGTTCTAAAGGAACTAACTGATAATCCTTCTTTTGGGCATGTTGTCTACTCAAGGAAGCAAGTTACCTCATTCTATGTAATTAACTTATGAAGAATAACATAAAGGCATCCAATTTCAAATTTAAAAGACAACATAGAGTACCTGCCGATGTACTTGACTCGCAAAACAGTGTTAAGGTCTAAGATCCTGGAAATTCAAAAATTGAAATAAACAATGTCACTCACTCAACATATATTAATTTAGTGTATACTCCAGGCCAGGCACTGTTCCAAAGATACAGCAGTCATTAAAACAGACCAAGATATCTCACCTTATATTCTGGTTAGGAAAGCAAAGTATAATAAGTAGATTAAGAAGTATGTATAACTGAACCAGGAAGAAATAGAAACTATGAACAGACCCATCACAAGTATGGAAATTGAGGCAGTGATTAAAAATCTCCCAACACACAAAAGCCCAGGACCAGATGGGTTCACGGGCGAATTCTATCAAACATTTCGAGAAGAGCTAACACCTATCCTTCTCAAACTCTTCCAAAATATTGCAGAAGGCGGAACACTCCCAAACTCATTCTACGAGGCTACCATCACCCTGATACCAAAACCAGGCAAAGATGTCACAAAAAAAGAAAATAACAGACCAATATCACTGATGAATATAGATGCAAAAATCCTCAACAAAATACTAGCTAACAGAATCCAACAGCGCATTAAAAAATCATATACCATGATCAAGTGGGGTTTATCCCTGGGATGCAAGGATTCTTCAATATATGCAAATCAATCAATGTGATACATCATATCAACAAATTGAAGGATAAAAACCATATGATCATTTCAATAGATGCAGAAAAAGCTTTTGACAAAGTTCAACATCCATTTATGATAAAAGCTCTCCAGAAAATGGGCATAGAAGGAAATTACCTCAACATAATAAAAGCCATATTTGAGAAACCAAAAGCCAACATCGTTCTCAATGGGGAAAAACTGAAAGAATTCCCTCTAAGAACAGGAACAAGACAAGGATGCACACTCTCACCATTATTATTCAACATAGTTTTGGAAGTGTAAGCCACAGCAATCAGAGAAGAAAAAGAAATAAAAGGAATCCAAATTGGAAAAGAAGTAAAATTGTCACTCTTTGCAGATGACACGATATTATACATAGAAAACCCTAAAGACTCTACCAGAAAACTGCTAGCATTAATTGGTGAGTTTAGTAAAGTAGCAGGATACAAAATTAATGCACAGAAATATCTTGCATTCCTATATACTAACAACGGAAGAGCAGAAAGAGAAATTAAGGAAACTACCATTCACCATTGCAACAAAAAGAATAAAATACCTAGGAATAAACCTGCCTAAGGAGGCAAAAGATCTGTATGCAGAAAACTTTAAGACATTGATGAAAGAAATCAAAGACAACACAAACAGATGGATGGACATACCATGTTCCTGGATTGGAAGAATCAAAATATTGAAAATGACTGTACTATCCAAAGCAATTTACAGATTCAATGCAATCCAAATCAAATTACCAATGGCACTTTTCACAGAACTAGAGCAAGAAATCTTACGATTTGTATGGAAATGCAAAAGACCCCAAATAGCCAAAGCAATCTTGAGAAGGAAAGATGGAACTGGTGGAATCAGGCTTCCTGACTTCAAACTATACTACAAAGCCATAGTGATCAAGACAGTATGGTACTGGCACAAAAATAGAAAGGACGATCAATGGAATAGAATAGAGAACTCAGAAGTAAGCCCAAACACATATGGGCACCTTATCTTTGACAAAGGAGGCACGAATATACAATGGAAAAAAGACAGCCTCTTCAATAAGTGGTGCTGGGAAAATTGGACAGCAACATGTAAAAGAATGAAATTAGAACACTTCCTAACACCATACACAAAAAGAAACTCCAAATGGATTAAAGACCTACATGTAAGGCCAGAAACTATAAAACTCCTAGAGGAAAACATAGGCAGAACACTCTATGACATACATCAAAGCAAGATCCTTTATGACCCACCTCCTAGAATCATGGAAATAAAATCAAGAATAAACAAATGGGACCTTAAAACTTAAAAGCTTTTGCACAGTGAAAGAAACCATAAACAACACTAAAAGGCAACCCTCAGAATGGGAAAAAATAGTTGCCTATGAAACAACAGACAAAGGGTTAACCTCCAAAATATACAAGCAGCTCATGAAGCTTAATACCAAAAAAGCAAATAACCCAATCCACAAATGCGCAGAAGACCTAAATAGACATTTCTCCAAAGAAGACATACAGATGGCCAACAAACACATGAAAAGATGCTCAACATCACTCATCATCAGAGAAATGCAAGTCAAAGCCACAATGAGGTATCACCTCACACCGATCAGAATGGCCATCATCACAAAATCTGGAAACCACAAATGTTGGAGAGGGTGTGGAGAAAAGGGAACTCTCCTGCACTGTTGGTGGGAATGTAAGGTGGCACAGCCACTATGGAAAACAATTTGGAGGTTCCTTCAAAAACTAAAAATAGAACTACCATATGATCCAGTAATCCCATTACTGGGCATATACCCAAAGAAAACCATAATCCCAAAAGAAACTTGTACCATAATGTTTATTGCAGCACTATTCACAATAGCCAGGACATGGAAGCAACCGAAATGCCCATCAACAAATGAATGGATACAGAAGATGTGGCATATATATACAATGGAATATTACTCAGCTATAAAAAGGGATGAGATGGAGCTATATGTAATGAGGTGGATAGACCTACAGTCTGTCATACAGAGTGAAGTAAGTCAGAAAGAGAAAGACAAATATTATATCCTAACTCACATATACGGAATCTAAAAATGGTACTAATGAACTCAGTGACAAAAATAAGGACGCAGATGCAGAGAATGGACTGGAGAACTCGAGGTTTGGGAGGGGGCAGGGGGTGAAGGGGAAGCTGAGACGAAGCAAGAGAATAACACAGACATATATATACTACCAACTGTAAAATAGATAGCCAGTGGGAAGTTGTTGTATAACAAAGGGAGTTCAACTCAAGGATGGAAGATGCCTTAGAGGATTGGGACGGGGAGGGTGGGGGGAACTTGAGGCGGGGGGGAGTCGAGGGAAGGAGGGAATATGGGGATATGTGTATAAAAACAGATGATTGCACCTGATGTACCCCCCAAAAAAAATAAAATAAAATTCTCAGGAAAAAAACAAAAACAAAAACAAAAAAAACAGATGATTGAACTTGGTGTACCCCCAAAAAATAATAAATAAATTAAATTAAAAAAAGAAGTATGATATACATGGTGAATATACATGTATAAAGGAGGAGTAAAAAAGTCAATGAAGATACAATGCGAGGTATGATGGATACTGACGGAACAGAGGAAGAAAGCAGTTTGGATAAGGGAAGAGCATTTCTGGGAAGGAAACAACAGGCACAAGGACATCTAAGCAGAGGCATCTCAGATTTCCAGTAAAAAGTTAAGAGCAGTGTGTCTGGAGCAGAGTGAGTAAGGTAGAGAGCAGTAGGGAATGGAGTCAGAAACGGAGCGAGAGTTGAGGGAAGGCAATGTAGAGCATTATGAAATGTAACAGATTTTTTTCTTTTACTCTGAAATGGGAAAACTTTGGCTGTTTTTGAATAGGGCTCCACAATGGTCTGAGGGAAGTGTAAATGAAACATTCTGACTTCTATTAATATTCTGGGGGGGGGGGCAATGGGGAAAGCATGGAGGTCCATTAGGAGGGTAGTGTAGTACTAAAGTGAGAGTGCATGATGGCTTAACTCTAGATGGAAATGCTGGTGTCCAGACAATGTCAGATTCTGGATAAATTGGATGTGATTTGGCATCCAAATGGAGGCAACCAGGATGATCCCAAACCATCTGACCTAAGCAACCGAAAGGGAGGGTGAGAGCTCCTCACATTGAAGTCCCATAAATGTCAACACAAAGTACACGTCCAAACAAAAACAACAGTAACAATAGCAAACCACTGGTTATTCCTAGCAGATTTGGCCTCAAGAAGGTATAAAACATTATGACGTTCAGAGGTAGAAGATTTATGCTCATTGCTTCCTATAAACCATTTCTTCCTAAACAAGAACTTGGGGACCATAGTTTTGCAAATAGTCAAGACAAAATATATTTTAGATGAAATATCTTATAGGTTAACGTATGTTAATTCAGGAGTAGTAAATTAAAATGTGTTATTCTACAACTGGGATTTAGCCAGGCAGGACTATTCCATGTCAATTCACAAAATCAAATAATTTTCATGAATGGAAGTTCACCATTCAATACGATGAAGATTTTTTTTTTGAGAATTTGAAGTTTGAGATTAAAAAATAATTAACTCTGCAATACAATGTTGAGAAACATCCTGGGATCTTTTCTGTTAGGGTAACTGAATCTTAGTTTCTACACTAGGGAAGTGTAAACCCTCTTGTGGTTAACGGAGCTCCAAATCTCCCCAGTCTCATTCATACAAGTTTTTTCCAATAGAAAACTGAACATATAATAGGATCTGAGCCATCCAGACATCATTTCCACCTAGATTAAAGTGTATGTGTGTGCGTATGTGTGTATATATATATAACATATATATATGCATATACATATATAATATTTCAACATCGATCCTTTCCCCTCTTTCCCTGCTACCTATCCCCACATTAACAAGACCAGAATATATTTTTCCAGCTAAGAGCTCTTGTCACACTAGGCTTTAGTAACACAATTTTTAACACACTTTATAGGGAATGTGGGACAAGAACTGATTTCAGGGTACCACTGTTGATAAGAAGTGAGAGAAAGAGCATTTTAATGTAGCCCTTAGATGCTATTTCACACATCCTCAGGGATAAATGGGTCATCATCAAAAGAATATAAAACTGCCTCAGACTATCTTAATTTTCACAACAGGCTAGCCTCCCAGGTCTAACAAATAGAGCACACAATCTATGAGACGAATATGCTTTTGAATTGGCGCTTGCCAAATCTCCATCAGGTCTCGATATCTGACTAGTCCTAGATTTATGTTGTGTACTATCATTCAACAAGAGTACCCTTCATTAAAATAAATTATTTTAAGCAAGTCATTTAAAAAAAAACATATCTTTTTTTCCCATCTCATACATACAGTGACAGAAAGAATTCATGCTTCCATGGCCTATGTAGAACAAATAAAGCCTCTACAAGATGAATCTAAGTATACATCATTCACCCTAATAAAGAAAATTGGAGGACATACACTGGAAGAATTTTTTTTTTAGGAGTCTGACCAGAAGACAGGTGGAAAACACAGAAATGGGTTATTAGAGGTAGGCTGATGTGCTTTTTAAAAGCCTGATGAAGGACTTTCTGCTTTACTGTGACTCTTTCCTTGAGCATCTTTTGAGAAGCACAATACTTAGTTTTACACAAAGATAAGAGCAGAGTCATTGTACAGACAGGTTTCCAAACTGGGCTGAGCACAATAGGGATGTTTGATTTCTCCACTGGTGTACAGGAAAATATATCAGAACTTCAACTTGCATTCATTTCAATTCATCCTTTTAACATTCTCATCTATTTTGGTCTATGCTATGTAATTTGCATAATGGGGGAGTGCAGAGTGTGTGTGTATATATATATAATTAATTATTACAAAACATACATGTGTTGGAGAGCATGTTAAATCTTTTGCTGATTACATGAGACAATGCAATTAAGAAGCTTTGGAGACTGCTTCTTGGAACCTTGCTTCCTGAAAGTCTACGCAGACAAATGTAATTCTGGCTGCAGTTTTCTCTGGTCCATAGGGATCAGGAAGTAAAGGAAAACATGTAGGATATGCTTTAATGTAAAAAACTCTCTTCTTATTTGTATATGTGACTGTGGCTCTTGGGTGTTCAAATGTTCAGAATTATGAGATCATGGCCATGTTCAATGTCAATTTTTTTTCATACTTAATTCCTCCTCTAGCAAAATAATTGTTGGTAACATTAAGAGTAGAAGTAGCAATAGAACCAGTACCAGTAGTTGTACTAGTATTGCTAACAATGTTCCTTAGAAGTTATTTGGCTTGTAGAATCCCAAATGCAAGGAACCTTTGATACACAGTCATCTTTTTAGTTCTGTTTTCCTAATCCACCATCCTTCTACATAATCTTGGCTTTGATACTTTGCTGATATGATTTGCCTCATCTAATTGCTACATATGTTAGAGACCATGTGCTTTAGCTCAACACTAAATTAGTTTGTGATGTGAACAATTCGAAATGTCAGGAAGCAGCGTCATTGCAGTAAATCAAATATGATGTCTGTAGTGAGGAAATATCTAATTGGGGAGGCAGTGAAACCATGCGTCTGTCCAATTGTTTTGCACAGATTTTGTGGAGCCATACCTACAAAGGATAAAGGGGAACCACAGAGGAGTGTTTTTGACAGTGGGGGTGAAGAATAACTTAAACCTCTTCTGCGTAATGTGTTTATTTTTCCTTGTATGTGGAGCATAAAGCTCAGTGTCTGATGTGTTTCTGTCAATATTTTAAAGCACTTAACTAGATATGGTATAATCAAAGTGGTTGAAAAACCCCAACATGAGACTTGTTTGAGGATCAGCATAATTCACAGCTCAGACTTTCTTTACTTTTGATTTTCTATCCAAACAACAGTGCAAAGTGTATAAGCAAGATCAAGGATAGAAGTGGCAGAGGATCCCTGGAATCTCCCTTTGTTATTCTCAGAAGAACACGAAGATGCATCTATGTTCCAAGGTCTAAGCAGCCCCCGTGTCTATAGGAGTCTGGAACCATGAGCTTGCTGTGTTTAGAGCGTGATAGTCTAGGAGGTGCTATTAGGCACTTAGAGGACAGTTTAAGAGAAAAGGATTTTTGATGACACAGTTACTTCCAAGTTCAGCTACTGAGTTGAGCCTATTTAAGGTTTCAGGGCATCAGGCAGGGCTACAGGCACAAGACATGTAGATGTTTTGTTCCAGAAGTAGGAGCCCCTTGGCTTTGGCCTTGGTCTCTTTTCAGACTCCTCATCTGAGAACTGAGGATAAACTGTGCTCAGGCACACAAGCAAAGCACCATTTTTCTAAAGTGACATCAACTATGTTCACTCCTCTAAACAGTCCAAGTCCAGCCAAGACAGGGGAGACAGTTATTTATAAGAACATGAAACATGACTACCAATTCCATTTTAGTGATAAACTCTGGGTCTGTTATAATCCCATGTTTATGAAATATACTTATTACATATTTTATAAAAGACAATAATTAAATTGCATTGCAAATGGAACTTATGGCTGAACAGCCTGAATTACCTCGTTTGTATATGATGGCTTAATGTTTATAACTCATGCTCCTAATGGTCATCACATGCCAACCCCCTGCCATCCAGCTGGAAATTCTTCTTCCTAAAGTAATAATTTTATGATATTAGCAGATAGAGCTTTTCAAAAAGTCTAACCATATTCTGAAATTCTCCATTCCTTTGGGAGTCATTTAGCTTTTTAAAAAGACCATATAAAATTGTGGTAATACATAAGAACAAATTTCAGAAAATACATATTTTTGAAAAAATGTTACAGAAGTTCAAGCCCCAAGAGATACATTCTTCACAAATCCACATAGAAATACAGAACATAAAGTTTAATAATGTGCACATAGGTAAGATTCATTAATTTAAGGAAGATTCCTTATTGTTGGTCTGTAATTTGCTTGGTGCTGGGAATAAAAGGATGAACAAAAAACAAGGTTCTTATCATCATTGAGCTCACAGGCTACTTGTAGCACAAGAGTTACTCAAATAATCAACCAACTAAATAGATATTTATCAACTGATATGAGGAAGATACAGGATGTGTCAAGAACATGGAACAGGGAACCCAATTCTAGTCTTGGATGAATTCCCCGAAAACTTACATTAAATTCTGTAATACAATGAATCCTAAGGCAGGAAGTGCATGGCAACTTAAAAGAATCAAAGAGAAGGAAGACAGAGTGAATGGAGGGCAAGTTCAAGGAGAGTGTGCATGACATGAAGTCTTTTATCCTAAGAACAACGGAATATCCGTTGAGGAGAGTTTGGTAGGGCTGTGCAATGAATAGATTTACGTTTAAAATGACGTTTTGAGCTTTAGGGTTGAAAATAGGTCTCAGGGCCTAGAGTGAGTGTGGGAGATCTGTTAGTAGCCTAGTCTCAGATAATTTATCAATAGGACATATCCAACACATAATATGATTTTTGCAGATTTTCTCTCACATCAAAGAAAACAAAATCCTAACCGGCCATACAAAATAAAGTTAGAACAGCATGAGGAAGGGGATTATAAAATTCAAGCATGTTAAAAATAATAGCAGCGATGCCTTAAGAGACTGAAGTGAACTACACGCATTATTTCATTTATATGCATTGCCTACCAATTGGAAAGTAAAAAATGGGGAGATGGAAGCCAAAAGGAAACTGAACAATATTTCCTTTCCCTTCATATTTATTTTCTCAGTAAGCAACAAATATTCCAGCTACAACCAAGAGATAGGATACAGTGTGATCATTAGTCCAGAACTTTCCCTAATACTCACGAAATACTCTTCACTGAATATGGCAGTCTCTACTGACACAGTCTAACATTATCTCACCTTTATTTTTTCACAATAATCAGTTTAGGTTCTACATTAACCTTAAACATTCATATTTTTACATATATAAATATCAATGGAAATTCAGATTTATTTAATTTGGAAGTAAGGACACATTTTTATTGCCTTTAGCTAAACTGAGTTTTTTAAGATGAAAACTGCACATTAGGATGAAAAGACTTTTTTTTTCCCAAAGCAATATACATTACACATGCCTAGGGTTGTTTATTTGCCTCTGTGAAAACTGCTGCTTTTGTTGACCGAATTTCAAACTATATTTTGCAGCAAACTGTTTATAGAGTTTAAATCTGCTAAATTTGTGTAGTTGGAAAGTCAAAATGAAGATTTCATTTCTATTTCTGAAGTATTTTTGTGGGTGGAAATGAAAACAGGGAGGAAAAGTGGTGCACTGATTTAACAAACTTTAAAAACACCAAGAATAACTAACATAGGATGAAGGAAAGTACTTCAGTAAACAAGCATTAGAAAGCAGCACAGCAGTTGCCAAGAAAGTTAGGGTTTTTCCAATATTTCCAAATCTTAAAGGTCCAAGAATTGGATGTACTAAATGACTTTCCCTTGAGTAGAGAGAGCGCTGGTATGCCTTAGACATAGGAATCCACAGTCAACTGTACCTAGAGATAGACATTTCCGTGCCTTTCTCTCCCTATAATCAGACATTTTGCTGTATATAAAACTCGATGATCACAGCAGTCACATATACCCCTTAAATCACAGCGTCACTGCTTTCACACACAGGAGCAAGAAAATTGGGTATTTAATTTATTGACATTAGATAGAGGGTTCGGTCTAATCTAAAATGCTACATTAAATGCCATAGAATGCTGGATATTCATAAGAAAATTAAACACTTATAAGTGAGAGAGTGTACACACACACGCACACAGAATAATTGCTCTGGGCAAAACCTCTTATGGCAGAAAGACAGGCTGTAGTGACAGGTTGACCTGCTTGATGATGATGTACTATCTCAGATAACTTGTAAAGGGAATTGTCTTAATGTGTTGAAAGAGGGAAGAAACAGAAAAGAACATGTGGGATCCTGCTTTAGGCAAATAGATGCCCCTCCTTCCCTCATTTCAGCCTCTTCATCTTATACAAGCCTAAGTCAGAATATTAATTATCTAAATAAGCAAGAAATATATGTGCCTACTGATATGCAAAACATCTAAAAATTAAATTGGTGTTCATGATACTAACAACTATAACGAAAAATATGAATTTTTAAAATCTTAAGGGAAATTACATAAAATAAAAGCTTACACCTGACGATAATTTAATTGTGAAAATTAACCCTTGAAAGATATTTCTTCCTATTAGTCAATAACTGAAGACAGGGATGCTGCTTCCCAAATTGAAGAAAAATAACATTAATTAAATTATCTTATCACCACATATGTGACATATGACAGACTTAAGCACAGCAGAAATATCTCCAGCTATTTCTTGATAGTAATTTTACTGAAATCACATCAAGGTTGCCCCACATATATTGAGACACCACAGCTCGGTAGCAATGTAACTAAGCAGGGCCCTGTGGGTCCTTCCCAGAACAGGACACTCCCCCACCCCATGTCCTTCCCTTAACTTTTGCCTGTAGAAAAACTTTAAAGGATAATTTTAATCAGATGAGTGAGAAAATGCAGAAAGAATGGAAAACAGTCAAGCAAGACAAAATACTTCGGCCGTTAAACAAAGTCAAGGACCTTTAGTTCCTCCTCAAGGGCTACATATAGATAATATTCTGAGCCATATCCTTTGAGATATTTTGCAGATACTGAAACCCCACCAGGTGGAAGAAGTTAAATGTATGCTGCACACAGCACAGAGACCCCAGACTGGCTGGAATCAGAGGGTGATGATGTTGACTCGCTATTACGTCACCACCAACCAATCCACGAGCTGATCACATACCCCACAGTCTGCCTCCCTCAGCCTCTCTTTAAAAATCCTTTCCCCAAAAGCCTTCAGAAACTTCAGTCCTTTTAAGCACTAGCTACTTAGGCTCCTAGCTTGACGGCCTGCAATAAACACTGCATTTTCCCTCACAACAACCTAGTGTCAGTAGATTGCCTTTACTGCACGGAGGCAAGTTTGGTCTGGTAACAGCAATAGTGTTGAAATACATGTTCAGTGTTTGTTTTATTACTGCTATTATTTTAGCTTGCATCCTCTTATATAACCATCATCATTTCAGCAAATTATGAACCCCATATTCTTGATATGTTTCCTTTCAATTTCAAAAAAAATGTATTTCTTAAATTGCATTGAATTCTAGTATTTCTATCTACTTTTTTACCCCTCTACTATGCACAGAAATGCACTCTCTTTTTAGTTGTTTCTTTTTCTTTCTTTTTCTTTGCTTTTCTTTTTTCTTTCTTTCTTTCTTTCTTTATTTCTTTCTTCCTTCCTTCCTTCCTTCCTTCCTTCCTTCCTTCCTTCCTTTCTTTTTTTTTTTTATGGCCTGTGTCCTCTAACATGAAATTGTAAGAGGAATATGGGCTCTGAAGCCAAAGGGATCTGAATGTGAATTGTGATGCTGTCTCTTGATTACTCTGCAAGCTGAGGAAGGTGTCAAACTTTTCAATGAACTGAAGAAAGAAATACATGAAATGCTTAATAAAATACATGATAAATATGGATGTGCTACAAAGTTTAACTCAGTTTCTCCCTCTTTTTTGCTAATTGTGTTTAGGTGTCTTCTTTTTTAAAACTGAATCAGATCAAAAAACCTCAACCTTTTCTTACTATGCACTCCATTCATACAAAATCTGTTCCCTTCCATATTTAAACTCTACAAGCACATAGACTGTACTTGTTGTTTCCACGCCCCATTTGCCATTAAAGCAGATTTTATTTCTCTGCTTTATTTGGGGAAAAAGTGCCTAGCAACCCATAGTAGAATATAAATCATTGATTAAGAGTAGACCAGGACTTTGCAGCCAGAATCCTTGGTTCAAATCCTGATTTTTGATATTTACTGGTTATGTGACTTTTAGTTTATTTGTTTTTGTTTTTGTTTAACCTCATTCATTGTGCCTTTATCTGTCATAAAGAATTTTAAAATGAGGTGAGTTAATACATATAAATCTCTTAAAAGAGAGTCTGGCACAGAGTAAGCACAGACTGCATGTGAGCTATTATTATAATTGTGCCAATTCCAATAACATTGTCTCCTTTATCCAACTTCATTTTTAGTATTGGAAACTGCTTGCCACTTATTTCTTCCTTAAACTCTTAATTTACAGCACACTCAGATGCAGTGCCTATTTTCTTCCCTCTATTCTTTCTTCTCTTCTGGTTATTAAGTATTCCTCTTCCACATTCCCTCAGCCCCAATTACTAACAATCTATCTTCACCCTTCTGATGACCTCTCTGGATTTTCATGTTCCCGTAAATTCCCATTCTATAACTTCATCTATACATTATACTCAATGACAACCAAATTTTCATCCCAGCCAATTTATAATGCTTTAATTCCTATATAAATAACAGCATGAAGCCATGCTCCCTTGGTTGCTTTAGAAAAGTCACTAAATTTATCAGACATCGAACTCAGTATTTCATATATCCCTGCTCCTTGAAAATTAGAAAACATTTTCACCTCTTTCAAGGCATCTTACTCTGTCTCATCATAGAAACTTAGGAAATATTTCCAGCTCGCTGCTGAACAAATAGAAGGACTGCACTTCTGCATCCCTTGTGTATGGGTGCAGCCATGTAAGTAGTTACGTCTCTTGAGCTTTGAGTGGATATGACATGTTATATTGAATTGTCAGTATTTTCTTTCCCTCTGTTATAGCAACTGTCAGCTTCCAAGGTGATGGCTGCTCCATTAGTTTGGGTAACAGCAGAACACAGGAATTAAAGTTCTCAGCTAACACATTGGACGTGTGATGAGCAAGATATACACATTTATTGTAATAAACCACTGAGGTTTTGAGGTTGTTTGATTTACAGCATAACCTAGCTTGTTATCAGGACTCTACCTTAGCTTTCATTTCTTTCTGATGGCAAGATGACACACTAATTTTTCTTTTTAATTTGTTTAAGTTAAAAAAAGAAAATAAAAGACAAAAAATTCACATGGATTGGCATTTGACTCTGTACTTTTACCACTTATCAGATTCTTGGCTTTTGGATGAAGAAATAACTACTGGTTCACCTGTTCATTCAGTGGCCATTCTGCACTTGCTGACATATGCTCCAATCTTAATATCTCCAATGTTGTCATACATACACAACTCATGTTACCATTGCTCAAAAATCTTCAGGTCTCCCTAAAATCTGCCATGTCAAAGCCAAGGTCCTCTGCATGTCTGTGAATCCTTTAATAATCAATATAAAGTCACAATTTCTATTACAGTCTGAAAGATGGCTTAGATGAACTGGAAAAGAAACATATTCTCATTTTTCAAATTTTCTCATTCTGTTCCCCAAAACTGAGGGTGATTCACCATCTTCTTTTACGTTTCTAAATTTGAGCTATCCTTCATGCCATTTTAACTTTCTTGTTTTTAATAAATTCTTCATTTCTTCAATGTAAAACTGTGATCTTACGAATTACAGACAAGGTAATTATAATCCATTGTATTAGAGCAGTGCCTTATACACAGCAGGTGCTTAAAAATTTACCGAGGAGACGAATTAATCTATCCCAAGGTTTAGGAGATTCTTATATACGCAGTAGATACATTCTTAGTAAATAGTAATACCTTTGTATTGATAAAATAAATTCCTACTTAACTTAAATGACACGATAAAAGTTTGCAAATTAAATTCTTAGAGTGTAGGTTATGCAGTTAATACATTTACCAGATACTGGAGAGTTTTAATTAGGTTTGAAAAAATGTTTTTTTTTATTAACTTTGTCAACTCATATATAGCTCATTTAACCCAGACATGCTGCCTTACTGAACAAAAGAACTTTACTTTTACATAAGATGGTTCTTATTTGCCATCTCTCCTTTTATTAATGCCACTCCTCTTAAATCCTAATGCCAGAACTATGAAAGGAACCTGTTTTCTATCATTTAATTCATTCAGTTTTGATTAGTCTCAAGTAAATTTTACACTCATTTCTTTTCTGAAATGAATAAACCCTAGTTTATATTTTTCCTCCACCACATATCTGGTATCCCTAAATTGCAGTAAAAAAGAGCCAATAAAATGCATCCACAGATCTTGAACATAAAATTACTGAAGTTTACATTTGTACAGCTATGTTGACTTGAAATTCAAGAGACCTGGGTTTCTGTGTTAGCTTTGCTGCTAAAAATATATTTAGCCTTGGTTCTCTATTTCTTGGTTTCTTTATCTTAAAAATATAAGACACTATATAAACTTCAGAGTAAAGTTCCTATTGTGTCTATGAATCCTCTAGTATCTCTAATTTTTGTTTCTTTATATACACTTGCCTCATCCACTATATCTCTTTTTCCGGCATGTGACTTGAGAAATGAAAAACAGATGAAGAAAACTTCCAAACATTTTGGTCACTTAACATTAGTTTGAATCAAAGTGAATTAGAGATTGGATACTTTGGAATATCTATGTGTGTGCAACTATGTTACTGATAGTCTGTGGTATTTTTCTTTGTAGGAACTACCAAAATTGACCTCCTTATTTTCCAAGTATACATAAGCTCATTTCCTCAGAGCTTAAGCTTTTAGGATAAGTGGGAACATTAAGAAACAATACACTAACAATTTTTTTTTAATTTAGGAAACCATATGTTTACCTCTCTGTGAACTGATATTTTTGTTAATACATCTGAATATTCTAAGTTGAATTCTATAGATGAATACTTAATACTCAATGGCAGTCAGTAACCATGATAATAACACATTATTAAAATCTAATAATTCCTAGATAAAGTTAGAGAAAAATATTGAGAAATGTTATTGATAAAACAACAGAATTTCACAATGGTATTCTTCATAAATAATGTCTATTTCCTTTACAAATGAACATGAATCGCTAAACAATTTTTACCTATGATAGCCAGTTTGTTAATACAATCAGCGTTTATTTGTTTGACAAAAAACATATCATGATACATATATACAATTACTTTTTTATGTCCAGGAATAAACAAAAAAATAACAAATAAAATTTAAAAGGCTTAATTTCTGCTTTACTTTTTTCCCTTTATTTTTACTTTACTTGCCTACTCTATTAAATGCCACCAACTCTATTAAGTACCCATCCATGTACCCAGAGTCTCAAGCCAAAAATCTAGGAGGAGCTCATCATTTCTCTTCTTCTGTCACTCTCCTGGTTTCTGCTGCCTTCACTCCCAAGCTCTATCATAACTCCATACACCATTTTCCTTCTCCATTGCTGCCAGTTCAAATTTCTATCATCATTTGCATAGTCTCTTAATTGTCTTCCTAAGTCCAACATTATTCTCCTCAAATCCACTCTTCAGGTATCAGTCAACAGTCTTTAGAAGTTAAAAAAAAAAAAAAAAAGCCACATCATTCTATTCCCTTTCATTTACTTAGTATTTTACCTAATATCACAGAATCTTGAAACTCTAGCTCAAATGACAATATAAAACTCAAACTTCTAAGAAAGCTCTATACAGTCCTGAGTGATCTGTCTCTTATCCCCCTCAAATTCACTGTCCCACAATCAACAACTTTTTTTTTCTCTGAAACAACATGCCAAGCTTTTTGTCGATTTCACACTTGCTTTTCCCTGTGCTTGAAACCTTCACCCCCTAGACTTATCATTCTTTTCATAATTCACGTCTCCAGCAACTATCAATTCTTCATGGAGATTATTTTAATAACCAGGAACTTTGTGTCGTAGTGCCCACCTGTGAGAGGGTCTCTGTGGGGCTGTGCACATGACTTACCACTCTAAATGTTCTTATTTTTTGGTCTGTTCAATGTTTGTCATTGCTCCTCACCAGAATGTAATCTCCTCAAGGGCAGAACGTGTTGGGTTTGCTTTTGTATGTTCGTTTGTTTGTTTTAGTCATGTCTCTATTCCCAGATCTAAGAATACTGCCTGCCAGGTATTAGGTTCTCAATATATACTTGATGAAGGAATAAATAACACGCAAATAAGCATGACAAACACGGCACAGTTAAAACAAACTTTAGAATGAGGGCCGGTGTTAATGCTGACTGTTCTAACCAGCAGCGTGAATTTTGGCAAGATTCACAAATTCTCCAGGGATTCAATTTTGTTTTCAATAAAATGAGGACATTGAGTTAAATATTTTCAAAATTAATAGTTCCAATATACTATGAGGGTCTTTTTTCCTTTTGAAAAGTATTAATTTCCTTGGCTTATGTTATTCAATTTTTATTTGATTGGAAATTTGTAAACTTCTGCAAAGAACATTATTGAGGTGGGAAGTGACTTAAAAAAAGCTAAAGAATGATGTTGTTAAGAAACAGCTGAAAACAGCAATTTGAGTTTTCTTATCACATCGTAGCTTATGACATTGTGGTTGTAAATAAATATTATAATATCATAGTATTTGGATTATTCCAATGCTGGCTAGTGTTATCTCCTTAAAAAATTTTATATTATTTGACAAATTTTCTATTATTTAGGATATGATTACTGTAATCTAATGAAAAACATGGTGGTAATTTGAAGCAGTTCTTCCTCTGAATAGAAGCTGTCAAGTTTATTAAATTTGAATTAATTGGAAATTCTTTGGCTTTGTAATGAGATAAGGCACTAATTAGAGCCCTCCATTTAACTTGGAAATTTTGACCTTGGAGAAGAGAGAAGAGAAGAGAAAGGAGATTATAGAAAAGAAATTTGATAGCAAATAGAGGCAAAGACAGAGACAGAGGGGGATAGAGAGGGACACTGACAGCATTTCATTTATTTTTAAATTTTTTTCTTAGCATTTTATTTTGATTATTTGTGCTTTGCCTTGAAGAGAACATTTGAACAAGTCTTATGATGTTCTATATTTCCTCTGCTGGGTATTTTGTACACTGACTTTTTTTTCTTATTAAGGATTTTAATGAACCTTTTAATTTTATGAATGGTAGAGCTTTTATAAAGAAAAGAATATTCTACAAGAGATATCAGAGATATCAGATAATCAGCCACACATTTAATAAAAAGAGAATGACAGCAATGTTGAGGCAGCAAAATTAATTTTCTATGAACAGTCGATAATACAATAAAGGATTCCCCTAACATTTTGTCTGGTCTATACTAACCTAAATCAGTTAAACGTCTTTGTTTTTGCTTTTAGAACTTCATTCTCTTTTTCTGAGAACCAGGTAATCATACAATTAATGTCTAGGCACATCTTTAAATTTCAGCAAATGTCAGAGTAGAATAAATTCTAAGTGAAGGATAAGTCCTTGCTGACAGCTGTGTAAAGAAGCATGTATTTAAATGCAATTTAATATTCCTTGACTTGAAAGCACAATTGAGATTCCAAAATAAAGATACCTCTATTTATATTTTTATATTGGAGGATAAATCTTTTTATTGTTTCTCTGTCTTAAAAAGACATGTTATCTTTCTATGTTTTGTCTTTTAAAAAGGTACAATTTAAGAGCATACATTCAGTATTTTAATGTTAAATATATTTTTGCTAGTACAACTATGGGTCCAAAATGAACAGTGAACTTAAATTGTTTAATATATGCTTTTGTGCATATTCAAAATGATATCTTGGATGAAAGCAGATTTTACTTACAGTATAATATTACATCATCAGATTGATCATGTGGCATATTCTGAATTGTGTAGTTGACAATCACACAGCTACTCGCAAATCTAGAATCTTCCTATAAGGGTGATGGGAATGGTAGCAAGTCTCCAATGTAGAATTTCTGAAAATGTTCTGAGAATTTCTAGCCCTAAGCAACATTCTACTCAACAATAAAACAAAATTACATCTATGTTAAAACAATTTTGGCAAATGCTGCATTGTATATTCTCTGCTTGGACCTTAAAATGCAAAGTGGCTTATTAAACGCACAGAAAGTATTGTAGTAATGGAAAGTATTTAGTTTTTAACCCACAGCTTTCACAACTTTATTGACCACGGAGGTGCTATCATTGTTGTAGTTATTGTTTTGTTTGATTTGCTTTATTTTGCGACATCTATTAGCACCTGGTGGAATAATAGTGGACCTTTGGGAAATTCCAATCTAACTTTAAGGGAGAAAAGGGAAAATTCCAGCTTACCAAGCACAAAAGAGGGTAGGATGAGAAAAAAAAGTGGCAGGGTCTTTGTTTTTTATTATTATTATTATTTTTGTTCTTTCTTTTTTATTCTACCAAAATGAGTTTATTTAAAATCTCCCTACACAAATCACTGCAACTTCCTCATCTAAGTCTGAATAAATAAACAAATAAATAAACAAACAATAAACATTGTTCACGGGTCCCAGGCAGGAATGAAAAGCACTAAAATTTATCTAAAGTGCTTTTCCACCGCCAGGCTTTCTGCCTATTTCCTCCAAGGCTCCCTCTCCACACACAGCCTAGGGACCCTTGGAAAACTATCTTTCTTTACACTTCTCTGCTTGGAAGAGCACAGCACATTCTAGACCCCTTTCTACCTGTTTACTCATGACAACTCACCTGCTCTGTTTTATCACCACCTCATGATTCTGATATGTTTTTCTGATTTTTAGCTAATTACTTCATTCTGTGTTAAGGTACATAGTACTTATTTTGTCATTCCTCTGCTAGAGATGCTTTAATGATTCCTTTTTTATTAGAAGTACAGGCTCTATGATTAAGTCAAAACCAAAGTACAACTCTTTCCAAATACTCTTGTGTTTCCCCCCCACCCCATTCTTTGTTGATTCAATTTCAAATCCATGTTCACTTCATCAGACACCACCCACACTCCAAGACTTGATATGAATGCCGGCTCCTCCATAAGTTTCCCTGTGTTCATTACTTCACTTCCAGAACACATCTACATTTGTTATATTTTGACCTATTTTTGTATTTCTCTGTGAATAAATGAAAGCCAATATACTGTTTGCATTAGGCATATTTGCATTTTTAGGGACATTCCTAAAGATAAAATACCTAAATTTTAATGATAAACTCTGATATAGTCACCAAAGAGAAGAAGGGGTAAAATTTGAGGTCTGTGTGACTACTTAGCATCTTTCAGATGCCCACCCAAATTGAGCTGTACACACAACTTTCTCAAACGTGGTCTACAAAATTTTGTAACTAGAAACTTAATATAGTGCTGGGAAAAAAAATCATTATACGCAAACAAAGTTAGAGACCAATGATTGTGGGTATAGTCAATGTATGCATGGCTTTGCTGCTTTGATGCTCTAATCACTTATTCTGATTATACATTTTAATTAACCTTGATAAAGACATTACAAATATAGTCTTTTGATATATGTCTGTATGATTGTTATATACTGTCTAATTCCAAAGGCCATGACTAGTAATTCCTTGCATTAAATATACCAGCTCACTTCGGGAGAGAGTACCTTTTCATTACTGTGAGTTGTGTTGTATTAACATTGCCCCTGATTCATTGTTGTTATTCCACAGCATCTTTGTGTTGTGCATAAAGATTGAATGTGCTTGTTGGTAGCTGGTGTTGATGAAGAAAGATATATGTGAGAATCATAAAATCAACAGCCAGGAAGACTTTAAAATTCTTTAGTCCTCTTTAACGCACAGGCATTTTTTCTCAGGTAGACGTCAATTTTCTCAAACTATAAGTCCCAAAATAAGATTATTTCCGTGTTCTCACACAGAAAGTACTATGCCATATATTTCTGAGCTGAGCCAAAAAGAAGTAACTGCGTATAAATGTAACAGAGACAAACTGCATAGTCATAAATCTAAGTACGAAACTTAAAACTTTGTTTCCTTAATAGAATCTAATTTTCTTTTTGGGTAGAGGAAAAGTTAATGTTGCTATTTTATGATATTCTAGTCACTCTCACTTTAAAACGGTTTCAGTAAGGTAAATACTCAGTCAACTTCAAGCATTTTTATCTCGCTCACTATCCAGAGATTTCTTGGCTTCTCTGAGGTCCTTCCCTCTAATATATTTGCTAGACAGCATAGGGGTAGGTGTCTCCCAGAGGGCATTCACTGCATCTCTGTTGCATACACCTCTCAGCTCTGATCCTGTGATGTTGGCTCTTTTCCTACCTCCCTTTAGCAGTCTCTGCCCCAGGCAGGCAGTGCCAGCGGCTGGTGCTCTGCACAGCCATGGAAGAGATCTCTTTGTCCTCTGACAAGCCTCTTGGAGCTGTCTGAGGTGGTGCATAGGAAGCCAGCTGTAGCTTTCTCTCAACCCATGAAACTCAGTAAAACTTAATACATATTTCATAGAAATCCAGACTTGTATTTTCCCTTTTTCCATTGTTTCCTCTCTCTCCTTGGCTTTCTCTTTTGCCCTAGAAATGTCAGATATGTTCTCCGGGTTCTATAGCTCAGCATCCTCAGCAAGTGGGCTTTAATTCTTTATGTTTAGACTTACATTCTAATATTAAAGCAAGAGTTTCCCTGGAGCCTTCTCCAACTCGGAGAGGGTAAAGGAGGGAGCTGTGCTTGGGAATATCAACAGCCTTGTGAAACAGCGCCCTAAACTTCCATCTTCAGGCTCAAAATCCCTTTAATCCCTTGCCATTATCTACTTCCTTTGCAACTTTGTGTGGAATTAGTGTGTCTGACACCGGGGACAAAGTGACATTTGGGATTTGGTGTCTTGGTCCTTGGCTAGGCCATAAGCTGCCTCGACCCCCTTTGAGCTTGGGACAAATGAAACGCCAAGCAGAAACTCTGAGAAAAATAAAGCCTCCCTTCAGATCCTTAGATGGAAATTTCATCTCACTTTAATAAAACGGCCTTGATTGTCATATTTAAAAAGTGCAGTCCTCTCTCCTATATGTTTCTGTGATTAGTAAAACTGACTTTTCAAGTTTCCTTCATCTCATAAGACTATGTTGTTCCTTTCTGCCCTTCCCCTACTCCCTTTCTTTTTTTTTTTTTTATTTCTCTCTTCTCCTTTTACTTTTTTTCTTTCCTTTCTATCTTTTCCTTTAGATGAGTTATTGAGAGATCATAGCTCTGCTCTCCTTTGCATCTAGAGGAAGCAAAGAAAATAAAGAAGATGGTTGCACTCAAAATAATTAACTGTGACTTAATAAAGACCCAACAATTATTGACTTATAAGCAAGCAATACCAATTACCTTCTTCCCATCTCTCCAACATGGCTAAAAGAAAATCCCCATTTCCATAAATTTACCCAAAATCTATTCTTTTCATACACCTATTGTCAAGACTCATCTGATGCATATTCCAAATTTATTTTACTCCAGCATAGAGATGCTGTGATTTATAAGGAAGTCTCTCCATGGTTAAAGTCTTTAACTGAGAAGAGGCATGCAGGAAAGTTCCCATGACTCAACACCATTTTGTACAGGAAAACAGGGCATGGTTGGAAGGTAAAGCCCATCCTCTTTCTGCAAACACAGAAGAATCTAGAGATAGGATGCTATATTTGTACCACTAAATAGAAGCCACTGATTTCAGATGAATCCACATGAACATACTGAATGTACATAAAACACTAATTATTCATAATAATATTAATTAGTGTTATAATTATGGGCAGTTATAACTACTGCTGCCCATGACAGAAAAAAAAAGAAATCTAAAACTGAAGTTGCCTATGATCCTAGAAAATAGATGTAAATCCATCCTATACCATTATATATAATTTAACATTAAATAAAATCCATGTTTTGTTGTTAGGCAGATATGAGGGGGGCCTTGGCTCTGCAGTTTCCTAATTGTCTGACTTTGGGAAACATTCTTAAGTCTTGAAGCTTTAGTTTCTTCCTCCTCAGTGGTCATGTTAACACTGGGTCACAGTCAGGATCAAATGAAATTGCCTCTATGAAGTATTAAGCTGTGCCCTGCACCAAAACGCTCAATACATGTCAACTCTTTTAAACAGCACTCCCTTCTAAAATTATTACAAGATTTTGTTATTGTAAGTTCTTAATTAGAGACACTGAACTGAGACCGAGGCAGAAAATAATTCTTCAAAGAACGCAATGAATTGACAAAAAGTACCTTGACAGAGCAATTCTAACTGCTCTGTTTTGGTTTTCATAGCGACATTTTGAAATCACAGTCTTCATGAAGAAATGTGTTACACTAACTAAAATAAATAGAATAATCGAAACAATTTGCAAGACATTTGCTGGTGACTTTGATTGCTTTTGTAACACTGAATATCAAAACATAAAAGTAAACCTTTATTTTAATTAATATAAAATCTAGTTGGAATATCCTTTGGTGCAACAGGAGTCTGTTATTAATGGAATAGGTCAAAAAGAAAAGCAGACTGAAATGTTAAGATATGGATGATTTTTGTTATACAGTCTGTATTCCATCTCAGATGTGAATAAGTACTTAAAGGTAATTCATGTGGTGAATGAAAGGATCAGGCACTTGAAAACAAGCTAATCACGGGGAAAATTAACATATTTTAAAACTAGTTGCAATCACTGAGATGACATATCTTAAATCCTATATTTGTTCACTGGAATATAACTTAGCTGTACAGCCTGTGGTGCATTATACTAATATTAGAAGAGCTCTGGTCTGTAGACCTAAAAATTATGTGAAACGATGCTATTTGTGAGTGCAATTTCAGGATTGATTTTTTTTCTTTAGTCCTTAATTTGGATCCTTCATTTATAATTCATGTGAATGGCATAGCATTTGCCTTTAAGAGACAATATTATACATTTTTAGAAGCGATTCCATTCTGTTTCAAGAGAATATACTTGGCATTAGGTGGTACCCAAGCTGCTTTTATCCCAAAGAGTGTTTTGCTTGTTTTATGTGCTTGAAATTCATTATAGTACACAGATAGATAATTTTTCCAGCTCAGTTTAAAGAAAATATCATACCTAACTGACCACATTCTCACCCTTTGGCTTTATAATATACATTATATCCAGAGAGGAATCCTTCTTCTCAAAATCCAGTAGATACTGTAGCAATAGATTTAGTTATTTTGCATTTATGTATTTGAGATGCCTCCAATTTTTTTTTTCCTCTAAGTCCTATAGTAAGCAATTGCTGTTCTAAACACTTTTTGTTGTAATTATTTGCAAGCACTGGAAACTATACAGGAAACGTATAACACAAACCTAAGAATTCATTTTTCTTTCATGATATCCACGATCTTGGAGCTCAATATCTTAATTCACTTGGACATTTATAATAGAGAGTTTTATGGAAATGCTTATATAGCTAAACTTATGGAAAGTAGGCCAATTAACGCCATTAGAGCGACATGCTAAGGAGGTGGCTATGCTGAGCCTAGTTCAGGCCTCTGCGTTTTGCTGGGGCTAAAAGACGACATGGGTTACAATGAACTAGCTACTTTCCAAATATATTAATTTAAGAGAAGAGACCAAACCCATCACCCCTCAATGTATAAGAGAGTAAATCAGTTCCAATCTGAGTTGAATCTGTGAATTTTACAATTTCAGGAGACATGTTCAAATTCTCACTGCAGCCTGAGCAAGTCACTTACAGGGAAAAAACTTGTGATCCTCTCCCCCACTCCCCAATGACAGTGCTAAAAAGTCAGGGTTTTCTTTTTCTGCAAAAACCCATTGTTTGCTAATATACCACTGATGGGTAATCAAAATGCTGCTGCTTTTTTTTTTTTTTTGGGGGGGGGTACTATTTTTTTCTTTTCTTTTAACCATTTTTTAATTGAAGTGTAGTTAATTTACAATGTTGTGTTAGTTTCAGGTGTACAGCAAAGTGATTCAGCATTTTATATATATATTATTTTTAATATACTAATATTTAATATATAATTTATATATTTAAATATATTTCATGTTTTAATATTAAATGTTAATATATTTTAATATATTTCATACCTTAATATATATATTCTATTTCAGATTCTTTTCCAGTATAGGTTATTATAAGATATTGAATGTAGTTCTCTGTGGTATATGGTATAAGTCCTTGTTGTTTATTTTGTATATAGTAGTGTGTATCTGTTAATCCCAAACTCCCAATTTATCCCTACCCCCTCTTTCCCCTTTGGTAACCATAAGTTTGCTTTCTATGTCTGTGAGTCTATTTCTGTTTTGTATATAAGTTCATTTGTGTCATTTTTTAGATCCCACATATAAGTGATATCATATGATACTCTCTTTGTCTGATTTACTTAGCTTAATATGATAGTCTCTAGGTCCATCCATATTGCTCTAAATGGCATTATTTCATTCTTTTTTTATGGCCAATATTCCATTTATATATATATATATATATATATATATATATACACATATACACATATACATATATACACACACACATCTCATCTTCTTTATCCATTCATCTGTAGATGGACATTTAGGTTGTTTTCATGTCTTGGCTATTGTAAATAGTGCTGCTATGAACATTTGGGTGTGTGACAGTCTTTTTAAGTGAACCAAAATATTACTAGAGGTCTCCATTGGAAAACTAGTCATTGTCTAGCACAGTCTTCCAGTAATCTGATTCTACTGGTGATTGTTGAGGGTGGTAGCTCTAAGTTGTTCATAGACCAAAGATATATAAATTGTATCTAGTGGAGGGACAATCAATCTGCCACCAAAAAAGGGCAATTTAGCTGAAACAAAACCAAACAAACAAATCAAGACAACTCAGCATCTACAAATACATGTATTTCAGCTGTCTTCATGCGTGTGTATATAAAACTTTGAATTCTCTTTGAACCAGTTAAGACATTTTAATGTTTCCCTCATTAATATGTGAAATAAATCTTCAGCTTGTGATTATTTTATATTTATGTGAGAATCAGCATTCAATTCTAAAAACTATATATTTTAACCATTACTTTCTCTGAGCCTGACCTTCCTCTATCTATAATTTGAGAATAATAACACCTACCTCACCGTATTCAAATAACTGAATGTTTATAAGGCATGAAAAGTTTCTAGTTCCCTATTGGTAGTGACCAGACATTTTTAAAAATGGTAAGTAATATATTTGTTCTCTTTGATTAATGTTCTTATTCTATTTCTTTCTCCATTAATTCAGTCTTTAAGCGGTTTCCCCTGTGTGGCCATCCTGGTCACCTCCCAGAATTGAATCCTTCCATCCCTTGAGTTTCTATTAGAAGCCCTATCATATCACAATAACTTGTTCAGGTATCTGATTTTTTTTTTTGTATATTATATCCCACTTTAGGACAGGCATGGGACAATGTCTCATTTTTCATTTGTTTCATAGTTTACTCACAATCTGTCATATCTTAGATGTTCAATAAATGGAACATAAAACAGCAACAAATCATAATTAGAGCAAAACAAATGTGTCTCTACCTCTGCCTTTATCCATCACAACCACGTGCCTCTCCGCTTTCCTAGGAACCTCTACACTATCATGTTTACCTTCCCCCTCTTTTATCTGTAATCCATTAGATCACATACTTCAATATTTAAATATGTTTAACTTTTCTATCTTAAAAACAAAATCACATCTTCTTGAGATTCAACTCCACTTCCTCAACAAACTATGCATCTCCTTCTTCCTTTTTACAACCCACATTCTCTCCTGTGTCCAGATTTTCTGTGCCTTTTACATCCTTTGCAATCTGGTTTCTGCTCCCAACAACACAGGTACCCCAAAGCCACCTTAAATTCTATTCTGGCCCTCATTTTAATGGGGTTGTCCGCCAGCACTACTGAAAATGCAAGACATTCTCTCTTGGTTCCTGAGTGCTATTCTCAAGGATTTCCTCCCCCTTTGCTAGGAAGCTCTTCTTCATCTTCAGTGCTTGATCATTAGTCTCCACCCATCTTTAGAATGAAGAAAAGCTCAGGATCATTCCTAAGCCCTCTTCAGTTCCTAGTCTAGATGCGTTTCTTAAGGGATCTCACTCTGAGTCATAGCTTTAATGACTGTATATAATTTTATCCAAGTCACAGGTTTTCAACATTATCAACACCTTTAGTATCTACTGGTATGTTTTTATTTCATACTTGCACATGGTCCCTTAAAAGCCAAGTACATCATGTATCTATTATATAGGGCATCTATATTTGTATGACATACTCCAAATGATTCCAGTATACAAAGAAATGTGAGAATTTCTATCTAGGTGATCATTAATTCTGAAGGCTTGAGTTAACATTTATATATTAAAGAATCCCACTTATTTCTAAGTTAAACAACCCCACTGGTCCTTACATTTATTCTTGGATATCACACTCAACTCTCCAAATCCAAATTTAACTTCAGCTGGAAACAACTGTGGTTGCAATGAGGGACTAATTAGAGAAAAAAAAAATCTGAATGAATCAAATCTTCTCAGGATGCAAACAAACATGTTTATAGAGTAAAAACACATTTTCATTGTTTAGGTTTTGAAGTTGAATATAAAAGTATGTTGTTAAAAAACATTGCATGGTCAGATTAACTATTACTCTCTGTATGTGAGTATCTGGGACAATGGATGAGTTAATATAATCTGAGCCATACTGACAGCACTATGTCAAGTGGATTGGACACTTAGGTATATGCATGAATTATATTTATAAATGGATGGTATAGTTACTTTTAAAGGTAAAACTCAGAGATTATGAATATGCATGATGTACTTATATTTTTGATAAAGATAGGTCAGATTAAACAAGTTTTAGAGCTATCAAAAACTATCAGCTATTTCCTCTAACCTCATATTTATCCTTACAAACATAACTGGTTTAATAACCTCCCCCCCCAGGAAAGAGAGGTGCTAATAGCTAGAAAACATTCCTGAGGAATTCAGGGAGGATTTGTAAATGCACTGAGCCTTGAAATATCTATATCAGAAAAACAGTGAAAGCAGAGGATTCTATGGCAGGTACAGAATGGCTGTACACAAATTACAGATCATTATTGATCTATTTCTTTTGAACTCATATTGAATTTTAGGTACTTCCAATATCTGTAACTTTCAGCTTATGAAAGTTTCTGTTTGATCAAACTACATTTGTGGCCAAAATATACAGAGAACATAAAATGGAACAAGCGGTACTGAATTAAACAAATAGTATCTTAAATATTCTGAAAAATAACCTATAGGGAAAAAATTCTCATAAAGAATAAGCCTTGAGTTTTAGTCTGCTTATATACTATAATATTTTCAGACCAGTAGTTAATGATGTTTCATAAAGCTAACATACACATATTTCATATGGTATATGTCACTGAAGCTAGAATAGATTCCAGATGTTTTAGGGTCATTTAAGAGCAATATTATTTCTCATAAGCAGAAAACTTGCAACTAAAATCCAGGTATGAATAATAAAAAATAACTATCTTTGCAACTCCCAAATGAGAATTTAAAACAATGTATAAAAAGATCTTTCATCATAAAATAAACTTAATGTTTGTCTATATCAGAATTTTATTACCTCTATAAAAATAGCATTATTATATTTTAATAGTTGCTTAATATTAATTATCAGAATTTTGCAATGGAGCCCTGTTGCTGAAGTAGCCATTCTGGTAGGACAATTAAATAACCAAAAGGTAAATTTTTTGAGGATTGTTGCTATGTTTTAGAAGTAGAATTGGGCAATCAATTTATGAGTCAAAGGTTAGTTTTTTATAGGTTTCCCAAAGTTTGTCTCATGAGACAGTGTTATTAATACTGGCATATCATAAAGTTCATGTTCTGCGAAGTACACTTCAGGAAATTTGGGCCCAGTGATACAAAAGTTTGGGCTAAGGCTAAGAATTAAGAGTAGAGATACGGAAAAGATTAAGGATAGAGAGCATTTTTCTTTAACATTTGTCAACTCTGGGAAATTCAGCCATAGCCAGAATGAAGATCTGGATTTCTAGAATTTGAATAATCCTCTGGTTTGTCTTTTTATGTAGATTAAAATAGACTCCATGCTGAGTTACTTTTGCTATTTTCTTTTTTCTTCCTTCTTCCCTTTCTCTGTCCTTTCTTGTCTCTTTCATTTACTCTCCTTCTTCCTTTGCAAGATTTCATTCAAGATTTTATAGAAAAACAAAAAGAGATTTCACTTCTCATTGTGGTTCTGACAAAGATGTGATTGCTGGATGACCTTTGTCAAGCTTTTTCACCTCTTTGGGTCTATAAAGGTGTGAAATCAATTTTTTTGAAAGTCCTATCATAGATTCAACATTCCATGACTGGTGGTTTTCTCCTTCACTTTGCAACCTGGTTATTATGAAAAGCCATAGCCTTGACTGTGACACTTCATCAGAGGCTCTTAGTAGATAGACAAGCAGGGTTGTAGACAGACAAGCAGGATTGTCCACAAAGGGCTCCAGGAGCACTTCCTTTGCCAGTGTGCTTTGAGACTGGGGGCCCTCCCTCCCTCCTGCTGGAGAGCCACAGCTGAGTCCAACTTCCCATACATAGGCTTAAAGTCTTTGCATCAGATATTCTTAGTAATATAAGAATATAGTAATATGCTTAATCAGATATTCTTAGTATTTAAAGATTTGACATCCTAGTTCAGGCTACTGATGTCAAAATACATATTGTTTTTGTCCTGCTTCTTTCAAGGACTTTCTCAAGCTTGCCCTATAAAAATAAAAGTGGGAGAGGTCTCTCTGCTGGAAAAGAGCCCTGCAGAGTGTCCAGCCCTATGATGTTTCCAGTCTTCCTGTAGGTCAAGCATGTGCCTCCACGGGGTCTAGAGAATAAGGATCCTGGGCATCTGCAAGCCCTTTTGCCCACAAGTTCTAGTCTGTGATGGGTGAAGTTAGCTTTGGTTCCGTTAAGCATTTAAGTGGCATTCTTATCATCCGAGTTTATTTCTAAACATGCTTATTTAATTTCTATCACAATTACTTGATAATTGCCCAAGTTTGATTGAAATTATTCCTAACCATACTATTTTTAAGTTAGAATAGTTAACTTGGACTCATTGAAAGGTTATGTACTTCTCAGATTTGGTCCTAATAACATTTAAAATGGCAGGACATTTGATATTTTTTACTGTCCAAATTAACGCAATCTCTTTCCATCTTCCTCTGCCCTTAACTGCTCCAACTGTATCATCTACCTTGTCTTTTCACCGTCCTTAAATAGGTTTATTGATTTTTTTACTCCTTTTAGACTAAGTCTTTGGTGATAAGAATAGACATTTAAAATAATTCTTATAGTGACAGGTCATTCCTGGCAAAAACTTAAGTCTTTGTCTCCCTTTGACCATGGGGCCTAATATCTAAGAAAAATAAGCTACCACCAAAATTGATTATACCTCTACATAACAGGTATCAGAAGATACCCATTTATCTCAAGACACACAACCATAAGAATACTTTTGTATGGGTACACATATGGGATCAAAATACTATACTTTTTCTATTTGTAAAGGTAATCCTAGTCTTGTTGATACTATGAACAATTTCATTTCTCCAATTCAAATGAAGCAAGTGAGATTAAAAAATAAATGCCTTCAATATTTTAAGAATTTAACTGGCATCAACTGCACAGGTATGATTGCATAGGTCTTAAAAACCAATATCTGTTAAACTGTTATACAGCAATTTGTACACTTTGACCATAGAAAGGTCTATCTAAGGAAAGATACAATTTTAAACTCATGGACATAAATAGTATAAAAATTAAAGATGGGAATTTGAATAGAGATTGATTACTCCCTATGGTGGTAGGAGTTGAGTATGTCTTTAAGGAGAGAGAATTAGAATTGTTCTGAAATGAAAAGGGGTTTGGTCAAGTGAAATTGAGTTTAAAGGTAAGGAGGAAGTTTGTTATTCCTGTCATAAGAAACAATTCAATTGATAGAATTGTAATTAGTGATGAGTAATAATGTCAAGTAAATTTAAAAGATAAAAGTTTGGCATCAGATTTTGGAATATCTTGAATACCAGGATAGGAAATGAGTAGGGAAAGGAAGCGAAGTCTTTGAACATCTTTGGGCTGGATAGTACCATAATCTCTACAGCATTTCAAAAATAGTAAAAGTTCCTCTCAATGCTTGAAAGGAATACGATAGAGTAAGGATGAGTAGCAGAGAGAAGATTCAGAGGCTCTTTTAATTACTCAGATAGAAAGGACTGAAGTGCAGTGTCAGTCAGTGAGTACAGGAAGGAGACATGGCATCCACAGAAGTGACACATATAGAATCTAAAGAAACTGACAACTAAGCATTTACGGGGTGAAGCAAGGTAATAATCTAGATTATAGAACTTGATCTAGTAATTGTATTAAACTTATCAATAAAAGAAACTCTATCAATTCCCCCCAACACACAGATATATCACTATCATCACACGCCCCCACCATACACACAAAGGGCTCCTCCTACATCTCAATAAAGGGCAACCCCATTCTTTCCTCTATTCAGACCTAAAGCTTTGTAGATGTTCTAGGCTCCTCTCTTTTTCTCTCACCATGAAGCCTATCAGTATAAACTGTCATCTCTATCTTAAAAACACATCAAGAATTTGCCTGTTTTAGTGCCATATGGTCAAGAGCATCATCCTTTCTCACCTGTCCAATGGATGATAACTTCCTAACTGGTCTTCTTGATTCCTTTCTGTTCCTCTTTGGTTTCTTGATCTTATAATAGGCAGAGTGAACCTTGTGTAGACTTTTCATGACTTCCTGTCATACCACAGATTGGGTCACAGTCCAAATCCTACAAAGTCCCTACATGACACTCCCTGCTTCACACTTCTGACTTTATGCCCCACTACACTTTCCTTTCCCCTCTCCAGCTATATTGCACCTCTGGCCTTCTTATTGTTTAAATAAGACAAGTACCCTATTGTCTCAGGACATTTGCATTTGCTGTTTCATTTGCCAGTTATAATTTGCCTCTAGATAATCACATTGTTAGCACCCTTAAGGCCATTTTCCTAAGGAGGACTTTCCTGATCTTCTTATTAAAAATGGAAAACTTCCACTGCCTCATCACTCCCTAAGTCTCATAGTCACTGTATTTTTCTTTGTTTCTCTTATTATTCTCTAATATATGCATGCTTCAATTTATTTCTTTAATTATTTTTCTAAGTCTTACCACTAGAGTGGACAGGAACTTTGTGCTGTTCATGCTATATTCTCAGCACCCAGGAGTCTCTGAAACATAGTAGAATATCAATAAATATTTGTTCAGAAAACAAATGAGAGTTAAAGTGTATAACCAAGCAACTGAAAAAATACAGAGGAAAAACATTAAGGCAGGCTTTCAAGAAAATATGTTAACAGTATTTTTCATTCATATATTATTTTACACTATGGAAGAATATTTTTTAAAACTGCTTACATTTACTTTTATCAAAGCCCCATCTTAGAAATGAGAAAGCTGAGGCACACTGCTTATCAGATCTGAAGGGGGGGTTGGTTAGAAAGGAAAATTCAGATAAAATAGCAAAATAATGGAAAGCTAAATGAATAAACTTATGTATTGCCAGCTATTTCTTTGAACAAACACATATTGCTGTGAAATGACCAAAAATGAACACTCTCTCCATCTAGTCTAGATCTACTAATAAATGTGTGACTATGAACAAATTATGCAATCTTGTCCAACATCTCACCTCCCTCTCAAGTATGTTTGGATGAGAGATGAGATCACATTGCATGAACAACAAACTCATTAACAAGAAAAGATGTCTATTAATTGCTTAATTGCAATGTTCAAAGACAAACATGTAGGCAAATCTTGGCCTTGTACACAATTATAATGTAAGAGAAAATACTGATGCAAGAAGTAGGTTGACAGGAAGACATCAGAATAAAATCATCAAACTGATTAATGAAAGATCAGTGAAGTCTTAATGCCTACAGGCAGCAAGGCAAAACATTTTTCATTTCTTATCAGTTTGTGTTGGCTTTTAGGAGTGAGACGGCTTGGCAGTACATTTGTGGGGGGAGATCATTTGTTGTTGTGACAAAGATGGGAAAAAATCTGATGTGAAATGAGCCAGAGAAAGAAACTGAACAGGTGAGCAGAGAGGAGTGAAAGCAATGAAGGAATGTGTACCATACGCAGAAAACAGCTTTTCAAAAGTAAGAATATATAATGAAAAACAAGACAATGCAAAGTGGATGGAATCATTAAAAGAAGAGACAGAAGGGATAAGACAAGGTTAGCCTCCAGACTTGAATACTTTTTAGGGAACATTTAATCTGACAATTTTACAGGCCCCCTTTTCTCTGGCAGCAGAGAGAATGACAACCATTCTTTCTGGAACTTCATCCTTAGAAAACAAACAGAAACAAAACAAAAACTCATTTCATACACCCTAAAGCTTTTACTTCCTCTGTTATAAGGTCCATAAAACATACATGTTTTTCCTTAGATGTGTAGAATTATTTTTCAGAAGATATTTGCTCTCTACTAATGTTAGATTCTGTTTTGGAGATCTGTATTAACATCTTATAGGGAAACATTACTCATTTAAGTTAGCTATCATGTAATTATCAAAAAGGAAGAGTACTTCAATGTTGACCTTTTCATTTACCTATGCTATGATTTCATACATTGTACCATAAATAAAAGAATAGAAGTAAGAGTTCGGTGGTGTCCTAAGGAACACAAATAACTTCTAAAGGTCATTTTGAATTTCTTTTACTCCTATATTATCACTGAAATTTTAAACATCTGTACCAATCAGCACTACTTTGGAGATAAATTTTTTGTTTTTCTTTTTTTGTTCTTCTTAAACATACTATTCAGGCTTTTTTAAGACAAAAGATCAAATTTTACTGTAACGTGCTTCCTGTTCATATGAAACATACCTTCCTGATAAATATGTGGAACTCACTGAACAGCCTGGAATCTCTGCCTTTTTGCCTCTAATCTTCATAATACACTGGTTTATTTTTTAAATTGAGAATAATAGATGGAAAATCTTTTCATCTTATTAATGAAAAGAAGTGTTTGATCCAGCAGGCATTAGAGTTCAAATGCACAGATAAAAGATAAAACAGTAGATTATTGAAGAGAAGTTCTTGCGCTGTGTATTCAGAGTAAGAAAAGACATGAAAAGGATGTAATATCAGAAGATCAAGCATCAGGAATACACAAAGATTACAAGATATAATGATTTAGCCGCTTATCTGTAAATGTAATGGATGTTATTCTTTCATATATAACACTTCATTGTAGATGTCCAATTTTCAAAAGATATGTCAGAATATATTGTCTCAAAGCTAGGAAGAAATAATATTGGATAACTATTAACATAGAACAAATAGTGGGACATATTTTCAACTCCATTTCTGATCCTTTAAGAAGCAATGAACTAGAGACAGTATAATACATCATGAAATTGTGGTATGTAAAATTATGTTCTCACATTTTCACATACAGCACCATGCATGGCAGTTTTCATGGTTTGAAAGAAAGTGTCACAGTTGACCAAACCCAAGCAAGAAAGGCTGACATATCCTTTCAATATAGGTCATTCCAGCCCAGGAGAAGAAATAGCCAAGTGTGGCTCCAGAGAAAACTGGAGCTCTTATGTATTTTATATTTAGATACGTGGTTTTCAAAGGGTAAGACAAGGATCCATGAATGGGTCTCCTTGCTTACTGGTCTCTTCTAATGTTGATTCTTATTTTAGAAAACAATTTTTTTAAGTTGAAACATTCATCTCATCATAGTTCTTCTTACTGGCTACACATTAAAAGCAGCAGCCAACTTTTCATGTTGGTATGCATAATGAAAAACAAAAAAACCCTAAAATAAAATAGGATTCAGTGATTTTTGATATATATATATATATTCTGATATGTTTTATTTCATTTCATCCAGAGAAATCAAAGTCCCAGAGATTATCTCCAACAATATTGTTGCCAGACAATTATAGAAACAGAAAAAAGTCAATTTTCCTGTGTAAAATATACTCTATTTTCTGATCATCAAGGCCAGCAAAATATTACCTAAAATATCACTTCAAAAAGGTATTATGAAGGTATAATATCATTGCATAGAGGTACCTATTTTGTTAAAATATCAAATCGCTTGCCAATATATAATCTAATCGTGGATTAACTGCCTTGTGCAGATTTCATATCATGGGTATTCCTTGTACACTAATGCATTGACACTGCCATATTTCATGACTTTCATGGGTTTAGTTGCATAAAGAGATCACTTTAAGAATATTTATGATTATTCATGGGCCCTCTGGAGGCAGAAATTTTGGAACTGACAGAAGAATAAGATACAAGGAGGTAGCTTAGAATTATGAAAAAAGAAAAAGGGGAAGAGGAGTAAGAATGAACAGTTTTTAAAACTAAACTATTAGCCTGAGCCATTCAGAATATTATTTGGCTTGGAGGTGCTCTTTCTTTTAAAAATTTTAGCTTCTTTATAATAAAAGAGGATAAAGGAACAGAAAGAAAACTCAAACTATCTCAAAGGACTTCTAAATCTTTTCATTTTGGAAAAGAAAAAGAAAAAGTTTTTAAGATGATTTCCATTAAATCTTTGCTCAAATTCAACTTCTCAATGAGTCTTACTATGACTAGTCTATCTAAAATTGCAACTCCCAGTGCAAACTTTTCCCTGACCACACCTTTATTTTCTGACATTTATCCCCTTCTTACCTATTATGTAAATACCTTAAATTATTGTGTGTATGTGTTGTATTTGTGTTGTTTATTTTCTGTATGACTCTACTAGAATGTGAACCCTGCGAGGACAGCGGTCTTGTTCTTTACGTTGACTTATATATCCAGTGCTTAGAACTATGCCCAGCACATAGGACATAGTCAATAAACACTTGCTGAAGGAATTAATAAAAGCACATAAAATGCTTTCTTAGCAAATATCTTATTTTCAGTATTGGCAACATCAACAGCCACCTGCTGTTTATTTAAGGGTTAAGGTGATGCTACAAACACAAATCATTTATAAATTTTTCTGAGCTCTTCTTAAGGCTGTCTGCATAACTGATACAACATCTGGCTTTTTGGAAAGACAATTTCTGCTTGAAGTGTTTGAAGCGATGGAAGCACAGACCATCTGACTGAGGCTGAAGATGTGGCCTTTTTCAGCACACCTAATTATTTCTTCATTTCTGTTTTATTTTCAATATTGTAAACTTTATGGGCTCTCTGTTGGCTGGATGATATCACTATGCAATAGCTCAAATATTTTTTTGATGAGCTGCTATATGAAAATTCAGTTCTGGCAAGTGAAAGATAAGATTTAGTAGTGTCAGCATATAATGGTCATAATATGAAAGTTCATTGTGAAAATGTAGGATTCAGTGACTGTGGCCTGCCATCTAGTTATGCTGCTACTGGATGGCTATTAGTGAGATAAAATCTATATTTTTTGTTGTCATTTTACTTATTTATTTATTTATTTACTTACCTCTTTTTATTTATTAGTGTAGTTGATTTACAATGTTGTTAGTTTTAGGAGTACAGCAAAGTGATTCAGTTATACATGTATATCTATATCATCTATATCTATATCTAAATTTTCATATTCTTTTCCCTTGATTATCTATTTTATATAGAGTAGCGTATCTATGTTAATCCCAAACTTCTATTTTATCCCTCCCCCCTCTTTCCGTGTTGGTAACCAGCAGTTTGTTTTTTATGTCTGTGGGTCTATTTGTTTTATATGTAAGTTTATTTGTATGAATGTTTTTTAGATTCCACATATAAGTGATATCATATGATATTTGTCTTTTTCCGTCTGGCTTACTTGACTTAGTATGATAATCTCTAGTTCCATTCATGTTGCTGCAAATGGTATTATTTCATTCTTTTTTATGACTGAATAATATTCCATTCTGTGTGTGTGTGTGTGTGTGTGTGTGTGTGTGTATACACACACATATATGTATATACATACATACATCTTTTTTAAAAATGTTTATTTTGTGTTAGTTTCAGGTGTACAGCAAAATGATTCTGCTATATATACATGTATCTATTCTTTTCCAAATTCTTTTCCCATTTAAGTCATTACAGAATATTGAGCAGGGTTCCCTGTGCTATACAATAGGTCCTTTTTGGTTATCTATTTTAAATATAGTAGTAGGTATATATCAATCCCAAACTCCCAGTTTAACCCCCCCCCCCCCGCACCTTTCCCCTTTGGTAACCATAAGTTTGTTTTCTAAGTCTGTTTCTGTTTTGTAAATAAGTTCATTTATGTCATTTTTTTAGATTCCACATATAAACGACATCATATGGTATTTGTCTTTCTTTGTCTGATTTACTTCATTTAGTATGATTATCCCCAGGTCCATCAACCATATTGCTGCAAATGGCACTATTTCATTCTTCTTTGTGGCTGAGTAATATTCTATTGTACACACACACACATCTTCTTTATCCACTCATCTGTTGATGAATGTAGATTTCTGTTGCTTCCATATCTTGACTATTGTAAATAGTTTTGTGATGAACATTGGGGTGCATTTAGCTTTTAAAATTATGGTGTTTTTTTGCTGGCATTTTGCTATGATATTTCAAATTTTTATCCAGCCCTGGAAAGTATGGAATCCAGCAGTTCCACTGAGGCAAACTTTCCGAAAGAGGCTTAACTGGCAGTGAGAGAGGAAGCAATGACAGCTCCTCATCTCTTTTATAAAGGCAAAGCTCAGCAGCTTAAGTTAACTAGAGGGTAGCTCTAAACTAAGTGTGCAAAGCAGCACTCAGTCTTATTCAGAGATATGCAGGAAACAATTGTTTGGATACTTACCACGTGAGTGCTGATATCTTCAAAAAATAGTCACGGAAATCTTTTCCCAATTTTTACAATAATGGTATCATTTTCCCCATAGTATAGATGAGCAAGTAGAAGCTTAGTTAGAGAATTAGAATTTTGAGAGGATCCAGATATTGAATACATGGTATATAGAGGACTTAACTTCACATGGATGTGACTACAATACCCATGCCCTTTGCATAGTATCCAATTGCATTCAGCCAAAAATATACAATAAACACCTACATTAATCATTCATGCAAGTCATTAAATATATGTAATTATCTTAATATTAGGATTTTTTGTATAGAAATATGAAAATGTCTTTTAAGCTGATGCTATTGATGCAATTTATATTTCTTTAACTGTTCAGATATTTTTATTGCTAAATATGTTCTTAAAATATAGTAAGCTGCAATGTATAAAATTGGATAGCATTAAACAAAACAATCTTACTTATGAATACTAATGGAAAGGGAGTTTTTATGTAAGCCTTCATGCTTTTTCTTCTCTAACTATATCACAAAGAGTAATGAAATTCATTACCCTTTTGATTCATTTTTTTCCCCTAATTATTGAAAGAAGGTCATATACAACAGTCATGTGATTTATCCTGGCTTTGTGTGTCTCCCCTTGAATACATTCTTCTGTCCCTTGTACATGTGTAAGTTACAACAGTCTCTGCATTGCTTCTCCATTCACAAGTGAAGTTTGATTTTCCTAGTTTCCTTTTGGCTGCTCCCCTCTAAATGCCCCAGCGTGTGTGTTCAAGATTCCAGCTTGCAAACATATGTTTGTCAGCAGAATCAGGATTTTCAGAGGTTGCTTTTCAGGAAGACAGACAGCTAACCTTATCGTATTTTAGGTTATTAACAGGGTGTTATACACCGTTTCTTGTGTTTTAATTAAAATATATTAATAAATTAAGTAAACTCAAAATTCATAAAAGAGGCTATCATCCTCCTAGAACCAGTTCACTAAGGAAATGACAATATATATGCAGCACATTAATTTTAAATCCTATTTAACTTGTCTTCCTAATTCACCCTGATCATACATGTCGCCTTTTATTAGGATGTTCTCTTCCGACTCACCTGGAATTCAGGTTGTCAGTCAGAAAGGCTTGCTGATGTTTTTCCTCAGCCTTCAGACTCCTGGCAACAAAGGCTTTCTGGAATTGCTTATCTCACAGCAATCAGCCATTACCCCCTTAGCAAGGGTGATTCATTTCCGTGACAATTTCCCAGCTCTTGAAAGCTGTAATCTGTCTTTTCTAGCACTCTGGATCAGCTATGCCCCAAGAGTTCCTGCATCCTTTCATCCCTTTTCCCTCAGGGATGAAGAATGAGAACGGAACTAGACAGGCTTCCCTACGCTGGTGGCTTATAGAATCCCCTGCCCACCATGATTAGAACTCTCAAGTTCTTAAAGGTTTCTTGGTCAATTTGCTCTCCTAAAAATCCAATTTTTTTTAGGAGAAAAGTGTTTAGCTTCCTGCTTCCAACAGCTATAAACTTAAACTCTTATTTAAAAGAAAAGTGTAACTAACTATGCTATTTTTATCAGAAGTTAAAGCAGCTCATCTACTTTGCAATAGTTTTCAGAAGTGTTTTGGAGAAAGTTTTAAATCCTTGATAAAGAACAAAACATTATAACTAATACATTAAAAAGAAGCATTTAAAAATGTAACATAAATGTGGTTCATGGCACTTTGATCTCTAATCACATAAAGAGCTTTTATGTTGAAACTTCACATTAACTGATTTAAATTGAGGGGGTCCTCCTTACTCAGGATATATTTTTCTATGTCTATGTTAAATTTATCCAAACTCTGTATTATATGATTCACACTGTGGGTACACTTTAATCATATAACATCACATATTTATTCTCTCACTTGATCCCCGAACTTTTAAATTTATACTTCAATAAAGAATCAGAAAGTCTGGAACTTTCCTGGTGGTGCAGTGGTTAAGAATCCACCTGCCAATGCATGGGATATGGGTTCCACCCCTGCTCCAGGAAGATCCCACATGTTGCAGAGCAACTAAGCCCATGCACCACAACTACTGAACCTGCTCTCTAGAGCCTCTGAGCCACAACTATTGAGCCCATGTGCCTAAAGTCCATGCTCCACAACAAGAGAAGCCACAGCAATGAGAAGCCTTGGCACCACAATGAAGAGTAGCCTCCTCTTGCCATACCTAGAGAAAACCCATGCGCAGTAACAAAGACCCAACACAGCCAATTAATTAATTAATTTATTTATTTATATATATAAAAAAGAATCAGAAAGTCTGTATAGAAGAGAGTTAGCAGTTCTCAGAGCTCCAAGTACGAACCTCTTCACCTGGGTGGATTTTTGGCTTTTCTCCGAGCATGGCCCCCAAACACCAGTCTACCCTTCCACCCCAAGCGAAGAAACCGAAGAAACCGAGACTGGCTCCTGCCTCCGGGTCAGAGGCAACGTCTGCTTCTCCGAACTTGCCAAAGGAAGAAAAAAAAAAAAAAAAAAAACAGCAAGAAGCAATTGAACATATTGATGAAGTACAAAATGAAATAGACAGACTTAATGAACAAGCCAGTGAGGAGATTTTGAAAGTAGAACAGAAATATAACAAACTCCACCAACCATATTTTCAGAAGAGGTCGGAATTGATCACCAAAATCCCAAATTTTTGGGTAACAACATTTGTTAACCATCCACAAATGTCTGCACTGCTTGGGGAGGAGGATGAAGAGGCGCTGCATTATTTGACAAGAGTTGAAGTGACAGAATTTGAAGATATTAAATCAGGTTACAGAATAGATTTTTATTTTGATGAAAACCCTTACTTCGAAAATAAAGTTCTCGCCAAAGAATTTCATCTGAGTGAGAGTGGTGATCCATCTTCAAAGTCCACTGAAATCAAATGGAAATCCGGAAAGGATTTGACGAAACGTTCAAGTCAAACACAGAATAAAGCCAGCAGGAAGAGACAGCATGAGGAACCAGAAAGCTTCTTCACCTGGTTTACTGATCATTCTGATGCAGGTGCAGATGAGTTAGGAGAGGTCATCAAAGGTGATATTTGGCCAAATCCATTATAGTACTACTTGGTTCCGGACATGGATGATGAGGAAGGGGAAGGAGAAGAAGATGATGATGATGATGAAGAGGAAGAAGGACTGGAAGATACTGATGAAGAAGGGGATGAGGATGAAGGTGAAGAAGATGAAGATGATGATGAGGGAGAGGAAGGAGAGGAAGATGAAGGAGAAGATGACTAATGGAACACTGATGGATTCCAACCTTCCTTTTTTAATTTTCTCCAATCCCTGGGAGCAAGTTGCAGTCTTTTTTTTTTTTTTTCCTCCTCTTGTGCTCAGTCTCCCTGTTTTTGAGGTCTCTTTTCTCTTTATACCATGGTTCACAACTTATTTTGGGGGGAAATACCTTGAGCAGAATTCAGTGGGAAAAGAATATCTACCCCTTTCTGTTCCAAATTAATTTTTATCCCTTCCTGTCTCAACAAAAACTTTATGGAATCAACACCACCATGCTCTGTGGGAAAAAAGAAAAACCTTCTGCTCTCTTAGCTCTGCTGGAAGCTGGAGGGTGCTAGGCCCCTGTGTAGCAGTGCATAGAATTCTAGCTTTTTTCCTCCTTTCTCTATATTGGGCTCAGAGATTACACTGTGTCTCTATGTGACTATGGACAGTTAGCATTTACCAACATGTATCTGTCTACTTTCTCTTGTTTAAAAAAAGAAAAAAAAAAACTTAAAAAAATGGGGTTATAGAAGGTCAGCAAAGGGTGGGTTTGAGATGTTTGGGTGGGTTAAGTGAGCATTTTGACAACATGGCTTCTCCTTTGGCATGTTTAATTGTGATGTTTAACGGACATCCTTGCAGTTTAAGATGACACTTTTAAAATAGAATTCTCTCCTAATGATGACTTGAGCCCTGCCACTCGATGGGAGAATCAGCAGAACCTGTAGGATCTTATTTGCAATTGACATTCTCTATTGTAATTTTGTTCCTGTTTATTTTAAAATTTTTCTTTTTGTTTCACTGGAAAGGAAAGATGATGCTCAGTTTTAAACGTTAAAAGTGTACAAGTTGCTTTGTTACAATAAAACTAAATGTGTACACACACACACAAAAAAGAAGAGAGTTAGCAGTGGCATCCAGATTGGAAGGACAAACAAAGGGGGGATGACTGTCAAATGGTTTGGCTGCCATGACAATACTCATCAGATCTTCTACATAAATGTCCTTCAACCTCAGCTGCTGCCTTATGAGATGCAGAACCCGTTCTCATGGAAATTATGATTCTCACAGCTGCTCCTAATCAATGACCGAGCATGACAAGTACTAAGACAGGCCATTCCTGGCAAACACTCCTCTAAGTGGGGAAATTGGCTCAAGGACTGCCTGATACCTTTACTAGAATTTTCTTAAAACCATGCTTCACTTCCTTTCTTTCTTCTCTTCTTTAAAGGGTCAGACCTCCAGCCTCATCTAAAGGTTCTCCCAGACTTGTCCCATTCTATTCCCTCTTCCCCAAACAAATGTCACGCACATCTAATTTCCTATCAATACTTACATCTTAGACAACCTAGACCAACACAAGTGACAGATTTTGCAGTTGTGTTAATGTGGCACTTCATTTGAGATTGAGAAACTGTCATTTATCTGTGTCAAGAATGGGGGAGGGCGGTCTGGCTCTCTTTCCACCCCTGGCAACTCCAAGGGCATCCTCCATGAAAACAACTTCGTGCCTTGACCATTTCATTTTTGCTGTCTTGGCTTTTGCAAACCTGACGTATCTTCTTTGAAATGTTACACTTGTCTGTAGGCAGCATTTCACGTGTGAATTCAGCACAGCCTGTACCCAAATGAGAGGTTATTTTCTCTTTCATTTACAACACCCTTGCTTAAAAGGTATGATTTGACCATACAAATCTTACACTTGTTTGCCTTGACATTTAATTCTTTTGTAAGAACTCTTAGTCTGCCACTGATATAAAAGGTTTTGGAAAGTGTATATTGCTGATTAACTATGATTAGGATTACTTGAGCTGTGTGAAAAGTAATTCTACCTCACGATGCATTTTCTTGAATGTAAAACAGTATTTTAAGATAAGGGAAAATTATTTTTAGATATCTGTAGCTAAATGTTTATGTGTTTGTAGTTTTACCTACATATATGTGGATATGCTGCAAGCTTAATATTTACATACAACTCATGGCCAATATAACTTTAATTATTATAAGGTAGTAAACACATAAAAAACTGATGGGAGCACAAGAGAAATGGCAGCCCCATGGCATTTTAAATCTTTCACAGTCCAAATAGCAAAATTTAAGTAATGCTACGGGTTGAGCAGCACAAAGATGTAGAGGTAACTTCCTACCCTAAACAGCAAATATATTTATTTGAAAAAATATGTCCTTAATTGATTTAAAATGGGAATATCAACACATTTGTTTTCTACATTAAAATTCCGTAAAAAAAAAAAAAAAAAAAAAGTAGGGAATTAAAAACACTCCCTCCAAAATAAATCTTAAATTCATATGTAAGAAAAAGAAATGGCTAAGATGACTCAAAACATATTTAATGAAGAATAAGTGAGTAATTCATTTATAATGAATATGTATTAAAACTTTTAATAATTTAGATAGCGTGTAGATGACATCAAGAGTAAAGAAGACTGTATCAGCTATTAAAACACTATCAACTGAGTGAAAACTATTCATGGTACTGGAGGAAAGTGATCAAAACAATAGATGAAAAACTAGAGAAATAGGGCCAAACATTCCTAGATATTTAATATAAGTAGTAAATACGCAACTCAATTTTAGGAAAAAGAAGCTAATTCATAATAGTGTTAGGATGACAGGTTAGAAATTAAGGGAAAATGATATTTAACACATTTTTAGAAAAAAAAATCCAGGGTGGATTTAAACATACATCTTTTTAAAATGATAGATTTTTAAGCATGACTCTAAATGCAAAAGGAAACAGATTGAGCTTTTTAACAGTATATATTTTAAAATAAAAATTAGAAAGAGAAGGAGAGAAGGAGGCAGGTAAGATGCTATAAACATATTTCAGGTAATTGGGGAAAAATAGACTTTCTTTTTTTGGCAGGCAAGGGATTAATAATTTTATAGTTAAACACACACACAACACAAATCAACACACACACACCCCCAATACGCTAATAGAAAAATGAACAAAGAACAGAAATGATGCTTCAAAAAATTGTTACTTTAAACAAAATAGTTGAAGATAAGTGCCTCGTATGTTACAGAAATTGTTCTAGTTACTGGAGGTAAAAATTGAAGAAAACAAACTTTCCACCACTGGATCTTACATTCAAATAAGGAAATCACATAATAGAAAATTGGCCAATAAAATCCAGGCCAAATAATTCAATCATTTATAATAATAGATGACATATTTTGAATGACCTTCTGTTTATTTTTTATCAGATAGTAAATGATAAAATTTTCTGATTACAGCTAGTGTTTTTTGTTTTGTGCGAGAACTTATTCTCATGCATTATTGGTGTGAGTTTTTACTAGAGTTAACTTTCTGAAGGGCAATTCAAAAAGCTTACAAAATTGTGTAACATTAAGTCAGGCAATATCATCTATAGGGTCAGAACCTGAGAAAACATTCAAACATGCTCTCCAATCGATATGAAAAAAACTACACAATTTTTTTTAAAGATACAAAATTACAAACAATCTAAGTGTCCTGAAGTATACCCTTGATTTGAAATGAATGCAATAGGTATTTTTTTTTTTTAATTAGGAGATGGTACCAATATATTTTAAGCAAAAATAATAAAAAAAAGATTTCAGTGCTAAACATTCTGTGATCTCATTTTAATATGAATGCATGTATACACATAATATGTGCATTTTAAAGCCTGATGTATTTGGAGTGATTTGTTAGCCATTTTTCTTTGCACATCTATATTGTCTAATAGTCCTATAGCTGTCATGCTTTGCTTTTTTAACAGAATCCTAAAGGTTCTTATAAGAATGGCATTTTATGTTGAGGCAACCTAGTAAAACAATCTAGAGATTAGCATTTGGCTTTCATATGGATTATAAAGCAGTTGGAAGCTTTACTTTTATAGCAATTTTGCCTTTTGAGAGTTCATATTGTTCTCACATTGGAAGCAGCTAAAAGAATGATCTTTCTCTATGTATTTATTTTCTTTGTAAACTGTGGCCTTTAATATTTAGTAGTTTTTTTTAACTTTGTTGCCATGTCAATTGTTAAATTATGTGATGAGAATACCAGTATCTAAGTGCACTAACTACCTTTGTGAATCAGACTTAGTCTTAGCACATTTTAATATAAGGCCACTAAGCTTCAACTAGGAGTACATATTAGTCCGTTTCAGTAAACACAGTAATTGTCTAACAGTTTTCTCTAAAATATTTCCTGGTTATATATTTTTAAGAAAATAACAATTTTTTGAGAACCATCATACTGAGTCTCTCAACAAAATATTTTCAATTTATCCCTATCACACATTTTCATCAATAGTCATCTGTGGGTAAAATGATCCAGTGAGATATTAATTTTCACTATCTTGTAAAAGTCAAATGTAGGTAATGATTCATAGCCTTAGTTACAAATGTGAGTGAATATTGTGGGACTATTAAGAAAATTAGTAATCATATTTAAAAAAAAATCAGTCCTATACATTATGTCACTATATCATTCATAAACAATAGTTTAGTATGAATTTAATCAACACAAAGTTTTGAATTAATGGCATTTACATTATTATAATAATTTAATGGGTGGCCAGATAGAGTAAGGATTGAGCAGTTAAATGCATAATCCAAAAGTACCTATTATTAAAGTACCTCCAGCTTAAAAAGATAACAGGAGTTTGTGGCTAAATTGCATCTCTAAAAATAAATTCAAGGTTAATCCTTGTTCTAAGGGGATTAAAGGCAGGGCAACCTCTTCATGTTGGCACGGTTTTTCTGAACACGTTTGAAGACTTACAACTGGGAATTCTGCCCTAAGTAAACACATTTGCTGTGTGAACATGGACTCTCGGCCTTGGCGGCTTCTGCTCATCTGTAAGGCTGGCGTCATTCCTACTTACAATTTGGTTGGAATTCTGCCTCAGGGCCTAGGTGCCAAATGGCAAGATTTTTAAATAAGACAGTGCATACAATGCAGCCTGCTCTGGGTGGAATATCCCTTACAACTGCATCAAAGTAATAGTATAAAGCTTGGTTTTATCTTTCATCACAACCATTAGGCATGTGTTCAAGAAGACACAATTAGCAGATTAAATATGCTAACATCATATTTCTATCTGTCAGGAAAGTCTGTCATTTTTAGAGATGATTGCGTTGAAAATTACATTATTGTTATTATTATTGCCATTGTTATTATTTTACATTTTATATAGCTAAAGCTTCTACCTAGATGTGTGAAAAACTTTTTTTTTAATTAGGAAATATACAGCAAGAACTGCAAAGATATCATTTGCCCTCCCACCCATAAGAATTTTAAATCTAAGACACATTCAAAGACAGAATGCTTTTAAATCATAATAGAGTATTTAACTGTAAATGAATTTGTTTTAATAATAAGCACACAATAAATACTAAGGAACATTAAGGTTCACATGTAGATAGACTATGTATTCAAAGAAGAACTAAAAGTCAGCACTAATAGAAGAGAGTAATTACCTCAATTTTTAGTTCTGAAACACTATCCATCAGTATAACTTAGATTACAAATTCTTCATTCATTCATTCATTCATTCATTCTCTTATAAAACAAATATGTCAAAGTCATTGATATTACCAACTCAAAAGAAGGACTTTAGTATAAAATTGAAGGACTCACAAGTGTTTTGTGCTAGCATTACACAGAAAATGTTAATCTGTATGTATGTCACCAGACTTTGAACCAAAAAAACAACAAATATATTAATTACTAAAGAGCAAATTACAAGAAATAAGTCATTTTAAATCAAAAGAAGATGGTAAGCTATGCCATATCGCATTAAATATGAAATGGTCACATTTAATGTCCTCGACTAGATGATGGGTATCCCTTGCTTTTCAAAAGTTCGCTTTATGCCACTTTACTTTTATAAAAGGAAGCCCTACATTAGTACCTGTCTCTGATAACAGAAAGAGATTTGAAGAGAATTTTCACTTTTACTATGAAAAAGTGAAAAGTGAAAATTGTTTCACTTTACACCATTTCAGCTTGAGAAAGTTTTCATATAAGCACTCTACTTTCAGAGAGCAGGAGAAACCTATATTGTCACAAGCATTTGATACGATATTAAGCAAATTGTTCATAGTTTTCATATGTGTTCTTATTGGAACCATGAGGACAATAAATAAATATCTTGAAGTTGTCTATCTTGGTAGGAAATGTGATTTAGTTTGGAAATGTTTTCCCTTTCATGTACTGACAACAGATAACAAATCATCCTGATTTTATATTAACCTCATAAAACCGGCTAGTTGGAAAAGCAAATACACTGAAAACAAAGACTTAAATGGGTGTATTTTGGTTTTTGACACCAAATCTATATTGTCTAGCTCATTATTTAGCTTATCAGTGTATAGCTTTCTTTCATCCAGCCAAGGCTTTTCAAGTTATTTTAAAGTGCATTATTTTAAGTTATGTACATGGTGATCAAACTAGTTTAAATGAGAAAAAATTAAAATATGGCTTATAGTACAGGCTCAACAAATATTACCAGAATGAATAAACTAGAATAAACAAAATACCAGTAAAATATTTATTACAAATGTAGCTCAAACAAAGACAACTCTAATTGACTGTAAACCAATGGTGTGAGGAAAGTAAATCACTGTCTGAATTCATATCAAAGCCAAGCATGAACATTTGATAATACAATAAGTGAGGAAAATATACCTAGGTATTCTTTCCCAAAGGTAAATTTTCAAATAAATATCAGGGAAAGTAATTAAGTTAGACAGAAAACATAAATATTTACACTAACTTGAATGTTCTTGTTTGGTCTATAGATATAACTTCCTTTTGAGAACTATATATATATATATATATATATATATATATATATATATATATAAGCAAAGGCATAAGCAAACCTACACAAAATACATAGTACACTGCAGTACGATTTCTAATGTCAAATGGGTTTGGAAACAAGAAAGAGCTTTCAGGTGAAAAATAATAAGAGGGAGGAATAAGCAAAGATACTACTGGTACAGTGCTAGGGAAGCATTTGAACTAAATACTCAGCTACAAAATTATCATCCTTTCTCTCCCTCTTACTCAATTTTCCCCAAAAAGCAAACTTTAGTTGTTCCCTTTTTTCTGTCCCTATGATAACAGGTGGCATCAAACTACATGTGAAAGTTATACACTGAAGATGACTCCATTTTATTCAACTTGGGTTTGGTAGGATGCATACCTCATTGGCAAGGAATAAAGAAGGGGAGCATGTGTTGGGAGAAAAGATAGTTAGTTTCTTTTCAGGCATATTGAGTTTGAAGTGTCTGTGGGACAGCCAATAGCAATGGCTGTTAAGAAATGAGAAAGATAGATCTGAGGAAGAAATATGGATCTGAAGATGCCTTTCCTGGTATGACCCTCTGCCCTCTCCTGTGGTCCCCCTGATTCCCAGCCTTTCCTACTTCTGGGTACAAGAGTACAGACAGCTGTCTTTGCCTAAAAGGCCCTCCTTCCTTTGTCTGCCTGCCAAACTCTGCCTGATTCCAGACAGATCCTTCTTCATCCTAGTCAGAAATAAATGTTTCCCTTTTTCAGCTTCTGAAGCACTGGTTATGTTACCCTGTTCATCACAGTGTGGCCATCATTTGTAACATGATAGTGAACAGGACTGAGTCACTGCTTTGTGTCAGCTTCTGTGCCAGGAACTTGAGAAATAATCTCTAATGACATCCTCAGTAAGGCATCACCATTTCCTTTTTGCACATAAGGACACTAAGATTCCAAAAATATTACAAAACTTCACAAAGTTGATACAACTCATATTTGAGAGCACTGAGGGTAGGACCCAGTTTTCCCAATGCCTTTCAAGATTCCATCCTCTTTTCCTATTCCACTCAAATAAATAAATATCTCCATTGACATCAGGAGATATTTATTTATTTACTTGTTTATTTATTGATCTATATCTTTATTTAGCACAGGCATACCTCATTTTATTGTGCTTTGCTTTGTTGTATTTCACAGATATTGCAATTTTTTACAAATTGAAGATCTGTGGCAATCCTGTGTTAAGCAAGTCCACTGGCACCATTTTTCCAACAGCATTTGCTTCTTTCACATCTCTGTGTCACATTTTGGAAATTTCTGCAATATTTCAAACATTTTCTATTTTTGTTTGTTATGGTGATCTGTGATCAGTGATCTTTGATGTTATTATTGTAATGGTTTTGGGGCATCCATGCAAAATGGCAAATTTAATCCATAAATCTTCTGTGTTTGACTGCTCCACTGACTGGCCTTTCCCTGACTCTCTCCCTCTCCTCAGGCCTCCCTATTTCTTAAAACACAACAATACTGAAATTAGGCCAATTAATGGTTTCTGAGTGTTCAAGAGAAAGGAAGAATTGCATGTTTCTCAATTTAAATCAAAAGCTAGAAATAATTAAGGTTAGTGAGGAAGGCCAAGCCAGGCCAGGCCCAAAGCTAGGCCTCTTATGCCAAGCAGTCAAATTATAAAGGCAAAGGAAAAACTCTTGAAGGAAAGTAACTGTGCTACTCCAGGGAACTCACAAATAATAGGAAAGAAAACCAGGCCTATTGCTGAGATGGAGAAAGTCTGAGTGGTCTGGATAGAAGATCAAACCAGTCACAACATTCCCTTGAGCCAAAGCCTAGTCAAGAGCAAGGCTTCAACTCTCTTCAATTCTCTAAAGGCTGAGAGAGGTGAGCAAACTGTAGAAGAAAAGTCTGAAGCTAGCGGAGGTTAGTTCATGATGTTTGACAGCAGCCAACTCCATAATATAAAAATACAAGGTGAAGCAGCAAATGCTGATGTAGAAGCTGTAGCAAGTTATCCAAAACATCAAGTTAAGATGATTAATGAACGCGGCTACAGTAAACAACTGATTTTCAATGTTCACAAAACAGGCTTCTATTGGAAGAAAATGTCATCTAGGATTTTAATAGCTGGAGAGGAAAAGTCAATGCCTGGCTTCAAAGCATCAAAGAACAGGCTGACTCCCTTACTAGGTGTCATTGCAGCTAGAGACTTTAAGTTGAAGCCAATTCCCAAAACCCTCGAACCTTTAAGAATTATGCTAAATCTATTCTGCCTGTGCTCTAAAAATGGAACAACAATACTTAGATGACAGCACATCTTATAATGTGGTTTACTGACTATTTTCAGCCCACTGTTGAGACCTACTGGTTAGAAAAAAAGACTTCTTGCAAAGTATTGCTGCTCATAGGCAATGCATTTGGCCACTCAAGAGCTCTGATGGAGATGTACAGTGAGACGGATGTTTCTATACCTGCTAACTCACATCTATCCTATAGCCCATGGATCAAGGAGTAATGTTGATTTTCAGGACTTATTTATCAAGAAATGCATTTTGTAAGACTATAGCTGCCATAGAAAGAGATTCCTCAGATGGATATGGGTAAAGTCAATTGAAAACCTTCTGGAAATAATCTTAATTATAGATACCATTAATAATGTCTGTGATTCATGGGAAGAGCTCAAAATATCAACATTAACAGGAGTTTGGAAGTTGATTCTAGCCCACATGGATGACTTTGAGGGGTTCAAGACTTCAGCGGAGGAAGTAACTGCAGATGTGGTGGAAATAGCAAGAGAACTAGAATTAGAAGTGGAGCCTGAAGATGCAACTGAACTGCCACAATCTCTGATAAAACTTCAACGGATGAGGAGCTGCTTCTCATGGAAGAGCAAAGAAAGTAGTTTCTTGAGATGGAATCTACTCCTGATGAAGATTCTATGAAGACTGTTGAAATGACAACGGAGGATTTAAACTATTACGTTAACTTGGTGGATAAAGCAGAGACAATTGAGAGAACTGACTCCAACTTTGAAAGAAGTCCTACTGTGGGTAAAATGCTATCAAACAACACTGCATGCTGCAGAGCAATCAACTGTGAAAAGAAAAGGCAGTCGATGTGGCAAACCTCATTGTTATCTTACAAAAAATTGCCACGGCCACCCCAACCTTCAGCAAACACCTCCCTGATTAGTCAGCAGGAATCAACATTGAGCAAACTGGGCATGGTCCTCCACCAGCAAAAAAGTTATGACTCACTGAAATCTCAGATGATGGCTTGCATTTCTTAGGAATAAAGTTTTTTTTTTAAATAAAGGTAGGTACATTGTGTTTTTAGACATAATGCTATTGCACACTTAATAAACTATAGTGTAAACATAACTTTTATAGGCAGTTGGAAACCAAAAAAGTCGTGTGACTCACTTTATTGAGATATCTGTTTTATTGCAGTGATCTGGAGCCAAATCCCCAATATTGCCAAGGTACGCTTGTATTTCCCATAGCAAACAAACGTATCTGTTTGGGGGCCCCAGTAAATAGTTGTTGAATTAATCTAATCATATAAATAAAGGAAAGAAAACAAGCACCAAGCGTATACATGTGTGTACATGTGTGCAGGCATACACACAGGTGCGCTGAAATAAAAATAATAATAATTAAACCTAGAAACAGTTTTAGATCATCTGGTTCAACTATTTACCTTTAAAGAGATTAAAAATAGAATAAACCTACTACATGATGATACTTATTTTATATATTAGGATATATATTTGAGAGAACTTTTGAGCATGTTTAGTACTAAAAAGTATGGACTTAATTCGTGCAGGAATAGAAAATAGAGTATTTTTTTCCCTTAAGGGACATAGACTTAAGACCCTAGACATTAGAATACATGTTTTCACCTTCTCAAACCCATTGTCTTATAAATACTGATATTAGACAATGATTGTGTATAGACATTCTATATCTGTATCTATACCATCTGCATGCCCATTTTGATTTATCTAGATATTATTCCCATAGTGATTCATGTTTCCCATAATATATATTATGTAACTATTTTTAATGAGAATTTGATGAGTTTTAACAATGTTAATGGACATGTAGAATGGAATTGGAAAGAAGTACCATTATATGAAAGCTGAACATTAAATATTTGACAAAGGAGCTCTTTAATGACCCACAGGTACTTGAGAATGTTTTCTGAGGATGGACTAGGCAAACATCTACAGTAATACTGCTAATTTTGGTTGTTACTTAAGATAACAATGTCTGTGGAAAGGTCTATACAATCCAGCACTACTGACATGCTTCTAAATATTTATATACACTATTTATTTTCCTAATTCTAATTTTAAATGTATAAAAGCTATCAGATCATTGATATATGTTAGCTGTCAAAATTAGCATTCCCATGCTTCTTCTTATATTTACTTTACCATCAGTAGTCATTGATTTTCTCTTATAAAATAAGTAAATATAAATGATTCCTGGAAATCAGGTCAAAATTAATCCCCCTCCCCAGCCTACAAAATTCACAAGCACTTCAGTATTGCTTTCTACAATATCCAGACTCTAAATCATGCGGGTATCTCTGAATCGTGCCTTGATGCCTAACTACAATTTTGGCAATTATCAAGCTTTTTTTGTTTCACTTTATCTCTCTCTATTACTGAAAACACATTCTACCTTTCTTTCATCTCCTTTATGCTTGAGATTCCCTAATCATAGGCATTGTTTTTGCTTCTCCTTTAGACCATTTCTCTCAATATGAACTGTGGGTTGCTCTTCCATTGCCTGGGTTCTAAGTGACAAGTTACAAAAGATGCTCTCTGAACACCTTTTCTCTGTTTTCCTTCTTCTATAATTTATTAGCCTTCAGTAGCTTCAGTGGAATACTCAATTCAAATCTCCAGCCAAAGGGACTCCTTTGGTCATGATGACCAGAGGAAATGTAAATCACATACACAACAACCTGCTTGATTACTCCCATTGAAATGTCACAGTTCTCTCAAGTTTATCACGTCCAAAAATAAATTCAGGATCTTCCAGACACACACCTCCTTTATCTCCAGTGCTCCCTATCTCATTTCACCAGATAGGAAACTGAGAACAGTGACTGATACATCTTTCTTGCTTACCTGCCACAAACACTCCATCACCAAGTCTTGTTGATTCCAACTCACTTAGCATTTCCTGAATCTGTCTACTCGTTTCCTGTTCCAATGATACATCCTCATCTTAAGTCACATTTGCTATTGCAATCACATTCTAACTAGCCTTCTCACTGTCACTAGAGCTCCTAAACAATTCATTGTCCAAAAAATGTACTTCACTCCCACCTTGCCGAGCAGCAGTGGAGTCCAAATCAACAGGGCATAATTTGAAATCAAGCTCTGCCACTACTTGCCTCGTAATCTTCAACTAGTGACTTTACCTCTTAATGCCTTAATCTTCTCTAAAAATGAGGTAGTAATAATCACTCTTTCACAGGGTTGTTGTGAAGAATAATGAACCATTCGGAGAAAATACTTAGAATGGTTCCTGACTCATATTAAGTAATCAATAAATACTGGCTAACGTTAGTTTATTGAGTCCATTGAGTCCATGTGCTTTAATTGAATGCCTACTAGGTAGAGGTACTGGACGAGTATCTGGGGCTGAACAAGCAGTGCAGGATGGCTCTTTTTTTTCTCCAGAATGATCTGGGGCTCCTGGGAATTGTGGGACACTTGGAGCATGGCTGTAGGTACTGATTCACCTATAAGGTCATACCTGTTATACTTTCTAGGCTAGACAATGCATGCCCATAGGCTTTTCTTAAAAATTACCCCATTACCCAGAGGTATATGTGGTCTGCATCACCAGGGTGGTAGTCATTTATAACCAGTTTCCAGAGTTTCTTGGGGTGCTGCTGATTAGACTGACAGCACTCACAAGCTACACAGGATGGGTTGCTCACACAAGAGGTACCATGCTGTCCTTCAAATGAGAGAAACAGAGTGAGTGATGGTTAGCATTAGCTTGTTCAAGATTGATCTCATCCTGGTCAGCTTCCCAGAAAAAGAGTTGGCCGCTAGTAGTCCTGGACAAAATTGGCAGTGGCCCTGGGTTTAATACAGTTAATCATGGCCTGTAACACCAGAGGAGAAGTTCAGGCTTCTCCCCATCACGAACACTGACATGGCAAATGCTGCCACTAGCTTGCCAGTTCACATAACTACAACTATGGGGACTGGCCTCTCAGGCTTAATGATACCAAGGAAGGTTTGGTGATATATCCAACTGCTAATACTGGGCTGCCAGGGTAGAGTCAGAGCCAAGCTTCCCCCATGTCATATTGCTCATGTGTCATAGCCCTGATCATGCCAGAAAGAGGTCTAAACCTCCCTAATTGTGCCACATGACAGTCCGACAACTCAACAGCCGGCCACTACTTCAGAGTCTGAAATGACTGTGCTAGATCTCTGAGTGCTGCCCTAGAATGGGCAATGGGGCTCACACACCCACTGTGTCTCTAAGGTTCCCTGTAAATGTTCCTCTAGCAGACACTGAGTGAGTGCTGTTTCCCATTTGCCCCTGTTTGCACAACAGGCAGAGAAGGTATTTTATATTCTGCTTTTCAGTAGTAAATTCACTCTGTACAGTTTATAGGACAATACTCACACCCACACATTCCCTTTCTACATACAAGTAACTCTGATACTCTTAAATACTTTATATTGTTAGTGTTTCTATGAAAAAATATACATAAAGTTAATGCAAAGTAAAGTAAAAACAAGAAAATCTGGCGATAGCATGTTTAATTCTCAACTTGCTAAAAATTAGCAAGTTACTAGAAAGGCAATGTACATTCTTTTTTTAAGGATCACTAATTTAGGATTCTTCTTTACCTGGTTGTACTTTCTCAATACATCCTTGAATTGCTTCCACAAAGAAACAGGCTGTCCCTTTACATAGAAGGGTGTTCTCAACTCTAGCTGCACATTAGAATCAATTGGGAAGTTTTAAAAAGCATGGATGTCTAAGCCCTACTTTCAGAGATTCTGATTTAATTGGTCTGGAGTAGGAGCAGGGCAAAGGTACGTTTTACATTGTTCCTTAGATAATTGTGTGGTGCAACAAGGGGATGAGAATTGCTGACATAGAGTTTAGGACTTCAGGGACATAACATGTGAGCACTTAATAACCATTTCTTATTATAGAAACTATTTCAAGTTTCTATAGTTTTTTATATTATGGGCCTGATGTAGCCAGAAGAGGATGTGTAGGAGCTTCAGCACTGTAACATCAAAAATAATTTTGTGCCTTCGGAACAAAACAGAATAGTGAGGTTGTGACTTACAAAAGAATCACATTTTTAAAAATCGACTGGTGACTAGTTCATTAAATATGGCCACCTTAATTTCTTTGAATTATTATTCAAGTTAAAGTAGCAGTTCCTAAGATCAAGGGATATCATTAGTGTCCAGGACAGAGAAAATAAATATTTATCTAAATCTAAAAGCCGGAGGAAATTGGCACAAGGACATACTACCCAGCGAAAACCAGAAGTAGACAGAAAAAAACTTTCTAGCCTATTTTCGATGAGCTCATTGACAGGGAAATGTTTCATATCTGAATTTTCTGAGGAGAGTGGGTTTATTTTAATGTGGCAGTTCTACTTTTAAATTGAAGTAAAAAATGTACCTCTTTATGCCATGATCATTTGGCTGTGGAGAGGCAGTGCCAAAACTTGATAAATTTTAGCTTTCAAATCTGAACATCTAACTTTGGCACAAAAAGCCGAATGTGAGCATGCAGTCCTGGCATTAGAGCAACAAAGCCCCAGTTCTAGCGCCAACAGCAAGTGCACATTTCAAGGCCTATCCTGGGAGCTGGCATACCATTTCATAAATTCATTGCCCTCCATCTGTGTATTGTCACTCAGCTCCCTAGTCAAGCAAGAGGTAGAGCTTCAATGACACAAACGATGTCCTATGTGCTCTCATAATTTATTACTCTTTGAATTTTCAGAACAAAGGTCATATTCAGTACGGACCTATAGGAGTTTGCTTTCTTTTTCTTTCCCTTTTTCTCATTATACTTGGCTTTTTCTTTTATCCTGGGACTCGGCTTTCAGTAGAGTTGGAAATAAATCTTTTTTTTCCCCTCCTTCTTCTCAGCTTGCCCTTGACTGCTATGGAAACCAAAAAAGAGCTATAGAAATCCTAGAAAATTGATTTTTTTTCCCTTGGATGGAGGCTGGGGTAGCTACTGAAGGTCTTTTAAACCCTAATGTAGGCTTAAATGGCTGAAAAAAGGGAAATGTAGCCTCTCTTGAAATGAATCTAAATGATTTTGGCCACTATACACAAGGAAGAAGCTGACAACATTTGTCTCTCAATGTCAGTATAATTATACTAGTATAATTGTAACCAGTAAAAAGAAAGAAAGAAAATTTAGAAAGATAGGAGATGTTATCTCAATACAAAGGAAAGGGACCATTCACATGACTTCTTTGCTAAATTTTTGTTCGCTTTTCAGAAAACGCTAGCTTTCAAAGTTGGGCTCCAGCTCCTTCATTTGTTTCACTTACTGTGAAATGTGATGTAAATAAGTCATCTTTTGTAATGGTTACTGTCACAAGTGTATTCCTATCCCATGGTGAACAGGAGTTCAGTGTGGAGGAATTATTGTGAGAAATGGATACTCAAAGAAAATGCTTATTTCTGTTTTGAAAGAATCTTGCCCGGTGCTCCAGTTTGCCTCTCTGTGTCACACATGAGATGCTAAAAGCTTCTGGTACTGTCTGCTTATTTTGTTGTTAGTAAACCTGTGGTCATCTGATTTGGAAATCTCTTGGTGTCAGAAGCAAAAAATAAACACATGAGCAATTTATGAAAAAAAAGAAAAGACTACTTTTAATATTGAAATTTTAGTTTTTATTAATGCCTTTTATTTCTAGAGATATAGAGCCTTTAGAGATTCCCCAGTAGGTAATTTATGCTATCTTTTTTTAAATAACATGGTTAAAAATATTACATCCAGATAAATTAGTTGACCATAATCCATCATCATCAACACCGTCATCACCATCGTATGTAACGAACAAGATTCTGATGGATTTGTGTCTATTAACACATGTATTCTTTTATAAATCCTGTGCCATAGTTACTGTTATGACTTTAGAGACTAGGGAACTGAAGCCCAGAGAATTGGTTCCACTCGTAGGTAGAATAGCTGGGATTTATGTCTTGCATTTTGGGATCATCACCCGTAGTCGTAATTCTGTGAAGCAGTAGCATGAAGTAGTGACTGTGAAATAATTGAAATCACTCATTCACTCACTCATAAAAAAACTACTTGACTAGATGTGGTACTAAGTGTTGAGTATAAAGCATTGTAAAGTCACACGTGAAGTTATGCTAAGTATAGAAGAATGACATACTCAAATGTATATTTTGAGAAGATCACTCTTGGGACTTTGTGGGGAATATCTCAGGAGGGCTACGAGAGCGGGGAGAGCTATGAATTGGAAGACCACGTTATCAGTCCGTGCAACAGGTTATGCTGGTCTAGATGACGGTGGAGGAAGCAGTGGTCAGAAGGGGTTTGTGCTTTGGGGAGTGGAGGTGGGAAGGAAACATTCTGAGAGACGCAGAGGTGGTAGAAGGAGGCAAGCCATGGTGAGGAAAGTAGAATCAAGAATAACGACTGGGACCTCGCTTAAGCAATTGTGAAGAGCTTTGGGGGTAAACAATGGAGGTAGATTATGAATCAGCAGTTCCCTACTGCACCAGGTCGATATGTTTGAGACATCTTTCTAAGTAGAAATGTCAATTAGACATCTTTTAAGTGAGCATGGACACCAAACAAGAGGGAAGTCCTAGATACATATTTACTCTTCTCCACTTTGTGGAAGAATGGCAGGCAAGCTCTGAATTTAGCAAGATGGAAAATGACAAGAGTGTGTTTTGGTAAGTAGTGGGTGAAGAAACCTGATCAGAGTGGCACAATTTATGACACAGATTCAAATACATGGAAAATACTAGCAGTTCGTTCTAGAAGTGTGCTTGTAATGGGGAAAAAAGAAACAGGGTGACTAGGAAATGTCAAGAGTATGTCTTGCTTTTTATAAGATGGATGCTCACATGCCAATGAAAAGAAGGTTCAGTAGAGTGAGAGAGAGAGAGTTTTAGGAAACAGAGGATACCTAAAGGAGGGGAGAACAAGAGAGGTGATGGGATTTAGAGGATCAAGTTCATGCACGGCATTTGACAGGAGAAGGCATTCCTTCTCCAGGGTAAGAAAAGAACAATGCGGGAAGAGGTGCTTATGAGTGTAGGTTTGAAGATTTGGTGACAAAAATATGAGAGTGGCTTCTGTTTCTTCAACAGCTAGCACTTAATATCCAACATTTAGTGGGCCTTGCCATGTCCCAGGCATGTTCTAAAGCACTTTACATGAGGTGCTTAAATGAGGCATTAAGTGGGGAAGGTGATATTGATAATAGGGAGGAAATAGGCGTAGAGAAGATAATTTTTGTGAGGTCACAGGACTGGATGCCAGCTGAAAGTGTCTAACTTTATAGTCTATGCTCTTACTCATAAAGGTAAATAACCTCCTGAAACAAAGCTATTAGTGGGGGAGAGCAAAGATCTGAATTTTGCAAGATGTGTTAGAAGATTTAAGAATAAGTGAATTGTTTTTAAATGAAATGATCACACACACAACAATCAGGCCTGCTGGAAAATAGCATGAATTTCAATTGAAAGCAGTTAACAGTTAATTTAGTTGTGTGGTGGTTACACACACGTATACACTTACATGTGCATATACATATACATATATTTTTTTCCATATGGAAATACCATTTGCAAGCATAATAGCAAATGAAGTAGATTTCCACCAATTTTGTGATATATGCTAAGAAATTATACAGGCTTTTTTTATACTTGTTTATTTTTCCCAATTTTTAGTGTTAGTCCAAGTGTTTAGGCCAGACACCAATTTTGATTTTGTTTGCTTTTTTTGGCTGTTGTTCTTTTTTTGCCCTGGGGTCATCTGTTTGAAATTAAATCTGGGCTCTAACACCTAGACATTTGCATCTCTGAGAGACTTTAGGCAAGATAATTTACATTTTAAATTCTTTCCTCAAAGTGGGAGAATAAGAAAACTTCATCACTGGGCCATTGTGAGATTTAAATGACAGATATTAAGGACAAGTATAAATGTCAGAATTCCTGTTGATCATGTTGTTATAATTAGACTGTTTTTCTTTCTGCATCCATTTTTGTCATTCTTCAATCCATTTTCCTAATGTCAGCCAAAGTGACATTTTAGAAATCTACATAGATTGTATTTCTCCCGTGCTTAAAATAATTTAGTAGTTTCTCACTGCTGTCAATATAGAATCTAAAATACACATTACCTGTCAGACCCTACATCCAGGCCTGGCTTACTTCACATGCCCTAACTCTGTGCCCTCATTTAATATGGTGGCTGTCTTTAAATCCTTAGATGTGTCATGCTCCTTTGCACCCCAGGGCCTTTTCACATGCTATTCCCACAATCTGAACAGTCTACAGGTTTCCAGATCCCAGCTGTCACCCACATCACTGTATTGAAAATTCTAATACTACCTTTGTATACTTTATACCTGGCTTGATCTTATCTTCTCAAATTGAATGCCATTTACTCAAAACAACCATTCTCTGCACCTCAGCGTGAGGTTATATTTCACTTGGTCTCTAAATTTTAGCATTTCATCGCTTCTAATTTTCAGTATTTTTCACATTTGTAATCAAAGCATTAATTGTATACTCAATTGCCCAATCTCAGTCTCCCTTGCAAAAAAAATTGGCAAGCCCCATCAGGCCAAAAATTGTTCTGTGTGATTGTCCTTTGCATGTAGTAGGTGCTTGATAAATTCATCATAAATGAATGAATGAATAAATATGGACATTCAGGGCTAGCACACTCAATACACGATTGAATGTTTCATTGGTGGTATTACTGAAGGTCTGTCTTCTCTACTTAAAAGCTTTTAAGTAGCCCTAAATATACACAAAGATATGGTGAGCTCTAAGTTACACTTTTATAAAAATCTTTTTAAACCAGACAAGCTATACATGAATAACTAATTCCTGAATTCAAGGAATTTAACCAGGTATATCAGACAACAAGACAACTATAGAACGGATGTGTATGGATAGTACTAACCTAGTCTCTGCACAGCACAGTTAGTGAGCACTCAATGTGTGCCATGGGGTAGGCTAAACATTCGTGCACAAGGATGCTGGGGCCTGGAAAGGCACATTTTCTCTGTCATTCTACTGATAAATGACAAGGGATGAATTAAAATTGAGATGTGTCTGATTTGTAACCTGTGTAACCTGTGGGCCCTTTCCTCAACACAGGCTCAATTCTTCAGACACCCGCAGCAGAGACAAAAAGGAGTCAGGGTTGAATGAGATATTCAGAGGTGGCTTTTGGATGATGGTAAATGTGTATCGAGTGAATAAAATGATTAGTCAGAATTCAGTGAGGCAAACAGTTATTGATGGAGGTCTCTTGCTATCTAAGGTAAGTAGGTCTCTGCAATTGCAAGTTCTGGATGAGCACAGATTTGAATACATCTTGAATTTATTCTAAGGGATCCCCTGGTGTTTTACAAAGAACCACAATGGCTGAAACTTCTCATTTATTCTATGGTGGAATCATTAAAGACACTCCTGAGTTTTTAACTTCTTTCTACATTCTTTAGACAAATTCAGTATAAATCAGGCTTTTCGGAACAAAGAATCACCAAACCAGATGATGTCAAACTAAACAAATCAACCTCCAGGGAAAGAGGGAACTGGATGAAAAATTAACTTCTGAATGTTCCTTCGGAAATAATATTCATAATGATAGCAACAATAACAATGTCAATTAACATAAAAATGTATCCAAAGCAAAACTGATGGCAATGTGTTAATCTGAGAAAATAATTGAATTCGCTTTATACACAGATCCTTTTATTTCATTAAATATCCTAAAACAGAGTAAATTCAGTAAGTAGCATTAACTTTGAAATAAACTTCTTGGACTAAAAATAATTTAGAATTGCATGGAACACTAGCAATATGTTCCTAGTGTGACTGAGGGACTGCATTTTTAATTTTGCATAATTAAATTCATTTAAATTTAAGTAGCTGCATGAAGCTTGGGGCTACCATATTGGACAGTGAAGGTCAAATGTCTCACTTTGTAGCATCATTAATTGTATAGATAGATATCATTCATATCCTTACCATCTTTCTTAGCTTTTCTGAGTTTCCTTATCTCAGTTCTTCTGCCTGTATAATTCAACACAATTCTCTGTATGCTTGCTTTATGAAACTCAGTTAACCTTTCTCTTTTGTAGTCCCCAAACCTGTGCATTGGGACAATGATGCTTATGGTTAGACCTGCATTCATTTACCTCCTGGGGGATGGTCAGGATTAAGAGTAGGTTGTTTGGCAAGCAGAGTTGAGACTAAGACAGGCCATAAAGCTGACAGCTGAGTAGGAAGCGAAGGATTTCCATACTGTCATTACTCTCCTAGACTAACATTACTTAGAAAGTAAAACAAAAAATTGTTTGTAGCACATTAGAGACTATAAAAAAAAAAAAAGCAACAGTTTATCAAAGAGTTCCCCAGGGCTTTGATCTATGTATGTAGGAACATTCTTTATAAACAGAGTCACCTTGACCTCCACTGGAGACTGTATCTTTCATATCAATTTCCTGAAGCAAAAATGTGTTGATAGTTTTCTGTTCCATAGTCCATATTTCCTCCTTGATGAATATAACTTAAGATAATTATCCTTAATTTTTTCTTTTTATGTTTTTCTTTTGAACCAGTCTAAACACTGTAAGGTTTCAGTGATGACACAGTACATGAGTAAGTATTCTACAGTAAGCTGTAGGTCACCCACCCTACAGTGAAAAAGAGGGCACAATGGTGGCTTTAGTGTAATGTAGAGGCACTGGCCTCTACAACTACATTTATAAATGGTTTGTAAAATTCATATATCTTTTTGACTCATTCAACAGATATTACCTAAATATCCACTGATTTAATCATGTGATAGGTTCTAGGTATAAAATCAGGAACAAAACAGGCAAGAACTTCCAATCTAGTCTAGTGAATCAAACAGTAAACACTTTACAAAAGAATAAATTCAAACAGAAAAATGATCTTGAAAATCTTTCTCTCTCTTCCTTCCTTCCTTCATTTCTTTTCTTCCCTCTTTCTTTTGCTATGATTTTAGGGTGTTTCTGATTTTTCTTACCTTTCTTTCTGTTGAGATGCCTGCAATATTCTTTCTAAAATCCTCCTTTTCACTTCTGTTTTCACTTTGGTTTATGATAAATAAATATGGTCATCACAACTATGTTTAAAATGAATGCAACTGACACTAAGGGCCACTGCCTTTCTATGAATAAAGAATATGGGCACTAGTTCTTCTATTTGTTTCTTCTCCTTGGTTCTTCTACTTGTTTGTGCACAGTCCCTTTATGAGTTTCCAATGTCTAAGATGTGTTTCAATAGTTTATGTTGCAGAAAAGTTACCGATGAAGAGGTGTAAAGAAGCCTTATCAAGGTTGCTCATTAGTGTATCCCTAAGTTCATACATAGAAACATCGACATTCAGTTAGGATTGAGAGTCTAAATTGTAATATAGCAAGTAGAAAGTATTACCTTGTAAAGATGAAAGAAGTCTGTATGTGATATGAATAAAATAATTTTTATGTCTAAATCTATTGCTAACTTTACATTAGATGACAAGGAAAATGTAAACATTAAAGAGAATCACAGCAGAACCACCACACCAAACTTTTCAGTAGTGTATTTTATTTTTTTCATATCAGAAAGGTACTGTCTTATTTCAGAAGTCTGAGGAACCCATTACTTCAGGGATGCCGTTTTATGAAAGGTAACAGGTAACTTTAGTTTCAAGAAATTGAATGAAGTTGGGATTTTGGTCCTAAAATGCAAGTGCCTGTTTTGTTTGTTTTAGGGTGTACATTATTTGATTTTCCTTTGGCTTAATAAAAAATGAGGAAAATGAAAATGAACTACCTTTGTCCAATGTCCTAAAATAGCACACGTTGTCCTTTAGGTGTTAATTCACATTGTTAGTGTCACTGTACTTGAAATGTCAGACTATGCAGTAAAAGACACAAAGACTGGCTTTCTAAAGTAGTCAATTCCTTCTTTAGAGTAACAAAGCTCGCTCTACAAGAAAGTAGCAGCTATCTGTCATGTTTCAACATTTTCAATGTTTGTCTGCTAATAGAATTTTGACTGAATAATCAAAAAAACAAACTCAGAATTAAATGTTAAATATTTATCCTCATAACTCACAATAATTCATGTACATGAACCTGAAAATTACTTACTTTTGCTCAATTTTTTTGTCCAAACTAAGACATCTGAGTATAAATCTGATTTCAAGTAAAATTGAGAGGATATGTTTTATACAGAATTTTAATTACAAGGGGTCACTCTAGATTAATTCTTAGTATAGACTCCTTCATATGAGTTAATTATAGCTTGTCAAAGTTGACTTTTTACTTAGATGCTTCAAGTTTTGTTATCACATTTGAAAACATAAGAATGTTAAATTGGTCCCATCTTTGAAACATTTAGTAAATTCAGGAAGAAAATAATTGTTGCAGATTGAATAATCTTGCAAGTGTAATATTTGATACTGAAGACCAACTGAGGCATCTAGCAATGAGTACAGAAAAAGGTCAAGCTTGAGTTACCATAGCAAAAATCACAATGTACATAATCGTGTATCATTTCCATATTTTGCAATATATAGATGGAGAAAACTAAAATAAAATTAACAAGGAGGATTCAGACTTTATAATTTGTACTGAATATTTCTAATGAAAAACAGAGCTATTGATAAGGATGTGATGATTCAGAGGAATCACAAGTTACCACCCTTCCAATCTATTAACTTCTCAATCATGAATTTACTTCTTTAAACTTATGTTTAGCTTAACACCCACTATTCCTTATACCTTAAGAAAGTGAGGTTGTGATAAACTTTGTGTCTGAGATCACTGACTCTTTTATCCTCCTGCAGAAAGTCAAGGCACTCCTCAGTTAATCTGTTAACAGATAACCACACTTTCCTTGAAGGCACAACCTCCAAGGAGGAGGCTGAGGACAGCCCTATGAGGACAAAACGCAGATCTAGGTAGATGTTATGCTATTTAACATATATTATCACCTTTATATTTTGTCACAGCAATCTCATTGGTTCTATATCATTATATCAACTTAATAGATGAGAGAACAAATGTGTACGATGTTTAATTAACTTTTGCAAAGCCATAAAGGATACTGGGAATTAAACCCAAGTGTATAACATCAAAAACTCTTGGACATTAATAATATCAAACCCCATATGCTATAGAGTCTGACACTAAGCTCTTCATTGCAGTTGAACAGAACTGAAATCCTACAATAATCATGGGGAGTTAGACCTTATCACAGGTCTTGGAGTAGGTAGCACTCTGCTCTCAGTACCCGGGTATCTTATTGAGCCTGAGGCTGGCCAAGTAAAAATTCAATAACTAAGGGGTTGAGGTAATACATGTAATACATATAAAAATAACAAAAGTTGTCTCCGCTTAATTCTTTTACAGCATCCAGGAATATCACCCTTAGAATATTCCAAGAAAGACTATGAATCTACAACTTGGCTGAGTGTCAACCATGTTTCATTTAGGCAAATGGGTATGCTAGTATATGCCATACTCCACATTTTCTAACATTCAACATAAATTGGTTTTTATTAAATACTGTTAACTCTGGGGGCATTCCCATTGATTTTGTTTAAAAAATCCAATGTTAAACTCTTGATTAAAATCAAAAAGATACATGTACCACAATGTTCACTGCAGCACTATTTACAATAGCCAGGATACAGAAACAACCTAAATGTCCATCAACACATGAATGGATAAAGAACATGTAGCACATATATACAATGGAATATTACTCAGCCATAAAAAGGAATGGGATTGAATTATTCGTAGTGAAGTGGATGGACCTAGAGTCTGTCGTAGAGAGCGAAGTAAGCCAGAAAGAGAAAAACAAATACCATACGCTAACCCGTATATATAGAATTTAGAAAAATGGTACTGATGAATCCAGTGATAGGGCAGGAATAAAGATGCAGATGTAGAGAACAGATTTGAGGACACGGGGGGAAGGGGAGGCTGGGATGTAGTGAGAAAGTAGCATTGACATATATACTCTACCAAATATGAAATAGATAGCTAGCGAGAAGCTGCTGCATAACACAGGGAGATCAGCTTAGTGCTTTGTGATGAATTAGAGGGGTGGGATGAGAAGGGTGGGAGGGAGGCTCAAGAGGGAGGGGATATGGGGATATATGTATACATATAGCTGATTTACTTTGTTGTACAACAGAAACTAACACAACATTGTAAAGCAATTATACTCCAATAAAGATATATAAAAAAAGAATTCTTATAAACAATTGACTTTATCATTACAAACACTTTATATAATAATAATTATAATAAATGATTGTTAGTTTTACAGGTTAAGAAAACTAAAGAACTACAAAACATAAATCATTTCTTAAATGTAGGATGAGAGCAACAACTGTTAGTTTTCTTATACTTTATAGCTTTTTTGGGGGTCACTGTCATGTATGGTTTTCTCTTTAACATTGCTGGATCTCATAGCCATAGATATCTCTTACCTACTGTCTGACAGAAAATATGTTACAGATCTATATTGGGGTAATTTTTAATAGAATCATTCCTAATTGTAACAAATGTCAAATTTAGTTTATGCTGAGCAGCTGTTATACTATCAACATCAAAAAATACGTATATGGTCACCACAGAACATTATGAACACACCATAAAGTTATAATACCATTCTCTTATTTCAGATCATGCTATACAGTTAGCACTTAGAGACTAAAATGCCCACAGACACCAACGATATACTCAGCACAAGTGTGAGTAAATATATTCAGTTTATATTTATTTGGAAATAAAAACATGATAAATGGTATATATAAAGATGTATTTGGAGAGACTATTTTAAGGTATCTTTAAAATTATTTATATGCCTGAATGTAGGATTTAATTTTAAAGAACTGGTTCAGGATCTAGACATTAAAGATTGGAGGATAAAAATGCTAAAGGCATATTAGCATTTACAAATGACAAATATGAAAGAAAATCAACCCTAAATTATTTCTGACTATTGAAGAATTAGTATGAGAAGGTAGAGAGAAAAATAGGGAGGGAAGCAGCCTGCCCTAGGTGGTGACCCCAATCACTGAAGCTAAATTGGTCTCCTGGATGGATACTGAAAAACCAAGGTAACACGATTGTGCAACTGCAAAATGTTCCAATATCTGAATTCCATAAAGTATCTCAAGTGTTTTATTGTTTTCTTTCTGTGAAAGATGGATTGTGGCTTCTACTGATTGATGGCTAAAGGCACAAAGTGAATATCTTTGCAAAATGAGGAAAGAAATAACACAAAGGAAATAGCTGAATCTAAAATGTAGCATCTCTTAAAAATGTATTTGTCAATTTAATAGCATTTGGATGGATTGATTGAATTGTGTCAGAAATTAATCTCTGAACTCATTTTTTGCACCAGAGATAAGTATTGAGGCTTTGAAGTAAGGCAAATCTGGGTTCAAATTCATCTCTAAGAATCTAAAGTTATGAGAGTTCAGGGAGGTATTTAAACTTCACTTTTCCTCCTGCTTAATAACACTACATATGTCACTGGATTGATTGATAGATAAATGATACATTTATTGTGGTTGCTGTGAAGATTAAAAATGTGTGTATGTATATTATTGGCTCATTATCTGGTGCACAGTAAAATCTTAATACATGTCAATTCATGTTCTTAATTACAGTGTTTAGCACTTAATTTTATTTAATACATTGCAGCCTTATTTTTAACCAGAGCATGATAACAACCTTGAAGAGAGAAGTTGTGGTTAGTGAATTATACACACAACACAGTCATTTATTATTTGAGAGGTTAAGGGATTTAAATATATATATATAGCCATATATAACTATGTATAGTTTTTCTTTTGTCTGTATGGTATCATTTTTAATCTTCTGCTCAATTTCTGGTGTTTGGCACAAATCCATCAATTTTTGAAGATAACAGAAATAAATTATTTTTAACAAAACTCAAAATGGAATAAGAAGCCATAATATTTTAGCTCAAAAAGACACAAGTATTATGCGGATTGTCATGTAAATAATGGACTCTGGACAATTATTCTACACTAGCCAAAATAAACTCTCTATGGTTGTGTGCCTAAGTGGCCTGTGAGGGGCTGCACCGTATCCTTCCAAAATTCACAGGTTGAAAACCTAACCATCAGTAGTACCTCAGTAAATATTTGGATATAGGGCCCTTAAAGAGGTGATTAAGTTAAAATGAGGTCATCAGAATGGGTCCTAATCCAATCTGATTGGTGTTCTTATAAGAAAATTTAGACACACGAAGAGACACCAGGGATACACACACATAAAGGAAAGACCATGTGAAGCCCGTGAGAAGATGATCATCTACAAGCCAAGGAGAAAGGCCTCAGGAGAAACCAAACCTGTGGATACCCTGGTCTTGTATTTCTGGCTTCCAGAAATGTGAGAAAATAAATTTATGTTGTTTAAGCCGCCCAGTCTGTGGTGTTTTCTTATGGGAACAACCCATCCAAATGATACCAACTGATCAGAAGAAGAAAGAGATGAGACCTGGTGGGTTGAGAAGATGAGATATGTGTTGATGGAGAGGTGGGATTAGAGGGTCTAAGGATGGAAGTGTCATTAAATCAACCAGTTTAAATCGTACCCCTCCTGTCTGCACGGCACCCTCAGTCCTCTTCTCTCTGTTGTACCTCTTCCATATTATTGATCACCTTCCAACATACATTTATCTTCAACCCAATTGTCTCCCCACTCCGAATAACAGGGAGGGCCTGGATTCTAGTTTGCTTTCCAGCCTAACTTCTCTTCCAATGATATGCCCTCAGCCCCTAGAAAAGTGCCTGGTGCTTAATAGAAGATCAACAAAATAATGCATAAATGAGTGGGTACAGAGAGAAGTGACAACTACATGGGTGGCCCTGGATATCAAAAACAATTGAGTGAGCTGGAGAGTTTGGAAGAGACCCCTCCCATTCAACCAAGGTAGAATGAATACTGACTGTAACAGAGAATGATTTGTCCTGAAGTGAAGAATTCTTCTGCCACATATTTCTACTGATTCGCTAGCAGAAAGAAAATTTACTTGATTCTTTCTGATGTTTAGGATAGTTTAAGGGAATTTGTCTTAGAATAATTAAAATTACGAGACAAAACATAGAAAATGAAGTAAATAATATACCAATTGAAACATTTCTTATGTTAATTTTGCAAGCCTCTTCCTTTTAATATTGAAAACCTAAGCTATGCTAAGATGAAATATATAGTGTGTGTGCTCACTCGTTTCCAAAATGTAATCCAGTTAAGAACACAAAGAATAGCAAACACAAAATTTCCACAGAGGTGAGAAATAAGGATTAGCTTTACACAAGCAAAGATGAGGAGGTCCTGAGACAAAGCCATACAGGGTAGAATAGACATGGGTTATATAGAGTAAACAGATGGAAGATTTTTTTTTAATTGAAGAAATAGTGGTATAAAATGCTGGATAGTAACAGACCAATTTATGAAAGATATTGGCTTTCACAGTAAAGAGTAGGGATCATTGCAGACTTTTATTTAAGGAACGCCAATTTACGGGAATTCATGACAGTAAGGTCAATATGCTAGTATTATAGGACCAATAGGAAGAGTTCGTATAGAAGGAAATGTTAGAAAATAAATCACCTTCACTTATAGGAAGGTGAATAGGAAGAACAGAGCTCAAGGGGTGAGATGAGCAACACCTAGGGAGAAACAATAAGAGCAATGTCCTTAAATATCATCAACATCCAGAAATAAAGACAGGGACTTCCCTGGTGGTCCAGTGGTAAAGAATCTGCCTTGCAATGCAGGGGACACCGGTTCGGTCCCCGGTCAGGAACTAAGATCCCACATGCTGCAGGGCAACTAAGCCCGCACCACAACTAAGACCCTATATAGCGCTAAATAAACAATAAATAAATGAAACTCAATTTTAAAAAAAGACAAACCGCTTCAAAAAGCACTGGTTTCATTCTCTTTTACAAATAAAATTCATGTCACGTGTGCATGACTTTATCATGGGCTATATTATACAGGTAACTACAATCTGGACTTTTTTTTTTTTTTCCACACTAAAAGCAACACACCATTTCCTTTCACTTCCTGTTCTCCTACAAGTCATTCAGTTCCTTCCCCAGGAATGCTGTGGTGACCATTTAATCTGCCATCTAAATAGGGACACTTTTATTAATAATTAAATTGGGCCAGCAGGTATAAAGTTGACAATCCCATGAGAAGTAGGAGGTGAATTTGCGTTACCTCTCATTGCAAACATGAGCTCTTATTTGCTCCCTCTAAAAACCCCTTGTGAAATACATAGATATGGCTGATTTAATAATAGTTCCTTTTCTACATGTAGTTAATTAATCATTCCCTCTATTAAAGCCAATATTCTAAAGTGGGCTTGAGATTTAAATATTGTTTTGCAATAGGAAGTATTTTGTGCCTGTGATATTGTTATGTTTGGACGTTCTAAATTCACACTGTTGAGTCCACTTAGAGGACAAAATGTTCAAACCAAAAATGTATCTAAACAGCAGCCATTTAAATGCTCTAAAAATGAAAGCTTAGCACATTATTTGTAACTGCCTGTATATCCTGAGTGTACTTCAACAAAGTAATTCTTCCAGGAATGTTTTTCAGGGCTTCCAAAGGCTGGCAGAATTCCTGCTTCACTTGGAAATTGCTAAAGAAATCCTTTAGAACTATTGAAATGTGGAATATCTAGCATTTGTGTTTTGTTTCGTTTTGTCTCCGTTTTCTAGATGCCTTTAGCATCTGCATGAATGGAGAACAGTTTCTAGTTGATCAACTGACATAAAATGCTTTGCTTAATTTACTATTATATTGCAATGCTCTTTTGGATATATTTTTAATTTGCTGTTGTACGGAAATGCTCCTTTGGATCTATTTTTTTCCTAGAGACCAATGAAAAGTGACAAGTTATTGAAAATAGTTTGGTAAGCCACATAATTACAGAATGTAATTTGCAAAAATAAATCTACTTGCAAGCATAGTAAATGATATGATAATGTTTAACTACCGTGTGGAAAGGGTAATGACTTCACAATTAGATAGAATAAGAATAATAATGTCATTATCAACAGGATTGTTACAAAGATCAGTACATACATGAGTGTCACAACATGGCAAGACTGGTCCATGAGATAACAGACCTAACATTTTAAATGAAATTTCATTGAAAACGTAAATACTATGATATGAAGGAGAAGCTGTTTCATTTAAAATGTTGAGAAATCAAGTGTTTTCATTTTAATTTTAAAAATGTTTCAAGTTTTTAAAAACCTATTATGAAGAGAACAAAAGTTGCATATATTTTATTGTTGATACTTCTTTGACCATGTTAAGTGACATTGTGCTTTATTATATATAATGTAATATTTACTCTGTTAAGACCTTTTTTGTATTGTATTTAATCAAGAAATGCAAAAGACACCACAGGTCCTATATCATATGCTATTGGCATTTATAAAATAGAGAATTTCTACAGATCATTGTGTTATGGCAAACGTCACAGGGGAACAAATTCTAAGATCCTTGTGAAAAATCTAAGAACCTATTCTTGGTTGTCTGAATAATCCTGATCTAAGGGTTCTGAGCTCCAGTATCCATCTCTCTCTCCCTAAAGACTGAGGTCGAATACTTTCCAAAGCCTTCATAACAAGCACTGTGTCAGCGTGAGGATCCCGGCACCTCTTTAGGCTAAACTGGCAGGCTTTTCAGAATCCTGATGCTAAGTAGGATCTCGGGCTTTGCAGAATGAGCAACAAAATGATTTGTGTTTCTGCTCTCTCTGCTAATACAGATAAGAAAATTCTATGGCTCAATGGGTTTTGCAAACTTTTGGCTTGCTGTCAACCACCTGATCAAACAAGTGATAACTAAAAAACCAAGAATGCAATATTTTAGGTAAGTGGAGAGAAGAATCCTTTTAATTTTCTCCCTCTCACTTTCTCTCTGGTGTGTACTATTTCCCACAGTATAAAATAAAAATATTATGAAAACTTTGTAAAATTATAATTGTAATTAAAGCTATGTAGCAGAAACTAACTACATGCAAAATCCTCTACACCCAATTTGTTCAATTTATATTTTTCAAAGTGGAAGTTGAATTTTGTTTTCAAATTTAAAATAACACATTCCTATCATTGAAAAACACAGAAAATATTAAAGAGAAAATGAAAATCTCAATAATTCCATGATTGCTTTTTATACATAATTTAAAAACCACTTTGCACATATATGTGTGTGTCTGTCTGAATCTATCATATTCCCTTCATGAGAAGAGAGTATCTTTTGTATAATATTCCTGGACTCCCTTTACTCCTCATTTATTCATCTCCAAGTAAGAAGATGTAACTTGATTTGAGTGGTGAGAGGAATTTTAAAAAGCCAAAAGTATAGTTTGGTCTATACCTCACTCTTCCTTCTTGGAGCCGGCTAGTAGGATGTGAGCATATTTTGATTCCTATCAAATGCTGTCATTTAGGGGTGAATGAGCTGTTCCCAAATGAGAGATTTTTGATAGTTAGCATGTGACTGGTAAGCCTGTCGAAATCAGAGACTTATTATTAGCAAGTTAACTTGAGTATAGAAATTAGCCACATTCTGCAATGTCACTTTTACCAGAGATAAACAGGATATTTTGGTCTCAGTTCTGCCTCACAAGTATCTTGCAACTGATTTACTATCAGAGGGGTGAGAAGTACTGTTTATAAATCACAAAAGCTATATGATGAAGTTACTTATAAATATCCTTACCTCTCTTCACAGATGAGAACTCAGATTCTATTTTTTTGGATATAACGTACTTCATATAACCAGTCTCCTATATATGATATTCAGTTTGTTTTCAATCATTTGATTTTATAAACAAAGAGAATATAATATACAAGCTGAAGATACTTGTCTTCCTGACTTTCACTTTTACATTTTAAACATTACTGAAAGTTAGTTTCTCCAACATTTGTTCTTACTTATAGAGAAAATAAAAATTCTAAATTGTATATTTTCTAGGGCATACCTATCACTATCATTATTCATTTAAAAAAAATATATATATACCACATTACACTTATCCATACATTAAACACTTGGGTATCTCATAGGTTCTGCATGTCTTTTGTATCAATTAGATGCTTACTTTGAATTCTTCAATCCAGGAGTTGGCAAACTTTTTCTGTAAAGGGCCAGATGGCAAATAATTTTGTCTTTGTGGGGTGTGGTCTCAGTTGCAGCCATTATAAGTAGCCATGGACATGATGAATGGATATGTGAGGACCAGACACACTGGACAGTGTACCAGCCCTGCCAGAATCTTGCATATGATTCACACTCATTTATGATCAAGAGACTCTCATATTGCAGACAAATTCTAAATCATGTGCTAGTTAGGAATATAAACTTTGGAACCAGAGTGTCTACATTTATCTCACGGAATTATCTAAAAAATGGGAATGGTAAAAGTTTTTACATCAGAGAATTGCTGTGAGGATAAAAAAGAATCAACATATATGAAATATTATAATTAGAGATGTAATTAAATGGGCTTTGTAAGTACCTGAAGCTATAAATATAAATAACTATTATTATTTATATTTATATTTCCTGCTTAATATCTTATTAATATCAAGTATAATGACCAGTTGAATCTCCACTGTCAAAGTTGATAGATTTAATTACTTTATGTGAATTCATAGAGCTTTGCATTATTTAAAATTTTGTTTACACTGTAGGAGAACAAGTGTTTTTAAATCCATCATGGATAATAATTTCATAGGAAATCCAGGAATTTTGTTAGCTTTCCTCTCTTTATTCACAATAGGAACACACTGAAATTTATAAACTTTCTATCACTGAGCCATATTTTATAGCTAATCTCCCTTGAATGTGAAGTGGTTTCATTTATAACAACTATCTTTTCAAAGCTCTGCAATGATGCAGAACAGCATCAATTTTCAGGGACAGAGAGTAACAAAAACTATTAATTATACAATAGTAATGAACAGTCAAATATCCAATATATTTAGGCTCAAAACAAAGTGCCACTCATATAAAATCTAAACCAACTCTAATCAATCCATTTATTTTTCAAAACCACAATGACAAATTTTATTGTAGAGAAATGTAATGCTTGTATCTGCCAAAACATTTTTACAGAGAAAATAATCTCCTAAGAGTATAAAAAAACCTATAATATATACAGAAATCATGATTTATATTCATTGTCTCCTTTTGTACACTTGCCTCAGTACAACACAGTGATGGTGAGAGTGGTATTAAATGAATAGTTGTTGATTTGTTGATTGATTAGACAAGATGGAAGATAAGAAAGAATTAAAAAAAAGAAAACATAATTATGACTTTTCAGGATAGGTGACTAGCACTTTAACAATATTAAACAGGAAGAATTTTACAAGAAAAGTAATATTATTTTTTTACACTGAAATAATCATTCATGATTTCATAGTATAGTTTGTCTATATCCCTTAAATACCAAAACCTTTTTTTTTTCTATTCTGTTTCATTTGTGTGGGAACTCATTTCATGTATATTTATATTCTATGTGTAAAATTTCCTCAGATCTCATTATTCCTCATCTATAAATGAAGAGAGCATGAATATTACTTTCCTTTTTTTATATATGAGGATGCTGAAATCTAATGAAATTAAGTAACATGTCCAAGGAGAACATATGTCTTACAGGTGATGAAGGCAGGGTTTCAATGTAGGTTTTTGATTCTAAAGCACTTGCTTTCAAATGTTACAGGCTTATTCTTAGAGAAAAACACAGAGATAGCTTAAGTTATTTCAAAGGAAAAAAAATTCACAATGATGACATATTTACTCATGCATGTGAGTAAAAACAAATCACTCCAAACGTGAGCCAGTGAACCTACTCAATTTTGGTTCAGAACTTTACGATTTCTGATTACTTTTGATTCCACATTTCATTTGCCACAAAACTTCTTGCAATATTTTGGAAGACATTAAATACAGCAGAAACATACACCCACCATTTGATGTCCTCTCCTCCAACAAATATACCTATAGAGGTAAGACATTTAATATTTCTATCAAAACAAATGACAAAAATGATATTCATGTAGTCATGACACTGAACATCTTAAACACACACACATGCATTCATAATAGATCTAACTGGCATATGAGACAATATAGGTGCCTTACCATTTCGTGCCAACATAATCAAAAAATTGAACAGACACAATTTTTGAGTGACATGGAATAAATATACTTAGTTTGACATGGTAGTTTTTTGACTACTCATCATCTGTATACTTCTAAAACTGGATGCTTTTTCAGTGGGTAAATTTGTTAAGGTCCATCTCTGAACTGCTCGATGATTCATTTATAAAACTAAGCAATATATTTCAGAAGAATGTGCATAAATTCAGCAAGGTGTGCCATGGCATAGCATATGTTAACGAAAGGTCTTTACAGCTGAAGGGTGCTCAGCCCCAGCTATAGATGAGCCCTCAGATGTCCCCTCTTCTCAGCTCATTTCAATTCACTAACTTCTTGAGGCCATAATAAGTTGATTTATTATAACAGTAAATAACCGACTTGTCAGACCTGAGCATCTAATAGAGTGTTCTGGTTTACACATTGCATTCGAAGTAAAAATTAAATATGAAATATCATTTGTTATATTAAAGTTTCAATGTATCAATTTAAATTGCAGTTTGAGGCACCTTTAGCATGTTTTGAGGTGACATAGTATGTATAGTAATGTATACATAAAGCTAAAAAATTGCTTTCTTTCTGCATATGATTCTCATTTTTTTAAAGTATGCATCAATGATAATGAAGTTACTACTTATAAAAATAAAGAATAAATTCTGATTAATATAAAGATATTAATATATAAATGCTATTATCTCACTGAAAATTTGTAGTATAAAAATCAGGCATATTAATTATTTTGTTCACAAACATACTGAAGTGGAAAAGATCTAATGGATTGCTTTACCTTATGCATTCATTAGACATCATTGAGATGCACTGAATTTTCTTAAAAATTGAATATAGAGCCATCATACTTTATTTGAAGATAATTTCAAATTCGAGTATAACTTTTCTTGCTTTCTGTTTAGAGCAATACCATATTATAGTTTTACAGTGACTTTGAATAAAGACATATTTGAAAGACTTAGACATATTTGCTTCTGACACTTCAGTGAACATCTAAACACAATTATTCTTCATTACTAATTAAAAATGGTTCATGCATTACTTGGATTAAAAAAGTAATCCAACATCTATGTCTATAGGGTGCCTTCGTTTCTAAAGCTGAATGCCAGTTGGTAATGAGATGTCCTTAGCTCACGTTCATCAAGTTTCAATTATTATTCAAGCACATAAAGTGGGAAAGACTCAATCCACATGACAAGGAAAACATTTTTTTATTGCATACATTTTTTATTTGACAGTAGAATTCCAATTTTTTTTACTAAATTACTAGCAGAGGAAGTATCCAAAAGATAATTTTCAGAAATTAAAATTTTTCATATAATGAGTAGCCCTGAGGAGTTCAACTGAGGTAAGTTGGGAGATGGCTAATCAATGTTCTCTTTATAGCAATGATTTCTGTCAGAGAGAAAGACAGTGCAAGCCACACTGGTAATTTAAAATTTTCTAGTATCCACACTATAAAAGAGGTAAAATTTAATGTGATAATATATTTTATCTGAACAATTATAAACAAAGCATTATCATGTCAACATACAGTCAATAAAAAAAATTGTTAATGAGTTAGATTGCATTCCGTTTTCTTACTAAGGATACAAAATCCATGTACATTTAAAATTTATAGCACATTTCATTTGAAACACTAAACTTTTCATAGTTAACGTAAAATGTAAGATGTGAGATATATACATACACACACACACACACACTGGAATATTCTTCAGCCATAAAAAGATAAAATAATGCCATTTGCAGCTACATGGATGGACCTAGAGATAATCATACTAAGTAAGGTAAGTCAGAAACAGAAAGACAAATACCACGTGATACCACTTATACATGGAATCTAAAATATGACACAAATGAACTTATCCACGAAACAGAAAGAGACTCACAGACATACAGAACAGACATGTGGTTGCCAAGGAGAGGTGAGCCAGGGAGGGTTGGATTGGCAGTCTGGGACTAGCAGATGCAAACTATTATACATAGACTGAATAAACAACAAGGTCCTACTGTATAGCACAGGGAACTATATTCAATATCCTGTAATAAACCATAATGGAAAAGAAATGAAAAATATATATACACATATATACATATACACATACACACAAAATGTATAGATATATAACTGAATCACTCTTACGGTACACCAAAAACGAACACAACATTGTAAATCAACTACACTTCAATTTAAAAAAAAAAAGTAAAAAGAATAAAAAGGGGAAAGGTAGTCCTAGTAAAACAATACAGTTGTGTTCAAAAGGAAAACATATTTTACATTATTTCAGTTTATATATGAAAATTTAAATTAATCTCAATTAAAAATCCAGTTTTTCCAGTGACATGTCCACTAGCCACATTGCAAGTGTTCAGCAGACACATGCGCTTACTGTGCTACTTTGCTATCACACTGGACAGTGCAGTTATAAAGCAGGTAGCATATCAGAAAATAATGAGCCTATTTCTTGAATAATTTATTAATTTTAAATACAATACCACCATGAATATACTATTTCCATGTTTATGAAATATATGATCTTCTACAATGTTTATCTCTAAAATGTGTTGATATTTACCAGAATGATAAATACATAGGGATATATAATTACCATTTCGAAGTGACTAAATTGAGTATCTCTGAAAGGAGTTAGTTTAAATTTTATTAATATAGTATCATTCAGAAATTCAATCTGTAAAACAGGCACGTTCAATGAACAAAAGAGCGTAATCTCAATACTATTTGACAGAAGCAGCGAACATAACCAAGAGCCTTGCTTTGTATAACAAGAAGATTAGTAGATTCTCACAAGGGAAAAGCATGGCAGCAAGCATAAAAAGCAATTAAACAAACCACACAAAACTCACTGATCACAGAATCCTTGTTTCACCAAAATAATGCAGCCATCTGATACGAGCTCTGCACTTGAAGGGAAAATTAATGCAAAGACTAAGGAAAGAGAAAATTAAGAATTAAATAAGCAGATATTAAAGTATTTTGACTTGCCAACCTATCGTTGTTTTTATGAATTCAATATACCTTCTTGCCGAGGGACACAAAATTGATGACAAAGTGTGAAACTAATTTAAGTACACATAGAGATAAAAAATACCAGGAAGAGAAAAGTTTGAGATCATAACATAAGAGAAAAAGGAATAAATTACTGGAAGAAGTAATGGCAGTGACTCAAGCCCAAGTGAGAATTCATAAAAATTTGAAAGAATAGATACAGATAGTCTACTCTCAGGAAATTAAACTGCATGGAGGAACGAACAATTCTATGGTTCAAATCAAAGTCTTAGTACAACCACTGAGAAGTCACTCCTCTTTCTCAACCTTAATTTTTCCTTCTGTAAAATGGGGTTAATTGAAGGTGAGAAAGTTAGTTGTAGAAATAATATAGGGCCAATTATTCAGAGCCAAAAGTTGTAGGTTTTATTTAATAATAACAATAGGTAGCAACAATTGGTCTCTGACTGCACATCCTTAATCATATACTTACTGGGTGTTCTCTTATGTCCTTTCAAATAGCTCATGAGACTAATTAGTTACCACATTTAAGACATGGAAATCTACCCTCAGAGATATTAAATATCAAGCAAAGTTACCTAACCAATATGTTGTAGAGCAGGGGTTCAAACACAGGTAATCCAGAAACTCTGCTCTGCAATGCTTTAACTGAGTGCAAATTCATACTCATACATCATGAGGAATGTTTAATTTCATATTTTAATAATTAAATATTCCTAGTCATAGCCTAAAATTAATTTATCATAGAAAACCTGCTTTGGGGTAACAGATGAAAGTGGAAGAATGGTGCTGACCATTTTTCATAATGTAATAATGTCCACTCACCTCTGTATTTACGTATCTCAGGGTAGGTATTAAATCCATGAGGTAAAAGCATAATGCCAGTAAAAGTGTTATTTACCAGATTGATTCTATATATATTAATATCAATTTTGTTAAAGAGATGTATTACATTAGTATAGGTTTCTTATAAGTGTAAATAGCATATTTTTTCCTTATAGAACATTCATAATCAAATGATTGTATTCATAATGAAATTCTTGAATTGCAGTGGCTCATACTAGAAAACATAGTTTCTAAAAATAGAGATCTTACTGAGAATAGTCAATAAGGCTATTTTTTATTTATTAGGTTATAAAGACACAAAGTAACGTAAAAGTACAGGTACTCAACTTGTTTTCTGTTTCTATGAGTTTCCAATCTTTTGAATTTAGCATCAGTGATGTCCTACAAATTTTATATTTTAATAAGTTGCAAAAATGAAGCAAGGGTAGAGGTACTGAAAAAAAGTAGATGTAAAGGTTATTGGAGTATAGAAAGCCAAAGAACATAAGCTGATTATTGCATCATTTTACATGGATATTTGAATTTCATTCATTTCTTCATTCAACTTACTTAGCAATTATTTATCAAACAAATTCTACCTGGTAGGCACTGTGATAGATTTGCTGCATTTCACACGTCAGATAAGGTCACCTCCTGGAAACAGACTTGTTTCTTGTTCTAAGAGGTCATGGGACAAGGAAAAGATCACTGTCCAAAGTTGTCCAGAGGAAATGACAGATTTGTGGAGAGGATAAGGGGAAGAGGACTTAAAAATGCAGAACAGTTTGTATTAGAAAACCCTGGGACTATATGTTGGCAGCAAGTAAATATAGTATACAGGCAAGTGATTTTTTTTATGTGTATTAATCAAAGAATCCAAGAGTAATTTGTGTATGAAATAAATATCATCAAGTTTTAAAATATATTATTTGCATATGTTCATTTTGAGATTCCCAGGATGGATATTTGGGGGGGAAGGTGATGGAGGGAACCTGAACTTCAACAAATAATACAGCCAAGATTTACTTAACACTCAACAATTCTGGGTAATTAATCTCAAATCTAGATTTATCTAGTCTCTCAGATCTCTTGTCTCACATCTCCAATTGCCCCAAGAATATTTCTACCTAGATGCCTCACAGCCAACATGTCCAAAATTAAGCCCTTTATCTTCTTACTGTCCAAACCCAGCTTCCCTACCTCTATTTCTGTCAAAACACACCCCCCCAAACACACAAAAAAACAAAAAACAAACAAATGAAAAAAACAACCACTCCAATCACATAAACTGAAGTTTTAAGAGTCTTTCTACTTTTCAATAACCATATTCATCCAGACATTACTTCTTACTTATTCTCCATTCACACAGATTTTTGAATTATGCATCTCTTGAATTTATTTAAATTTTCCAACAAAAGTCATGATAGAATTCTGAGAAAAAAATGGGAGAAATTATACAAGATGTGTTTTCAAAATTCTTCAGCATTTATTAATTGCCATATATCCATGACAATGTCATTTACAACTGTTGACTTAAAATAGTATTTCTGAAGATGTTGCTAAAAGACCAATTTTTATCCTAATTATCTTCTTGAACTTTTGATTTAGGATATATTTACACTTGATCTTTAATTACCAAAATAAATTACAATTAATTGGATGCATACCATGTATATAATACACACATTCTCAAGTATTTATTTAACAAATTTATAAGGAGGACATATATATTGCAGTCAAGGAATATAAAGCTTGCAGAATTTGAACAAATTGCCCAGGATTATATAACTGATATGTTTCAAACTAAGTTTTTCCTTATATCAAAACCTGTGCTTCCTACATACAGTAGTGTGAATGTCAGGGTGGTTACACAGGTCTGCATTGCTGGCTCTGTATCAATGGAATGTCTAAATGTTTGTGTGCCAAGTGAAAACTCTCAATTCCCACATTTTCAAAACAGGTTCCTCTTTCTCATATGAAGAACCTACACAAACATGTACCCAACTGCTCAAATTATATAAGTAGGATAATTTGTCCTGATTAATCTATCTATAAAGTCTCCAAATTACCTACTTCTTTCCTCACTGCTAAGACATGAAGCCAAACTCCCATTACTTATCATAGGCTAATTTATTGCCCTCTTAACAGGTCTTCAAACTTCCAGTCATTCACCTACAAAATTCGTTTGTTGCTATTGGCCAGAATGATGTTTAAATTTATAAGTTGTAACACATTACTCCTTTGCCTAAAACTGTGTGCCCTGTCATTGCACTAAGAGTGAGATGCTCACATCTTCTTTGATCAAGTAAACTTTCTGATTCCACTCTGCCTAGTTTCCCCATCCTCACCCAGTGCTGATCTTTTTATCACCTCAACAGCGCTATCCTCACACGCTTTCTGTTCTTAGAAACTGATAAATTCTGCCTTAACCTTGTTATATTTCCACTTGCTTTTCATAGGTCTGGAAAATTACTTCCCTAACGCTCTATGTACAGGCTCTCCCTTAACTTTTAGCTCTCCATACTCTGTCATCGTCTCAGAAAGAATTTGCCAGTTACTAATCATCCCAGAGTTCCACCTGCTTCCTTCTCAGAATATATTTCAACATGAAATGACCCCTTTGCGTATTTGTTCACTGTCTGTCTTCCCTACTGGATTGAATATGAACCCTAGGTTGATCCCTTGATCCCTGGCCCTTGGAGCTGGTCCTGACATGAGGCTGTTTATCTATGAATACCTGTGAAATTATGGATGAAAATTAAAATTTAGCCAGAGAATAAGAATTTTTTCTTCATAGGAAAATACATATATCCAAGAAAACCAAAATCACCATCCTGTAGAAGTACTGCTACAAATGGAAGTATGTATTTTAATTATAACAGTACTGATTTATTGTTATGCAATATTTTCAACTACAATAACATGCATAAGTAAATTATATTAGTGGATTATCCAGTTCACAATGTGAAACTTTGTATGTAATTTTATATTTGAAATCAATATTCCATCTATTATCCAAGCAAGTAACTTAAACTTGTAAAGTCTGGACAAGGGCATAGGAAAGTAAAAAATACTTGGCAATCGTGAGCATTTTCTTAACATTCGCACAGAGTTTTCCGCTATGTGATTCAAAGCACAGTAATTCCAATGAAATATGCCTTCTAAATCAGCTCCTAAGAGAAAGAGTCATTTATTTGATTTTCTAAACCTCACCCAATATCTTTAAATGGTTCCTAGAGGATTTCACAAATTAATATTTTATCATATGCATACTTTGTAATGCCACAAAATGACACAGCATAAGAAAAGAGGAATTAAGTCAAAAATTAGTTTCAAAGGTATAAAGTACCCAAAATGTGGTAAAAATAACAAGAACAAGAAATGATGTTGAAGTCATCATCTATCCAGGAACTACTGTAAAACTGCTGCTCATTAGATGTGTTTTTATGCATTTGCATTACTGTTTTTACTTTCTGAAGTAATAGCAATTACTACTGATGATGCATTATAATTTTGTTGAAAAGACTGACTTGAAATAAAAAAAAATTGACACTTTCTAAACACACACACACACACCCTCTGTACGGTGATCTGAAATTCAGGATATCTTTTCATTGGCATTTGGAGACTTTGTCTAATAAAACTGCTATTATGGCCCTGCTTTTAAATTTTCCAGTTAACCTAGATAATTGTTTTATTCTTTATGGCTCTTAAAATAAAATACCAATTAGTTACAAGGCTCCTCCCACCTGTTCATGGTTATAATATAGACTGATGTAATGTCAAAACATATAAAAGAGATAAGAAGTTTCAAGGAGAGTTGCTTTGTAAATAAAAGAACACTTCAAAAGGAAAACTATGTTATCAAAGAATCATGAAATATTAATTCATATAAAGAAGAAACAATCAACCAACAAAATAATCCCCCAGGGAATCCAATGAAATTAATCATCATAAATTCTAGAACAAGAATCAAGGAGATTGGATCCCCCTTTTATTGAAGTTGTCCTAAATGAGAGATGTCACAATAGCAATTTGAAATGTCATTTTAAATGATTATTTTGACAAGTATTTCCCTTAAAACTGCTATGAAAATCAGCAGAGAAAAATAATTTTATGAAGTCAAACGGTCAGGTAGAAAAAGTGGAACAATGCAACTGGTTATTTAAAAAATAATAGGAACTATCAAGAATTGGATGAAGTTAAAAATGGAGCACTGTTTTGGATAAAGTTTCATATACACACCCTGAAGTTTCTTAGGAAGGATTAAACCTTAAATGTCATGTTAGTGTTTATGGAAAAGCAAGATGGACTTGAACTTCTTGAAGTGAATAGTGACTTCTATAAGAAAATAAGTCAGCATGTCATCATAAAAGTGAAAAAAAGTGAATTTACAAATATATAAATGAATCTGAGTTTTTCATCAGATTTGTTGAAAAACAAGTTGGTCTCATCCATCTCTAAATACAGAGATGAGTTTGTCAGACAATGAAAACATTATATAATTTCACCTTCCTTTTAGGAACTCAAGATTTTGAAATTTCAAAAATATAATAAAAACACATTATAATAATGACTTTGGAGGGAAAAAGAAAATTGAAGGGACCACATGTACAATTAATACAAAGTTCCTATATTCAGAAAGGTCACACCACATATGAAAATCAATCTGAGAGAATGAAAGGGAGATTAGGATTTCATTTAGGTTATATGTACAAATAGAATAAAATTAAATAGTCACAGACTTTGGTAGTTTATTTAGTCACTAAATTATACACAAAGAAAAAGGCTGTTGCAAATGAAAATACAGCCCCCCAAAAGGCACGGATTACAGCAGAACACATGGTGCAGATATTCATGCATCAAAGGCTATATGAAAATGTTTACTCAATAGAGTCTTGTTAGAAAGTAGTATGACCACAAGGCTCATGGCGTGAAACAATCTTAAAGATAATACAGAGGGATGACCTGAAATATAAATAAATAATTCTAGGATTAGCTAAAGGGATTCAGGTTATTTAGTATAGAGTGGGAGAGAAGGAAATAGACTAGTGTTTTTCAGTAATGGACACATTATAGTAAAAGGTCATACACGGGAAGAGCACTACAGAAGAGAAGAGACCTATTCAATTTTATTTGTTAGCTTTCAGGTCACACCTTAAATGAGTTGCTCTGAAGTGTGTGGATAAAGAACCATTTGATTTTCAATATTCAAGGTATAAATTTATAAACAATTAGCCTAAAAATAGAGAAATGTATTGAAGAATCGTTGTGAAGATTTTCCTTCTATGCTGTAATTTGCTGATAGTTTGTAAGCCATGAAGTATATTTAATAATTTAGCTGTTTTGTTGCACCAAAGTATGTATTATAAATATTATAGAAGGATTATAGACTTAAATTTTTTTGGCAACAAAGGTCATATTATTTCCCAGTTATTTATTTCTCTGGAATTATTTATTAATTACTTTTTACTCATTATTAACAGCAAATCTTTGGAAGAAAACAAGTTTAGTTCAGCAAATATAGGATGTGTGGCCCATATATCATATATGCTATTAACACAGATATATGACTCCCAACAGTCCATTTCCATCATTTAAAACCTGAATTAGTTAGAATGTATTCCAGAACTAAATAAATGAGGTGAGAACTCATTTTGGTCTTCAAGTCTGACAAACAGAGGAAGGTACTGTTTTAATAAACAAACTTTAGAATGTGCAGCTTATTTTTTTTTCATGAATAAAACTCTCTAGTCAAAAAAGTTGAAGATAGAGGCAACAGCAATAAGCACTGCTCCTTTATGTTGCAAAGTTACACAGAATTCAGGTGCACTGTTGTGTCACCAATCATATTGTATCCCTGCAGAAAGGACAAGGTAGGGGTATCCAACTTAGAGACAGCTACCAAATCTCTACCTCTCCCAGATAATAAGAATAGAATAATAGTAATCCCAGTGACTTTTAGTAGTTCTGACAACATGCCAGACTCTCTTCTAGGCATTTTTCATGTATGTACACATTCAATTTGATCAACAACTTTATGAGGAGGGTTATCTTCTTAGAAGCATATTATAGAATGAGAGCCACAGGGATGTTGAGAATTTTCCATAGATGATTCAGCTAGTGTTCAGTTTCAATCAAAAGAGTTTGCATTTTCCTCTAAATGCACTGGGATGAAGTTTCATTTTTTATAGAGAAATTGTGAGTAAAACATTTAGGCGAGTTTTTACTTGGTATTTTTATTCTTATTTAGCTTATGAAAACACAAGAAATATATTCAGAACAAATGATGATATCAATAATATATTGCACAATAATAGTTATTTGTAAAATGACTTAAGCTTAACTGAGTATATATGTGTACATACATGTGTGTATGCAAATACATCACACATGTGTTCTTATGGCCTATCCACTGCCATGACATATTTATATCACAATTTTAACCACTTTTATTGTTCTTTATTTATATATTGATTTTTCAGAAAAGGTAAGATTCTCTTTCTGAAAAGAGAAAATTAAATAAGAACTTTTTTGTGGACCATATGGTTTCATTTTACCTAAAAGGAGCAATTACTTTCTCTATTCAATTAGTTTCTTGTGATTTTTGAGTACTCAGAATAATACTGAACATTAACCAGGACAGAAGATTATATCAGCCTGGAGATACTCATCTCCAAAGGCTGCAGTTTGTTCAGTTAATCCTAGAGCAGTGATGGTGGCAATAAAATTGGTGATGATCATGTGACTCCTCTAAAGATGTGTTTAGACTGTCCTGGTTATCAGTACGTCAAACCTGCTGCCACACTCCCCCAACAAGAAGCAAGTGGTCAGTAGCATTTCAACCTTTTTAACACACTTTTTGTACTTGCTTTTTTTTTTTTTTTTTTAATTTATTTTCTTGGCTGTGTTGGGTCCTCTTTGCTGTGCATGGGCTTTCTTTTTAGTTGCAGTGAGTGGGGGCTACTCTTTGTTGTGGTAAGTGGGCTCCTCATTGCCGTGGCTTCTCTTGTTGTGGAGCACGGGCTCTAGGTGCATGGGCTTCAGTAGTTGCAGCACATGTGCTCAATACTTGTGACTCATGGGCTCTAAAGCACAGGCTCAATAGTTGTGGCACACGGGCTTAGTTGCTCCGCATGTGGGATCTTCCTGGAGCAGGGATCGAACCTGTTTCCCCTGCAATGGCAGGCAAATTCTCAACTACTGTGCAACCTGGGAAGCCAAGTACTTGCTTTTTTAAAGGCTAAACCCAACTACTAGAAATGACAAGAGTTTAAGACATTCTGTATAAAATATCTATAGTTAATTCAAAAATAAGCAATAATCCAACCAGTGGAAAAATCAACATACTCCATCTTTATGTTTGGTTTTTTTTAATATATAATTGATACTTAGATGCTAAAGTAGTAAAAAGAAGACAACAAACTTTTGTTTATTCCCTCAGGACACTTTATTGCAAAAATCTAGACCAATTTACTGATAAATACTTGACAAACGACTCTCAAATACAAATGATTCTTCAATAAAATCTATTGCTTGTAGTAATAGTTTCACAAAATATAAATAAGATCTTTTGTATTTTGTCCCAGTCTTAGACATAAACTAAAATCAAAATTACTTTAAATCTCTTTGCTTATGTTATTTAAACAGTCTACAAGAAACTCTTGAATCTTTTCATACCTTGTAGAAATCTTAGACAATTTTATTGTCTCTTTCTAATTTAGTGTACATCAATTTAGAACTATGATAAGTTATTTGGCATTTTATCTAAGAGGAGTCAGTTTAAAAAATTGTCTTTTTTTCTCTACCTAATACATCAATAATTCTGCATGGCTACCAACTGCTTTTCATGAAAACAAATTACTTAACCCCTAACATTTATCCTATTAATACTTTCCTAGCAATTCATGTTTTGTATGTGTGTATCTTTTTAATGAGGCATGATTGCTCTTTCTTTTAAGATGTATTTGCCAGCAAGTGCCAGAAAATACATCAATACTGTCTTCTAAAACACTGTGAATTTTTTTTTCCCCTACATAACAAGGAACCTGGAGCTAGCTTGCACTGTTTAATATATTATCAAAGAGTCAGACACTTTTCAGAGATGTGCTGTAGCCACCTTAGGGTCTTCACTTTTGATACATGCACTGTCATCTGATGGGTGCAAGACTGCACATATAGCTTCATGCACCATAACCATGAAGGAAGAGGAACAGATGAAAGGCTCTCTCACTTCTACTATTAGACAAGGGAGTGCTTTCCCAGAAGCCTCCAACAGATTCCTCATTGATCCGAATGGGAACACATAACTACCTTTAACTGCAATGGAGGCAGAGAAAGCAATCTCTTGGTTTTGTATTTTATATGCTTATGGTGAAAGGAAGCCTGGGGAAAGGGATTGAGATACGCCTTCTAGATGTCAGCCCTATCCCCTCCAGTATGATCGTTCTCATAAGAATTGTTTTATTTAGGACTAAGTGCTGAAGCAAGCATGAAATACACAGCACTCCTAGATATTGGATGAAGTTCCGTAAAAGACTATCCTGAGATTTATCTTTTATAAAAATATTTTAAAGTATTATTCTTTAAATATTAAATATTTAAAAGGGACTAAGAGAGATTTTTGGATATTCTAATTGAAAAAAATGCATAATCATGTCTTACTACAAGGGATCTCACAGATAAGTATATTGGTTCAAAATAAAAACAATGTATTTTATTAAATCAAACAAGTTCAAGCACTAGAATAATCTAAAATAATGAAACTGAATACAACAAAATAGTGTAGATGCATACATAATATATATAATTATATGTATATTTATCAAACACAACAAAACATTGTATTGATATTATTTCAGGCCATTTGCTTTATACCCAGCCCCATATATTTAAAAACTTATTTTATCTATTTTCTATGATCAAAACTTATCGAGCTCTTTTTTTGTGGACAAGCTCATCATGAAGACATTCTCATCATAATGATATATCACTTTACTAGTTTTCCTATGAGAGAGAATCTAATTTTCAAAAGTGTGTGGTATTAAAATACTGGAATAAACATAATTTACTGTTTTGTCGGACAATAAAATTTATTGTTTCAAGTTTATTTACAAATTCCAATTATAGTGACATTGATTTACAGAAATGCCCATTAGTTAAATTTATGGCATAACTAGGGGGGAAATGAACATGAGTTATTATGTCCAAAAATTTGACACACAGATGCCTTAATTCCTCAGGAATTAAAAATGTATGTAATTATGTTTTGTGTGGTATGTAATAAAATAATTATTGCAAATAAAATATGCTTTTAAAATGTTTAAAATATGTTTTAAATTTTATTTTTATAGATTGTTTAATATTATTCATCTTTACAGCCAACTCTAATTTTATACATATTTAAGTGACACATGGGCTAATTTATATTAAATTAATAATGTAAGAAAAATGTAAGAATTTTTAAATTACACATAAAGTTTACCTTTGAACCAAATTCATATGAAACTTTAGCTGAAGCCAGTTTTAACATGAGAAAAAACACTGTCCCCTTTTCTTTGTACTTACCCTAAAATAAGTCAAAAATGAGAAACCTATACTCTATTTCAATGAAAATAGGAGACATTCATAACCCCAATTACAACATATAATGCCTGAGTGCCTCCAGTCATAATATATAATGTCTGAGAACAGATGGTGAAATAAAAAATAGTGTAACCAAATGGAGGAAAGTTAACCTTAAGTTACTGTAGAGAGAGATGGTGAGAGAAGCCACCAATTTATACCCAGAACATTTAGAAAGCTTAAGAATCAGGTACCCTCTGCAGCAGAAGTAAGGAGGTTAGTGGGAAGAGTAAGTAAGCCTAAAACAGGTGTTGGTTTGAAAGTTACATTACAGCTACAAAGCTACAGTAATCAAGACAATATGGTATAGGTACAAAAACAGAAATATAAATCAATGGAACAGGATAGAAAGCCCAGAGATAAACTATGGTCAACTAATCTATGACAAAGGAGGCAAGGATATACAGTGGAGAAAAGACAGCCTCTTCAATAAGTGGTGCTGGGAAAACTGGACAGCTACGCATAAAAGAATGAAATTAGAATACTCCCTAACACCATACACAAAAAAAAACTCAAAATGGATTAAAGACCTAAATGTAAGGCCAGACACTATAAAACTCCTAGAGGAAAACATAGGAAGAACACTCTTTGACATAAATCACAGCAAGATCTTTTTTGACCCACCTCCTAGAGTAATGGAAATAAAAACAAAAATAAATAAGTGGGACTTAATTAAACTTAAAATCTTTTGCAAAGAAAAGGAAACTACAAACAAGATGAAAAGGCAACCCTCAGAATGGGAGAAAATATTTGCAAATGAATCAACAAAGGATTAATCTCCAAAATATATAAACAGTTCATGCAGCTCAATATTAAAAAAAACAAACAACCCAATCAAAAAATAGGCAGAAGACCTAAATAGGCATTTCCCCAAAAAAGACATACGGATGGTCAAGAGGCACATGAGAAGCTGCTCAACATCACTAATTATTAGAGAAATGCAAATCAAAACTATGATGAGGTATCACCTCACACCGGTTAGAATGGTCATCATCAGAAAATATACAAACAGTAAATGCTGGAGAGGGTGTGGAGAAAAGGGAATGCTCTTGCGCTGTTGGTGGGAATGTAAATTGATACAGCCACTATGGAAAATAGTATGGAGGTTCCTTGAAAAACTAAAAATAGAATTACCATACGACCCAGCAATCCCACTACTGGGCATATACCCAGTGAAAACCATAATTCAAAAAGACACATGCACCCCAATGTTCCTTGCAGCACTATTTACAATAGGCAGGTCATGGAAGCAACGTAAATGTCCATCAACAGATAAATGGATAAAGAAGATGTGGTACATACATACAATGGAATATTACTCAGCTGTAAAAAGGAACAAAATTGGGACATTTGCAGAGACATGGATGGACCTATAGACTGTCATACAGAGTGAAGTAACTCAGAAAGAGAAAAATATCATATAGTAACACATATACGCGGAATATAGAAAAATGGTACAGATGAACTGGTTTGCAAGGCAGAAATAGAGACACAGATGTAGAGAACAAATATATGGACACCAAGTGGGGAAAGAGGGGGTGGGGTAGGGTGAGATGAATAGGGAGATTTGGATTGCCATATTTACATTACCAATAAGAAAAAAAATATCAAATTGTACACGTTAAATATATGCAGTTTATTGTATGTCAATTATATCTCAATAAAAGTTCTTAAAAAAAAGAATGTCAACTAACCTTTATTGCAGTTATTTTTTGAAAAAAAAAGTTACATTATGAAGCAGTTAGACCTCAAATCTTCACTAGCACCACTACCCTTCCCTTCTCCTGTCCTAAAGAGGACTAAGTTATCTAGAAGTTGGAGAAATGAATGAGAAAAAACTTTGGACTTAGAAGCACCAAGCACAGACAAAAGGAGCAATGATATTCTCAATGAAAACAGAGAGACTGAATGGAAGTCTATATAATGAATAACGGCCATTGAATGACCCTTTAATATAGAAGGTAAAACACCCATGAGGAAAGGCCACACATAGTGAAAACTGGAGGTTTCCAACAAAAAGCCCAGCTTGCACTTGGTCACCCTATAGGATATTCCACTAATTTACTAAGCTTCCTCACTTCCAATAATATCCATATACATCCATGTACATACTTACACATATACACATCATCAGAGCTTGTAATAATAATTTTAGGAAGTCTAAATCAAAATACCCAAATACCACCAGATATTTTTGGAAAATTTCCACCATGAAAGACAATAACCAAAATAAACACAAATTACAATGCAGAAACAATAGCAACAATACTGAGAATAGAAGGAAGAAAAAATTTTAAATACTACACTCAAAGACATATGCAAAGATATCACATCCATAAAATAAAAATAGTAAGGTGTAGAAAACACAGGACCAAAAAGTGTCTTAAAATTTTAAAATAATAACAGAGATATGAAAATCAGTAAATGAAGTGGAAGATGGCATTAAGATCTTCAGAAACTAGGAAATAAGTGGAGATTATATAATAACCAAGAGACTTTGAAGATCAACCCAGGAGGACTGCAGAAAGGACGGACTCATAAGAGTTGTAGTAAGAGATAAAAAGATGAAACATCGTTTTAAAAAATACATTTGTTTTAGAATTGAAGATAAAAATCCAAGTCTTATTACTCTGAAATTTCAGAACTTTGTTGATTAAAAAAAAAAAGATTCTGAAAGGCAATTCTGAGAAACAAAATACTGGTTCTCATACAGAAAATCTTGAATAGGAAGTCATATGCTTTTCCATTGGCCACTGTGATGTAAATGTGAAAGAAAGAAAAAAAGACATTTCAGAGCTAGCTACAGGGTTTCAAATAATCTCTTGTTTTTTTTACTAAGAAAAGTATTGTAAGTTCTGCTCCATCAAGATGAGGGAGTATATCAAGATGGAGGAAAACATGAGTTCCAGACACTAGAAAAAAGCATTAAACAGGAAGCAGAGGGATGGTTAGTGAACGAGGACCCCAGGAGTACACCACGTAGTGGGCAGACTCCTGGATGGAGGAGGAAGTAAAAGAGCTTGGGAAAGGGTGTCAGATGACACACACAGACTCGAGAACTGGACAATCCAGATTGTCTGACAAATTCCACTGATAATCCAGATGTCTAGAAAATTCTACTGACGTGTCCCTCAGTAACTGGAGAGCAGGAAAGACTTAGCCTGAGGATAAAAAAAGTAGATTAAAAACAAAATATAAGGCAAATATTAACTCCAGAAAAAATGAAATTTAAAAAAATCTATAAACAAAAATGATAAAGTATACCACAATCTCAACAGTGGAAGCATTTCAATAATCATCTGAATTAAAATCTTGAATATTTATTTAGCCAAAAATGTATGAGTACATGGGAGCCAGAGATATATATACTAAGGGAGGTAATATCTCCATTTAACACAAGAGATTGATAAGTAGAACTGAGAAAGCAATAGATAGATCTGATAAATCAATATACAGAATAAATAGTTAAAAGAATTTAAAATAGTTGCTTTTGGTGCGTAGCAATCTGGAGACGGAGTATTAAACTGAAGTTTGCTATTGCAATTTAATTCTTAGGTCCTAGCTGTTACATGTTACATGACATATTACTATAGTACATTGATAAAAAGAAAAATATTGATGCAGTCCCTCATAGTTAGCTTGAAATTCAACTGTAAGTACAAATATTTTGAATTGTTGTGTTTTATACTGTAAAGAAACCCTTGGTTTATTTTTATATTTGTGTTTAAATAGTTTTATAAAGCAGATGGTTTTAGACTGCTATTTACAAGCATTCTGCTCCAAATAACACATTTTGTTCTAGATACACTTTATGCCAAATAGCTGAAAACCCAAATTGGATACAATCATAATTATAATAATTCTCTTTTTTTGTATTGATTTTTGAAAAACATACCCATGTGCTACCTGGTAATTTTAATCAAATATTAGACAATACATCATGGTGGTGATGAGCTTTGTTTGCTCTGAATTCAGGCCATGTTGGTTCAAATTCTAGCTCCCTCCTTCTCTGTATGACCTTGGCCAAGTTTACATGGCCTCTTTGTGCCTCGTTTCTCCCATATTTAATAGCACAAAATTAATAGACCAGAATCATAATGTTTGTGGGAATTAGATTAGATAATTCACAGTAATAAGTTAGAACTGCACTTGGCAGTAATAAGAGCTTTATAATTATTAGCCATGCAACCATTCTGAGGACAAAGCATTTTATAAGTCTGGTGAAGAATAACTTGAGAAAATCTGAAAAATCATTAGACATCTTATCCTTTTCACTTTCTTTCTATATTTTGTCATTCCATCTTTATTTCATTCTTCCATTCATTCGTAAGTATGTGTTAATATTATTTTTGTTAACAAAACAGTTGTAAAGAGAAGCAAAAGTTTTCTTGCATTTTCAACCTTTTAATCAACTGTATCACAAGGTACTAATGATCCACATACACACACACACTTATAAATAAGATTCAAAAAACTCAAAATTATTCCAATTGTACGTCACTCTGAAGGATTAATTAGCCAATCAATTGCGTCCTAAGCACATTCCCAGAAAATCTACAAACTGCTGTATTTGCTCTCTAACTCCCAATAGCATCTTCATCACTTCTGTTTTAAAGTATGAATGATACATAGAATTTTTATTGTAACATTACCAAACAAAAGTAAAATAAATACCAATATGACTTTTAATGTTATGGGTTCCCCAACTCTACAGAATGACAAGCTGGAAACATTTTTTCAGAGCTTCTAAGAGTGTGGGTTCTTATGAAAATTCTCCTAAGTCTGTGTTCTCATTGAGTTATTCATTTCTTTCAAGCCTCTTCTTCCTGATTCAGACAACAGAGATTGTTACCGTAAATTCTATCTCAATAAATTGATAAAGTAATTAAATAAGATAGTGCTTGAATTATTTAAACTAGAGCTCAGAAAAACTAAGTAGTTATTAATTGGTAGATTAAATTGTCACAGAACTACATCAATGAAAACACTTGGTAGGATTTTAATTATTTTCATGTAATATTCAAGTCTATATTCAGCCAAGAGAAGTTAAATGCCATTACAAATGTTCTGGTACAATCACTAAAAATGATCTTGAATTTGTTTTATTTGTACTGAATTCATAAGATTTACCTAAGGATTTAGAATAATTATGCAGTAGAGAAAAAAGTACCTTAGAAAGTATCCAATATCCTCATTTTACAAGGAAAAAATCTCTGCAGACAGCCAGGGCAAATAGAATAAACATAGTACATCATCTTGCAAAATCTATTTTACTTTAAGAAATATTTGGGAAATGGAGATGAATGTATTGTTTTATTAAAACATATATGGTACAGTATGTCAAACCTAGAGTTCCAGAAAATTTCCAAATATGAATAAAAATATTAAGACTTTCTGTCTTCACCAGTCTTACACGTATTCACTCTGTGATGACTGATACTTGGTGAAGTTTTTCAGAAAGAACTTATACAAGTAGTTGGTAAAATTGGTTACACATTAGAAGCAGAATGACATCATTTAAAATTCCACTTCTGCCAATTTTCTCCACAGCAGCATTTCCACTTTAGTCTTTCTACTGAGTTCTGTGCATAAGTGAGAATAATTGTGCCCTTTTCTTAGGTAAACACATGCTGAGAATGGGACAAAATTTGAACATAGTCCTCCTGGGTTGCTACTGCAAATGCAACTGATAATACGAAAGAAACTGAGCTAAAAAAATGATTTTAAAAATTAAATCATTAAAATGAATCTGTGGAACCAACTAAGGAACCATAGACTTGGCATTGAGTGAAGGAGCCAAAGTATACGAGCCACCATCTAGGCTTAGAGGATGGTTCCCAATAAGTCTATGTCCCTAGAAACAACTTCAAGGAAATCAAATAAGAAATCATCATAATAAAATGTATTATATACTTATATTCTGATGCATATTACTATTCTGGCTTTTTTGGGCAAATTTATGAATACGAAGCTGACAATATAATACAAAGAATACTGTGATAACTGCCTAAAATTAAGTATAAGTAATGCACAAAGGGATTACTGAGAAACTAAAGATTAATTCTGACTAATTTCACTTGAACAGTATTCAGAGAAGAAATAAAATTATGATGAGGCTTGAAGTATTCATAAACTTCAATATGGAATTATGATGGAGAAAGATCTCTTGAGAAAGAATAAAGATGCGGTAATTAGAAAAAATATAGGGTATACGTCAGGGAGAGTAAACAGTCTGCCAACTAAAGAATGTTGCTGGCCATCTGGTTCTACAAGAATGAAGTCACTAGCCTTGCAATCACTGACCTGCAACACACCCTGAAAAGAGTCCAGGGCGGAGATCAGGAATGAGGCACTCTATGCTCTGGGAAAAACTGGCAAAATCGGCCTTCAGATAGTTAGATATTTTTAGGAGATTATTTCATGAACCCAATTTCTTGCCCTTTCTCATACCTAGAAATGCACTAAAATCATTGACAGAGACTAGCAGCAACCTTCCACAGACACGTGAGCTTGACTGCAGGTACCCCCTTCACCAAAATCACAAATGTGCTGAGCTCCCCCTACCTCTTTGGAGCAGGTCCTCAGAGCTCTCTGAGAGGCTGTTTCCTGGGCTACCATCCTCAGTAAGCCCCAAATAAAAGCGAACTCACAGCTCTCACGCTGTCCGTTTTTGTTTTTATTTTTTTTTAACTTGACAAGTCCTATATTTACTTGTACAACATCTAAATTACATTCATAAGTAGCTTATGGAGATGAAACTGAGATGTTTATAGCAGCATCCAAATGGTCTTGAGTGAACGATGCCATTTTTTTGTAATAAACTAATAAATCCACATTTGAATTGTGACAGAAGACATGTACCTTGAGGAAAAAAGGGTACTTTTTTTTAAAAGGGTACTTTTAACATATATGTTCACTCATCACAGCAAGCAGATCTACCAATTCTAGGAATTTATCAGCTAACCCTTTTCTTGGCATTAATTTATTTTTGAGGACAGAAAATAAAGAGGAAAAGTTGGAGAAGAGTATTACTAAAACACATGGCTATAGTGAGCCTGAGATTTTTTACTTTAAATTCTCTTTAATTTTCATACAATAATTCAGCAAGAAATTATCTTTAAAAATAACATCATAGCACATCACTTGGTAAAAGTACTCCACAGTTTCATGCATTTTTCTCTTCCATTTCCCTTTGATCTTCTCAAATTGCATAAGTTAAAGAAAAATGTACTAGAATCAAAACTTCAAAAAGTTGTTCACTTTTCTTTTATATGATGTAATCCTCATCTTTGAACATCTACATAACAGTAGACACATTATCAAAGGACAGTTTTCATAAAAAATTAAAGTTTAAATACCTTATGAATATTAAACAGATGTTCTAGTATTCTTTATATTTTTCTTTGTTTTAAAATTTCTCAAGAAGGCCCCATCTAACTTTAAAATCATAAAATTTTGACCATATTCCATCACAAATGGCCAGATAACACAAATTGTGTTAAAAGAGAGTAGGCTTATTTTGTCTAATATTTTATAGCACTGTAAAATCCTTGCATGTTTGTTTTTGGCTATCTCCACTTTAAGAAAATAACCAACACACAGCATTTCTTATAAATTTGAACATATGACATTATCTCCCTTTCCTCTGATGTTTACCTAAAGTAAAATACCTTGTTTTTGTTAGATTGCCAAATGATAATATGATTCAAAATGGTTTTAATTAATAATTCCAAGACCTGGAACTTTGCCAGTTAGCCCTTTTCTATTTCCCTCCTCTTCTTTCTTTTACTTTTGTTCCTCTCACACTTACAGTCACTGTCCCATTATTTTCAGGAAGTATATGAATAATTTTTGTTAATTTTTAAGAAATCTTTAGTATTGGCTATACAAGGTCATGACTCAGATCTATTGTCACTATTTAACCAATCCTACTGTTTCAAGATTAAAAATGTCTGTCTGCAACAACACACAATTTAGATTTCTTTAGGTGTGCAAATTCATTCATTGAAATTTGCCACTTTTCTAATTAGCAAACTATCAATTTTTTTTTTTACCCAATGTGCTGTCATACAGAAGATTTATGAGCTTAATGGACCACAGATAGAATATATTATTTGATACTTCTTTTGCTGTCTTACCTTTGAACGTTTTTCTCAGATGTAGGGAAAAAGAAAACAAGAAAAGTAACAAGAAAGAATTTCCTTGAAAAGTGCAAGCATTAGTAATTTTCCCACCATCTAGATGGTAACAAGCAATCCCTCAAAGGGAGCTACACACATTTTTACTTAGTGGAGATAGAATCTTCTCTCGTTTCCCAAAGGAGAAGCTTATAAAATATTGATGTTCTGGAGGGGAGTGTAAAATAACACAAATGCTCTTCCATTGCTTTGCTGATAGCTCTGCTTCCTTTCTCTGAACGTGTTCTCATCTGATCTCCCTCCTCAAGGGAGACTGTGACATTCTCCTTTGCAGCCTCTGACTCACCCCAGTTTTGATTCAAAATTCCTGCAGAGGCCTGTCTCTCTGCAAGGCGGAAAAGCCACGCTTTTGCTTCCCAGCACCTCTCCTACCCAGGGGGTCACAACCTAAGGAGAAGGTGGATCAAATAAGTTACCACACCCTTTAAATTACTATTTAAGAAAAAATTACTAATTAAGAGAAAGAGAGAAGGATAACAGCATCCCCTCATTTTAGAGGGATGAACCCAGTACGTATCTTTCACAGGTTGTAAGAGAAGCACTTATTTCCAGAATCATTAATTTGGCATACTTAGGTATTTAATTCAACTACAGAAACTTCTAATGTAAAAAAATAAGCTAATAATTATCACCAGCCGGGTCTAAGCTAAATGACTTTTGGTGCTTTGTTACATTTGTCCTTTTTCTTCACTGGTTTTGAAATGTCTTATGAATTTCATAACTACGAGTGGGAGACAAAAGACGTAGCTTTTATGATTTTCAGCCAGTGTGATGTGCTGAAGAAACACTGAGCTACTTGGGACTGCATTTTGTGTAAAACTTTAACATAATGGGGTATTTTTGCAGTAACTATGATATTTATCCAAATATTAAAGTAAAGGTAATGGCACTGTTAGATAAGCCTAGATGAGTGTCATTGTATAACAAATATTTTGCTATAATTTTAAATAAAAGCTAATGTGTGAAATGTTTATGCCAATACTAGTATCTATTGATTCAGCAAAGTCATTTAGTAATAGAGCTCATTCCAAATGAACCTTTATTTTACAAATATTTTTGATATGAGTGTTTCTTATAAAAAAACTCAATATTTGTGTCACTTATTTCTCACACAGTTTTACTGAAAAATCGATTACTTTAAGTATTTAGAATCCCTATGTGGAGGGGCAAAAATAACTAGGGAGGGCTTCCCTGGTAGCACAGTGGTTAAGAATCAGCCTGCTAATGTAGGGGACACAGGTTTGAGCCCTGGTTTGGGAAGATTCCACATGCCATGGAGGAACTAAGCCCATGTGCCCAGGTGCTTAGAGCCCATACTCTGCAACAAGAGAAACCACTGCAATGAGAAATCCGTGCACCACAATGAAGAGCAGCCCCTGCTCACCACAACTACAGGAAGCCCGCATGCAGCAACAAAGACCCAATGCAGCCAATACATTTTTAAAAATAAGATAAATAAATAAACTATTAAAAAAATAGCTAGGGAGACAAAAATGCTGCAAGGCTTTTTAAAAACACTTTGTTTTAGCAACAAAGGCTGCACAGAATGTATGCAATGAAGCAGTTGTAAAATCAAAAGATCAGGTGTTTTAAAAAAACTTTTACTTTTGCTGAAAATGGAACAAATATTAGTTTTGCTCTGTGGAGAAAAGAAGTACTTAGTCCCTGGCATATTACAGAAGACTCAGTTTACTAGGCACTTCTTCTTTGGCAGCTGTAGCATGAAACACTTTATACACGTTGACTCATACAGGTTTTATAGCATGAGGTGTGCAACATTGCCATTTACAGATGGATAAACAAACTGACATTCACAGGGCTTATGTAGATAAGTTGTGGTCATACAACTCTGAGGTCTTTGATTCTAGATTCTAACCCACAGCTACCATCTCCAAACACCAGTTTCTATCCAAGAGTGCATCATCCTAAGACTCTGAGGCTGAGGAAATATTACCAACGATCTTAGTAAATGTCACCCTTTACCCATTCTATGACCTTGTGCAGTCGATTACCACTGATACACTTTGAGCTCATCAGGTGTAAACATATCACTCTATCACCCTATTTAATTCATATCACATACCTATGAAGAAGGAAGACACTATTTAATTCTTAATATAATTGGAACAAAGAATGTTTAGCTTTGGTTTTTAATACCATGAATGATAAAAAAAAACAAACAGATGGCGAGCCAGAAGTGAATATAAAATTGATGAATAGAGTCAACATCCAAAATATAAATGGAGACCCTCTAGGGATTAAACTCTACTAAGGCAGTCACGTTGAGTAATTAATTTTTTTCTCTTGGTTTCTATTTTAATAAAGTTTTTAAAAAATTTTCTGTTATATAATAACTCAATGCTTCCATCTAAAAGAAATATACTAAGTCTCTATATTTATAAATAATATATATAGAAATACTAAATGTTGTAAAACTTTTTTTAAGGTCAATAAAGTTACTTATGTATCTATTTCTCCTGATATATTCATAGTAATGAATTAAACCAGTTCAGAGGCTTTCTATGTAAGCAAGGTACTTCACTTCTATGGCATAGTGAAATCTACTTTCTATAAATTCTTATTGAATAATGTTTAAAACTAGTTTGGTACAGTTTAGTGAGAAAAGGATGCCTACAGGACAGTTTCCCATACAAGAGGCACTGTGCTAGAAACTTCCAATGACCTGTCTTATTTAATCCTATTACCAACCCGGTGAAGTAATGAAATTTGTCCTGTATTTTGAAAAAGAAAAGAGATGCTTCCAAAAGCTAGCTAAGTTGCTCTCAAACTTGTAACCATTAAGTGATAGAGGCTAACTATAAACAATAGATGCAGTGGCTCAAAAATCTCTCTGTGACACCAAAGAGTTTTTTGGAACACATTCTGATTTCATTGTGCATGCATGAGTGTGGGGGTGTTTACTGAACCATATTGAAAAAAGAAACAGATGGACAGTTATAGAGGTAACTAGTGAAGGTATGAGTCCCTTAATTACTAATACTTAATTTTCCTAAACTACTAACTGTTTCCCAGTGTTTGATCTCATACAGAGTCTAATACTAATTTGACATTGAGACCAAGAGATAATTTTATGATCAGATAGACAAGTTAGGGTAGTTGATGTTGGACTTGGGGTGGAAGCAAAGGAAAAGCTAGTTAGTACAGAATAGATTTAGGTTAAATTTAATTAATATTTGTTGAACTCCAAATAAGTGAATGCCACAGTACTAATTTTCTAGTGTTGTTACAAATATCACAGACTAGGTGGCTTATCAGAAATGTATTTTCAGATAGCTTCCTCCACAAGAGAGCAGACAGCAGGATCAAGCAGTATCAGCAGTATTTTGTCTTGTGGAACTGATAACCACAGCCACAGAAAGACAGAGAAAATGAAAAAGCAGAGGACTTTGTACCAGATGAAGGGACAGGATAAAACACCAGAAAAACAACTAAATGAAGAGGAGATAGGCACCCTTACAGAAAAAGAATTCAGAATAATGATGGTGAAGATGATCCACGACTTTGAAAAATGACTGGATGCAAAGATCGAAAAGTTTACCAAAGACCTAGAAGAATTAAAGAGCAAACAAACAGAGATATGCAACACAATAATTGAAATGAAAAATACACTAGAAGGAACCAACAGCAGATTAACTGAGGCAGAAGGGTGAATAGGTGACCTGGAAGACAGAATGGTGATAATCACCGATGTGGAAAAGAATAAAGAAAAAAGAATGAAAAGAACTGAAGACAGCCTAAGAGACCTCTGGGACAATGCTAAATGCACCAACATTCACATTATAGGGGTCCCAAAAGGCGAAGAGAGAGAGAAAGGACCTGAGAAAATATTGGAAGAGATTCTAGTTGAAAACTTCCCTAACATGGGAGAGGAAATAGCTACCCAAGTCCAGGAAGTGCAGAGAGTCCCAGGCGGGATAAACCCAAGGAGAAACACGCCAAGACATATAGTAGTCAAACTGACAAAAATTAAAGACAGAGAAATGTTATGAAAAGCAACAAGGGAAAAACAACAAATAACATACAAGGGAACTCCCATAAGGGTAACAGCTGATTTCTCAGCAGAAACTCTGCAAGCCAGAAGGGAGTGGCATGATATATTTCCAGTGATGAAAGGGAAGAACCTACAACCAAGAATACTCTACCCAGCAAGGATCTCATTCAGATTCGACGGAGAAATCAAAAGCTTTACAGACAAGCAACAGCTAAGAGAATTCAGCACCACCAAACCAGCCCTACAACAAATGCTAAAGGAACTCCTCTAAGCAGGAAACATGAGAAGAAAAGGACATACAAACAAAAACAAAACAATTAAGAAAATGGTAATAGGAACATACATATCAATAATTACCTTGAATGTAAATGGACTAAATGCACCAACAAAAAGACACTGGCTAAATGGATACAAAAACAAGACCCATATATATGCTGTCTCCAAGAGACCCACTTCAGACCTAGGCACACATACAGACTGAAAGTGAGGGGATGGAAAAAGATATTCCATGCAAATGGAAATTAAAAGAATGCTGGAGTAGCAATAGTCACATCAGATAAAATAGACCTTAAAATTAAAAATGTTACAAGAGACCAGAAAGGACATTACATAAAGATCAAGGGGTCCATCCAAGAAGAGGAGATAACAATTATAAATATATATGCACCCAATATAGGAGCACCTCAATACATAAGGCAAATGCTAACAACTATGAAACAGGAAATGCAAGGCAGAAATAGAGACACAGGTGTAGAGAACAAACACATGGACACCAAGTGGGAAAAGCGGGGAGGGTTGTGGGGGGGAATGAATTGGGAGACTGGGATACCAAATTGTACACTCTAAATATATGCTGTTTATTGTCTGTTAACTGTGTCTCAATAAAAGTTCTTAAAAAAAATAGTGTGTTAAGTGAAATAAGCTGGGCACAAAGGGACAAATACTGTATGATTCCACTTATATGAGGTACCTAGAATAGGCAAATAAAAAAAAAAAAAAAGAAATATATTTTCTCAGAGTTTTGGAGGCTGGAAGCCAGAGGTCAAGGCATTTGCAGATTCCTTTTGAGGCCTCTCTCCCTCTGTCTTTACATGGTCTTTCCTCCGTGCTGTCTGTGTCCTTATCTCCTTATCTTTAAGGACATCAACCATATTGGATGAAGCCCCACCCTAAAAACCCTATTTTAACTTAATTACCTTTTTAAAAGCCTAATCGCCAAATACAATCAGATTCTGAGGTATTGGGGTATAGGGCTTCAACACATCAGTTTTGGCGGGGACAAAATTCAGCCCATAACTGTTATTATGCTAAGTTCCATGTTAGAAATAAAGACAAACTGAAAAAAAAAAAACAATTGCCTTTAGGAAGTTCCAAGGCTAGTAGGAGAATAACTGAGTCTTGAACAAGTGACTTATTCTTAAACCAGGTCATCCAATAGATACTATATTTTTTTTGCCCCTATGGCACAAATTAGTGATGCTTCTTCTTCACTTAAATATCTTTACTGCGCTTCTGACACTTAGAGCCAAATTTCATACTCCTCAGGATAATGATTAAGGTCCTGGTTCACTAGACCCTCTTCTTTCAGTATAGTAACATCTCCTATGGTATCTTCTCAGTTCTCCAAACTTTCTCAATCAACAACCACCCATTAACATTCTAACAACACTAACCATGGTCTTATTTTTTGCCTGTGCTATAATTTCCACTTTCATTTGCACATATTTTTTCCTACCTTGAAATGTCTTTTTCCATTTCCATCATAGGATAGGCTGCTAAGCTGGTCTTCACAATCGTAAATCTTTTTTTTTTGAGACTATATTGCCCAGATTTTCTTGCAATTATATGTCGACACATTCCTGAACCTAGTCAAGGAAATGCGAGTCCTACTGAAATGGGAAATTTCTGTGTCAACACTTTTTGAGGAAATGGTTTGCCCTCTTCTGTCACTCAGATTCAGACAGTATAGACCTGAGAGATGGGCCTGAATCTCTGAATTACCTAGGGAAGAAGTGTCATCTATCCACCTGCATAGCACACAATTATAGCCTGATTGAAAAAAAATACTTCCATAGTGGTTGAGATATTATATCTATATCTAGGTCTACATGTTCATTCTAGCCTACCAAGCAACATATCCAACTACTGAATTCTTATTTGCATTTCAAAAACCAGCTCAAACATTATTTTCTATGTAATATTTTCTTCCAATTTTCCCCCTTCTGGACCACAAACCCTGTAGATCTAGAAGGGAGTAGCAGATAAAAGACATTGTAAAGAAAACATTATCAGGATTTAATGAATTAGTCTGAGACAGTATAAAAATGGAAAAGAAGGTTGGAACATGATTCTAAGTTTAAAGGATGAAGGAGCTATTTGAGGGGCAGAACTGATAAATTCAAGCTTCGATCTGTTAGGTTTCAGGTGGAACATGAAATTAGATACACCTAACCACTATTTATAAATACAGAAAGCTGGGAATAAATATATACTTATGACTGATCTTCTAAACATTGATTGGCAGGTCTGTATGAGATGAAACATACAAGGGAGAAATGTGGAGGAAAAGGCAATATGACTTGAGAATAAATTCTTGAAGATTTTGAACTTTAGAAACACCACCTTGGAGGTCCCAAGATCGTATTGTACAGAATAAATAAAAAGACAATTTAGAAAGGAGGAGTCATGTGAAAAGTTGAGCAAAAACATGAGAAAAGTTGTAAAAACATGGAAGATTAATTCAAATCATTGTGTTACACAATCATTAGTAGGAGGAGAGCAGGGTTTTTTGTATGTTTGTTTGTTTTCTTTTTTTTTGAGCTTGTATATTCCCAGTACCTAGAATAGTATCTAACACATAAGAAATGGTCAATAAATAAGGTTAATCAGCTGACTGAAACCTTTGGAGAAAACAACTTTATTGAATTATTGAACTATTAAAGACAGATACATACTAGATTATAGGACCTTAGGAGAAAAAATTCAGGTCAAATTAAGGTGGGAGTTTGAGCATCTGTAAAGAGTGAAGATTTGAAAAAGAGGAGAACATCTTGAAAATAAATTCCCTGTTGGAGAATTTAACAAGTAGTAAGTGAAATCATAACTAAATGGACTTCAACAGCAAATTGAATACAATAGCTTATGATATATGAGTATCTTGGCAATGTGGAGGGTATGCTTTGTGATAAAGCAAACAGCTAGCAGATTGCCTGGAACATAGAAGAGATTTAATAAATGACCACTGATTGATGTCATATGTTAATCAATGGAGTGGTGGAAGAACTGTCAATATGTTTTATATTTAGTGACTTAAGTCTTGGAATAAACAAAATAACTAGTGACTCCTAATCGGACCCACTGGCTTGAGACATTAACTCAGAGAAGAACCATACGAATAAGGACAATTTTCAAAAAATAAATACACTAGGGAGGGTATTAGTCTGTCAGAGCTGCCTCAAGCATTCAGGGGAACCAGCAGTAAAAGTTACTACAGGATGTCTATGCACCTGTTCCCTGCTGAGAAGGGCAGGTGTGTGGCTGGAAGCAGTTGGATCCTGTAGGAGGCAGTCCAGAGGGAGGGCCTCCATTGATCGTGCCAAAAAGTATCTGCACTATATCTCTGGCTCTCCTGGGGATTCTTCAAAGAAGCTGAGGCACTTTAAGAGAGTCATTTTTTTTGCTTAAGCCAGCTAAAATGGATTCTGTTGTATGCAACTAAGAGTATACTAACAATTCAAATAAAAGTGATATTTTTGCCTATTATGTGGACAGTAACATTGGCTGGACATTATCACAACCTGTTGACATAATACCCATTTCATTCAACTGCTTTGGAAGATCAAGGACTAACCCTATCTTGTTTTCCTTTGTATCCCTATAGCTAAGAACAGTATGCATGTGATACATGAAAAGCAGTTAGTAAATGTATGCTGCATGAGTGAAGGCATTAACGAGTGAATACTTTCAAAATTCATGTCCATCAGAGACATTCTGGCAGAAATTGCCAAATAAAGGGAAGTGACCTTTACTGGTTCCCTAATCTCAGGCCTGCGGACCCCTAGTTACCTTGTGTGGACTAGCAAGCTCAAGCATGGCTCAGGAAGAACCTACATCTGATATTGCTACAAAGACATAAGACAGAATCACTCTCATAAATAGGCCAGCCACATGGATACTCCAGCTGGGAGAATCTTGATAGAACACTTGGATATAATCAGTCTCCATGGTGTGCCCTGATAACAGGGTCATTAGAAGAAGACAGACTCAGCCTGCCACCCTCCCTACCATAAGCGCAAATTAAATATCAGGAGTGGGAGTCCAGAGAAGAAAAATAAGAAAGACACTTTCTATGGTAATAAAGCAACACAAATATCTATAAACACAAGTTTTACAAGTGGTAAAATATTGGTCAAAGACAACATCAAATAGCATATTTATTTGGGAATCACTTATTTACGCGTGATAATTTTTGTGAACTTTTATCACCACCATTATTATCATCATTGGTAACACTGCATTTTAGCTAGGTTTTGCCTAAATACCTCTATATTTTCAAAGATTTTAGATGAACTATTATCTGTAGAAGCATATGATTTATGATAGACCAAACAGATTTTAATCTCATAACCCAAATATTTGATAATCTCTATGGTGCTTAAATTATCACTCCCCATCTTTGATGTACTACTATATACAATTTCATAAACATAAATAACTGTAGGCTAGAGAAAGAGGAAGAAACAGATCCATGTCTCTCCACTTCCAGAAAATGAAGTAACATTTCAAATTGCCAGAAACCCTTGTTAATTGCTTCCATTGATTACTCCACTCTGTTGTGGGAATCTAGCTTGCCTTCCCATCGCCTCTGCACTGTAAAGTGAGGTATTATTTGATTCATGAATTCTTAAATTGAAACTGAAACCAAACTTCCCACTATTATGCCCCTGCGTATACGCAAATGTTTGCCTCTTTTTAGCCTATCAGCTCCCTTCCACTGCTTCAATTCAAAGAAATGTGGCTACTATCTTTAAACATAACTGGTCGGTAAAACTGACACAACACACTGTAGATCTTTCATTACATTCTCTTTGATCCTGAACACAAAATGCCCAAAGCAAAATAAACTGATATTTAATATAGGGTATTCATTTTAAAATATATATGAGTGTGTAAATATATGTGTGTGTATTTATTTTTTGACACAAACTTCCTTGGATTCTTTTCTTCTAATTTTTTTATGACTTTAAAATGTAAACATTTTTTCCCTTATTTCTAAGAATGTGATACCAAGGAACTGAGGGATCACATAAATATGTCATTAAGGAAGGTGGCTGCACCCCTATAGGAATTTAAAATATAGTATTATTCCATAAGAAATACTTAATTTTGAATTAAAATAATAATTTTTGAATTCTAAGACAATAATTTAAATAGGAAAAAAACCTATATACAGAGTAGGCAAAAAAAAATAGACAAATAAAATTAAATATTTTCTGGTTATACAAAATCTATCTTTAGTCCATTGCTAATACATTCTTAGATAAACAAAGAGGGTTACTTGTTTATATGTAACAAGTATATGTGTTACTTCAAGACATTAAGACATTCTAGTAGAAAATTATGTATACAAATAAAAGATTCAAGGTCAAATAGTTGAACTAAAAGGGACAGCAATGAAGATATTTTTATATAAAGATTATATTGTCTTGCATTAGATACCTTTTTGTAATCCCATATCTTCCTGTTTACAGCCTTAAAGAATTAGTTCTTAATTAGTATATGTGACTCAATACAGCAAAATAATCTTTCTCTCTTAAAAAATTTATCACAGGCTTCCCTGGTGGCACAGTGGTTAAGAATCCACCTGCCAATGCAGGGGACACTGGTTCGATCCCTGGTCTGGGAAGATCCCACATGCCATGGAGCAAATAAGGCCTGTGTGCCACAACTACTGGGCCTGCGCTCTAAAGCCCTTGAGCCACAAGTATTGAGCTCATGTGCCACAACTACTAAAGCCCATGCTCCACAACAAGAGAAGCCACTGCTATGAGGAGCCCATGCCTGGCAACAAAGAGTAACCCCCCACTCACCAAAACTAGAGAGAGCCTGCATGCAGCAACGAAGACGCAACCCAAGCAATAAATAAATAAATAATTAATAAATTTATTAAAAAAAAGCATCTAGGATCTGCCATAAGACTATAAACTCCAATAAAAAGTGTAGCCCCTTCATTATAAAAAAAGTTATCACAATATAGAAAAATATTAATAATAAAATTCTTTTTGTATTAAAGAGAAATTTTCATGTTCTAAGGGAGAAAGTGACTAAATAAGTAATTTATGGCTAGAGTAATTAATGTTTTTATGTATGGGTAGGGTGACTGCTTCAGAGGAGATGGAATAATAGAGTTTCTTCCTTGTGTTTTCCATGAGTGGTCCCTTGGCTACAGTGGAAACTGATATTGTCAATTTCATCAAGATTAAACTAACTTTAAAATGTAGCCATTTGAATTCAATGTTCTGTAAGTGAATAAGCTTAAAATAAATGAATGTTTTGCCCAAAGCAATGCAATTCAAAGCTAGTTTGGATGTTTTTAATGTACATAAAAAATAAGTTTACTAATTTGCTTTTTTGAATAAAGATGAGTTTTATTCATGCTCCATGAAAAAGGATTAATAGAATAGAGCAAATGATAGCCTTACAGGAAAACATATCAATTATTGGCAGACAAAACTGACACATACTTGAAAAATTCCAGTGTACATAATAAATACATTCACACAATGAAATGTTCTCATTCTGCTGCAGTGTCAATCTGCTTAAAGATAATATAGTATAAAAAAATCTTAAAAGATGCTATGGTGAAAGACAAATATAAATCTCACTTGAAATATAAGTAGATTTAAAAGGTATTTCTTGACATTATAAAATTAATATGAACATTTATCTGCAGTGACATTTAAAATTGCTGTTAATTCCATTGTCATGGTATTGACACATTAACAATCAAATAGGCTAAAAGCATATGTTGGTATACAGTCCTTGTACATGAATTAAGTACTTTCCTTTTTCACGTGGATCAAGGAATAAATGTTGTTTATTATCGCATTTTTGTAGGCTGAAAAAAATTGCCTCAGTTCTTTTGTATCTATGGAACATGAATCACTCTTTGAAAATGGAAGAACTTTGTAGGAGACTCAGGAGATAATTCATCAAGTGCCTACACATTCACAAGAAACTTCTTTGGAGACAGAAATCTAATATTCTTCTCAAGTAGGGCTAGTTATTATAGTTTGTTGTTAAACAGGTATAAAATGCAGGACCCATTCATGAAGTCAGCAAGGCTCTACCTTAAAACCTCTTTTAGACCTGGGCAAGATGATAATAATAAGTCCATATTTATATGAATGTATTACACACCAACAAGGAGGGGTTAAGGAAACTAATTAACCAGTAAAGAGTAGGAGAGTTGAAACAAGGTGGGGTCAATATAATGTCAGCAAAAGAGATGGGAAGGGTATAACTCAAGTTTAATTTTTTAATAATTGTCCTGAATTCCCATCAGAGACTGACGTGAGTAGTAAACTGTTACATGTATATCTTCTATTGCTCTACACTGATTCCCCTTTACCTATTTAGCAGTGCTTTTTATCCAGGTCTGTTTGTGTTTCTGCCACTAACATTGTCTTTCTAGAGACACCTGCATTCCTTTGATTAAATTTACAGAACCCCCTGTGTTAAGGGCTGTATGTGCAAAAGTACTAAAAAACAAAATATACAAAATGATTTGTAAAAGTAGTAAAATGCATTTCAATTTCCTTTCTCATTTAAAAATATTCATTTTTCAATACTAATTATTAGTAGTATTCAACTAATAGTGACAAAACATCAAAGTTCTTGATTGCATATGTTTCTGGGGTTGTTTTTTTTTTCAGTTAAATGAACCACAGCACTCAATCTTCTTTTTAGTATTTGTCTCCTAAATTTTAGCAATACATGCATACTTAGGTAAGTTATTGATGGGTTGGTATAACCTATAGTACTACCACATCAAACTAAATACCTGTAATACTTGTTGGTCAACAATTCACATAAACAAATCTCACCTTCATGATAGGAAAGCAAACACATGTTGTAGGACAGCATGTGTTTTGGAAGATTCTTGCAAACTACTTAATGACAATTTATTCTTCATAAATTGTAGACTCCTGTTTTGAAAGGATTTTGGAGACCCTCTGAATCAAGAGTCTTCAGGCTTGTTTGATCAGAAACTACAGTAAAATTTAGATGTATAGTACACACACACAGACACTCAAACTTAAATAATGTAATGTGCAATGCACTGTTGTTTTAAGCTTACTTCTTGTCAATTCTAGTTTTTTAAAAGTGCATTAGTGTAAAGTCATTAAATTGATTTTATAGCCTTAATTAACTGAAACCAACAATCTGAAAATATTGTAATAGATCTAAGTCTATTTTATGCTTGATTTAACTTTGCATCAAGAACTGTGACACTGTTAAGATGGTGTTGCTAAAACATCATCTGATGTAAAATGTACACTTTTTAATAATTTAATAATCACATTAAATAATATGATTCCTAAACTAATCCACCTACATATCTTACTTACTCTACTCTGAATATTTGCAATGTTCAAGATTCAACATGTTATCCTCAGCCTTGCATATAATTAAAAATAAAATGGGAAATTATACTTGAAAATTAGCATATACCTTTTGAAATATTTGCAAAATTAGGGCACTGTCTATTGAAAGGGTATAGAGTACACAGTGTCAAAATTTTCAAAGGTGTTTTATCTACTAAGTAGTGCTCTTATGTTGCTAAAAATACATATAAGATTTTGTTTCTCTATTTCATACTCCTCATTAATTATATTCTATTAGAAAAAATAATGAATTCCTAAATACATAATATGAAAAGAAATCAATCATCCATATTAAAATTCTGGAATTCAATTATTCATTCATTAAAAAGGACTTTAGGATATTCATTCAACAAATGTGTTTAGAGAATTCAGTCAGAATTTAGTACTGACTCAGAACACAGCATTAGATCCTAGAAGGTGTAAGATTAATGTGACATGATCTGAGCTTGAACTTTGGGGAAATATAGTGGAATAAATTGTTAGAATCTGATCTAATAGAGAGTCCATTTGGAGTATGTACAATGTATAACAGCTAAGACAAGGACTATAACTATAGTAAAAGGGTAGCTGTATGGGTTAAGCGATCAAGACTTCTGGTGTTAAGTCTTAAGAGACTGAGTTAGGATGTTTACCTCTGAGGGACAAGATACATTTCAGAGAGTCTGCCTAAAATGGATGCAATATCTCCTTCCTATGATAAAACATAAAAAGGAAAGCAAAGATGGATATAATAAGAATCATTACCATGCAGATATTCTACAGGATCTTTCTCCAGCTTAGCAGATCTGAGGAATGAATCTTCAGGCTGGGGTCAACAACCGGCTAGCTCAACCGTGCTAAACTTATCGCTGAGAACTATTAATTTTCAATAATACTCTAATGTTTTCCAATGTATTGGCCTCCAAAAGTTGGGAGAAGCAAGCATAGTGTTTTCTGAAAAATCAAGTATTTCAGTTTACTGATTTCATCAGGGCTTGTTTAGTTACAACTTCATTGAGCAGACCTCAGCCTGACTAAACATTTTTCAATGAGTATGCAAATGCAACATAACTCCAGAGTCACAGGGTTTTGGGAAATCATGCAAATGATAGCAGCTAAAACGAAATTAAGGCCTGAGAGAGTCTAGGCAAAGAACACAAATGTGCAAGGACACAGAGCTCTGGAAGAGTTTGGTATATCCAAGGTGTTTCCAGAGTTTCCTTTGGCAGGGAACGAAGAGGGAAGCAGATTGGAAAGTTCGACGGGGCATATCAAAAAATATCACCCACACCAAGCCACTGAGTCTGAAAATGGGGATCTACTAAAGGCCAAAAATAGGGTTCTGACAAGGCTAGACTTTCATTCCATTTGTTTTTTTTTAATTTGCTACTCTGTGTAAATATGTAGACCAGTGTGTACCATTTTCTCAATTTACAAAGCCGAGAGATACTTTTGATAACTTTAAAAGTAGGTACAGTCATTTGTGTGGAAAATAGTTGATGAAATTAACATTGAAATAAAGACAAAGCCACAACTAATCGATTTCACATTTCTACTGACTTAAGAAGCAAGCACCCGAATCAGTACCTATCTTCGTGTGTCTGGGTGCTTTCTTGTGTGCCTAAAATGGCACAGGGAGCATGTGTGTTTGCATCTACGTTTGTGTGCATGTGTATTTAGTTCCAAAGATGGCATTAGTTATAAACAGAGAAAGCCATCAAAATAAATCATCTCATCCTGGTTTGAAAGAACACAATATACCTTTCATATGAAAAAGCTGAATTGTTACACATTGATTCCAAGTCGATGGTTATTGATTCTAAACTCATAACCTATGTAGTAGAGTCCAGATAATTCTCTAAGAGTACTGAATTCTCTTAACTTTTTTCAGTTTCAAAATATCAAGGACGATTTTTATCATTACTATTTTGATTTCAGGGAATCACAAATTACAAACCAGAAAACTAAAGATAAAAGGATTATTTAGATCAATAGCAAATCCAGAATTGCAAGTATCTAGACTGCCAACTTTAAATTATTATCAATTACTATCCAATCACGCAATGTTTCTCTCGTGCTTTCTAAGTGCATAACATCAATAAAAAATCATTAAGATAAATGTCTTAGCTGCAAAAAATAAGGTTCTCACATCCAGAGAAATAGAAACAGTCAATGCAAAGTCTCAGTGGAACAGAATATTAGCTCTATGAATCCCAAAACTGTATCTGTCTTATTAACTGCTATGCTGCCAATACCTAGAATAGGGACTGCATCCTAGGACTCCATGATACTTGCTGAGTAAAAGAATATATGCAGTAGCCCAGGTAACATGGTTGGTTCCTAACTACAAAACACTGTTATTGGCATCCTAGAAACCAACATCATGGATACACAGGAGAGGAACTAGCCACAAACTAGCCTGGCTATTTAGCACCAATAATTTTGTACTACAGAATTAAAACTTTTAAACATAGAATCAAAGGAGGTATATATATCGACATATGCTGATACTAAGAACAAGCAGATAGTATTAATAGGGCGTATAGCTCTCTAATACCTTATCAAATATGAGAGTCATGGAAATTATATTCTCTTCGATGGAAGATACTGGAAATCTGCATCTCACATAGAGAATCCTTTGTGGGCATAAGTTACTCTTGTAACCAGTGCCACATTAAATGGCATCATCTGCTGGCAGATGGTCCTGGGAGGCTCAATTATGCTGAAAGGCAAGTTATGTCATAAAAATAACAGTCACCTCCTCTGAAAATGTCATTTCTCATAAACTATTGAATAAGAGAAAAACAAAACAAACACAACTAAACTAAGCAAAAAGCACTTGCTGCCTACCTAGATTTAATTGGTCTAGCAGTTATTAACTGTTGCCGGAAAGAAGCCTCCCAGGAGCAGCTTGCTGTAGTTCTGACAATGCAAGACATGGCAGAAATAATGATGATGCCAAACAAAAGTGCCAGCAATTGAACTGGCTGACGAGTGTGGACAAATATTCAGATTCAATGGATCAAATATTCAGACACTGCCAAAAAAGTAACTGAGGGGTTCTTTTTTTTAATTACCATCAAATATATATATACCATATATATGTATATTGCCAATGAGAGTATCTAAGGGACTAAGGGGAAAAAGGCCAGTTAAAAGTTTTTTAGGACTTCCCTGGTGGCGCAGTTGTTAAAAATCTACCTGCCAATGCAGGGACACAGGTTCGAATCCTGGTCTGGGAAGATCCTACATGCCGCAGGGCAACTAAGCCTGTGTGCCAAAACTACTGAGCCTGTGCTCTAGAGCCCGCAAGCCACAACTACTGAGCCCACACACCACAACTACTGAAGCCCACATGCCTAGAGCCCGTGCTCTGCAACAGGAGAAGCGGCTGCATGAGAGGCCTGCGCACCACAGTGAAGAGTAGCCCCCACTCACCACAACTAGAGAAAGCACGTGTGCAGCAATGAAGACCCAACACAGCCAAAAATTTAAAAAATAAATAAATAAAAAATCAGATCCTTGCTGTAAGAGGAACAACCATCATAAAGAGTAGAACTATATTTTTGGTATCCCTACATTACCTTTAACATGGTTCAATAATTTAAACCATCTGTGATGGTTAGTCATGACATACCCCTTGGCCAGAGATTGTATAAATCATCTACCTGACCTCACTGTAACATGTCCTAGGACCACTTCAAGCATGTTTGCTTATTTATTTATTTTTTAAGAGTCCAAGGGTTTTTAACTGAGAGTGAATGACAAACATCTATGGATTGTTTTCTTTGAGAGTGGTCACTGTCAGTACTCGTATAGGCACACATTACCCTGCCCTTTCGAAACCACTAATAGCAGAAATTCAGAATAATCCATCTATAATTATGGATCTCTTCTTTTAGCTTAGTTCTTAAATATTACCTCCTCCATATCATTCTGTGCTTTTATAGGATCTGTTTGTTTCTCTCATATTTTAGTTAATTCTGTATTCATTTCTCTATCTCTTGTTAGTAGATACATTTTATTCAGGAAATTCTATTGTTGACCTTGAAGTCCTGAAGAGTTCTCAAAAAAGATTAGAAACAGATAGTCTCTCTCTTTCTCTCTCTCTTTCTGTATCCCTCTCTCATTCCCATTAATGTAAATGCTTGAATTCTATCTTGAATTGAAACAAGGATGGAATTTTTGTTTCCCATCCTAAGCACTAAATGAGTCCACTAACTTTCTACAAAATGAAAAGTATATTTGGGAAGGGGGAGAATTCAATTTTAATCTTGTTTCTTTCTCCAATTCATCTCTGTAATCATCAATTTTCTCATTTGCAACAGGAGAGATTTGGGTCATAATTTATATAAAACCCTTTCTAATTCTAATCATCTAGTATTCTCCCTTTATTGCTAGGCCTTATAAATCAGAGGAAGAATTTCTAATTGTATTATAGACATCTGAGGATGTCCTATTCAGCATTACATTTGGCCATGGCCATTGGTGACGTGGGTAATAACACTGACTATCTTAGTATTGGGAACAATTCCTGTTACAATGTCAACTGTATTTTAAGAATCTTCATGAATTACTTTAGCTGCTTAATAAAAACCGTCTATTTGTTCAGAAACCAAATTTTGAAGGTGTGAAGAATCTTTGTCAGAAAATCCTATAGTGTTTGTTTAAGTAAGTGAGTGGCATGGCTCTTTTTGTGTGGACTATTCAATAGGGAATCTTAAATGAATTCCTTAAACACACATCTAACACAAATCACTTCAAGGATTTTCGGACTCCACAATTATTTTACATGTTTTGCTTTTATCTTCTTGAATAGAAATGAGACAGAAATCTCAAAGACTAATATCCTTATCTGTGAAGATCAAGAGATAAAGAAAAAAAAAAGATAGAAAAAAAAAGCCAGTTAGAAGTTTTGGAACTTTTTACATCTTAAGTTAAACAGTAAATAATACTATGTTTTGCAAGGAGTCTTCATGTAGTAGATTTAAAGTTTTCATCATTTAATTAAAAAGACCAAGAAAATACTGATCTATGTTGCCATAGTGTTTGTGTGTAGCACTTTATATTGTTACAAGGGCTTCAAAATTGTGTGACATGCAGGAAACAAATTCTCAGGATTCAGTTTGAGCTGGAGATTTAAGCAAAATCTGCACCTGGGAGCAATCACATGATGAATTTCAATAAAAAGGAAAAGGCGTACATGATCGGAGGTTTAAGATAGGCTGAGACTTTTGGGTACAAGGGTAAGATCCTTTGGGAGAAAAAAATAAGATAACAAACAGCCTTAAGAAAAGGATTCAAAGAGCATTAAATGTCTCTTTAAAGGACCATATCTGAGATAGCAGATACAAAAATCTTCCTCCACTCATAAGGTCCTTCAATTTAAAGAAAGTTGGCAGGAATTTACAAGTAACAATAAACTCATTTCAAGCACTGTGCTGACAGCTTGAGCACAGATGAATAAATAAAGCTGGTGGAGCAGAATAGGATAGCAACTATCAAACTCAGTTCCTGTAAGAGTATTAACCTAATTAAGCATAAATGAAGCAGTGTCATATTTTTATTTTTTATGAAGCTCATGTTTTCAAACTGCAAATACACATTTGAGAAGGCCTTAATTCCTTAAGAACAAAATAGGATTATTTTCAAATAAAACACCTTTATCAACTCTTCATTTACAAAGATTGGGAACCTCACTAATTAAATTGAGCTAGTGGTTATTTCAATCTTTTTTTCCTGGTTGACTGAGGTACTATAATTCACCTTATTCATTCCTGCAGAGTGCCTAGCACTTACCAGCCATGTGTAAATGTATGTGGATAAATAAATCAATAAATAGAAGTTTATTCTCTGATCAGAGTGTTTAAGAAACATTAGAGTTGGGTGAAATATCACCACATTTCTTTTGCACACATTTGTACCTTCCAATGAGATTTCCCCTTAGTTTCATCTGATTACCTAACCCTTGAAATAAATTGTGAGATTCAAAAATTGTCTACGGTTGACAGTGAGGTAACATGGAAGCCACTGGAATTCTCTTCCTCACAATCAACAGTTAGTCTATGGTTGGCTCATCTGAATCAGAAATGGCCTTTTAAGCCTTTTTTGAACATTGCTTTATTTGGGGGGGAAAAAAAAAAAAAAGAATCTCAAAGTAGAGAAGCAGCCAGTCTGGCAATCAAGTAAAATCTGAACTTTTCACTTGTTTGTTAACAAATACATCAGCAAAAAGCTAGTGTTGGTTGTAAAAGATGTATTATTCATTCATATACAATGGTCATTTGCAGACAGAGCCACAAATATTAAGCTTTGTTGAACATCTATAGCTTTCTCTCCAAAATAAATCAAATCGGTGTAATCCTCATAGTTTCATATACTGCTTTTAATATAGTAACATTTTCTTCATTCGTGTTAGTGTTTTCTGCTGTTCCTGACTTCTCAACAGTCTCGAACTAAAAGAAATGGAGAAAATGACGTCTGGGTTACAGAAATAGCTGTTACAAAGACTGAATGTTAGAACATCATTTAGAGTTTATTTCTTTACTTAACAACTTTGATTATCTGGTTTCTTAAACACTACAGATTAGAAAAAGAAAATTAAAAGGAAGGGGGCTGTTAGTAATGTACAAAGCCTGTTCCCTAGAACTAGCTCTGAAGAGAAACAATACGTGTGACAGATACAAACAGACACTCAATGAAATCTGGTCTTCACAATGATTTGGAGTGTAGAAGGAAAATTATCCGTCCATCTGTTAAAAATTGCAAGGAAGACTTTATTAAAGACTATTTTAATGGGGCTGAAGACTACTGAAACAGGCAGAGAGATTGAACTCAACTACAAATACAACAAGGACAATTGAGGACTGATACCCAATAAACAGAGTAAGACGGTAGATGGAAAATTACTAAGAACAACTTGGTTAGTATGAAGGATGGGGGAAGAGGAGTTTGGCTGGATATCAAGTGTGGGAGGATTCTCTATAAACTGGTTTAACAGGATTCTTTGTCAGAACTGGACAAGGTCGGGGGCTAAAATAAGGGAGGTGGGGCAAGGATGAGGCTTAGTAGAAAAGTGGGCTCAGGGGAACCTGAAAATGGAGTTTGGTCAAGGAGGGAGTTTTTGTCCATAGTCATCAAGAAGAGGTTCATTTAGGCTTTGTGCTTTAAAATAAGTTGAAGAATCCCAAGCAGCGTTTGAGGAAAAATGTTTCATTAGAAATACTTATTTTCCCCAAATATTCCAATTCAGAGGCAGTCTCTCACTATGTACAAAATGCACTAATCCAGAGAACTTTGCTTCCTAGCACCGCTTTTCATACTTATTAACACATCAGACAAAATAACTGTCTTTGAATTTTCCAAAATTTAAAACGGCACATGAAAGAAGGATTAAAATGTCTGGGTGAATTGTGCAATTATCATTATTTGCCCTTCTATGAACAAGGTCACTGACATTTTATGATAGTTTGGGTGATCAGCAGTAAATTATCAAGGAGGTAATTTAACATTTGCCTGCAATGAAGTCGTGTATATATCACCTTAAGAAAACAGAAGGAAACTGCCTGTAGCTGAACATATTTAAAAGTTGTACCACTTGTTTTATACAGTTGGATTAAGCTCCTAGTTAAAAATAGGTCAATAGGTTAAAATTTGGAATTTCCTTTTAGCTTTTAACTTTGTTATCCAGAAATGCTCGTCCTTCTTTGAATTCCTTTTCTTGTTTCATTTTCTGTTAATTTACACTTTTTTCCTTCCTTTTAAAATTTCTCCTTCCTCCTCCTTCCCTTCTTTCTTGTACATTTGTTTCAATGCCCTGTTTTGTTCTTTTTTTTTTTTGTCTCCATCTTACCTATAAATATGGTCATTCTCTCTCCCACATACCAACCTTACTCATTCCCTAGGACTTAATCTTGAACAGACTCTTTTTCAATTTTATATACAAATATGCTTTAAAAGATACATTATTTAAAGGCATATCACTCATCTTTAAATTGACACATCTATGTTCTGCTTTATGTGGTGGAATTCTGAAAACTCTATTCCTCATGTTTTCACATGTTTTCCAGTTAAGCTCCATTACTATGGGGTCCTAGATAAAAGCTGGATGGCAAGGAAGAGTGAGTTGAAAAATCTTGTTCCTTCCTATTTGCTTGCTTTTCCTGTCAGCATCACTCTATCCTCTCTCAGGCAATGGCCTTTCACCAAGCAGTAGCAATTATGCCCAGTCTCCAGCAGCTTTGGTTTCCAGGAACAAGCATCACAGTCACTCTTCAGAGGTTCGAGCACTCTGGGAGATGGCCCATTACTAGAGGTCCGGACCCAAAATCTGTGGGGTCCAACCTATGATCTCCTGAGGTATAAAGACTAGCCAAGCAGTGGTTCCTCTTCAAAGTTTGGAGCCTTGCTCTGAAAATCCCCATCTCTAAGCTCCTGTGCTATTAGCTATGGCTACATGACACTCCTACTTAGAGATCTGAGTCTAAACTCTCTAGGGCATCTTCTCTAAGTTTCCATATTCTGGAAGTGCTGTCATCTTCCCTTTGTGCCTTAAGCCTTAGGGATGTAAGTAACTCTGTTGTACCTTAGTATTCTCTTTTGATCTTTCTATTTTCCAACACCTCTTTATCCAGTTCAATGTACTAAATTCTTTCTGTTGCCATATTTAGAATGATTGATCTCTTCCTAACTGAACCCTGAGTTTGATACCATATTGGTACCAAGAATATTCCCAGGGAAAAAACCTCATAAATGAGATTCATGAATTGGTTACTTGTATCCTTGACCTTGAACAATGTGCTGAGCTCCTTATCAATGGAAAATAAGAAATCAATAAAATTTGGCATTCCATGCATCATGATTAATTAAATTGTCACCTGTGATCAAATGTCTAAAGATGCTGTGGAACCAGGTACCTATTCTTGATACATATAGGCTAGGATATCTTCTTACTGGACTGAGAGCAGGAAGAAGACAAATGACAAGCTCAAGGCTTTAAAATCTTAGCTCCATTGATAGATAAAGAACATGAGATTTTCTAAGTCTCTCAAAGAATTTATTTCACTGAAAATAAAAATTCAATTGTGTGAGTTGTAGAAATAAAGACAAAGTCAAATTGACAAACTCCCAGGGCTGGACAACCCAAGGAAAGTATTACAGCATGCCTACAGGTCATCTTATTTCTTTAATTTTAATACTCTTGTATCTGCTACTCACAAAACACTGGAGTAAGCAGAAATGTACAACATAGTGAGGCCACCATACTTTCCAGAAAGGTAATGTTATCTTGGAGTCTTTACATAGATATGGTAGAAGACACAATGAACATGGTTCCAATTGTTCAGGGCGAGTTAGTTAAATGAGAAGAGATTCTTCCAGCAGCCCTAGGAAGTGGATGATATATCCACTTCACTTGACCTGAGAAAATAATTGGGGAAATTTGTGAAAGGAGCTGATAGACCTTTGAATAGTGGGAAAGGTGTTGGGTCTACTGCAGCTTATGGCCCTGTAAGTAGTTCCCATTTGATTTTCTTTTGTCAAGTCTCCTGACTGGAATCAGCTCACTGATCCAAGAGTAGGTCTAGTATTCATCACTCATCAATGTCCTTCTCTTTTATTTCTTCTTTCTTCATTCAACAAAGTTATCAGCACAACTCTCCCCACCAACACTGTTGGTACTCTAGGTCCTTTTATTTTCTTTTGTTTTTATCAAGTTTAATGTCCCTGAAAATATATGACTTAAGAAAAAGTATTGTATAATACCATTTAAAAATGTCTTCCTTCTATTCATTCACGTGTAAGTTAACGTGAAAGTAAACATGAGTGTTTGAGGGTTTTTTCAAATCTACTTTAAGCTTTACGTTTGAAGTATCTTACTTTAAAATACCTATATATCGAGGAAAAATGTATCAAATATAAATTAGTACAAACAATTGTATTGTCCTTTAAGCATGACAAATATGTTTCTTTTCTTTATGCAAACATTTGGAAAGCTAATTTTCTTTAATTTTATAAAAGAATATTAGCTACAGTCAAGGACATTATTTTGCTTAAAAGAAGAATGAATTGTGACTGAAACCCATCTTTACCTAGAGAGTTATGCATCTCAGATCATAAAAAAACAGAAAAAAGTTTACCCCAAAATATTTCAGTTGGGATCCTGCCTGATACTTATCAGACACTGGTTATACACAAACATTTACTCCTCTTCCTCCTCACTAATGCTGGGAAGACAAATACAGTACTTATTTTCATAGACTCCTTAACAGCTAGAAAAGGCATGTGATCCATTTCTAGGGAGTATACGCAGAAATGTGCAGGGCATAGGAGGGAGAGTGACACAGGGGAGAATCTATGAAAAGCTTTTGCTTTTTTAATTAATCAAAATGGCAATCACAATAATGAAAATGGAGCAGGTGCAGCCAGCAGGGCCCTTCCTCTCTACTGCCCTGCACTTAGGTCTGTTATGGGGCACTGTGGCAACTCTCTTGAACATACGCGTAACAGGAATGTGGGAAAGGCCAAGGAGAGTTTCCTGTGACAGGGAGATAAAAGAATACCTAAACTTCACTGAGAGAAATTATGCATGATTTTCAGGTCACTACTTCATGGGTTTGAGTAGATTGGAGTAAATTTATGATACCATGAATTCTTGTGCACAAATATTAAAATCTTAATAAAACATGTTTTGTTAATTTGACATCAATTTTGTTGCTATCGTACATCTCATGCCCAGCTTACATCTCCTTCCTGCAATAAAAATCTAATTTCTATTATAAGTAACATCTCATTTTCTAGAGTACCTGTTTTTGTTTTTGTTTTGTTTCATTTGGAAGCAAATTGCTGAATATCATGTAGTAACTTATTCTTTGGAAACAGTTTTTTTTTAGAACCTGGAAAAGAATTCCTGAGCTATTGGACACAAAACAATAACTAAAATTTGTAGTAGACAAAAAAATTATTTTAGACTCATAAAATCTCAAATTGAGATAATAGATAAAAACATTTTAGGAAACCGTTCTTCATAATTTCTAAGTATTGATTGGCAAATGTTCTATATGTTGGTCATGAAGATTTTGTCGTTGTTTTTAACTTTTGGTAAGAATGTGTTCTAAAGAAAGGTTAAAAAGAGATGCTAAAACAACTTTTCAAATGATATTTTTAAAGGATATTTTTAGCTTGCAAATATTTGAATAAGTCCATACACACTTAAAGATTGGAGTTTAGGGCAGTGACATAATCAAAATAGCAGTATAGCTGTTTCCTAACACATTCCCCGTAAACAACACACATTTTGAAAATCATCCATGGATGAGTGGGCTGTTGTGGAAGTCTGGGAGTTCACCAGAGAAGTTCCAGCACATCGCTGGAGCAAACTGATCCAAACTGGATGCATTGAAGAGAGTAAGTGGAACAGTTTCAATTTCCGTGTGTCACCCCTCCCCCAAAGGGGCACTGCCCAGAACCCAGAGAGAGCAGTTCAGCCTGTGATTTTTCCCACTAAGGTGAGTGACAGTGTGTAGGTGAGCACCCAGTTTCCCCAGCCATGCAGGATGCTGCCTTAGAGACTCACTGCTTTCTCACTTCATCCAGAACTCTAAGCTGTGAACTGCACAACTGCAGGGAGGTGAGTGACTGAGAGAAGAGCAGCCAGGGCTCAGAATGGAATGTATCAAAGGGAATGAATCAAATCATCATGTCTTGGACTCCAACAGGAAGCCTTCCCACCAGATGCTCAGGACACCTTGACCATGGATCCACCTCACTGGTCTGCAGACACCCCGCACATCCCTCACTCTGTGGAGGCCCCTGACAGCAGGGAGAGCAAGCACTTACAGATGACTCATGAGCCATTGTACCAGAAAGCCTGTACCACTCTGCAGGGTCAGGAGAAACAGCACAAACTTGAGCAGTCAGCACTGCCCTGGGGAAAGCAAAGCAGACTATCAGTACAAGAAATGTCTTTTCAGGCATACAAACTTAAGAATTAATGGGAATGGATGCTAATTATAAGAGAAATACAAATCAAAGCTACAATGAGGTACCACTTCACACCAGTAAGAATGGCCATCATTAAAACATCTACAAACAATAAATGCTGGAGAGAGTGTGGGGGGGGCGGAAAGGAACCCTCCTACACTGTTGGTGGGAATGTAAATCGGTACAGCCACTATGGAGAACAGTATGGGGATTCCTTAAAAAAGTAAAAATAGAGCTGCCATATGATCCAGCAATTCCACTCCTGTGCATATATCCAGAGAAAACCATAATTCAAAAAGATACATGCACCCTTATGTTCATAGCAACAATATTCATAATAGCCAAGACATGGAAACAACCTAAATGTCCATCGACAGAGGAATGGATAAAGAAGATGTGGTACATATATACAATGGAATACTACTCAGCCATAAAAAAGAATGATATAATGCCATTTGCAGCAACATGGATGGACCTAGAGATTATTATACTAAGTGAAGTAAGTCAGAAAGAGAAAGACAAATACCATATGATATTACTTATATATGGAATCTAAAATGCCCCAAATGAACTTATCTATGTCACAGACATAGAGAACAGACTTGTGGTTGCCAAGGTGGGAGGTGGGGTGGACAGGGAGGGATGGGAGTTTGGAATTAGCAGATGCAAACTGCTATATATAGAATGGATAAAAAACAAAGTCCTGCTGTACAGCACAGGGAAATATATTCAATAACCTGTGATAAACCATAATGGAAAATAATATGAAAAAAATATATATATACATACATAACTAAATTACTTTATTGTACAGCAGAAATTAACACAACATTGTAAATCAACTATACTTCAATAAACTAAAAAATAAAATAATTAATGGGAATGTAAATTGGTGCAGCCACTATAGAAAACAGTATGGAGGTTCCTCAAAAAATTAAAAATAGAACTACCCTATGATTGAAAACTACCACTTCTAGGTATTTATCCGAAGGAAATGAAAGCTCAAAAAGACATGCACCCCCATGCTCACTGACAAATTATTTACAGTAGGTAAGACATGGAAACAACCTAAGTGTTCATTGATGGATGAGCGGATAAAGAAAATGTGATATGTATATGTATATATATACACACATACACACACACACACACACACACACAAACACACACATGCACAGGCATGCACACATACACACAATACAATATTATTCAGTCATAAAAAAGGAAATCCTACCATTTGGGACAACATGGATGGGCCTTGAGTCATTAGGCTAACTAAAATAATTCAGGCAGAGAAAGACAAGTACCTTATGATCTTAATTATATGTGATCAGAAACTCACAGAAACAGAGAATAGAATGGTAGTTTCCAGGGACTTGGGGGTGGGAAAGTGGAAAGATGTTAGCCAAAGTGTACAAGCTTCCAGTTTTAAGAAGTTCTGGGGATCTAGTATGCAGGATGGTGACTACAATTAATAATACTGTATTACATATTTGAAAGTTGCTAAATGAGTAGATCTTAAAATCCTCATGTCATACACACACAAACACAGGATTAATTACGTGAGGTGATAGACATATTAATTAACTTTATTTTGGTAGTCATTATGCAATATATACATGTAGCAAATCATCATGTTATACACTTTAAGGTTCCATAACATATGTCAATTATATCTCAACAAAGCTGGAAAATTAAATATTTAAATTTACTATATTTCAAAGTATATGATTTCAAGTTTAAATTTGCTCTTTTATTTTCAATTCATTTCAAACTGAACATTTTCATTATAAGGTAAGTTAATATCACTTGGGTAAATGAAGATTAACATTTTATAACACACAGAATAAATTATAGCTATGAAAATCTACATCACCAGAAAAACATAATTAATTAGAAAAGCTACTATGCTTCCAATTTATTTCTATACATAGTCCCCTAAGAAACCTATGGAAAGAAATATTTCAACTTTGTTTCATTAATTATTTTCAATTTGTAGCGCTTTCAAAGACAAAGACAATAAAGGTGCTAAGATTTCATTGTGTGGATAGTTAGAAATCATCTGGAATCCTTGGAGAAAGATATTTAACAGAGTTTGAGACAGCAAGTGTTCTTTAAAATATGTAAAAGTATATATAATCAACATACAAATGTTTCCAAAAATAATGGATATTATCATGGGATTATTCTCGTTAAAAATGTTCAGCATGTTAGACAGGGTTGTAATATGCATTTTCTGTATTATTTTGGAATATTCAATTCTTCCATAGGGAAAAGGCAACAAACAGGTGGGATAAGACTCAAAAGAAAAGTTAAACATATAGAGAAATAATCTAGTATTTATGAGGGTCAGTCAAAATGCAGGTATGTTAATTATAGAAAACGTCTAAGCTAGGAGTTTGTGAAACTAGGGTGCTATTTATATGACATTAAATTTATATAGTAAGTTAGTATAGCAATAGTGATCTGTAAAATACACTGAAGTTTGGTAAAAAGAATTCCAACGTAATGAGGGACATGATTGGAAAAATCAAGTTATAATTATGCCACAGCTGGACTGATAGCTCTGTCATCCTAAGTCAGCCACCCATTTGGTGAAACCAGCTGTGGTTGGGTGTACTTGTGTCTGTGTCTAACCATTAAGGCAAGTGTGTGTCATTGTTTGGCCTCACTTTGCTTAGACTCAGAAACACACTGTTATAGTGGAAGACTGATGTGGTAGAAAGAAGCAGGATGCATCAGCATCGTGTAGCCCAGACTCAGGTAGTGTTGCCTTTCTATTCACACCTTGTCCTAAATACCTTAACCTACCCCATCTCTTCTTTCCAACTGTGTTTGAAATTGATGTGATATGAGCCTCATAATTTGATCCATGAGCCTTTCTGTTCTATGATCTTTGGAATGGCTTTCCCGGTGGTATCTTTAGAGGCTATAAATCCATCAAAGTAATTCAAGATCTGCTTTAATTTTTCATCTTCATTTCCCATGTAAGAAATGTTGCAAAATTTTCATACAGCAAATAAGCTAGAAGGAGATTATCTCATGCTTTGGTTAGTTTTAGTGCAGAAGAAAAGTGCATATTAGGCTCACTTGTGATCAGCATTTCAACAAGAAAATCCTGTTTCTTTGTTTGCTTTGTTTCTGTTTCTTTTTTTCCCCCCAATGTAAGGAAGAAACAGTAAGTTGTGTGGTTAGGTGCTCTGATCCTGATCAGCTTCCCTGAGTTAAAGTCCTAGCTCTGTTGTCACCAGATTCTGTCCCCTTGGGCAAATTAATATTCTCTTTGAACCTCCATTTCCTCATTCAAAAAGTAGAGGTAATAACGGATCTTACTTTCATAGCAACTGTAAAGATTTAATGAGAAAATATTTGTAAAATGCTTTAGAAAACAGCCTAATACATGGAAGCATCCAATAAAAGTTGTTATTTAAGGGAGAAAAATTAATATTTTTAAAAATGTGGCAAATAATTCAGAAAACTATCACAGAAAGTACCATGCTTTTTGAAGCAAAATACATACGATAAATAATAAATAATTTGTCATGCAGTTAATGGGGACTATAGAAAATGAATCTGTCGTTTGGCTTCTAAAACTGAAGCTCTCATATGTACTTCTTCCATGGGCAAATTTACTTTTTATTAGAACTTCTGTTTTTGATTTGTCTTCAGCAGAGTAAGGATGGTTGACAGTAACAAACCTATTTCAGTCTGCTGCCTTATCAGTAGGTTTACCTTTGCCTGAAATTAGTAATCTACTTTTTATTTACTTATCATCATTCCTATAAAGATAGAACTGGGTTGCATTCATTTGGGGGGGATTTATATAAAATAAAGATTACACAAGTAATTAAGTATCCTATAGGTAATCTATAATAGTCAGAAAGAGAAAAACAAATACAGTATGCTAACACATATATACGGAATCTAGAAAAATGGTACTGATGAACCTAGTGACAGGGCAGGAATAGAGACACAGATGTAGAGAGAATGGACTTGAGGACACAGGGGAGGAAGGGGAAGCTGGGACATAGTGAGAGAATAGCATTGGCATATATACACTACCAAGTGTAAAATAGATAGCTAGTGGGAAGCTGTTGCATAGTACAGAGAGATCAGCTCAGTGTTTGTCATGACCTAGTGGGGTGGGATTGGGAGGGTTAGGGAGGCTTAAGAGGGAGGGGATATGGGGATATATGTATAAATACAGCTGATTCACTTTGTTGTACAGCAGAAATTAACACAACCTTGTAAAGCAATTATACTCCAATAAAGATGTAAAAAAATTACTTATGTATTGTCAAATAAGTTTCAGAAATAAGCTCAGGATATACTGTTTTATTCCAAGCATAGGGAGAACACGAGAAGAAAGAGGAAATAACTCTCAAGGACTGTGCAGGGCTTGAGACTTGACGCTTCTTACTAGCTAATAATCTACCTATTACTGTTTCACACATGTTGACAGAAAACACGAGACTCCTGGATCAGAGACAATGGACTTCATCACAGGCAGCCAAAGCTGTAGCAGAGATTCCAGTGCATGTGTGCTGCTCTTCCCACAAGCCCATGTGAGGGATGCAGGGCCTACGAGAGAGGGCTGTTTTCCTCATCAGTTTGAGCTGCTATAACAAAATGCCACAGACTGGGTGGCTTCAGCGAGACATTTATTTTCTCACAGTTCTGCAGGCTGAGAAGTCCAAGATCAAGATGCCTGCAGACTTGGTTCTTGGTAAGGGCTCTCTTCCTGGCTTATAGATAGCACCTTTCTCAGTGTCTGTCCATATGCCTTTCCTAGGTGCAGAGAGAGAAAGTTCTTATGTGTTTTCCTCTTCTTAAGAGGTAATAATTCTATCATGGTATTCTACTCTCATGACCTCATGTAACCTAATTAACTACCTCCCAAAGGCTCCACCTCCAAATACCATCACATTGGAGATTAGGACTTCAACAAGGGAATTTTGAGAAGACACACACATTCAGTTCATAACAATCGTACATCCATTGGGTTGTGTTCCTGAAGAGGAACTTGAGCTTAGGGAATTCCCTGCTACTAGAGCCAACAGAAGCAAGACTATATTTTCTCAAGGGAAGCATTTCCATCATCCTTCATGTGTGCTTGCTGCAAGCCTGCCCTGATAAATGACCCAGATAAAGAGTAGTCAGAGTTACGCATTCTTGTTCTACCCACGAGGAACGTGCAGGGACACTGATGGCCTACTGTGAAATGACTCTCCTAACACTAGTGAAAACTTAGAGCTTGAAGAAAACTGTAAGCAAAAAAAAGAAAATCCCTATACTCCTCTATTTCATCAGAAATCATGACTGGTATATAGTAAGCTCAATAAATATTGATTACTGTAACTGAATAATTGAGGGAAGCCATTGGACTTTGCATTTTGAGCAACAGGAGGGGGTTACCTACGGCCACCTACACCCTATTAGGGAATTTGAACTTCGTTAAGAAATCACTGAAGTTTATAATAAGGAAGGGGCATGGTCGGATTTACATTTTGGAGCAATCATTTTGACCTCAGTTGAATGACAGAGAGAGCAAGACAAAGACAGGGAAAGAAATTAAGGAGCTATTGTAATAGTAGGAAAAGATGGTGATAAGGGTCTAAACTAGAGAATCACTGCACAGGACAACACTGAGAGCGATTTTAACAATATTTAAAGAACAATCAGCAAGACCTGACAGAATGAGAGGAGAGGGGTAGAGACTGAGAAGATGCCTAATATCCTCACTTGACACTGAGGGATGTGCCTTAAGCAGGAATCAGGAATGCAGAAGGAGTAGTGGAGCTACTATAATTAGATCCATTCACAACAAACTATTAATAAAGCAAATTCTATTTTAGTTTTCTGATGGATTTCAAATGTATGTAATTTTCCACATCCATATGTGTATGTACAAAATTAAACCTTTAAATATTATCATTATAAATGTCTTTTTAGATAAAAAGATTTGTTTTCTTAGACCATCCAAGTACAGAGTTAAAACTGAATTCTCTGTTCTAAACAGATTCTTTCTTTTCTCATCTGTTTCACACCCCAAACAAATTATTTCTGTGATCATATAGGTAAAGAAACTGTTCATCTATATGACTTACCCTTTAAAAGGCTTACAATTTAATCCTTTGTGATTATGTGCCTGGTAACCTCAGTTTTGATGAATTACTTTCTGGATTATATTTCTTAAGCCAGGAATTTTCTTATATTTGGTTAAGAAGATGAATCGAATTTTACCAATAGCTATAAATAAAGCCATTGATTTGAACTAGGAAGCTCACTAGCCTCCTTCACCAAAACTTGGTAAAATTTTAGCATAAAAGACAGCATTTAAATAGAAAAAAAAAAACTATGTATGTAGAAAACATAAATATTTGCATGATTCTGAACATTTAATAAATGGACATTCCATATATTTTAAAATGTGTGAAGAAATTGATGTGTCCCTTATTTTATGCACCTTGCTACATTCTAACATTAATCCAAGTAACTATATTGAATGGAATTAACCTTCCCATATTTGTAACGGTTTAAAAGAAAATCTATTTTACTGTAAAAAAATTGACCAATTTATTTTTGGCAAAGCAGGGAAAGGATTGACTAAGGAGGTAGGGCTCTGGTTTCAATTTAATCCTCTCAATATTTCTTAAAACCCTGAAAAGAAGATATTATGATTCTCATTTTAGGCTCCACTGGGTAAAACATCTTACTAAAGCCATACAACTTGTGGTTAAACTGAGAGGCAAGTCTTGAGATTCGAACCTAAGTTCTTCTACCATCCAACCTTCAATTGTAAGCAAATAATCTTTCCAAATTATTTATTTTTAAAATATAACATTAACTATTGCAATATGTATATCTTTAGTAAACCCTTGTTCTGAAGTGAATTTTAACTGAGAAATTCTCAGTGGGGGAAGTGAATTTTAACTAGATATAAATATTAATGGATTTTGTTAGGTGAGGAATAGTGGATCAACAGGATCCCAAACTTATAATTATTGAATTAATACAGTTCCTTGGCTCTGTGTAAACAGAGAAATTAGTTTGATTTGAACTAACACTGTGGACTGACATAAACATCCATCAAACTTTTTTTTTTTTTGAGAAATTCAGAGTCAGGAGAAGTGAATTTTAACCAGGTTTAAATATTAATGAATTTTGTTAGGGGGAGAGAAGTTTAATTTAGAAATAAGCCTCAGACAGCCTCCTGATCAGAAGAGAGCCTAAGGGCCCACCCACCCTTGGAGAGAAAGGCCATCTTGATGGGTAAGGCCCCCCAAGGGGAGGAGACAGCATGGAAGCTGGTGCAGGAACTCTGTGAAGCTGGTCCTGGGCTCAGCAGGCACTGGCAAAGCTTCAAGTGAGGAGTGGACCGGTTTTCTCAGGTAAGGGGCCCTTCTTCTGACTGTGTTTGCATTTGCATTTGCCACTGAGGACGAACAAGACTGCAGGGATACACAGGAGTGCTCCACAGATCATCCCACCCAGCTGCAGGCCTTTGCAGTCTTAGAAGAAGGGACTGTCTTTATCAACCGGGTCACTGGCTTCCACATCAGGCGGGCTGTTAGCAAGAAGAGGACACCCCTGGATGCTCTCCATGCCACGGCTGCCAGACAGGGCTGAGAACCTTCTCCCGAGCTCACCTGTGACCCCAGTGCTGAGAGCAGGTCTGAGAAGGCTGCTGGTGCTGCCCAATCAAACCCCTTTGTGCATAAAGACAAGTCCCGGCTATTCATAGAAACCCCAACTCTTATTCTCAACACAAGCAGAACCACTAGACTCACCATGCACCGGTTTTAGATAATAGCTTATATTTTGCAGTACAAAACCCAAAAAACAAATATCCATTTGATAGCACTATGGAGACCTAACACCACCTTCAGTCACAGTGTTTCTTATCTGCATTAGCAAGACTTTACCATTCAATACGACCTTATTCTGTCCAGTAATTCTTCTAAAAAAGACATTTTAAAACAAGATGCTTAATAGTGCTGCTTTCTAAGAAGAAAGCTCTTTAAATGTATTTATTTTTCTTTTTATGGACATATTAGACATTTGTTGGAAGGCATGTGAAGAATACACAATAACTTTAAGAAAAGCATAAAAACCACCTAGTAAGTCACATATACCTGCCAATAACATTTTGCTTAACGTTCTACATTATATGCATAAAAATATTTGCCAAGAGGGAATTTCTGATTTTTCTGCCCAGAACGCCTAGAATAAACTTAATCCTATTTTCCCCTGAGCTATACACCCACTCATAACAAAAAGGAAAAGCAAAAGAAAAAGAGACACACATCACATACACACACTACATGTGTATAAAGTACAGTCACATGGTATAAAACCCAAAAGCATTTCTGCCAAGCAGGGGGGCGGATAGTGGGTAGCAGTTCCTTGAAAGCATTGTTAGGAATTCCTGTTCCTCCAAGGAGAATCAGTGCATAAAAAACAAATACCTTGTTGGTTGTACATTTTAAATACAGCAGTGTGTACCTGTCAGTCCCAAACTGCCTAACCATCCCCCTTCCCCATCCTTCCTTCTCTAAATCATGTACATGTATAATTGAAAAAAAAAATGTATTACAATCCTAGGGAAAAGAAATCACCAAACTGTACACTTTAAAATAGGGAACTTTTATGATATGTGAATGATTTCTCAATAAAGTTGTTATTTTAAAAAGAAAAACAAAAACAAAACAAATACCTATATCTCTCTCAATAACTCTCAAACTTGGCTGTATGTTATAATCATCAGAGTAGATTTAAAAATATATATATTGATGCCTGGGTCCCATCCTCAGAGATTCCAATTTAATTAATCTTGGGAGTAACTGGGATATTGTGATTTAAAGGTTCTCTAGGTAATGTTTTAGGATAGTTAAAGTTGAGAACCCCTTGTCTATACTATACCATAACTTGATCCTTTTTATTTAAAAAAGACATTTGAGATCTTTCCAAATTTCCATTATTTAAAACCACTTTATTGAGGTTTGGGTGAAATACAAAAAAAGCTGTATATATTTAACACAACAACAATTTAATGAGTTTGGAGATGAGTATACACCCCTGAAACCATCACCAAAATCAATGCCATAAATATATCCATCACCTTGAAAAGTTTCTTCTCACTTTTATTTATTTATTTTTGGTGATAAGAACATTTAACATAAGATTGACTCTCTTAAAGCCAAATTTTAAGTATGCATTATTGTTAACTATATAGGCACTATATAGCACATCTCTAGGAATTATTCATCTTGCATAACTGAAACTTTGTACCCTTTGACACCTGGTAACCACCATTCTACTCTCTGTTTCTGTGTTTGACTATTTTGAGTCTTCATATAAGTGAGATCACATAGGATTTGTTCTTCCCTATGTTAGTAATGTCCTCCAGGTTCACCTACGTTGTCACAAATGGCAGAATCCTCTTCTTTTTGAAGGTTGAATAATATTCCACTGCATATTAATACCTCATTTTCTTTATCCACTCAGCCTTAGATGGGCATTTAGGTTGTTTTTATATCTTGGGTACATGGTAATACTATAATGAACATGGGGATGTAGATATTGCTTCAAGATCCTAGTTTTAATTCTTTGGATATATACCCAGAAGTTAGATTGTTGGATCATAAGATTTGATCATATGATTCTATTTTTAATATTTTAGGAACCTCCATACCATTTTCCATAGTAACTGCACCAGTCTGTATTCCCACCAACAGTGTATGAGGGCTCCCTTTTCTCCATACCCATACTAATACATGTTATCTTTTGTTTTTTATTTTATAACAGCCACCGACTTTTCAAAAAATAATACACAATTCGCCATTGTTTGGATGTACCATAATTTGTTCAACCAGTGTCCTGATTAAGGAAATTTATTTAATATTATTTTTTAAATTTCATACTGTGGTTTTAGAATATATTATTTGATACATGAATAATATTACTAGAAGATACATTTTAAGAACTTGTATTGATACAGTTAACATACCATACAATAAACTGCATATATTTAGAGTGTACAATTTGGTATCCCAATATCCCAATTCATCCCCCACCAACCCTCCCCACTTTCCCCACTTGTTGTCCATATGTTTGTTCTCTACATCTGTGTCTCTATTTCTGCCTTGGAAACCGGTTCATTTGTACCATTTTTCTATATCCCACATATATATGTTAATATACAATATTTGTTTTTTTCTTTTTGACCCACTTCACTCTGTATGACAGTCTCTAGGTCCATCCATGTCTCTACAAATGTCCCAGTTTCTTTGCTTTCTACAGCTGAATAATATTCCATTGTATGTATGTACCACATTTGTTTTATCCATTCATCTGTTGATGAACATTTAGGTTGCTTCCATGTCCCGGCTACTGTAAATAGTGCTGCAACATTGGAGTGCATGTGTCTTTTTGAATTATGCTATTCTCTGGGTACATGCCCAGAGGTTGGATTGCTGGCTCATATGGTAACTCTATTTTTAGTTTTTCAAGGAATGTCCATACTGTTCTCCATAGTGGCTGTATCAATTTACATTCCCACCAACAGTGCAAGAGCATTCCCTTCTCTCCACACCCTCTCCAGCATTTACTGTTTGTTAATTTTCTGATGATGCCCATTCTAACTGGTGTGAGGTGATACCTCATTGTAGTTTTGATTTGCATTTCTGTAATAATTAGTGACGTGGAGCAGTTTTCATGTGCCTCTTGGCCATCCATATGTCTTCTTTGGAGAAATGCCTATTCAGGTCTTCTGCCCATTTTTTGATTGGGTTGTTTGTTTTTTTGATATTGAGCTGGATGAACTGTTTTTATAGTTTGGAGATTAATCCTTTGTCTGTTGATTCATCTGCAAATATTTTCTCCCATTCTGAGGGTTGTCTTTTCGTCTTGCTTGTAGCTTCCTTTGCTGTGCAGAAGCTTTGAAGTTTCATTAGGTCTCACTTATTTATTTTTGTTTTTATTTCCATTACTTTAGGGGGTGGGTCAAAAAAACTCTTGCTGTTATTTACATCGAAGAGTGTTTTTCCTATGTTTTCCTCTAGGAGTTTTATAGTGTCTGGCCTTACATTTAGGTCTTTGATCCATTTTGAGTTTATTTTTGCGTATGGTGCTAAAGAGTGTTCTACTTTAATTCTTTTAGATGTAGCTGTCCAGTTTTCCCAGCACCACTTATTAAAGAGGCTGTCTTTTCTCCATTGTATATCCTTGCCTCCTTTGTCATAGATTAGTTTACCGTAGTTTATCTCTGGGCTTTCTATCCTGTTCCATTGATCTATATTTCTGTTTTTGTGCCAGTACCATACTGTCTTGATCACTGTAGCCTTATAGTATAGCCTGAAGTCAGGAAGCCTGATTCCATCAACTCTGTCTTTTCTTCTCAAGACTGCTTTGGCCATTCGGGGTCTTTTCCATTTCCATAAAAATCATAAAATTTCTTGTTCTAGTTCTGTGAAAAATGCCATTGGTAATTAGATCAGGATTGCATTGAATCTGTAAATTGCTTTGGGTAGTATAGTCACTTTCACAATGCTGATTCTTCCAATCCAAGAACATGGTATGTCCATCCATCTGTTTGTGTCATCTTTGATTTCTTTCATTAGTGTCTTATAGTTTTCTGAGTACAGGTCTTTTACCTCCTTGGTTAGGTTTATTCCTAAGTGTTTTATTCTTTTTGTTGCAATAGTGAATGGTATTGTTTCCTTAATTCCTCTTTCTCATCTTTCATTGTTAGTGTATAGAAATGCAAGAGATTTCTGTGTGTTAATTTTGTATCCTGCAACTTTACCAAATTCATTGATCAGCTCAAGTGGTTTTCTGGTGGCATCTTTAGGATTTTCTATGTGTAGTATCATGTCATCTGTGAACAGTGACAGTTTTACTTCTTCTTTTCCAGTTTGGATTCCTTTGATTTCTTTTTCTTCTCTGATTGCTGTGGCAAGGACTTCCAAAACTATGTTGAATAGTAGTGGCAAGAGTGGACATTCTTGTCTTGCTCCTGATCTTAGAGGGAATGCTTCCAGTTTTTCACTATTGAGAATGTTTGCTGTGGGTTTGTCATATATGGCCTTTATTATGTTGAGGTAGGTTCCCTCTATGCCCACCTTCTGGAGAGTTTTTATCATAAATGGGTGTTGCATTTTGTCAAAAGCTTTTTCTACATCTATGGAGATGATCGTGTGGTTTTTATCCTTCAATTTGTTAACATGGTGTATCACATTGATTGATTTGCTTATATTGAAGAATTCTTGCATCCCAGAGATAAACCCCACTGGATCATGGTGTATGATCCTTTTAAGGTGCTGTTGGATTCTGTTGGCCAGTATTTTGTTGACGATTTTTGCATCTAAATTCATCAATGATATCAGTCTTTAATTTTCTTTTTTTGTAGTATCTTTGTCTGGTTTTGGTATCAGGGTGATGGTGGCCTCATAGAATGAGTTTGGGAGTGTTCCTTCTTCTGCAATTTTTGGAAGAGCTTGAGAAGGATGGGTGTTAGCTCTTCTCTAAATGTTTGATAAAATTCACCTGTGAATTCATCTGGTCCTGGACTTTTATTTGTTAGGAGATTTTTAATCACAGTTTCAATGTCATTACTTGTGATTGGTCTGTTCATATTTTCTATGTCTTCCTGATTCAGTCTTGGAAGGTTATACCTTTCTAAGAATCTGTCCATTTCATCCAGGTTGTCCATTTTATTGGCATATAGTTGCCTGTAGAAGTCTCTTATGCTGCTTTTTATTTCTGTGGTGCCTGTTGTAACTTCTGTTTCGTTTCTAATTTTATTGATTTGAGCTCTCTCCCTCTTTTTCTTGATAAGTCTTGCTAGAGGTTGATCAATTTTATTTATCTTCTCAAAGAACCAGATTTTAGTTTTATTGATTTTTGCTATTGTTGTCTTTGTTTCTATTTCATTCATTTCTGCTCTGATCTATGTGATTTCTCTCCATCTACTAACTTTGGGTTTTGTTTGCTCTTCTTTCTCTAGTTTCTTTAGGTGTAAGATTAGATTGTTTATTTGGGATTTTTTTGTTTCTTGAGGTAGGATTGTATTGCTATAAACTTCCCTCTTAGAACTGCCTTTGCTGCATCCCATAGGTTTTGGATCACTGTGTTTTCATTGTCATTTATCTCTAGGTATTTTTTGATTTCCTCTTTGATTTCTTCAGTGATCTCTTGGTTATTTACCAGCGTATTGTTTCGCCTCCATGCGTTTGTGTCTCTTACACTTTTTTTTTCCAGTAATTGATTTCTAATCTCATAGCATTGTGGTCAGAAAAAGATGCTTGATATGATTTCAATTTTCTTAAATTTACCAAGGCTTGATTTATGACCCAAAATGTGATCTATCCTGGAGAATGTTCCATGTGCACTTGTGAAGAAGGTGTAATCTGATGTTTTTGGATGTAATGTTCTATAGATATATATTAAATCCAGTTGATTTGTTGTGTCATTTAAAGTTTGTGTTTCCTTATTAATTTTCTGTCTGGATGATCTGTCCATTGGTGTAAGTGGTGTGTTAAAGTCCTCCATTATGATTGTGTTATTGTTGATTTCTTCTTTCATAGTTGTTAGAATTTGCCTTATGTATTGAGGTGCTCCTATATTGGGTGCCTGTATATTTATAATTGTTATCTCTTCTTCTTGGATCCCTTGATCTTTATGTAGTGTCCTTTCTTGTTTCTTGTAACATTTTTTATTTTAAAGTCTAATCTATTTGATATGAGTATCACTACTTCAGCTTTCTTTTGATTTTCATTTTCATGGAATATCTTTTTCCATCCCCTCATCTTCCGTCTGTATGTGTCCCTAGGTCTGAAGTGGGTCTCTTGGAGACAGCATATATATGCGTCTTGTTTTTGTATCCATTTAGCCAGTCTGTGTCTTTTGGTTGGGGCATTTAGTCCATTTACATTCAAGGTAATTATTGATATGTATGATCCTATTACCATTTTCTTAATTGTTTTGTTTTTGTTTTTGTAGATCCTTTTCTTCTCTTATGTTTCCCTCTTAGAGAAGTTCCTTTAGCATTTGTTGTAGGGCTGGTTTGGTGGTGCTGAATTCTCTTAGCTGTTGCTTGTCTGGAAAGCTTTTGATTTCTCTGTCAAATCTGAATGAGATCCTTGCTGGGTAGAATATTCTTGGTTGTAGGTTCTTCCCTTTCATCACTGGAAATATATCATGCCACTCCCTTCTGGCTTGCAGAGTTTCTGCTGAGAAATCAGCTGTTACCCTTATGGGAGTTCCCTTGTATGTTATTTGTTGTTTTTCCCTTGTTGCTTTTCATAACTTTTCTCTGTCTTTAATGTTTGTCATTTTGACTACTATATGCCTTGACATGTTTCTCCTTGGGTTTATCCTCCCTGGGACTCTCTGCGCTTCCTGGACTTGGGTAGCTATTTCTTTCCCCATGTTAGGGAAGTTTTCAACTAGAATCTCTTCCAATATTTTCTCAGGTCCTTTCTCTCTCTCTTCTCCTTCTGGGACCCCTATAATGCCAATGTTGGTGCATTTAACGTCCCAGAGGTCTCTTAGGCTGTCTGCAATTCTTTTCATCCTTTTTTTCTTTATTCTTTTCCACATCGGTGATTATCACCATTCTGTCTTCCAGGTCACCTATTCGCCCTTCTGCCTCAGTTAATCTGCTATTAGTTCCTTCTAGTGTATTTTTCATTTCAGTTATTGTGTTGCATATCTCTGTTTGTTTGTTCTTTAATTCTTCTAGGTCTTTGGTAAACTTTTCTTGCAATTTTTTGATCTTTGCATCCAGTCTTTTTTCAAAGTCCTGGATCATTTTCACTATCATTATTCTGAATTCTTTTTCTGGAAGGGTGCCTATCTCCTCTTCATTTGGTTGTTTTTCTGGCATTTTATCTTGTCCCTTCATCTGGTACAAAGTCTTTTGCCTTTTCATTTTCTTTGTCTTTCTGTGGCTGTGGTTTTCAGTTCCACAAGATGAAACACTGCTGATACTGCTTGATACTGCTGTCTGCCTTCTTGTGGAGGAAGCTATCTAGGAGGCTCATGGGTGCTTCCTGATGGGAGGGACTGATGGTGGGTTGGGCTGGGTGGGCAGAGCTCAGTAAAACTGTAATCTGATTTGGTGGGTGGAGCTCAGTGAAACATTAATCTGCTTGTCTGCCAATGGGTGGGGCTGTGTTCCCATCTTGCTGGTTGTTGGCCTGAGGCTACCCAGCACTGGAGCTTACAGGCTCTTTGGTGGGGCTAATGGCAGACTCTGGGAGGGCTCACACCAATGAGCACTCCCCAGAACCCCTGCCGCCAGTGCCCCTATCTCCTTAGTGAGCCACAGCTGCCCCCCACCTCCTCAGGCAACCCTCCAACACCATCAGGTAGGTCTGGTTCAGTCTCCTATGGGGTCACTGCTTCTTCCCCCCGGGTCCTGGTGAGCACACTTTTTGGCTTGCCCTCCAAGAGTGGAGTCTCTGTTTCCCCAAGTCCTGTGGAGGTCCTGCAATCAAATCCTGCTGGCTTTCAAAGTCTGATTCTCTAGGGATTCCTCCTCCTGTTGCTGGACCCCCAGGTTAGGAAACCTGACGTGGAGCTCAGAACCCTCACTTTGATGGGTGGACTTCTGCAGTATAACTGTTCTCTAGCTTGTGAGTCACCCACCCAGCATTTATGGGATTTGATTTTAATGCGATTGCACCCCTCCTACCGTTTCATTGCAGCTTCTCCTTTGTCTCTGGATGTGGGGTGTTTTTTTTTTTTGGTGAGTTCCAGTGTCATTCTGTTGATGATTGTTCAGCAGTTAGTTGTAATTCCGGTGCTCTTGCAAGAAGGAGTGAGTGCATGTCCCCCTACTCCACCATTTTGATTCTATCTCTAGAAGATACATTCTTAGAACCATAATATCTTCATCAAACTGCATGAGAATTAGTTAATTCTGTGAATATTCTGAAATTGCCTTTTAAAATTTGCGCTACCACCTGCATTATAGAATAATGCCTGTTTCCCCACAATCTATGGAGGTTCTTCAAGCTCTAATTTGCACATGAATCACCTGGGAATCTTGTTCAAATGCAGATTATATAAGTCCAGGATGGGACCTGACATTCTGCATTTTGAATATTTCTTCCTTTTATAGTTACTTAAGGTGGGATATTGGGATGTTTACTTAGATTTTTCTTCTTCCTATAGATATTTGTATCTGTAAATTTCTCTCTAAAACCTTTTCTAGCTGTATCTCATAAATTGTGTTTCTTCTTTATTCATTTTGAAGTATTTCATTACCTTGTGATTTCTTCTTTGGACATTGGTTATTGAAGGGTATCTAATTTGTGAATTTCCCAGTAATTGATTACTTTTGTAGCTCCAATTTTGTTAGAGAACATATTTTGCTGATGTATGATTTCTTTTACTTTAAATTTATCGCTTATTTTATGTTCTAACATATGGTCTTTCTTGGATGTTTCTTGCATGCTTGGGGAGCACATGCATTCTGTTATTGCTGGCTTTGACTTTCTAAAGATGTCATTCTACTTGGGTTAGTGAGTATATAGCATTGTTCAAGTCTTCTATTTTCTTTTTGTTCCTCTCCCCAGGTGTTTCATCAATTATTGGCAGAGGAGTCCTAACTATTATAATTGAATTGTCCATTTCCACTTCAATTATTTTCAGTTTTGCTTTGTGTATTTTAAGGCTTTGTTGTTAGTTGAACAATTCCCATGTCTTCCTTTCAGATTTATCCTTTATCTTTGTAAAATGTCCCTTTGTTCCTAGTAACAACCTTGGTCTTAAATACTATATTGTCTAATAATAATCTATTTGCCTAAGATTGTCTATTTTGTCTAAAATTATTTTAGCCACTTCAACTCTCTTTTTGTTCTTGCTTGTATAGCATTTTCCGTCTTTTAACTTTCAAACTATTTGTGTCTTTGAAGGTAAAGTGTAACCCTTGTAGACATGCTAATTTAAAACAACAAAATTTGGATTGAAATTAATACCAGCTTTATTTCAATAGATAAAACTACTCTTATATAACTCTCTTCTCTCTCTCCTCCTTTTTGCTATTATTGTCATACAAATGGCATCTCTGTAGATTGAAAGCCCATCATCATAGTTTTATATTTGCTATGCAGTCAAGTTACTCAGGTTAAAAATAGTTAGAAATAAAAATACACTTATATTATATTTTATTTTATTTTTACATATAGTTGCTTTTGCTCGTGCTCTGCATTTCTTCATTTGAATTTGAATTATTGTCTAGGGTAGTTTAATTTCAGCTTGAAATAACCTTCTTTAGGTTTTTTGTTTGCTTGATTTTTTGTTTTTGTTTTTGTTGTTGTTGTTATTCTTTTAATAAAGGACTTCCATCCTAGAAATGTTTTTCCTCATTAGCTTTATAATGAGAGTTGCAAATATATTCCCAAATTTTTATTAGATATTTATATTTGTTCATTATATTTTTTAACCTTTTGATATTTTGGTACTTAAATTAATTAGTCTTTGTTGTTATTGTCACACTCCTAAAAGCTGGAGGGGAAACTTAGAGAATCTCTCTCTCCAGCCTCATCACTTTTTTTCTCTTAAATTTTACCCTTTACCTTATTTCCATATCAGTGAATAGTCATGCCTTCTTTTGACTCCTGGTCCTTTTAATACTGTATCTTCTCACTGGAGTACTTTTCCTACCACATCCCACCCTTAGTAAATTTCTTTTTATGTTTCAGACTTTAGGTTAGTTACATGATCCAGAAAGCTTTACCTAGGCCTTCCAAGTATGAACTAACTGCTTCTTTTATACATTGCTTACACATCACACCTGTTTACTTCTTGGTGATCCACATGAATAACTAAGAATGAAGAGGACCATGCCTGTTCGGATAACTATTAGCCTTAAAATGTGGCACACAATAGGTAGTAACAAATGCATAAACAGATTTCTGCAACTGAAATAAGTTTGGTTTATGCAATCAGCTATGTTTACATATAAAAAATTGCAAGCCATGTTTATTGCAGGTAATTAGATTAAATCAGCTTACCTGTTGTTAGGGCAAATTATAATGCAAAGGTGGATTTACTGAAAACCTAATAAAGCTTAAGCTTCAGGTTCCCTTAGTTGTCTTAATTTATTACAAGGTCATGTATTTGAATTTTAAATTTTGCATTCTGTTTATTTAATATGCACCTAGGGTTGCCAGATTTAGCAAAGGAAAATATAAGATACTCAGTTGCATTTGAATTTCACATAAACATCAGATGAATTTTGAGTGTAAGTATAATTCACACAACATTGGGACATACTTATGATAAAAAAGTTGTTGTCTGAAATTCAAATGTAACTAGGCTTCTGTTTTTATAGCTGGCATCCTGCAATAAAATAACACCTCAACACCACCACCAAATTATATAAGCTGCAGGCCATACAAACCCTGAGTCTGCCTCTCTTCTACTGCTATGATATAAATTTAAGTTATCAAATGTCCAAATTTAGAGCTGAGCTTTAATGTTCCCATTGAACTTTAACCAACAGATGTATTATTTTTTGAAAAGTTAATGGATAGTTGTCCCTAATGCATTTTTCATATTATATATATTATATAATTAAATACATTATATTGGTTAAGCTTTGATAGAAAGACATACCATCATCAAAATTGCCAGACTGTCAGTGAGAATCACTTAGATGAGTATTTTCAGTTAGTTACTATGCACTGAACCCTACTGTGTTCCAGGAATTGCACAAGACTTTCAGATGCAAAATAAAACAAAACACAGTCCTGATCATTTTAAATGTCTGGAAAGATTCTACAGTAATGTCACACTTTAGACATATCAATCTGCAATTGTAACATAAAGTTATTCTCATTAAATGTCAGCAAAAGACCATCAGGTTCCCATTCAATAACCAAAGAACTTTGATTGTTTTGGGAAGATATGCTGTATAATTTTTGTCAAGCAGTACATAAATGTATGTATCATTCTGCTATATGTTTTCTTCTATTAAAGGAAACATAATTTTATCCTATTTCCAGGCTTTTCCGCTTTCAAAAGTTCTCCTAAATGGTAAGTTTCAGAGAGGTATGAGATTGCAATTTGATATACAAACTGAAAAAAATGGAAAGATTTTAGATTTTTTTAGATGTTTCAAGCAACCCAGCAGTATTGTGATATTTGCAAAAGAGCATCTCTATTACAGCTCAAAATGTCATGGAAAAGGCTTCCAAACACCCAATATTCAGAATATTTGTCCAATAAGTAAAAAGCCTTAGCATTTATTAGGGCCTGACATGTAACCTTCAAAGTAAATAAATCTCCAATTATGAAAATCTAATGACTGCCTATATATGGTGAATTAGTATAATAATAGTTCTACCAAACTATTGAATAAATCTTGGCAATAGACTATGAAAAATGACTTGTTCATTTATTATAGGCCTGTTAGCAAGAGCCCTGACTTAGCAAGAATCAGGTGGCATACTCAAATTAGGATACCCTGAGAAAAGTTTAGTAAGGAGACTATTTACAAAAGTGTGGGAAGGGGTAGCGTAGTAGCATGAAACTAGTAATAAATGAGCTTTTACCATCTTAACTCCAAAGAGTTAAGAGAACAAGGAGGAATAGTTACTGGAACCTGGGAAAGAGATTTGGATATAGAGATGGTTGCAGTAACTTTCTGTCATGGGACACAGCTAGCTTATGTTGACCTTGATGAGAAAGAACCCAGGTAATAAATATGTCAGTTTCATTCTCCTCCCTCTATTTGACCTCTTGGAGCTCCCTTTTGGCCAAACCCAATCTGAAACAAATTCTACAGTTCCTAATGATGTCATCAACATAGAACAGGCTCCAAGGGCAGAGAGGAGAGAGGTGTGGTAGATAGCAGATCTGAAAGGACAAATGGAAAATATACAAACTAGAAATCACCAAGGAAAAACAACCATTCAAATGCTAACATTTTGCTTTACATACTTCTTCATCCATGTAAATATGATTGGGTTTCCCTCTTTCTGATACAGAATCTGATATCTGACGAGTTTGGACTAATTTGTCCAAAAAATTTGGAACAATATAAGGAAGGGTGTGATGTAAAATATTGAATATAAGATACACATAAAATTCATGTTGGGGCAACTGTAGACCACCATAAATATAGTCACCCTCAGAGGAGCTGAATTTAAGGTATAATGAGGGCTTTAGGTGACTGTTGTTTGGGGCAGAAGTTCCAATCACATTAGGACATCATGGGCCAAAGAGCAAGCAAGAAACCAAGCAACAAAGATCATTTCAAATATAAGAACCAAATTAAAACTGACAAGAATAAATGCTCTTCATGGTCAACTGTGACAAACACTCTTCTACTAAAATGGGAGGGGCTCATATAGCATGCTTACAATCTTTTGTGATAGGTAGTCACAGTTCATATTGGCACACATGTAAAATCTCTGAGAAATAAAATTGGTAGAAAAATCTAAAATTCAATAATTCTCTCAAGAGGAAACATGGTATATATGGAGGTTTAATAATGAATTTTATATCTATCATTTCTTGAATTATTTAAGAGACTAGAAAGATATATGTCAATATTTAAGGAAACATTTTCAACACACACAGAATGGCATAAAAACCATATTATTTTAACATTATAATACATGTATTTGCAGATAATGCCTCTGCAATACCAAATTGAATGTCTAATGAAAAATGCAGCTGCTAAGATTTTCTCTAGTACAGAAAGCAGTAAAGGGAAACGCTGTTAACTTTTATTATGAATTAGAGGAGGATCCTCCATGAGAGAACTGAGTTTTCATGAATGCCACGTTGACATTTGAAATATTGATATGTCTTGACATTTAGATGAGTTCCACAGAATTATGTGTACATGTTCTGTCATTATGCAAACTACAATACATTTGTAATATTTAAGGCACTTAAAATAATATTACTGTTGTAAAAGACTGAGAACAAGTCTACTTTTAAGTACAAGCAGATTTCAGACTTGAAAAATGAAACAATGATATCTGATTCAAAAGTTGGATCTCAAAGCAAAACATGAAAAAGTCAAGCTGTTGGAATAGTGCTACATGTTCTTATTTTGTAAAAGGAGACTTTAATGTTCTGACTTTCAGGGTATAAGAAAGGCAATTCACTACATATAAAGAGGATAGACATTTTTACATTGAGCCATAGAAAATTGCTGATATCCAAACATTTTAACTTGCAAAAGAGAAAAATTGCAAATGATATGCATTGCATGCTTTTTATGTGCCAAGCACTGTCCTCAGACTTTTATATGTTTCTACTCATTCAGTGCTCCCCGGATCCCAAGAGGTTGGTACTGATAGTATTCTCATTTTATAGATGAGAAAATGAACACAAAGAAATTACTCACTCAGGTTTCTAAAGGTAGTTAATGACAAGGGTTATACCTGAAGCCAGCTTGTGTGCACACAGAGCTACGCTTTTAACTACTATGTCATTGTGTTTCAAACGATGGAGTATGGCTGGATGTGGGTTCATTTAAACATCACTGGGTTTATGGTGCATGCTGTTTTGAAATGCTGTTCCTGCCCTTTTTTAAGAGTTTGAGGGGTCTTCAGGTCTAAGAAATGTGAGAGCAAGCTGAAAGATCATCAGTGCCTTAAGATGAAGTCAGAGGCAGTGTGAATACAAGACAACAGTGGACAAAAGACTAGAGAGCAACAAGTTGGTTAACAATTGTTAGAAAATGGAGGCTTTCAGTAGCACAGTGACAACGGAAAATGGGAAGGGAGTGTATAGAGGAAACATTGCAAAAAGAACATGTAGCTTCTGATTGGATATAATAGAGAAAGAGAGAAAGAAGAGAAATGCCCATCTTTCCATCCTAGTTAACTGAGAAAATTACCTTAAAATTGTTATGAATTGAAATTTTAAAATGCCATGTTGAAAAGCACCTTAAAATTGAAGTTACAAGGAAAAAATTGTTTTACATGCTAACATACTTTATAGTAGTTTTTTAGTTTTTTTTTAAGAAATGAAATAAGTATGTATTTAATAAGTGCTTAATAAATGGTGGCTTCTAATATTATTTTATGAATTTTATTATTTATTTATAATTTCATTTCAGAAGCTGAATATGAATATTCGAAATCTGAATAAGTAGCATGACTATTATTCTTCACTCAGCTAAATTTCTATTTCAAAGAGAATACACTTTTGGAAATACTTAATTTTGATTTTTACAAGAAATTCCTCTGCAATATTTAGGAGAGGAAAAATTTAAACACTAATAGCTTGTTCTCAAGATTGTTAATTAATATTATAACACATTTCTCCCTAAAATATTTATATAAATATTGTTCTCAATTTTGCATAACATTTAAAAAGTGAAATATGGTGTTTTACTTTCAGAATGATGCTTATATTCACATAAATATGTACGTGCGTGCGTGCGTGTGTGTGTGTGTGTGTGTGTGTGTGTGTGTGTGTAAAACATCTGAGGGACTCTACATTGTTCCTACTGTTGATTTATACCAGAAAATTCAACTTACTAAAAGTGAGTGTATAGATTTGAACACACGCCTGCAATGATACACCAACAAAACAAATAACCAAAACACATGATAACAGGGCCCTTGTCACATTCATGTATATATTTTCCAAGGACAGGCAGAGTGTCTTACATTTGAAGGTGATTAATAAATGCTTCTGGGGAAAAAAAAAGGGAATTCAGTTGATTCATGAGGTAGGTTTGCTCAAGGTAGGCTTTTCACTCTCACAGGAGTTTTCTGTACTAAAAGTTTTTTAGCAGGTATACCTTTGTTGTCATTTTCATCGTTACCTTCCACAACAACAGGAAATACAGTGCCTTGAAAGTAGTATTTGTAATATCATATTATACATAAGGGTCTACATGTCTCCTCTCTGTTTTTCTCTAGCGAAGGGAGTACTCTCTGCTCTCTGGCAGGAGGAAAAGCAACAAATCTAACTCGTGAGAGCCTGGAATTCACTGGGCTGCACTGTGAGTGGAGAGGGTTATCCATCCCTCCACTATGACATGGCCTCATCTTCTCTTCCTGTGTTTCGCATGGGGAACATCCTTGCCCTGTTCTAAGCTTCCTGCCCTTATGCACTGAGCATGCATGGGTTCTGCGCATGATTTCCATAGGCAGGCATGGCCTTTCTCACTTACTCTTAGTGTCCACATTTTGGTGACTGAGAAGCTTGTCATGAGGGTTCTGAAATGGAGACCTGCTATATTCCATTTAGGAATGATTGATGAACAAAATATAGGAATAAAAGAGTTACTTTGGCACTAGTTCTAAGATGTTATTAAACCGAGCTTTAACTGAGAATTCTCATCATCAGGGTTTGGGGGCACTTTCTAGCAGTTAAATAGTCTGAGACTTTAGTTAAATATCTTTTGCGTGCATTCTTTCCTTCCCTTGTATCTAAGAAGGGAGAAGGAGACAGTCTTCCCTCACCACCCAGATCCCTGGTCCTATAAAATGAACCAGGATGTTGTTCTCTAAAATATTAAGCTTGACTATATTGACTATCATGTGGAATAAAACATAATCTGTGAAAAGACCAAGACACCACGTGAACTTGGCTTATGTGCATACTGACAGCCAACATTTTGGTTGGACGTGACTTGTAGGCAGATGATACTCTTTGATTACATGAAAAAACATATTTTGATTATAGTCAGGTTTCCTTCTAAATAGGATGACCTACATTTGATATTTTAGATAGCCATGATTGAAAGCTTCATTAGGTAGGGAAAAGAGAGAGGATTGTGCTAGGCTGTTAATCACAGTATGTAATTATCCATTCTATGTATATCTCTATGCTCAGCCCTCTAAATTTTATTCCTGAGATCTGAATCTTGGCTTTTGAAATTCCGAGGAAAATCTTTTCTCTATCAACAGAATTCAGCATTTGCAAATCAATTAATTCTGGCTTTGAGAGTATTTCCCAAGAGCAGATATGATAATAATAATAAAAAAAACGCTCATAGTTTTGTGAATGCTTACAACGTACCTGTCACTGTTCAGGGGTTTTGTTTGCAGTAACCAATCATCAAAATAATGCTCTGCAGTATATGCTATTATAATCCTGTTGGTTTGCAACACTGGGACTTTCCCAGGTAAAAACTGAAAGTAGCCCCCACACACAGAAGGCAAGGAGAGACCTAAGAAAGAGGCAGACCACTCCAGAGTGGTACACGATGTATTCAATAAGCAAGGGAACTTACATAAGAGGCTTCTCTTGGGCAGTTGCAAGACAAGTAGATCTCTGCCCCTGCCCTCCAGAATCTTAGTTTATATAGAGAACTCAACTGGGCTCAGTCGCTACCCAGATGGTCTCAGCAACACCTTACTCTCTCAAGGCTTGTCTTTGGAACAGATCCTGTGGTAGGAACAGGGGAGAGAGAATACAACCCAAGGACAGGGGAATGGGTGAGGAGCCTGGGATTGTCCAGGTCCACCTCATCAGTTAGCTGGTGGTCACACCCTCTCAATTACCTCCTCCAACAAATCCATGTTGCATTGATGAGGAAACAGACAGAAGAGGGAAGCTGATTTGTACAAGTAAAAGGATGTAACCAAGATTTGAACTAAGTATTCTGGTTCCACATCAATTGTTTTTTAAGAGCATGACTACATTGTTTCTGCCCCAAACTCTATCTGAAACATAAGGATGTTCATATTTGCATTTCCGAAAGATCCACTTCCCAGGGAGTCCCATGCCCTAGAGCAAAGCTACAAGGGTAGGTACAGTGTTTAAAATATAGCAGAGTTAACAACTCCTTGCTTTAACACACCTAAATCTTTTCTGCAGTATTGGTTTTTGCCCAGAAATCCTGTTCATGATCAGATTGAAACCTGATTTTTGTCACCCGCTTTGTCTTTTGTGTTCACAAAAGACAAAGCCATGGCTACTTTCCAGGTCATGAGATTAAATAGTAGAAAACATTATATAGCAAAATAAACAAAAACTCAGAGTTTAATTCAATTACCATATTTCACATGAATTAATTAACAGTGGTGATGCTTATAGGTACAAAGGGAGGAATCAATTAAGGGAAGACTGAAGATAAAATGAAGAAGGGACGACCAGTACATTCTGGCGATTGCAGAAGAATTCAGAAAGAAGCAATAACAGCTGTGGATCATAACAACTGCATAAACAACATCAAGAATGACATTTACAAACAACCACCACCACCACCACCAAAAACTGCCTTATGTTCCCTTGTCTTTCTTTACAAAAGACTGCAACTATGGGTAATAATGGAAAACACTGTATTCCAGAATGGTGCATAAGCATAGAGCTCTGTTGTTAAAGAAAGAAACTGAATTGAAATTTTAAAAGCAAATGACATTTCAAGTTATATTATTAGACTTTTATGTTAACACCTATCTTAAATATGCATAAATTTTAAAAAATCATAGTATTGATTAGTGTGATTTTTATAAATAGTTTTATAGACATGACTAAATTAAATATTAGGAAGGGCTCTTTCATTAAATTTATTTTAATAAACAATTTAATACTGTTCTACTGACTAACACACCAAATCATGGATACTGTTACGTTTAAGCAATCTGAGTAAACATAATGTTGGTATTCTGATCATAATTATTTTTCTCTGAGAAACTATTATAAAGTTTTAATGTATTGAATTATATTTTAGTTCCAATACTGCATTAATGTAAATTCAGATACAGTCTTTACAAGTCTGTATAATACAATAAAATGCAGAATACAATGTACTTGAGGAATTAAAGCTTGAAGCAATAATTTAAAATATCAATTGTTAATTAAGGTGACAAACTGTGCAGACCAGTAAATTTACCATTTTATTATGCACATTTAATTTTAAATCTGTAATTATGGTTCCACATCTGCTAATAAAGATATAAGAAAGCAGTGGTTTCCATCACAATTGCAGGGGTGTTAAATCACTGCCCTTGAGAAGTCTGAATTTCTGGTTTCTAATACGTGTCTGTATCGATCGTCCTGAAGGGGAGGCAGCTTTCCCATTTTCTAATCATGCTTACGAATCTGTAAACATTTTAAAATCTTCTAAATTAGGCACTATTGGTTCCTCTGCCATTTTCATTTTCAGTGACTAATGAATGTCAAGAATTGGGAGATCATTTCCAAGTAATTACTGAAAGTAAACTGATTTATTAGGCCATGACTTATAATACACAAAGTGCAGTGTACGATTTCTATTGTTTTATGAGATAGGGAAGTTCTTTATAAGAAAATCAATAAAATCTTGCACACTTGCTGTGCTATTAGAATCTGAGTTTCTCTGTTGCTATATAAATTATGTTTTAGATATCATAAAATTACTTCTCAGATATGTTTATATCCAGCAACTTTTTTATGTAGTTTTAAACAACACATACCGGCTAAGGATTAATAATCACATTACACTTCAGAATTCCACTGCAATCACTGAAACTGTCTTTGTATTAAGCTCTTAGCAGAGATTATGAGTAACAGCCACATTTTACTGTTCCTCTAGTCCTAGCTATGCACAGGTACTCTGAGTGTTACAAGTCATCTTTTCACTACTAGGAGCAATGCATCATCAGTGACTCTAATCTTAATAGAATTCTTTTCCTTGATTACATCCCATGTGAGGTATGGAGTTTGAGTTTTTTAGGGGAATGTGCATCTCTGTTCTGCTCTTTCATCCTGCTTGTTGTCGTACACAGATAATGAATCAGGCTTATTATTTTAGCAAACTTAAAATCTTAATGGTAACTTGGAAAAGAGAAAAGTGTTCTATTTTCCTAACTCTCATAAAATAATCAGTAAATATCTTCATAAATATTCTGAAGTCATAGTTGAGGAATACAGTAATGTTGCCTTGTTACAAGAAAAAGACAGATAGCCTGGAAATGCTTTATGGACTCAAAAATACACAAAACTGAGTGCTGTTCATCAAAATAAAATAGAATTAGTTTACCTAAAGGTTATTTGAGTCAAGGATTAGGTAAATCAATCTGGCTACTGTGTATGAGGTAGCAGTGTCTACCAACATTTTCCATCTCCAATTCCAAAGCCCATCTTTTATTCAACATACAAGTGGCTATAATCGACCATGATTCTTAAATGTCAAAAATGGCATAAATGGCTGCCTCTACTTAAAAAATTAACAGTAATTTGAAAAATCAAGTCACTTATTTACACATTTACAACAATATGTATGGAGGTTGAGCATATTACATTCAGTGAGGACAGACAAAGGTAAGTACTGTATAATACCACTTATATGTGGAATCTAGCAAAGCCAAACATAAAAACAGAGAGTAAAATGGTGGGCACCAGGGCATGGGGGTTGGGGGAATTGCATGGGCATTATTTGAGGACACAAATTTGCAGCAAGAAGTAAATAAGCCCTCTCTAATGCACAATGTAGTGAATATAGACAACAATATTGTATTATAATCACCAAACTTACTAAGAGACTAGAACTTCCAACCACTAAACAGAAAGGATAATTATGTAACATGATGCGAGTGCTAATTATTGCTACAATGGCAACCAAATTATATAAATATCAAATTAATATGTTGTATACCTTAAATTTGTATAATTTATATGTCAAATATTTCAATTACAACATATAAATAAATTAAAACAGAAAGATGCCAATTATCTTGTATCTGTTGGAATCTCCATTTCATGTTTTGCTGTCTTCCATTCTTTTAGAATAATTTCCACATGATAAACATCTACATATTTTAAATGTCTCTACTTTCTCTAAAAAGCTTTTTCTTTGTGAACCAGAAACAACTGGTCAAGTTTCCTCCCCTGTAAAGGATTTTCTCCCAACCTTCGGGAATGTAATTTAGAACCTCTGTCAAATCAGTATTTTATAAGATAATGATTCCTTAAACTTAGACTAATTAAATGTCAGAGGTAAATGGGTAACACAGTTCAGAGACTGTTGAACTGATTATGCCTACAGAGCAAAATAGTTGGTTACATGGTGGTAATAAGTAGGACCCTTAGAAAAACTGAAACCAGCGAATGATACAAATCAGATGATAAAATCAAAGGGGCAGATTTAAAATATGTTATCAACAGGTATTAAACTTGTATTGGAATGCTGCACAAAGAATTCACAAGTGTTAGAAATCAGTCAACCTAAAGAAGATGTTATTATTTTCAAAAGCTACCTATATATTCTGTGAATCAAGGAAGCTCAGCGCTACCATTTTCTATTCTCTTTACAACAGGGTACATAACAGTAATGGTGGCAAGCCTATGGCAGCAGGCTGCGAACAATAATGATTTTTACCACCAAACAAAAAGGGAAAGACAGTATTAGGAATGTAGAGTGATAAGAAAGATTGAAAGGACCTTACATGATACCCAATCTGAATTGTGCATTGTAAACAATCCACAATTATCACGGATCACGGCCCCTGCTGCTCTGCTATATTTTTCCGGGAAAACTCATGTGTTCTATTCATTTTTGTGTGTATTGACATTTAAAACACATAAAATATTTCTAAAACTAAAACTAAAAAGATGCTATCAAAAATAAAATATTTAGTTGAAGTAAAAATTAGAAGACTCTTATCTTTGCCTCTGCCCTTCCCAATTCTCCAGAGGTTGCTCCTATTAGACATACTTTTGTAAAAGTAAAGTTTCATCACCACAAATATCTTTCTTTCTTCGACCTTTCCACTGAAAGTGCCCTTTACAGTTTTGCTCTAATGGATGCCTGAATATCCCTTGAGGACACTACTAACTTCCCCTGCAGGGCCCCTAAGTGGTAGAGACTTTTGGTTATGTTTTATTTTTGCTTCCTCTATATTTCTCTTATCACTGAGCTTGCAAGTCAAATGGGGTTTGTACTTGCTTTTCATTGTTTTTTCCAGTCTATTCCCTGTCTTACACAGATCTGAATCCTGTGTTATCAGGTACTGTCCCACAGGACCTCTCATCATTGCATCATCTACTGATGCCCTGGGCTCTGTCTGAGTCTTGATGTCTCTAGCTCCCACCTCACTCTTCCTTTGCCTGTCAGAATTTTTGATGATTTTAATCCTCAGAGTGCACAGAAAATCTAACCATACTGTGGCTTCTCAGCTTCTCAAACTACTGTGAACTTGTCTTGCATACTCCCCAGACCATTCAGTTCCATAGTCATGACCCAGTCCTTGTCATTACCTATAACAGCAACTCCTCCATAATCTCAATTTCACGCATCACACTCTGTTAGCTCGACTTCCTGACTTCTTGCTTGTACTTACTGCCTCCAGCAACCCCGCTCTGATAAGCCATCATGCCACTGGGACATATATTTATTGATCTCACATTATTTTCACTTTCCCTCATCACCCTTATATTTTTCTCTTCCATAAAAGCCAAGCTTAAATTCCACGGTCAGTTATTTTAATGACTCCCCTGCATATACCCCCAACGATGCCAATCTTCTTCAATTTTGTCATGCAACTTGGCTATACCCTGACCCTAATTAAATAATTCTTTACTAATCTAGTCCTGATCACAAGCACTGACATAACCGGAGAAAAACACATAACCATGCTGCCTGATCTCGTTTTACATTCTCTTTACACCTAAAGGAAATTCAATTTTCTATTCTTTTATCTCCTGTTCTTTTAAATGACTATTCTGTATCTTTTCTGCTCTCCTCAAACATTCATCTTCTCCTCCCTCATACTCACATGAAGCTGACAGACTTGTTTTCTAATTTGCTGAGAAATGAGGTGCAATTACCTGTCTTCATATCTACGTACATGTTAGCATTTATCCCTGCACACACTCTGCCTTCACTCCTGTTAGTGTGTCAAAGGCCAACACCCCCACTCAGGTACTGTTGGCAAAGCCCTCTCTCCAGGGTCTTGATCTCTATACAAGGTCTCTTTGCAAAGAAAAGGGCTCTTCTTCCTCTGAGCGGACTCAGCCCTTTGCTGAGATACAAGTGCTGACAATAGGCCTGAGCTAGATGACAGCTCCCCTTGACTCCTGGACTCAGTACCTCCATGTGCTACACAAGCCTCAGTAGGGAACTGGTCACCTGCCAACTCAGAAACATCTCTCTGGTAATGTACTCTCTCTCCAATGCCATCAATTTTCTCTCTCTGCTAGATCACCTCTACCCTGCTGTTATTTATTCTGCCCTAAAAATATGATCTCTCTTGACCCACTCCCTCCTTCCAGCTCCCTTACCATTTCTAAATATTTTCTCCATTGCAGCTAAAATTATTCTGAGTTCTTTATTCTCTTTCTAATTCAACTTTCCTCATCTCTCTTAAATCCACTCTAAGTGGCCACTGTCCTTTGCCACTCCCCTGAAAATATTTTTTAGTGAGGCCATCAAAGTTGTCTACTGATAAAGGTAAGGCTGGTTCTCAGAACTTATGTATCTTGGACAAGTCGACAGCTCTCTCTTCCCATAAACACAGCTTCATAAATAGTACCCTCTGTGTATCTGATTCAATCATTCCTGATTCCTTTCAACTGCTATCACACCACCATGGTCCAAGTCACCATCCTACTGAACTTGAATTATGGCAGCAGCTTCTTAGTTGGTCTCCCTGTTTCCATCCATGCCATACTCCAAGGGTGTTCAGCATAAATCATGGTAATTATTTTAATATACACATCCATTAAGTTACTTTTCTGTTCTCAACTCTCAATTGTTTTCTATGTCACTCAGAGCAAAAAAACAGCCTTTAGTTTTAATCTTTAACAAGAATTAATAGCGTCATTACCTCTCAGATTTAATTTTCTTTCTCTCAGATTTAATATCTCTGATCTCCTATCGCAGGTCTATAATACTGTTTTCTCTAACTTTATTTCTTTGTTTCCAAGGTATTTCTAAAACTTAATCCCTTATCTCCTTCAAGCCTTCACTCAAACATCACATTCACAGTGAGGCCTCTTCTGACCAAATTGTGTAGAACTGTATTCTCTGCAAGGACTCCCACCTGCCTTGATTTATTTTTCTCCTCAGTACTTACTACTTTTCCCCATAGAACATTACATTTATGAACTTTCTTATTTTCTAGAATGTAATTTCATTGAAAGCAGGGAGGTTTTTTCTGTTTTGTTCATTGCTGTGCCCTCTCAAGTCCCTAAACTAGTTCTAGGCACATAGTAGATACTCAATAAAAATTCATTAAATTGAATTGGAGTCTATGTATCACACACTATTCTGGCCCCTGCAACTATCAAGTGAACGAGTAATCGTTAATCTAATATTTTCATAATTTTCCCGATGTATTCTAGTTTATATGTTGTAAGATTTTTCTATCTTAAAAAAAGAAAACGAGACGTGTTATCATATGATACCTCAATAATAAAGACAATAATCAGCATAACCATCTTTCATGATAAATTTGAAGGGGATGAGTTGTAGAAGTCTCATAATTACTGTTCAGGCATAATTTTTTACATTATTTATATTACATGTACAGTTCATACTAATGAGAGTCTGCCTTTGAGTTTTGTCCTAAACTTTCTTGATTTGGAAAAAAAAGAGACTAATGTAAACCATGGACTTCGGGCAATAACGATACGTCAGTGTGTAGGTTCATCAACTGACAGTCCGACTCTGGGGTTGGGCTTCTACATAAGGGGAGGCTGTGCATTTGTGGAAACAGGGAGAAATGAGAACTCTATACTTTCTACTCAGCTCTGCGGTGAACCCAAAAGTGCTCTAAAAGTAAATTGTATTATTTAAAAAAGGAGAAATATAAGTGAATATGATTGTGGATTCAATTTGGAAATGATTATGTTTGGCAGTTAAACATCATTTCTGACTGAGAATCACCAAAAACTAATAGAAGGTCAGTGTTTGTGCTTGACAAATAGAAAAGTTTAAACCTTATCTTTGACAGGTGTGTTATGCTTGACTTAATTGTGATTACTGAGTTATTTAACTGTTATTAAAGCTTATCGACATGCAATATTATTTGTACCATTTTATTACATGATGTGGGGTTATTTGATACACACACACATATATATATACTTGTGGTATACCTAACCAACTTTTTATATATAGCTCTTCACTTTTTGTTATCTGCACCATTCTCTAGAAATAAATTTTTATTTTAAGTAATATATATACACTATTTTTAAATAGGTAATGTCATGTGTTAAACACTTGTTATTTTATAAGACATGGTAATCAGTATATACAAACCCATTTAAGCCACACAATAATTCATACAAGAGATATGAGTAGGCATTAATATTACAAGCTTACAGTAAAGAAAATAAGCATTAAACTATTAAGTAATTCTCCCAAGCTTCTATATATAATGAGTTGTAAAGATGAGATTCAAACATAAGACTATCCTGTGTTACAGGATCTTCATGTTCTTCATGTCTTATTATATTTAATACAACTGTATTGAAGTTATTTATTAAAAAGCAAAGAAAATACTAAAAAGAAAAAAGTAATGCTGAATAAGTCAGACTGTTGACAATTTCAATGCATCTTTCGAAATTTACGTTTGATTTTGTATACTTTATAATATTATAATACTTAACATTATTTTATGGCAGGACTTTTAGAGTTAATTTGGTATCTCAGAAATATTTGATTAGATATTTCTCTTCAGTTATTTTCTTATGTCATTCCAATAGCTGAATGTGCTATAGCTTCACTAATTCCCTCTTTTTGACATTTTTTCCTATTTTCCTATTATAATGTTGTGACTGATTACTTTGTTCACTTCACTTGAATTTCTTATCATGTTCTTAGAATAAATTTATACAATTAAAATTTATTTTATCAGTCAATGCATGTCTCTCTGGCTTTCCTAAAGTGTCACCTTAAATGTTTCAATTGCCAGTTTCAAGAACAGTTCATGATTTCTTATTTTTTATAATTTGTCCCAAGCTAGGTATTATTACTTATTTCTATTGGAGTTGTGTTTGCACTTGATAGTTTGATAATAGCATCTCAATAGCAGATAAACTTACTTGTTTCAGATTAATAGTGAGAGGAAACACCATGCATAAGATTATATGCCATTTACGTTCTTTCCTGCTTTTTTAATGTGTTATTCTTTTTTTGTTTTATCTGCCTCAAACTTTGATGATTTGCAAATGCTATTTAATAGTAAGGATATTATCTTTTAGCTTGCTACATAATTTGTGAATCTTTTCATCCTCTAAGTTTGTGAAAGCATCATTGTTCTTTCATTGTCACCCGCGCCAATTTGTGAAATGGAGAATTTAATTTTCATTTAGCCAGATCTTTGTATCTTATTTTTGTGCTTAGAAAGAATCTTAATGCTAAAACAAAATTGAAATAATTATATTTCCTTCTAGTATTCTTATGAGTTTTACATTTATTTCTTTGTTTCAATTAGAATGTGTTTACCTTTGAAATAGACCAGGAGCTAATATTTTGGATCTAAATAGGTTTAAGTAATTCTTCTAGCTCCAATCATTAATAATCTGTTGGCAATTTTATCTCCACTAGAAATTCCAAACACTTTTTCTAAGATTATACTCTATTCTTGCTTACTTATTTCTTAGAGATTTAGTTCTCTTTGTCTTTCTGAGGGGGAAGTATACATGGTACCCTGCACCTGGCCTTTGCTGGTCAAGCTGTTCTTATTCCCGGAACTTAGGAATTGGCTTTCAGAGACTTAGTCAATTCATTTAATGTTGGTCACTGAAACCACAGGACTGGAGAAATCATTTTCTACATGAAGAGGCTGACCTACAGAGAGAGAAATAAAAGAATAAAATAAATGCCTAAAAGGAAATGCTGATAGATTTTATGCCTCAAGGAGAGAAAGTAAATCAGGGAAAGCAGCTGCTATGGCTCCTGGTAGATGTTCAGGACATTTGTCATTTGTTGAGAGGAGGATGCAGTGTTTGCTGAGAGGTACTTTTTCGTCATTCCAATAAATTCTGCTTTTTCACTTAACATTATGGATTCTTTCCTTTGCAACGAAATTATCTCTGATGAAGACTCAATCAGTTACACTAAGTGTATTTTTTTTATTCCTATTTATTGTGCTCTATTTGTTCTTACAGTGGGACCACAATAGCTTAACTGGCATAACTTTTCAGTACATTTGAATAACCAGCAGAAGAAATCATCATCATATTTTCCTATGAATATTCATATACAAATATCTTTACATAATATATATATATATTTACAGGAGAACTTCAGTATCATTTTATCTTTTTTGCAAAATTAAAACAAAACCCATGAAGATTCTGATTATATTCTAAAGTGTAAGCTAATCTAGCAAGACTGAAGATTTTTGCAACATTTCATATTGTATACAAAAAACATGTTCCTATATTAGTTTTTAGATTTTCATTGTGTAAGAATCCATGAGTTGTCATCAAAGATGCACCAAACATTTATCAAGTTCCTATGATGTTCCAGGCCTTGGCCAGGTAGTGGCTGGATAGAGACAACAGGACTGACACACTCCTAGACAGCAGAGAGTTGATGACTAAGAGGAAGACAGACATTAGACAATCACTGATTGAGATGACTCTGGAGAGGAAATGGAGCCTAGATGATTCCAGCCTTCATCGGTCAAGATAAGGGTTTCAGTGTTTATAACAAGAGTAATGAAAGTCATTGATAAAGGCTTTAGGCAGAGAAGTAATATGACCCAATTTGTATTAGATATATTCATGAACACATATTTTGGTAGCTTTTTTGTATTATAATTTAAACTGCTTTACATAGAAAAGCTATTGATTTTGGAGGGTATGTGTGTCATTTATTTGTAGTTATTTCAAGTTCTAAAAGCTTTCCAATGTTCTAATTTGAATAGTCTATATATATAATAATGTAAATTTATATAATAATAATATAAGTACAATGAGAATAGACATCTTTATTTTTCCTAAGTTTGCCTCTACTTTTCCCCTGTTCTAGTGAATATCTTTTGCTTTGGCCTATTGCCTTATTTAAGGTTCAGTCAGGAAAAAAGAACATATAATGGGTATTTCAGAGAGAAATATATTTAATATAGCGTACTAGAGGCTTATACAATCTCTGAGATGACTGAAGTACTGAAGATTGGGTAGACCAATAAGAGGAAATTTAGATGCGTCTGGAGTCATGCCAGGCGTCACAATGACCCCAGCTGTCTACGAAACCATTATCACGTGTCTCTCAGGAGAACACTTTAGAAGAATACCATGATACATGTCGACTAGTAAGTAATCTCAGCTACTTTCTGCTAAGAGAATTCTAAATTTCTTTTGGGGAGAAATTCTTGACCCACTTTTAGTCTGTGTAATTTAAATAGACTTGAAATCTCAAATTCTGTTTCTATTAGTAAGGATGGTACCAGTGACTGGCCTTAAAAAGTTGTGCATTCTACTGATCACAGTGATTAGTTGAGAGTTCAGCTATGTTACCAGGTCGGGTCAATTCGTTTCCACCCTATAAATTTTACTAAGATGAACTATGTTCACTGGACTTATTCGTTTAACAGTGATACTTACACTGATGTTGGCCATCATTGTCACCATGTGGAAAAACTGCCTGAAAAGAAAACCAACATAAAGGAAAACAGAATACAAAGTAGACTAGTCATATGTTGATGAACAATTGATTTCAGCAATATTTGGAGCTAAGTTTAAAACTGCATTTCTGGATTATGATCCCGTTTTGCTTAAACAAATTGGCTTAGAGTTCTTCATTTCCAGTGAATGGATTCCAATTATTTTAGCTATTAAATGTACTTTTCATACTCTTTTTAAAAAAGACTTGACTTTCTATTATTATAATCAAGATTTCTGCAACCACATTACACATTTAGAATATTTTGTGCTGCCATTTTAAAGTTTCCTGTGATGTTAGAATAATGATTTTACATAAATTGTGAAGTTCTCTTTTTCTCACTTTAAAAGCTTCTACTGGTTCAGATTTTTTTAAGTTAAATAACTTTTTTTAAAATTTATTTATTTATTATTTTTTTGGGGGTACACCAAGTCCAATCATCTGTTTTTATACACATATCCCCGTATTCCATCCCTCCCTTGACTCCCCCCCTCGAGTCCCCCCCACCCTCCCCGCCCCAGTCCTCTAAGGCATCTTCCATCCTCGAGTTGGACTCCCTTTGTTATACAACAACTTCCCACTGACTATCTATTTTACAGTTGGTAGTATATATATGTCTGTGTTACTCTCTCGCTTCGTCTCAGCTTCCCCTTCCTGCCTGCCTGCTCCCAAACCTCGAGTTCTCCAGTCCATTCTCTGCATCTGCTTCCTTGTTCTTGTCACTGAGTTCATCAGTACCATTTTTAGATTCCGTATATGTGAGTTAGCATACAATATTTGTCTTTCTCTTTCTGACTTACTTCACTCTGTATGACAGATTGTAGTTCTATCCACCTCATTACATATAGCTCCATCTCATCCCTTTTTATAGCTGAGTACTATTCCATTGTATATATATGCCACATCTTCTGTATCCATTCATTTGTTGATGGGCATTTAGGTTGCTTCCACGTCCTGGCTATTGTAAATAGGGCTGCAATAAATATTATGGTACAAGTTTTTTTTTGGGATTATGGTTTTCTTTGGGTATATGCCCAGTAGTGGGATTACTGGATCATATGGTAGTTCTATTTGTAGTTTTTTAAGGAACTTCCAAATTGTTTTCCATAAGGGGCTGTACAAACTTACATTCCCACCAACAGTGCAGGAGAGTTCCCTTTTCTCCACACCCTCTCCAACATTTGTTGTTTCTAGATTTTGTGATGATGGTCATTCTGATCGGTGTGAGGTGATACCTCATTGTGGCTTTGACTTGCATTTCTCTGATGATGTTGAGCATCTTTTCATGTGTGTGTTGGCCATCTGTATGTCTTCTTTGGAAAAATGTCTATTTAGGTCTTCTGCCCATTTGTGGATTGGGTTATTTGCTTTTTTGGTATGAAGCTGCAGGAGCTGCTTGTATATTTTGGAGGTTAATCCTTTGTCCATTGTTTCATAGGTAACTATTTTTTCCCATTCCGAGGGTTGCCTTTTAGTCTTGTTTATGGTTTCTTTCGCTGCGCAAAAGCTTTTAAGTTTCATGAGGTCCCACTTGTTTATTCTTGATTTTATTTCCATGATTCAAGGAGGTGGGTCAAAAAGGATCTTGCTTTGATGGATGTCATTGAGTGTTCTGCCTATGTTTTCCTCTAGGAGTTTGATAGTGTCTGGCCTTACATGTAGGTCTTTAATCCATTTGGAGTTTATTTTTGTGTATGATGTTAGGAATTGTTCTAATTTCATTCTTTTCCATGTTGCTGTCCAATTTTCCCAGCACCACTTCTTGAAGAGGCTGTCTTTTTCCCACTGTATACTCGTGCCTCCTTTGTCAAAGATAAGGTGCCCATATTGTGTTTGGGCTTACTTCTGAGTTCTCTATTCTATTCCATTGAACTCCCTTTCTCTTTTTGTGCCAAGTACCATACTGTCTTGATCACTATGGCCTTGTAGTATAGTTTGAAGTCAGGAAGCCTGATTCCTCCAACTCCATTTTTCCTTCTCAAGATTGCTTTGGCTATTCGGGGTCTTTTGTGTTTCCATGCAAATCATAAGATTTCTTGTTCTAGTTCTGTGAAAAAATGCCATAGGTAATTTGATCAGGATTGCGTTGAATCTGTAAATTGCTTTGGGTAGTACAGTCATTTTCACGATGTTGATTCTTCCAATCCAGGAACATGGGATGTCCATCCATCTGTTTCTGTCATCTTTGATTTCTTTCAATGTCTTAAAGTTTTCTACATACAGATCTTTTGCCTCCTTAGGCAGGTTTATTCCTAGGTATTTTATTCTTTTTGTTGCAATGGTGAATGGGAGAGTTTCCTTAATTTCTCTTTCTGCTCTCCGTTGTTAGTGTATAGGAATGCAAGAGATTTCTGTGCATTCATTTTTATCCTTCTACTTTACTAAACTCATCAATTAGTGCTAGCAATTTTCTGGTAGAGTCTTTAGGGTTTTCTATATATAATATCATGTCATCTGCAAAGAGGGACAATTTTACTTCTTTTCCAATTTGGATTCCTTTTATTTCTTTTTCTTCTCTGATTGCTATGGCTAACATTTCCAAAACTATGTTGAATAATAATGGTGAGAGTGGACACCCTTGTCTTGTTCCCGTTCTTAGAGGGAATTCTTCCAGTTTTTCCCCATTGAGAACGATGTTGGCTTTTGGTTTGTCATATATGGCTTTTATTATGTTGAGGTAATTTCCTTCTATGCCCATTTTCTGGAGAGCTTTTATCATAAATGGATGTTGACTTTGTCAAAAGCTTTTTCTGCATCTATTGAGATGATCATATGGTTTTTATCCTTCAATTTGTTGATATGATGTATCATGTTGATTGATTTGCATATATTGAAGAATCCTTGCATCCCAGGGATAAACCCCACTTGGTCATGGTGTATGATTTTTTTAATGTGCTGTTGGATTCTGTTAGCTAGTATTTTGTTGAGAATTTTTGCATCTATATTCATCAGTGATATTGGTCTGTAGTTTTCTTTTTTTGTGACATCTTTGCCTGGTTTTGGTATCAGGGTGATGGTAGCCTCGTAGAATGAGTTTGGGAGTGTTCTGCCTTCTGTGATATTTTGGAAGAATTTGAGAAGGATAGGTGTTAGCTCTTCTTGAAATGTTTGATAGAATTCACCCGTGAACCCATCTGGTCCTGGGCTTTTGTGTGTTGGGAGATTGTTAATCACTGCCTCAATTTCTGTACTTCTGATTGGTCTGTTCATGGTTTCTATTTCTTCCTGGTTCAGTCTTGGAAGATTGTATTTTTCGAAGAATGTATCCATTTCTTCCAGGTTATCCAATTTATTGGCATAGAGTTGCTTGTAGTAGTCTCTCATGATGTTCTGTATTTCTGAGGTGTCCGTTGTTACTTCTCCTTTTCCATTTCTAATTCTGTTGATTTGCATCTTCTCCCTTTTTTTCTTGATGAGTCTGGCTAATGGTTTATCAATTTTGTTAATCTTCTCAAAGAACCAGCTTTTAGTTTTATTTATTTTTGCTATGGCTTCCTTCCTTTTTCATTTATTTCTGCTCTGATCTTTATGATTTCTTTCCTTCTGCTCACTTTGGGGTTTCTTTGTTCTTTATCTAATTGTTTGAGGTGTAAGGTTAGGTTGTTTATTCAATAATTTTCTTGTTTCTTAAGGTAGGACTGTATTGCTATAAACGTCCCCTCTTAGAACTGCTTTTGCTGTGTCCCATAGGTTTTGAGTTGTTGTGTTTCCGTTGTCGATTGTTTCTAGATGTTTTTTGATTTCCTCTTTGATTTCTTTAGTGATTTCTTGGTTGTTTAAGAGTGAATTGTTTAGCCTCCATGTGTTTGTATTTTTTGCAGTTTTTTTTCCTGTAATTGATATCTAGTCTCATGGCATTGTGGTCTGAGAAGATGCTTGATATGATTTCAATTTTCTTGAATTTGCTGAGGTTTGATTTGTGACCCAAGATGTGATCTATCCTGGAAAATGTTCCGTGTGCACTTGAGAAGAAAGTGTAGTCTGTCGTTTTTGGATGGAATGTCCTATAAATATCAATGAAGTCGAGATGGTCTAATGTGTCATTTAAAGCTTGTGTGTCTTTATTTTCTGTTTGGATGATCTGTCCATTGATGTAAGTGGGGTGTTCAAGTCTCCCACTATTATTGTGTTCCTGTCGATGTCCCCTTTTATAGCTGTTAGCATTTGCCTTATGTATTGAGGTGCTCCTATGTTGGGGGCACAGATATTTACCATTGTGATATGTTCTTCTTGAATGGATCCCTTGATCATTATGTAGTGTCCGTCCTTGTCTCTTGTAATAGTCTTTACTTTCAAGTCTAATTTGTCTGATATGAGTATTGCTACTCCAGCTTTCTTTTGACTTCCATTTGCATGGAATATCTTTTTCCATCCCTTTCCTTTCAGTCTATATGCATCCCTTGGTCTGAAGTGGGTTTCTTGTAGGCAGCATATAGAAGGGTCTTGTTTTTGTATCCGTTCAGCCAGTCTGTGTCTTTTGGTTGGAGCATTGAATCCATTTACATTTAAGGTGATTATTTACATGTGTGTTCCAATTACCATTTTCTTAATTGTTTTGGGTTTCTATTTGTAGGTGTTTTCCTTTTCTTTTGTTTCCTACTTAGAGAAGTTCCTTTAGCACTTGTTGTAAGGCTGGTTTGGTGGTGCTGAATTCTCTTAACTTTTGCTTGTCTGGAAAGCTTTTGATTTCTCCCTCAAATCTGAATGAGATTCTTGCTGGGTAGAGTATTCTTGGCTGTAGGTTTCTCTCTTTCAGGACTTTCAGTATATCCTGCCATTCCTTCTGGCCTGCAGAGTTTCTGTAGAAAGGTCAGCTGTTATCCTGATGGGTTTTCCCTTATATGTTGTTTGTTGCTTTTCTCTTGCTGCTTTTAATATTTTTTCTTTGTGTTTAATTGTCATTAGTTTGATTAATATGTGTCTTGGTGTATTTCTCCTTGGGTTTATTCTGTATGGGACTCTCTGTGCTTCTTGGACTTGGTTCATTATTTCCTTTCCCATGTTGGGGAAGTTTTCCACTAGAACCTCTTCAAATATTTTCTCAGACCCTTTCTTGTTTTCTTCTTCTTCTGGGATGCCTATAATTCGAATGTTGGTACGTTTAAGGTTATCACTGAGGTCTCTGAGACTGTCTTCTATTCTTTTTATTTTTTTTTTCTTTTTCCTGCTCTGTGGCATTTATTTCCCCCATTCTATCTTCCAACTCACTTATTTGTTCTTCTGTCTCAGTCATTCTGCTGGTTAGAGCATCTAGAGTATTTTTAATTTCAGTTATTTTGTTATCCATTGCTGTTTGTTTTTCTGAGTTCTTATGAACTGTTTCTTGTACTTTCTCTATTTTGTTATCGAGATTTTGTATCATTTTTACTATCATTACTCTGAATTCCTTTTCAGGCATTGTTCCTATTTCCTCCTCATTTATTTGGTCTTGTGGGTTTTTTTCCTGCTCCTTTGCCTGCATGGTGTTTCTTTGTTTCCTCATGGTTGTCCAAACTTTTGGGGTTGCTTGTCCTGGCGATAGAGGTGTTTATAGAAGACTGTCCTAGCCTCAGACTAATGTCCAAGTATTGGATTAAACAAATATTAAGTCTAGGAAACACATACATGTAGAAGATACACAATTACTGAATCCATTAGGACATAAGGCTCTAGAAAGACCTGACAGAACCCCAGTGTGCTATCAGATATTCAAAGAGAAACCCAACAGAAATTGACAACTGAAACAGAACAAATCAGAGACAAAAGCAAAAGCAAGCAAACAAACAAATAACACCTTACACATACAAACATTAATCCAGGGAGATTTTGTAAGCTAGGATCAAATATAGAAAAGAGCCAGAGTACCACCAGAGAGAATGGAGATTCTCAGAATGTAATTAGACAACTGTACTAAGAACTAAGATAAAGACAAAAACCTAATATTAAATACCAAGGTGGTGCATCATCTGGAGAATAGAGCAAGGAGTCTGAGCAGATTGATAATGTTGCTTATAAGTATGTTAAGATAAAATAAACTTAAAATGGCTGGAAAAAAGGGGAACAGAAGACCATAATGTGGTTGGAAATATGGAAATAAAAAGAAAGGAATAGAAATGTATAAAAGATAGGGATGAAAGGAAAGTATGAGAGATATATTGTCCGTACTACCAAAAACTTAGCTAGATATAGAAGTATATAAAACGTCAAAAAAAAAAAAAAAGAATAAAAAATATCCTTAAAAAATTATGTTATAAAACTTGTAGATCCCTTAGGGCTAAGATCGTATTTAATAAAGCAAGAAAAAAAAAAGAGAGAGAGAGAGAGAAAGAAAAAAAAATCCAGAACTGATCCCAGAATGGACCAGTTCAATAGGAATTGATACTAATATTTCTGTTTCCTTAGAGTCTCAGCTGTAAGTGTGCTTCTACTCGCCTTGGGTTTTTATGCATTCTTCTTTGACCAGCAGAAGTTCCTTTATTGTTCCTCTGTAAGCCTCGCTGTGTGGGGAGGGAGCGGGTACAATAGTGGCTCCTTCCCCTGGGAGTGAGTGAGCAGTGGCGCACTGTTGTTTCAGTCAGGCTTGGAGGTGCCTGTTGCAGAGGGCCGCCAGTGGCTCAGGTGTAAACAGAAAGTCTTAGAGTTGGGCCTCTCTTGGTTTTTTTTTTTTTTTTTTTTTTTGTCAGCAGCCTCCCTGCTGCTGGAGTACCAAGGGGTTTTAATCCAGCCCCGCCCGAGTGCTGAGGGTGCTTGTTATCCCTGAGCACCTTAGGTGGCCCACAAGGCGTCTCTCCACTGCCTGCTGTGGAGGCTCCAAAAGAGAGAGAGAGGCTATGTGCGCGGCTCTTCCCCCCCCCCCCACCCCGTCCATGAGCCTGCAGCCTCCAGCCGCCATCATGGCCGGGCAGCTCTCATTGGTGGGCACTCCTTGCCACGGACCTCTTCCCTCCTGTCCTCTCGGTCCGTCACCTTACTGGCAACAATGTTTCTCACCCTGAACCAGCTCTCGGGTTCCCACATTCCCGGTCCCGGACCCTCTGTTCAGCTGTGGATCGACGTCTCAGTCTGGGAACACTGAGCTGTGGTGCGGACCCTCCGTATGTTTCTCACTCCCTCCCATCTGCCACAGCTCTGCTGCTTCACCCTCTTTGAGCCCTCGTAGATGCCTCCCTACCAGTTATGTCGGGCTCCTTGCGGTCCTTTCTGGTGTCCGAGGCCATCTGCTGGTGTTCAGCTGGTTCTCTGTGGGAATTATTGCATCCTTCGGTGCATTCCCAATGCATCTGTGGAGAGGGATGCATTCCACGTCCCTCTACTTCGCCACCATCTTTTTCCCCAAGTTAAATAACTTTAATGTAATACTATTATCAGGCATCTGTTTGCAGGGAAATTCTTTAGCAATTTAAAATCATATTTAAATTTTATCATTTTGTTCAGGTTTTCTACTTCTTAATCTGTTTTTGAAGTTCATATCATTCTATTCAGAGATTTTCAAATATTTTAGCTTACCAGCTGATTATTTAACTTTCCTTGTGTTTGTTAATGCTGTGTTTTTCATTTTATTGTACTTACAGGATTTTAGGAATGTTATAGTAGTTTTTTCCCTATAGTGTCCAGTGGATTGCTTTAGAGAGGGAGGAAGGGTGCAGTTAGAAACTCTAGGAAACAGAATTCCCATATTAGAAAAAAAAAAATAATAAGAATAACATTTGAAAGGACCAAATGATGAACAGATGTCATATGGGAGACTGTTGCTAAGGTGTGATTCTGACACATGGCAAACAATCCACTGGAAGCTAAAAGGCATAGGTGGAAGGAAATGAGTGTTTCTACTCCTTTGTTAGCAGTATCTGGTCTATTTCATCCTCTCCTTAATTTCAAGCTGCAGGCACTTTGTGACTCCAGCTGCTAATTTCTCTCCCTCTTATTTGCTCTTTCCTGACATGTCTCTTCTCATTTTGGCACTACTACTATACCAGTGTTTTAAGGTTGAATGGTGGCTTGAGTTAATAGAACTTTGTATTCTGTGGGCTTTCCATTCAAGATGACGTATGTGTAATGGTTGCTGATCATTCAAAGAATTAACTCATTTCTAACAAAAAAGACAGGAGGCCAGTTATCTTTCCTGAACATGACACTGGGCACAATTTAAACCCCAATAAGGACAGAAACACAGAACTGACACTGCATGGAGTCAAAAATAAAGGTCAACACATTGCTTAAGCCATCACACAGTTATACGGCCAAGATCAAACAGACTGGGTGCTGCAGAGTACTGACACAGTAAATACTTATTAGACATTAAGGATGTATATTCAAATACATTTCAATTAATGCTATTTTTATTACTTATAGGTAATTAAGATATGCTGTTCCTTGATTTTTATCAATTTGAGGACTTAGAATCTACCTTACTTTATACAAGGACATTTCAATTAAAAACTTTACTGAATGAAAGAGGTGATTCTTTACATGGCTAGATAGATAAAATTGTCCCAGTTATGTACCATACAATGTATGAATTTTTTACTTTTCATTAATAAAATATAACTACTTCTAGAATGTATTCTATTCATAAAATTCATAGTTTCAATATGAAATTAACCAAATCAAATAATAACTAAGAGCATCCTATCTAACTGATGAGGTGGATATCCATATTTTATGTGCCATACAATCCAATTTCTAATTCCAGAAATCTCAAAATACAGAAAATAACTATAGATTTTTAAATACATCCAGTCTTTGTCATACCTCTGATCCAATTAACTCCACATAACTTATTAGGAAATGCCAAGGTTTGTCTGATATTTTGATGGCAAAATTATTGTAATGGAATATCAATAATAAATTTTTTAAAAGGTAAATATGAAGAAACTCATTGCTTATTATCAGACAATCTTTATAAGTGTAGAACATTTAAAAGCTGGGTACCATATGATACTGTTTCCATTATGATAACCGTGGTTTTATTCTCTTTGTGTTCTAACTCACATATAAACACATTGTCAGTACACGCTCAGTGTAAGTAGTTTCAAAATCTGGTTCTGTGAGTTTTGAGAGAATGAGTATATCAATTTAAAATTTTTTCTTGATAATGCACTTACTCATTTCTTCCTTTTAGTATTCTCTAAATTATTGCATCAACTGTATCATATCATGAATGAATGTACATGACTTTGGGCATACATGGCTAATATTAGTGAAGGATAAGATTTATCTTATTAGTCAAATTTCTTCTATGTTGGTCAATGCAAGATTTATAAATTAAAAAGGTTAATCATCTTCATGACTCTAACCTGTTATATTCTGTTAGTCCCTAGTGCTTATATTTTTGTATTTTATTGCAATCATATTTACAAGGAAGAAACAACTAAATTGTCTTTCAAACTCATATACAAACACAAACACCACTCACATATTACCTGAAATTGCTTACTATTTCTGAATACAATTTGTAGAGTGGGTATTCAAATATTATAGATTAGAATTTCTATTTTACTTGTTGGTTAGTCTGTTAAATTTCAAGAAACAGACATCTATCTATAATATATATTTACAATAACAGTATTACAATGCATTCTAAATTTACCTTAGTGGTAAATACAAAGCTGATTGGTGATTTCTTATTACTTCTTGTAAGGTAATGCAAAGTAATGTGACTTGAATACATCTTACCCAGTGATAGGACAAGAATAAGGATGCAGATGCAGAGAATGGACTGGAGGACATGGGGTTGGAGGGACGGGGGGCGAAGAGGAAGCTGGGATGAAGTGAGAGGGTAGCATATATATAGATATATATACACTACCAACTGTAAAATAGATAGCTAGTGGGAAGTTGCTGTATAACAAAGGGAGATCAACTCAATGATGGATGATGCCTTAGAGGGCCGGGACGGGGAGAGTGGGGGGGAGTTGCGGGAGGGAGGGGATATGGGGATATGTGTATAAACACAGCTGATTCACTTTGGTGTACTTCATAAGCTGGTACAAAAGTGTAAAGCAATTATATTCCAAAAAAGACAAGAAAGAAAGAAAGAAAGAAAGAAAGAAAGAAAGAAAGAAAGAAAGAAAGAAAGAAAGAAAGAAAGAAGGAAGGAAGGAAGGAAGGAAGGAAGGAAGGAAGGAAGGAAGGAAGGAAGGAAGGAAGGAAAGAAAGAAAGAAAGAAAGAAAGAAAGAAAGAAAGAAAGAAAGAAGAAAGAAAGAGAAAAAGAAAGAAAGAAAGAAAGAAAAAGAAAGAAAGAAAGAAAGAAAGAAAGAAAGAAAGAAAGAAAGAAAGAAAGAAAGAAAGAAAGAAAGGAAGGAAGAAAGAAAGGAAAATGCATTAGGGGCTTCCTGGGTGGCGCAGTGGTTAAGAATCCGCCTGCCAATACAGGGGACACGGGTTCGACCCCTCTCCAGGAAGATCCCACATGCCACAGAGCAACTAGGCCCATGTGCCACAACTATTGAGCCTGTGCCTTAGAGCCCATGAGCCAAAACTACTGAGCCCATGTGCTGCAACTACTGAAGCCCACGCGCCTAAGAGCCCGTGCTCCGCAACAAGAGAAGCCATGGCAATGAGGAAGCCCCCCTGCTCGCTGCAACTAGAGAAAGCCTGTATACAGCAACAAAGACCCAACACAGCCAATTAAAAAAAAAAAACATTATATGGAAGTCCAAAATCTCTTAAAGGATGGTGAAAAATAAATATGTAAATGGTGTGTATGTGTGTATATAGTGTGCGTTTAAATGTATCTATTCTTATGTATGTATGTTTTTATAAACAATATAATTCACCCAAATGATTACCTTCTATTTCAAATCCATTTAACCTCTCTGGTTTTTTTTAAATTCATGTGCCCCCCTCTTTCAATTCTTCCATCTATCTATAGAAATAATATGATACTGTATCTATCCTGCTTTTCAGGCTTATTGATGGAAATTTTTGCTTTGCTTCCATTTTAAATGCAGCTCTCTTATGTTTTCAGAGATCAATTTGAGGATAAGTTGTGGAAACGAAAATGGGATATGTTCTAGGAAAGAGATGATATTGTTAACATAAGAAATGAAGTAATAATTCCAAAGCACACAGAGGAAGTGTATGAGTAAAATTCTGCTCTCTTTTAAGGTGTTCTAGTAAGTAGTAAAATACTACTGTATTTTAAGTTTTATCGATGACACACATGAAAGAGTTTTAAGCAAAAGAAGTGATGCAAGAGGCTCCGCTGGGCCAGTCGGAACCCTCTTGCCACTGAGCCTAGAGACCAAGAAGGGGTTTGCTCTTTTGGCTGACTGCTCCTGATCATCAAGCAGAAAGCACGTTGCTGTACCATTGTGAACACAGAGAGGAATGTTCCTGGCACCCATGGGATCCTCTCAGGTTCTACTGGAAGTGTGAAAGGAAGACTAGATAAACCTAAAACAGACAAGACTGTTAAGGACTCTGTCCTTCAAGACTGATGTTCTGGGTCATTTCAGCAAGTCAAAAATCCTGGAAAACTTTAATGATCTCTAAGAGCAAAAGGAATATGGTATGGAAGGTGAACAAATAAGTTATAAAAACCAACTCTGGTCTTGTCAACAATAGCGAAACAAAGAATATACTATAGTAGTACATGCTTCACTTATTATATATATATACATTGAATATAAATAATACTATATATCTACATATTTACATTTATATTACATAACTTTTACTCCATCTTGTTTGCCTTTATGTTATAAACATTTTGTGATAGCGGCCATCTTTACAATTTAAAGTTCAGGTTTATGGTTAAATTGGTACAGTGATCAAATCAGAATGAGAATGAATGTTACCTAGAGATAAAAAAGCAACAGATGGATTTTATATATACATATTTTTGACAAGGGATTAATATGTACTTATTAACCTGTGGGAGACTTCATTACATTAGATGGGAGCATGTTGTTTTTCCTGTTGCTGTTTTCATATTTAAACATATACGAAAGTGGTATGTATTAATGTTTAATAGTAAAGAGGTGGATTGTACTAGATGTTGTCTACTAGATCTTGGTAACCTTTTCAATCCCTTCTAGTTAACTTTAGTATATCAGAGACTAGAAAGCTAAGAACTATATTCCTAGATTCTGTTACTTAGATTGTAGACAAGATGTGGTTTTTGTTCATGTGCTTAATTGACAGGAAAGCTGCAGTGATGCCAAAGAGGCAGAGGGTGCTCTTCTTGGAGTGCCTGCGGCCAAGGGCCAGGCTCAACAGACAAGACTGTTCAAGGGTCTAGAACTCACATCCTCTGTCTGTGAAGGATTTTTGAGTGGCAACAGCTGGTATAAAGGTACCACTGGCTGCAATGACTGCAGTTTTCCAAAACCTCTGGATCCTCACTGTGGTAGCAGGGCTTGGAAACCAAGTATCGCATTCCCTAATATTAGCAAGCCTGAGTTTTCTCCTCTAATCCTCCAGGGATGGTGATGTACTGAATTTCCTATTTGGTCAGCCGTTCTTAAAATAAACGAAAAGCTCTGAGTTTTCCATTTCCTACACTGTGAATCCCGATTCATATAAATATTTTTCAACCATATACATGTATCAATAGGTTTCAGAATTTATTTACAATTTGTTGGGGAGAAATATTGGCACCATAGGACTAGATCAACTACATTTGTTTTATGGGTGATAAGAAATGTAATTATTTTAGAAAACTGAGTATATAACACTCTCTATAGACAGATATATATAGATACAGATATAGATACAGATACAGATATAGACATAGACATAGATATATAGATTAGATATAGATATATAATTATACTCTATGTTTATAAAATATTAGATTTTAGCATTTGGAAGTTCACTACATCTAAGATCACCATATAGCCACAGGATATCAAATGGCTTATTTTATTTCAAAGTATAGAAATATATATCCTCAGGAAAACTTTATAATGCTTACATATTTGTCTCTATTATATATTAGATAGTTATGAACATAAAATTATGAATTGTGTATCCATATATGTACTGTTTTATTAAACACTACACTATTTTAAATCACATGACAATATTTCAAATTTTGATAGCATAAAGATAAATAAAACTTGTTTAATTTTCACAGATTTCTTCCACTTCAAGCTTCTAATGTCAAGCCTGCGCAGGATACACTGTAGCCATCCACTCAAGCTGTTCAATGAGTTTGAAGTTGCCTTTAGCAATGGTATATCTCTCATGGGCTGATTGGCTGTCCTGCCTGTCATTTCCACAGATGCCATTTCTTTTTTACACCTTGCACTTCTAAAAATGTCATATTCTTTTTTCAAAGAAAAGATATTTTTATCCTTTTCAAATTTCAACATTTTAGTGTAATTTCAAAAGATGTATCCTGGAGCTATAAAATATATTACTGGGATTCTAAATGTTTGATAGTCATTGAAAAACTTTTATCTGTATTTAAATACCTATGCACTGCCTAAAATGTTGAAGCCTGCATTAGTGTCTCAACTAGATTTATACGTACACACGTACAATATTTCAATCCTGTTACAAAGGCTTTGGTTGGAGATGAACCACTTATTTCCGTGTATCCTTTTAAGACATTTCTTCTGACAAGGTGAGGCAGTCTTTCACTATGTTCTGCATGGTGTGACATGCCAGGAATTGGATGCTTTGAATCTTACTTCATCAAGGGAGCTTTCGAAATTTAGAGCAAAGGATGGTATCACAAACATTATGAGACACTTTTCTGATGGCCTGCCATCTATTAAAACAATTTCTTCCCTAAAATACTCAAAACAAAAAACATATATGCTGGATTTAGAACTTAAATGTTTGTTGTTGATGGGATATAAGCATTTGATATGTTGTGAATGCATGCATGTGTGTTTGAATGTACTTCATTAAATTAAAATTATTACTCAAAAGGGAAATAAAATTAGCTGTTCTTAGTTTCTAAATAAAAATCAAATTTATGTAAATCTAAGACATCATGGAGAAAGAAGATGTTGCCTGAAAACATGCTTTCTCATAGAAATATTTACTAAGTGGCATCTATGTGCCAAAATAATGTAACAAATTAAATGTGATTTTTAATTTTCATATGTTAATTTTAGTAGCAAACTGTTTTTCATACATTTATATCTCAACATTACCTCTTTTTTTTTTTTAACTGCATCTTTCTTTTAAAGGTTTTTTGATGTGGACCATTTTTAAAGTCATTACAATATTGCTTCCTTTTTTTTTATGATTTGGTTTTTTGGCCCCGAGGTATGTGGGATCTTAGTTCCCCCAACCAAGGATCAAACCCCCACCCCAAGCATTGGAAGGCGAAGTCTTAACCACTGACCACCACAGAAGTCCCCCTCAATATCACCTCTTGAATGGAAAATTTGATTTAGTAAATACTGTCCCGAGTTTAACTAATAGTATTCTGTACCTACTTTGGAAAATAAATAAATCATTCTAAAAGATAGCATTATATTTATTTTTAAAAATGATGAGATAGCAGATTTTAGTAACTTGGCCATGATCATATGCCTATTAGTGGGTACTGAATGTTTTGACAGTAAAGTAGCAAAACTTCCAAATATGAATAAAGAAATGATTTCTAATTAAATGTTTTAGAGAGGTAATTACATCATTCACAAGTCTTTCTTTCTAAAAATAGTTTTTTGAGCTTAAGAGCTCAAAGGTTTGGATTGCTGATATTCTGTGACCTATTTGCTAGTCTCTGTAATTCACAAATAGTTTGTAACACATCCATGGTACTAATTATATCCTAGTTTAAGATAAAAAAATACTTTCCCAAATCCTTCTATGATTCTTATATTTTTACTTGTAGTTAAGCCTTAGATTACAAAAAAAAAAAAAAAAATCACAATTTTTCTCAAAGTTAATTGAAGTTCTGAAGCTCTGGATGAAAATGTCATGGTAATTTGTTTTTGAAACAATGTGAAATTCTACAGCTAAAAACAAAGCATTCAAACAAAACAAACCATGGTTACTGTGAATATCAAAAATTTTAACTTTTATTTAGGCTTTTTTTAATGCTCTAATGGGTCTTCTTTGTATTATAACATTCATGTTATCTTCTCCACAAATAGAGTCAACATCTCTAAAATGCCTAAGGAGAACACTGGAATATTGTTTTCATATGCAAACTACAAAGGTCTTTTTCTGTCTTTTCAAACATATCTGAGAGAACTTTAAATAAGTAGTGCTATAATAATTACTTCTTGCTGAAGACTGATAAATCAGTATTTCCTATAGATAAAATTTGAACTCATAATATGCAAACACCCTCCCAGGCTGTTTTTTATGATCAAAAGACTATAAATTGATGGCACTCATTATACTATATCACTTCTAGAAATCATAGCATGTTCATGGATCTCAATGGTAATGAATTTTAACTATTCCCTTTTTTTTAAATAAGTCATAGCCAGAGAGTTTACATATGTGACTTTCCAGAAGGAGAGACCCAGAAAATGCCATTGTTTGGTTCTCCTAACTCCAGGTACAGATTTACTTCAGTTTCACTATTCAGCTTTAATGTAAAGAGTTGAGAACACTCTAGGTAATTAATAAAGTAATGAAAAGAAAGAGAAAATGGAGATGTGATAATAAAAGTACCTTAAAGTCCAAGTAGATAGAGTAAGGCTATCATGAACAAGCTGTATAGAAGTCTAAATATTAGTTCAAGAGGAGGTTAAGTGCACAGATGCAGAATGCAAGTTATTTAGTGATTAATAGCCTGGAGTTTGAGGTCAACTTCTAAATCTGCAATTCAGTAGCTGCCTGATTCTGGGCAAATTGCTTTATTCTCTATGCTGCACTTTTCCATATTCATAAAATCATTTATGAATTTCATAGAATTCCTATAAGTGAGGAATGAGAGCATGAAAAAGGCACAGCTCAATACCTTGTACATATCGAGCATTCGATTCATTTCAGCTCTTCTCATAATTACTCCCAAGTAAGAAAAATCTGGGGACCACAAAATGTTAAGTTATGGGGTACCCTTAACATTTTGAGGTATTTCAATGGAAAGCAAGTAATCCTTTCACAAAATTATCAGGGGATCTCAAAGTAATATTTATTTTATTCACGTCACAACTATTTGTAAATTTAAATACACATGCAACTGTAATGTAGACTGAAGGTATACATAGCATTTTAATTTTTTGTACATTTCCTGCAGGTTTGGATTTTACAGAGAATTATCATTATAAAACCTGTCTAATTTTCTCCTATAACACTTAGGTATCCTCTGTGCTTTATTATTAGTCTAAAAGGGCTTTGGTGAACTGAGTATTATTTAAAATTTTCACCGTTTTTCATGTATTGATTTATTGAGTTTCCAATGATATTTCTGCCAGAAAACCAGGAAACTGACATATGCAAATGATAAATTTAGTAATTCTTAACTTTCACAGAGGAAAATTTTAGATAAGGGGATTCATATTTGTAACAACTAAAGATAGGTTTTTACTTAAATTTTGGACTCCAGTTATCATAATATCCAAATCTCCCTATTCTGTCTAACTTAATTTCTGAGTTAATCATGTATTTATTTTATTTTATATAATACAATAGTCATGTCTTATTTTCATCTTATTCCAGATTGGACTTCTCCCTGCTTCACAGAAAAACCTGAGCCTGTTTAGCAAATATTTTTGATAAACAGATCATTTGTATATTCTGAGAGCCATACAGTATCCTCCTTTGGGGATATAGTGTCATCAGTCATAGTAAAGAGTAGCCTTAATGTTTGCCTAAATAAAATTGTAATAGAATGTATGATTATATTACACAATAATATACTCTACAAAAGTGCATTATAAGTGACTATTTTAAGTTGCTTTGGTTTTCAGCGTCACCTTGATCTTCTTTAGGAAAGATAATTGAAAATTGACTGCATATAGACAAGTTTAGCATTAAAAATTAGCAGTGGTTTTAGTTGTCTATTATAATTTAAAAGAACACATTTTACCACATATTTTGTATTTCTTGAATTTCTCCTAAAAAAATTGTGAAAAGGTTACAAGAAATACAAAAATCAAGGGTGTAGGGTGTACATGAAAAAATATAGTTTTTTGCTTCATGACATCTCAAATGTTATACATGTGAAATATCATTTGTAAAGTGTCATTTTTAGGTTTTTGTGGGAATAACTTTGTCTTTAAATCTGATAAGAAAAGTTCTTGACAAAGTTCTATGTAAATAATTAAATGGTATAACCACAGAAAAAATTTATAAGCTGCATTTATGTAAAATGCTTCAAGTGCCTGTAGTTGTACAAATAATCACACATGAATAATATTAGAATATATAAAATAATGTTAAATTTAATTATAAAATACATTAAATATCTTTAATTCCTCATTTTTCTTAGAAATATCATCAAACATTTTGCAGTAATATTTTGATACCTCATACATGACTCAATGAGTCTTTCTGTGCTCATTGCTGAGTATGATTTATTTAGAAGACTAAACTTTGTAAAGGATGTAATATAATGACAGCTTCTAAGAGGATAAAATAGCATTTGATCAAAGAAAGTTGGAAAACACTTAAGCGCATAATAAAGAATTAAAAACAACTGCTTATGTCATGTACTTGTGGAAATTCTTCAGTGTCAAGAAACTACACGAAACATAGGTTTGTTTTGTTTTCATTCTCCCTGTATTCTATTTGTGGAAACAAACAAAGACTATCCCAATGAGAACAAGCAAAGGCTATTTCTTCAGCGCAATGGCAAGAGAGCCAGGTACCATCACCTGCTTTTGGCTGTAGGAGAGTTGGAGAGCTTTACAGTGAGGACAGGCAAAGGGTTTGGACATGCTCTGAATGGAAGGTGTTGGGAGGGAAAAGCTGGAGGCAGGGTAACTAGAAGTGAGGCATCTTAAATGATTGGTTTGGCAGGTTTGACCCTCTCTGGTTGGTCCTGACTTACAAGCATGGGTGAAAACTGGGAAACTGGCAGTCATTGATCAGGTCCCGACTATTCTGGGTCAATTGCCGCAAAGATTGTGGGTTGGCTTGTCAGGCTTGTGCTGCAGAAGTTGTAGGTCAGAATTCTATTGGCACATCTGGTCCAGCCATTACCCATTTGCACATTCAGTCTCTCATATTACACCTGCCTGGAGACTAGTTATAGATACTATTATTTTTCCCAAGTAGAATAGTTTCCTTGAGCCAGATAAATAATTCTAAATAATTTCCAACCTGAAGTGAATGAAATAAATCATAAAATGAAAACCAAGAAAAAATGTCATGACACAAAATTTGAAATAGTGAAAACTGAGTGTAGACATTAAAAGTATGACGGAAGAGGGTGAAGGTAGAAGAAGAGCAGTAGCAGAAGCAACAATATCACCGAGAGTACTCAGTGTTAACAAATTTCAAATTAAAAAGGGTAGCCATAGGAGGTAAGATGAAAGAACTAGGACGATCTTACATAATTTTACAAGAATTCAGTTTCAAGATGGCAGTACACATTTTTTACCTTGTTTTTCTTTCTAAAAATTGTCTGAGAAAATACAGTCATGTTGAAAAGTAGACATCAGTTTCAAGGAAAGATGAAACTGGTCGTAATATCAAACCACACCATTGAAGCATGCCTGTCAAATATCATCCAGTCTTTGTCAAACCTGGGGAGGAATCCTAAGCTCTTAGATCTCCCCTCATTTAAACGACAGTTTAAGTTCTAGATGACCTTTTCATGACCTCTTTGGTTAGAGCAATGAAGTCCAGGAGGCTGGGTAGGTCTGGAGAAGGAGAATGTTCCCACGGAAAACCCAACCATCACCAAGGAATGGCCAACAAAAGAAGCAGAACGGGAACATTTAATCCATTTACATTTAAGGTAATTACTGACATGTATGTTCCTATTAACATTTTCTTAATTGTTTTGGGTTTGTTCTTTTCCTTCTCTTGTGTTTCCTACCTAGACAAGTTCCTGTATCAATTGCTGTAAGGCTGGTTTGGTGGTGCTGAGTTCTCTTAACTTTTGCTTGTCTATAAAGCTTTTGATTCTCCTACAAATCTGAATGATATTTTCACTGGGTAGAGTATTCTTGGCTGTAGGTTTTTCTTTCAAGGCTGTAAGTATATTCTGCCACTCCCTTCTGGCCTGAAGAGTTTCTGCAGAAAGATCAGCTGTTATCCTTATGGGTTTTCCCTTATATGTTATTTGCTGCTTTTCTATTGCTACTTTTAATATTTTTTCTTTGTGTTTAATTTTCATTAGTTTGATTAATATATGTGCCTCAGTGTGTTTCTCCTTGGGTTTATTCTGTATGGGACTCTCTGCACTTCTTGGAATTGATTAATTATTTCCTTCCTGATGTTGGGGAAGTTTTCCATTTTAACCTCTTCAAATATTTTCTCAGAGCCTTTCTTTCTTTCTTCTTCTAACGGGACACTTATGATTCGAATGTTGGTGCACTTAATGTTGTCCCTGAGGTCTCTGAGATGATCTCCCATTCTTTTTATTGTTTTTTCTTTTTCCTGCTCCGTGGCAGTTATTTCTACCATTCTATCTTCCAACTCACTTAGTCGTTTTTCTGCCTCACTTAATCTGCTGTTTATACCATCTAGAGTATTTTTAATTTCAGTTATTGTGTTGTTCATTACTGTTTGCTCTTTAATTCTTCTAGTATTTCTCTATTTTGTTTTCGAGATTTTGGATCATCTTTACTATCATTACTCTGAATATTTTTTCAGGCAGTTTGCCTATTTCCTCTTCATTTATTTGGACTTGTGGGTTTTTATCTTGCTCCTTTGCCTGCAAGGTGTTTTTTGTTTTCTCATTTTGTCTAATTTATAGTATTTGCTGTCTCCTTTCCCTATGCTGCCTAGTAGTATTTCCTCTTATTTCTGTTTTCTGCCCTCTGTGGTGGGGCTGGTCTAGTGTCTTGAGTAGGCTTCCTGGTGGGAGGGTCTGCTGCCTGTTTTCTGGTGTGTGGGTCTGAGTCTTTTCCCTCTGATGACTAGGGCCATATCAGGTGCTGTGTTTTAGGGTATCCGTGAGCTTAATATGGCTTTAGGTAGTCTGTGTGCTGACGGTTGGGTTTGTGTTCCTGTCTTGTTTGTAGTTTGGTGTGAGGTATCCAGAATTGGCAGCTGCAAGCAGTCAGGTGAAGCCAGGTCCTAGACTCTGATAAAGGCCTCCATGAGAATTTTCTGCGGTTAATCTTCCCTGTGGCTGAGGACTCTCTAGTGGTCTAGTATCCTGGACTCTGTGCTCCCTCCCCAGAGCCTCCGACTTGACTTCTGGTTGAGGAATCCAGACACCAGAAGTCGCTTATCTGGGTGATAAAGGGAATTAAAAAAGACTATCCAAGCCCCAGACTAATGGCAAAAGGTTAAATCAAACAAACAAATACTGAATCAAGGAAACACATACATGCACAAGAAACATAAAAACAGAACCCAATATAACATAAAGCACTAGAACAACCTGAGAGAAGAACCCCAGAATGTAATCAGACAAAGAGTAAAACCAACAAAAATTCAAAGCAAAAACATACAAACAGAAAACCAGGGAAACTGTGAAAATGAGGACCAAATATAACAGGGATCAAATAAGAAACAGGGAGCAAATTTAACTAAGAGCAAGAGAACAACCAGATAGACTGAAGATCCCCAAAATGAAATCAAATAATTATAATTAGAACTAAGATAAAGACAAAACCTAATAACAAAAACCAAAGCAGTGTGTCATTTGAAGAATAAAGCAAGGAAACAGAGAAGACCAAAAACATTGATTAAAAGTATAATAAGATAAAATAAAATAAAAAAGGATAGAACACAGAGCAACAGAAGGGCAAGGTAAGACTGGAAACAAAAAAAAAAAAAAGAAATGTATTAAAGATAATGAAGAAAAGAAGATGGGGAGATAAACTCAGCACTACAAAAAAGCTAGCTAGAAATAGAAATATTTAAAAAACCTAAAAATAAAAGTAAAAAGTAGAATAAAAAATGTTATAAAACGTGAAGATCCCTTAGGACTAGGATCGTAAAAAATAAAATAAAATAAAATAAAAAAAAGCTAGAACTGACCACAGAATGGATCAGATCAACAGAATTAATAATACTTCTGTTTCCTTGGGGTCTCAGCTATAAGCATGCTTGTACACGCCTTGAAAATGAGGCCACCTTGACTTTCCCAAGAGGCCCTCTTCTGTCTCTGGGTTGGACTCTGGACCTGCTGTGGGTCCTATGGGATCTACTTAGGTTCTGATCTGGCCCAATACCTGTGTGTGCTTGCTCCCTCAGGCACAGATACCAGAGCTAGAACTTTTTCATTTGTGGGAACATTCATTGCCTACTCTGATACTCCAAACACAGGGTCTACCTAGCTGATCCCAAGGCTTTAGTCTGCAGTGTGTATATCTGATAGAAAGATTTTAGAACCTCTTCCTTCGTCCCCCTGTCCTTGATGTTCAGCTTTTCTAAGAATTTATCCATTTCTTCCAGGTTATCCGATTTATTGTCAAATCAGATAACCTGGAAGAAATGGATAAATTCTTAGAAAAGTGCAAGCTTCCAAGACTGAACCAGGAAGAAATAGAAAATATAAACAGACCAATCACAAGTACAGAAATTAAGGCAGTGATTAAAAATCTCCCAATAAACAAAAGCCCTGGGCCAGATAGCTTCACAGGCGGATTCTATCAAACATTTAGAGAAGAGCTAACACCTATCCTTCTCAAACTCTTCCAAAATATTGCAGAAGGTGGAACACTCCCAAACTCATTTTACGAGGCTACCATCACCCTGATACCAAAACCAGGCAAAGATGTCACAAAAAAAGAAAATTACAGACCAATATCACTGATAAATATAGATGCAAAAATCCTCAACAAAATACAAGCAAACAGAATCCAACAGCACATTAAAAAGATCATACACCATGATCAAGTGGGGTTTATCCCTGGGATGCAAGGATTCTTCAATATACACAAATCAATCAATGTGATACATCAAATCAACAAATTGAAGGATAAAAACCATATGATCATCTCAATAGATACAGAAAAAGCTTTTGACAAAATTCAACATCCATTTATGATAAAAGCTCTCCAGAAAATGGGCATAGAAGGAAATTAACTCAATATAATAAAAGCCATATATGACAAACCAACAGCCAACATCATTCTAAATGGTGAAGAACTGAAAGCATTCTCTCTAAGAACAGGAACAGGACAAGGGTGTTAACTCTCACCACTATTATTTAACATAGTTCTGAAAGTGTTAGCCACAGCAATCAGAGAAGAAAATGAAATAAAAGGAATCCAAATTGGAAAAAAAGAAGTAAAATTGTCCCTCTTTGCAGATGACATGATATTATACATAGAAAACTCTAAAGACTCTACCAGAAAACTGCTAGCAATAATTGATGAATTTAGTAAAGTAGAAGGATACAAAATTAATGCGCAGAAATCACTTGCATTCCTATACACTAACAACGAAAGAACTGAAAGAGAAATTAAGGAAACATTCACATTTATCATTGCAACAAAAAGAATAAAATACCTAGGAATAAACCTGTCTAAAGAGGCAAAAGACCTGAATGCAGAAAACTATAAGACACTGATGAAAGAAATCAGAGACAATACAAATAGATGGAGGGACATACCATGTTCTTGGATTGGAAGAATCAACATTGTGAAAGTGACTACACTACCCAAAGCAATTTACAGATTAAATGCAATCCCTATCAAATTACCAATGGCATTTTTCACAGAACTAGAACAAGAAATTTTATGATTTGTATGGAAATGCAAATGACCCCGTATAGCCAAAGCAATCTTGAGAAGGAAAGATGCAGTTGGTGGAATCAGGCTCCCTGACTTCAAACTATACTATGAGGCTACAGTGATCAAGACAGTATGGTACTGGCACAAAAACAGAAATATAGATCAATGGAAAAGAATAGAGGGTCCAGAGATAAACCCAAGCACATATGGGCAGCTTACCTTTGACAAAGGAGTTAAGAATATCCAATGGACAAAAGACAGCCTCTTCAATAAATGGTGCTGGGAAAACTGGACAGCTACATATAGAGGAATGAAATTAGAACACTTCCTAACACCATACACAAAAATAAACTCAAAATGGATTAAAGAGTGAAATGTAAGGCCAGACAGTATAAAACACTTAGAGGAAAACACAGGCAGAACACTCTATGACATACATCAAAGCAAGATCCTTTTTGACCCACCTTCTACAATAATGGAAATAAAATAAAAAATAAACAAATGGGACCTAATGAAACTTAAAAGCTTTTGCATAGCAAAGAAAACTATAAAGAAGACAAGAAGATGACCTCAGAATGGGAGAAATATTTGCCAATGAAGCAACTGATAAAGGATTAATCTCCAAAATATATAAGCAGGTCATGCAGCTTAAAAAAGCAAATAACCCAATTTGCAAATGGGTGGAAGACCTAAATAGACATTTCTCCAAAGAAGACATGCAGATGGCTAACAAACACATGAAAAGATGCTAAACATCACTAATCATTAGAGAAATGCAAGTCAAAGCTGCAATGAGTTCTCACCTCATACTGGTCAGAATGGCTATCATCAAAAAATCTAGAAATAATAAATGCTGGAGAGGGTGTGGAGAAAAAGGGACCCTCCTGCACTGTTGGTGGGAATGTAAATTGGTAGAGCCACTATGGAATACAGTATGGAGGTTCCTCAAAAAACTAAAAATAGAAATACCATATGAGCCAGCAATCCCACTACTGGGCATATACCCTGAGAAAACCATAATCCAGAGAGAAACATGTACCACTATGTTCATTGCAGCACTATTTACAATAGCCAGGATATGGAAGCAACCTAAATGCCCATCAACAGATGAATGGATAAAGAAGATGTGGTACATATAAACAATGGAATATTACTCAGCCATAAGAAGGAATGAAATTGAGTTATTTGTAGTGAGGTGGAGGGAACTAGAGTCTGTGACACAGATCGAAGTAAGTCAGGAAGAGAAAAAGAAATTCTGTATGCTAATTCATACATATGGAATCTAAAAAAATGGTACAGATGAAACCAGTGACAGGGCAAGAATGGAGATGCAGATATAAAGAATGGACTTGAGGACAAGGGGCGGGGGGAGGGGTGAAGGGAAAGCTGGGACAAAGTGAGATAGTAGCATTGACATATATACACACTACCAAATGTGAAATAGATGTCTAGTGGGAAGCTGCTGCAAATCACAGGGAGATCAACTGGATGATGGGTGATAACTTAGAGGGCTGGGATAAGAAAGGTGGGAGGAAGTCATGGGAGGGAAGGGATATGGAGATATATATATATATATATATATATATATAAATACAGCTGATTCACTTTGTTCTACAGCAAAAACAAGCACAACAGTGTATAGCAATTATATTCCAATAAAGAGCTTAAAAAAAAAAGAAGCAAAAGGGGAAGTGGGATGACTGCGTATGTTAATGAACTCACAGACCTGAATCTTACCTAAAAGAGCCCACAGGGATACAGTGAGGAGCACGGAGGGAGGATGCTTTACAACAACATGTCATTTAGTTTTTGTTAGGTGCTACCCAATTGCTGAGTGCAGATAAATAAGAGGAAATGTGAAAGCAGGGCAAAGATGTAAACATTACATGTCAAAATCTCATGAATATGCAATTGTAAGTTTCTTCACGTCTCTATAACTTTAACACAACTTGACCCTGGGATTCACCATGTTTTCTCCATTATGTGCCTATCGGGCCATTCAAAAACTATGGTAACTCAGTCTTCTCCAGTTTGGAAGTCTCTTTGGGGTACGTCCTCAATCAAAATCAAGGTTCTCTCTCACTCTCACCCCCTCTTCTCTTATACTCAGGAGATTATTTGATACTCAGTTATATTGGGCAAATGTTAAACTCCTTTTGACTGCTTCACACATCTTCTGAGGCAATAAATGTCAATTAATGGTCCAAAGGAGTAGGGGGAAGGAGTAACAGCAGAAAAGAATGCTTAAAGGAATCCCTGGGTTGGCATTATCCTAATGTCCGCTACAGAAATAAAATGATAATATTGTAATAAAGACACAGTATTCAAACCGAGGATGAGGATTCTAACGTTTCACTTTCCCCATTTTTCTCCAATTGTACTTTGCTTAACCCACAGGAGCTTCTGCTCATAACACCTACCCACAGTGATAACAGAGCAGAAAAGTTATCCAGGAAACAAAGAAATATTTACACTAATAGTGCACCATAGTGGTTAAGAAATTACCATTGATATAATCTCCCTAAAGGAGATCACAAAAAAAAAATTAGTGTCTAAAAGAAAGATTACAAGACAAATGGAATTTAAATTTTGACCTTGCAGAACTTAGAAAATAAAATAAAATTATGGGAAAATAAATAAAAATACAGCATATCAGAAAGTTCAGTCCAGTATAACTAGCAACTCATCTGAAAAGTTTAGGGACTATGGAGTGCTACTTGAATAAGATGCAAAATTTAAATGTACAAATTGGAAAGGACAGAGAAATAAACTCGTTATTAGAGAAAATGATAAACATGCCAAATGAAGAAGATCCAAATGTGCATAAATAATAATCATGACATGAGGGAAAAATACATGAGACAGAAAAACATGAAGTTAAAAAATGAAAGATTTATTCTAAAATACATATATATCTGAAGGCTGTAGGAACATACCTTATACTAAGACAAATTAATGTAGAAAGATTAACACCAAGAATTTTCCTTATATTAGTTATTTTGAAGAGGAAATGCAGCTATGCATTCCTTCTGGGAAGGAAAAGCACATTAATGAAAAAAGGAGAAACTGAGTCCAGTCAAAAATGAGATATTGTAAGAGTCGTAAATAAATAAGATCAGACATCAAAAGGAGAAAATACATTTTGTCTTTAGGTTTTTACAGTGAAAAACTGAGACTTAAGCTAAGAGAGAGTGCTGTGATATTGATGTTTTTTCTTTTTCTTTTGTTTTATTTATTCATTTATTTTTTACTGAGGTATAACTGACAGATGACCACAATGTTTTCCTATAAAGGGCATGACTCCAAAATTTTGTATCTGACCGTACTGTCTTTCTAAAACATGAAAATATGAGCGGATAAAATACTCATGGTAATTTTTTTAGGAGAAAAGTAGTGGAATAAATTCAGCCAACCAAAAAATAAAGAACTCTAGAATCCAAAATATTTGATTATTTAAAATAAATAATTGATGAAATTTTAAAAATAGTTAATAGACAAATAAGGAAAATCGTGGGAATTATTATTTCAGAGAAAAAAATTACAGTAATAAGGGATGAATTATAAACCTGCTCCTTACCCTTTATACTTATGTCACATGGGGAAAATGAAGTGCACACTTCAATTCATTAATTTAATAAAGGTTAATTAGCACCTGCTATGCTGAACATGCTATTTTACAGGGAATAAAATTGAGGTCATTGATCTTAGGTAGATTCCATTCTTGCGTGTGGGGGCTAGGAGAGCAAATGAAGACAATAAACACAACAAATAAGTACATTTTATGGTATGTTAGAAGTAAGTTCTGCATAGTGAAATAAAGAAGAGGCACGAAGGGATTGCAGGTGGTGGTGGATGGGTGGGATGACAGATTGTTTTGGGTGGCCTCACAGAGAAAGCGCTGATTGAGCAAAGACTTTAAGATGGAAGAGAGTAAACCATTCAGGAATGTGAAGGAAAAGCAAACGTCAAAAGGAAAAACCAAAACAAAAACAGGTGTTCATGTTTGAATTCATGGCATAAAGCCTATGAGGCTGAGGTGGAGAGAGCCATGGGGGAATTAGAAAGAGAGGGCTCAGGCTATTTTGTCCCTTATAAGTAGGCCAATGTGAGAGCTTTCACTTTCTCTATTTTTCTTGATGGGGAATCAACTAGTACTTAGCAAATTTAGAATAAAAGTAGAAAATGAGAAAAACTCATTTTGTTATTATTAACCCCCACCTAATAAAAGTAGATGTTTAAAAATGAAAGGGGAAAAAAAAAACCTCATGAGGAAATACTCTATATTATATAAGAGAGAAATCATTTATACAAACATAGGAACATTTTCTTGTTTATTCTTACTTTGTGGATTAAAGAACACTAGCTTTATATTCATATGGCTTGATGAAATTGTCAAGAAAATAGATTATATTTGGTACCAGCTACCATGACTCTCTCTCATATATGCATGTTGAAATGTGTTTTTCTGCATCTAAGGTCCTCTTTATATAGGAAAGATAATTAAATTATAGTGATAATTTCCTATCTGCCTGAAATCCCACTCACACCTGTTGTCATTCATCCCATTCTATTTTTCCCTACTTCTGGGAAATTTTCAAGATTACTTGATCATAATTTCTGATATTCAAATTGAAATGTTTATTTATTTTCAAACTTCCCATGTTGTATCTTTGATAAATAGATGACTGGAAAGATTAGTGTGATATTAGCTTTAATTTAATTCTGATTTTTCACTAATTTTATCGCCATGTTAATGTAATGTTATCACAATATTTTGGTTAATAGAAGACATTGGTTTAACTTCTTGTGATTTATATATTTAAATGATTCCAGTTCTATGGTAAGTTAACATTATTTCCACAGATTATTACAAAAGTATCAAATTTGCTTTGACTAAATTTAAAATAACATGACTTTTAAAAATGTTTAATACTGAGAATATTATAAATGCTATACTGAAATTGAAGTTTTAGATCTTTAGTCAACTAAGACTGTGGACTAATATTAAAGCAAGTTAATTGATAAATAATTTGGATACCTGGACACTTTTGAAATGAAATGATAAAATCAATGGTTACTAAAAAAGTTTTAAATTAAATTCCCTGTTTCTCATTGTTATGTATAAAATGTCTATAGTTTAGTGGGACTTGTGCATGTTTTTAAATGTCTGGTTCTGTGGGCTTTTGTACTGAGCATGAGCTTCTGGGTTTAACTGCATATTCTAGGTTCCTGGTTTAGATGTGCATTTCAAACTCTTCATAATCCTCTTGTTCTGCTTGCTTCAAGAAATAATCACTCCTCAAAGGTAAGCTTGTGAACAAACTAAACTGTTAGTATAAAAACTAACAGTTTTCTCATCAGGACTTGCTTTAGGGACACCATCTCACAGTTCCCACTAATACAGTAATAACCACGCAATCCTAACCTGCCCCCTGACTTAAAGGATTCACCCTTGAATTCTGCAGATGCTAAAACTATGAAAATACACTCCCTCAATGCCTCATCTGAAGCAGTACTCAGACTCTGTCACAGTGTCTGGCATTTTTCCTTACAGAGTAAGTCCAGGAAAATTAGCTTTGCCTGATCAACAAGTTTTATAGTGGGCTTCTAGATGTCAATAGCCACCAAATGCAAAAACAGTTTGTTAAATGAATGCATGAGGTATGTTACGCATGCAGCAAATGAATAATTTAAATTTTCTATACATTAACAAATTGCCATCTCAAAGTATATAAATTTATACTTAGTACGAGCCAAGCCTAATGCTAATAGTATGTGAGCATGCCTTGTGCTTACCAATATAATATCATAAATTATTTCAACTGTCACCCCTGGAAGGATATGTAGATTTTCAAGTTGTCACATAAAGTTATAAATACAGATAAATATGTATATTTGAGATTTATACCTGCTTTATGCCCACGTGTCATCGTGTACTTTTAATAAAAAACATAAAAAAATAATCCCCATGACTTTGTTATGCAGAAAATAAACATCTTAATATCAAAGGCTAGAAAATGCCTGTAAGTATTTTTATGTAGTGTCATATTCACTCCCAAACAATTAAATTTCAGATGCTATTTTTAAAATACATTGAAGTAACTGTTTTTTAAAATACAATTCATGTATCATTATTCCTATTGAACTGCTTTGGAATCTTAGAAATGTGGTAGCTTCCATTAAGCAGATTATGATATGAATTTTCAGGAAACAGAAATAGATTTTTGATGCTCATGTGTAAGCGGTTGGCTAACAACGGCCCAGCTCTTCCATTTGCTCGTTCTCCTAACAAATGCTGTGTTTCAAGGAAACAAATTCTAAACTTCATTATATCAGTACTCTTGGACTCGAACTGTAATTATTGGAGTGAATGGGCCAGGGGCACCCAGGGAATTGGGCCAGTCATCTCGCCTCTAAATTACCTTAAACTCCTGGGGAAAAAATATAATGGCCTGCATCTGGTGTGTAGAAGAATCTTGTGATTCATTATCAAAGGAACTGTGAGGCTTAGATGTGTTCTGAGCACGTGCTGCCCCTTCAGAAGGCATGCTGTAAATGGATTCTAAGCATCATTAGGCAAATATTTTAGCACAGTTAGGAAAATTGACTACACAGCAACAACTGCCATGAGATGGGAGAGCCTACAGCTGTGCGAATATGTCAAAATACGGGCACGGGTGAGGTTAAAGATGAAATGTGGACACATTATTCCAATAGCATCCATAAGATTAGTGCCTGAAACACAAACCCAGCTTATCACTATGGAGTTTCATTATGTACGATTTAAATATTAATGTTGATATTACAAAGGAGTATTTGATACTTAATCGGTTAGATCTAGCCTAAGAAATAGTTTATATTTTTAATCTTTTTGTTTTAACTTAAGAAGAATGATTCTGCAGTCCAAATTTAATATCACTAAACTGAAATTGGCCCTGGAGTAATAATTCAACCATAAGCACACAAAAATTCTAAAGGCTTTAGGCATCTTTAGTCACTCTTTCTCAAATGTGAGTATGACATTGCAGAGAAAACTGAAATGTCAACTCTGCCAATAACTAGCTAAGTGACCTTGAGTCACTCCTCTAATGTCAGTTTCTTTATATCTTAAATATAGAATTAAATATGATCACAAAATACTCTCCAGCATTACAGGAATGTAAAATTCTTAAATGTAAATAATCGTGAGAGTGTTGAAAGCAAACATTCACATGTATTTATATTGCCTGATAGATCAATGGAAAACTGTGATACTGCACAAATAGTGCTCTGAAGCTTTTGCTATCACTAAACAATCAGCTATTTCTATAACTTATCCTAAAATGTTACCAAAACCTAGAAACTTAACAATTTATATGCATATATATAATTCTTTAGAGATTAAATAAGAGGCTAGTAGTACTTGCGCCTATTTACAAAGGAGTAAAAACACAAGTTGAATATTTCTTGAGTTAATCCACTACGAGGTTGAACATTCTTTAAAAAATGCACCTCCAAACACACTGATACATGTCTTATTATTTTAAACAACAAAGAAGTCTGGATTAAATCCTAATGTTAAGTAACAAACAATAGTTTGCCATTAGTTACAAAGCCATATAAACTTATCAGAAAAAAAAAAAAAAGGAAACAGAGGGCATATCATTCAGGGAAAGCCTTTTTGACATTGTTGTTCAGAAATGAACTTGTCAGACTATCCCAAATATTACAAATGTAGTTTTAGATCAGACTACTAATCTGGCAAAAATATAGATATCAAATCTGTATTTCACATCATCCTCCTTGGCACTGTTCCAAGGATGACTAGTTTCATTGTCCATGCACCATTTTTTCTAAATCAAGAAGAAGGATGCTTTAGGTGAATGTGCACGACACACTCAAACTGTAAGAACACGAGTAAGGGAAAGGATAACACACTGGCAGAGGTCAAGGTATATTAGCAGCAACTCGAAACCACCTCAAAGTTTTACTTACATGTCCATTACTTAATGCTTAAAGAAACTCTGTGCTGTCAAGGATGATAGAGCTGTGACCATTGTTCATGTTTCTTCAAGGAGTTAGTTCTAATGGGCAGATTAATGAAGTGGGCAAGGAATAACCAGCTGGGGGATTGGTATAAATATTTGCCTCTTATGGATATATTTATATATTTTTTAAAGTGTAAATGAATTGGCTTTTTAAATGTATTCATTCAAGTACTGGCTTAAAAAATAAATACCTGTGATGTGTTTGAATTTCAGTGATACATATGGTCCTTAGGACTGACAAGGGATATGGTAAGATAAGGAGATCCTTGGAACAATCTTGGGAAATGACCAAAGCAGATCTGTGGAACAGGTTTCACAAACTGCCTGAAAGAAATAGGAGAATCAGTCAGGGCTAGTACATATATAAACTGGAACTGGGCATTTTGATGGGTTGACATTTTTCCTTGACAAGTTCAGAACCTTAAGTGATCTTAGAAATGTCAGAGAGGAGCTTAATAGGCACCTCAATGAAAACATTAACTACACAATTAAACTTAATGAGAATAAATTCTCCTTTTATGAGAGAAAGGTCAGTGCTAGCCTGATCTTGGAAAAAAAAAAGAAAAAGCAGTTCACACACACATGCAGGAAGCCAATTAGAGAACTAAAGTTAACGTGGTGCTGCAGAGAGAGAGGATTTTATCAGCTTTTTCAATATTACTTTCATATTAATTCCAATTTGAGTGATGAGGAAGTACGGTTTAATAATATATATATAATTTCATAGACAAGTCACAAGGAACTCCAAGGAACTTCAGGATTCTAAATATGTAATAACCTCTCACGTGTTTATTGCAATGTTTACTCCATTATTCACTGACCTTCACAACAATAAAGGCTAACATTTATTGAGCTCCAACTATGTAATAAACTTTACATTCTTACAGCAACACTGTTGGATGTATAATATGATTATTTCATTTTATATACAGGAGACATGCTTCGTCAAAATACTGGTTCACTCAGATAACAAGAAGCAAAAACCGGATTCAATTTATTTCCTGGAATTTTCACAAAATAATTTCAGCTTTTTATTTCTAGTTCATTTCTGTGATTTTTTTAGACAGCTAACGACCTGCCATATGAAACACATAGATATTATAATGTTTAAGTCACATTTCATAAAGTCATATATGTGTGTGTGTTTGTGTATAATACAATATTGAATAACATAGTTAACAAATAACTTTGTGGTAAATAAATGAAATTATACAGAAATTTTGAGTATTTACCTAGAATAAGAGTTTTGAAGAAGACTGCATGAAATCTATTTTTTTTCTCACAAGTAGCTTACTATCTATAAATATAGAAACAATATATATAATACACAACATAATACAAGAAATTTTGATATAATTATTATGAGCCTGATATTTTACAGTGAAAGGATGCTCTACCAGAAGTAGAGATCAAAATAATTTTAGGGAAAGCAAAAAAGTTCAATGGAAAAGATGAACACGTAAATTAAATTTGAAAGATAGAGACCTGGCAAGTAGGAAAAAATGGACAGGAAAGGGGATTTTAAGCAAAGATACTAGCAAAAATATAAATCCAGAATATGTCGGTAATATTAGACTGCCTAAGGATAAGGTACATGTAGGTAAAGAGTAGTAGAATAAAGAGAAACATTAGGTAGAGAATATAATGTGAAGATTCTACTCAGAAAAGTGACATGATTTGATTTGCTTTTGAAAGTGCCCTGTAGGACAGACTGAAGAAATACTGATGAGATTTATATGAAGGATATTCATGAAAGGGTTAGAGATCACTATATTGTCCAATTTAACATTTTCTATGTATCAGATGAAGACAATGCATGTTTCAGTAAAGGTGAGAAAGTAATCTCACTCATTTTGTGGCATTATTCTTCTAAAATAGTATTATCATATATTGAATTACAAATATTTCATAATTTTAAACTGTTACAAACAAAACTACTAACACATTTTCATCCATTTGTAACTGTCTGCATCTTACATGTTATATTCATGATTTATTTAAAATTAATAATTTTCTTTTATATATACTTCCGTATTTATATGTATTTCATTGACAACATACAGAGACATATGAAGGAGTAAGTCTCATATAAAGTCACAAACTGGTGGACTGTAGCACAGATCTGATTTAGAGATGCATTTTCTGCATTGTTGTAGAAACATTTCAAAATTTCCCATGAAACTAGACAAGTTCAGCTTCTCCTTAAAAACCACAGGTTATCTGGAACACCAAATCCCTGCTTCTGAAAGGAGGCAGTCAGTAAATTTGCAGATAGATTGTACACTCTCTCTGTACTGGGAATACACTCTTCCATTGGAAAGTCCCCACTGTTCCTTGCGAACTAACATTTAGGCCACTGCATTCACATAAGTACTCTGCCTGACATATATCCCCTGTTGGTCTTTGAATTGCAACCTGTGGTTTAGAGAAATAACCATCAGGATGTGGTAACTGACTAGATAAGGAGAGTAAAAAGGGAGTCAAAAATATATGATTTTAATTTAGTTTGGCACAAATAGGGTCACCAAATTTAAGAGCTTGATGAAGCACTTAGATTCTCACCTAAATCCTACTTGCTGTGGATATCCTCTTAAGGTGACCCTTGTGACCCCTGCTACATGGTGTTCATTCTCTTGTGGGAAGTCTCAGGCTGAGTGTGTGTGAGAACTCTGACTTGATTCTAAGCTACAGAATGCAAAAAGTGTAGTGGGATATACGTGATCATATGTCCATAATTATGTGGTTAAGTTACATAAGAGCTTAGTGACTACTTGCCTTCCTGGTTAGGAACTGCAGGTGGTCTCTAGGAGCTGAAAGCAGCCCGTAACTAACAGACAGCAAAGAACTGACGCCCTCAGTCCTACAACCACAAGAAATTGAATCCTGCCAACAACGCATGAGTGGGGATGCAGATCTACCAGATGAGAACCTGACTGACAATTGGATGGTTGCCTTGTGAGACCCTAAAATAAAGGACCTAGATAAACCATGTCCAAACTCTTGACCTATGAAAGCTGTGAGCTACTATGTATTGCTGTAAGCTGCTAAGTTTGTGGTAATATTCTTACACACAGATCAATAATTAAGGCAATACTAATTTTCATTTCTTACATTAAAAAATATTTACTCAGAGATGCCTTCCAATCTCTCTGAAAATATTAGGGTCCCCCTAGCTAATACTCCTAAAGATGCCAGTGTTCCTCAATTACAGAAATCTGCAAACATGTGAGGGTAGGTTTATCATTATAATTATTTACTTGAATCTTCTTATAGTTAATGGCCAGATCTCTACCTCATCCACATACCAGGTGTGATGGATTAAAGATATCACAAAATTTTTGTTACTTCTTCCAGCAAAAAGTAAGCTCTGTTTTGGGGGCTTTTGTTTATTTTTTGTTTTAACACTGCCTGGAATCTCGCTGGGCCTGGGACTGCTTAAACTAATAGAGTATGACTGAAGTGATACAGTACCAGGACAGACCCAGCTCTGAACAGACTGCTATCTTTTGATTCCTGCCTTTGGTAGTCCCTCTGTCTTGCTGTAAGGAAGCCCAGACAGCTTTGTGAAGCATCTCCTATAAGGAAAAATGTGAGCCCCGCCAACAGCTTTAACTGAGCCAGCAAGAACTTTGCCAGCCACATGAAAGAGAAATCTTGGGAATGGATCCTCTAACCCAGCATTGTGCCAGATGACAGAGATGAGTTATCTAAACAGCTACAACCAGATTGCAAATCAGAAACAAATATACCTTTGTTGAGTTAAGCTGCTACATCTTGTGGTGGTTGATTACACAATAGACAATCAAAATATCAGGAACAATGTGATATTCTCAGTGCTTAAAGTGTAATTGGCATATAGAAGCTCTATCTATATTTTTAGCAGGGATTAATGTTATATTAAGGGTCTTAATGGAGATTTGCAAAAAGCAATTTAATATGAAGATCTGAAATTTATTAAATATAATTTGGAATGGAGATGTATTTTTAGATACAGATTTTCATGAGAAAATATTAGGATTTGAAGATGCAGATCTGCAAAGAGAAAAGAATTTAAATTGTGGGAAGTTTAGACATCACCAAAGTAAAAGAAAATAGCAAAAAAAAAGGAGGCTTAAAAAGATAACTGGCATTGGCAGAAAGGCATAGATAATTCTATATCCTAGGTTTACCTTTATTTTTAAAGGACGTGTTTTTATTACTGAACTTTGTCTCCAACTGAGAAAGATATATAACATTTGGAAAAGAAAAAAGATTATTCACCTAGTATGTTAATGTTATTTCTTTAAAAAGGCATTTGTGCATACTAGTCTAGATAACTTTTGTCAACTACATAATTTTAAATTATTAGTCAACCAAAACAATTTATTTCTCTTTTTAGACAATACCTAGATATGTAGGTATTTTACTCACATTTGACAATAGTATGGAACCTCACTGTTTACAAGGAAACTTCCTCTTGCCATGTTTCTTAATGTCTAAGTGTTTTCAATTTATCAAAGAAGAAAGCATTAAATGAAATAATGTCACTGTGATGAGTATCATTAGGTTTAGCAAAATAGTGGGGAGATTGGAGAGAAACAGAGTATCACAAGATTTTGTAAAACTCCTCTGCAAAAATTGTTATGTAGTTCACTTGTGTATATCTCCATCTCTGTGAAGATAATAAAACTCTTCCAAACCACTCCTCCACTTTAGAGTCCACGGCTCAGAAATTCAACACATGCTAGCTTGATACATGGGGTCTTTCTCTAAATTTGGTATCTAAACTTTATACAGTTTTAGGAATATGATTGTTTACTTTATCTGGGGAAGTTTTGCTATTAAATCATATTAGTATAATATATCCTTGTAGAAGACCTCCTATAATAAAACAGCTTCAACCCAGCATGCCACAAATATATTTCACTACAGTTGACTTAATTTTAATGGAAGTGCATGTTAATCACACAAGGAAATAATAATCTATGATATCACTTTGGGAAATAATATTTTGTAAGAGGGACTTCAAGTTTCAAAATGAATTGATTGGCATGATCCTCTGGGAAGGACATGAGGTTTGTAGGTACAGCGGGCCCTCTACGGCCTTGGGTTTCCACAGACACAGATTCAACCAACCACTGATCACAAATATCCAAAAAAAAAAAAAAATTTCAGAATGTTTCAAAAGCAAAATTTTAATTCTTCACATAGCATTTACACTGTATTAGATATTATAAGTAACATGGATAAACAACAGGATCCTACTGTATAGCACAGGGAACTATATTCAATACCCTATGATAAACCATAATGAAAAGAATATGAAAAAGAATGTATGTATGTGTATAACAGAATCACTTTGCTGTACAGCAGAAATTAACACAACATTGTAAATCAACTATACTTCAGTAAAAAAAATTTTTAAAAATTAGTCACTTGGAGATGATTTAGAGTACATGGGAGGATGCACATAGGTTGTATGAAAACACTAAGCCATTTTATCCAAGGGACTTCAGCACAGGAGGATTTTGGTGTCCAGGGGGGCCCTAGAACCAACCCCCCATGTATGCTGAGGGATGACTATATAAAAAAGCTAGTTTTATATAACTCATCTATCGTGGTCCTAGGGGAAACTGTTATTTTCTAGAAGCTCCAGTTCCTTTGTTAGTAAAATCATATTACTTTGACAATTTAAAAAGATCATCCAGAAGAAATTTTTTAATAAACTAAAACATAGTATATGAATTTTCATAATTATCATCTCAGTTATTACATTATACCTTCTCTGCCTGAATAATAGAAAGTTAACTATGTAAAAAATGTCACAGATTCCCACTATGTGACTCTTAATTGCTTGAATCTCTTCTTCACAGTGATGAAAATTCTAATTCCCATAATATTCACTTATCTAATTACAGCTGTTGCACAAAAGTTTTGTCTTGAACAACTGCAGGGTTATACCATGTTCTCAGATAGGAAGACTCAAAATTATAACAGTGGCATTTCTCCCTAAGTTAATTTATAAACTTATTGCAATTTTAATAAAGGAGCTATCAGGATTTATTTCTTAGAACTATACAAGTTGACTAAAAAGTCCCTCTCCTCTGGAAGGTTAGACAAGCAGAAACAGCTAGGAAACTTGAAAAAAAGGCATGAGAAGTTGATGGCTAGTAACTGAAGATCTTAAAAATGTGTAGTATGTTAGAATAGTCAGAAAATCCAATGAAACAAAACAGAAAATCTAAAAATATACACAAGCATATGGGGAAATTTAGTATGATATTTAAAAATGGTATCTCAAATTAGTAGCACTAAAATTATTTAATAAGTTGTAATGGGATAATTGGATAGCCACATGAAAAAAAGGTAAAGTGAACATATCCTTACACCATTATAAATTCTAAATGAACCCAATGTAAATTTAAAGGGGAAAAAGCTGGTTCTTTGAGAAGATAAACAAAATTGATAAACCTTCAAGCAAGACTCATCAAGAAAAAGAGGGAGAGGACTCAAATCAATAAAATTAGAAATGAAACAGGAGAAGTTACAACAGACACCACAGAAATAAAAAGCAGCATAAGAGACTACTATAAGCAACTATATGCCAATAAAATGGACAACCTAGATGAGATGGACAGATTCTTAGAAAGGTATAACCTTCCAAGACTGAATCAGGAAGACATAGAAAATATGAACAGAACAATCACAAGCAATGAAATTGAAACTGTGATTAAAAATCTCCCAACAAACAAAAGTCTAGGACCAGATGGCTTCACAGGTGAATTCTATCAAATATTTAGAGAAGAGCTAACACCCATCCTTCTCAAGCTCTTCCAAAAATTTGCAGAGGAAGGAACACTCACAAAACCATTCTATGAGGCCACCATCACTCTGATACCAAAACCAGAAAAGATACTACAAAAAAAGAAAATAACAGACCAATACTGCTGATGAATTTAGATGCAAAAATCCTCAACAAAATACTAGCCAACAGAATCCTACAACACATTAAAAGGATCATACACCATGATCAAGTGGGGTTTATCCCTGGAATGCAAGGATTCTTCAATATATGCAAATCAATCAATGTGATACACCATATTAACAAATTGAAGGGTAAAAAAACCACATGATCTTTCCAACAGATGCTGAAAAAGCTTGTGATGAAATTCAACATCCATTTATGATAAAAACTCTCCAGAAGGTGGGCACAGAGGGAATCTACCTCAACATAATAAAGGCCATATATGACAAACCCACAGCAAACATCATTCTCAGTGGTGAAAAACTGAAAGCATTCCTTCTAAGATCAGGAGCAAGACAAGAATGTCCACTCTTACCACTACTATTCAACATAGTGTTGGAAGTCCTTGCCACAGCCATCAGAGAAGAAAAAGAAACTAAAGGAATCCAAATCGGAAAAGAAGTAAAACTGTCACTGTTTGCAGATAGCATGATATTATACATAGAAAATCCTAAAGTTGTCACCAGAAAACTACTTGAACTAATCAAGGAATTTGGTAAAATTGCAGGATACAAAATTAACACACAGAAATCTCTTGCATTTCTATACACTAACAACGAAAGTTCAGAGAGAGAAATTAAGGAAACAATCCCATTCACCATTGCAACAAAAATAATAAAATACCTAGGAATAAGCCTAACTAAGGAGGTAAAAGACCGGTACTCAGAAAACTATAAGACACTAATGAAAGAAATCAAAGATGATACAAACAAATGGAGAGATATACTATGTGCCTGGATTGGAAGAATCAGCATTGTGAAAATGACTATACTACCCAAAGCAATGTACAGATTCAATGCAATCCTGATCAAATTACCAATGGCATTTTTTACAGAACTAGAACAAAAAATCCTAAAATTTGTATGGAGACACAAAAGACCCAGAACAGCCAAAGCAATCCTGAGGGAAAAAAAAAGGAGCTGGAGGAATCAGACTCCCCGACTTCAGACTGTAATACAAAGCTACAGTAATCAAGACAATATGGTACTGGCACAAAAACAGAAATATAAATCAATGGAACAGGACAGAAAGCCCAGAGATAAATCCACACACCTATGGTCAACTAATCTATGACATAGGAGGCAAGGATATACAATGGAGAAAAGACCGCCTCTTCAATAATTGGTGCTGGGAAAACTCAACAGCTACATGTAAAAGAATTAAATTAGAACACTCCCTAACACCATACACAAAAAAAAACTCAAAATGGATTAAGGAGCTAAATGTAAGACCAAACAGTATAAAACTCTTAGAGGAAAACATAGGAAGAACACTCTTTGACATAAATCACAACAAGATCTTTTGTGATCTACCCACTAGAGTAATGGAAATAAAAACAAAAATAAATAAGTGGGACCTGATGGAACTTAAAAGTTTTCGCAAAGAAAAGGAAACTAGAAACAAGATGAAAAGACAACCCTCAGAATGGGAGAAAGTATTTGCAAATGAATCAACAGACAAAGGATTAATCCCCAAAATATATAAACAGTTCATGCAGCTCAATATCAAAAAAAACAAACAACCCAATCAAAAAATGGGGCAGAAGATCTAAACAGGCATTTCTCCAAAGAAGACATATGGATGGCCAAGAGGCACATGAAAAGCTGCTCAACATCACTAATTATTAGAGAAATGCAAATCAAAACTATGATGAGGTATCACCTCACACCGGTTAGAATGGGCATCATCAGAAAATCTACAAACAGTAAATGCTGGAGAGGGTGTGGAGAAATGGCAACGCTCTTGCACTGTTGGTGGGAATGTAAATTGATACAGCCACTATGGAGAACGGTATGGAGGTTCCCTGAAAAACTAAAAATAGAATTACCATATGACCCAGCAATCCCATTGCTGGGCATATACCCAGTGAAAACCATAATTCAAAAAGACACATGCACTCCAGTGTTCATTTCAGCACTATTTACAATAGCCAGGTCATGGAAGCAACCTAAATGTCCATCAACAGATGAATGGATAAAGAAGTGGTACATATATACAATGGAATATTACTCAGCTGTAAAAATGAATGAAATTGGGACATTTGCTTAGACATAGATGGACCTAGAGACCGTCATACAGAGTGAAGTGAGTCAGAAAGAGAAAAACAAATATTGTATATTAATGCACATTTGCGGAATATAGAAAAATGGTACAGATCAACTGGTTTGCAAGGCAGAAATAGAGACACATGTGGGGAACAAACATATGCACACCAAGTGGGGAAAGCGGGGGGGAGGGGGGAGGGGGTTGTTGTGGGATGAATTGGGAGATTGGGATTGCCATATATACATTACTGATAAGAAAAAAATATCAAATTATACACGTTAAATTCATGCAGTTTATTGTATGTCGATTATATCTCAATAAAAGTTCTTAAAAAATTTTAAAATAAATTTAAAAGGGAGGTGGGGCAGATTGTGGTGAATTCCAGATATGACTCATATCCAGAAGAAAAGATTAAACTACGCAGTTGTATTATAGGGAGGATGCAGGAAAATACCATAATCAAATTGTAACTGATGACAAAAAAGAAAAAAATACTTTCATTATATATGAAATTCCAGCAAAGGATCAGCATGCATTCTACAGAGCTTTCAAAAGTAGAGACAACACTCACAGTACATGGCTGGGCAGATGTATTGCCAGAGAGTTCAGAGAAAACAAATGCAAACTCACCTTACATATAGGAGTGTTAGGTTTTCTCATAATAAAGGGAACATGAATAAAAGTCACCAGACAAGACTTTCTTTTTTTTAACCTACAACGCTAGAAAAAAAGTTTGACAATATATTCCACTGCCTAAACTACAGGAGCAACACATACATTTACATTTGATGTAGCTGAAAAATGGTATCAGCCCTATGAGTGGTGAATACAATTATATCCATAACTGCCAAGCTTGCTAAAATTTCTTAATAAATTTAATATAATCATACCACTTGCAAGTAAGTCTTTTTAAAATGTTCTCACACTTAAGCTTCATATATGTAGTCTATTTATCTACTCAGAATTTTTCATACAACATTGAACAGAACTGATTTTGTGGACTTCTTTTCTCATTTGTGATTTAATGATCATACATTTACCATTTCACTATTAAATGTGCTCATTTCTATAAGGTGTTTTGTTTTAAACTTATTTTGTTTGTGAGTTTATTTTGATTATTGGATACCAATTATCATCTTTTTATGGTGAAGAATTTTTATGTATTAAAGAAAATATCAATGATTTTGTCAGCCTATTTTTAATCTCTAATTTTTGATGATATATATTAAATTTCTTAATATAATTTTTGTTAACATTTTAAAAATATTTTTGTATCTATAGTCGTGATTGAATTTGACCTTTTTTTTATTTTGGATGTTAAAAATGGATAATTGATATTATAATCATGTATTAATGTGACATATTCCATATAATTGTAAGTTATTTGAAAGTTAAACCCATGGTGTATTTCTATTCATCTTTGTATTTTTTCCTTCCATCCTCGTATTACTTGCAAACTAAGGTGTTCTAAAAGCTTCAGAACTTAGATGCTTCTCCTCTAAAGAATCTTGGTCTAGATTTTTTCTGCATCTGCTCTTCAATCACAAATGATCTCTCCTTCTAAAAAGTCCCATAGTGTTGAAACTTTAATGGATTCTTTATTTTCTTTCTTGAATTGTGAACAATAATTCCACGTAGATTTTCTCAAATGTTTGATAGAGTCAATAAATGAATGTCATAGACAGCAATATACGGCCATTAAGAAGTAAGCTCAGAAATAAGTCTTCTCTCTTTAAATGCTAATAAAATGGAGAGGGCAAAAAACTAAATAAAATCTTAAGAGGAACAGTTAGTTTCAAAATTATGATACAAGAGAGTTCCACTTTCTCTGGAAACACTATTCAGAGAATCACCATGGTAAATTCTCTCCTAAACCCATTTACATTTTCCCATGGGGAAAACTGTAGCTTAGGGTGTTGACCAGTGGCCAAAGTTCTGCAGCAAATCAATAGTAGAAATGATAAACAATGTATCATTAGCACAAATATTCAAGTAACTGTTTTAATATTACAATGTAAATGCGTGTTTCAAATCTTATGAGTTGGCAGAAAATGTCCACATTAATCAAATAAAGGTCTCAAAAGTACTAGGAATGCATGTACAGACATCTAAAATGTTTCCTTATAAATTTTCTGTCTTAATGCTCATGGAGATATTATTATAAACATCCATTAACTCAGGACACAAATGCCTACTTTTTTTTTCCTTTAAGATATTTAGAAGAATTTGGAGAGTTAATTTGGATATTCTATATCCCTTTTAAAAATTGTACAACAAATTGACCTGACCCTTTTAATCCTCTAAAAAAATTTTTTGTAGCAAAGAGAGAAATTTTTAAAAATCCATCTGGATTCTAATTAAAGAATACTTTATAACCAGTCATTCAGTATACAATTACATATAGGAAGCATTCATGATGATGGTGATTAGATTTATACAGCATTTATTACACTACTTCACCCTTCAGGATGCACTTTCACAAATGTTAATGTAAAACTTCTTTCAATGCTATAGGTGGAATGGCTATTATATTCACTTTAGGTTAAAATTATTCTTCTTTATACATGTCCAGACCTCTCCAATATTAAAACAAATTTCTTCTCTTATCCCACTGTATTTTCTAGCTACTTTTCTATATATCTCATCCTTTTCATTCCCAAAATGTTTGACCAAAATGTCTCTTTCCATAAATATATCTTGACAGGCTGACTCTAATAAGCAAACTGAGTCTGACAGAGGGAATGGTATGCCTGGAATCACATGACAAGTGAGTAACACAATCTTTGTCATAATGACTCTGCACAGGGCAGTACTAGTGTCTAGGATCAGATTGCTACTTTATATCCTTTCATTGTTCTCATACCAATAGCAAGCACAGTCATCATGATTTTTTATTATTATTATTGTCAAAATCTCACCCCTCGTCTTCAGTAACAAGACTTTTAGAGAGCAGGATTTTAGGCTTTGGTTTTGATGATAGTTGCCTAGAATGATTTTGGTGGCGAATGACATATCTGTAAGCTGACTGCATGAGCACAAGCTCTGTGTGTGTGTCTATGTGTAATTAACACAAGCTTATTGTACTACTTCTTAGGCCCCACCCCATAACATCATTGGATTTATGCTGAGCCAGTAAGATAATACACTGCTTAACAAAATATCAAGTAACTTGAAGGTGACAAGTGAAAAGAATAAAATATTTTGGTTATTAATAGTGTTTTCAGGTGTCCCTTCATGAAAATTATCTGGCTATCCTGTACTATGAAGTTTTTCACTGGAGATTTGGGATTAACTGGACATCGTCCTCCTACCCTAGCTCATAATTCATGGATATTTCCTCCTAAACAATCTTCATAAAGATGACTACATGCCAATGAAGCAATAATATTCATTGTGGGGAATGAAAAATTAAAAAAAAAAAACACTAAGAAAATGCCCACATAAAAGATAAAAGAGACAGCAATGGAAAGGTAGGTAATCTTTGTGTCTAATACATCGTGTGGCATATGTACATGTCCAATATATACTTTTTGATGAATATTAATATGAGCCAATGGTAAACTGAAAAGGTACTTGATTGAAAAGGGGAATGAGTGAATTAGTCGAATGTGCAATAGTATTTATTTAGTATGAACTGGAATCTAAATCTTAATAGTGGCAATATTTGATAGGGGAAGAAGGGGAAAGAGAGTGAGAGTGATAAATGAAAAAAGAAAAGAAAACTAGAGTCACGACTACTTCCTATGTGCTACTGAGAACAAATGCTCAAGCAGTTTATCACAGTCTCATACCAAGCAAGCATGCTTACCACGTCCGTTGGTCATCTATCCACTAAGTGCTTGTTTCCCAAGATTTCATTTCCATTTGTCTTGCCATTAGACACATACAATTTAAATTCCACCTAGACACCCATTTTTGTCTGCTACTGATATGTGCCATTCTATTGAATAAGACCCAACAATTCCCATTTGACCACTTTTTCAATCTAAACAAATTCAATCCCTTACACTACAGTTGTGTAGCTAACGAAACCCATCTAGGAAATATTGGCTGATAGTCTATTACCGAATGTTCACCTTGGAACTTCTTTTCACGCATAGTTTAGAGACAATGACTAGCTAATTGACTTATTTAACACCAAAGTTTGTAATTTCCCCACAGTACATGGAAATTCTGTCTTAGAAACCAATGATAATTCTGTTTTCCTTTGATGGGTGTTGGCAGACTTCTCACTTCCTCATGTATAAACGTTTACAATCCTGTCATCAGCAGAGCCAGGAAATAGATGAATAGATGAAGCTAAGCTGCTTGACTAATTGACTGGCATTAACGTAATTAAACATATTAAGATCCAGATTGATAGCCACCGAGTGACATTAACGACTAGCATGTTCATTTCAGTTAATTTGTCATTAGGCCTTTAACATAATGGGTTGAACAGAACACAAAGTTATTATTTTCAAAATTTTTGACATATGGGATATCATTATTAATATCACCATAAATTACATATTTAACAGTGAATGATAATTTTAAGAGGTTTGCAATAATCATAATGGTGGCTCTGTTATAATTTGAAATTCTTTCATTTTGTAGAATATTAATGAAATGTAGGATTAGCTGTGGAGAAATTCACTGTTGGCAACTTTTCATTAACACATTAATTCATTTCTTTATGACCTTCTGTATGCACAGAAGTACAACAGGCTTCAAGAAACCCTGGAGTGTTAAGAAAGTAGTCAGGAAAATGTTTTATAATCTTATAAGGAATGCATAAAACACAGCTAAAAATCAAATGGAAAATACAGTGAGATAGTTTCCTGAAAACAATATATATGTTTCTGAGGGAATGTAAGCAAATAATCAACAGGGTAGAAGAGAAGTACTAAGAAAAATTATTTTAATAAAAGTAACCTTGGAGTCACTTTTTGAATTAGACAGTTGTCAATCACTGGGAAATAGAAAATGATGAAACATCAGGGATTTGTGTGTAGTATCTGGGCAAAAAAGGTGACATGAGGAGGATGGAGAACTTAGGCAGTGTTGAGAAACCTTATGTTATATTAAGAATCCATTATAGATTATACTTCCTCTAACTTTTTTGTTCATTTCTCATTAGCTTGCTATGAAATCAGGAACTGATATGGAATGTATAAGACTATTGCTGATATAAATACTTATAATAATTTTTATTTATTGATGTAGTATCTTGCTTTCTTTTCAGTTTCCCATAAGGACTTCTTAACTCCTCAGAGACAGAAAACAGAATTTGCAACTTTGTTTATTCCAAAAGGTGCTGAGTTATTTGCTTATGTAATAAGCAGTCTTTAAATAATAAAAACTGCGTGATTATTCTTTCTCTAGAAATTTCGTCAACTAGAGCACAGTACAACGCTTAGCAGATAATCTTGCACAGAGTAGAAATTTAACAAAAGTGCATGAAATTTAAAGCACATTTTGTACTCTTCAAGGTAAGAAAGAATTATATATACTTTTGTGTAATTTTAGGAACAATGTCTAATCCTAATCTGTCTAATAATTAATCCTGATTAAGATTAATGTTCACTCATTGATGATTGCTACATGCTTCTGAACTAACTAGCATCTATATTCTAATATATATTTCACTTACTAATAACAGTTTATTATAAAACTACTAAGTTGTAAGTTATGAACACAGAGAGAAAGCATAAAATTTTTTAAATTATTTATTTGCTCATATTTACTTTCCTTTCTGTAAAAGGTCAAGATGATATCAGGTAAAAAAGGGTAAAGTGAATAATCGAACACGATATACCAATTAATATTAGTCCTAAAGGCATATGTTATAATAGATGGAATAAAATTTACTTAATGGACATTTATAGTGAGTTTATTAGTATTGCAGATAAAACAAATAATCTTATTTTCAATTAAAACATCACTTAGTTTTCTTGACTGATGATTATTAGCAAGTGATCTGAAGTGCAAAGCAGGCAAGTAATTCAAATCTGATAATCCAAATAAATGTTATGTTCCCTTCATTTTACTAACTTTGCATTCATGCTGAGGTTATATAAATATTTAAAGTACAATCCCTGCTTATAATGTTCTTATGAGGTTCTTGCAATTTTTTAGGAAGCTATTGCACATACGAAAATGTAAATATCTCAGATCTGTGAAAGTAGGAGCTAAAAGGTTAAAAACTTGTTAGAAAAACATCCAGGGAATCTGAGAGAAGATGATTTCTTCTTGAGAAGAGAAGGTCCTTGTATTGGCAAGTGTGGATAGGATTTAGTATGTTACCCACACACACAGACACACCATGCTAACTTCTTTTTAATTTTAATAAAATTGAAAATTTGGACAATGACACCAATGAATAAAAACTGGAAAGAAATCTTTTTATATAAACAGCTATATTCAATGTGGTGGACTCTTCCTATGAACAATTAAGCTGTGTTATGAGATGAACTATGTCTCCCTCGAAATTCACACGTTGAAATCCTGACCCCCAAGTGCATCAAAATGTGACCATTTTTGGAGAGAAGGTCTTTAAAGAGGTGATTAAGTTAAATGAAGTCTTTAGAGTGAGCACCAAACTGGTATGACTAGTGTTCTTATAAGAGGAGGACATTTGGACAGGTAAAGAGAGACTGAGTAATGACCAGAGAAAACCAACCATCTATCTGCACACCAAGAAGAGAGGCCTCAGGAAAAAAACCAAATCTGCCAAAACCCTAATTTTAAACTTCCATCCTCCAGAAATGTAAGAAAATAAATTTCTGTTTCTTAAACCAGCCAGTCTGTGGTATTTTGTTGCAGCAGCCCTAGCAAAGCAAAAAGGGTGGAAGCCATTGACATCAACAACCAGGTTTTATGCTCCTTTTTAGTCTGCTCAGCGATTACTATCAAAGGAACTCAATAAATATTTGCTGATATGATGTAAGTGATATAGATAAGAATGACTGGTTAAACTATAGTTTATGTGCATTGTCTTTAATTATAGTTCACTGCTCCTGAATATATTTCCTGAGCAACAATGCACTTCCATATTTATGATAGTGACGATAATATGTAGATTATCCAAAGGGAACCAGATGGAGTTTCTTTTCATTTGAAAGTTGAATAATATTAATTTGAGGCAGTGTAAGATGAATCTGAAATGTTATAGCCTTCCCAAAAGGCAAGAAAGCACCTTATTCGCCATTTCCAGAACATTTCAGGACCAATAAATTTATGTTGAAAAAAAAAATCTTCTCTGAACAGATGTTCTCAGATAAGTCTAAAACCTTTCAAGAAGTGTTTTTCATTACTGACATGATTCATGTTTTAAAAGAATCTTATTTCTAATTTATGTGCACACACTTGTAACTCTTCTATAAAGCATGTTGAGGAATAAAAATCAAATCACTCACAGTCATATCAATAATTCTGTTGAGTATGACTTCTAACTGAATAGTGATTAATATGCAACCAGTGAATCAAAGTTCTTGCATTTTACCTTCTTTGAAGTGAAAATTTGCCTTGTTTTCATGCTAGCCGTGAAACCTCAAGATGCAGGAATTCAACTGAGAGCATTCTCAAAATTCCTCATTTTAATACACTGAAGTTCATTTATCTGCACAGTTACTTGATGCTGTGTTTCTTTGTGCAAGATAGAGTCACTGCCTTTGCAATCTCATTTCTATTATTTTCCAAGTGGTATATTACTAAAAACTTTAATTTTTACTAATGTCAGAAAAATGTTTGCTGAAGGCAGTGTTGTTCATGCATTCCTTTTGCGAGTGTGTTATTCTTTGCCATCAGCTGAACTGACATTTTGATCAGTCTGTAAATCTGAGAAGAATGCTGGCTGAGAAATAAACATGTTCCCAAGAGCTTCTTTCCTTCTGGTAACAGGCTGCGTGCTGACCCTGTACGAGTCTGAATTTAGCTGAATCCATGTTTGGATCCTTTACATCCTAATTATTATAGTGATCAATGGAACCACAGTTTACTATTCAATGTAAACTAAACAGGGTAATTAATTTACACAAAATGTTTTTTCATATCACAGAGTATTATATTGGAAATATAAGCAGGTACATAACTCAAGTACTGGATATTTTTATACTTAAAAATGGTGTGTGTTCATGTACATGAGAGAGGCACAGTAAGGGAGGGAGGGAGAAAGGGTGGAAGGGAATGATGGAGAGAAATAACATTTGTTTGTACAAACAGGTTAAGTCAAGGTAGATTTATAGAGTTTTACTTGGGGCTTCATCTTCTTTGTATTAAAGTTTTATAAATTATTACTGTATTCCACCTTTATGAAATGAGCTTTTCTTACGTGTCCAATGAATTTGAGAAAATTTGGTCATAAACAATGTTATTCAGGCTCATATAGAAAATCCTGTTTAACATCACTGAAGTGTATGTGTGTGTATATATGTGTGTGTGTGTGTATATATATATATATATATATATACACGTGTGTGTATATATCCATATATATAAGCATACAAATGGGACTGATCTTTGTCAAATTTTTAAAAATATTATAATGTACCTGATGAAAAGCTTGTAATAAACAGAAAGTTTGTCTGTTTTTACTTTTCTTACTTGCCCTATTGTATCTTTAAAGTTTCTTTGCAAGAATCTTTCAAAGCTGCTAGTAATTTTATAACATTTACATTAGCTTAAGCAACCTGTACAAAATCATCATAAATCCACATACCATAGAATATACAGCTTTATTTCACCCAACATGTTGCAGGAAATGAGCAAGAAGGGGGCTCTGCAAACCACTCTTCGTGGAGTCCCCTCCTTTTCTAGAATCCTGGAGTGCTGTTCAGAAAGTGTGACCATGGGAGCTACAGAAGCAAGACGGCACCAATGGTAATCTCAACAAACTCAGTACTAATTTCTCCAAGTTCTTAAGATAAAAATAAGAATCAGTAGAAGCACTAACATCTTTCTTCACCATCACAGATTCAGTGCATGCAAGTGACAGATAAATCCAAGATTATCTTTCTTTTCTTTTATTTATCTAGGGTAAGTGGTGACCTGAGAAATATTTTTTCTTTTTTTTTTAAGACAGATAAAAATAAGCCATTTCACTGACCTAGTTTTTAAATGAAAAGAAAACATGAGGCTGGATGAGATAAGCAAAACAAATAGCAAGTTAAAGGGTGCTTGATTCATGAAGTGGCTAGTAAATTGCTTTGGAGGATTAAGAGAAGGGACTGAGGAACACAGTGAGATGGAGAATGGTGGCTTTGGAGAAACTTGGGATGCATCCTCAGGCTTCAATTGTACTTTGAAAAGTTGATTAATAGTCCTTACTTTACTAAAAATCCTTTTTCTATATTAAAAAAATTAAGTTGCATTTCTCAAATTATATTTGACCCTGAATTAAAAAATTCACACTTGAAATAATGATTTAAAATTACTTGAGTGGCTGTCAATTTCATAGCTAGGCATCTGAATGCCCTTATGTTTCCAAGCTTTGACAAATCATTTTTATGTGTTTGTTTTCTAGAGAGTTCATTAATAGCAATCTGTGCTCTCATGTGTTAAATGCCTATGCTGAAGGAAAGTGTACTAGAAATCTACATGTTATACAGTTAATATTAACATAGTCCCTCAGGGTAAATACACATATGTCCATTGAGCAGATGAAGAAATGAACAGAAGACTCTAAGTTAAATATCACGTTCAAAAAGATAATTAAGGGACCAAGTCCAGGATTGTCTAAATCTTCAGTCATTGTTCTTTTTATCATGTTTCCCTACATTGTCATCATCTCACACTACCTGAATATTATATAATTTTTCAAACCTTTCAAAAATAAATTATCTAGCAATTGAGCACAGGAACTAATGAATACATGCAACACTGATTTCTGCAGATGAAGAAGGATGAAAGCTCCATTTGTAAGCCTGGAGATCTCAAAACTGATTTTAGAAAGAAAAGAAGGGCCATTGTTCTAAAAAAAAACTAAATATCCATAGCCCCAAGCCTGTACCTAACCTATGTTCTATATAACATGTGTTGTGACTTGGTGGTGCAGTGGTTAAGAATCCGCCTGCCAATGCAGGGAACACAGGTTTGATCCCTGGTTCAGGAAGATCCCACATGCTACGGAGCAACTGAGCCTGTGTGCCACAGCTACTGAGCCCACATGCCACAACTACTGAGCCCACATGCCACAACTACTGAAACTCACATGCCTAAAGCCTATGTTCCACAAGAGAAGCCACAGCATTAAGCCCACGCACAGCAACAAAGAGTAGCCCCTGCTTCCTGCAACTAGAGAACGCCTGCCCGCAGCAATGAAGACCCAACACAATCAAAATAAATAAATAAATAAAAATTAATTAGTTAATTAAAATAACATGTGTTGTAGGTTTGGTTTTGCTTTATTTTGTATGTGTGTTGATTACACTAGAACTGGCATTTGGTTCCTTCTATATAACTCCATTTCTCAGAAGAACACTGGCTACCACGCTAATTTTCCTGTTGTAGGAAAAGGAAGAAGTAAGTGCCTGGTGGTTATTTGAGAATTCCATGGTTCAACACATGCTCAGTTGAACATGATATAAATTTTCTAACTTGACGTTTGTGTTTTTTGTGACTGGTTAGACTGACTTTAAAAGTATGGCTTTCATTAATCTCTGCACTGATCCAGAATTTGATATGATTGTACTTTAAGATGCCAGACACTTTGGTAAGTTTTAACTTTGTATATGTAGTATTATCTGTAGATATGTAAAAAATTTAAATGAATTTGCTTTTTTTTCTTTTTTTTATTCTTCCACAACATGGAACTATCAGTCTTTGTTTCAGATGACTGGAGAGATTAGTGGTGACTTCAGCATTTTAGAGAAGAACTCCCAAGAGTTAAAATCTGGTAAAATTCAGTGTTAGTGTTTTGAGAAAGCTCCCTACTGTTTTCCATAGTGGCTGCACCAATTTATTTTCCCACCAACAGTATACAAGGGTTCCCTTTTCTCCACATCCTTGCCAACATTTGTTTTATTCTTTTTGATGACAGCCATTATGACTGGTGTGAGGTGATATTTCACTGTGGTTTTGACGTGCATTTCCTTGATGATCAGTGATATTGAACATCTTTTCCTGTGCCTAATGGCCATCCACATTTCCTCTTTGGAAAAAATGTCTATTCAGTTCTTCTGCCCATCTTTTAACAGAGTTATTTGCTTTTTGGATGTTGACTTGTATGAGCTGTTTATATATGATGGATGTTAACCCCTTATTAGTCATATAATCTAACACAGCAATTCCACTCCTCGGTATATATCCAAAGAAAAACAAAATCAAAAATACTAATCTGAAAAGAAACATGCACCCCGATGTTCATAGCAGTATTCACTACAATTGCCAAGATATGGAAGCAACCTAAGTGTCTATCAAGAGAGAAATGGGTAAGGAAGATGTGGTTTATATATGTATACAATGGGATACTACTCAGCCTTAAAAAATAATTAAATTTTGCTATTTGCGGCAACATGGAAGGATTTGGAAATCTCCACTCCAATTGTCATATATACCCCCACTACACACACACACACACAAATACACACTGAGATAAGGTCTTAAGTGGTTCATTTATCCACTTATATTTAGGCTATTTTATGACTCAGAACTTTTCAAACTCACAATTTATCTTGCTCTGAATTTAAAGAAGAGAGTCTCCCATTTGACAGTGAGAATAGCAAAAGGCAATATTTGTCAGTTAAGAATGTTATAATTCAGCCATTTTCCTTTAGGTCGAAATAAGAAAAGTGTCCTAAATGTCCTGCCTAAATATATGTATGTACTTGTATGCGTGTGTTTGTGAGTGTATACACACATACTATATGTTAAATATTTTATTATTTCCTTCACATAAATAGGCATGCCATTTTGTTTTGTATGATAACACCCTCTGGTTTTTGTTTCTTCATTCTTTGAATTTTTTCACTTCACTCTTGTAAGAATTGATACAGTAAAAAGAGTGCTTAATCAGAACTTCATATTAATCAAAAATTAAAGTGCTGATGTTACCAATTTCTGTAGAAAAACTTACAGTACCCATATGCTGCCTTAAAAATGGCACAGATTTTCATATGTTAAACAAAAAACCAAAACTTCTGCGGGTCTAATTAAGTTTAAAATTTTTAAATGGTATTATCCATGTTACACACACACATGCACACACATACATAAATTTAATTCCTTTTTGATGCATCAACATTTTTGTAAAGAAAATCATCTTGAATATGTGAAGTACATTAGAGGTTAAGACATCATATGAAGTGATTTATCCTCCATTTGGTTGTAAAAATTACAGCACACACCTTTGTAGATAGTAAGTACAAATAAAAATAATAATTGAAAAAGCTTTGATATTGAACAACTTTTATATGAGTTAATACTAGCTTTTGAAAAATATGGCAATCTTTTAGTATATGTAGCAAATTGCAATATAAATGGATATTTCTCTAGTTAAAAATTATGTGATTAAATACGGCTTGATAATCAAAGATACTAATTTAGTACTTTGATATTACATAAAGAGAAACATTAAGAAATAATCAAGTAATATATATTTTTAAATGAAATGAGTATATTTATTTATCTATACACCAAAGTAGGGATGCAAAACACACAGACAGCATACAATTATACTTGTCAGTTTTCATGGGGGCAGTAGTTAAACCATTTGTGAGTAGAAAAAGGTGGTGTCATTTTTTTTTCCCTGTCTGTCTCTTTTAAAAAAGTCCAAAATTTTCTTCATAACTGAAAACTAAATTTTTAGGCACTCATGGTGACTTTGATCTGAACAAATTTGCCCTTGACTGAATTTTATTCTCTTTGTACCCCATCCACCCACCTTCAGCACCATTACTATGAGTAATTTCCTCATCCACCACATAGAAAAAATATCTCATGTTTTTTTAATAGAAAAAAGAAGAGAATGAAGAAAGGAAGAGAAGAAAAAAGGAAAGAGAAAGAAATGTAGTCTAACCTTTAAGAGTTTTATTAGAAGTAACCATTGGTATTTCTTTATGGAGCTAAGTAGCCCAGATTTTTTAAAAAAATCCTATTTCTTATCCTATAGGTTTTTAATTGTTGCACATTGTGCTGCTTTCTCTTTGACTTCTAAAAATACAATAATGAAACCTGAACAGAAAATTATTTAGCATATCATTAATTGCTAATTTCTGAGCTCTTCATACACGTTTACTGTAGATATATACTAACAATTTTTAAAAATTTTTGTTTTGTTCTTAATGCTTGTGCTTTGTTCTGACTGCAGCTTACCTTGGATCACAGAACTTCCTGGTAACTACAGCGTTTTCTCACTGTATGTTTTTCAGTTGGGGGCAAAATTGTTTAAAATATACTGTCAAAAATGCATGGATCAAGAGAATAATCTTCAAATAGCAACCATTTGGAGATATTATTAAATCTTGACCGAAACATACCAGAGAGAAACTATTTCTTGTTCATTCATTTTATTGGAAGAATTCAGTTCCCTGTAGTTGTAGGACTGAGGTTATGATTCACTTGCTTTCTCCCAGCCAAGGACTGTTTTTAGCTTTTAGAAGCCATCTTCATTCCTTGATTCTTACATGGACCCCTGGCTTCATCTTCAAAGCCAACAAGGGCAGGTCAAATTCACACATGCTTCCTATCATCCCTGCTTTTTCCTCTGCTGCCACATTTCTCAGACTGATTGTTCTGCTTTCCTCTTCCACTTTTAAGGAACAAGAGTACATCTGGCCCAATTGGATAATCTCCCTAGTTTAAGGTCCATATTCTAGATTCCACCTGTATGTCCCTTTTGCCATATAACACAATCAACACCAAGGATTAGGGTGTGAAGATTACATTTTTTGAGGGGGGAAAGGGTACTAGTCTGTCTATCACATAAAGCCCTTCTGAGGAGTCTCCCCAGGGGCCCAGGTAACAGAGATCTTTCTCTTCTGACTATGGGGATTATAAACTATTCCAGCTCTGGGGAATATTTTGCCTACTGATTTCTAATGATTCTTTCCTTATGCTTCAGTCATTTCCTCTCAGACCAAAGTACATATTTTTGGAGATCTCCTTGCAATGTCTCCCTCCAGAAGTCTGTTCCATAATTTCTAGCCATCTTTACCTCTCCAAATTCGAGCCTCTGCCTCCTAGCTCAGTCAGATGATTGGGGTATACTTTGCTTTCAACTTCCTATATTGTATCCTGGAAAATGCCTCACCTCATTTATCTCCCTTTTCTCAGGGACCACAGTTCTGTGGTGCTTATTGTGCAGTGTCTAAAATCATTGTTGCATATATTTTGTCCAGTCTTCTAATTTTAATTTTTTACCACATAAGGATAATTTTTTGTAACAGTTAATATTTATGAGCAGAAATGGATGTCCTTCAATATATGCTAATTAAAGAAATTTTTCCTACGGCAATTTTATACTATATTTTTTAATAATGTAAAAATCAGTGAATTAGTTGGGGAATGTAATTTCTATTAGTCTGAATTTTTTAACTTATAAAATCTAAAGAATTGGGGAGTAGTTTGGGTATAGAGGGAAAAACGATGCTTAGGCAACAAATAGCTCCTAGTTTGAATGGCATTCTGCTGTTTTCATAAAAATAGGTGGTGAAGCTATCAATACTGAGTATGTCAAAGACCTGTGATACTAGTGAGAAAAAATTTTAAAAACGCTCACGGTTTTGAATAAAGGAAATATTTGCTCAAAAATTGGATTTGCACAGTGATGTTGGGACTACGTATTTGTAGTTTGGAAAATCCTTTGTATAATAATTGAAACCCTTTCAGAAAAAATATACATTGTGAGTTTGAAGTTACCAAGTATCTAATTCTTTTTCTCTTGTAGTGAAACATTTTCATTAATAAGAGGATTTTTATAATGCATGCTATTTCAGGAGACCACTATTCTTTTATCTATTAAAAGGGTGTATTTCAAAGAAGACAGACCTGTGCTGTATCAAAATGGGCCTAGCTCATTTTTTGGATGGATTCTAAATTGGCAGATATCAATAATCTTGATGGAGGATATAATTCAGCACTAATTTTCACATTTTTTCAAACACCGAAACACAGAGAGATTGTCACAGATGTTATTCATCACTGGAGGAATAAAGGTAACCACCAATTTCTTGTAGAGAGGTGATTTAGTCTGTATCATTCACAAAGAGAGACTTCCTCACTCATAACATGATGTTTTTCAACCCTGCTTATATTTTAAAACTACTGGCAAATCCTAAAGAAATACTGATATCTAATCGAATCAGAATAAACAATGTGAATAAACAAACTTTCTGCATGATGCTAGTATATGCCCAGTGTTATAAACCACTTCGTGAGTAGAAGGAATTAGAGTTAAGCAAATAGGCAAGGAAATTAGCATCTACAATCTTAAATATCTACATAAGCCTGATTTCTCCACACATAACTGAGGCCCCTTCATAAATCCTGTTGCTTTGTTTAAAGAATCAATATTTTTTCTCAGAGACCATGAAACTATATGAACTTATTTTATCTTATGATTTTATAATTCAATAAGATAATATAAATCTGACTTCCTTTGAATGGGCATCTGTTTGTTATACCCAACTTCCTTTCCATTAAAAAACACAATAAATTTCAAACAGATTTTAGAATGTTACACTATTCCTGGATACAGCATTACCAACTTTTCTTAGGTATTAATTTCAATAATGAAAAAGGAAAAAATAAATCTAATTACCAAGAAAAGTCATCAGAGGTTAAATAATATTTTTAACTGCAAAATATCTGGCAAATTCCTAATTTTCTTTTCTGCCAGTAAAAATAGCTAAAACTGCTGGCAGTTAAATCATTCTCAGAAAGAACCCCATGCCGCTGGTTCTCTGCTTTCCCTTATATTTCACTGTTGCCAGCAGAATCCTTCTATCCACTTATTCAATATTTAATGAACATATTCGTTGTTCCCCCAAAGAGTTCTGAATTCAGTGAATAACAATGAGGAAACAGCTAAAAGAAACCAACAAGACAAGTGTTTTGGCAAGAATAAACCTTCCTAATGTTCCTGAGTGTGTAGGCATAACTGGCACCTGAGCATCAGTACTGTTGCTCCAAAGTGCTTCTTATCAGCAGGCAGGAAATGGTTATAAACAAGAGTTCCAGAAGGAGTTTGGTAAAACTGAGTTAGCCTAGGACACTGCAAGTTCTTACTGTGTATAACACATTTCAGAGACGACTCCTACTTAGAGGAAGTTGACAGGGCAGAACACTCAAAGTACAATAGTAAGACAGTCACTTGGATTGTTATAATTTAACTGTTCAGAAAACTAGTGGTTCTGCCTTCCTTTACCTTCAAATGAATACAGTAGTTTTGGTTGTTAGGGCTATAGAAGATACTGGGTGGGGCATGATGATGGAAAACTTTTCTTCTGCATAAAAAGTCAGTTAGAGGCTTGCATAGTCATATGGGTCTAAATCTGCAAGTAACAGCCTCTGAACTGGGGAGAGCTGCTTACCTCTCCATTCTCAACAGTGACACTCCATATGGGTGGGTGGGCTTGCTAACACCCTCTTGTCCTGTGCTGCAGGTCTCTCTCAGAACCTGCTGTACACCAGGCTTTGGCCCATCTCATGGATTTCTTCTTCTCTCACATAATCTTACAATAGATGATACAGTATTGATAACTTATAGGTATAATTTTGCTCAAAAGTGCCTAATTTCTTCACACTCATATTTTATGTTATAGCTACCAATTCTCAGAAGAGAACAAGATGATGTGATGTTCCACTTTCCATCTCACCACCTAAAACAATGCATTAGAACTCCTAGGTTGTTTCTTGTGGATCATTTAGCTAATAACTTACCCATTAGCCTACCTGTATTGTACCCTTGACCTTTGCATACTACCACCACTAGAGCCTTCATACTCTGTCTTTCCCCTGGGATCCAGTCCTGCACTGTCTCACTCATGGATGTGAATGCTGCAAGCATGACCAGCTACTGAATTTCTAATAAATTAAAATTTATGTTGGGAATGAATGAACAGTGGAGAAAAAGGAAAAAGTTGCATGAGATTTACCCATACCCTGATTCTTGGTCAAGAAGGGAGGGAAATTAAACATGCAACAAAATTAAGTCTTCTCACTCCAATCACAATTATATTTCTTTCTAAGAGGTTTAAAATGGAATTGAAAGAATACTCCATACCTCACTTAATCACTCAAGAATTTCACAAGAGGCTAGTAATTGTCTAGTAACTAGTCCAATTAGTTATCAGATAATCATATTTTCTTTAACATACCTAACCTTTTGAATGCCTTTTTTTGCTGTATCTTTCTGATTTGTTTTGGAGTGTGTCAACGGGCATGAGCGTGTAGGTATTTATATGTGTGTAGGTGTGCATATACAAATATAATTCTACTGGGAAGCTATAGTAAATATTTAACTAAAATTAAAATAACATCCATAGATAACTATGGAATTGAGCCCTTATAGAAAACATGAACACTGAAAAATGTTCCATTCTATAGTCAATGTTTGCTTTCTATTTTTTTTTAAAAAGCATACAGTAGCTCCATTTCTGAGATCAGGCAGTAGTATGCAAAGATCTTTCCCACCATTTACTTTAGCATCATTTAAATTGCACATCCCTATGGAATGATCCTTTGGATTACATTTAGAAAAGACCATTATAGTTACAAATATTTTGGATATCTTAGAAATTATACCACGAAGTCAGCTCCAAGTACTCAGACTCTGAAACTCCTCAGTTTGACTTTGCACGTAAGTTATGAGCATTATTTCTCCCTTAGGATAAGAACTAATGCTTCCCATGCACCATTCAATCATCCTAGCTCTCAGTTTCTGTTTCTCTTTCTTACTAGGAAATTTGGGAATAAAGTAATAGGGAGTTAAATAATACATTATTTGTTCCCCAAAATGTATGCATGTATATTAAATTGCAACATAATAATGGTTATGGAACAGAGGCATATTTTCATAAATATATTATTAATTCTTATAACAATCTTAACAGCCTTTCAAAAATTGATTTTTTATTGCAGAAAGTACTGAAATCTATGAATTACTTAATTTTTAAGTTATTAATTTTTACATATAATGAAACTATATTGGTCTGTAAGAATTAGCAGTACTTTGACATATTTTAAAATCTGACAAAATATGTGTTCCTATAAATTATGATTTTGTAAAAACACACTATAAAGGGTAATTAAAAAATACAAAACTTACTGATGCAACATGAAGGGTTAAGTTCTTAAGGTGTGAAAGATATTAGAGCTGTAAGTCATAAAGAATCAAATGCCTTATAATTCAAATACTAAGCATCTAGAAATAAACTAGCACCAGAGCCAACAGGCAAAATGAAATCAATGCTATATACTCTTTTCAGTGTATGGAAAAAACTTTAGAGAAAAAAAATAATTTTTCGAAGAATGAAAGCATATGAGAAAATGTGTTCAAAGTTCTACTTTTGTGAAATATTTATTCTTCTGTTGGCATCAAAATCTGGCTATATTTCACTACAGCAACTTAAAGTTGTACTATCTTAGCCCTCATACCCCATTCACCTGAGAAATATGAAGTAATATTTAGCAAAAATCCACTTGGGGAATTAGGAAAAGTTTAGGAGCAGGATTATTTTAAATTTATATGTCCCAATAGAGTGTAGAAATTAATCTTCTCTTTGTGTTTTAGAGAACCTAATTTGTGGACCATTTTATTTTGTAATAGAGAACGCACCTTCTCTTTAGAATGATGAACTCAGATTACGACGACTTGCCAACAGAAAGAGAAAAGTGCAGAGACATTGAGGACTAAATGTCCCATTTTCCTAAAATATAGAATAAGTGGGAATGTAAAAAATGGGCAGAAATTCAAAACCTGCAATTCGCAAAGCAGAATGATGGAAAATGAGAATGGGAGGAGGTGCGGGGGTGAGAGCTGATTTCAAAACGACTCCTAATTAAACTGATCAAAGCCAGTTGTCCAGTGCATTTGTCATGTGGATAAGCTGGATGCTGTAAAGGAAATGGTTCTTTCATCTCTTGATTTTAATCTCTTATCCTTTACAATAGACTACCGCATAACCTAATATATCCATGTTAATACTTTAATTATATAATTGCAATGGTTGCTGCTGGGAGTACACATGCCAGAATGAGGAACTATCAAGCAACTAAGTAGTTTGACCTTTTGGTCTTGTCTGGCTTTGTGGCTGAAAGCATATGTGGCTCTAGTAGCATCTCATGCAGAATAATGACAGAGTAATCACTGGGGCATGAAACCACAACCTGCAGGGAGTTAATCATGACCATTAATCTCTGCCGCATTCTTCCAGTCTTTGAGGATGGGAGCAGTGACAGAAAGACATTTCATTTTGTTTACTGAATGTAAACAAATCCCAAATCAGCTTCTCAGTTTCTTGGTAGAAATGAAGAAGAAAACAATATTACATGTTAACTAAGCTGAAGTTGCATACTGTGTGAAATTGAGACTCACTTCTATTGGGGAATATTTGATCCTGTTACTGCAGTCATCTCATTCGAGGACTCAGAGGATGCTATATCTACATTGCCAAGTTCTTATAATCAAAGTTCTCAGGCACAGACATCAGAGAGAAGTTTACGGAAAATAAACTTTCCTGATGTCCTCGTTTGAAATAAGTTATAGTCATGAGACTAAAAAAATAAAAAAAGATTCCTTTTTTTTGAACTTTTTACACTGCCTTTCTAGCATTGTCTTAACCATGAGACTACTGCCTATACTTCTAGAGATTTAATGTTAGCTCGCAGCTTCTAAAATTCCATTGATAATATTTCTTGCAAACAGTCCAAAAGAGCTTTATAGACTGGCACCAGGAATCATAAGACTTTATAATGTGTTTTTCCTAATAAAGCAATGAGAAATTTGTCTGATATTTGAAGGTAATGGATGTTGGTGGGTAGAGCTTTTGAATATTTGGAAAAGTGGTAGAAGTACATTAAAACAACAACAACAACAACAAAACCAAAAAACCTTAGCAAAGAGTTTGACTCTGTTGGTGCCTAAATTAAAGATCTGTGTTAGGTACAACAGTTTTTAAAAAACTATGTAATATGCACCATCACTATTCACACACACACACACACACAAATAATAAACATAATGAGGAAGAAATGTGTTGTGCAAAGAAGACTGGATTTAGCTTGAAAATTTCCTGATTGGAGACCTGACTCTGTCCCTTATAACTTAGGTGAACTCAGACAAGTTACTTAACCTCAGTTTCCTTACCTCAAATGTGAAAGAATTGAACAAGCTATTTTAATGGATAAACTGTCAAAATGTTTATTTTTTTAATAAAACTAACTGCCTCAATGTTTAATGTCTACATTTTAATGCCTGAACTAGCTATATTAGTGTTTATTTCTACCCCAAAATAGTATGAACAAACCCATCTGATTTTACTAAAGCTTTGGTATTGTCCCAAATTGTTTTGAATATATCAGGTGGTAGACATATTAAAGAGGCTATCAATGCTTCAATGGTAACTTGAGAAAGTATATGGACTTGTGTCTTCTAAAAGTGCACACGTTTAAGCTTCATTGGACCTATTGTTTTTCCTAACTTGCAATTAAGTCTATCAAACATATTCATCAAATTTCAGGTAATACTAAATTAAAAGAAAAAGTCAGCTTAAAAAAAAGAAAAAATGCAGAATAATCTTGAAAACTCGGGAATCATAATTACATACCAATACAAACTAAATAAGAATCAATGTAATAATAATAATAATCCTCCTTCTCATCATCATAGCTATTTATTATTGAACCCTTTGCATCAGGTTCAGTTTTAAGGGATATATATCATGTCATATATGATAGCATGAAATTTTGTATTAGTCCAAAAATTCTGATATATTTGTCCCAATAGAATAATTACATTTTGAAACAATAATCTGTCTCCATAATGTTAGATATTTGGGATTGGGGAAACATTATTACTTACATTTTGTAGAAAAGTAAGACTCAGGCTGGTATGAAAAAAAATTAGGCAAAACTACTAAGAAAAGGAAAAAAAAAACTTATGCCATGTGTAAAATTTTTGAGCAACTGCAAAAAAGGGAAAAAAATTTGCAAGAGTGCTACAGTTATGCTCAACCTGACATCCTGGAGCACACCTAAATGTAGCACAACGTCAGTTGTCAAGGATGAACACTTAGGATCACGAGTAAGAATCAACCCCAGCATTGCTTCTAGCAGGAACTAAACCATCAAATCATTCAGCAAAACTTTAGAGCTATATTCAGTCTGAGGATAACCTCAATATCAGAACTGATGACCTCAGCCAAATACATACCAATAAAAGTGATTGATGGTGGAAACTATGGCGCTTGACTGTCTGAGTATATGGCTCATCAGAGGCTCCTTATGAAAGCTTCTAATCGTTAAAGACACGAGTGGTGATAGGGTGAGCTCTCTTCTCACATTCCTGGTTCCAACTTAGAGTCATCTCGAGAAGGTGGTTGTGTTATCTGGTACATGGCACATTATAATCTCTCTACCGGATTAAATGCTATCCTCTTCAAAGAAGTTCAGAACTAGAAATAAATGTCTATTTGAGGTCAGAATAGGTAGGAAATTTTATAAATAAGCTAGTGATGATTTCAACAGTACTATATCAAAGAACCTAATAAAAATTTTGGAGCCTTGAATTTCATTTGGGACTGAAAGAGCCATTGAACTTTTCCTTAACGTGTGTCTGAGCTAGAAACATTTTTTCTCTGTTTAAGACACTGCTACATTGGTTTCACACTAAATGCTTGAGACATTAAATTGTATCATTAAAATTATTAAAGGTCCACTGGTTAAATAGGTTAACAGGCGAAACAGAATGACAGATAGTGACTAGATAAATGACAGTCTTTGAATGAATCTATTTACAGTTTTGCCTTTTACACAATGAAGTTGAGGCAACTTACAAAAAATATATAAAAAATGTTTTAATAATTAAATGTTGACATCTAATAGTAATTAAAAATATAATTAGGATCAAGGAAATATGACACATCTATGTCAATGCAGGTGACTGGTAGATCTTGCTCTTTGCATCTCATCCTAGTCAAGCAAAGGAAACAACACAAACAAAACAAAAAGTAATATAGCTGTAATTGGGCATAAGTTATAGAGTGAATCAGGACACAAATTAAAATTTTACAGATCACTTCAACATTCTGATCCTTTGATAATATGATTTCTTCCTCTACAATATGTTTTGAAAAAGAGTAAGTGGCACCCAGGTAGACCTTGTACTCTGAGTCAAGGTCTCAGAACGCTAGGATGGCACGCAGATTAACATTCTTTGAAAACCACAGAAAAGAGAGCAAGGGAAAAATATTTTTTTCAAGTACGAACAGTGATTTGCTTGGAGGAATTGCCATTTTCTGTTATTTTTAAATTTGGGGGCATCTTGTTTGAGCCTCTAGTAAAAACAATCCTATCTTCTACAGACTACACTATGCTGGGTTATATGAGGGGGAGAAAAAATTATCCACACTCTGGCTGTAGAATTTATTTTAATTAACTTCTAGAAAAGACAAATACATCAATTTTCAACAACATAATCTCCCTGCTTTTCAATACAATTTGTCCATCTGTCAACAAGCTTTCGTATTCCTTCATTAAAAAATGTTTTAGGCTGCACTGTGAGCCATGAATGCACCACTGTCTTCACTTCATCAGAAGTGAATCCTCATCTTTGTAGGACTGCTTTCAGGGGACCAAACAGGTGAAAATCTGCTGAAGCAAGACAGGACAATAGGGAGGATGCTTTAACACTTCAAAAGGAAGTTTTTGCAGAGTGTCGACAGTGTGGGCAGAAGTGTGCACACCCTCAGACGACAAAAAACAAATCACTGCACTCTGCTTTTCTTTCATGAAAATCACAAGTGGGGCATCCATTTTTGCTCACATCGCAGTTACAAATGAACTGATGTAACACGTTCATACTCGCACAGCAGTGACTGGGGAGACAGCAGCTTTGAATGGAAAGAGCTGATAAGACAGTGCAGGCAACAGAGGTTTTAATATGACTGGAGTGCAGAAAATTTTTGACTCACACTTGTGTTTGTATAATGCATATGCCTTGGAAATGAAGAATAAAACAAGTTCTTAATACATTTGGCTTTGAATATTTAATGTATATTTTTGAGTGAATTACCAAATTTGATTAGCCAGTAAGTTTGATATTAAGAATAATCAATTTAGAATGTTGGTTAAATAAGAAATATGTGTCTCTCAAAATGAGACAAGATATCTTAATTGAACCAATACATTTAACTCAGGTAAGTACCTACTGTTTGGAATGAATTTTAAGAGGAAATAAGCCAGTGAGGAATACATGTTTCATCCCATGGTAACATCCTCCAAAAAGTAAATAAGCAGGGAATTGTTACATCATATCTTACAGGAGAATCATGTGAGAGATAACTATAGAATGATTAAGCGCAGTCAATATGTTAGTTTCAAGGTTTCAAAGTTAAAGATATCAAAGGGTTAACATTTATTAGTTTGTATTCCTTACCAGATTATTGGATATCTCAAAACCCAGTATTCAGTGTCTCCTCCACTGTTTATTGTAATGAATTTAGCAAATGCTAGTTAAATAGTGTCAAATAACATCAGTTATTATTATCAGTAGCAGTAGTAGTAATAGTAGCAGTCACTAGTAACTGCTAAATAAAAATCAATTATTATTGTTATTTTATGAGATGGGAAGAAAAAGGGGCAAGTATTTATAAAGGATCCACATTATGGGCTTGTGGTGAGAATTTTTATTAGCATTATAATTTATATATTATATAAGTATATATCATGTAAAATTATAGTTGCCTTTCATACAACTATTTAATCCAGCTGGATTTAAACCTTACCTATGGTGTAGGGTAAGGATTTAACTTTTTTATTCTCCAGAGGAAACCATCCCCTATACCTTCTACCAAATAGTTCAGGTTTTCCTCATTGATTTATGATGCCACCAATATTATATCAGGATTTTATATTTCCATGGTTCTAGTTTAGAACTCTTCAATTTGTTCCACTGGTTTATTTACACATTCTTATGCCAATTCCACAACCCTCTTAATAGTGTAAACTTGTAGTCTATCTTGATATCTGTTAAGAAAATCTACATTCTATGCTCTATTTTAAATGCATTTCTTAGTTTCAAAATCATACTTGTGGTAATCCCTCATTCAGTGAAAAAAAGTCATTTAAAGATAATTTAATATTTTTTGGCTTTTTAAGGATCATTTACACATGGAAATATAGGTTACTTGCTGGCAAAATGTTTATTTGTAATAATATCTTAAATTCTTTTGATAATGTAAATCAGTGTACAAAATTATTGTGTACAGCACAAGTTGTTACAGAAATAAAAATTCTACATATCCTTTTTTTAAATAGATATTACATAAACATGTGGCAAGACAATTACACTCTAATAGTTCTTATAACAGAGTATAGTAGATAATGCAATTAACTGATTAACACTTTTATTCTGTATTTCATTATATTAAAAGTTTAAATTTTACATATTTGCAATTTTTCTCATAATTCTGTGTTTTCCCAATTCAATATCAATCTTTTCAGTTTTATGTCAGTTATATGGCAATATTTATAACTATAAAAACAATTTTTGTGCTAAACTATAAATTATTTTCACATATCTCCTCCAGTATCTTCTCTTATTTTGCCATTGTTCTCCAAAATCATGGATTTAAAGCTGCTATTAAGAATTTTCTTTTATGCCTTTGATGTGAAAACTGAGTTTTTCCAGAAAAGAAAGACTATATATTGCTTTAAATTAGTTGTATAATGCCACCTAGAGATGTGAGATTTATATTTTACCCTCACCACAGTTCATGTTTCGGATGAGTATCTCTTGGTCACTACTACATGTGTTCAAAAGTGTACTCTGGTATGGAAGGAAAGAAATATCTTCCACAAAACTTACTCTCTGATGACTCTGATCTTTCTGTTTTTCTTGGTTCAGTTTATTATTCATCACCTCAAAAATAAAAATAAAACAACTAAATTCAACTCATTATAAATAGACAAATGCAATTTTATGTTTTAAATATTTGCCATGATTCTATTATGCGTATTCTGGCTGAATAACTACAAAATATAGGAAACAGAATCTGATTATAATAAGATTTTTTCAGAGGTAACTATTCTTAGAATGTGAAAACTAGTTCTATTTTTTATTTTTCTGAAAGTACTCTAGGAACATAGAACATGCCTTTCTTTTCTTTCAAATGTTTATGAAATGAGTTCTTGACTTTTTTCAGTAATATGCATTAATACTTCATTCTCAATGATCAAGATCAAAAATGTGTAAGGCTTTTCAGTTTACAGGTGATTAGGTTTATTGCTGAACCTATTTCTCTCTTTGTCCTGCCAGATTTGTTTGGCCAAACATATTACGAACAGAGAGATGCTAATTCAAAGAGACACTTACAAATTGGAGAAGTATTCACAAGCACACACAGCATGGTTGGGAAAGACTGCATGTGGGTAGGTTAAAAAAGGAAGCCAGAGCTCATGGGCAAAATAAGCTGTGACTAAAAGGAAAAAAAAATGGTATTATAGTAAACATGATAGAGATTTGCCATCAGTCTTTTCAACCAAACATACTGAAGAAACAATTTGTTTTAAACTCTCCTTCTTCCTGCAAGTAGAATGCCCACTTGTCCAGCACTGAGAACTTGAGATTGGTAAACCACTGGAAAAAAAGTATTGGTCCTTGGTGACTAGGTTTTCTGACATTATTTCCCTGTGTTCGATGGCTGGCTGGGTCTCTGGCCTTCCTGTACATGTCTTCTATCAAAAGACAGGGATGAGTCTGACGAAAGATAAGAAACTAAAAACAAACACGAAGCAACTTTGTCCATGGTGAGAAAAAATTCACCACACTTCAAAACGCATTTATTTGAGGAACATGACTTATTGACTTAATTTCTAACAGAAATCAGGATATAAAATGATTGATAAAGAGAAAATAATGATGTATCTGTCAACTACAATTGGCCCTCACTATGGGCACTTGCCATCTACCTCTACAAGGATTATCTCATGTGCTGCTGCAGCTGCTGACTGTCAGCACCCCTGAAAGGAGTTTGGATGGAGAGCTGAAATGAGTCGCTCTGTGCTCTGGGAAAAAACTGGCAGAACAGGTCTTTAGATAGTTACATATTTTCAGGAGCCAACTTTCAAGCCCAATTCTTGTGTCTCCTCATATCCAGAAAAACACTAAAATCCTTCACAGTGGTGTCTGCTCCTCTTGACTAGCAGTAACCTGCATGAGACTAGCAGAAGCCTTCTGTAAACAATATGTCTTGATGGCATGTTTTCCCCTTTCACCAACATCACATATATACTGATCTTCCCCCTGTCTCTTCGGAATAGCTTCTCAGCGCTGTCTGGGATGCTGTCTCCTGAGCCGCAGTCCTCATTTTGCCCCCAAATAAAACCTAACTCTCAACTCTCACGTTGTGCATTTTTTTAAGTTGACATATAAAATGCCAAGTCACGTACACTGGAATCTTAAAAACAAATTCCAAGAGAGTCAAAGAATCGACCTATGCAGAAAAGATTTCACTATTAACTAAGAAACTGGTATGAAATTTGGTAGCATTATTTAGCTAACATTGAAATATTCTAGTTAGCATGGTTGGTTTGAAACATGAAAGGAGAGTGTGGGCAATTTTTCCAGGTAAGATATGATAGTGCCTGTTACAAAGTACAGGGTCCCTAAACTTATTCTTAGATCAACAGGAAGACTGAAGTGGATTCAGTAAGATCTCAGTGCGTGACCTCATATTTACTCTGTTAGCTGTTATTTATTTTCCTTCTTAGGATCCAGTTTTTATTAATGCTTATGTACAATTCCTTCTATATTAACAGATCTATAATAGAAAATCAGAAAAAAAAACCCTGATTTTGAATATAGACTTTAAAGAATATAAAAGAAGAAAGAAGAATGTTTTGTATGTTGGAATATATTGATATTGTAAAACAGATATATAAATTGTATACTAAGTTAAAAATAGAGAATGCCAATTTAATGCATGCTTTATGACTGAAGGACAAAAAGGTCTATATGTTTACAAATATATAAGGAACATTAGCTTTTGTTTTTAAAATAGGTCATCAACTAATTATCTACAACATTACATTCCCTACTATTTCTCAAAATAGTTAGCTAAATTTCAAAATACCTATATTTTGAAAATTATTATTAAATATTAATAACTTCTCTTAATGACAGATTGTATTTGTCATATTATAAAAATTACATCTAAGTAATTACTTAGATTACTTCCCTTTCCAAAGTAATTTCATATATTGAAGATAAGCCTGTCAATTACATTGCTCACGTTTTGTCGTGTGTGTATGTAGTTGTGTACATGTGTGTGTATTTCTGAAATATGTTCAGGATACTTTTTAAGGGAAAAAATTCCATATGGAGTGACAAATATTATAGACAGAATGTTTTTAAAAGTCATAGGAATAAAATTCTATGACAGTGAGGGTAAACTAGTTTATCAGTTTATGACAATGCATGTCTCATAGTTAGAAATTTTTCTTTCCAAATGTGCCAAGAAAAGTGTAACTGCTCAGTGAGGTTAGGGTCAAAGAAGGGAAAAACCAGTGAATATCTCTGATCATGACTGGAGAATTCTGAAGTGGCTTCAAAAAATAAGTCTTCTACACAACTACTCCTAAGCATTATTTACCATTTGAAATTGTGATATAGTCATTGCCTTTTCCAGTCCTTATTTTTGACTACATTGTACCTGGGCCTGGGCAAGACAGACACCAGTAAGCCTATCTTGGTGATGAAAATTCACGCCTTGATTTTGAAAACCTTAAGTGAACTGAGGGAAAGAGACAAATGGGAAAATACAAGATAATACGTCAGATCCGCGGTGGTATAAGAGTAAATGCTATGGAACATACAGAGTGGGAAGCTATTCAGCTTTGGATAGTTCAGGAAAAGCTTAGTAGAAAAATAAAGTTGAAACTAAGACTTACGGTCAAATGAAAGGAAAAGACATCTCATACTGTACGTAATGGTGGTGATAATTTGAGGAAGAGGGAAATTCATCAGGCAGAAGAAAGAGTTTGTACAAAATACTTATAGTGATTCTCAAATATAGATTCAGAGATTACTCTAAGTCCATGCTGAAGTCTGTGACAGTTCACACTGAAATATAACAAATAAGGGAAATAAAATATTTCATAAATTTAAATACACCTAGATGGTTTTTAAATGTTTGAGTTTATATAACACTTTTAGTATTAGAATGCTATTTATTTTATGAAATAATTATGACATATATATGCATATATGTGTATATATAAATACAACCTTTAACATATATATGTACACACATATGGGTGTGTGAAAATCAGAGTAGCACATCCTATAGCCAGTACTATGCAGAATGTAAACAAGTAGGAACACTGTATTAGGGCCACCTTAAGGAAGTATCATAGAATGAGTAGCTTGAAAACAGTAGAAATTTATTTCTCACAGTCTGGAGGCTGGAAGTCTGAGACCAGGGTACCAGCATGGTTGAGTTTGGGGAGAGCCTTCCTCTGGGTTGCAGAATGCTAGCTTTCCTTTGCATCTTCCTGCCCTGTGGAGAAAGAGAACCAGCTAGCTCCCTGACCTCTTCTTATAAGGGCACTAATCTCATCCCTGAGAGATTCATTTTCATGACCTAATTTCCTCTCAAATGTTCCAACTCCAAATACCATCACATTGGGATTAGATTTCAACACATGAATTTTGCCAGGATACAATCAGTCCATAACAATTAACATGGTAGTTCTGGCATTTAGATTGTCTTCCAAATGTTTCCGAATGTGTTCATATTAATCTTCTTTAGGTCATCATAAACATAAAAACAAAAGTATATGTCTGTTCACAAGTATATGTCTGTCCTCAAATTAAGGAACTGTGCACTGCTCAAATTTTTATTGCAATCATGCAAATATTTTGTGAATTTCAGAACTCTGCCTTATGTTACACCAGTGTTTCTAAAACTTACAGTGAAAAAAATCCCTTGGAGAATTTCCTAAAAATGTGATATCTCAATCCAACTCTAAATATTGGTTGGCTGGGGTTATACATTTTAATAAGCATCCCAGATGATTCTGATGTAGATGATTCACTGCTGAGACTTTAGGAAACATTGATTTAAAGTTTCCTTTACCGTATGTTAAAAATGTCTCAAATTCTTATTTAAAATATTGGGAGGGACTTCCCTGGTGGCACAGTGGTTAAGAATCCTCCTGCCAATGTGGGTTCAATCCCTGGCCTGGGAAGATCCCACCTGCCGCGGAGCAACTAAGCCCATGCGCCACAACTACTGAGCTGGCACCCTAGAGCCTGCAAGCCACAACTCTTGAGCCCATGTGCCACAACTACTGAACCTGTGCACCTACTGAACCCGTGCTCTGCAACAAGAGAAGACACCATACTGAGAAGCCTGTGCACAGCAACAAAGAGTGACCCCCGATCACCACAACTAGAGAAAGCCCGCATGCAGCAACAAAGACCCAACTCAGCCAATAAATAAATAAATAAATAAATAAATAAAAATGTATAGGGAAAAATATTGGGAAAGTAGTGATTATGTGAATTTGATTAAGATTTATTTAGGATTAGGACTTTTTACACTAAATTACATTACCACAGAATCTTATTGTGTAGTATTTCTTAAAAATGCAAGTCTTTATTAGAAAAATAAAAGTTGCACATATACCAGCTAGAATAATTTTCAAGATGCCTCCTGCCATCCACTGGGACTTTAAACTCATTGTCCTTTCTGACCTGCAGCTTCTTCCTCTTCCTGTCAGGTTTTCAATTCTTAAACTCTTACATCAGGGAAGCTTCTCATTAGGCAAACTTCCCTGAAAAATCCTCTTTTAGCATCATGGACCTTTCCTCCTAAGTCTTATTCACATCTATTTGGTAATACTTTATGGTGAACTCCAAATACCCTAATTCTCTTCCAGGAGACCCACTGGGATCTTTCCTGTCAAGCTCAAGTTAAGTTTGGATGTGTGACATAGTTAATTGGTGAAAGATGAGTGGAAGTGACAGGCATCACTATTAGGCAGAAGCTTTAAGAGCCAACATGCAATTATCTCCACTTTCTCTTTCCCAACATGCTCAGATGGTGTCTGCCACTGCAGTACAAATTCCAAGTCAGAAATATGCGGAACAGCCCTCCTTGACAAATTACGATATGCAGCATGAGTGAGAAATACACTTGTCATTTTAATCCCCTAATATTTAGAGTAATTTATTAGAGAAAAAAAATGACACATCACAGATGTCATTTTATATTTACGTGACTGATTATCTACCTACCACACCTAATTATGATCCCAGGGATAGTTTTAATTTTCACTGCACATGGTATTTTTGATACCTAGCAAATACCTAGTATATAGGTGTATAGTAGGTACTTGTTTTGTACAGAATAAGGGTTTCCCCAAGATATCCATGTCTGAATGCCTGGAATCTGTGTTTATGTTACCTTGAGTGGCAAAAGGTAATTTGCAGATATAAGAAAGATTAAAAACATTAAAAGAAGTTCACACAATTATTATGGTGGGCTTAATTTAAATTCATGAGCTCTTAAAAGTTCAAGAGGAAGACAAAAGGGTGAGAGATGTGACAGCAAAAGAAGGAGAGATTCACAGTTTTTAAAGACCATATCTGCCATTGCTGACTCTGAAAATGGAGGCAGGGGGCCCTGTGAGACAGCACATGGGCAGCCTCTGAAAGATAGTAACTGCTGTCAGCTGACAGATGGAAAACAACCAGGGGTTCCAGTCCTACAACCACAAGGAACTAAATTCTGCCAGAAACTTGAATGAGCAAGGAAACTGATTCTCCCCAGAGTCATCAGAAGGGAATGTACCCTGCTGTCACCTTTGTTTTAATCTGGTGAAACATATGTTGGTTTTATAAGATTATACATTTGTGCTGTTTTAAGGCTCAAAGTTTCTAGTCATGTGTTACAGCAGCAATTGAAATTAATACATGGTTCAACACAATTGTGCTAAAAGAATAAATTGTTGAGTGAAACATTAATAACAGATTTCAATCTCTTGCATGAAAACTTAGCAAAGAGACAAAGTATCTAAAATGTCATTATTTTTAATATGTAAAATGTTTTTCTTATTCCTTAAATATAAATCTTTCATTTCCTTCATTTAAGAGATTTTCGTTAAAAGGTAGTTTGCTCAGGGATAATTTTTGGTACTTAACCAGCTCCTGATTTTTAGAGAGGTGTCAAAATCTGTTAACTAGGTTTTTACTCCTTCAAAGGGAAGGCCTTAAGTGCCTCTGAACCCCAAATCTTCTAGCTCTGCCAGGGAAGAAATTGGTCTAATTACTCCAAGTTAAGGATGTAATTGCCTTTCTACATTTTATGCCACGAGTGCTCATCTTATTTTCACTCGCTGTTAATGAAAGAAGAAAGAAAGAGACACTTGCCCTGCTTGCCTCCCCAGCTTTCTTTAACACTGATTGTTGCCTGCAGTGCCTCTGCTTTGACTATCACAGTAACAGACTCTTCATTGTTTCTTCAGAATGCTCTCCTTATACTGACTACATTGTAATGGCCAAAGATGATCTCTTAAACAAATTTCCAAACTTTTAATCATTTTAATTTACTAACTTTGTCAATTATTTAAGGGGCAATATATGCATAAGTCTATGAGTCAGTGGAGTTAAATGGGATTTCTTCAAGATACTGAGTTTTCAAGGAAAGTCAGACAATAGCAGAAATGTTTATTAAAGATCTGCTGGCAAAATATGGAAAAAATATAAACATACCCACACCTAATCAAAAACACACCATAGCTACAATCTGCCCCCCCACAAAACATAAAAACATGAAACAAAAAAAAAAGACCTTCAAATAGGTGTTTACTTTTTCTCCTTTGATTATAATTTTATATTTGGGACTGATAAATACTGGGGGGAAAAAAAGCACTCATAATCTCAAATGTTGTCAGGGTTTGAAATATCTCAAAAAAGATATTATAAAGTCAAATTAAAAAGATATTGAATTAACTAAGAAAATATATCAGATAATTCTCTTAGCTTTCTGCATAAGAATTTAGTCTACATGAAAATTCATTCTCTCAAAGAGAAGACTCCACCTTAACATTTTCTTAGGGCCTTTCTGTCCATCAAGGTTCTCTTGCAATTTTCCTAAAAATAAATTTTATTATCAATGCACACTTTATTTTAGAAATATGCTATTGTACTTTTAGGGATTTATAACACAATGATTTTTATTCTATGGAAGAGTGCAATTAACATGATGATTTTGAAAATATTCCTCAAAGTTAAGCTATGCACATTGTCTTCTCCTTCAGAAGAAAGCTCTGTATCATGTTAATGCTTATGATTATAGGTGCTATACAGTCTTTCTTAGCAACTTTGCTATTGTCAGGATAATTCTTAAGTATATAAGTCTGACCCATGCACTGCAAGAAGTTTAGTATTTTGGGACACTGCCATTAGATATCATTAGCACTCTTCTGTCTTTGTAGACAAAGGCAAGATGCCCCACACTTTCTCAATCCCTTCTTTCCTTGGGATCTTAGTCTCAATTTGATAACTATTGTAAAAATATCCAGCATTATTGGACACAGTTCTGATATGAGAAAAACATTCAGAGAAACATTTCCTTACTTGTCTATAATAATAAAACATAAAATATATCCCACCTTCACTACATATGGAGAGATAATTTTGCCAAATGATTTATTTTTACTTAATGTCAATTAATTTTGACCTTGAACGTGATTGTGATTTACTTATTTGCAACCAAATCACCATTCCCAATGAGTAACTAATTCTCCTCCACTTTCTTTTCTGCTAAACAAGTCATAATCATTGTTTGTCTAGAATATCATCAGTGTCTCCTTTCTTTTCACTCATGCTGACAACTTCCTCATTTAATTCCTTGTCAAAACTCCTTAATCATCATGCTGCCCTACCTGCTGATTGACTATTTCCAAAACAAACAACATAAAACCAGAAATAATCACTAACATTTATTGTTAGTGCCTTCAGAATATAAACAGATTCAACTCTTTCCTTCCCATGTTAAAAAGCCAATCTTTGAAAAGGTTAACTTTCTAGAGTACCCCATTACACTGATCTTCAATACTTATAAAGAAAATTATTATATTTCTACTTCCTCACCTCCTATTCAATTCCCAAGTCCCTAAAATATTGCTTTTCCCTTTATCTTGATTCTGTAATGTCCCTTGGCAGAATAAACTAAACATGCACATTTTTGTCACAGCCATATATCTCCATCACATATGACATCTTAGGTCACTTTATATTGCACATTGAATTTTCAAAAGATGGCAGAATTTACTTCCATTCCTCTTGCTCTTCTAGACTCTTGCCATTTTCCCATGAAGAAGTGGACTCTAATCCTCTTCATTTTAATCTGCATGGGCCAGTTAGAACCCTGTGGAAGTGACACTGTATAACTTCTAAGATTAAGTCATAAAAGACACTATATGTAGCTTATTAAGTTGGAACACTTGCAGTGGAACCCTCTGCTACTGTGCAAACAGCCCCACTGTTCTGTAGCTGCCTTGTAGTGAGGAAGTCCAAACTGCCGATATAAAGAGATCTCGTGGAGAAGCCTTGAAACTAAATGAAGAGAGAGAGATACAAAGGCATCTTCCAGGTGCTGCTGCTCCAGCCACCATGTAACTGCAATTGCATCAGAGACCCTTGGTCAGAACCACCAAGCCAGGTCTTTCCCAAATTCATGACATACAGAATCTTAAGAAATGGTGGAAGATGGGTGCTGCTTTAAGCATTGAATTTTGTTGTTGTTTTTAGAGGTAACTGTACTCTATTTTTCTTTTTATAAATTTATTTACTTTATTGGTTGTGTTGCATCTTTTTTTTGCTATGTGCGGGCTTTCTTTAGTTGCAGTGAGTGGGGGCTACTCTTCGTTGTGGTGCACGGGCTCCTCATTTCCATGGCTTCTCTTGTTGCGGAGCATGGGCTCTAGGCACGTGGGCTTCAGTAGTTGCAGCACATGGGCTCAATAGTTGTGGCTCACAGGCTCTAAAGCACAGGTTCAATAGTTGTGGTGCACAGGCTTAGTTGCTCCGCAGCATGTGGGATCTTCCTGGAGCAGGGATCAAACCCATGTCCCCTGCATTGGCAGGCAGATGTACTCTATTTTTTTAAATATTTATTTATTTATTTGGCTGTGCCAGGTGTTAGTTGTGGCATGCAGGATCTACTTCCCTAACCAGGGATCGAACCCGAGCTGCCTGCATTGGGAGTGTGGAGTCTTAACCACTGGACCACCATGGAAGTCCCTAAGCACACAAATTCTGGACTGATTTTTCACCAAACAATAAACAACTGGGATAATCCTTCAAATTCTCTACTTTCTTGACTTTTAGGTACTGATTACTTTACATGTGCTCTTGCTTTTTGAACATTCTTTTTCAGTCTACATTATTTCATTCTTTTTAAATTCTGATTTTCCATTGTGGTGTGTGGTTCTGACCTTAGCTAATATTGTCCAATTCCATGGTTTCATTTATCACATACAACTGATGGTCATCCCCAAATCTATCCTGAGGTTTCAGACTAAATTCCCAAAAGTCTACTGAATGCACATTTATACTCCCCCGTATATATTACATTCATAATACTCCAGACCAAAGCCATCATCTCCACTGCTCTTTAAACTTTTCTTCCCTTCCTTTTTATGTAATATCTGTGTATAGTACTACTACTTGTCCAGCTTTGAAAGCCAGAAGATAGTGATTCATCTTGTCACTTGTGTTTTCATTACCTCATCCCCCCATATTAAAATCAGTCACTGATTCCTTGGGTTTTTCTAAATATTTTTCCCACCTTTAGTCATTGTCCCTATCACTAATAAAATATTGTATCTTTGAGGAAACTCTGATCCTCTCATTTTCTGTGAGAGGATAAAATAAAAGTACTTTAAGAGCAATTAAACTCACCTTATCCTGCCCTCACAAACTGCAGGTTAAAATGCATAACCACCCATCAACATGTACAGAAGATCTAAAAGACCTTACACTTAATTTGATGATCTGTTTAGGTGGCAGATGTGTTAGAGGGACCATTGCACTATAGTCTATAGAAGACCCTCAGAGTCTTAGGGGTCAATCGCTTTGAAAAGCTCAAATTTTAGATACTGCACTCCCTGCCAAATGGTCATTCCTCTTTGTATTGAAGACTATGGCATAAAACACCTTTCCCAAACAGGTCCATTCCCATCTCTTGCTTTACCCTCATTCTCATTCCTGCATGTTCCAGTATTAACTTTTACATAACCCTAGCCTAAGATTCATCACTCATCACTCAGGTCATCACATATTTATGTACCTTTTCTTTCCATTTGACTTTGGCCTCCTCAAAAGCATCAATGAATCTTTTTACCCACTCCATTCTATTGGGCCCTTAGGTTACTAATTTTGAGCCTAAAATTTAGAAGGTAAGTAAGTGGTTCTTGAATAATAAATCTATTAATGAAGGGTTAATACATATGTATGTTCTTTTTAGGATATTTTGTAAACAGACTTTTTCTATAAAGTGGGTGGAGAATATTTTTTTCTTAAATGTGATGATTTCAGGTAATTGGTGATATTTTTTGGTAAGTATCCCTGTTGGGAATATCAAGAGGAGATATTAAGTCATAATTCAAAGAGTTTTCTTGTACCTCAGAGCTAGGAAAACCCATTCATAAAAGGAAACAAGTGTATTTCTTTGAAGCTTTAGAGGGGAAGACCACTCACTGGAACTCCTAAATTAAAATATGAGAAAGACAAAAGTGGCTATTTCTGGAAATTACTAGCATGTATGTTCATATTCCTGGCACTAGTAGGCACAAAATAAAAACTAGTTATTGTCATGAGAAATACTTTACTGGTTTCCTTTGTTTCACATATAATAAAAAACACTTTATAGAGAATATAAAAATAATATACACCTGAGTTTGGAAGGGAAAATCCAAAACAACGTCAGCCAAGCAAGCACATCAAGAGAATGGAGAGCAAAATCAAGAGTAAAATAAAATAAGAATAAGAATTTTTATCATGATAGTTATGTAAAAACATGGAAGAAGAGACATATATTAGCAGCAACATATGTGAAGAAATCTCAGAGATTTTCTCCACTGTCAATAAACTTAGTAAATAGCTTTGTGGCTACAAAAAAAATTGTTAATCTTCATTAACAAAAGTGTTGTATATCAAATTAGGGAGATGCTACGTCCTTTATCCTTCACTGTAAGATCAAATCTGAAGGACTGTATTCAGTTCTGATCACCATATTTTAATGGCACCATAGGGGAAAATGCATAAAGGATAGTGAATACAATGGTGAAGGTTTAGATGAAGATAGTTCAAATGCATGAGGAAATCACATGAGAAAGCATTCAGCATTTGTTGCATGGACCCAGAGAAGCTCTAAAGCCAAGGAATGGGAATCACAGAGACAGAGACTCTAGCTTCAGATAATTTTATAACAATCAGACATGTTTTATTCTGTTTTCAGTAACTTGAGCTGCTCAATAAAAAGGAAGGATGACCACTCAGTGGAAGATTTTATACATTTACAATTCAAGATACATTAAGGAGAGCAAGATAGATAGATAGATAGATAGATAGATAGATAGATAGATAGATAGATAGATAGATAGATAGATGATAGACAGACAGACAGAAAGATATGTAGATATATAGATATATATAGAGAGAGAAATAGAAATGCCTCCTAAAGAGGGTGTACCTTGTTTTATAGAAGACTTTTTGGCCTGAAAGCTTTTATGTGCTAGCCTGGAGCTTCAAAGGAGCAGTAAGGAAGAGATGAATAGCTCCAGACTACAAAGTGAAAAGAACTTGGCATTCTTTTGAGTAAGTCAGAAAGTAAGGAAGGAGGTAGAGAATTAGAAAGAAATGAGAACAGCCTCAGAGTGGACATGATCCAGCTGCTTCATGTAGCGAAAAGGTCGGAGTGAAATCTCTGGTGGTTTGGTGGCTGAAAACATTAGCAACAGGAGTGTCTAAGATCCCATACTTAGTTTGTAGGATTCCTGTGATGTATCCATCCCTTCTCCTCTCTCTCCTCAAGTTTGGATTAAACACTCTTGTCCACACAAAGCGACCTATGTGAATATTTTACATTTTTATTGTATCTGCGGACACTGGAAAGGAGCTAGTTCTCAAAGAGATAAAGATTAGGTCCAGATTTATGCAATTCAGAAGAAAAAAAGACCTGAAGACCAGAGAGATTTTTCATAAACTAAGAAGCTCTATATGTGGACCTGATACTTTTCCAGGATTTCATAGAACTCTCAGAGAAAACTTTGGGTATCTTATTGCTTGAAATTGTGGAAAGTGGGCTGATCTCAAATAAATACAACACTACAACTTTGATAGCTAACAGGAAACCCCAGTTGACAGCTGGTTTATATATAGTCCATCTGTTCTGCCTTTTACAGCCTTATTGGACCATATTAGCCCTGAGTGATCCCTCTCCTCTCTGAACTCAATTCACTTAACATGAATCATGCACTAATTTGGGTTGCACTTTGCTGTCCTGAACACTCATTTAATTAAGGCTGTGCTGTTTGTATCTGCATGTGCTTGTATCATGCCTCGGGAAACATTTATAAACTGCTGAAGGGAAGGGTCTGTTTCAGAGAACATTTTGACTTTACACAATACCTACCTCCTGCCTTCTTCAAGTAGGCACTGAACAAATACTTGCTGAGTTGATGAATCTCTATATGAAGCTAGAAACATCATTTATGGGCCGAGTAGATTAATGCCCACAAAAGACCCAAACACTTCACCTTCTTGTCTCAGAAGTCACTCACAATTGTGTCTAAGTACAAAATTATTTGGCAACGTAAATTTTTTTAAAAAATAGAATTGCATTAATGTAGGATTTTCAGGCAGAAAAACTACGTAATTCAGAATATATTTTTCTCTATTCAAACTTGAGATTACTTGGTAGATATCAGTTCACCATAGTTTGCTAATAATACCTCTCTCCCTAGCGTTACTATGAAGATTAAGTCAGATCATACGTGTAAGCACTTAGCATGTTGTCACATTCTTTGGATTCCAAATACGTTAACAGTTGTTATTCAATAATGTGTCATTCTTATGATTAAAACACACTCACACACACACGTGTATATACGTGTATATTGTTATATATACTATAACAAGTTGTTATTAATTCATACATCAATTTTGACATATCCTATGGAATATAATCTAGTAATCTTTTTAAACAGTTAAAAAGTGCTAAAATTTCAGAAATTACATGTTAATTTTATGAAAACCAATATTTAAATAAATATCATGTTATTATTTGCTCATAATGTATTGATTAGACGCATAGACCTCAATTCTGAAAGACGTATATTCAAGTTTTTAACTAGACCTCCTATGAGCTCTACAACCTTGAGGACATCATTTAGCCCGTTTATCAACTTAGTTTCCATAAATGTGATTAAATACATCATCTGCTTCATAGCTTCTTGTGAAGGTTAAATAAGGTAGGACATGTAAAGCACAATGGCTCATGGCACTTAGTAGGTACTCAGAAAAAAGTAATTGCTATGATTTTATTGACTTAGTCATTAATAACAGTATTTTTATAATAATTACAAACATATCAGGTTTTCTTAGTTCAATCTAACAGGAAAATATTGTATAGAAATGTGAAAGAGATTGAAGCAAATATTGAATTTAAAATGAAACCTGATAATATAAAAAATCCAGACATCACTAAATACTTCCAAGGTCAAGGCTTAAGGTTTTCTTCAGAGTCTGACATCTAACCACTAACATCCCTAATAAAAGATGAAAACATTTAAAAGTTTGTTGCACACTTTCTCCAGAGGTAGTAAAATTAATTAGGGAGATGTGCGGGCTGCTGATTCATTTGATTATATGTTTCTACTTAAAGCACAAAATTTCCCTGCTAGGTCTGTTGCCTAAAGGAGTTTTGGTTGATTCATCACCTCTTTCACTCAGAGGGTTGATCATTGTAAATGACTTTATTGACCCGTGGCTTGGTTCAGCATCATATGCGCCAGTGAACCAAGCAATAAACAGCTGCTAAGTGCAGGTGAGAAGTCGTCATGGAAAATTCAAGGGCTGAATCAGTGCTCTCTCTGCCATCAGCCTCCCGAGCTGTCACAGATTTCTGAATTTCTTGCTTGGCAGGCATGATTTTTAAAGGGACTTGCCCTAGAATAATATGTCATCCTATGGACTTTCGTGACTTTTAGATAGTCATAGAGGACACTTCATTTTCAGAATCTGTATTCCAAATTTCCAGATGCATAGACATAGTTATACTGCATTTTTAATGGTTTATTAGGTATCAGTGGAACTCTCAAGTCAAATACAATTTGATAAATTAATATATAATATTGAAGAGTTGAAGTAACGTTTTAGAAATCATCTGATGACTTTAAACACTGCAAAAAGAAAGAAAACAAATACCCATTAAAAGAGAAGTTAAATGTAATTGAATAGCTGAGGGATCCGGAGTAGAGATCTCTCCGTTACCACCAGCTCCTTCCTTTTACTGAGTGGCCTCGACAGATTCCCTCTGTTACAAATAGCCTGATTTTCTGGACAACTCTTCTAATTAAAGCTGATTTTTTTTAAACTGTTTCCTCCATTACACTAAGTTTGGGATGGATTCAGTTTTACTGTTGTCAAAGGTATATAGTGAATATTTGTAAAGCAGGTGAATGAACTGAAAAGTAAATTCAAAAATCCCATATAAAGAGAATTTAAAAACGAACCACAGCTAGGGAGAAGATATTTACAAAAGACATATCTGATAAAGGATTGTTATCTAAATTATACAAAGAACTATTAAAATCTCAACAATTAGGAAACAACCTGATTTAAAAATGGGCCAAAGACTTGAAGAGATATCTCACCAAAGAAGATATACAGATGGCAAATAAGCATATGAAAAGATGGTCCACATCATATATCATTAGAGGACTGCAAATGAAAACAAGATACCACTACACACCTATTAGAAAGGCCTAAACCCAGAACACTGAAAATACCAAATGCTGGAAAGGATTTGGAGCAACACAAACTCTCATTCATTGATGGTGGCAAAGCAGAATGGGACAGCAACTTTGGAAGACAGTTTGGAGGTTTCTTATAAAACTAAACTACTCTTACCATACAGTCCATCAAATGATTGGAAAATTATTTGTTTACATGTAAATCCGCACGGGGATGTTTATAGAAACTTTATTCATAATTATCAAAACTTGGAAAAAAACAAGAGGTCGTTCAGGAGGTGAATGGATAAATAATTGTGATATATCCAAAAAATGGAATTATTCAGTGCAAAAAGAAATGAGTTACCAAGTTTTGAAAAGACATGGAGGAATCTTCAATGCATATTGCTAAGTTTAAGAAGCCCATCTGAAAAGGTTACCTACTATATAATTACAACTTTGTGACATTTTTGAAAAGGCAAAACCATGGAGACCCTAAAAAGATTAGCAGTTGCCATGAGTCGTGGGGAGGGAGGGATGAATAGGTGGAGCAGAAAGGATTTAAATGGAAAATATATATATATATATAATATATATATGTGTAGTAAAGATAATTCCCTTAATCTAAGTAAATCTAGGTTCATAGCTGAACAAGATTATACATACAACTCATTTAGTCATTCTTACATTGTAATATCTTCATATTATTTTTTTTAGTTATCAAAAGCTTAAAACAAAATGACTTCCTGCATTTTATACTTTAAAATATGAATTTTATGATAACATGCTAACACCTATCCCACAGGTCTCGAATCAAGTTGCCTCTTATACACAAAAAGGGATGCAATGATTTTTATGATATTCAAAGGTTTTGTGATAAAAATTAGATGTTAGTTAGAAAATTAATATGACAGAGTCTTATAAAAACTAGAGATCTACAATACAAAAGAAAATAGGTGACCTACTTTGAACATTCACAAATCCAAAGGGTAAAGGAATTTGGTGGGAATTGATTTTTCACTCATAAGTGTTAATATATGTAATAAACTCTTGAAAGGAGAAAGAGAAATTAGTATCAAGAGTTTTAAAATTGCTTGGGGACAAGGAGTAGTACGAGTTTATTGCTATACATGAAGGAATATAGATATTATTTTTCAACAATGCCTAAGGAATCTTCCTAGAATCAGATTGGGGGAATATTTGAGGAAACATTTTAAAGCAGGCTTACGTACCTCAGTTATTAAGTAAAATGTAAAATAGGCTTATTAATTAACATTTTAATAACATGAAATATATAAAGCCACGGTTACCAAAAATTAACTCAAGTCAGAACACTTTATACAAAAATATTGAAAGGCGTACTAGTACCACCTAATAAAAATAATGTTAGGTTTAAGTCATGGAATAACTAATTTCCTTAAGTACTTCTCAATCTTTAACATGCTTGTGAATCGCTTGGGGATATGGCTAAAATGCAGATGCTAATCCAGTTGACTCTGGTGTATTTCTACCATTTTTAACAAGCTCCTAGTAAATGTCAATTTTACTGGTACACAGATCATAACTTGAATAGAAAAAGCTTTTACCATCATGATCCACTAATTACTCCAACCTAGAACAGTCTTCTCACAACACATGGAAAACATAACTCCAAAACTGAGTTTTGAAGTAAGAAGATCTGAATTCATCATGAGTTGATCATAAGTATAGGACTTTTTAGCATGAAAGCAAAAATACAGTGACTGCAAGAAAACTATGTTTTTATTTTCCCAGTACTATCCAGTTGGAAAATAGGACTCAGGATGGAATGGGGAAAAGCACAGTGGTATCAACAGGAAACGTTTCTCATGCCAAGTCTGTGAGAGCATATATATAATGGTATCTTCTAAACACATTAACAGAGTCTAAAAGTTACAAGTTAAAATATTCTAGACACACTTCTTGTTTGATCAGCATTTCGGAGCACTGTTTTAATCTTTAACAAAATAGATTTGTTCTTTTATACTTTTTGCATATATATAGCCAGGTCTTGAATGTCTCTTTAATACTCCTCCATTTAATTACTGACAATAAGGTCAACTTTAAAAAATAAATAAAATCAAAAAAGGAAACTATTCAAATGCTAGTGAATAGTTTTGTAATTAGTGTTCACTGGGTTTGAAAATCTTTTGCTGCTGCAGTTCAGATATCCAGTCACAAGCTTAAATTGAACAGCTGGTTGTGACAGATCTAAAGTGTGCTTAGCATGCATAAAATACTCACTGGTATGTTGAGGACGTTCTATTGCTTTAGGCGACTCATTTATTTATATTAGATTTAGTACAGTAGTGGTCCCAACAGAGCTCCTTAAACGCCCGTTATTAGCCAAAACAAAATGAAACGCCAACCTAACTCAGGTTGAAATTGGAAATGATAAAACTAGTAGAGAGGCCCTGTATCCAACACATTTGCTCCACATTCTCTAACTGGAGAAAGAACCCAGAGCACATGTATTCTATTATTATTAATATTTAAGATAATGACTTATAACTTGTGGGCAAATCAGATCATATTATACCATGGGTTGAAAATATTTAAAGACTTATCCACACAGTTTATCTTCCTTAGCATAATACATCATACACTTTTGTAATTGGTTTGCCTGTCTATTTCTCCAGGACCAATGGCCCCTACATCCTCATAAAGACCCTACATCCCAGCCATGCTAGGCTACCGGTGCTTTTCACAACCCTCCATGGTCACTCTGAATATTCCCCTCTCTCCCTCCAATTCTTTCAGGCATTTTTCTCACCATTTTAGAGACAACTGAAACATCAAGTTTTCTGGGACCCCTTTGCAGATTGAGGGAAAAAAAAAGAAGGAACTTACTTCTTCTTCGTCTCTCACATTTTGTAAAGCATCTTGCATTAAAAAAAATATTTTTAGCCATTATTACATGCCATATTATATTTACCATTCTGGAGGGGAGAAAATTCCCCAAAACTTTCACTTGGCTCTTCCCTACATAATATTGTCACTTTAAGGGTCAGAAATGTTGTCATTAACTATTTTCATATTAAGTATATTTTCAGAAATTAGGGAAATAACGACAGAGTGTGGTAACAGAACAACTGGTCCCACTGTGATTCAAAGGTAGTTCAAAATTTCATATATCATCTGACCACCATAATCTCTGACTTTGGTAGATCACCATGCATTTTGGGTCACCAGAAATTAGCAATACTTCAGAGCCAGAAAGTAACTTTTCAGGGATTAATATTTTTTTCTCTTCTATGTACAGTCACCCTAGTAAGTGGCCATAGGTTTTTTTGAAGAACGTATAAAGGGAAATTTACAATTGATGCAGTGTGGCTGCTTTACTCAAGGGAACCCAGCATCCCTGTCAAACAAGCTGTTCCAGATACCTGAACTTGCTTTGTTTAGGGAAATAAGTGAGAGGCCAGGCCTCTCACTGTGGAAATTTAAGTCATATTTCTGGCCACAGACATAAAATGTGTTGTTGTTATTGTATATATTGAGTACAGTTTTAGGAAGAGCATGATCAATTGGCCAACAGCAAAGATCCTTGCAAGTAAAAATATCCTGATTAGTCATTTGTTCCTGTTGTTTATTTGTTATGTGCATCATTTCGTCCTTGGCGGTTATCTTCTTGGCTTTTAGGACTCTGGAATCCCTCCATCTGATACACTGATATCAGGGAGCTCATCTCAATGGTGACAGATGAAGAATCAACAGTGACATCTCCCAAACTCATGTCTCAACTACTGTGGCTAGTACCATGAAACTTTTCAAGTGGTACTTGAAATGTCTGGTATCCTCACCTCCTATTGATTTTTCATTGCCTTTATGAAGACAGTATCCTGTAAGTCCTCTCGATGGGAGTGATGTGGAAGAAAGGAGGGAGACAGCTTGCACATAATAAATCTGCTCTAACATTCCTCTCTCTCTAAGCTTTTGCACTCTTTTTTCTATGTTACGATAAATAAGTTATGGCATTTCAACCGCCTTGAATTTAGGTCGCTCTTGAGTAAACATTTCAAGTAACTCTTAGTACTACTGTCAGATGTGCAATCAAATCTTTTAGATACAGAATCCCTGTTAGGTATATCCACATCAATAAATCCAGCAGAATCCACGGTTACATTTTGTCATTCTTTCTTTAATTTCCTTAGAATACAGTACTTGATGTACTCCCTAGCTTTTTTGCTAGTATCAGTTAGCAAAATCTTGCAATTATTTTTAAGTGTAAGTTAGCTCCTCCTAAGTCAGATTTGCTACGTATCCTTTGAGAACATGCTAAACTCTAGAAAGCTCGGACTCTAATTATGGGTCAGGATATAATAAGGGGAAGGTTGAATCTTGAGGAAAGTGGACAATTTTTGCATGGCAAGTCCATCAGGTGGATTATTGTGGGATCTTCAAGCAAGAGAAAGCTAATCTCCACAAACAGAAAAAGGCAGGCTTTTTTTTTTTTTTTTCTAAAGAGAGAGGATTAGAGAAACTCAGTTTCATGTTTATCAGATGAATCCAAACCCACTCAGATGGTTTTAGAAACTTTCTGATTTTCCTGCAATGTTATGATCTAATATTTTAAAGCCATGAGTTTCTCTGTGTGGTATGTTTGTTCATTTGTTTGTTTTCTTTGTTTATCTGTAAGTTTGCAAGTACTAAAATAATTATTCCATCTTAAAGTCTTGTAATCACCACCAAATAGTGAAGGACAGTTATGAATTGGCTTCTGGAGCTTTGCTTCAGAGAGCCCTTCATCACAAGTAAACATGTTTGGTTATTTGATTAATTGATAAGTCACAACATGCTATAGATTTCTAGTATCCCATTTCCCATTGGCAAATAGCTCAACACGATGCCATGGCCAAGGGCATGATCAAAGTGATTTCCTGGACCCATAAGACGTTATGGAAAAACCAGGACAAACTTTTTGGCCAACCCAATATTTTTCCCACCTTTTTTTTTTAAATAAAAAAAAAAAAAGGACTTTGAAACATTTTGTTTTCCCAAGGACAACTACTTATTAAAGATAAAAGAACCTAAAAGATGGAGAAGGGCCCCCTTGGGGCAAGGGGAAAGGGTCTGCCTGCCTGGTCCTTGGTTCCCCATTGAGAAGGCACAATGAAGCCTGGTCTGTAAGAACTGGAAGCAGCAGGAAACTGGAAGCAAATGCTGGTTGAATCAACTGCTTGTACCGAGGTGAAGAGCAGTGTGAGGTAAAGCTGACAAAAGCAGCAAAGAGAAAGGGAGGGAAGAGGTTTCCTTCCATTCTCCTGCCTTCCAACTCCCTCTAGTACTTCCTTAGCAAACCTGATGGGAAGCAAACTGGAAAAGGAAGAATGTTGTTTCAACAGCCTCCACCCTCCACATGAGAGGATGGGGTGGGGGGAGGTCACATTTGCAGTTACGAAAACAATAGTTTCATTACTGACATGATTTTATCCCTTGTCTTCCAGATGGGGAACCCTCATAATATATTCTTTATTCAGCTTTATAGCCACTTGAATAGTTAAGAATAAATTTTCATGCCTATTAGCTTCCCGGCAATGCTTCTTGAATGACTGAATGAATGATAGTAAGAAGGCATTTTAAATCCATTTTCAAGCGCTGTGGATTCAGAAGCATTTAATGTACATCCATCCTGCTGTTGTTTTTATGCCTGTGATTATGTCAGTCGCTCTTCTAAGCTTTTTACCCGTATGATTTTATTGAACCCTTGGATCATCTCTATAAGGTAAATAGCATTATCTTCCTTGTTATAAAGTGAATGAGACTGAGGCTTCTGGATATTCAAAACAAAACAGAAGCCAAAGGAAAAAAAAAACTTCTCAATTTTGTAGCGTAAGAGAGGTAATAATATAACATAGTGCTCTTAAAATGTGCTTCAGAGATAGAAAGACCTGAATTTGAAATTCAGCTCTTCATTTCTCTTTTTCCCTCTATCAAATGAATTTCAAAATTGGGCTTCAGAAATCCGTTCTAAAAAACCTCTAGTGTTCATTCTTGGAGATAATTTTGTTGCTTTTCGTCAAAGTGTTCTGTCCTCGGTAGATTTAAGGAACAGTTTATCAAGGAGTATTCTTGGCAAAGAATTGGTCAGTTCTCTAGTTCCAAGCCAAGAAGTTAAAGTTGTATTGATTTATGACAGAAGCATTTGATACCTAGATGGTAGAAATGATACCCTGAGTACCTCTACCAGCCAACATTAAACATTATGAAGAAGAACATTAAAAGCATATATAAATTACTAAGTGAATATCAGAAAAAGACATTTCAGAATATGTTAATTTACAAGAAGTAAATATGCCAAGACACATTCACACACAGAGAAGACAATGGCATTTTAAATACTTTTTCCTCTGCTCTTTTTCAGGACCTCTAAACATCTTCAGAGACCAGTGGTTGTTTCATGTTTCAGATAGACCTTGATCTGTGCATTGTTTCAAGAGACCTTCCAAAATTTAATTAGCATGTTAGCAAAATAGTTCAATTGCTTGACTCTCCTTTCAATACATTTTAAATTCAAGTCAATGCCTCTAAAGGGAGCATAAACAAATCTCCACCTCATATTCTCTGCCTCAGAGTGTGTGTTGTTTTTGTTTGTTTGTTTGTTTTACCAAATACCTTAAGTTTTGTTTTCTGAGGCATATCTAATAACACCTACTGTACAATGACCATATATTCATCCATAGAACTTTCTATCTGTAAGAGACATTAGCACATTAGCTTAGCTACCATAATACAACTGCATGTTGTTCCAATGGGTAGACAGAAAAGCAGTAGCAGGGCAGTTAAGGGGTGTGAGTACAAGTTTTGTAGGTACATACCTTCATACAAGGATTAGCACACAAGACCTTTCCATCAACTGGAATGCCCTTCTTTTTTTAAATCAAAAGAAAAACAGGAAAAAAGGCAAGGGTATTGGAGACATGACAAAATTTTTAAAAATCATTTACAAAGTTTATACTAATAAGAATTATTGTTTTGATAAATTCCTCCAACTAATAGGCATTATAAGTAGTATGAATATTGCACTTTAAGGACTGCAAAAAATAAATACAAAAGATTATCCCTCTCCTTCTTCATCATATAGTTTGCATATAAGGATGTAATAAAGATACAATCAATGTTTTGTTAACAACACAAGGTCTTATGTGATTAATAGTAGAGGACTTCTCAATAAACATTTATAGAAAGGTTGGTAATGTTTGAATTAGTAGAGAATGTAAGGAAGACTAATCAAATCAGGAAGACTATCCTAAGCAAAAGTTGAAAGCTGAGAGAAATAACTTTGGGGAAAGGCAAAATATAGCTTAGCTTAAGCTCAGAGCAATCACCAATGATATCAGAAACTTGTCAAAGCCAAATTATGAAAAATGTCAATCTGGCTGAGGATTTTGTTTTATCTCTCATAAGTAATATGAAGCCAGACATTTCTACCCACAGTAAAAACATGGCTAGAAGGTACAATATGAAAGGCAAAGAAAGAAGAGGCTTAACAAATAGAAATCAGATTGGATCTATTATAGTTATTAGACTTTGTTGAGTGTCAAAAACCTAAGTGATGGTAGTTACTAAGTTTTATGGGTCTTTATGCCCCTTAATTCAATCATAGTGCTTGAAAAATAGAAAATTTTGTTATTATATGATTCATGACAAATGCAGGACTGAATTATTTGATTGCTCTAATTTATACAGTCATTCCACCAGAGCCCTAAATTATGAATAGTGAATGTGAGTTACAAATAATGGATGACCCCCTCCCCGCCAAACACACACTCTGTCCAATAGATTATGGATATGTTTCCTGAAGATCCATGATGTCCTCTGGACTTACTCTCAGCATGGCACAAGCAGATACTTACAATCAAAAGTATATGTAAAAAACAACAACAGGACACAGTGTATACCTATAAAAATGACTAAAATCCAAACCACTGGCAACACTAAATTCTGAGGAGGATGTGGAGCAACAGGGACTCTCATTCATCACTGATGGGAATGCAAATGATATACTCATTTTAGAAGATAGTTTGACAGCTTCTTATAAAACTAAACATACTCTTATGAACAATCAGACTCACTGGCATTTACCCAATGAATTGAAAATTTATGTCCACACAAAAAACCTGCACCTGAATGTTTATAGTAACTTTATTCAGAATTTCCAAAATTTGGAAGCAACCCTCCCATCCCTCAGTAGATAAATAGATGAAAAAAAGTCTGTGGTTAATCTATACAATGGAATATTGTTCAGCAATAAAAAGAAATGAGATCAAGCTTCCAAAAGACACAAACTTGAAATACATATTGCTAAGTAAAATAAGACAATCTGAAAAGACTGCATACTGTATGATTCCAACTATATGACATTCTTGTAAAGACAAAACTATGCAGACAATAAAAAGATCAGAGGTTCAGAGGGAGGGGGTGAATGAGAAATAAACAGGTGGAGCACAAGGAAACTTTAGGGTAGTGGAACTTTTGTTCATGTAACTCTATGGTGGATATATGTCATTATGCATTTGTCATAACCCATAGAATGTACAATACAAAGATTGAACTCTAATGTAAACTATGGACTTTAGTTAATAATATTTTATCATTCATAACAAATGTACCTTGAAAATGTCTGGGGGAGGAATCTAGTAAGGTAGGAAGAAGATGAAAGTGAGGGAGTATATGAGAAGTCTATGTCATTTCCTCTCATTTCTCAGTGAACCTAAAACTAATCTAAAAATTTAGCTATTCATTTAAAAAATGGATAGGTTATAGATGTTTGAAACCCATTTGCCATGTCTGCTCTTAAGATGCTATTCATTATATACTATGTTTTGCTACTGGATCTTCTCCAACTTTCTTTTCTTGCCAATCGCAGTTTAGAATGGATTATTTGACATAAATGATATTTGTATAACTTTTAGACAAATAATAAAGCTCAGTCTTATTCTACCTATACCTTATCCATTCTATGCTTAATAAAATGTATAATAATACATCATCTTCCATTATTCTCAGCAACCCTGTGGCAAAATCCTCTTGTTTACAATTTAGAGTAACTGGAATTTGGTAAACATCAAGATTTAAGGATTCAGTTACATGAATCAAGACACAGTTCTAATGGACATGAAACAATACCCATCAGAAGAGGCACAATATGGATCAATCTAAGGTTATACTTAAGCAAATTCTAATATAACATAACTAGAGGTATTCATATTAGCCATGTATGTGTTTGTACTGGTGGGGAGGGGTGGATTTGAAAATAGTGAGAATAACTTATTAAAGTGGAAAACGGAAGCTATGGAACACAAATCATGTCACACAGTAAAGGTGATTATATTTTCATGTTATTCAAACTCCATAAAAAATTATACCCATATATCCACAAGAATATTCAAACCCAATCAGACACACACATAGTTTCACAAAAACAAACAGGCTCAGAAATGATTTTATAGAAAAGTGCAGTTAAGTTCTTTGGTAAAAGCAACAACCACAAGAAGTATAAACCGATGTATGCTTTCTAATTATTAACATTATCTATCTCAATCCATTAGATTAAACGCAATAGGAATGAGCTACCTCGTTTCCTTCGAAAGTCTGATATTAGGCCATCGTAATAATAGTTACCCATACCAGGTACTGATTTTTCTACTTTTCGCATCTCTGTAAAGATCTGTCCTCATATCATGTGAGGTATAGAAAGTTACATTTCAGTGGTATCTTTACCTCTTTATTATTAAATAGAAAACATGAATATTTAACTTGCATGGTTATATTTATATCAGTTCTGCATAAAATGTTGCAATATATAAAAAAATATCATGTACAGTCACTGCATTTTCATTTCTTTGTCTTATTTTCAAATTTAGCCCTTTTCTCTATCTTCAATGTTGCCCTACTTTAACATAAGAGACAACCTGTTTTTAGAAGGAGAAATTTAAATTTCTTAAAATATTTTTCACACTGATTACACCAAACTGTAGCATTAGCATCCCCACTCAAGTTTTATTACTCAATAATTCACATTAACAAAATATAATTTTGTAAGAAAGAACTGCATTAGACCATTTACCAGCCTATTCCAGATATACTTGGAATGGTTACCACCCAACTATGGATATTATACTATCTGCATTCAAAATTCACTCCTTTCAAGGTATGCCAAGAACAAAATCCTTACATGTTTCCCTTCAAAACACCAGTAAAGTTAATAACTGTACCATTTCCATCTTCCCATTGTATTTAAGCAACTACTCTTCTACCCTAAGTCAATGAACCTTTCAATAAAGGATTGGAATTCCATGATTCATTGCCCAGAATCCCTCCCCTTCTCTCATTTCCCAAAGTAAACATCTCTCAGAAAGTGGATGTCACTTCTTTCTCATTCCCTGGAGTTGCCATCATGTGATAAAAAGCCTAGAACTGCTAAATAGATTACTTTGGCACAGAAGCATCATTAAGTGTTGACTAATTCCCAAATAAGACCTGCAGTCAGGGCATATCTTTAGCTGCTATGGAGATGGAGGACTGTATTTCCATTCATTAAGAAAGTCTGCAGTGTATTTCAATATGCGTGGCTTTCAGAAGTGATACAGGAAACACCCTTTCCCCCACAATCAGCCCTTGCATCACCCTCTGTGTATGCATATGCAAACTTCACGGGGAGGAGGAACAATTTGGGAGGATATTTAAAAATATGATTCCTATATGTGTATGGATAGTGAAACCATCTTACTGCTTTCAATTCTTCCACGTCTATTTTTGTAGAAAATGAGTAATATTCTCTTAGCTGCCTGCTGTTCTCTTCTCCTGAAAGCAAACTGCATGTAAGCTCAGCGTCACTCCTGTCTACATGGTTCGAGATATTTGCAGACAATTGTAAAAGAAGTGTCTTCCCTTTAGTTGTTTTTCTTATTTGAACATGTATGATGCTAACTGTATAACATATAATCTTTACATTTGCTTGAAATCAGTCACTTTAAGATCTGAAGCCTCTGTTATTTTCAAAAACTAAACCTTTTATCTACAAGAACATTTGAAAGAGAAAAAAAATTAGAAAGCATAAGATAAATTGACTTTCCTGTGAAAATAAAAATTCTTATTGATCTGAAATGTTTCTTTTTGTGGGAAAGAGAAGATACCTACTTCAAGCAGCACTCAGTATTTTAAAAACAGGGAAATACTTTAAGAAAGCAGTATAACCTCTCACAGTGGTTTGCTGAGTATAACATAGGAAGAAAGAGCCCCCTAATGGTTCACATATCTATAAAAACAGAATAGGTTGTACTTTCTCAGTTTTTGTTGGTTCTCTATGGCTGAAAGACATCTGACACTATGGAAATGAATGGAAAGTTGAATAAAATGTCAAATGGAGCCCTCTCAAAGACGCATAGAAAAGTGAAAATTCCTAAGCTGAACTGACTAAGTAAACTGCTGGATTTCAGACTCAGACTGAAGCTTATAGACATGACTGCTAGGACACGTGTCTTCCTCAATCATGTTTGCTGAGAAGCACTGATCAGGAATGCAGGAGCCATATTAATTACACAGTTGGGAAGTGGGATTTTTTTTTAAATAACGTACTTTTTTCCCCCAATCATGATACCATTTCCCACTAAGAATATGGGGAATCAAATCCCTTGTAGGAGTAACCACAGAATATATGACAGTGAAAAAAAGAGAATCAAAGTAATACTGAGGGTAAGCTAAAAGGAATGCCTAAGTATAAGAGGTACATAGTTTAAGAAATAATTTTATAAGTTTTTTTAAAGGAAAATATGCCTATTCATGGGAAAAAATTAAGTATGGAGATTTACATCTGTCCATTCTAAAGTATTAGCTCATAAAATCATACAATGCAATTGAGAGTTTTCTTTAGTTTGTATATCTCAAAAGAACCCACAAATAAGTGCTATAAGGAAACTGTACTGTATAAATAACTCTGACACTAATATTGTTGCAACAAAAATTATGGAATTTTAAATAATTTTGTGTATTAAATATAGAAATTACAAGACTATTTTACTAAACCTTAAGTATATATCCTATGTTGAAATATGTCATCTTATTTGCATAAACAAAAAATGGGAAGGGTTAATACACTATTTTGGATAATTTTCACAAAAAGTTAGCATACTGCAATATGCAAAGCAATAATTAAACAAGATTATAACTGATTTAAGACAAATGCTGTATGTGGATTTGATATAATAGTGCTAATATATACATAAATGTATGGTTTACAGTGCCTGCCACCTTCCTCAGTCCATGGTTTGGCATTAGTTTCTCAAACATGATACCCAAAACAGATGTCTATTTTTTTCAAATGAGTCAAAATTAAAGAATTCAGTATTCTCTAATAGACATTTCTATTCCTTTAGTCAAACTGCACTTTAAAAAAATGTAATCATGATACAATCACTCCCTTCTGATATAGCAATTATACATAGAAATACCTAGGTAGCTACAATATTTACATTACAAAACATGAAAATATTATTTCATATTTGGAAGACAAAGTAGATATCATAAAAAGTTGTGCTCTTCAAATAGGTAGTTATGTTTAAAATGCAAGCAAGGGTGAAAGACATACAAATACTGCCATTCAGGGTATGTAATATGCCAAACTTCAGCTCCACTGGCTCCCAAGAGTGTTGGCGAGCCTGTTCTCACTTGAAACATTGTATAACATATTAAAAAGTTTTGTGGACTTATCACAGATGGAAGCTTGGTTCTGATTAGAGGAGTGACTTAGGAAACTTCCCTTGAAAGGACAGTCAGAGCAGCTCTTGGGATAAAATATCTCACTTCATTGATTCAAAAGCAAAAAATTGCCATCAAAAAAAATCTCACAAACCATTTTAGTTCTAGCAAGAATGAAATCCTTTACATCTGATAGCACAATGCTGTCTCTTTAGAAGTTGACATTTGTGACCTATAAACCTAAGGTTAACCAACTGCATCAGTACTGCATTGCCCCAACACATTATTCCCATTCCATCCTATCACTTTCCTCACAATAAAATCCCCATTCCCAGCAGAGAATTTAATATGTGCAAAGTTCCTACGTATATTCCCAGACACTTTACCAGCACATTCCATCACTGACACTTAAATCATTAATAGAGGGGACTGCAGCTCTAGCCCTAGCTAAACATCTCCGGAATCATATTTCTTTGCCTTAGCTCTGCACTTTCTTAAAACCAAATGCTAGCTGTCAATAACTTAGCCATAATAAGATGGCAGTCTAATGTCACATCACTTAAGACACATCATGTTTATGTTGAAGAGTTAAGGCTGCAATCAAAAGACAGATTTAGGGAAAAAAAATCACCACTGACAATCACTGAAAAGCACATAGTAGCTTCTATGTCTGCATGAAATATAGTAGTAGACATTTAATGCAGTAATGGTCCTTTCAGTCTTTGCTATTATTTTTCAAAGTTGTTTAACAACTAAGAACCACATATGTGAACATATTTCAAGGTTGTCATTCAAAATGCTCTTTTTAGTGTGGATTTTGCTTATTTCTCTTCTTCATGCAGATTATCTGCTCATAAACTTATAATCTAGTGATCTTAGAAAAGCAACAAAAAACTTATACGTCCCTGGAAATAAAACAGCAAATATAGTCATATAAATATGCATTAACACATTTCTAAACCCACGTGCCTGTGTATTGTATTAACTTTAATACATTATTGCAAAGTCAGTTTTTAAAGCAGGCAGAGCTCTGCTGTATTTTACTGTGTATGACTAAAAAGAAATCCAGAGATAAAAATTTAATTTTCTTACCTGGAGCAGGAAACTGTTTCTGTTCAATTCTGGAACAAAGTGGGGCTGGAAAGAGGACTTGATTGGGGTCTCCTTTTCAAAATCCTCTTTAATGAAGCAGGAGTGAATGAACTCTTCCAAGGTGAAGTCTGTTATTTCTTGCTGGGGCTCAGAGCTGACATCCTCTTATACAAGAAAAGGCACCTCAGTAAGTTGTTGACTGAGGGAGCTGCGGAGCAAGGTGATGGGCACCAGCAGTTACACAGGGATGCGATGGAACGTGCCCTGCCTCCCTCCCTCCCTCCGCACCCTGCGTTCCCCTCTCTCTCCTTTTCGCCCTGACGCTCACTCCACTCGGCGCTGAGGCTCGGCTCTTCTCGCTGCTGCTCTATAATCAATCTAGCCTGTCTGAAGCTAATAGTCCTCTATTTAACTAGCCAATCAATAGGAAGGATTCCACTGCTAGTCCCAAGAGTCTTTTTCCAAGTGTGGTACAAACAGGAAGAGTTTTGCCAGCAGTTTAACCAAGTATTTTTCATTATTTTATCTCCCATTAGAGACAGGGCTAGGGAAAGCAGAGACTCAGAGCAAGCTTAGTATGATTGCAGATTTTTGCATTTTAAAAATGTACCTCTTCTTATCCAGCTGATACTAATTTATAATTACACACCTGCTATTCATCATCATTTAGGAATTACTACAGAGTTGCATCAGTGATTTTTTTAAAAAGCTTTCTAATTCAAATATATGAGAAAAAATACAGGAACAAAATTAAGCAGACTGACAATTTTTTCTGGAAACGACAGTGCCTTCAGGAGCCTGTATGGCTTCGATCAATTAAAGGATACCTCATTATGTTGACGGATGTTAAAAGTTATTCATTTTATTCTAGGAAAATAATGATCTATAGTGTTTTTTTCTCAAAAGGAAAGAGGAGCGATGTTTGTAGATTTTATTGAACTAGAGCCTGAGTCAGACTTCAGTGTGTAAGATGTTTTTTTCAATTTTATAGCATAAATCTACAAAAGGATCCCTCTGAATGTATCAAACAGAGCATTACACACCTGATTCATCCCTTCAAGGTTAAGATTTTCTTCTTAAAGTGACACATTCACTGCTCATCTGCCAAAACTGACCGTAATAAAGAAGCAGAAAGTAAACCACTGAAGACCAGACCTGGCTTTTTAGTCCCCAGATACTTCCAAGGGGAAAAAAAACATAAAAATGAAAAGAGTATTTGAGGTCAACTCAGATTTGGTTCAGATACTGGCCCCAGCACACAGAAAGCAAGGAGAGACCTAATAAAGAGGCAGCCACCCGGGCTGGACAGGGGGCAGGTTTCATAAACGGGATTTACATACCAGGCTTCTCTTGGTGGCTGCAGAAACAGTAGATCTACACACCCGCCTGCCAGATTCCTAAGAATTTATATAGAGGCCTGAACTGGGTTCAGCAGACCATTCAGATGGTTTCAACAATGCATTTCTCTCTCGATGTTGTGTTCTTGAAAATGGCTCCCACTATGGGAATGGCGGGCAGAACATACACTCAGAGGTCAGGGAGGGATAATGAGCTCTTCCTTGCCCCCCCCAGGTCCAGCTCTCGGGGTCAACCAGCAGTCACGTCCTTTCAATGACTCCTCCAACACTTAGCCAAACCCTAGAAATGGCATATCTTTCAACTTCTAATTAGGAGGTGGTTGCTTATCTCAATTTCACACTGCTTGCTCAACCAACCTTTTAGTTACTTTTCCTTGGTAATAATACATTACTGCTCTCATTAAAGTAAATTGTATAGGAATGCTTAACTACACCACAATTCTCAGCTGGAATTAATTTCCAGGCTGTAGTCCTTGTAGCTACAACTTTCAACATCCTATAATACAAATAAAAGTTTAGAATATGTGCTGAAGAATCTTGTAAATGAAGATCAAAAAGGCCTTAAGATATGCATGGTCATGGAGTTACACTCAGTTAAAGTTCAAATTTTAAACTGTTGTAACACTTATTAGAGGCAAACTTCCTTGATTTAATTGATTGAGTTCAGCAAATATTTACTGAGCAACTCTTTGTATCAGGCCTTGTACTTTCAGTAATAGAAAAGTAATTAAGTAAAGGAGAGAACAAGCTTCTTTGTATTCTTGGTGTTTTCAGCACCCTGTAGTAGGAGTAGTCAATCTTCTAGGAGTTTACAAGCTGGTGGATAGATAAGGAATTCTCAGGTAAACAGAATACAAAGGAGAGCGATTTATGCTTTCTTTACCAGTAGTTAAAAGGGCAGCAAATACTCAAAAATAAGATCACCCCTCCTCTAGGAAAACACGCCTGTAAAAACATGGCATTTGCAATGATTCTTATTAAAGAAAATAAAAAAGGTTTTACTGGCAGAGGAAAAAAGCAACGGAGGGGAAGGCAATAACATAAGCAAAACTACAGGGTCCAAGGGAGCAGGAGATGGGGAAGGGGTGTTGGAGGAAGAGCTAAGTGAGGAGGTAGCTGGACCGCATAGAGCCTAGAAGGTATAAATATACCTTCAAGGGGATAACGTGAAGGATCTTGGGTGCTAGGCTGAGAGCAATGGGATAATTGGGAGACTTTCAAAGGAAATTTTTTAACGAAAAGCGATAAAATTTGAACTGTGCTTTGGGAACTGCTGCCAAAATTAGGCCTCTGTACCCTGGCGCCAGATTAAATCTCAGAGACAGAGTTCTGGGTGAAGTAGAAAAAAATAGCTTTATTGCTTTGCCAGGCAAAGGGGGCCACCATGGGCTGATGCCCTCAAGCCTGTGTGTCCCACCCTGGAAGAGTTAGTGAAGAGCCATATAGTGTTCAAGGAGCAGGGCCTGACCAGCATGATTCTTCTGGTTGGTTGGTGGCGAAGTAGTTGGAAGTCAGCATCAACCTTCTGGTTCCAACCAGAATGGGGTCTACGTGCTTGTGGGCAGCATGCAGTTAACTTCTTCCACCTGCTGGGGGTTTCAATATCTGCAAGACAGCTCAAAGGACATGGCTCAGAATATTATTTACAGCCCTTGAGGAAGAACTGATGGTCCTTGACTTTGTTTAATGGCTAAAGTATTATTATTTTGTCTTGCTTGACTATTTTCCTTCCTTTTTTTGCACTTTCTCACTTCTCTGATTAAATTTATTCCTTGACTCAAGTTTTTCTACAGACAAAAGTCAGGCGGAGAACATGGGTGGGGGTCTATTCTGGGAATGTCTCATAGGTCCTGCTTGGTTACAGAACCTCAGTCTAACAGAAGGTTGTAGGTTGCACTGGAATGAGACCTTGGTGAGAGTGAGGAAGCACTAGGGACCATTGTCAAGGACTCCCTCAGAAGTAATGGGGGGAGAACCAGTGTGCTTCGGTGGGAACAGGCAGACTGAACTAATACTGAAAACATTCTAAAATTGCATCTCTACATGACGTCATAACCTACTGAGGAGAGGTGCAGCTTAGGAAGAATTTAAATATTCAACAAAATGGGTGACTGAAAGAAAAAGGGAATTATAAATGGCACAGATTTCTTCTCATCTGATTTTTTGCTGTTGTTCCTATTATAGAAGTCAGCCTTCCTTAATTATATTTGTCATATGCAATTTCCTACAACAATGTAAGCTCCAATGAAAAGAATTGAATTTTTCCAACACTTTTTCCCTCACATTTTTAGAATTGTGCCTGACATGTATTAGTTGTTCAATAAATGACAGTAAAATCATTTCCATTTTTGGAGTGACTGAATACTCTTTTCATAATAAGTTCTGCCTAATAATTCTGCAAACATTATCTCATTTAGCAATCTACAAAATAGACATTATCCTATTTTATATTTAAAGAAAGTAATGCTTGAAGACACTAAGTACCTTGTCCAATGAAATACAACTAGTGTCTGTTGAATCTCAAAGCCCGTATCCTGAATAGTGTCGAGCTTTTAGGAACCAGCAATATTATAAAGATGATAGGGAATTCCCTGGCAGTCCAATAGTTAGGACTCCGAGCTTTCACTGCCTAGGGCCTGGGTTCAAACCCTAGTCGGGGAACTAAGATCCTGCAAGCTGTGTGGTGCAGCCAAAATTATAATAATAATAATAATAATAATAATAATCTGGATACTGATCTGTGGGTCTTATAATTGGAACATGTGGAAAAGGCAAAAATAAATGAAATTAAAACAAGAGGGTCAAGGGATCTATATGGAGGTTAGGAAGCTGAAGTTTTCAAGTTGAATAACCTCTAGAGTCACATGCTGCGAGTGAAGAAGACGGGAGGCACTGGGAGGAGGGCTAGTAGCAAGATGCGTGTGATAGAGACAGCTGCTGAGCTAATGACAGTGGAGACCTTACTAAGAAGGTTGGCTGAGCTGCTCCAAGGTCCCAGCTGGACCTGCAAGCCCTACGTTTCTGGTGGCAACAATCTGTAAGACTGAACAGATTTCCTGAGCTATGTTCAGCAGCTTGGATGTCTGAGAGATTGAAAGGATTATTAGAAAGCAAAAATTTAGTTTCTTTTAGGAGAAATTTGGCAGGAATAGGAAAAGGAAGGGATGAGAAGCAGAGAGGGAGGAAGAGCGCATAATATCTTGCATAGTTTGAGTTGTTTTAATAATGGGTGGTACACAGTACATTTCTGTAGGTAGAGGGCTGGTGGAAAGAGAAAACTTGAGAAAGCAAGTGAGAGAGAGATGCTAAATTTCTCAAGATCACAAAAGAAATGGAAATGTGGAACCAAAAGCTTTCATGGGAGACTTTGTACTGTCAAAGAAGAAGGGCTTATTTCTTGGAAGGCAAGTAAAGAGGTTTGTGTTATACTAAACATTTTTCTGCTGAATTAACTTATTTCAAAAGTAACAGCAAACACCTTACAGCACCAAAGGAGCTGACGATTTAAGTAGATAGGTAGGGGACTTCCCTGGTAGTGCAGTGGTTAAGAATCCACCTGCCAATGCAGGGGACACGGGCTTGATCCCTGGTCTGGGAAGATTCCCACATGCCAGGGAGCAATTAAACCCCATGCACCACAACTACTGAACACCCCCCAGAGCCCATGTTCCACAACAAGAGAAGCCACCCCAACAAAAAGCCCATGCACTGCAATGAAGAGTAGCTCCCCGCTCACTACCTCCACAATTAGAAAAAAACCCACAAGCAACAATGAAGACCCAATGCACCCAAAAAAAAAATTAAAAAACTTAAAAAACATTTAAAAAGATAGGCAGTTTTGTGGCCTCATGGTGGCAGCTAACAGCTGATGTTTACTGAGAACTGGCCATGTGCTAGGCTATTCTAAGCTCTACTATGTGTAGATTATACCCTTTTGTCTTCACTAGAATTCTATGAATTAAGTACAATAATTACTCTTATCTAACAGAGGAGGTAACTGAGGTACTAAGATACCCCTAAATTGTCTTTTGTCACACAGCCCATAAGTGGAGGAGCCAAGATTCAGAATCAAGTAGTCTGACCCAGCGCCTAGCCATTGAATATATTTCTCAGTCCTTCAGGACTTCAGTTTTCCCACATGTGAATGGAACTGTAACACCTACCTTACAAAGTTTCTGTAATATTTGCATGGACAATTCTAATTGGACAGTTATCTGGCACATGGTAAATGTTTTCTACATGACATTTATTTTTAGAATTGGTTATTTTAACGTAGTTTTAAAAATCTTCTTGCAACTTTTTTTTTGATTTTTAGCTGCTGTACTTTTAAATTCAAGCATTCATTATATCTCTTGATTTAATGTAAAAAAATCAGTACTCAATTTACCAAATGTAAAATAGATAGCTAGTGGGAAGCTGCTGCATACCACAGGGAGATTAGTTGGGTGCTTTGTGATGACCTAGAGGTGTGGGAAAGGGAGGGTGGGAGGAAGCCTCAAGAGGGAGGGGATGTGGGGATATATGTATACATATAGCTGATGCACTTTGTTGTGCAGCAGAAACTAACACAATGTTGTAAAGCAATTATACTCCAATAAAGATGTAAAAAAAATAGTCTAAAAAAATATAAAAAATAAAAAAATAAAAAATAAAATAAAAAGATAGGTAGGATTTCTTCTGTCTTCAAGTTGACCAATTTAATGAAAAGATATATTTGTAATTACATAAAATGCATGTAATTGTAATTACTAATATGAGTAAGTTTTACAATAAAATTGTATGCATAGCACAGAGTCATGGAAATGAAAAATCTAAAAATATTGGATGATGAGCATGCAGGTGTGGTAAACAGAATGAAAAATTATATCATAAAATTTCAAAAGGAAGAGGAAAAAATCTTATAATGAAAAATAAAAGGGGAGGGCTTCCCTGGTGGCACAGTGGTTAAGAATCTGACTGCCAATGCAGAGGACACAGTTCAAGCCCTGGTCTGGGAGGATCCCACATGCCGCGGGGCAACTAAGCCCATCGCCACAACTGCTGAGCCTGCACTATAGAGCCTGCATGCCACAACTACTGAAGCCTGCGAGCCTACAGCCTGTGCTCCGCAACAAGAGAAGCCACTGCAATGAAAGGCCAGAGCACCACACTGAAGAGTAGTTCCCGCTCGCCACAACTAGAGAAAGCCCGTATGCAGCAACGAAGACCCAATGCAGCCAATAAGATAAATAACATAAATAAATAAATAAATAGGGGAGAGAATATTTGAGCTTAGTTAGGGGTTCACAAGTTCAATTACCATTTAATAATTAGAAATTTTATGAAATACAGAGAAACAGGAATTTAATCCTTTGAATTTGAATTTTTGACAGTTCATAATATGTTTAATCTTTGGCATTTTGACAAGCACTTGTCAAAATAATGAGCACAAAATATAATGTGCTGAAGTGAGCATAACGAGATGGTTACAAAGGTGGGAAGTACTGATCAGCAATGATTTTGCTTCTATGTTAAGAAGAGATCAGAAGGAGAGAAAATAGTGAGGTCAAGGTATATTTTATTTCTGATATTATATTGTTTCCCTACAATCTTATAAAAACATGGAAGAAATAAAATCATGAAATTGGTATTATCATACATTAGAAAGAATCCTTATAGAATGAAGTACTTTTGGAAAGAATGATGTTTTAGAAATAATAATAGTATTAATACTAGTAATAGTAATGCTGTAGAAAGAATATTCAGTGGCAACAAGATAAGGGGTTATTTTACAAAGGCATTAGCTGTAGGAATAAAGATGAGGAGAAAAGTTTGAGCAGTCTTTAGGTGATAAACCTTGCAGGGCTTTATGAATTTTGAATGTTGGTTCAATGTCAAGACAAAGATTAATTATGGGTCTATTTTGATGTTGAGTGAGGATATGGGCAGAAAGGTATATTTTGGTTTTGGAAATGACATGTTAATATTTATGCTGGATGCATAGGTGTAGAGTCCAGTAAGTGTATTAGTAATTGGGTTTTTGATACTTAGGACAGTTATTTAAAAAGAAGATATAGATATAGACAATCATTAATCTTATTCCAGAGAATCAAGAAAGAACATGTAGAACAAAGAGATTAAAGGACCAAAGGCAGAAACATGGAGAACCCTGACATTTGAAAAGCAATCCATAGAGATAAGCCTTTGTATGACACTGAGAAGTACCCGCATGAGAAATCCAGAAATCAGAGGTTTAAAGAAACCACAGTGAAAAATGTATCAGGTATTAACTGCTGTTTTAAAAAGAGCAGTTTTATTTTTGTATTGTGGTCCCTTAGGATCAATTACAACAATGGAGACAACTAGTGAATGAAGTATATACAAAAGAATCAGCTCTTTGATTCTTTCTGTTTTTCAACCACTGGGTATTTTCTCACGTGTTTACTGTTCTTTGGATAACGTTATATTGAGTACTCTACATGCAGAACTCAATGCTAGACACCATGCAGAATGCAAAGGTGACATCAACAATGCCCTAGAACTTAAAGAGCAAATATTATAACATGAAAATGAGATACTCATTTTCCATATAAGAGATAAACAGAACTCTGTACACATAGATAAGCTTTTTAAACAGTCGATTAGAATGTTGAAAGGATTCACAGTCTGTATTGAATCCAATTAGCATTTAATAATTAGAAATTATACCAAATGCAGAGAAATAGGAATTTAATCCTTTGAATTTGAATTTTTGACAGTGCATAGTATGTTTAATCTTTGGAATTTTGACAAGCACTTGTTTTATTAAATACTATATACCAGTATATTTAAAAGGAATTCATTGAAGGTGTTTATGATGTATATACATACTAATCCTCAAACATTATCAATACAACTATTTTATTTTTAAAATATTCTCCTTCCCCTTTGATATATAATTTGTGCATATCAAACATTAGCCTTTAAAGAAAGATTATCTTCACTAGATACTTTATCAGAAAATGTCTATACAATGAAAGGCCATGTTAATAAGTAAATAGATTCTTTTGCTGATAATAAACCATCATTTTCACTTTCACATTAATATTTTTATTTTATTAAACTCTAGTAGCACATGGTATCACTACCACTCATATTGTTTGGTATTAACTGTTACTATTCCTATAAGTTTACTTGTTCTTGTATGTATTTTAGCTCTCTGAAAAAACTATAGGCAATTTTTAAGCAAAAATTATATTTCACATTTATCTTCTATAATAACGACTATAGATTCAATAAGTGATTTTGAATTACTGAATTATGAAATTATTTTAAATTGTGAGATATTATATCAGTATTGTGAAGATATAATTACTTTAAGATATGAATACATAATTATTTTCAAGAACTATCTAGTTTTAGAACAGATCTTGCTTTAAAGGTGAGTTCCTCTGGGTATATCTTGAACCAGCTAGTTATCCAAGGAAAGATAGGTAAATAATGGTAAGTAAGGAATGAGTGGGATTTTGAAGGTGTGGTTGGGTGAGCAGTAGAGGAGGAAAAAAGGGATTGGGTGGAGCAACATGGCATCAGAGACCTGCTGGAAAGAGGAGCTGGGTTAAAGTAATTCATAATGGCAGAGTTGGCTGAAGCAAAATTTAATTTAATTACACAACTTTCCTCCAATACAGCAAATTAGCAGAGGATTCTCTACAATAGAACCATGTTTGCTATGCATAGTGACTGAGACTTTGATTCAATTCTAGGTCAGCTGAGGGAAGGGGAATTCTCAGGATACAAGTTGAAATAAAGATGAGATATTTAATGGAAACAGGAAATAAAAATAAAGGCCATCCAAGAGAATTTAACTAGGAATTCACAAAACACTGAGCAGCCATTGAGTTTTTCTTACTTGTGGGTTAGGAGATTCAAGCCAAATTTATTTAAGATTCCAAAGTGTCTGTGACAACAACTGAAATACAGGTTACCGCGGAAGTCACACCCACCCCTCTTTTCACAGTCCTTTCCCAGGTCTCCCTTATCACAGAGTCTTGAAATCTAAAATCTGCCTTTTTTAGGCTTGCTTTCACGTCAGTCATTAGTGTGTGTCTTTGTGTCTGCCGATCAAATGTGTCTTCATGAGACTGGAAAGTAGAAATGAGCAAAGTGAGATGGTTATTGACTACAGCTATCTGCTAGTAAACATGGCAGCAGATGCATCTGTGTGGGTGGTCAGCAGAGGGTGGGTAGTGGGTAGAGACAGCAGAAGCAGAATTCTAGGGTCTGTTCCCTATTGCTTCAGGTGACAAGCGAGGTGCAGTGGTGTTTCTGTTAGAAGCATGTCTCCTTGTGGTTGTTCATAAACTTTTCTCGATTTCCTACCCTGAATATGTCGTTTCTGAGTGTGTAGAATCCCAGCCGGGCTCTCTCCTCTCCTGGTGAATCTGTGAAAAAACTAATAGACTGGTTCTGTTATCTGCAACTAAGAATCCTACAGGAATAAATATATATGAAAATATAACAAACCGCAGTATAACTGTTTCCTGGTGTAATTTGAGATAGGAAGTAAGTATGGCATTTTGAATGCCATGAATCCTGATGTAAAATCAAAATGCCATTTACCAAACATCTACCCAACTCTCTGAGTTACTACCCCCTACTACACAAAGGCAAAAGCCATCTGATCAATTGAATAAGAAAACCACCCAAAGCCTCTGTAATGGAATACGGCATTTTTAGCAAAGTTTCAGAGATTTTCACTATATCACAATTAAAAAGGAAAAAAAAAGTGAGTTTTCTATTCCCAGGGCTTTCCTTCTATAAGAATCAGTTGGGAAAGTAAGAGATACTATATGATTAGAAAAGGCCTGTTAAATGTTTCAGTACAGGGCACATAAGAACAATTTCCCCAAAATATAATTATCAAGCTTTGGTTGTAGGAAAGGGAGGAAAGTTGGTCATAAACATCTCTTTACATTAGCAATTATGTAAACTCTTAACTTTTCTAGATTCAAATAGGGAGGTGAAATGAAATAGAGAATCAGATAGGGAATCTCCTGTGAAGCAGAGGACGATAAGCCAGGTGTTCCTTCCATATTATGGCCTGATCTCTGCCTAGATCTTCTCTCCACATAGCTGGAGTCGTGGTGTGAGATGGATGTGAACTGACACTAGAAGAAAAGGTACATACAACTGGGGGTGCTTATGGTGCTAAGAAGCATAGTGCTGTTAGACCAGATTATTCCAAAGGAGAGCATTACATAAAGGCTGCAGCTAGCACCAGCTTTAAACGCAGCTGAAGGGTCTGGTTATTGGTTTGCATATGTTTTTCAGTGAGTTCTGTGTGTTGCTTATTTTCAGTTCCATTGCTTTCTTCTCTGTGGTCTGTGTTTTTATTGAATTACTTCAACACTGCTCTTCCTGTTCTGGCCTTTATGCTCCCCAAAGAAAGAAACATCTTGATGTTGAAATAGATTGATTTGTAGCATTGCACACAGGAAATATAAACATCACAGGCTTCACTGAGACTATTAAATATCTACGGGACTGCTTATTGACTGTGTGTCATTATACAAAAAAAAATAGAGTATCATGTTGGTTATCTTATAGAAAAGTGGATAATCATTCCCCAAAAAGACATGTTTACTCAGGTTTTTTTAGTTTAGTTTGCTTTCTGGAGAAGATTACAGTAATTTTGCAGTGAAAAGGTTTTTCTACCATGGGAAGTATCCTTCTTTGAAATAATAATGGTGCTGCCTATCTAATCTAATAAATAGTTATGAAGTTTTATAGAACTTAGAGCTGATAGTTCCATTGCCGTCATATTCATTTTTTTAAGAATCCCTTCAAATACACTCTGAGAGTTTACTCTATATTCCCAGCTTCTCTTGAATTATACATAGAGAGGCGAAAAATCACAAGTTTTCAAGATGTAAAAAGGGAAAAGTAAACTAGAGGTTTAAAGTGATGGCTGGGAGTTGAGAGTGAAAAGAAAGTAAGGAGAAAAATCAATACTATCACAGGAAAGGGAAAGTATCGGTGATATGACCAAAGCTGTCTATCAAACAAGAAAGAAAACAAGAAGTCTAGTGGATTTAGGAAGAAATATTCTAGGGTTGCTAAGGAAAGAGCCCAAGGAGAAAGATGCACTGAGAGGACACTGAGGCAAGTCTCTCATAGTTTCATATCTAAGAAACAGACAAGAAACTCACATAAAATGTGGGCTCCCTGTGAATTGCTATTATATATGTATGTATATATGCATGCACACGTATATATATTCATACATACAGACATATATGTATATGTGTACATGTATGTGTATACATACTATATCTACACACACAGAGAAAGGAATTGTGATTTTAAATAAGTGCTGCATTTAAAGGGAATAAAAACATGACACAATTAAAAGTAGAAATGTCATTGTCAACAGTTTTAAAGCTACAAAGGTTGGTGCTAAAACCTGTTAATGTGGACTTCCCTCATGGCCCAGTGGTTAATGCTCAGCGGTCCCTGGTCAGGGAACTAGATCCTGCATGCCACAACGAAGACCTGGCACAGCCAAATAAATAAATACATATTTTTTAAAAAATAAGAATGGTAGAAAGAAAGAGCAGTAGATATATACACTTGCCTGTAACCAATACTTACACCATGAAGATATTTTTAGGGGACAATAAAATGTGACTAGTTTGTGAAAAAAAATTAGTTCTAGAAGAGATCAAAACTTCCTCTCACTTGGACTTAAAACCTGGATTAGGATTGTGCATCATGATGGGTGCTTGTTCTACCAGATGCTCTTGGGGAGAGTGTCAACAAATTTAACAATCTTAAAATAAAGAAAAGAAGGAAAAAGTAAAGTGGACTAAGTACAAGAAATGAAATCAACCAACCAACCAACAAACAGACAAAAGAAACCCAATAAATAAATGGGATTGGGATTACTAAAATGTTTATGGTGCACAGAAGACTTTGTCCACAATTTAGAATTACTTAGGATTCAGGGTTATTTTTTAACTAAGAAAGATAATGGAAATTGAGAAAGATATAAAATTGCTCACTAGAAATTTGAGCCCAAATTATCAAAACATTTTGTTTGCATAACTCTTTGTTTGGGAAAGGGAGTGAGGAATTTTAGCTGAAAAATAAAATTGTAATTTTAATTAAGGGTATTTTTCATGGCAGTCTCTCCACTTTTCAATATTTTTTTTAACCTCTGAGGATATGTGATAATTCAAACCATATTTGTACTGGAGTTTGGAATGTAGTAAGATTTTTAACTCAATTTAGTTGACACTTAAAGTAAATAAAATATTAATATTAAAATATTTATTGAAAATAAATATTTTATATTTCATAAAATAAAGTATTGTTTCAATAAATAGTTTCTGTCACAGGTATCTTTAAATTTGTTGTCAGAAATCTGGGCTTCTAGGAAGACACTAGAGTATTTAAGTTTATTGCCATGGTTACCTCTGGCATATTGTAATGACTCCATCAATTTTATAATTATTTGTCATTTTTATTCTACTGTTCTATTCCAGTTAAAAAGGTCTCACTTCACAGAGTGCCCACCTACCAAAGTTAGTTTCTGATTTCATCATTGGACATTTCATACCTGTGAGATTATCGTGAATTTTATATAAAATTACCTATAGGAAAAGCTGAGGAAACTACTTTAACCCAATTCTATGCTATTCCCAAACATTAGAAATCATCTTGTCTTAACTTATGAGTCCTTGCTCTCTCCTTCTGGATAGAAAATGTTATAGAAAATAGCAGAAGACATTTAGTTCCACTTTTCACACACCCGTTTTAAGAGCTGACATTGAGAACTCAGGGGAAAAAGAGGGAGACTGAGATGGTTGTGAGCTGCTTTTCATTGCTGAATGAGAGAGAGAGAGTATGAATGACAGAATGAGAGAGAGATTGAGATTCCTAAAATGACAAAAATAAAAGGGAATTACATTGCTAGGATTATAAAGATCAAAAAGAAAGAGACTGACATTATAAAAAATTTAAAGTAAAATTAGAAAATTGTTACAGTGGCTTATTCATAACATGACAATGAATTAACTTTACTAAATAAAGGAGAGTAGAGAAGAGTCTGTGCTCTCTAAAGGAATGGAAAATATCTATAAGTGTCACAGTTGTCCAGAAAAACAGGAAAATATACATATATAAATAAATTGGGAATGGCTCAAATGTTTGTGGGGGCTGCAAGCCCAAAATCTGTAGGAGAAACCAACAGGCTGAAAAGTTAGCAAGGAGTTGACACTTCAGTTTTGAGAAAACAAGTTTTCCTCTCCAGGAAATCTGTTTTTGCTCTTCATCCCATCAACCGATTTCAAGAGGCCCATCTACATTACTGAATATAATTCCTTTACCTAAAATAAGCTGATTGTAGTAATTAACCACATCCATGAAATACCTTCACAGCAATACTTCCATTAGTGTTTGATTAAACTGGGTAGGCTAGCCTAGCCACTTTGACACATAAACTAATTAATACAATATCCAAGTAGTCTCATGTTTCAAGATCCCTCCAACCCAGAATTAGTAAATATATTTTCTAAAATTTAATGTCTATATTATTACACATTTCTGTGTTGTACTAGAAATTATATTGACGGAAGAAAATGCGTTAAATTTATAAATTATAGTCTGATGTCTTTGTCCTGTCATCATTGTAAAGTTCCTTCCTTGTTGTGTACATTGTCTGATATAAATGAAATTACCCCAGCTATCTTTTGCCTGGCATTTGCATACAGCATCTAGTTTCATCTTTTAATCTATGTCTTCAATGGTTAAAATGGTTTCTTGTAGACAGCCTATGGCTGGATCTTACTTTTTATTCATTCTGGCAAATGTCTGCCTTTAAATGTATTGTAATTATCAATATGGTTGGGTTTAAATCTCCATCTCACATTTGTTTTCAATTTGTGCTATCTGTAATTTAATCATTTTTTTTACCTTTTTCTGTCTTTTTTTTTGATTAGTGTAATATTTTTATAGTTCCTTCTTTATTATTGACTTATTAGAGAAGGAGAGTAGAATTTGCCACCCCAAAATATGCCTCTTTGGCATAAGGATTATCTTGAGATGGTTATTTTTAAGAAACAGCAGACACAGAAAAAGCTTTGAAAACCTAGAAGTTACATTTTTATGAGAGACATTAACCTATTTCAGGGAAATCTCTATTTGTAAGGATGTCTCCCTCTAGGTATCCAGAAAAGAGGGATGACTAAATCTCTAGAAACTCTTATTAATGGAGAAGACAGAGACTTAAATCTGCATAACAACCATATCCTGCTGTGTTTTGCCTGAAAATCTCCCATAATTGACTCCCAAACCCCCAATGTCTTTTGTCTTTCATTGGAGATTGTATTTAAAGTGTTGGTTTGGGCATTTCAGAAAGTTACTCATTTTCCTGGGTCTCCCTTGCAGAGGAGGTATGAATGCTATCTTCTCTTTATCTGTCTTTTATTACAGGATGATCTCAGCCAAGAACCTAGAAGGGTAGAGAGAAAATTTTTTTCTCCTCTACATTAGTTATGTCTTTTGTTCTGTACTTTTTAAAGGTATCCAAATTGGGTGAATGGTTCAAGAATCTATCAACAGAATGGAGAAACCATTCTTTAGGGAAAGAATAGTCTTTATAATAAATTTTGCTAGGTCAATATTAGAAAACCCATATAAAAAATGACACAGCACAGAACAATTGTTTTGATGGATTATAAATATAAATGGTAAAGTTACCATACAATGCTTTCATATAAAAACATACAAGAGTATTTTCATAATTTGAGGATAGGCAAAGAATTCTAAAAATTTACAACAAAAGAATATTAAAACTTTCGAAAACTTAAGAATTGGAATTCATTAAAATTAAGAACTATTTATTGTGACAATATTGAGAAAATTAAAAGGAAAGCCACAGATTGAAAAATAAAGTCAAAACTCAATAAGATACTAATATGCTTCACCAGAATGTCTACAATTAAAGGTCTGACAATACTCAATATTAGCCAATATTAAAAAAAACAGAAATTGTGACATTGCTTGGGAATGTAAATTGGCACAGGCATTTTGGACAACATTTTGGCAGTGTCTGCTAAAGTTAACCATATTTATGCTCTAGGAAGCAGAAATTCCTCAAGCAAGAGAGATGAGTGTTGATATCTACCAAAAGACATACAAAAATGTCCACAGCAGCATTATATTTAAGAGGCAGAAACTGGAAAGAAATCAAAATGTCCATCAGCAAGTGAATATATTATGATAAATTTGTAGAGTGGAATATGATATAGAAGTACAAAAAACAAACCACAACTACTCACAACAACATAAATAAATCACATAAGTATAATTCTGAACAAAAAAGCCAGTTACAAAAGCTTATAGGCACAACTAATCTATGGTGCTAGGAATCAGAATAGTAGTTATATCTGGAGTGATATGGACTCTAGAGAGTCATGAAGAGTCTACTGGGATACTTGAAATAATTTACATCTTCTCCTGGGGGATCAATAAACGGGTACACACAAGTAAAATTCTGACAAGCTATTAATATATATAGGCTTAATATTGTGCTCTTTATTTTGTAACTTACATCTCAATTGAAAAAAATTAAAAACATGAAAAAACAATAAACACGTATTTGGCAGAGATTTTCTTAGAACTGTAATAATCTAATAAATTGAGAAACGATAGCTCTTTGATTTGATCAGAGCTTTACCAAGCATTATTTACTATATTGCTACCATAGTGTTTGAGACTCCAATACAATGTACTTGAATCAGCTTTTGGCTATCACAATCCTGGTGATTTTCATTGGGCACAGAAATCTCACTCCTTTATTCTTTATTAATAATGTATTATATGCCTGTTGTAGTCTATTGTATCACATCACAAAAGGTACTACAAATAGAGAAAGACATACTGAGGTTTACTCCTAAACTCATTAATATCTCTCATATCCTTACCTCAAAACAAAACATCTTTTCCCAAGAACAATGCATGTAGTATGACGCTAGACTTGCAATTTTTGAAATGCAGAAAACTTTCATACATAAATTGTATTTTAAAACATTGGACGCTTAGAAATTGTACCGACTTTATTGGACTTCCCTGGTGGCGCAGTGGTTAAGATTCTGCCTGCCAACACAGGGGACATGGGTTCGATCCTTGGTCCAGCAAGATTGCACATGCCACGGAGCAGCTGAGCCTACAAGTCACAACTACTGAGCTCATGCACCACAACTAATGAAGCCCGAGAGCCTAAAACCCGTGCTCTGCGACAAGAGAAGCCTCCGCAATGAGTAGGCCACTCACCCCAACAAAGAGTAGCCCCCGCTCACTGCAACTTGAGAAAGCCCATGCACAGCAACAAAGACCCAACACAGCCAAAAGGTAAATAAATAATGAATACATTAATTAATTAATTAAGACAAAGAAACTGTACTGACTTTGAGGTAGTGCTCATCTCTGAGAGAGAGAGAGCCAGTAGAGGAGTACAAAGGGATTTTCACTCCATTCATCATGATTCATTGCTAAAAATAAAGAAATGAAGTAAGACTGATAAAATTTTAGCATTTGTTAAACTGTGGCAGTGTGTGTTTCTGACATTGTTGTAAGAATGCATTTTTGAGTATGATTAAAATATTACTATATAATAACAAGAGATAAATGATAAGTTCAAGAGATCCTGAATGGTATCAAAAAATGAAAACACATTGCAGGTATACATGTGCCATTTTTGTTCATTTTCAATGTCTTCCTCAGATGAAATAAATACATCAGAAGATGCTTGAGAAATATGCAAGCTGTAATTTTAAGCTGTTTCATCTTTGGTAAGCATTTGTGCCCAAGCAATTGTAATGTCAATTTCAGAGTCTTTCTGCTTCACCTCGCTACATGATAAAATTCCTGCCACACAATTAAAACAAAACAAACACACAGCAAAATTTTCAGGGGGAAGTCCTAGAAAGTTAGAGGGTTGGTTGGGATGGAGATAAGTAGAAGTGTAGATTCATTCTCTAAACTAAATGTTACTTGACAAAGATAAGAAGAAATTTATTATGACAAAAAATTGTCTGTGGTATTTGAAAGATCAATTTTAGTATGAATATGTGATTTTTATTTATTTATTTTATTTATTTATTTTTTGTTTACAGGATTTTTAAAAACACATTCCTATGTATTGCTTTTAGCAGGTAATATTTTACATCTATGGGTCCGAGTCAACGTCTCTCCTTTCATTTACGGAAAGAAAAAAATATGCCAGACACTGTTATGAGAATGCAGAAGTCTGACCACGAGCTGCCTTAAAATATTATACAGAAAATATCCTTGAATCTCATTATAATGCTATCCTCTGGTATTATGTGATTATATGGGTTTTTTTTTATAATGTATAGTAAATATGTTTACTCAGGTATTAAAACAAGTTAACCTTTCTTGAGAAACAATCTAAGGGCTGAGAATAAATACATAAATAAATTCATGTTATATGGCAATAAGTATAATAAGTCTGAACAATGAAATAGAGGTCACTGTGTTTGGGAGGTTCAATTTAAAAGAAGATGATTAGAGAATCTTGATTAAACAGTGACTTGATAACTACCTTAGATTATTTATATTTTCTTCCTCTTAATCTCATTCAGAGGAGTACCCGGTGGGTACCAATTTTCCACATCACTCTAAACATATTTAGATAAATAAATAGTGTATATAGATAGATATCAGGGTGTACATTAATAAAAACAGAAATGTAGTTGTTCTAGAAAAGGGAAGACAGCATCAAGAAGAGAGGCAAAGACAAATAGATTAATAAAGACTAAGTGACAGGAAGGATACAGGTAGAAATTTCATTATTTAGATAATGAGTCTCAGAGAAAATAAAAATAAAGGTAACAAAATAATAGGATATTTCACAAAAATTAAAAATATATCATCATAAACAAAATGACTGATAGGCAGTTAAGCAGTAAATGAAAGAAAAAGAATGCACAAATGTAGGCATATTACAGCGAAATGTAGGAACAGCAGTGACCAAAGAAACTGTAAAAGCATCCAAGGAGAAGAATGAATCATGCACAAAAGAACAAAGCTAGTTCTAAATCCAATATTATAGCAGTAAGGCTGAATGTGGGAAGTCAGGCAATATGTTCAAATTATTGAACAAGAGAATTTCATAAGTAGAATATTACTTTTAAACACAAGGGTGAATTAAAAATAAACTCACCCACATGCAGGTCATCAGAAGATGCTTTACCAAAATCTGCTTTGAGAGAAGTTAGGATTCAAGTGCTGAAAAATGTATTATCATGTTAGGGAATATCGACTGTCTCACTCTGTGGAGATATCTGTAAGGCTGCTGAATTGTGTTAATGGAGTCCTAATACTGAACTACATTTGAGATTTTGGAACATGATCTACTAATAGCCAGAGAAAGCAGTGAAGGGTATTATATACTGGTGTATATGCAACAACACCAACTGAAAAAGAATAAGACACCAGTGAGAAAACATATACACAGCAGTCCAGAACTAAACTCATGTGGTGGTATGAAAGAACAAAGGGGGTGATTAGGAACGAAGAATTATGTACTTTGAAATGAATAAGTGAAATAATAATGATAGTAATAAAATGTTCAAACAGTAACAAAATGTAATGTTGCAAAAGAGACCTCAATGTATTTCAAGGAAGCAATAAGCCTTTATTCATCCTTCTTTGTGTAACATATTAGAAGTCAGTAAAAAATACAGCAAACACACACATAAATGCACACACTCCTCCCATTTTCAGGAGAAACATAAGCTTAAATACCTATAAGTAACTATTTCGTTAAATAATTTTTATGGAATTTAAAAAATTAGACCCATAACTAAATATTAAATTTGTGAGACCAGCTATATCATTTGATGAAAATAAACCAGAAGAATTTGGAAACAAGTAAGCTCTTTTATTTAAACTCTGAATACATTTAGTTACAGCCACTTTCTCCTAACTCTCCTTTTAAAAAGTTCCTTAAAATAAAACTACATTAACTGATAAGGACAAGATACACAGGAGAGGATACAACAGAAAACAAGCGATAGCAACAAGGTTTTAGAAACTCAAAAGAAGATAAATGAGGGTTAAATGATTTTGCAGAGCAGGGAAAACTCATTTTGTTTGTGTGTGTGTAACATCATCAAGTCCTGCAAAGGCTCAGGAATTCAAGGTACCATATATGCCTGAACCAAGATGCTCCAGTGGCTGACAACAGGTGACTTTGTTGAAAGTTTATCTATGGAGTAGCTAGACTCTGGAATCTCCAGTCCTACACTGAACTGTTAGATAGCTGCACTTCTCTTACAGAAATATGGAAAGTGAAAATCAGAGGAACTGGATCAGATATTGTGTGAACTTAGAGAGAGCAGACGAATTGAACGTCTTTTAGATATTCAGTTGAAAGCAAGACGATTAATTAAAATTCCAAAGCTCTTTTCTCACTAAACCACTAGTACCAGGAGCCAGGCTTATACAACACAGGTGGGAGATAAGAAGTTTACTTTCTGGGCAAGCTGAACATTCCTGTGGCTGGTAGAATAATGGCCTCCCCCAAAATGCCCTGGTCCTGTTCCCTAGAACCTGAGAACAAGTTACCCTACGTGCTAAAATGGACTTTGCAGATAAAATGAGTCCTTAAAACCATAAAACTTTCTTGGCAGGAGCAAGAGAGATGAAGCAAGAGGTGAAATCAGAGAGATTTTTAAACTTAAATTAGATTAAACCATGCAGTTGGAAGTGATCCAATGAAAGCCAGGTAAAAGAGCTATCATTTTATGGGACGGCCCACTATTGGACAAGCTCCATCTGAAACACAGAGCTTAGAATCAATTATTTTCTGTTTCTCTCTTGATTATTAATAGGCAGCCAAACAAAATCAAACATTTGAAGAAATCATCTTAATAAAAGTCAGACTAAAACTAACAATTGCAAAATAAGTTACTGAGCTATACCAAAGAAATTGTGCATAGATTAGAGAAAAAGAACTGCAAATAATATCTCCATAATTGTGTGAGATGGCATTTCATCTTGGCAACAAGACAGAGATGCTATAAAATAGAAACAACAGATGAAACTAAAATGGTTGGAAATTTAAAATATTATAGATATTACACATAAATGAATATATCAGATGATAAAAGATAAAAAGGAAATACGAGAAATTTAAAAAATGAATAAAAAATGAAGGCATCCTCCCCCCACCCCCATATGTGTGTTCTCTACATCTGGGTCTCTATTTCTGCCTTGAAAACCAGTTGATTTGTACCATTTTTCTATATTCTGCATATATGTGTTAAAATATATTTGTTTTTCTCTTTCTGACTCACTTCACTCTGTATGACAGAGAGGAATAAATTGGGAGATTGGGATACCAAACTGTACACTCTAAATATATGCAGTTTATTGTATGTTAACTGTATCTCAATAAAAGTTCTTAAAAAAAAGAAAAAAATTGAAGGCATAGAAATTATCAGAGAAGATATATAAATTTTAGGAGTGAGGAAAGGAATTTTTTGATTGAAAGAACTCACTACACACATCACACAATCAGTGATAACTAACTCACAGAGCATCCTGGAATTTTAGAATGGTGGAGATAAACAAAGGTTCCAAAAATCCTCCATGGCTGAGAGATTAAAACAGGATCATGTGGTGGGCAAAATTCTAAGATGGTCACATAATTTCCATTCCCGGGTGTCACACTCATGTTTAGGTTATATCACACAGCAGTTAATCATAAGAAATAGGCAGGCTTAGTCATTTGGCATTCTTCTAAAAGGGGGTGTGGGCCTTCCTGAGTACAGAGATATTCTTCCCTGTTGGCCTGGAAAAAGATACCATGAGTTCTACAGCCATGAGGAAATGAATTCTATCATCAACGTTAATGTGCCTCCAAGTGTGCTCTTCCCCACTCAAGTCTCTAGACTAGAATGCAGCCAGATCAACAGGTTGATCGCATCCCTGTGAGGCCCTGAGCTGAGGATAAGCTAGGTCATGCCTGGACTCCTGACCCAAAAATCAAAATAATAAATGTATTTTGTTTTAAGTCAAGTTTGTAGTAATATCCAGCTTAAAGTAATGCAATCATGATTCAGAATAGTGCTGGGTATTTTAACACCAACACTTGAAGCTACATTAAAATGGGAAAAAAAAAGATCTCAATTTCCATGTTTACATAGGTATTTCAAAATTTCATGGGTATCACTTTATTAAGGAAAAAAAGTGTAGGGTATTTTTAAGCAATGGGATGGTGTGAGGCTAAACAGAAGGGTTTGACTGCATGAAAACTCAAAACATACCATAGGTAATTCTCTACCCTTTCACTTAAATATTTAGCAGAATGAGGACACAGAGATGAAACTGATATACAAGTAGCTGGTATGATAGTAGGACTGCCCTAGTAGTGGGAGACTGATAGCAACAAGATAGTTTGGAAAACAATACTACATTTAGTGAGATAATTACATACTTAAGAATAAATATTTCAATATATAATCAAATCTTAGGAGCTATCAAAGGTGATGGTATCTTAGGAAAGGTCATGTATGTCTCTAAGAATGAGTGCTGTGAAAAGTTCTAGCACTCATAATTTTCTGGATCTCCTGTTTCTGCATGAATCTGGGAGGATTAAACTTTCCTACTCCCACTGCTGATATTTAAGGATTGTGTAATTCTAACCACTGGATTGTGGGCTATGTCAGATCTGGGCTAAAGCAATTACTGGACATCATGAGATCCCCCTGCTCTCTCTTCCTCCTGTGCATTGGGGAAGCCATGTGCTCCAGAATGTGCAGCTACAGGAGAGTAGACCTTCTCCCAAATTTTATTGGTGCTCATGCTTGATTACTAATTTGGCTATAAATGGAATTCTATCTAAACATTATTTTGTGTAAGAGTTGTAAAAGTTTTGTCCAATCTTCTATCCTTCAACAATGCAATGTTGTTTTAACTTCACGTTTGCTTTCTGTATAAAATCCTCAAACTCATCTTCTAAAATTTCAGTTAAAGTTCTTTCTAATTTTATATATATATATATATATTTACTTTAAATGCTCTTTATTTTAATCTGATTCCTCTTCTTTAGTGGATTATTCCTGTTTTATGGTTATAACTTATTTTCATTTCTCTGAAAATCAATTGGTTTTGCTTTGGTTTGTGCACATTTCTGCTGCTGCTTCCATGATTTTGCCTTCACTTTTCTCATGTATATAATTTGTGTCTTTTGTTTTTCACTTTTACACGGGGTAATTTCCTGCTATATCCTGTCCCTTGGTAGTTATTTATAGTTTAAACTCTTGATAATTGTGTACAAGATCTAGCTCCCATTTTCTCTATTATATTAACTTAATTCCCTCCTTACTTTCCTTCAGCCACACTGACTTCCTTGCTCCTTTTTAAAAACAGTAAGTACTTGTTATGCTTGTAGAGATTAAAACAGGGGATATCAATCTCCAGAGTGAGCAAGGAGTTCTGGGATGCATTAAAAGGAATGAAAACACCCTTCACACGTATATTCTTTGAGACAAGCAAGCTCATCCTATCTATGCCCTTCACACTCCCATTTCTCATTCCTCATCCATAAATAAACTAGAGGCAGCATGATGCTGTTATCATAGTTTCCCGCCTTGTCCTCCCAAGATCCCTCAACCCCTTGGGCTGACAGCCGATCCAAGTCCCTGGTCTTCGTTCCGGAATCCTACCTCTCTCAGCCGTCACCCCAGACACCTACTTGGCTTATACATCCTGCCCCACCCCTGCTCTTTATCCCTCAGTTGGGGTATCTTTTTTCAGTTGAAATCTTTTAAGAGCTACTCAGTATCTCCAGCTGATTTCCTCTAGAAGCCCCTGGCATACTGGTATGGAGCCCAGAAAGACACTCAAGGCTGTTGCCCCTCTACAAATACTCTTTTTGCCTCATCATGTGAAAGGTTGAATGTCAATGATATAGTCTATTTGACCTCTGCCCTCTAAGACTTTATGATCTCAAAGTTACAGGTTTAGGAACTTAAGATAAACATATTTAATGTATGCATTGAAAAAAATAGTAAGAATATTCATCCTGTGTCCTTTGCACTTCATATCCTCTCTGCCTGGGATTCTCTTCCCTGAGATACCCATGTGGCCAATTCCCTCACCTCATTAAAGTCATTGCTTGATTTTCACTTCCTCAGCGACACTTCCCTTGGGCATTCTAATTGATTTTATAACTAAGTCCTCTTTCCTTAATACTCCCAACATTTCTTATACTGCTCCACTTCTTTTGATTTCCTAAAAATAGCACTTATTTTTGGGTTATTTTTGTACTTTTATCTCCAATGTTTATTGCCAGTCTCCTCCAACAAGGATGGAAGTTCTTTAAGAGAAGTGATCCCATGCATAATTATTAACATATTTTGATCACCTAGAACGTTACTGGACCATGATGAGTATGCATTTATGTATGTATTTCATGAACGAATGAATGTGTGGATTAGGCGTGAAGCACTAACAGTGTTTCATGGAAGTACTTTATATATGGGTGGGGCTTGTCCCTTTGAGGACTTTATGCAGTACTGATTGGGGAAGAGTATACTCAAGTGTCAGTAGCGTCATGATAAAAGCTGGGGTTGGAATGTGGCTATTTCTCAATGTCCAGTTGGTACCTTGATATCAACCAACATCTTCCTCAGTAACTGTCAGTCTCACCGATCACTTTTCTCAGGTCTTTGTCTAGGAGTGTGTACCTAGTGTTCTCGACACAGATTCTCCATAAATATGCTGCACGTCCCACTACTGTTTATGACCGTCCTTGGCTCCTTAGCACTGTCCACCTCTACAGGCATGGGTGACGATCATTATCCTTGTCTTTCACTTTGGCCTCTGCATGCTCTGAATGCAGAGCAGAGGTGTCTGCTGTTTGTTACTGCTTGTCTATTTTCTGCCTTTTCATCTCCAGACATGTCTTCTTCTTTCCTTCTTTATCTGTGAATCTGTATCTTCTACACATATTTACCTACATGAGGTCTCAAAGGGGAGAAGAAATATAGCTGGGAATTTAGCATACCTGCCTTATTTTAACCTGGCTACTATTGTATTTTTATTATTATTTTTTTATCCCTAAGAAGTCTAATGTAACTAAAAACTAGTTATTGTTATTTATTATTATCCTATTTCTTATTTACAATAATTTACCTGTATGAAATTTTTTTTTTTTTTTTTACTGATCCCAACTTGGTTTTCTAATCCACCACAGCGGCTACCCATTGGGACTCTGGGAAGGTGTATATATATATATATATATTTTTTTTTCTATTATTATTTTTTTGGGGGTACACCAAGTTCAATCATCTGTTTTTATACACATATCCCCGTATTCCCTCCCTTCCTTGACCCCCCTCCCTCAAGTCCCCCCCACCCTCCCCGCCCCAGTCCTCTAAGGCATCTTCCATCCTCGAGTTGAACTCCCTTTGTTATACAACTTCCCACTGACTATCTATTTTACAGTTGGTAGTATATATATGTCTGTGCTACTCTCTCGCTTCGTCTTAGCTTCCCCTTCACCCCCCGCCCCCTCCCAAACCTCGAGTTCTCCAGTCCGTTCTCTGTATCTGCATCCTTGTTCTTGTCATTGAGTTCATCAGTACCATTTTTAGATTCCGTATATGCGAGTTAGCATACAATATTTGTCTTTCTCTTTCTGACTTACTTCACTCTGCATGACAGACTCTAGGTCTATCCACCTCATTACATACAGCTCCATCTCATCCCTTTTTATAGCTGAGTACTATTCCATTGTATATATATGCCACATCTTCTTTATCCATTCATTTGTTGATGGGCATTTCGGTTGCTTCCATGCCCTGGCTATTGTAAATAGGGCTGCAATAAACATTATGGTACAAGTTTCTTTTGGGATTATGGTTTTCTTTGGGTATATGCCCAGGAGTGGGATTACTGGATCATATGGTAGTTCTATTTGTAGTTTTTTAAGGAACCTCCAAACTGTTTTCCATAGTGGCTGTACCAACTTACATTCCCACCAACAGTGCAGGAGAGTTCCCTTTTCTCCACACCCTCTCCAACATTTGTGGTTTCCAGATTTTGTGATGATGGCCATTCTAATCGGTGTGAGGTGATACCTCATTGTGGCTTTGACTTGCATTTCTCTGATGATGAGTGATGTTGAGCATCTTTTCATGTGTTTGTTGGCCATCTGTATGTCTTCTTTGGAGAAATGTCTATTTAGGTCTTCTGCCCATTTGTGGATTGGGTTATTTGCTTTTGTTGGTATTAAGCTTCATGAGCTGCTTGTATATTTTGGAGGTTAATCTTTTGTCCATTGTTTCATAGGCAATTATTTTTTCCCATTCTGAGGGTTGCCTTTTAGTGTTGTTTATGGTTTCTTTCGCTGTGCAAAAGCTTTTAAGTTTCATGAGGTCCCATTTGTTTATTCTTGATTTTATTTCCATGATTCTAGGAGGTGGGTCAAAAAGGATGTTGCTTTGATGGATGTCATAGAGTGTTCTGCCTATGCTTTCCTCTAGGAGTTTCACAGTGTCTGGCCTTACATGTAGGTCTTTAATCCATTTGGAGTTTATTTTTGTGGATTGTGTTAGGAAGTGTTCTAATTTCATTCTTTTACATGTTGCTGTCCAATTTTCCCAGCACCACTTCTTGAAGTGACTGTCTTTTTCCCATTGTATACTCGTGCCTCCTTTGTCAAAGATAAGGTGCCCATGTGTGTTTGGGCTTACTTCTGAGTTCTCTATTCTATTCCATTGATCATCCTTTCTATTTTTGTGCCAGTACCATACTGTCTTGATCGCTATGGCCTTGTAGTATAGTTTGAAGTCAGGAAGCCTGATTCCACCAACTCCATTTTTCCTTCTCAAGATGGCTTTGGCTATTCGGGGTCTTTTGCGTTTCCATACAAATCGTACGATTTCTTGCTCTAGTTCTGTGAAAAATGCCATTGGTAATTTGATGGGGATTGCATTGAATCTGTAAATTGCTTTGGGTAGTAAAGTCATTTTCACAATGCTGATTCCTCCAATCCAGGAACATGGTATGTCTCTCCAGCTGTTTGTGTCATCTTTGATTTCTTTCATCAATGTCTTAAAGTTTTCTGCATACAGATCTTTTGCCTTCTTAGGCAGGTTTATTCCTAGGTATTTTATTCTTTTTGTTGCAATGGTGAATGGGAGAGTTTCCTTAATTTCTCTTTCTGCTCTTCCATTGTTAGTGTATAGGAATGCAAGAGATTTATGTGCATTAATTTTGTATCCTGCTACTTTACTAAACTCATCAATTCGTGCTAGCAGTTTTCTGGTAGAGTCTTTAGGGTTTTCTATATATAATATCATGTCATCTGCAAAGAGTGACAATTTTACTTCTTCTTTTCCAATTTGGATTCCTTTGATTTCTTTTTCTTCTCTGATTGCTGTGGCTACAACTTCCAAAACTATGCTGAATAATAGTGGTGAGAGTGGACACCCTTGTCTTGTTCCTGTTCTTAGAGGGAATTCTTCCAGTTTTTCCCCATTGAGAACGATGTTGGCTTTTGGTTTATCATATATGGCTTTTATGATGTTGAGGTAATTTCCTTCTATATCCATTTTCTGGAGAGCTTTTATCATAAATGGATGTTAAACTTTGTCAAAAGCTTTTTCTGCATCTATTGAGATGATCATATGGTTTTTATCTTCAATTTGTTGATATGATGTATCACGTTGATTGATTTGTGTATATTGAAGAATCCTTGCATCCCAGGGATAAACCCCACTTGATCATGGTGTATGATTTTTTTAATGTGCTGTTGCAGTCTGTTAGCTAGTATTTTTTGAGGATTTTTGCATCTATATTCATCAGTGATATTGGTCTGTAGTTTTCTTTTTTTGTGACATCTTTGCCTGGTTTTGGTATCAGGGTGATGGTGGCCTCGTAGAATGAGTTTGGGAGTGTTCCTCCTTCTGCAATATTTTGGAAGAGTTTGAGAAGGATAGGTGTTAGCTCTTCTCTAAATGTTTGATAGAATTCTCCCGTGAATCCATCTGGTCCTGGGCTTTTGTGTGTTGGGAGATTGTTAATCACTGCCTCATTTTCTGTACTTGTGATTGGTCTGTTCATGGTTTCTATTTCTTCCTGGTTCAGTCTTGGAAGATTGTATTTTTCGAAGAATTTATCCATTTCTTCCAGGTTATCCAATTTATTGGCATATAGTTGCTTGTAGTAGTCTCTCATGACGTTTTGTATGTCTGGGGTGTCCGTTGTTACTTCTCCTTTTCCATTTCTAATTCTGTTGATTTGCATCTTCTCCCTTTTTTTCTTGATGAGTCTGGCTAATGGTTTATAAATTTTGTTAATCTTCTCAAAGAACCAGCTTTTAGTTTTATTTACTTTTGCTATGGCTTCCTTCCTTTTTCATTTATTTCTGCTCTGATCTTTATGATTGCTTTCCTTCTGCTCACTTTGGGGTTTCTTTGTTCTTCTTTCTCTAGTTGTTTGAGGTGTAAGGTTAGGTTGTTTCTTCAATCATTTTCTTGTTTCTTAAGGTAGGCCTGTATTGCTATAAACTTCCCTCTTAGAACTGCTTTTGCTGCATCCCATAGGTTTTGGGTTGTTGTGTTTTCATTGTCATTTGTTTCTGGATATTTTTTGATTTCCTCTTTGATTTCTTTAGTGATTGCTTGGTTGTTTAAGAGTGAATTGTTTAGCCTCCATGTGTTTGTATTTTTTGCATTTTTTTTCCTGTAATTGATATCTAGTCTCATGGCGTTGTGGTCTGAGAAGATGCTTGATATGATTTCAATTTTCTTGAATTTGCTGAGGTTTGATTTGTGACCCAAGATGTGATCTATCCTGGAAAATGTTCCGTGTGCAGTTGAGAAGAATGTGTAGTCTGTCGTTTTTGGATGGAATGTCCTATAAATATCAATGAAGTCGAGATGGTCTAATGTGTCATTTAAAGCTTGTGTGTCTTTATTTTCTGTTTGGATGATCTGTCCATTGATGTAAGTGGGGTGTTCAAGTCTCCCACTATTATTGTGTTCCTGTCGATGTCCCCTTTTATAGCTGTTAGCATTTGCATTATGTATTGAGGTGCTCCTATGTTGGGGGCATAGATATTTACCATTGTGATATGTTCTTCTTGAATGGATCCCTTGATCATTATGTAGTGTCCTTCCTTGTCTCTTTTAATAGTCTTTACTTTCAAGTCTAATTTGTCTGATATGAGTATTGCTACTCCAGCTTTCTTTGGACTTCCATTTGCATGGAATATCTTTTTCCATCCCTTTCCTTTCAGTCTATATGTATCCCTTGGTCTGAAGTGGGTTTCTTGTAGGCAGCATATAGAAGGGTCTTGTTTTTGTATCCATTCAGCCAGTCTGTGTCTTTTGGTTGGAGCATTGAATCCATTTACATTTAAAGTGATTATTGACATGTGTGTTCCAATGACCATTTTCTTCATTGTTTTGGGTTTGTATTTGTAGGTGTTTTCCTTTTCTTGTGTTTCCTACTTAGAGAAGTTCCTTTAGCACTTGTTGTAAGGCTGGTTTGGTGGTGCTGAATTCTCTTCACTTTTGCTTGTCTGGAAAGCTTTTGATTTCTCATCGAATCTAAATGAGATTCTTGCTGGGTAGAGTATTCTTGGCTGTAGGTTTCTCTCTTTCAGGACTTTCAGTATATCCTGCCATTCCCTTCTGGCCTGCAGAGTTTCTGTAGAGAGGTCAGCTGTTATCCTTATGGGTTTCCCCTTATATGTTATTTGTAGCTTTTCTCTTGCTGCTTTTAATATTTTTTCTTTGTGTTTAATTGTCATTAGTTTGATTAATATGTGCCTTGGTGTATTTCTCCTTGGGTTTATTCTGTATGGGACTCTCTGTGCTTCTTGGACTTGGTGAATTATCTCCTTTCCCATGTTGGGGAAGTTTTCTACTAGAACCTCTTCAAATATTTTCTCAGACCCTTTCTTGTTTTCTTCTTCTTCTGGGATGCCTATAATTCGAATGTTGGTACGCTTAAGGTTATCACTGAGGTCTCTGAGACTGTCTTCTATTCTTTTGATTCTTTTTTCTTTTTCCTGCTCTGTGGCAGTTATTTCCCCCATTCTATCTTCCAACTCACTTATTCGTTCTTCTGTCTCAGTCATTCTGCTGATTAGAGCATCTAGAGTATTTTTAATTTCAGTTATTTTGTTATCCATTGCTGTTTGTTTTTCTGAGTTCTTATGAACTGGTTCTTGTACTTTCTCTATTTTGTTATCGAGATTTTGTATCATTTTTACTATCATTACTCTGAATTCTTTTTCAGGCATTGTTCCTATTTCCTCCTCATTTATTTGGTCTTCTGGGTTTTTTTCCTGCTCCTTTGCCTGCATGGTGTTTCTTTGTTTCCTCATGGTTGTCCAAACTTTTGGGGTTGCTTGTCCTGGTGATAGAGGTGTTTATAGAAGACTGTCCAGGCCTCAGACTAATGTCCAAGTATTGGATTAAACAAATACCAAGTCTAGGAAACAAATACATGTATAAGACACACAATTACTGAATCCATTAGGACATAAGGCTCTAGAAAGACCTGACAGAACCCCAGTGTGCTACCAGATATTCAAAGAGAAACCCAACAGAAATTGACAACTGAAACAGAACAAATCAGAGACAAAAGCAAAAGCAAACACACAAACAAATAACACCTTACACATACAAACATTAATCCAAGGAGATTTTGTAAGCTAGGATCAAATATAGAAAAGAGCCAGAGTACCACCAGAGAGAATGGAGATTCTCAGAATGAAATTAGACAACTGTACTAAGAACTAAGATAAAGACAAAAACCTAATATTAAATACCAAGGCGGTGCGTCAGCTGGAGAATAGAGCAAGGAGTCTGAGCAGATCGATAGTGTTGCTTATGAGTATGTTAAGATAAAATAAACTTAAACTGGCTGGAAGAAAGGGGAACAGAAGAGCATAGTGTGGTTGGAAATATGCAAATAAGAAGAAAGGAATAGAAATGTATAAAAGATAGGGAAGAAAGGAAAGTATGAGAGATATATTGTCCGTACTACCAAAAACTTAGCTAGATATAGAAGTATATAAAAAAGCAAAAACAAATAAAAAATGAAAAAAAAAGAATAAAAAATATCATTAAAAAATCATGTTATAAAACTTATAGATCCCTTAAGGCTAAGATCATATTTAATAAAGAAAAAAAAAAAAAAGAGAGAGAGAGAAAGAAAAAAAAAAATCCAGAACTGATCCCAGAATGGACGAGTTCAATAGAAATTGATACTAATATTTCTGTTTCCTTAGAGTCTCAGCTGTAAGTGTCCTTCTCCTTGCCTTGGGTTTTTTTGCATTCTTCTGTGACCAGCAGAGGTTCCTTTATTGTTTGTCTGTAAGTGTCGGTGTGTGGGGAGGGAGAGGGTGCAATAGTGGCTCCTTTTCCTGGGAGTGAGTGAGCAGTGGTGCACTGTTGTTTCAGTCAGGCTTGGAGGTGCCTGTTGCAGAGGGACGCCAGTGGCTCAGGTGTAAACAGAAAGTCTTAGAGTTGGGCCTCTCTCGGGTTTTTTTTTTGTTGTTGTTGTTGTTTTTTCTCGGCAGCCTCCCTGCTGCAGGCATTCCAAGGGGTTTTAATCTAGCCCTGCCCGAGTGCCTGAGGGTGCTTGTTATCCCTGAGAGCCTTAGGTGGCCCAGGGGCGTCTCTCCACTGCCTGTTGCAGAGGCACTGAAAGAGAGAGAGAGGCTACGCGTGCGGCTCCTCCCACCCACCCCCCACCCCACCCCCCCACCCCCCCCCCCCCCCCGTGAGCCTGCAGCCTCCAGCCGCCATCATGGCCGGGCAGCTCTCAGGGACGGGCACTCCTCTCCATGGACCTCCTCCCTCCTGTCCTCTCAGTCCGTCACCTTACTGGCAACAATGTTTCTCTCCCTGAACCAGCTCTCCGGTTCCCACGCTCTTGCTGCCGGGCCCTCTGTTTAGCTGTGGATTGACATCTCGGTCTGGGAACGCTGAGCTGCACTGCAGACCCTCCGTATGTTTCTCACTCCCTCCCGTCTGCCACAGCTCTGCCGCTTCACCCTCTTTGAGCCCTCGTAGATGCCTCCCTACCAGTTGTGTCAGGCTCCTTGTGATCTTTTCTGGTGTCCGAGGCCGTCTGCTGGTGTTCAGCTGGTTCTCTGTGGGAATTATTGCTTCCTTCGGTGCATTCCCAATGTATCTGTGAAGAGGGATGCATTCCACGTCCCTCTACTTCGCCGCCATCTCCCCCCCCCCATGAAATTTAATAGCATATTTTCTTTATGGAAGTTTTACTTCCAACTTCATCAATACTCGTGTTGAAGGACATATTCAACTATCCAATTTTATTAAACATTATATGGTGCTCTACAGAAACAATAGTTTTAAAAGAATTTTAAAAAATGTAGTCATAAAAAGGCACCTCAAACTAAATGTGCCCAGTTAAAAAACAAACACAAAAACTCTTTAGAGTCAATGATTTCTTTTAAAATAAAATTATAAGATTGAGAGCTGATTGATTTATTTTACTCATTTTAATGTATTGTTGCATATTTTTGATTTTTACTAGATAAAAGCTAAAATCTGAATGTAGATTTTTTTTGAATGGAGATATACAATGAAAGAAACTAAGACTATGAAGATAAAGAGTCTATGATTATGTTTGTAAACATAACCTTCTCTGAGGAAGTTAGTAAAAGTTGTTGTTTAGAGATGTTATGTAGACTTCTTGCTTCAAAAAAAACCTCCCCCTAAGGACAAAAAGTTTCAGAATGATTTTGACAAGTTTTTTAAATGACCTGAAATAAATAAGATGCTATTTCCTTCTTTTTAGAACTGTTTCTAATCCCTCTGAAACTACTTGTTCAAAGGCTCACATAAAACATGACAAAACTGCATCAGCCTGTAATTACAATCACTCTTACTTTTCAATAATTTGGTATTTTAGGATGCTAGTTCTCACTCATTATTGAGTGTTCCTTAGTTTCATTATCACAAGCTGAGGTTTGTTTATGATGCTGATCCATTACTTTCAACAGCAATGGTTTTTGTCTTAGGAATAGCAATTTTGGTGGAATTTAACCAAAAAGGAACAAGTCAAAATTAAGTAAGTTAGAAGCAGGATCTATTTATTTTGACTGAATTAATGTATCTCCTCAGTTTACTTGGTAACATAACTATTTTGAAGCCAGCAACTCCCTGCTTCAGTTCCCCTTGGCTTGCTGCAGTGATTTATGTGTATGCTAACATTAATTCATGTCCCAAAGTGACAGCTTGAAAGACTGCAAACATTGCCCAGGTGGTTGGTTATCAGAAAAGTTATTGAAATACACGAAGTTAGGCATTCAGTGGGTGGTACTAGTGGGTCAAATACAATTTATCACACCTGATAAAAATATTCTTGGCTAGATCCAGTTACATTTGTAACATCCTCAAATGAATTACACATTAAAGTAAAAAAATAAAACCGCATTGATGGACATAATCCTCTGATTTTGATCTTGGCTATCTGCTATCCTGGTTGTCATTCTGTATGTCTACTGTGCTATCTTCTTCATTTTGGGCAAAAGTTTTGCATTGTGAATGTTTTTAATACAATGCTCAAATTTTCTCATTGCTATCAAACATTTATCAAGGTTGATATGAATGTGTGAAGAACTGAATAGCAAAGTGAAAAATTGTTTTATATAGTTGATAATTTCATTTCTATGAGATAGTTTTACAGTTAAAATCTACTTTGTGTCGTGGCTCCATGTTTATTAATTCGTAAGAGGAGATTGTGCGTACACCTTCATGATACTGTGTATGCCTCCTCATGAGAGAACGTGGTATCAGGAGTAGGTCCAGGCTTAATATTCAGAGGTTTAATAAGTCAGAAATTGTTCCATTACTAGAAATTCTCAGAAATTATTCAACTCCTCTCTTCTTTCTTGCAGTGATAATCTTAATTTTATTCAAGGGTAAATGCTAACCATTTTCCAGTTCAGTGGTTGTAAACTGTGACAAAACAATTATTTTCTCAGAACCAGGAGAGACCATTTTCTGCATGTGGCTGAAACATATGATTGGAGCAGTATGGTAGGAAGAATTCTAAGATAGCCACAGGATTCCTATCTCTCATATATAGGGTTTACCTTTGAGCATACTTTAGACCTGTAAATGTGAGCTTAATCACTGCTGTGATTATATTGTTATATATGAGGCTGTCTTAGCTGACTGTAGAGGGAGATTTTCTTGTTGGCTTTTAGGAGTAAGCTGCTGTGTTCTGGGACACATGGCAAGGGACTGTGGGTGACTTCCAGAAGCTAAAAGCATCCCTCACAGATAGAGCAAGAAAATGCGGACCTTGATTCTATAGCCAGAGAGAACTGAATTCTTCCAACAACAGCAAGATGTCCCCAAGCTTTAGAAAGAAACATTACCCAATTGACGTCTTGATTTTAACCTTGTGAAACCCTGAGTGGAGGGTTAGCTAAAATGTACTAGACTCCTGACCCATGGCGACTGTGAGATAAGTGTGGGTTTTTTAAAGCTGCTGAGTGTGGAAAGTTTACTCAACAATAGCAAACTAGTAAGAGCAGAGAGTGTAGTTTGACCTAGTAACTGGAGAACTTGTTAGGTTTCTGAGAAAGAATAGCTAAGATTTTAACGTCATCAGTGCTAAGAGAGTCTGAGATTAGGCTGTCTTCATAGATTCAGGGTGAAAAATAAATGCATAATTCTAGAAGAAAAGGTAGAAGAGAAGATAGTATTTTAAAGTTGGTCATCATAAATGTGTGTTAGCATGATATATGTCACAGCAAAGTTATTTTTGCACATTTTAATACAATTTGTAAAGGCTCATTGACCAAAATATTTTAACTGGATGCCACAATTAAAATAATTTACAGGCTCTATTTGATTTAAGGCTATACTAATCCAAGGTCATTAATTCTTATAATTATGCTTACTGCCATTTTTTTACTGCGAAAGAGAATATATATAGCACAAGACTCTATGCAGTTATTCTTTAAATTACCATAAAGAACATTTCACCAATGAGAGGCTGATGTTTTATATTACTTAAATAATGAACGGGGTAACAAATATTTTGCAATTTGAAATAAAGAGGTTGTAAATTTTAAATGGTTGTGCTTTTAATTTTGTCTTCTGTGTTTCCTTTTCTATATGTGATGTTAGAAGCAGGTACTTAGGATTTAAATACAATAATATTGTTAAAATTATTCTATCAATAAGAAAGGAAGGGGAACAATGTCCATTTTAGAAAGAGCTAAAATCTAGATCTAAGGCTGCTGTCCTACAAATTTTCAGGAAAAGAAGTTTCATTTCATTCTTTCCATATATCTAAGAGTGAAGGTAATTCATCATGAAAATGCTTTATTCTAACATTCTGAGAAATGCTTTCACAAGTTATGAAAGGAATTTCACATTTCTCAAAAAGATTTCCAGGAAGGCAAGATACACAAATCCTTTGGGAAATATTTTTCTCATAATTTAGAAGTGCAAAGAACACTTTGTAACAGAGGTATAAGTTGTTAATACAATGTAAGGAATACCTGTGCAAATACAGTCCTGTCTAATAACTGAGTATACTGTCCATTGAAGCCTACTTCTAACCATTCTTTTATCTGCTACATGCAGAATTTTCTTTGTAAATTTTCTTTTCTTTATAAATCTGCTATCCAAGGCTGTGTCCTTATCACTACAATGTATAGTTTTACGTTTAGGTGAACTTTATATGAAGGGGATTATAATACATTTTATTCACATATTTTCAACAAAAAGTAGGAGAACAAAAGTAATGGGAGATTAAGCAAAATATCTAGAAAAAAGCATGATTGATTACAGACGCTTTCACAATGCTGTTCTGCCTGCCATGGTGGCAATGAGGTTAAATCCTCAAAGCTCCACCTTTCTGTCTTGGATAGGGTTGTGCTAATCAGTTAGGGTTTACCTTTCCCTCTGCTTCATCTCCTTTTCATTTCTTTGCAATTGACCTACTGAGGGAAATATTATTTCTTTATCAAAGGTAATAAAGTAAATTAGGTTACTGCCTAGCTTATTATACATATGATGCATGATTCAATCTTGAGTTTTTAGCTCCAAGCTTAGATTTTTAAAATGCAACCACCTTTTCAAGTTCACTGCATATGAGAAGGGGGAAGATCACCTCAATGTCAACATCCATATTATCTATAAACATATAAAACTTTCATTCATTTTCTCTCTATATGTATCTATATACATAGCCTTGGCCAGATACTTAGGTTATATTGATAAAAAGCCATGCTTTTTGTCCTTGAATAGGTCACAATAAAGAACAGAAGTTGATAAAGTACGGTTTCAGAGTCAAATCCACCCTACCACCTTTTTTGTAAATCATATGTTATTGGCACACATCCACGCTCAGCTCCAATGATGAACTGAGTAGTTGTGACAGAGATCATCTGACCTGGAAAGCCTAAAACATTTACTATCTGAACTCTTACAGAAAATATTTTTTGACCCCAGATATAGAAGAAAAAAACTAATTAAATATATAATCAAAATTTAGTAGGTCTAATTTAGGTATTTGTATTTGTTAGTAATCTAACTTTCCCACACAACTATTATAATATCTTAAATTATCTCCCAATTAACTACCTGCACTTGAATTCCTATCTCAGGGTTGATTTGGGGAAAACCTAAACAAAGACAGTTGGTGCTGGAGGTGGATTCCTAGCAAATAGATTCTTATTGTGTGATTCTAGTATTGGTCACTCTCTGGCCATTGGTGGTAATAAGTTAGAGAGTGAGCACTCTTAGCCCATCAAATATCTGAAGTACAGGACCCTCACATGCTGTGGATTTAGATGGAATAAAGGTGGGAAGATTCATACTTGGCTGCGCAATCCCTCTAGTATTTGAGAAATATTGGAAAGTGGCAATTATAAGTAATCATAAGGAGGGATGAGGTAATTGAAAGATCCTCATTGAAATCGAAGTCCTAATAGAAAGAAAAATGACAGGCTCAAGTAGGCCAACTATCAAGTCAGAGAATGCTGATGTCCTGTTTACACAGAGTTTCCTCTGACAAATTAGCCACTTTACAAAAGTGGGTTAATTTTCAGTCCTGGTGAACATTTTATGCTAAAGTGTTCACTGTGATAGGGAAGAGCCAAGACCCTGAGACCTAAGGCTGGGACAACTGGGCAGATGCTCTCAGAAACATGAAGCCACAGATAAGTTTGATGCCTCCAGACAGCAGAAGTGGTCCCTGCCACTTATTATAGAATAGAGACCTCCCTTTATCTGGGAAAGCTGCAAAGATATCAACCAAAATGGAAACATTACTCAAGGATGTTTGCCTTCCTCAATATTTGTCTTTACTTTGCCCAAGGATCCAAGGTTCAAGTACCTGGGAACCACCCCTTTAACATGTAATCATCAAGGATGACAATGCCCCTCTCTTTTTATTTTTTTTGAGGTTTACTTTCTTAGCAACTTTCAAATATGCAATACAGTATTATGAACTACAGTCACCGTGCTGTACATTAGATCCCCATACCTTAGCTATTTTAAAATTAGTACCTTGAATAGAATGTCTCTTGTTCCCAGTCACTATGGAAAGGTAGAAGTCTAATTTCTTTCAGTGGGCATTTTGCTCTAAGATATAAAACTGCCTGCTCTGTATCTATGATAAAATTTAAAATTAGCTATGTGCACCTTTACATCCTGCAAGAAAGACACTATAATGGGTCATGTGGCTCTTGTCATGCAGAGTAGGAAGTACATTATTTTTGGTGTGTGAGTGCATTAGTTTTCTTTTGCTGTTGTAGCAAATTGTCACAAACTTAGTTGTTTAAAACAATACAAACATATTAACTCACAGCTCTGTAGTCAGCAATCCTAGTGGGCTGACTGTTGCTGGTTTCACAAGGTCAAAGTTAAGGTCTTGGCTGTCCTGGGCTTAAGGGAAAATCTGCTTTCAAGATTAGTCAGGTTGTTTGCAGAATCCTTGCAGCTTTTTCTGGCCGAGACCCTTGCTGGCTGTTATCTAGGAGACTCTCACTTCCTTAAAACCACCTGCATTCCTGGTTGGTTTGCCCCCTCCATCTTCAAATCTGAAGGATGTTTTGTCCTTTTCATGCTTTGAGTCTCTAACTTCTCTTCTGCCAAAGTTCTTTTACTCTGACTGAAGATAGTTCTCTGCTTTTCAGAACTCCTGTGATTAGATTGGGCCCAAACATTTATTCCAGGTTAATCTTATTTTAAGACCCTCAACCTAAATTAGACTGCAAAGTTCCTCTTCCCAGGTAATGTGATGCATTCATGGTTCCTGTGTTTGGGGAGAGGCCACCTCTCAGGGGCCATCCGGCCTACAACAAGGAAGATCCTTACCAAAACAAACAGATGAAAAAACTCTTTTCTAATGTGACTTCATTGGGGTCACAGTGATCCAAGAAGTACTGTCTTCAGTATCCCTCACTTTATTCATGCAAAAGACATTTCCTTTGGCAAGTGCGACTTTCTAAACAATCTGATTTCATGGCTCTAAAATATTTGGTCAATGCAAGTGTATTGCAGAGTCTTTTAGAAGTAAACTGTCTCAAGATATAGATATATGATACACATACTTTTAGACAATGATCTTGAAATTCTATTTTCTCCAACCAAAATTTGATAGAAGACAGAATTAGGTACTTTTCCTTAAAAGTCTCTAATAAGTGACTGGAATTGTGGTAATTCTATATTGTATATTGATTGATCTGTCCACTTTGCAAATGGGTACATGAAAAATGAGGATCAGTATCAATTATTTTTTGTCCTCCTCTGTCAACAGAAGGTAACACCCCTCACATATCAGGGGTGAAAACAATGTTTTCCATATTTAATTTGGTTGCATTAATTTATGTACATAAAGTGCTTGAGAATCAGCTAATATTTTCCTTGAAATGATGAAGGTGGCTCATTTTAATTCTTTCTAAATGTGCTTTAGTTGCTGAGAGAATTTAGTATGCTGTGTGATATTTCTGGCCTTTTGGCAAAACAGGCATATCCTGAATGTAATGATAATCCCTACCCAGCAGGTATTTCTAAGTGAATACAAACAAAATTAACTGTGTGCAAATGTTCATATAATTATGATTTAACATGATGTGAGATAAGACACTTTATTTTCCTTATTATCAATAGGCAGACTGCATGCTAATTTACTGATTCCAAGACATAAACAACTAATTTTTGATGCATAAAACCCAGCTAAATCGATGTTTGATATCATACCTTTATGTTTTGAAAGGACATCTTTATTTTTGTTTTCTTATTTTCTTTTATGTACTACTAAGTTTTGAAATGTTTCCTCTATTTTTAAAATCTATACTATAATCCATATTTTTTTAGTCTTCTAGTTATTTTAAAAATAATAAACAGGGAATTCCCTGGTTGTACAGTGGTTAGGACTCCATGGTTTCACTGCCGAGGGCTGGTGTTCAAGCCCTGGTCAGGGAGCTAAGATCCTGCAAGCCATGTGGTGTGGCCAAGAAAAAAATAATAATAATAAGCAATAATCAAGTACTTCTCATAAAAATATTTCATTGAATTAATATATGCTATATACATACACACATATATATACTTTTTCAGTGTTTTCTGATACGTCTTGCAATTTATAGAATACACACTTGAAAGTAAAAGCTGTTGATTAATATGATTTATTTCTATTTGAAAATTTGTAAATTGCAAAGTCTATCAAATATTTATCAGCTCCAAGAATGAATAAATACAGACTACTAAGCTCCTGAAACTCCATGTCTCAACTACCACACAAGCTGCCGTCTATTACTCACAACTAGAGATGAACTGGATGCTTGTGTTTTATACAATAAATGGTGGAAAAAGTTCAGAAATGGTAATTCAAACATGTTACAATCTTATCTCAGCCACTGACAAATGGCTTTAATTTTTCCTTTCCTCGCTGTAAATAATGAAAGTACCCTTCAGAGAATTGGGTCACTGGTTGAACATTGCTTTGGTGTGTAGGGAGCAACTGCAATGGAACAATGTTATTTCCAGATGTAACTTCATATTTTTAATGTGTTTATTTCTTATTCATGTGTGCTGAGTCACATTTGCACTAAAATAGAGATTTTTAGTTATGAAGAATATTGAGGAATAGAAGCAGGATATATTTCATAATCATTTTTATTTATAAATAGCATTTATGTTAGTATTAATTTATTTAGTATTTATCTCTTAGATTTAGGAAAATAACAGGGAGGCATGCGTAAGGCTAAAATGTGAGAATTTTAATAAACAGACATATATTTAGGAATGTAGAAGCCAACATTTGGACTTAAAGTAAAAGATCTTATTTGGATTACCTGATTTCAATATGAAGAAAGCATGCTGGTCAAGGCTGTCATTTACTTGATTGTCTCTCCGCAGGTCCCAGCTTCACATCCACAAGGGTCACTTGGTTCAGTTTGGGACATATGCCGCCATTAACATGTCAAGAAGGGGGGGTGATTTAAGCTTTAGATTTAACAAATCAGTAAACTGAGTCATAGGTTGCAGTAAATTGCATATAATTAATTGAAATCCATTATATATATATATACATATACACATATATAATATACATTTCTAACTATGAAATATACACATGCATATATTATTACAAAATAATATGGAATCACATTCCAATTCTTTTTCACTAATACATTTGGGGACCTCTTTGGCCGTATAAAAAAATCCCCTATGAAATCTCCCTATCATCTTTTACCCTTATTCTCATTTGCCCTTTACTCTGGCTCAGAGATTGGGCTGGTCCTATAGATTATTATCAAATTAATCAAATCTTTATCTCAAAGCTTTTTTCTTAAGTTGTGCAAAGTTTTTGCACCACCTATCATATCTGGAATGTTCATTCTATAAAGCAAAAATGATTCATGTCTATTTATCTTGATCTAGCACTTTTTGTCTCTATGGTACTGAATAAATTCATAAAAAAGCAGGATTTTAAAGATATGATTCTCTTCAAATATGAATCCATCCTTCTAAAGACTGCCAAAATGACATTTTCTTTAGTATTTTTTTCTGATGGATAAAGGATATAAATCTCCCTGATTTTAAATGGAATAAATAACTTTCAGTTAAATATTACCTGAAAGAAGTCCTTAAATTTATGGTTTCTAGGCTTAAATGCCATTGAGATGTCTCTAGTGCTTCAATATTTAACAATTTCTGAGCTATATAACAGCATTAAGACAGATACATTTTGAATAGTGGCAGTGGTGCGTGTGGGGAGGGGAAGAAGATCTCATGTATTTTCCTTTCAATTTTCCCCAAACCTCTAATTTAAGAAGACCTTCAATAAAAGTGATATCCTCAAATCACTAAGTATTTACTTACTAATGTATGTACATAGTTCCATTCAATTCAACTCAGCAAAACAAATGATTGAGTGGGCCCTATCTGTCAGGTGGTTGATAATTGGAAGAAAATATAGGGGAAATTAGCTATACAAGTTAGTCTTAGAAAGTCTACTTACAGTTGGAAGGTGGAAATATAGCCACATAAATATGATATACAGGTCACACTGTGGTGGTATTCGCAAAGCGTTACAGTAACGGATGAGGGAGTTTTACATTTTATCTTAGGAGTTGAGGATGTATTAGTATGAGTTTTTGAACAATGACCAGGAAGTTTCTAGCTGGCTATGGCAAGGGTAATGCAGGCAGTAGAAACTGCACTGTCAGAGAGCTTTACAAAAGCACAGATCTTTGTGATCTGGTAACATACATGTAAGAGGAATGAGAAAACTTGTCTGACTCCAGACTCAGATCTGTTTGTACACCTGAACAAAGAGTTTTTAAGGAGAGGCATGATAATGTGATTAGAAAGAATATTAGGGATCCTGAATTGGAACATGAGGCCTTTGCATTAGAAAGATATGGATAATGAACACTTGGACTAGAGCAGAAATATTGAGAGGAAGATAAGTATATGTATATATGTACATATATGCACAGGCACACTTCCTTGATCATAAGATTTAGAGATTCTTTTGATGGTGGGATGCACTGACACTCACACAGATGAAAAGCAGAATTCTGTATTAGTTACAGCTCAGAAGGAGAGAAGGTTGTCACAAGGGGCCACACAGGAGGTGATGACTGGGGGTAATAGCAAGATGGAGCTGGAGGGGGCAGCTTATCTATGGCAAGTAGGGTGGGGTTACCTAGGTTTCCTGGACTCTCGGTGGGTTGCCTAATTTGAATAATTTTGTGGGTTCCAGGACAGAGGGGCTGTCCCCAGTTGTTTGGTACCTGACCCTGGGGAGATTAGAGCAAGTGCATAGTGGCCCAGAGTGTGAGAGCTGAATAAGAGAAGTGGTTGAAGTGTGGAATTAATTAGGCTGCTCAAGGAGGACTGGCCCCTATCAGGCCCTCCAAACTGGATCAAGACAGCATTTAAAATAAAAATAAAAAATCTGTATTATACTCCTCATAAATATTTCCCATCTCATCTACATCTTTCTCCTCCTCTATGTCTAACTTTGTATGGTCTTTCTTATCCCTATAACAGTGTTTTGCAAACACTATTCCTGAAATTCTGGTATTGAGAAACTTAAACTATATTTATTTTATTTAAATTCACAGACACTGTACCCACTAAATCATATTTTCACTAACTTTATTTTTCATGGAATTTGCATTCCTATTTATAACACAAAGTTTAGAAAATTCACATTGGCGTGAAGAATAGAAATCACTGGTAATTATAATACCCAAAATGTCTCCTATTCAAGTTTTTCTCTGTATCTTTTGTTTCTTATAACATGTAATTTCTCTGTATGTAACATAAATGTGTAGTTCTACCCAAAATGAGAAACTTACTAACATAGGGTATTATAATTTAGTTTAGTTACATTACATCACAAATATCTTTTCATATCTACCTAGGCAGTTTTTCTACATCATTTTAATGGGTGTTTAACATATGAATAGGTCATAATTTATACAATTTCATTTTGTAAATTCTCTTCTAAGCACCTTCGAATATACTTCATACAAATGCCTAAGTCTACCTTTAACTAGTTTCTGTTTGAAAATTTATGACTGATTCAAAGAATATGAACTATTTTAAAGTTTTTGGTAAGTATTACCATATCAAGAATAGACTATCACATTTGTTACAGATTCTCCAATTTGGAGGATAGTATTTAATGTTTCCTATTGAATACATGACAAATGCAATCTTATTTGGTTCTTTGATTTATTGGCTACTAACCAGATTGAACAGTGTCTCATAATTTATTGCATAGTTTTGCTTTTGTCTCAGGGTATTTTTTTCCTAATGATTAATTAATTGCCCTCAATACCAATTGAGCAACTTATTCTACTGCTTTGATATAGTGCTTTATTTATTTGCCAATCATGTTATGTGTAGTTGAGCATTTCTGAACTTTATAGTTCATACTGATACTTTTTTACCCATGGCTTTCTATCTAATTAATAATCAGAACTTTTTAATAGATTTTAATATCTAGTTTTTAAGCAAACCTTATTTCACCATTCTTTCATTTTGTGTATTGCTGTCTCCAAATAAATATTAGCCTTGTCCTCTAGAAAGGAAAGCTTGAGATAAGGCATATGTGATGATATTAGATCTCGGAAGGACAAACTTCCTAGTAGGGTAGTGATGGTGATGAAAGAAGGGGCAGTGAGGCATGGGAAGCAGAGAAGTAAGGCAACACAATGTGTTTAACAAGGACACTGAAAGAAACCACCAGATCTTTCGGTGGGTGTGTTTACTGAGTATTTGCGTCTCAATTTATCTGTGGGATTTTCATTTATAAAGGTGACTGAGTAATGACATAGAGGTCAGTGTCATTGAAACAAGAAGTTATTACTTACATTTCCCAGGAGAAGGGGGCACGCCATGCCATGCAAAACCACATGGGAAAGAACCAAATTTGGATCAGGAGGCAGAAGGAGAAGCAAGGTGAAAGCATAGGACAAAAAAGCATGAATTGGGGAAAAGTCATGGCAGGACAGGGTAAACATTTAGGATTGGCTAGTTTGAATAACTCTGTGGGCTCTGGAGCTTAGGGACTGGCCTGTAGTTGGCCAGAACTTGGCCCCCAGTTGATTCAGGGCAGCAGAGATATGGCTTGATGTATAAAAGATAGATAAAGGTGGTGTGTAAGGATACGGTTTCAGAATCAGCTGTCTTCTATAAGAAAGGTGAGCTCACCAAAAAGTTATGGTTGTAAAAATTAATAAACAAAGACCACAATCAAAATAGAGTCAGGAGGCCAGAAGGGGGTGCTCTCACATTCTACACAACAACGGAGACCAACAGGAAGAAAAACTTCCTCTTCTTGCCTGGCAAGAGCTCAGCCAATGAGAGTGTCACAACTCAGCCAATGAAAAACCACTACACTTCAAATTCAGTCCCTCCAATGGACTCTTTATTATAGCTTAACCAGCTTCCTTTTCCCTCTTTAAAAAAGGTTATTTTTGCCTCCTTGCAGAGGACTTGCACGTGGCTTGCCATGGTTGCAGACCCTGAACTGCAATACTTTGCTGATCCTAAATAAACCCTCTTTTGCTGGAGAAATAACTGTCAGTCTGCTTAAGGTCAGCACTATCTCTAGGAAGTGGCTAAGGGACAGTTTGGCCCTCTGGAAGGGCCAAACTTTCCTTAGCCAGCTAGGTACCCCCAATATGTCAAAGCATTATGAAGTATAAAAATCACAATTAATACAACATAGTCATTCTGTCTAAAGCTTGGAAGAAGAAATTGCACCTCGAAGCAATCCTAGGATGGTTATCTTCCCAGGTTTTCTATGTTATATTTTGAACTGTGCACCCCCCAAATATGTTGAAGTCCTAACCCTCAGTACCTCTGAATTTAACCTTATTTGGAAAGAGGGTCTTTGTAGATGAACAACTTGAGACAATGTCATTAGAGTGAGGACTAATCCAATAAGACTGGTGTCCTTACAAAAAGGGGAAATTTGAACACAGAGACAAAAACACATGGAGAACACCAGATAGAAACAGGAATAACACTCTCACAAGCAAAGGAACACCAGAGATTGAGGATAATTCACCAGAAGTTAGAGGAGAGGCATGGAACAGATTCCCTCTAGCAGTCCTCAGAGGAAATCAACTCTGCAGGCACTTTGATTTAGGACTTGTTGTCTCCAGAACTATGAGAAACTAAATTTCTGTTTCAGCAACCCAGTGTGTGGTACTTTGTTATAGCAGCCCTATGAAATTAATATGCCTTTCATCTATCAGGATGCTCTATGCCGGTGACCAGCTGTCTTACTTTTCTGAGTTCTATTAATGACCCCATGGAAGCGTCTCAGGAAGCCAAACCTCATGGCATGAAGTGGGGCATTTCATCTGAGACTCCAAGTTATGAGGACAATGTGCCAGCCCAGTCAAAGACTGATAAATGAGAGATAAATGGAAGACCTCAAGGTAGCTGAAGGATGTACCCAAAATATGTGTCCAATACAAAGCTTAACTATAGCTCCCGAGAGGACACACACATAATATATTTCATTTAAGAATACTTTAGGCCATGTCAATATTGTACTCATTGTCCTCACCCAGTTTTGTCTGTGAATCATATTATTCATGCATAAGCAAGGCTATTTTAATGTATTAAAAACATAACAATGAGAAGCTAGTTTTCTGATTTCAGTCATTTTCCTTACATCCAACCTCCTGTATTAGATATGGCAATTGACTGACAATTTTGCTCAATGAAGAATAATAATTTAAACTAGGTTTCAAAAACTGTTAAAAGTCTACATTAACAAATTTGTTCAAGTTGTCATAATTCAGCTCTTTAATATAGAGATGCAAACAATGTTAGTTATCATTTAAGAGACGCATAGAAATCATATCTAGAGGGAGTCATTACTTAACAAAAGATAGCAATTTATTTATTCAAATATTTTCTTTTATTTCTCAGTCTATCACTGTGGGAAATCTAGCATTCTGCATCTTATAAGGCAATGCACTCTTTTTTGCCCTGGATAAATTTGTAACTTTTCACATGCTTTCACTATTTTATAACATATATGCTAAATTTTTTTGAAATTTGAAAACAAAACTGGAGCAAAATATGAAAAATACATATAAACTTCTCTTTGAGTATTCATAATACTTTACATATTTTAGATTTCATATGTAGAAAGCTTATTTGTTTTCATGTCTTCATAGTTTTCTTCCTTGTTGTTGATATTACTGTATCATAGAATAGAGAATTTATAGAATCTGTAACTACTTGACAGACACAATATTGATCACTTATTCAACTTGATTAATTTTTCAGTAATTATCAAGATTATAATCATCATAAACTCTGACTCAAGAGAAAAAAGCATTACAATTTTTTAAATATACTTTTCTTGTATAAAAGCAGTGGCTATGTTTAATTTAATATTACTATCTCAATTATAGTAATATTTTGTTACAAAATTATGTGTCATTTCTTTACATCAGCTCTATTTATATTATTAATGTTACAATAGTTTTAAGTCAATAATCTTATTTGTTATTGTTGGTTTATTTCTAACAACATCCATCACTGTTTAACAGTCTGTTAGAGCACTTCAAATCTATGAATTTGTATTATAATGGCTACTTTTGGCAACAGATAATTCTTAAAGAGATGCTTTGTTAACTATCATCAAATAAGGTTTATGCTTTCTTGATTCAAGAACAATTTGTGTCTTGATGGAAAAAATATATCATAGCAGATTACATTTTTTTATATAAATTATATTATAACTATTAGGGATGATACTTTTATAGGGGTACTTGCTATAAGTTTGATATTAATTGATCTTTACACAATAATGCATTTTATCATATTTGTGTGTGTGTATATGCATGTGATTTACCGTGAGTACATGTCCTATAGTTGTAAAGACAGTATCAAAATGCATAAATTGGATTTTGAAACATGGAGGGAGTAAATTGTGGTAGAAGTTAATGTTTACTAAATATTCAAATATTAGCTCTCTGATTTGTGAACACATAATAGAATCATTCTTCTTGATGCCTATGCAAATCAGGGTATGCGTATGATTAACTCTGCTTTAAAAGTTTTAAGTGAAAAGAACATCTTATTTATAGGACAGAGCCTTTACTAGATGTATCAAGACCTTTCAGAGCTCTTTTTTCTTACATCATGATATCTGGCAGAATTTGGAATGTGGTGGCTATGTGAACCAAGAACCCTAAATGACTACAGTGAGGAAAGCTAACAGACCATCTGTCCAACTGAAAATGATAACTAAATAAATCTTGTCATGTTGACATTATATAATTCAAAGATTATTTATTATTGCAGAATAATTTCTCCTATCCCAACTTACATAACAATATCCACCTTTTCCATATGCATATAATATGGTTATTTACTATGAAAATGTAGTTCAAATTTCAAAGTGGTACTCTAAAAAGCAGAATTCAAAATGACACATTTCTCTAACAGATTATTACTTTTTATGTTTATAGTGGGGATAATGTTTTCATTCTCTTTATTTTGCAAAATAACAAAGTTATTTTGTTATTGAGAATGAATTTGGTGCCTCTGCAATTAGCTCAGGTAAAATGTTGAAGAACATACAGATTATGCAGAATAGTAATACTTTTTAAATATGTTTATATTATAAAATATAACAAACAAAATAAATTCAGATAAAATTATAAGGATGATGTTAATAATAATTACGAAACCAGAAAAAAATTTATATTTATTGAATATTTAGTATGGGCCTGTCACTCTATTAAGTGGTTTATATGCTGTATCTCATTTAATTCTTATGGTAAACTTGTCATATAAGTATTAATATTATCTTCATTTTTAGGTAATGAAAACTAAAGTTTAGAGAGGTGTTATGGGCTGAACTGTATTCCCCTCAAATCCGTATGTCAACATCCCAACCCGTAGTACCTCACAATGTAACTATATTTGGAGATCAGGTCTTTAAAATGTGATTAAGTTAACATGAGGCAGTCAGTTTGGGACCCTAATCCAATATAACTGGTGTCCTTACAAGAAAAGGAAGAGACACCAGGGATGTGAACACACAGAGAGAAAAGGCCATGTGAGGACACGGCAAAAAGACATTCATCTGTAAGCCAGGGATAGAGGACTCAAGAGAAACCAAACCTGCCGATACCTTGATTTTGGATTTCTCTCCAGAACTGTAAGAAAATCAATTTTTGTTGTTTAAATCACAGTGTGTGATATACTGTTATCGCAGTCCTCGCAAATTAAAATGAGGGAAGGTAATTTACCCCAAAATCACAAAAATCATGAGTGACAGAGACATTGTTTACACCAGAAGTGATTAACATTAGAGTCAGCACTTGTATCCTCCACGTTCCTGCCAGTCTGCATACTTTCATGTGGTAGCAACCCTTTTTTGTTATGTACTTTCTTCTGCATCAATTATTGTTCAATAATAAAAATGCCATAAGCCTAGTTCCCCATATTACAGTTTCAATTTAGATCACAAGTTCACTCCCAAACATCAGTTGAGGACACTGGATATCTGAATTAAAATGACTTAAGTAACATGGTTTGTTTGGTATGTGATCATCTGACTTACTCTTCCAAATGCAGAAAAATTCCTCTGAATGAGGGAAGTCAGCTGCTGAAAACTCAAAACAGCATATATGGAGAGTCTGGAAAGATGATCACACTTTGCTTAAGGTTATATAATTTAGGTCATTCATATTTCTGTTTCCAGCCAAGGCTCTCCTCTGGGCTTCAAACCACTTACTTGACATCACCAAAGTACAGATGATCAAATTAGCACACACATGCAACTAAAATAGATTCTTATATTTAGGGTCAATATTTCAGTTCCTGTCTAATGTTAACAAACCTACAATAACTTGAAAGTCTTTGGTTACATGAAATATCATTAATAATAGAGGATGCTCTATAATTCAAATGACAATTATACATATTTCAAATTTATATTCCAGTGTTGTGTTACCAATGGTTCATGTTATGGACTCCGTTTATGTTTCACTTATCATTATTATTATAAAGTGGAGCTAAAGGAAAATAACAAGAACAGTCAATCTAACTGTAAAAATACAATTTAACCTTTCCTTCATAATTGAAGTTTTGTCAAACCCAATTGTGTATCTAGCAAGCATCTACAAGAAAGGTTTGCTATTGGTTATTTACATCTAAATCACCATTTCAATAAAATAAAATTTTATTTTAGAAATTTCCTAAAATGTAGCAATTTTATCAATTTATTTTAGCAATTTCCTACAGTGGAGATATATCACAAATTTAGATAGTGGAAACTATTGAGACTACCAGATGATCAATTAATTTAGGACTGCTGGCCATCTTGAAAATGAATTTTAATGTTTATTATTATTTATCAGCCATTTAAAACATTTACTTTTTGTGCTGGTGATAATTTCCTGGCAGCAGTGGTGAGTGGGGCTGGGAGGGAAGGGAGTATTATTTTTTCTTTCTTTATTCTTTCTTTCATTTGGATTTGTACCTACATGGAGAAAAGAGACTCACACTCCATTCATTGCCCCTCACTGTTTGGGGGAGTAATGTTGGCAAAATCATGAGAAGATAATGTTAACAAGCTTTTCTCAAAATATAACACATGGATCAATTTTTTGCTAGTAGCTTTTTGTCTCTTTGTTCTTGGCTTTTTTCCACCTGTCCAAGAGGGGTTCATTCTAGAGAAAGACAAGATTGCTATGATGCCACAGAAATTTTTAACACAGTATCCTATAGGAAGAATTCATCCCTTACACTATAAATGATTTGAAGAAGAATCAAAAGAATAGCATATTTGTTATACTACTGCATGTTTATACAGGCAAAATGAACTTTGGTTTGTTGTTACCTTTCACATTTAGGTGCTTATTCAATATTTTTGCTAATTACTAAATATTGCATGGGTGATACATGAAGATCATCTCAAAACTACAGTAAAAGAGAAATGTGAGATTTAAAAGATCAATTCACCACCCTCTCCATTTAACATGCTCTTTTCCATAAATAAAGCACTACTACTAGTTGGTAGAGATCAGCGGTTTTCAACTGGGGATGATTCTTGCCCTTGGGGTGCATTTGTAGACATTTTTGATGCCCGCAGTTGGAGGGGATGGAGGCTGCTACTGACCTCTAGTGTGCTCAAGCCAGAGGTGATGCTCAGCATCCTATAATGCACAGGCCAGCCTCATAACAAAGTGCTAGTCCCGACTCTGGCAGATATCCATCCATTCTTTCTTTCTGGGATTGCACTTATATACACGGATAGGAATGTTCTCTTCACTGCTATATATCTAGACTTAAGGAATTATCAGGAACATAGAAGGTATATTATACCTCTTTGTATTGTATCTATATGAATGCTACTCAATCATTAAGATTTAAAGATTAACATATTATTTGACTATTAAAGCTACTTTAGAAAAGCCTCTTTAAAAAAATTAGGATCTTCTTAATTTTATAAAATAGTAATCTTAGCTAGTTCACTGTAGCATAAAGAACAGATAGGTGTTTTGATTTTTTTTTAATAAAAATATCCAGCTTTTCTATGATTGCTGGACTTCCGTTTGCCAGTTCTAACATTTGTCAAATCTGTGAGTCATACTAGATCATTTCTGCCATTTCAATTGTTTCAGTATTATTTTACTCTATGATCAGAATGCCTGAACTTCAGAGTATTCATCAATAATCCTCTCCACCTCAAGAACTTGTGAGAGAGATGACAGACATATCATGAAAATGTATTGCAGGGAACAAAGTTATGATACATGGTGAATAAATGAATAAAAATAGAAAAAGCAGAGAGTTATTTTCAGATCAGATGGATGATCTGATTATATCACATGTGCTTTCTAATAACAAGCTAATAACGCTACTCTAAGAAACCTACAAGTACAAAATTCTCATTTTTTTTACTTTTAACAATTTGAGCTGCAATAGTGTAACTAACTGCTATAATAGTAATAAAGAAAGCTAAGTTCTTTTTATAATGAAGAAAGCTAACTTCTTTTTTCGCACTGGAACCTTGTTTCTTTGCAATGTAGATAATTATAATTATTTCTTTTTATTCCATCAACATTCTATTGCAATACTACTGAATTTGACAGATGGAGAATTATCTTTTTTTATTAATGGACTTTGCAAACAAAAATTAAGGACTTTTGAGTAATTATAATAATTTAATACATTTTTAATTTGCTATATAATATAAATCTCTCATGGCCTGCACCTGCAAAAAAATGAAGAAAAAAAAGAAAGACCAAAAAAAAAAAAAAAAAACTGAAGGAAAGACAAAAAGACATAGAAGGAAGGAAGGGAAGAAGAAAGAGAGGGAGAAAGAAAAGATAGGGACAGAATCAATGAGAAAAAATATATTTAATGAGAAATAGGAGGCAACAGATGCAGAATTTTTTTTTTTTAATCTCAGTGTTGGTAATATTTTCAGATGGGTGAGAGTAATGTTAACTCTTGAAATGCACCTTTTTTTTCCTCAAAGAATAGTAGCACTTCAGCACATTTCACTGTTGTCCAAAAAAAAGGCTTAAATACGGCTGTTTCTTGCTGAATCACATCTTCCCATGTGTGTCACTAAATCCATTTGATAGCAATTCAATGGTCTAATAGTTTCTACTGGTGGTTACTGACTGATGGATGTGCAATGGAGGTAGACCATGAATTCAGTTTTACCAGTCTATCATGAAAAGAGAAAAATCAGGGCATGATCAGTAGCTTTTCATAGAGATGGCTATTTAATTTGAAAGTAATGATTTTTATCTGATTTTACACATATGCTATTCTATAATATTAAAATGTCTTGTATATTGTTGATGTGTTTCTGTTGTCTTTACTTATCAAAAAAATAGACTGCAAACCTGTACTGGTTCTTACAGTTCTTTTGAAAAATTACAGTGTCTGATATTCAATAGTATATTAGGTCACAGTTTGCATTACTACAATATGCCAGGGACACTATATTACACCTCCTTTTTGATCTCAATTACATACCATTTGTGAATATTATTGCATTTGAATACTTTTATTCAGTCATTGCACTTTTTTTTTTACAAGAATCATCTCTATTTCGTTTATTTTACAGAGTAATGATTTAAATTGACTACATTTGGGCACCGTGAATATTTGACATGAAAAGCAGTTGTATCAGAACGGACATCAAAAAAATAGCAACTCATCTTACATATAATAACTAGAAAATATTTTTCTGTCTGATCATTTGTGTTACAAATCCTGAGAATGTTAGACACTGAACAAACAAGGTACTATTTTATAATTAAATCTTGCTTGGAAATAATCCTTTAAAAAGATGCTTTGAGGTACAAATCATCCATTTATTAAACAATGTCTTTTACATTTTACAAAGAGTTTAAACAAATATATCAAATGATTACAGTTCAGTGGCTCTTAAAACAGATATTAGTCAGGTTCAAGGACACACTGTTCCATGATTTCCCGTGTAAGCTGGGGTTCTCCACTGCACCTGTCACTAGGTCTTTCTCATTTATCTGCTTGTTGATATCTACCTCTGTTGAGTTGGTTCCTTTGGAAATGTAGATTTCCAACTAAAGCTTAAACGCTAAACATCACTGAAGTTTTACTCTTAAGCCCACCCCAATAAGAGTCGCCCAGGAGCAATGAGGTACTGTTGGCGTGAACCTGGTAATAAACAAATAGTCTTCTTTATTTATTGGCTGAACCGCCACAAAACTTTCCGTTACCACTTCCAGTTCTTCTAAAGTATTGGGATTCTCTGGGTCCCGGATAGTTCGAATCAAATCATTAACTTCTAGAACTTTGTCTTCCATGATCCGGGGCTGCCGGGCAGCTCTCTGCTGTAAGAGGCCGGAGAGCCACAGGACTCTGCTCTGCGTCCAGGAGAGCGGTTCGGACACCGGCTCCATCCTTAGGCTCCATCATCCCTGGCGACTGTTCCACCCAAGCCACTGTCTCCCAGCAGCGAGCCTCGCGATTTATCCTCAGTCACTGCACTTTTAAACATATTACCTGATTTTTTGGCTTATTTTTAGTATGAACGAAAGCAAAAGGGAAAATTGGACCCTGTTATAATTTTATTCTACTCATTAATGCATGCTCACAATATAATTAGTATTCTGAGCATTTTCCATTAACTAGATGGCTGATATATTATGGGCTCACAGTTGTGTTGAAGTATAAGAAGAGAAGACAGCTTTATAAATTATACTATTAACCAATATTCATAGAAAAAAAGATTTTACTAAAATATTTGAAAATATTACTTGGATTTCTATGTTACTGTCACCACTCTAATTCCTTGCTTTACTTTCCTATTGATTACCTAAGCTATATTTAAAATATTTATATCTTCAGATTTTAAAAATACTTAAAAATTGATATCCTATTCCGTTATATAAATGAACCAAAATGGCTTCTGTGCATTGGTTACTAGGTTGTTTATTTCTTCACTTCAGGCTAAGACTCATTTGCTCAAAAGCCCACAGGTGCCAAAATAATTTTTTGTCACGTGCAAGTATTTCCAAAACAGTCCAAAAAAGCAGAATTTTAGTCATTTAGAGCCTGCCTGTTTTGCATACCTCATGAAATCTCACCCAGTATCTGCAGGCTATTTGTAAGATAAAACCTTATAGTTATAAGACCCTAACTTGAGGTGGCCTTTTTGAGCTTTCTGACCCAAACCAAAGACAACCAGACATTATGCTGAGCACATCACCTACAGATACATGTAAGTCTACTTCTGGGCCCCCTATTTCCCGGAGGTCTCTTACCCTCTTTGCCTTCTGGGTGATGACTCCCCATGCCCACCCTAGCCTCTGGATAATCCTGTGCTGTGCTGTTAAGAATTTCTCCTGCCATGAAACCCTATCCAAATCCTTCCAAAAAACCTTTATGTACGATACTGCCTCTTTTGTTCATCTTTTTCCTGATCAGCCCTCATATCTCCTGAACATCTTTCTGTGTTGAAGAAAATAAAATCGCTTTGTAAAACATGAGGCCATGAAACATAAAGAGTAAACACATGAGCTTTGCAACAAAGTAGACCTTTTATTGGATTTTAAAATCTCCAAGTCTCGTTTGACACAGATTTATAAAAAAGGGAGCAGGCAATAAAATAATGAGTTAATTGGGACCTTGTGAGAACTAAATGAATCTAAATTGGATAACACACATATATATATATGTATGTATGTATTTATGTATGAAGATAATATATATGTATGCATGTATTTATGTATGAAGATGTATGGCACAATGATTATTCCCAAATGTGTAATTTAATTTAATTTAATCTCCACCCTGACTCTGGGTTTTACATATTCAACTTTCTATCACACGTCTCCATTTCAATGTGTAACAGGCATTTCGAACTTGAGATATCCAAAACTGAACTCCTGATTTCCATTCTTGCTCAGGTAGCTTTTTTGTTACCTTAACGATTTCTGAAAATTATAAATTGCTTAAACTAAAGCATTGATGTTATTCTTGACTCCTCTCTCACAACACACTCTGAAACCATTAGCCAAATTTGCTACTGTTATCTTCAAAAAGTAATGAGAATTGGACCCTTCTGACTAAATGCACTTTTAATATCCTTCTAGCATCATCTTTCACATGGTGAAATAGTTTCCTATTGCTACTGTAATAAATTACCACAAATTCAGCAACATAAAATAACACATGTGTTCTAGTTCTAGGGATCAGAAGTCTGAAATGGATTCTGCTGGACTGGAACCAAGATGTTGGCAGGGCCATGCTCTCTCTGGAGGCTCCAGGGGGAAAATCTATTTCCTTGCATTTTCTGGTTTTTAGCATTCTGGTTTCTGCATTCCTTGGTTCATGGCCCCTCTCACCACCCTCAAAGCACATCATTCATACATCTGTTTCCATTCTCACATATCCTCTCTTTGACTTGAACCTCGTGATGCCTCATTGTTATAAGGACCCTTGTGATTACATTGGTCCCACCCAGATAATCCATAATCACTTCCATACCTCAATATCCTTAACTTCATCATATCTGCAAAGTTACTTTTGCCACAAAGAGTAATATGTGCAAATTTCATGCATTAGGACATGAATATTTGGCATGGAGGGGGCGGCAGTTATTATTCAGCCCACCAAACATGAATTTTTGCAATAGCCCCCAGATATTCTTCCTGCTTCTACCCTTGTGCTCTGTACTCTGGTTTCTACATGGCAGTGAAAGTGATGTTTTTAGAACATAAAGAATGTTATATCACTGTTTTTAAAACCCACCATTTGCTTCTCATCTATAATAAGCTAAAGTTCTTACCATGGCTGAGGCCCCAAATGATGGTTTTTCATCACCTCCCAGGGGTCCCGTCTCCCAACATTCTCTTCCTAACTCCACTTTAGTCACGCTCTCGACCTCTCCAAACGTGAGACACTTTCTGTTCTCTCTTCTAATAGTTCTTTTCCAGTTGACACGTGACTATTTCTCCTACTTCCTTCAACTGAGTGTCTGTTCAATTATCACCATTACAAAGAGACCTTTTCTTATACTCAAAATAACAATGCTTTTGAACCCTCAGTACTCCTTTGATGACTTTCCCATGATTTATTTAACTCCATGGCATTTATTACAGTTAAAATATGTTTACTGTTATTTGTTGTTGTTATTGTTTATTTTACATTTGTTCACTATCAGTCTTTCCAGAATCCTTTATCTTAGGAGAAACATTGTAGATATTATTCACCTCTGTATCCCAAGCCCTTAGAACAGGTTGGGCATGAGAAAAGCACTTGATAAATATTCCTGGAATAACTAAAATATTATTTATTCTGTTCTTAATATCTCCAGAGTTCAAATACTTAAATTTAATAGCATTGGCACAATGTATCCCAAACACAATATGGTAAGTATATATGAATTATTGAGGCAACCACTTATTACTTAAATAATATTTGATATCCAAATATTTCTGGCAATTGTATTGGTTTCCTAGGATTGTCCAAAAAAAGTACCACAAACTGAGTGGCATAAAACATTGGAAATGTATTATCTTACAATTCTGGAGGCTATAAGTGCAAAATCAAGCAGAGTCATGCTGCCTCTCACAGCTGTGGAGGGATGCTGTCTTGCTTCTATCTTGTAGCTGCATCATTCCAGTCTGCCCCTCCATCACGTGGCATTCTTCTGTATGTCTCCACGTTACATGACTGTCTTCTTATGAGAATACAAATGAAATTCTAAATTATTTTGGACTATGGGACCAATCCTACTCCAGTATGCAATCACCTTAATTAATTACATCCACAATGACCCAATTCCAAATAAGATCACATTCTGAGGTAAGGGAAGTCAGGGCTACAAAATATCTTTTTGGGTGACTAAGTTAATGTATAACAGTGATTATAGTGATTGCCAAAGGTATAAGCCATTTTTTTGATATATATCAACACGGCATATTTTTATCTAATTAAAGAATTTCCTTTTTGAGTTTTGATCCTAATTTATATATAGTGGCGTGTTTAGAAAAAGATCCTGGATATTGAATATGGTTCCAGTCATTTAAGTTATTAAAGATGTTAATATTATCATCAAGTTATTGATCCATGATGAAATAAATTACATGCTCACGATTATCTTATTGGCATATGTGTAACCACTTTTGCTAAAGCCTACAATTGATATATCTTTTTAAACTTTATGCTAATAGCAACTTCATAGTAAAAATGCTTGTTACAGCCACCTACATTTTAAAATCAGTTTCTTATTGTCTAATGTTTGTATACAGGTTTAATTGAGAAAAAAGTAGGAAAGTTCAGTCATGATCTTTATGACTAAAATGATTGTGATTCAGCCCATGAGTATAAAATATTATTATAATAAATTAAGCTAATTATTTTGGTCTACCTACAATGAATTTAATTCATATGCAAAAATGAAGATATACAAGTCAAAAAATGCAACAAAATAGGACTTTGCTTGAACATTGTGCTGCCTCTAGAATTCTAGGTTCATAAACCCATTCTATTTCTCTGCCTCTGAAACAAGTTGCCTCTTGCTCTCGTCATCAGCAGTAAAACTAGGTTCTTTATTCCTAGACAGTACTTGTGGTGTACCCATTGACCAAACGAAAGTAATATTATTAATTACTTGGTGGGTGAAGCAGGGGTCATGAGTCCTTGAAAATGTATGTATTATAAAACTATGCTTCTTATTCACTCACTAATGAATTGTAAGAAGATATAGGAAGCCTATTTATTAGATTTACAAAGTTTATGAAACTGAGAGGTTTTAAATATTCTGGAAAATAGACTCTGCACCTTAAAATATGTGAATAGGTTAGAATGACGAGGTGGATTTTAACAAGATGAATTTAAAATAAGTTTACATGCGAGGTTGTAAATCTTTTTCTTGGAATTAAAATCCTAAAGGAGGAATTGCATATGGGTTTGTGAGAGGAGAAGATATATGTAAGTGAAAGGATTTTATGAATTGTAAGACTGTCATATGAAATGACATATTTGCAATCAGTATGCTCAAGTATATGCTGGAAAAGCACTTAGTGAGTGAGAAAACTTTAGAAATTTCAGGACCTCCTTGCTCTAAACACACATCCTATACTTGGCTATCAAATTTTTAGGACTATAATAGTTTGCTTAAAGCAATAATAAAAATATTGTAATCTGTGATTATAATATAGAGTTAAGTTGAATGAATGACAACATTCATTTATTCATTCATATAGGAGAAGGAAGGGAAAAACTGGAAATAAATGTAATAAGATAACTGCACTACATGTGAAGAAGTATAGTGTTACTTGAAGATAGAATCAATTAGTTAAAAATGTATATTGGAAACTCTAGGCAACCATAAACAAAAGAATTGCTACACAAAGAGAACAGACAAAATGGAATCATATAAAATACTCAACTACAACTAGCGAAGCTAGAGAGGGAGCACAGAATAACAAAGACAATGCAATGAATTTAAAGACAACTATAAACATGGTACATATTAAAGCAATTATATCAATTGTTACTTTATATATAAATGATCTAACTATATCAGTTAAAAGAGCTTAAAAGAATGGAAAGAGAAACAAGACCCAAAATATGTTGTCTGAAAGTTCCCCCCCTTTCAATATAATGACAAAGACAGTTAAAAGTGAAGAGTTGGAGGACGTGTGCCATGGTAATACCAATCAAAAGAAAAATGGAGTTGCTATGTTAATCTAAGACAAAATAAATTCTAGAATAAGAAAAAATATTAGGGAAAGAGAAGGGCATTGCATAATGATAAAGAGGTCAGTTCTCCAAGAAGAAAAAACAATTGTTAATGTGTATAAACCTAACTACAGAGCATTAAAATACATGAAGCAAATGTTGATAGAAGTGCAAAGATAAACAGACAAATCCACTATTATTGATGAGAAATTCAACATATTTCTAAATATTCAAACAGATATGTTTGATACATGTAAACAGAAAATCACCAAAAATCAACTGAATCTAGTTGACATTTATAGACTATTTCATCGAACAGCAGCAGAATACATGTTCTTCTCAGGCTAACATGGAACGTTTACTAAGACAGGCTATGCTTTGGGGCTGTATAACATGCCCTAACAAATTTAGAAGACTAGAAATCATAAAAAGTATTTTCTCAGGACATGAATTAAACGAGAAATTAATAACATAAAAATAGCTGGAAAAATCTCCAAATAATTAGTGATTAAAACACCCTTTTAAGTAATACAGGTGTCAAAGAAGTAGTCTTAAAATAAATTAAAAGATAAAGTTTCTAGCAAAATTAAAAATTCAATGTTATAAAATTTGTGGGATACAATGAAAGCAGTGCTCATTGGAAAATTTATAGTGTTACAATAATATATTAGAAAGGAAGAAAGATATTCAATCAATAACCTCAGCTTCCACTTTAGAAACCCAGAGAAAGAAAATCAATTTAAACCTAAAGAAATCAGAAGAATAAAGAAGTAAAGGAATGAAATAAAAATAATAAATAAGTAATAAAAATTAGAGCAGAAATAATAGAATTGAAAATAGGCAAACAATAGAAAAATCAACAAAACAAAAATGTTTCTCTAAAAAAAAAGATTTTTTTCTTTTACAAAACATTTTAAAATACTAATCAAGGACTAAAAAAAGGTAAAAGATAGATTACCACTACCAATCACATGGACAAATAAAAGACAGTAAAGTAATATTATGAACTACTTTATGTCCACAAATTTGATAATTTACATGAAATAGACCAATTTCTTGAAAGTTGCAAATTATGAAAACCCATATAAGGAGAATAAATAATTTGAATATCTTTATGTCTTTCAAAGAAAATGAATCTATAATTAATGGCCATTTCAAAAAGCAAATACTAGACCCATATGATTTTACTGGTGAATTCTACCAAATATTTAAGAAAAAAAAACTTAGAAAAGTGTAACGCTTCCTAAAATTTATAAAGATTATCCATAAAAGGCTTAGGCTAACATTATACTTAACGTTGAAGGACGAGATACTTTCTCCATAGCATCTAGAACAAAGCAAGGGCATCTTTTGTCAACACAAGTATTCAACATCGTACTGAAAGTCTTTGCTAGTGCAATAAGAAAAGTAAAACATCAAAAAAATGAAAAAATGAAACAAACAAGTAAAACATTTAAAAAATACACTGATTGGAAAGGAAGAAATGATATTGTCTTTATTGGCAGATGGCATGACTGTCATCGGAAAAAAATCAAAGAATCTACAAACAAACTCACGGGAAAAAGAAAGGAGCACAACAGAGTTACAAGTGCATGGTCAATGTGCAAATGTGAATTGTTTTCCCATCTACCAACAATGAACAATAGGAATTTGAAAATTTCAGAATTATTGGTTTTATGACATCAAAATAATTAAATACTTTGGTATTAATGTAATGAAATATATACAGAATTTCTAAATGGAAAACTTCAAGAGATTGACAAAGAAATCAAAGATCTAAATAAATGGGAAGATATTTTGTGTCCATGGATAGGAAAAATCAATATTGTTAAGATGTGAATTCTTCCAGACTTGATCTATAGATTCAACACAATCCCAGTCAGAACCTTGGCAAGCTCTTTCGTAAATATCAGTAAGCTGATTGTCAAATGCATACAGAAAGGCAAAAGATCTAGAAGAGCCAGCAGAGTACTGCAGAAGAAATGTTGAAGAACTCACATTACCCCATTTTGAAACTTATTATACTGCTACCATAATAAAAGTAATATGGTATTGGTTAAAAAATAGACCTATAGTTCAACAGAACTGCATAGAGGCAATCTATAGATCTACACAAACATAGTTAACTGATTTTTAACAAAGATACCAAGGCAATTCAATGGAGAAAGGACAGTTTTTTTCAATAAATTATGTTGGAAAAACTGAAGGTCCATATGCAAACATAAAAAAATAGACACAGACCTTACAACTTAGATAAAATTTAACTAAAAATGAATCATAAATGTAAATGTAAAATGAAAGACTATAAAACTTCTGAAAGTAAACCTATCTGAACTTAGGTTTGTTAATGAATTTTAGGTTCAAACTCAAAAGCATGATCCATGAAAGAAAAAAATTAATAAATTGGGCTTTATTAAAATTAAAAACTCTGGTCTATGTAAGACACTAAGAGAATGAAAATCCTAAACACATACTGGGAGAAAATATTTGCAAAACACACCTCTGAAAAATGATGTACATCCAAAGTATACAAAGAAATTTTAAAATCCATCATTAAGAAAATAAACACAATTAAAAATATCATCCACCTATAATTCAACCATCTCACCCATAATTTGACAAAAAATAATAATTGTAAACACCCACCATATATATTGTTTGCATAAGCTTATTGGAGATTATTGGAAAATTTCAAAATTAAAACAAACAAAAAAGCAATGGTATAGATAAACAGAACATAATAAAGATAAATTTGTATTTGAGCTCAACATGTTTTTTACCTAGACGTTTTTCTTTAGATACTTAAGTTTGTATTTTGTAAAATAAAAATTGTCAAAAAAAAGGTAGGCAAATGAGCTTTCTCTTTAAGGTCAGTTACTCACCCTTAGATTTATGTTCTTGTTTCTGAAAAGACACTTATCTGGCAGCTCCAGGATTACAAGTCTAAATATTTAATAGCAAGCTGTCAGTTCCTGATTTGTGCCTTGAAATGATGACATTTGTTAAATACTGAAGGGGGTTGTAATTTGCATGATTTCTATTCCTCTAGTACTCTATTTACAAACCAGATTATGAATTCTGAATTGCCAATGTCATCTTGCAGATTCCAGGAAGTCTTGTTTAATTGACTGACCAATCCATTTTAATGCCATGTTTCCAATGGCTATATTCAATAAGTCAATCACTTAAGACCTTCACACACATGTATTCACATTTTGCCCACACATTTAAGTACATAGACTGGTTTCTAGGCATTAAATGAACTGATTAAATGAGACTCACAGTTCAGTATATTTCCAATAAATTTAAACATATTTTCTAGTAGATCGTGTGATGAAATCAAAAGCAAATGGCAGTAAAACTGTCTGGTATTAATTTTGCATATATTGCATCCAAACCACTCTACCTTTTTTTGGATGCTTTAAATGAATTGACTTAGAAGTATTTATAAATTGCAACCTGTATATCTATAAATGTATGTTCTATGTAATCACAATTATATTTCAATCACAGCATGAACATACAAACATTTCATGCATGTCTGCAGGCAGGCATATATAATAAATAACAAGGCCTAGCTGATGTCAGGTCTCAAATATTTCAGTCAACCTGTTTGTTCTGACCTTACCTTCAGGAATCTACCTCAATTATTCATAAAGTTTATCTTAACAGGCTCTTAACTGATACCCTTGTTTCCACCTATGCCCTCTTAAATATTTTCAATACTCAGGTGCCTAACTGTCTAAGAGTTACATGTATTCATATTCCTACTCATAGCTTATAAAAAGGAGATCCAAGTTTCTTAACATAATACATAATAACTAACATATGTAGCTGTCTTTCTAAACTTATTGCATATATTAACTCGATTAAAAACACAAACACACAACTCTCTAAAGGAAGTACTATTATTGTCCTATTAACAGATGAAGAAATTGAGACAAGTACAGGTTAAGCTAGTTGATTATAGAGCTAGTCAGTGATATAGGATAGATTCAAACTCAGCAATTTGGATAGAGTCTGCACTCTTAATCATGAAGCTGTATTTTCCAGGGGTCCTACAAGATCCTTCTTAATTTGACTACTTACTTTCTTATCTTGTTAAACGCAAATAGCAAAAGACAGTAATACACAAGCTTGTAGGGTAACAAAATCAGACTTTATGACTGGCCGCAGCAATGAGGGGCATCACAGAGAAACAGTGGAATGCTTACTACTCAGAGAGGGAGAAGAGAAATATATTCTGTAAGGTGTGGGACAGGGCTGATGGATTCTGAGGACAGTCCAAGGAAAGGATGGAAAGGTTTGAAATTAGTTACTGTTTAGAAAGCAGGATTAAGAGAAACATTAATTAGAAACTGTGTGCTGTCATGAGACAAGAGTGGCCTAGAAATTTGTTTTCTCTGGTAATGAATGGGAAAATAAAAGTGGTTTCAGAGTGTTATTGGAAAGAAAACAGTAGTCTTAAAATGTGGCTGCTTAGCATTTCACAGATGCTGTATGGCTTTGGAAGAAATAATGTGTTCTCAACTTGTGGCAAGCAGGTTTCCACTCTTCAAACCTAATTTCTTAAACAGTTCCATGCTTCTGCTTTTTTGTAGACATCATACTCTCTGTCAGGAATAATCCCCTCTATATTCCCTTCATTAATTTCTACTACTCTGTTTAGATAAAATTCAATTATCACTTCTTCTGGGAAAGTTTCCATGGGTTGTTTTATAAAATCAACCACTTCTACTTGTATGCTCACTAAAAGTTTGTTTTCTTTATCTGTCTGTGTGTATGTGTTTCCCACTAGATAGTGAGCCAGTCTAAAGCAGGGACATTTTTTTTTCTCCCTGTGGTATCCCCTGCACTTTAGAAAGACTCACAATAATACTAGCTGAGAAGAATTAATGAAAAAATGAATGAATAAGTGAATTCTGGCCAAAAAAAAGTTTCATGCCATCAGAACATTTCTTTCTACTGTGGTTGGTGGCTTCCATTGCTACCTTGAGAAAGTGTCACTGGGTGTAAGTGTGCCACTTTACACCAAGCTGGCTAAAGCTTTGTACAAAATGAGCTATCCCACCTTCTAATGGCAGTGCAAACTATGGTGTTAATTCTCATCCTTTTCCTATAAACTCACAGCTTTTCCATGTAATTTACAAACTGTTCGCTGGCCCTCAAGGTAGTCGTTCTACCTTAACTGGCCCAATAACAACTTCTTGGGCTCTCTGCTGCCTTGAGTCCTTTACATTTGGAGATAAATATGCAGCAAACCATCCCTAATTAAGAAGACATGGCTGCAACCTAGATACTAGCTAACTGTGCTCTTCTCTTGACTAGTATATAACTAGTATATAACCTAGAGATGATGTTCAGGAAACAGATTCCCAAATTTATAGTCTTCAAGAGTTTTAGGACCAGACTTTATCAATATTTTTCAGGAGGCTTTGTTTGCCATTTTGCTACTCTACTAATGCTAAATTTAGTGACACTGTCTCAATTCACATTTTTAATTATTTTCAGTTTATATATAATTTTCAGAGTTGCCTTTGGTAATAAATTTCAAATGAGAATATTCAGCTACATGAAAAATAAATGCATGATCATTGGATCTTTTATCTATTGGATTAATTAGATGTAGAAGAATCTCATGACTATCTCATTTTAAAAGACGAGAGAAATAAGAAATATATGCTTAGTGGGTGTAGAAGTTAATGGTACATGGTATCAATTTAAAATATTTATGAACCTGTACTATTCACTAAGCATAAGTATGTTGATATCTTAAATGGAATATGTGAATTAAATCAAGTAAAATCGTATTAGAGGGGATTCTTTTTCTAAAGTGTGCATAACAAAGGGCCTTTTGTCAGAACATGAAAAATCATCACAGCAGAATTTAAAAACATCTAAGTAATGAACATTCAAAATAATAAACATGAGCTTATGCTTTTATTGACTTGAAAGCTCTTTTCAACATTTTTTTCATTACTATGGGGGAATCTTTCTCATTAAGTGGATCATCTTACTACATGTTGTTATTGAAAAATCATCAATAAAAACAAACTTTTTGTGACATTATTAACATTTTTCAGCTTAAGACAGTAAATGTTCACTCCTGATGTTCTGATTGCCAGAATTCTCTCAGACTAAGAGCAATACTTACAATAAATAACTAAATTCCTTGGACTCAGTTTCAAGAGGAAGAGATACTTATCCCTTTTTCTGTAAGAAAAGGTGAGGAGTGTAAGTGGGGTTGAAGCAACAGTGAAATTTGTATAGAAACTCGCCAGTAAGACCATCTAATACTATGACTATGATACTGTATTTTTGTTTTTATATTTGATTCTTGGATCTTCACTTAGTAATGTGCAATCTTTGTAAATTATACAATATATTTGAATGCCAGTTTCCTCACCTGTAAACTAGGGATTATATTGTCTCCCTTGCAGTGTTGCTGTGGGTATTGTGGAGACTGTAATTGAAGTGGCTGACATTTATATGGCACACATGAGGGATAGCTATTGAAATTTTTATAATTACATTTGGGGAAATGTTGCTGATAGGGAAATTTCTTAAGGCTCCCCTGAAAATTGAAGATAGATCTAACTGTCCCTTATGTATTCACTTAGCACCTTGTGGATACTTCCTTCTTTAAGATCTAATATAATATACCTTACATCTTCCTACTGGTAATCAATAAGTGCTTGCAGGGTAGCAAATGCATTTTATTAAATATATTTCCCCTAGAATATAGCAACTTTTTGAAATTGTAAGTGCCAAATAAATGTTTATTGAATTACACTGAAATATGTAAGATATTTGACAAAAAATTTAAAAGAAATCCTTAAAATATTTTATATGTTGAGAGAAAAATCAGTATAAAAGATCAATGAGCTTATTTAATGTGTCAGAGCTTATTATGTAAAATATGATTTTGTATTTTCATAGCCTCATATTCACATTTGAAGGAAATTTTAAAACTGTAGTTTTCAAATATGTTTTCCTGTTCCTGACTGGAAATATTTTAAATACTTTTTAAAAGTTTTGCCCTTATAATTATTTGTTGATACCTGCTAAGACAATATCTATTTGGATTTTTTTTGGATTATTTTTGAACAAATGCCAATGCTTTACCTCAAAAATACCTTAATAAAGATAATTTGTTTTGTGGTCGTAAGTGTTAATCTTTCATGAAGAAATGACAAAGAAACTTACCTATAATTCTTTTGCATCAGTTAAATAACGATCTCCACTAAACCAGCCATGGTTAATGATGATGGAAGCATCATATGTGACCAACAAACATGTGCACATATTTCTTCCAGAAGCTAATAAGCAGTTCCATAAAGCACCTTGAAAGCAATTTTAGCTAGCTTTCAAACAGCAAACAAAATTAAATTTCATTGTTATAATTTAATAAAAGATAGTAATATTTATGACTTTATATTGTGGCTGATACACTAATCTCTTAGTCAATAGTGTTCTAACTTAGTGGAAAAAAATAAAATAAGATCTCCATGCTGCAAGGAACTTACTAGAAACATAACCTGACGTTAATTTTAAAATTGTAATACAATTATAATATTCAATATAAAGCAGGAGATAAAACAAATGCATACAATTTTACTTTAAAAAATAAAGTGCCTGCATTTAAATGATAAAATTAGACCATTTAATATAAAAGGAATGTTCACTGTTTCTCTTACACTGAGTTTTGTCAAGAGAGATAGGTGAGAAATAACTCTAACTGTAGCTAACATTTATCAGGTTATAATTATGTGTATGACTTGTCTTGCTATTTTTTTTTAAATGTACAAACTCATTTAATACCCACAACACTATGATGTAAACATTTCTTATTTTACTTATTTTACAGCTGAGAGAACTGAGAGCCAGAAAGGGTAATAAGTTGCCAAAGCTTATGGGTCTGGTAAGTGCTAGAATTGAAAATGCAGTTATGATTTCATGTTTTTTAATGAGAAATACATAAAGTTCATTTCTAAATTACAATAGAGAGGTAATATTAATTACTTAAATAAAACATTTGATTGGCCTTAGGTCATGATACCTAAATTGAATTACATATAACCTGTGATAAAAATGACCTTTAAAGACAAATACAATTTTATATTAATAGCCATCTAAATAAGCATTGTTTATTTAGATCATCAAAATAAGCATTGTTCATATGATCCCCCGAATCGTTCTATTCAATACATTTTCTAGGATTGAAATACATTAAAATAATGTTCATTAATGACCTGAAAAATCAGAACACTAAAATATTATTATTGCAATCAATAAGAAATTATATTAGCCAGTTTCTAACCCAATGTGTTCTGAAGAGAGGTTACTTTGTAATATAAAAGAACCTGGAATTTGAAGCTACTTGAATTCTGTTTCTTGATAAATTCTGATTATTGAAACCTCTGTGAACTTCTCCATCCTTATCTATAAATTGGCTGTATTAAGACATATAAAATAGGATTGTGGGAGGATTTAAAGGGCATGAGAAAAACACCTTTAGCAGTTCATGACGCATATCACATGGTCAATAAATGCTATCCTCATTTATAGCCGGGGTCTAGAGAGTATGATATGAATCATCTTTGATATGAATTTTTTAATTTATCTAAAGTTTTTTCACTACTAATAATTGAAGAGGTAGAAAATAAAATTACACATGAAAATGATCCTGGGGACTGAATTTCAAGAATGAGCCTCAGTCTTGGGATGATCTATAGATGACACTGAATGTCTTGAATCATGAAGTCCAAAGGGTTAAGTGACTTTACTTTTTTATAATTTTCTTTTATTGTCATAACAGAGATCTATTAAGCCATTATACTCAAAATCATTAATAACTGAATAAAATCTATTATGTTTTTAAGAAATTAAACCATAATTACTCATTCTAGACTTGTATTTTTTGAATAAGTAGTTGCCCACACACCAGCAACACAAAGTGTTTCAGATGCAGTTCTATTTAAAAAACTTCTGTAAAACACTTAGATAGGTACATTTCTTTTAGTCTGATGGATGTAGTTGCAAGCATACATTTATTAAAAACCTGCTAAGTGCCAAACAAAAACTAAGTAAACCCATTTTTTTTCTTGTCGTTTAAATGTTTTCCTCCCTGTATCCTTACTTGGTTTCTTCCTGTTTCCTCCCCATGTTATCCACTTTAGTGAGCTGCGCATGAATAATCATTCAAGCAAAAAACAATTATACTACTGAAGGCTGAAGAATAGCATTCTGAGTGTATTAATTATCAATTATGGTTTCCAACGCTGAAAAAGTCTTTTAAAAGTGAACTCTGAAAAGCTTTCAGAATGTATTTCCTTCTTACATAGCATAGAATTTAAATTACATTTCTTGAGTAAATGAAAGGACTAAAAATAAGCAGATTGTAAAAAATCTTGTTAGAGGAGTCGTGTGACTGATTAAAATGTTATGTATTTTTCTTATTTGTACAGAAAGTTGCATAAAATAATATTTTGTAAGTGCTTTGAAAATGATTTCTGTTCCTATTTAAGGCAATAAATGTTTCCCATTATGTATTTACAAATATATGTGTAAATATACAAAGTACATACCTATTTATTTGTATATGTGTATTATTTTACTTAAGAAAAGGCAATATGTATTCATGATTTATTCATGAGTTTGATATGATCTATGGACAAAGTTTATTTTAAACTTTTCCAAATATGTACCACAATGGAAGTGATCCAGAGAAAATTCCAAATGCATTCATATATAAATTATGAAGCTGCCAATAAAAGCCAGTAGGTGGGGGAACAAAATATAATTCTTACTGTAAAAAAAGATTTATTCAGGATCTCTCGGGTATATTATAAACCACATTTTCTTCTTGTCCTGGCTTTAAAAATAAAATAGTTTTACTCTTTCCTCTTTCTCGGAGACATTTATATAATTAAAACTTCAGGAGGGCAGAGATATTTGTCTGTTTTATTCAGTGATGAATCTGTCAAGCCTAGAACAATGTTTGTGACATAGTATAAGTCAATAAAAATTACTCAATGAATTAATGAGTTAAATATAAGAAGACACCTTATTCATTTCTAAGCAACACAAAATACTTTGTTGTCACAATGTTCTTAAGAGGAAGAGAGGGATGCTTCCCATTGCATTCAAGCATTTTAGTATTCTCTCAAATGCATTAGTAATGCAGAAATTCATATTTCTATGGAAATGCCAGGAAAGGTTATGGTTCTAACTCTGATAAAACTTTAAGGATTTTTTAAAAAACTGGATGGTGATGAAAGAAATGCTTCCATTCTTGTGAATTTCATAAGTGTAGAGCATACATATTATTTGTAAAACTTAAAAATGAGATATTTTTGAAAAAATATAAAGCTTTAATATCCTTGAACAAATCTTTGATTGACTTCTTGCATCTAAGACCAAGGTAGGACAAACAAATTATGCATATTAATTTATTATTTAAGTACATTTCTTAATATTTGTCAATATTTATAAAATGGAAAGAAACAAAAATAAAATAACTAAGATAGAAAATAATTGACATAAAATGTAAAGAAACAAATAATTACTTTACATAGTTTATCTGTTCTCACTTTCCATTGGTTTTTCCATAAGATAAGCACATATTATAGCAATAAATCTATTATTTTATGTGTGTGGAGAAGGGCTGAAGTATATGTGGGGCATGTAGATCAAGTATCATAGGTAAAGATAATCAAAACTTCTCTCTCCTAAACTCAGTAGCTGAAGTTGCTATTTTCTTCAATCTATTGTCCCAAATTCCTTCTTCTATGACACAATTTTGATCAATGAAAGAAGTATTATCAAGAGTATTAGCCCTTTAGTGGTTCGGGTCTACATTAGACATTAGATTGGACCTAAAGTCAGCTTAAGATGACACCTGGACCCTCAAATACATCAGTTCCATTTCACGTCAGGCTTGAACCCCTGCACGTTGCTTGGCTACTCCTTCAAGTTGCATCTCAACACTTCAGGAAATTGAACACTTCTCTGACTTTCAGACTATGTGACAAAGGTATTGAAATTCAAACAAGTTCATATTTCTCCTCTCTTTTAGATTGTTGATTACTATTCTCATAATCCTAGGAACTGGCTATTATATATGGAGTAAATTCTCAAAAAAGTCACTACTGGCATAAATGCACAAAATATCCATAAAGTCTACCAACTTAATTTGCCTGTATTGATAACAGATGATCAGAAAAACAAAAGTGGAGTTTGCAATACTCATTTTGATACTGTACACTGGACTTCCTGAGTTTAGGCTGCAGAAACCTGCCTGGAAAATCTTTCTATCCCATTTCTTTTTCTTTTTTTCTTCTACCCTGATGCTTGTTGCTGAGTTTCATCCGTGTTTTGAACATAAGCAAATTCGAGATATGAAAACACATGAAGTTTATCAAAATGCAACAAGACACAACACTTGATCAGAGAATGCATGTATAGACACAGTGAGAAATAAGACTGGGTAGGGTAGAGACAGAACATTAAATATAATTTTAAATAACCAAAAATATAACCAACTATGAGTTGACAATCGACAAATATTTTAGGTTCTTGAGTGAGAAAGCAACCTGAGTAAAATATTTTCTATACTCAATGAATTTTTTAAAAATAAGTAAACAAATATTTTGTGATTAGCAGGACAGGTTGAAAGAGGAAGTGGCTGGAGATAAGAAAATCAAATAAGAGAGAATTATATTAATACCGGGTATTAAGCAATTGATTTTGAGTAGAATTGCTCCTCTTGGTCTGGGTAAGAAAATATAAATCCAAAAGGTAAATAGTAGCTACTAGCCTGATAAAGGAAATAATTAGGGTAAGTAGAATTAGCAAATAGTAAGCCATTTCTCCTGGGAGAAATTCGAGGTTAATTTCCTTCAAGCTACTGGTCACAACACTTTTGTTAACCAATCAATAAATAATCTTGTTTTATGTGTGTTTCTATTAAAAGAGATCTTATTTAATGTATAGTTCTTACAAATAATTAATTGGGTGCAGTATTTCTTTATAATAACTCAGTAGCCTTTTCTCCTAACATTTTCTTGACCCTGGGTAAAGTGACCTAAAATGTATTTGGCTTTCAGCCTGACAGCAATGCTGTCCACTAAGCTTTTAAATTGGTTATCACCTCATGCATCCACAAATGTAACCTCTTTTCTATCTTTTCCATAGTGTCTTCATTCACTGTAGGTGTGACTTTAGCACTCCATGAAGCAGCCTCATGTACAGATTAGTAAATTTCTTTTTTTCCTCCCTGGATGAATAGTGTTATTGATTCATTAACATTGAACCCACACCCAAGGGCAACACAACTAATGCCTTAAAAAGCTTAACTAACACATGTATTTTCTCCATAAACTACATCAGAGCCTTCTTGTGTTTAGGGACACTAGACTATATTTCTGCACTATGGTTTGGGGGCATTTTAAACAGCAAAAGCACTAACAAAAAGCACAAAAATGTAGGAAATATGGCATTAAACAGATCATGAGAATGACACATTTTACAGTGGGAGAACTGAAACAGAAGAGAGAGGGTTGTCTTGCTGGGAACGAGAACTTTGAGCGACTCAACCTTTTTGCCGCTCTGCACATGTTCTCAAGTGACCGTGATAAGCTCTCTGAATATTAATTTTGGGGTTAGAAATACATTGTAGATACAGGCAAATTCACAAACATGGAATTGACAAATAATGAAGATTAACTGTATATTAAAAAAGCCTGGATGTGAAACATAAGTTGGCAACATTCTTATTATACACAAACAGCTGTTTAGGATTTAAGTTTTTAGAGTTTTTTAGGGAGAAACCTTCGTTATCAGTATCAAGACATCATCAGTACTGTCTTGAGTTGTTTGCTATCTTGGAGTTTTGTCATTCCTGCTTTTGATTTATGACTGTCAGGAGGATTAATTTCATCTTTATAGACCTAATTCGTTGTGGATTACTTGGCAAACTACTTCATTACAGTGATGCATATGTACATGGAAAGAGTGTTTTTACTGTAATTTTCCAGTAATTAGGCTTTAAGACATTTATGTATTGCAATTCACAAATGAATGACCCCATTTTTTGTGTGTAGTAACAATTTATTATTTATCTGCTTTTTGGAGAAATGTTATTTTAGGAACTAGCAAGTTATTGATGCGATTATATAAAATTGATGGATTCAGTAGGTGTTACAAGATGTAAAATTAAATGCACAGTCAATTGTTTATTTTATAAAGTGAATATATGTTGCAAACAACTTGCTTATTGCATTGCATTTTTTTCTAATTTATGATAGCCTTCAATAAAATAGGAGAAAAGAGGTAGTAGAACACATACACTATCTCTGATGAGACCACTACTACATTCCTGATGTAAGTTTAGCCAATAGAGATATCATTTCCTTAAATTTCAAACTAGCCAGTATCCCTAAAGTAATACTAATCTGTCTTTATTGAGTGCTGGCACGGCCATATGTAGCCAAAACAATGAACAGTAAGAAAAAGCTATAGTATAGTGAAAGATAGAAAAACAGAACAAGAATGTAGAGGAAAAAGCAGATGTGAGAAAGAATGAGAAAAGTTGAAAGAGTAACAGCCTCTTATTATGCATTGAGCATATATTTACATGGTAATTAGTATGGACTAGGTATTACTCTAAATACTTGATACTCACAATAGCCATATGAAGTGGTCCTATATTATGGCCATCATACAGATAAGGAAACTGAGCACAAAATTTTGGTAACTTGCTAACATCATAGATCTAATAAGTGGCAACATCAGAGTTCAAGTCCTAGGCAGTCTGCGTGCAGAATCCATGTCATTTAACATTGTATTAGGCTACCCTTTATTAGCTCTGTAGGTTCTGGTTTCATCATCCATTATTCTTCTTTGCCCTTTTGATCCAGAGTCTTCCAAATTCCAGAAAATATCTATTCAGTTGCTAAAGGATTTCCTTAAAAACGAAACAAAAACCTGTAATTACTAAAAGAGAAGCGATCCCTCTCTCCCCCATGGGAAAAAGGGGGAAAGAGCAAAGCACACTGACCAGATTTTACAAGATGTGGATATATAATACCATTTGACTGTGTTAATTAATGCTCACTATAGAATCTTCTGGAAAATAATCAGAATGATTCATTAAAAATATGTATTTTGTACTGGTTTGCAAGGCAGACACATTTCATTGCTGTTTCCTAAGTTAAATAAAGTCACTGAAAAAAATCTATGTATGAATAATTTGATTATACCCTAAACATAAATGTTTGTCTTTCTCATTCTTGAAATCATGGGGATAGTCATTATACTGTAGTTTTAAAGAGAGTTAATTGTGGAATACTTTTCAGGAGAAGGTAGAAAATAGTATGCCTCCACAAAGTATTAACTGAAAGTTTACATGATTTTCTTTAAAGGACTTATGGACTACTTTTGTAGTAAGACATAATTTCAATAGCTTGCTGTATTGAGGCAGGTTAGTAACAAAAGCAGGGAAGGAAGAGGCAAACAGAAGAGAATGCAAGCCTCAGGGAATAAGTAACTTATGGCCTCTTTTACAGAGATCCTGCCATAAACAGCCCAGACATCTGAGTCAAGGAGATAAGGGAAAAGCTAACTTCTGCACTCTGGCCTCTGTACCTTGCCCCTGCCTAGATAAACATAGCTATAGGCTCCCAAAAAGTGCGGGAACTGGTTTATAAAAGGGGAAACTTTTCTTTGTTTTGGGGCTCAGTCTTTGGATGTGAGTCCACTGGGCCTGTACCTGTACAATAAACATTGCTTCCTGTATTACAAGCCTCGGTGTCCTGCCTACCTCTACCAATTCCTTCAACGTTATTTCTTATTCTAATTATATTTGCGTTACAGAAAAAAAAAAGTGAAGAGTATAGCAAAACAATTGAATTCGCAGCATTATAATACCCTTAGGAAAAGGCTAATTTGTAATTCAGTGATTTGGGTTTTTCCTACGCTGTTTAATAAAGAGTATGCACCCCCAATATTAATGTTTATTGTTTCTGAGGGTGGAAATCAAATACATATTCCAAGAATTTTAAATCCACTACTTTGTCTTTCCTGATAAAGACCATAAATGGAAAATGCATCTGATAGCACATAAGGTGTCTGGTGAATTTATGCATTAATTAGAGATATCTATGCTTCGTGCTTCTGTGATCAGGTCAGATCAATATACTTTGGCATATATGTGGATCATTAAAGCATGAAAGTTACTTTTATTTAAACTGTCCGTGGACACACAACCTAAAGTCTCTTACCAACTTAAGGCAGTTCTGAATACCAACTTAGAATTTAACTCTGTCACTGACATTTATAATCCAAATTCTTTGTCTGAAGATGCAGGAATAAACAACGACTCAATTCCTTCTCTTTCCCTTTAAATGTTCCCTTTAAATTCCATCTTCAAGAATACAGATTCACTCCCAGGTGATTCTTCAAAATCAACTTCAAAACCAGCTTAAGATGGATCTTACAACACTGGTAAAACAGTGCCCTCATTTTCCCTATTTTCATTCTTTTTGCCTCTTAACTGCTGAATTTTCAAAATAATTCCATTACATTTATATACCACACTTTAACTTGGCTATTTTAAGCACTCAAAAATCATGTGCTTATGGGACTTCCCTGATAGGGAATCTGTCCTGCAATTCAGGGATGGTGGTTTGATTCCTGGTGGGGGAACTAAGATCTCACATGCTGCGGGGCAACTAAGCCCTCTTACCACAACTACTGAGCCCACGTGCCTCAGCTGCAGAGCCTGCATGCTGCAAACTACAGAGCCCACACTCTGGAGCCCATGCACCACAACTAGAGAGAAAAAACCTGCAGGCCACAACTAGAGAGAAGTCTGAGCACAGCAGCGATGAGCCCATGCATTGCAACGAAAGATCCCGCATGCTGCAAAGAAGATCCTGTATGCCACAACTAAGAACCTATGCAGCCAATAAATAAACAAGCAAACAATAAAATAAATACTTAAAAATTAAAAAAGGTATAGACTAGGGATATGAACCCTTGATTCCATTCTGATTAAAAATAATCGTGTATTTAATTTCACTTTTCTCTCTACTTCAACTGTTGCCTCACTTGGTGTGCAGAAATGTTCATGCAGAGGATGCATCAGAGACACATTCTTCTACTTCCCTGACCATCTCACGCTACTGGAAATGACTGCCAGTGGAACGACTGAAGGAAATGATTGCCTTCAGGTAAACAAAACTCATGTGATATAGCTTAGGCAAGAAGGGCATTGAAGAAAATGAGGAAAATTATTTTCTTCTGATCATCACTGATCATCACTTTTACAAGGTCACATGGGGGTTTACTGAAACAATAAGTTGGTATTTAGAAAAAAATTGAAACAAAGTTTCTTAAATAACCTTTTATTTATGCTTTCTTTTCCTATTTAATTTGTAATTGCCTTGTCTGAGAACCACTTCTCCCTGAACATGTTTTCTATTTATTCTGATTGATCAATCATTCCCTCTCAAAGTGATGTGCCTGCATGGGAGGTTGTTATTATTTTCCCCTATATCAGCTCAAATGGCCCGAGGTATGGATTTTGGCATATGGCCCCTCTCACTCATAAGTTTCAATTTGCTCCATATTAGTATCAACTGGGTAGACTTTTTTTAAAACGCAATTTCTAGGGTCTACCCCATACCAATTAAATCAGAATCTCCATGGCCTGGGATGGAGAGTTGAAGAGGGGATATGAACAGAGATTTTCTTTTTTTAATTCTCAGGTGACTCCACTATGCAGCAGAGTTAAAAATTAGCTTCCTTTGTGGTCATAGCCCCATAAGTAATTAGAGGTGAATTATCTTTCTGCTAGAGAACCAGTACTGCAGACCATCAGCACATTATTATTGTACCTTTTGGAAACTCTCCCATTCCCAGGTCTCAGCCATAGAGACCAGTAGGGATAAGAACTTATCTCATGCTTTTATTGTTGTTGCTGGTGGTTTGTTTGGTATTTTTGAGATTTAGGAGACTGGGCATCCTAATATAAGGCCAATATACTGACCCGCTTGAGCATACAGGTCTCTTCTCACCAAAGGTTTATAAAATCTTCCACTTTCTGATCCTCATATCTTGTCCTCTTACATGCTTCTCCAAAAGTTATGTGGCCCTTTGAGAGTCACAGAATCCAGACCTCATTTTCAATCAGTCTCCTGTATGCCTCACAACCGTTTTACCTGGTCTTAGAAGATAGTGGAATGGAAGGGAATCATGTTCATTTCACCATTTTCCCAGAATCCATTTCCACTGCAATGTATAATACCTTCAATTATCTTAGAGCATTTTACAAATACTAAATCAAATACTTGATTCGAAAGTATGCTGCCTATAAATCCAGAAGTAAAAATACAAATCATATATTTGATGGAAATCAATGTTTGCTGTTTTTTTTTTTTTTAAATAAGCTTAATTTGATGATCTCCAAGCCAGTCCTCATGATGGAGGATTACATGGCTGTCTATAGCACAAAATACTTCCTCCATAAAATGTTTTCTTTGATCTGTGATGTTTTCTTATTAAAGTTTATTATTATTTACTTAGTCAATTGATGGATATAAAATATCTTGGGTATTTTCTGGGTAACCTACAAGATATTTTAGAATTATATCAATGATCACATGATTTTATCTTAATGCATAATTTTGAAGCTTAAAAGTCTTTGCAAATTTAAAGCAATATCAAAGATATTAATATTAATGTTTTTAGGCCTGAAGATACCTTAAATCAATGGAGCAAAGAAATATAACTAGTTGAGCTTAATTTATAGGCAAAAGTTACTGGAATTGTTGAAAAGGAATGACCAGATTTGAATATATGTTTCCATTAGTGATGGAAAACTCCCTGTCATAACTAGATATTAAAAAAGTAATGTGGGTATTGGAATAATGTCATTTAGTTTGTAAAGGTTCAACATGAAATATATAATTGTAATTGCATAAAAAGGAAGTCATTGAAAAAATGGACTCTATAATATTTACCTTCCAAATTCAAATACTGCAACCAGACTGAAATCTATTGAATTACTTTCCTCTCATTTTAAAACTGAGTGTATTATAAAATTGATTGTTAATAATTTAATTACTTCCTGGTACATACGCATATTATTGAATTTATTTTTAAAATTAAAAATTAAGTAAACATCTTACATTAGGATTAACACTATTTTCATATTTTTGAATTAAGATCAAAATAGTTGAAAACTCTTGAATATCTAACCGTGGGACAAGAGTCCCAGTCTTTTACTTGGTCACTATTATTTGGAAAGTTACTCAATTTTTCTTGCATTTCTTCCTTAAGATAGTTTATGTGTTTTTTTCAGATTTGATCTGCAGTTGCTAATTGTTTGAACCTAACTTATTTTAACAGAATATTGATTTTTTAAATTGTATTTTACCCCTTAGATCTAATTGATATTTATAATAAATTATTTAGTTTTTCATTGCAGATCAAAGGAATTATTTGAATCAGATTCTTTAGTTCTCATATCTACTTATGTACTGTTTATAGAATATCAATTATCTCTACTTGTATGACTGTGAGCATCAAATACTTTTTGTATCTTTGGTAAGTTATTAGCTAATAAATGCAAGAAGCATATTAATATAATAACCTATATTCTGGGATCAGGCTTAACAGTGCATTGCATACTATTTAAAATTTGTAGATCTATCAGAAGCTATTGGGTGACTGTGACAATAACATGTTACCACTATAGGTAAAATAGTGGAATTATTTTATTGAAGTTGGATATATAGGTCATGGAATTGGAAGACTACAAATTTTTATGTCCAATTGTTTGGCTGTCAAAACACAGCTCATGGACTTTTAGGTACTAAAGTGTAGCAGTTCTTTATATTTGATTTAATAATGTATCAAAACAAAATTTTATGCAAAGAAAATACACAAATGTCAGGATATATTTAGAAGATAACTTAGGGTGATTAACACATTTATAAATATAATTTAATCTTCAGATTAATAATTTTTTGAAATATTTGTGTTTTATATAAAATACAATATATTTATATGATTGTAATGCATATGGAGAATTGTCAGCAAACAATATAAGCGTGATCAGATTTTCATGTTAGAAACATTGTCTTAATAGAAGTGTAAAGGAAGGCCTGGAGCCTGGGAATACTGGAGAAAAGAACATCTGTTCAGAAAGTTTTCTAACTTTCCAGGCAAAAACAAAGAAGGACATACAATAAGACAAGGATAGTTGGCTTAGTGAGACAGAGAGGGATTTGAAATTGTATTTCTCTTTTAACAACTACAGTAAAGAACAGGAATTTAGAAGAATGAGAGAGTGTAAAGATAAACTGATTGGCTAAGCTGTTCTGTTGACTGGGAGGAGATTCAGCATAAGATGTAAGGAATTTAGTGTCTACCTACTCTATCAAGTTTTAAAGTAATTACCATGGTTTCCCAGATGTTTCAAGAATGTATTCCAATAAAATAATTAAATTATGTTATTTATCTTGATCGATCAGAAGGGTCATTTTACTATATACATATTCATGCTTAAATTCAGATGGAAGACAAATAAAAGATAGACTCTACAATAGTTCCCATGATAGTAAAAATTTCCTGACCTTAGATGGGGATACAGTTTTATACTAATTCCCTTAAAATTTCTCTAATGAAAAAATTTCCATACGTTGAATCATTGTCAAAGGTCCTAGTTGAACAAGATATTTTTAACGACTGTCTCCTAATCCTGGTTATTATCTATTAATCTCTTCCTAAATTAGAAATCAGGACCAATTCACTACCCTTTACATACTTTATTCTAGCTCAATCACTTTCTTGTCTCTTATCGTAATACACTGAAAGCCAGTTCCTGTAATTCGTTTACTAATATACTTGGGAAATGCTGCACTTTAAGATCTTCTTTTAGAGATTCACCTTACTCAACAGTAGCATGTAAAAGAGTTTTTATAAGTGATTTCTTTTTCATTTTCTTAAATTGAAAATCTTAAGGATATATATTGATAGAGTTTTGCATGTACATACCCTCATGTAACCAATACTGGACCAAGATACAGAGAATTTCCTGAGCTCTAGAAATTTCCTTAGTCTTTCTGTCAGTTGGTATTACTGCTTCCATCTTCAGTATGTTAGCCATGGTTTTGACATCTGTCATCTTAGATTGATTTTGCTTATTTTAAATTCTGTATAAATGGAATCATACTGGTTTGCTTCTTTTATGTCTGACTTTTTATTACTATTACGGACAGGAGATTAATCTATACTAGGGCAAGGAAATTTTTCACTTCATACCTACTATGGACATTTCATTGATTAAAATTTTGGCTATTAGAAAAAATTTGGCAATAAACATTTTTGTAATTTTGGTGGAGATATGAACTAGTTTCTCTTTAAGCATATACCCAAGAATATAATTGCTGCATCATAGGCTAAAGATATGCTTAAATTTGGTAAGTTTTGCATTGGATCTATAGATCAATTTGGAAAGAATAAAAATCTTACCAATATTGAGATTGCTTATGCATATAAATACCGTATCAATCTATTGTCTCCCTTTTCTTCGGTAAAGTTTGTAAACTTCCATCTAGAGTTCCTGCAGGTCTTTTGTTAAATTTATTATAAGTATTTGCTATTTTTCACGCTATTGCATGCAACATTGTTTACTAATTTGATGTTTAACTGTTCTTTGCTAAAACAGAAATATACTTGCATCTTTATACTGATCTTGTACTTTGATGCCTTGCTTTAAGGACAAGTAGCAAAACAAAACATGGCTAGAGAATAAGCTCAGATGTCTGACAGAAATATGTCAGATTTGAAAGACCTTAAGTATATTATGCAAAAGGTGGTATCTATGGAAGGTAAATAGGCCTAGTCTACGATGGATATAGATTTTTGTTAATGCTATATCATTTATATGTGGAATCTAAAAAAAATAATACAAATGAATCTATATACAAAACAGAAACACTCACGGACATAGAAAACAAACCTATGGTTACCAAAGGGGAGAGGATGAGGGGGAAGGACAAATTAGGAGTATGGGATTAACAGATACAAACTACTATACATAAAATAGACAAGTAACAAGGATTTATTGTATGGCATAGGGAATTATGCCAAAATCTTGTAATAACCTATAATGGAATATAATGTGCAAAAAACCCCAAGTTACTCTGTTGTACACCTAAAACTAACAAAATCTTGTAAATCAACAATACTTCAATTAAAAAAAAAAAGAACTATATGGAACCTATATAGTAAGATCTATCAAGATAGTATATAGGTTGACCAAGCAAAAACTGGACCATTATTTAGTATAAAGATTTTGCAGAAAACATAACTTTATTAATGACTTCACTAATGATAATGTTGCTTAAGCTAAAAAGAAAACGATCTGAAAATGCTTTACTAAATAATCATAAAATTTTCCTCTTTAATTAGTTGTGGGTACAATTTTATAGCTAACATTATAACACAAAGCACCCTTGTTGCTAATTTGCCTTGTTTTACAACAATTTTATGCTAATTTATATACTGATACAATACTAATAACTAATAAAATAAGTATTATGGTAAGATTACTGATTGTGACATACTAGAAATCTCCATATTATGAAACATCTTAGATATTATCACTGAATTTTTAAAAACAGGAAAATATTGCTTTTAAACTTGTAAAATGGTGTTTATTTAGCTTACTTTTAAAATATATAAATTCTAAAAATATATAATTATCAAGAGTATCTGATAAGGACTTTTTATACCTTCCAGTTCTGCTAACATTGCCAAAATGCATCCCTGACAACAATGGTATCACTGGGCATAGGGGCAGGGGCTTGGGGGCAGCCTCGGAGACAGTCACTGAGGGGCGGCCACATCTCAGTGTGAGTCAAGTCACAATGAGAACTTAGTCACAGAATAATATGTCTACCACAGGCATCTTTCCTCACACAAATTATTCTTCCATTTTTTTTCCCTAAAGCCTTTCTTTCCTCTATCTCTAGTTCCTGTATAAGCCCTCATCCTAAACACTCATTTATTTTGCTTTTTTTCCTCTCTTCTGTTCCACTGCTGTAACATACATTAAGACTATGTTCGGTAAACTATCTTATGGGGAAGAAAAATCAAAAGGTGATCAAAGATAAGAATTTACCAAGTTTTAAATTTTAGGACTCTAAAAACCTCAGTGGTTTAATAATCAGTTGCCCAAAAGCATTCTTTGTTTCTTTTCCAAGATGATGATGACTCTTCATACATTTCCTTTTTCCATACGGGCACCTTGGCTTTTAAAGTATCAATGGCATAGCTCACAGCTTCGAGGGCTGCAACCCTGTGAGCTGAAGACACAGCAATGATAATGCTTGCTTCTGACACTGGAACTAAGCCAAGTCGATGGAACACTGCTATGTGTTTGACTGCCTAATGTCACTACAAATTTTTCTGACTTCATTTTCTGCCATTGGAAGATATGCTTCATACTCTAAGCTAATGACTTTTTTCCCTTCGAAGTTATTCCTTGTAGTCCCTACAAACAGGGATATTGCACCACAGAGTGGAGAAATCACCAGCTGTGAGACTTCATCTACTGAAAGTTTCTCAGATGTGAATTTTATTATGTCTTTAGATTTCTCTTCAACTTCATTTATATTTTTCCCAGGTGGCTCCAAAGCACTACCCTCCACTAATTGGGGGGGGCGGGGGGGGGGATAACGGCAATTTCGTCTCCTGACTGAAGCAGGAGGAGCTGATCTCCAAGCTCGACATACTCTTGACGAACAGTTAATATCACCTGATTTCTGACATCAGCCAATCCAGGATGGCGGGTTTCTATCTCATTCCAGAGCTGCAATGCTTTTATTTCTTGTGGCACAGAAATGATCTCTGAGCGAATTCCTGTTATTTCAGCACTTTTTGCAAAATACAACACTTCTACCTGGCACCGCGGAACCATCCCGCCGGGGACGCCCCACCCGCTCCCACGGCCGCGGAGGCCCAGGAGCCCGGAAATACATTTTAAAATGTCCTCCAGAAAGAGATTAATGAGAGAACTAAATAGAAGCTATAATGAAAGCAGAACATATGAAAACATTTCTAGACAAAAAAAAAAGAAAAAGAAAAACTCACGTATCCTCAAATTAAAGACTACCAATAGGCTCAGCATGAATGACAAAAACCAATATGTTCCAAAGCAATTCTACTGTTATTTTAGAATTAAAACAACTTAAATTTTCTAAATCTTTAATAGAGTGATAAAAATAAACAACACATACTGTAATTAGATTTGCTTCATATTTTATATGCAACACAAGATACCAAAAGTAGATGGAAAAAATGTTTTCATATCTCTAAGAAAAAAATAATTGAATCTTAGCCTTCTATGAAAATTAAAATTATATGTTTGGTATTATTAAAAATATTTTTCTTGAAATGCTACACAGATAAATGCATCAAATAATAAGGGTGGAGTTTTCTCTCTCTAAACAATTAAATAAGTGAATTTTGAGAAGTGGGGAAAGGAGGTCAAGAAATGACTGAAAATATAGAGTAAGGAATTCGCAATGGCCAATACCTAACCCATCAAAATTGGATAACCAGTGACCAGGAAATTCTGCACATGCAATTTCTTTTTTTCTGATCAATACAACTTGCAAAGAAAACTCATTATCTACTGTCTTGTTTTGTTTCGTTTTGTTTTTTTTAACACCACCCTCCAACACATGGAGGGGATTAACCATTTGTGTGGAGATTTGGTACAATTGGAACGTCTCACTCCATGAAAAAGACAGTATAAGGCAGAAGCAGTTGAGAATGAACCATTAATATGAGCATGAGTAGATATATTGTCACCACAGCACACACTGTATTGTAAGTGTCCATGTACTTTGGTTTTGTTTTTAATATTTTAATGCATTTGAACTGTTTAGATTATGTGCATACAATTAAGCTACCTTAATGTTCTTAAGCACATAGCCAATTTAACGAATAAAATGATTGAATATATTCTTATTGATATATATTTATAATATCTATTGCATACAAAATTCCCATAAATCCAGAAGTTTTTGTCTAAATTTTAACACTACAGAACTTTGATTGTTAAGTTCTTAAATATATTTTGATAATGGTAAGGAGAGTCTTCCTTCACTGTTTTTAATGAGAACACTAAAGCAAACGTTTCCTGGCCAATATATTTTCCAACATAATTCTTTATCTTATTTTGTTTTACAATATTTCATTTAAAGGACTATCCACACTGAGATGTACAGCTTCTTAAGTATCAAAGTACAAATTTAAAAAGTGAGAATAAGAAGATAGATGGAGAATCTTATAGATGTGATTTTCCCAGAAAACCTTATAGACAATACTGAATATTGTAATCCTATTCAGTAGTGTAATAATTTTACTTTACTGACATGTTGAAATGTAGCTCATACCTGTGGTGTCTGAGAATTGTCCAGTGTCCTCACTGTATCTGTCACTAAAGGCCTCTCTGGTGTCGCTTACAATCAGTTACTTTAGTGTAAGCCTCTGTGGGGTTGGCTCCAGGGGTTTGGTTGGTTCCTTTTCCTGAGTTTACTAAGAGCCTGTGGGAAATACAGGCACTCTGAGATTCAGGCACAACCCTCATTTGGCCTCCAGCGTTGATCCATTCACCTCTTATCTGTGGAATCACTTCACTTTGCACTGCAGCAATCCCAAGGTAAACACCTAGAGTCTTCATCCTCAGATGACTTCAGATCCCCACTCCTCAACTCCCTACCCACAAATATATCATATAAGAACTTCTGTATCATATCTATGCTTTGCATAGGATATGGGAAAAGAAGGAGCATTGCTAAGAACATTGGTTTAAGATACTCTATCAGACATTCTCCTCCAAATAGGAAGCAGAAGTAAAGTTCCTCTACTTTTACCACTTCCCCACCAGAAATTTGGTGTATTTATATCTCCCCTTATCCTTCTCAATCAAGCTGAATATTCAGTGGGTGAATATGCTGGATCTTTAGATAAAGCACTTTTGTCTTCCCTTTTCAACTTTCTCTCCTCCACCAACTCTGCCAGAAAGACATTCTCCTCCCCTTTCCTTCCTAATGGGAAAGACCTCTACCACATACCCTCCTCCTTCCCTGGTGATATCCGCCTTATGCTTGCCTTGGACAAGAATGGCCAAAGGGCTCCAAAGACAGAAGCTTTTGCCAAGAAAAGAAATGCCCAGGGAATTACTTCAAAAATTAAATTACCATTATGCATGAAAATAAAATGTCAATATTTTTCAGAATCTGACAGATTAGGAATTGTAAGGAAAATGTAAAAAGAACAATTTGAAGCAGTTCCCAAAACTTCACAGTCACTGTTCTCATTCTCCTTATACTTTCTCACTTTAATTTTTTATATTATAAGGTTACCTTATTATTCCTGTATATTTTGGATTAATTATTCAAATTAATGCTTTGAAGGCTAGTATAACAAAATATTGCAGGCCATGTGTCATAAGTGACATTGTACAATATGAAATAAAAGCCAGTTTGCTCTAAAATAATCAAATGATTTCATGTATATGATGTATATTGTGATTTGCCAGGTGATATGGAGGATTTTGTTTGTTTGCTTTGGGTTTTTGTTGTTTTTAGTTTGCTATTGGAATATTAAAGGGGAAAGAAACAATAAGTTAATACCAGTAAGAACTCAGTTAAAATACCTGTGGGAGAAGTGAGATAGAATTCTCACTTCTTTATTCACATTCCAAAATGAATTCTTAAAATTAAGTGGTAAATATAAACGTTAAAGCAAACATATAAGAGATTTATATAGTCTCTGGGTAGAAAGTAGTTTCTAAGCATAAAGTAACAGAGTGAAAAAAGAAAATGAACCACAGATTTAAGAACTTCATATTGAAAAAACATTTTATATCAAACAAAACATAACCAAAATAAAAGCAAAATTACATGCTGAGAAGAGTTCCAGGATATATATACATGAAGGCAGATTTAAATATGTATATATGTACATACATACATGCTTGTATACATTATATCTGTAAAAAAATTATATTCCCCAATAGAAAAATCAGTGATTTTTATGAACCTGAAATGCCAAATTAACATATTAAAATGTAAAACTTCACCAGTAATTATAGGCCATAAGATGGAAGAGAGAAGAAAATTCTCTCAAGATACTGAAAATATGAAAACAATAACTTTAGACTGTTAAACTAAAAACTAAAATACTAACAGATAATAGTCCCAGATGTTATGTCTTAAAACAAACAAACAAAAATAACCAAAAAGAAATAGTTAGACCTGGTCTGTATTAAATGTATTTATATACATAAGCGGACATTGTGTTAAATAAAAAATAGTGCCCACCTAACTACTGTAGAAAAGACAACGGCATTTATAAGGGCAAATTGTGCCGGTGGCAATGTAAATTCTCCTGAGAATAGAATGGTGCCCTGTGCACCTGCTGTGTTTATGCATTTTGCTAAGCTCAAGTTATGAATAAATCAGAAATACTGCCAATAGAAGAAGGATAAAATTAGACCCTATTAATTGGAATCCCCACTCAATCTGCAATCTGCATCTAATTAGTTGGCACATAGTATGTCACCATGGAAAAAAATGCCTTTTTGAGCTGGCACCATTGTCTAGTCTGTCTGAGAGTTATAGTTCTGGAAGATTATTAAATTGGTGTTTTTAATAGGGGTATTCTTGTGAGACTTGTAGCATATTAGAGTCCCATGTCCGATAAGCTCTAAAACACTACCATGGTTGATCTTCTGAATCAGTGGCTGAGGGCTTAACCCAGTTTAGGGTTGATTTACCAGGATAAATGTACCCTTGGAGGAACTGGTCAGGACAATCACCGAATCACCTCTCCTTTCCTGGAGACTCATCATGGAGTGGCTGAATGCCATGCTCTGGGAGACATTCCTCTGGACCTTCTACTAGGGAGAGCAAAGTGATAAAGGTAACCTCTTACTTGCTCTTGGGAATTAATATGATTGGGAGGAAATTCTGCATAGGTGTCTTGCATTCCTGCACATCTTGTGAAGAGGCATTAGCAGCCTTTGTTCTGGAATATACTTCAAAGGAAGTTTGTAGAACAGTCTTGGAAGATTAAAAATAATGTCCTACTCTTGGTAAGATGACAGATTTGTTTCCTGACCAGAGTAATAAAAGAAATGTCTCCCTCCTGGGTAAAGTTTGGACGGAGTCTTTTTGACAGGCATCAAATAGTTTGCAAAGTATAATATAGTCATTGTACATGCTCTAAAGCAGCATGTACATTTTTTAAATATCACCTCACTGCAAAATTATACACGAAAACCCACAGACTTTATGAAAAATAGGGTGAGATGCCCAACGCTCAGAATTGTCATTAGTTACACATTAACAACAACAAATAGCTACCTAATAAAAATAATAGCACAGCTTTAGGTATGTTACATGGATAAGAAATAAATATTACAAATCAATAAGGCACTTTACCTTAAAAAGAACTTGAGGTTTGCTTGTGGATGTATGTACAACACCCTCTCCTCCTGTGTGTAAGAGGAAGAAAATTAAAGGTAGATAGAAAATGAGTGAAAGAGAGCTAAAGAAAGAAAAAGAACAGAGAACAGAGTGGCGTGATACACAGGAGGCAGAGAGGTAAGGGGAAAATTAAAGAGAGGGGAGGGTGCCGGGCCAGACTGGCAGCCAGAAGGGTTGCAGCTTGTGAGTTGTTGCATAGGTGTGGAAGTCCTTTCTCTGAAACAAGACAGGTAGTTGGAACACCAGATGGGGATGAGTGCAGCTCCTCCTTGCTTTGTGTGTTCCTATGTGCAGTTTTATTTTTTGGATATTTTTAGATGGCTCTATTCAGTTGAGTGTAATTTTCTGTGTTCACCTCTTGTTTCTCACAGATGAAATCACACATAAGCAGGCAAAATCTCTATCACACTCAAATTGTTCCCTGATATATCAATTGTTTGGAAAAATGTTGGTTTTCAAGGCAAGTGTTATAGAAAAATTGATTCGACTCATCGTTTAAAAAACAGATCTTAAAGTTCTCATCACAAGAAAAAAATGTGTTACTTTATATGGTGACAGATGCTAACTAGACTTATTGTGGGGAATCATTTCGAAGTGTATACAAAGTAGAGTCATTATGTTGTACATTGGAAACTAATATAACATGTTAGGTAGACTTTTCCTCAATTAAAAAAAAAGGATGGATAAAAGAATGTTGATATACTTGTACAAAACCATCACCATTGCTGGGTGGATGGGTATTCTGAATGAATATTAACTCTAGGTGCCTTCTCTTGATGGGGTAAAACTGAGAGGACCTCAACTATTGAAACCAGAAGCACAACCCAAAACAATATTGTTCATAGAGACAGGGCTGAAGAAGTCAGCCACACTTTAATTACTAGACAACACTCACTTCATGCTTTTGTATTCAGCAATCATGGTGAAAAATAAAGGATAAGATAAATAATTTGCACCATTTTGTTTAAAATTGGGAAGGAAATTATATGCAGGTGAGTCAAAAATTATTTGCACTCTGACTAGAATTTATTTTAATTAACTTTTAGAAAAGACAAACACATCATTTTTCAACATAATCACCTTGCTTTTCAATACACTTTGTCCATCTGTCAACAGGCTTTAATATTCCCTCATTAAAAAATGTTTTAGGCTGAGCTGAAAGCCACAAAAGCACAGCTGTCTTCATCAGAAGTGAAACTTTGTCCTTGTTGGGCTGCTTTCAGGGGACCAAACAGGTGAAAGGGCCATGGAGGAAGATCAGGACTATAGGGAGGATGCTTTAACACCTCAAAATGAAATTTTTGCAGAGTGTCGACAAGGTGGGCAGCAGTGTGCGGACGTGCATTGTCATGCAAGATCACAACGCCCTTGGATAGAAGTCCTCTGCATTTACTCTGAAGTTTAGGCTTCAGCTCTTCAATAAGCATCTCACCATAACAAGCACTGTGGGTTGTTGAACGTTTTTCCTGAGGAAGTTCCAATACTGGCCCTTGAGAATCCCAGAAAACTGTAAGCATCAAGTTTCCAGCTGATGGTTGACTTTTGAACTTTTTCTTGGTTGGTGATGGAGGATGTTTCCATTCCATACTCTGCCATTTATTCTCAGGCTCATAGTAAGGAATCCATTGTGGGAAGACATTCGGCAACCTTTTTGTAACCTTGAAAATGTTGAAGTATGTGGGCCGAGCGATGGGATTCAGAATGTCCTGCTTGAGCAGTGGAGGAGCTGAGGGTGCGGGGCGTGGAGACTAATAGCACCCTGTTTGGTCCCGAAGGATGGCTGGTTAGCCAAAGACGGGTAAGATTCCTCAGAGGAGGAACAACCTAAGACAGGCACAGCCGCAGAGGGGCCAACAGGGGTGGTGCATAGAACCTTCCTTATATCACCGTGTTTGGCCCTGGAGGATGACTGGTTAGCCAGAGACGGGTAAGATTCCTCAAGGGAGGAACAACCTAAGACAGGCACAGTCGCAGAGGGGCCAACACGGGTGGGGCACAGACCCCCAATATCTGAGAGAGGTCTCCTGCCCCTAGGGCTGTTTTGCTCTCCACCCCCAGCTCAAATCCACACCTGCTCAACTCTGACCCAGGAAGTAAACAAAGATAATTGCCTCAGTCATGTGAGGCCTTTGATTGTTTATGAGTGTAACCTGAGAATGTAAGCCCACGAACTCAATAAAAGCAGCCTGGGATGAGTCAGCGGGGCTCTTGATCCGAGAGGTCTTGAGCCCCCCGGTCCCACTTTTCTCTTCAGTCTGTGTCTGTGTCTTCTTCAAGCTTGCGGCACCCGTCACTCACCTCGAGTCGCCGAGCTGGTCTTGGCAATCCATGTCTCATCACCAGTAATGATTCTCTTTAAGAAACATTCACCTTCCTTAGGATCAGTCCAAATTTTGTTTGCAGATATCCAAAGAGATACTATGCTCTTCCATGAGTTGTTTCACACAAACTTTTTGAAACCTAAGTCTCTCATGGATTACTTTGTTTTGAGGTGTTAAAGCATCCTCCCTATAGTCCTGATCTCGCTCCATTGGACTTTCACCTGTTTGGTCCCCTGAAATCAGCCCTACAAGGACAAAGATTCACTTCTGATGAAGTAAAGACTACAGTGCTTTCATGGCTCACAGCTCAGCCTAAAACATTTTTTAATGTGAGAATATGAAAACGTGCTGACAGATGGACAAAGTGTATTGAAAAGCAAGGAGATTATGTCAAAAAATGATGTATTTGTCTTTTCTAAAAGTTAATTAAAATAAATTCTACAGTCAGAGTGCGGATAATTTTTGACTCGCGCATATACAAAAATAAGTATTTTGATAAATTAAAGAAATGTTACGTTTTTTTAGACCTCTCATTTATTTCTCTTAAACAAATATTTCATTAATCTGAAATAATTTTTTTAGTGATTAACATATTCAAGAAATGTTTCAATTTCTGCTGCTCATACTTTTCAAAATATACAATCAAATAATCTCTGAGGCCCTCTCTGTTTCAGATTCAAAGTAAAACATAACATTGCTGATACTTTTAACTTATTAATTCAAGGACCCTAGTTTGTCAGTTTAAAATTGTCTAACATTTGTAGCAGAAAATAAAATAAAATAAATGGAATCTGATAGAGTGATCGTGATAATTTTAGCTAGATTTGCCATTACACTAACTGTAACCTAAGGAATCAATAGTCAACATTCCTCATTTCAACCAATTAGTAACAGCCCTTCTCTTTTATCATGGGGCTCAGTTGTCATCAAATAGTCTGTGAAGTTAACTACTGCTGCAGTCTGCTGAGATCATGCAAGTGTGAAGCCTGCTGTTTTAGTTAGCAATCACTTTTTAAGGGAAAAAAATATTGGCACTGGTTCCTGTGGTTGACACCCTGTACATTTCACTTCAGTTTCAATTTTACTTGGATCTGCATGAGTTTCAAACCAGGTGAAAAATCATTTCATTATGGCCCAGCAGGGACACAAAATAATTTCACGGAAGCCCAGCTGGTTTGAAAAATGCAATGACAGAAAATCAGGTAGGTTTTACGTGTTGGCAGCTTTGAAATCGAAGCTTTACACATCTCTGATTACATTTAAATTAGGATTTATAGTAAAGTCACAAGTTGTACCCAATTTTAATGATCATACTCTACTTCTGGAACTATCTCAAACTTATTTCTAGTAGGATTGGTTTGCCAGTATTTCTTCCCATTAGCCTCATCTGGGGGGAAATTAGGGCACAGGATGGAGCTCCACAGTCCACATTTCTGAGTCTTGACCACAAAACTCAGAGTATAATCTATCATTTGCCACATTACTTAGTTATCCTTCAGTATATGTCAAAAGGTTTGATGTCTGCATCCTAAACTTACAAAATGTTAATAACCATGAGATATTATGTTACTTCTGTTACAAGTTGGTGATTAGTGGCCTTGGAACAATTGTCCTTTTCTCTCCCTCCCCTTTTTTTTAAGCATTTTTGAATCATATAAAAATTAGGGTGATGAGATTAAGTACACATTTAAGATAAAAATACAATTAATGTACATTTCTTTACACCATTAAATTCCCATTATATTTAAAGGACTAAATAAAGTTGGTTTAATCTGAACTACCTCTCCTCTATTTTGGGAGTTAGCTGAAAACATATTAATGTCATTACTACTCTAATAGACATAATTGCTATTTAAGTTTAGATTTCCCCAAAGTACTGGAAATTAAGATGGAGTGGCAGAAGCTAGAACTACCACTTTTTATTCATTTACTTATCCTACATTCATACAAGTTCATTTGAAAAACTAAACCAAGTATTTTAAATTCATGTTATTATATATCTTAACATACAAACCATGTAAAACTGTTAAGAAAACAAACTTCTATAATTAATAAGAATCCAAATATGTACCCTGTTATCAAACTATAATGAAGGTCACAGTCAACCTATTTATTTTTATGCCACTCATATCCATGGCTATTTGTGGTATTCCCAGGTCTTTGCCTATCTCTATCACACTTTCATAATCTCCAGATGCTTAAATTTTAATTGTTACGTAGATTCTTCTTCACAGTTACTTACAGCAGCTTATTTTCAACTGGGCTCAGTTATGTCAAGTTCAAGTCTTAATTTTTTGGGGTAAATATTATCTGTAAAATTCTCAACTGCTTTCTCACTTTCTCATCTTTACTCTGAATCAAAATCTCCTGTATTAATATTTTTGTCACTTCCTTCATCCACATTAATTTAACAATTATCTACTTAGGGCCTGCTGTATGTCAAGCACAGTTTTAAGTGTTGAACAAACAGATGAATACGGTCAGTTCCTATTCTCAAGAACTTTACAGATGAATATAAAGAAGTTGTTATGACTATTAACATAGATTAGGATCATAGCAGAAAATATGGTCCTTCTCCAGCACAAGAGAGAAAAATGTGGAATCAGGCTTCATATGGAAGGTAATTCTAGCATTGAGTTAAAAAAAGACTCTGCCACCTTCGGGGACAACTTTCTTATCAGCATAAATGAACTGCCTTTTACAGTGGAATCTCTGAGTGACCAGCCCCTTCCTAATTAACTCATTCAGGTCTTTGCTCTTTCCAAGAAAATGTCAACACTTTAAAGTTTGACATTTTAAAAGAACCAGCACATTTTGACATCAAATCAAATATATGTTAATTAAAATTAGCCCATGAAATGTCACAAAGATAAGTGAAACAAAAGAATCTACTTTTTCTCCGCCACAGTTGCAGCAAATTGTTTAATAAGGGAAAATAAATAAATAACTGTGTAAGAGATCATCAATAACTATCTATCTTTCATTTCTTTAGGGAGAAGGACAGAGCAGACCAATGCTGCTAGGATTTCTTAATTTACTGATCCAGTATAATTTTTTTAAACTTTCTGATTATAATATGCAATTGTTATTTTTGACTTTTGCCTAGCAGAAGCACACTAAATCACAAAAGAAACACATCAGCAAACAAAAAAATGCTATCTAAAAATTAGCCTGAATCTTGAAAGAAAAGGATTGGAAGGTCATAATGTTAAAACAATGAGTGGTTTCATAAATTAAATTATCTTTATGACGAGCTCATTATATGTTTTTTCTTATTTTACTTTAGACATGAAAATATACTCCAAACCTAGCACCAGGACATGGATCAGGACTGAGGAATATTTTTCTAGATCATCAGGCAATCGATGCATCTGCAGCAGATGGTGGAAATAGGAAGATGAGGATTATGGAAACTGCCCTTCGTTAGGGCTGTGCTTAACTGAAGCATTGTTGTTTTGTGTAAGTAAGTTTCATTTTATGTTCCTTTTGCCAACAAAAAATTGTCACTTGCCATCTGTCTCTACAAGGATCATGTCACTAGCCACTGCAGCCACTGACCTTTAATACACCCTGAAAGGAGTTCAGGGTGAAGATCAGGAATGAGGCACTCTGTGCTCTGGGAAAAACTGGCAGAGCAAACCTTTAGCCAGTTAGATATTTTCTGGAGAAGATTTTACATCTCCGGTTCTTGCATCTCCTCATGTCCAGAACATCACTAAAATCATTAATGGTGACATCTGCTCCTCGTGACCAGCAGCAAGCCTCTACCAAAACGTGTGCTTGATGCACCTACCCCCTCTTCACTAAAATCACATATATAACACTGACCTCTCCCCTTACCTCTTGGAGCAGTTTCTCAGAGCTATCTGAAATGCTGTCTCCCAGGCTATAGTCCCTACTTTGCCCCAAATAAAACTTAACTCACAAATCTCACATTGTGCAATTTTTTTCAGTTGACACTTTTGTAAACACATGCCCTTATAAATTTGGAATGGAGGAGTTTTCTATTCATGTCTTACTTTTTTGTACACATGCAGTATTTTGGAATAACTGGGTCATAAACTTTGCAGACATTAAACATGTCTAGCACCCATAGTAGAATAAGGTGTCTGATGTTTATCAGAGTATGATTACTACTCACACATTATATCTGGAATTAACCTAATGTTTCCCCACTGTTTATTTTTTTCTTTTTTTACTAACTCACTTTCACTTATTCCACTTTAAAATATTTCAGCACAATTTCTGAGATTGCCTCAATGTGAGATAGGAATGTTTCTTATTACTTCTTTGGGAAACTCTAGTGATAAAAAAAAAAAAAGTAATGTTATTTCTCTTAATATGAAATTTGGTATGATAAAAATGACATAAATAAGCAAAAAGGAGTTAACACCAGTCATAACTAACTTAACTTATACTAAGCACAATTGGGATCAAACTGAAAAGAAACAGGAGGTCACATTAGTAAGAAATGAGAATCTTTCATCCCACCTAAATGTATCTCGTAATAAAACATAATGGGCCATCATAGCACAGGCCATGCAGATTGTTGACAAAAATACTATTTCAGAGATATGTCACTTGACCATGATACATCCTCCACATTAGCGATCCACTGACGTAAGACAATGAAATTTGAAAAAGATGAGATTCCGTAGACAGGCCAAGTCCATGAAATCCCTAGACAATGTGTGGTCTTTCATATGGAGAAAAAAGGTAGAACTTCACAATGTATTTCATAATGAATTTCGTAATGTAGAAAGAGCACATCTCAGCATGTAGCTTTGTGAGAAGATCAAAGCTATTCACATTGGTTAAAGCTGTGACCCATACAACTATTGAATAAAGTAGCACATTCACTATAAAGTACATAATCTCTCAATTTAAAAAATAAAATAAAACCCTGAGGAAGATTCAGAATCAGTGTCATCTAGAAGAGATGATAACTCTCTGACTGTGGTACTCAACACCCTGAGCTCCCTTCTGCCATTGTCTCTCCCATGACGGTTCCTGTCCTTCTTTACTTTCATAGGCAATCACCCTGCTTCTACTTTGCTCTCTCCTCTAGATCTACAACTCCACCCAGCAGGCCCTGAGCAACTTTGGGAGTGGTACTGCCCTAGAGCAGGGCTGACATGTTATTTTATTGGCATACCTGTGTGTTACATTTACTATCATGATGGCACTGAAGATAAAATGGCAGTGATATTTGATAATGTGATCAACAGTCCAGAATCTTATCATCAACTATCATTTCCTAAAGGAAATTTTGCTTTGATTTATGCAGTTACTCTTATGCATGAAATTTTCTTCAGAAACAAAACTATGGTGCAAAAATAAGTGTCATTGCTCAATCACTAGCTCTGTTCAAAATCAAACAAATGGTAGTATCTTGTATTAGGTGGTTTATTTAATTCAGAATAGGTATGGACACAACAGGATATGTTCAGTATCCTGCAGAGAAGATGTGGAAATGACAAGTTTTAAAACTTGTGGGAATGTTAAGAACCACAGTTAAAAACTTACAGAAAATTAAGAACCATTAGAGTTTTTCACAGTATGAATATGATCCCTAAATGACTCCATTAAAGTTACCTGAGGGGCCTATTTACATAAGCAGATCCTTGGGTCCCAGTCCAGACCTACAGAATCCAAGTAACTAAAGGAAGGGCCTGGGAATCTGCATTTATAATGGTCCCTCTAGATACTTCTTACACATCTGGATTACTTGCAGTCTATAGCTTCCGATGTAACCCAGTGTCTGTTAACTCTCAGCATGCTTGCTGGGTTCTGAAGTGGTGGCCACAGCACCGTTGTCAGACTTTGCTGGTTCCTAAGTCTAGGTCTTCCTTGGTCACAAGACATTCATAGGAGTGAACTTGCAATTTGAGGGTGTCATTAGCTACATCATAAATGTTGGCACATCTCAGTAGGGGAGGAAGAATTCTTAAAGATTCTTAAAGAAAAACTAAAAATTCTCAAAAAATTTCTCTTATGTTATATACAGTTTCCATTTGTTTTTCTAGGTATTTTCTGTTTCAGAAAGAATTTAGAAGTTGCTCTCTTGAAGACATTTGTAGTTTGGTCAAATTACACTTAACATCACTAATACACTGAATGCTTTATGAACACGCTGAAATAATTGTGCAACTTTAGAAATTGTTAGGAATCTTTAAAGAAATATACATTACACTTAGGTTTCAACTCTTTGTTCAGCTAGATTAAATATGTACTTCCACAACAGACAAATTTCCAAAACATGTCCACACCATGGAAAATACGCTGGTAAATACAGGAATTATACTTTTACTGATGTTTCAATTTTAAAAGGTAAGACTGATTTATCTAAATCATTTTGCTCTTAAAGTGTTACCCACACTTGTCCCTCTTTTATTAAATTCAAGACTTGTGGATATTTAGTATTTTATCAATTTTCCAGGTCAGTCTTCTGCCCTTTGTAATTTTCTCCCAGCTCATGTTACAGGTTTTGTCTCCTCTATAGGTGGCACCTATGCAATCTTGGAGCAATTTAGGAAACTACTCCAAGTTTGGACTTCTGACCCTATTTCAATTCTCAAAATTTGATTAGATTCCCAGTTTCCTTCCCATTTCCTCATACTCCCTTTTTCACCCTCTTGATTATTACTTTTTGTTGATTTCCCATGTAATGGTTTGCCAGTTTTCCAATTTTGTGAGGTTTCGTTTTCTAAAACTCACAGTATTTCTCATTACTCTTTTACTATCAAGGGTCATGGGTCAGTTCCAGTTTTGCACAGCCCAACAAAAGATCCAACTCCAGAGCATTAATGGCCTGTAATGAAGATTTAATTTAAAGGCAAAACAGATGACAAGTGGAAAAAAAATATTATAAACCCTGGGGTTTTTTTTGTTTTTTTTTTCCGAGGGGAGAATAAGCTACTTTTCCTTTTGAGACCGGCTAAAACATAAATATTTGTGAAAACAAATTATTTTCTCCAGCAGCAGATCATTGCTAAACATGTTTTATTCTGTAATGCAAATTTGGCAGTACTGTCTACTTTTTGATAAAGCAGTTGCACTATCAAGAAATTAGCACACCACTCTTCTCACTCTAGTTCAGATGAATAGCTTGGCAAGGAAATGAAGACATTTATTGCATTTTGCAGTCCAGTGAGCTCAATAACAGCTGCTTGAAAAGACAAAAACAAAATCTTAAGAAAAAAGTGACTATTTACTCTATTGAAGTACAGAAGTTACACAACAGGGATACTCCTAGGGTACCATCATTGGTTTGCAGACTTAAAATTTCCATTAGAGGATATTCTACTTTGTTTGCAAAAGAAACATAACTAAGAGCTTCATGTTGATATTTTCTCAATCTATGAGTAAGATTTCAGTGGAATTTCTTTACAAATTGTATAGCCTTTATACATTACTAGAATATTTTGGTTGAAAGATACACAGAAAAACATGACTACTATAATGAATGTATATTCAATGTTGAAATATGTTTTTAAATATATTATGGACTTTAAAAATGAAGCTATTCAAATATTCATTAGCCAACAGACACAGACTGAATGCTTTCTATGTAAGGTATACTGGTCAGTACTGGTCAGTTTGCGACCTTATGGAGCTCAAAGTTTGGTTAGAGAGGAAAAAGTAAATTTAAAGTTATTGTATAGCACAATAAACAGTTTAATAGTGATAAATCCAAAGTGACATGTAAGCATAGAAGACATTTGTACAAGTCTGCTGGGGGGGTAGAGATTAGGAAATACCTATCTCTGACTAAGCAAAACTTAGCTATGATTTAAAGGGTTGATATGTTGAAAGGTGAAGATAAGGGTTTTTCAGGAAGATTCTATAGTTGATAAACTGTCAAGGAGTCATGCAGATTTTGATGTAGTATAAGAAATGAAAAGTACTGATTTGGAGCTGGCATGTAGAGTGTTAAAGGACTTCCTAGTGGGAAGTAAAGGTGGAAAAGCCATCTGGAAGTATATTTATAAAGAGTCTTTGTGATACACAAGGGAGTTTGAACTTAGAACAAGAAACACTGTAAACTATATTAAAATGATGATTGATCAAATCTTTGTTTCAGAATATAATTCTGGAAGCAATGAGGAAGATTGCGCTGAACACAAGATTGATGGGATGCTTCTGTAATAGCACAAATGATTTTTAAAAATAAATTAAAAGGATAGAAAAAAGGAGGGGGGCAGATTTGAACATAATTTAAAGCTTAGAATAATATTACTTAGTATTCTGTATTTAAATGATTGCTTAAATGAATGGAAAATAAAATATGTAAGCAAAAATGAATAAAACACTTTGTTCAGAGAAGCTGAGAAATGTTCCGTATTTTAGAATAGAGGGGAATAAAGGCATCAGTGACATGTTTCCTGAAAATTTGGATACCAACAATTCCTTCCATCCCTGTAAATGCACACTCATCTTCTTATCAAGAGGTAGAGTCCATCTCCCCTCACAATGAATACAATTTTATCCTGTAATTTGTATTGACTTCTACAAGAATTATATTTAAGTATTCAAGAATTTAAGTGTTTAAGAATTATACAAATTGAAGGTAATGAATATATAACTCAAATTATAAACAGATGAGTCATGATTTTGAATTCCATCTAATGAAGTAACTCTGTTCGTTTCTTGAGGTTAAATTTTTTGCATCACTGATTTTACTATGCAGTAGCTTTGACTAAATAAATTACTACCTAGTACTTAAATTCAGTTCGATTTCCTTTCCTGGAGAAATTTTTAAAAAATATTTCTTCAGTTATAATAAATGTCATCATACTCCTACCTCCCTTTTGCACCACTTGTACCCCTAATTTAGGCACTTAGACATTATTCCTTTGGATTATAATTTGTTATTATTTTTTGTAACTATCGTGTATATGACATGATCCTTTAAGTCTAGGATCATGGTTTCTTACAGGAATAGTGTATTTCTCTGTATAGAGAACTGAAGAAAGTACTCACAAATAGGAAATTAGACCATGAGTTCCTTAAATTTAAAAGAAGATGACGTGCTCTTTAAAAAAATATATTATATATGTAATATGTATTTTATATATATATATCACATAAAACTCTAAGTCTATTTTCAAAAATTAAATAAGGATAGAATATTCAGTAAAGAATAATCTCATTGTATCACATGAGGTAAGTCTGAAAACATAAATTTTGGAAAATGAGTGAGAGGAGAAATTTGAAAATAGACAAAACAACTTCTTCTACTTCCAAATGAAGTATTTGGAAACACATCAGGTTAAAAAAAAATTGAAATATGTTTTTTAACATATAAATGTAATTTAACTTTCAATGTAATATAATTTTTTTGAAGTTGGTAAATCTTAATTGAAAAGTAGAGTAGTTAGTTACAAAAGGAAGAGGAAACCAAGGAGGTAGATGCTTTGGATGGATACTTCAGTTCTTAACTCCAATTTGGATGTCTAATAAATACTCATAGTTGACATTATAAAATTATAAATAGACCTTATTAAAATTACTGAAAACTAGAAAACTTTATATTGTTAAGAAATGCTTCCATTGCAGTTAATATCTTTTAAACCAAATTTATTGACAAACTGCACTCAATCTGTACAATATCATAAGTCATGATGAATTTAAACATTCATTTAAACCCAAGGAAGCTCAAAAATAATAAAGATAAATAAAGTTCCAAAAATATCAAAATCTCTTGCCTTTTCCTCTGGATTTTCCTTCTTACTGGTGGAAAATGGGTTTCAGCCCATGCCCATGGGGTTTCAAACTGCTCTAGATTTTCCCTTCCTCACTGCCAGATCTAGGGATGTCTAACTTGCTTAGCCAGCCTCCATAAATGTGTTAACCAATCCTTTTTAATAAATCACTCTATTTATACACACACACATATAAAGATATAGACTGATAAACAGATATCAACAACTTATTAATTTGAAATAAAACAAAGATGCAAAACCAATCTATGATGCACCCAAAATATTAATCTGAAAATGCTTAATTCTATGTGTATTTGTTTCTGACTTCGAACAGAATTTGTGACATGCTGTAAGAAGCATAATTGTTTGATATCCATATCTGGAAACCAGAAAGCGACAAGTAATTCTATTATTAAAAAAAAAGCATCACTTAAGTATATGACATTCTCATGCCTCAATCTCTTCTCATTTATAAGGCAGATCAGTTGTCCTAATATTTTCTTCTACTCTTTAATGTAAACTGGCTGTTAATTGGGTTGAATATTGTCACAGTTTATACAGGGAATGCCTGATTACAAAGTGAAGAGTAAATGGCATTAAGATTTCATAAGATTATAAACAAAGCCTAGAAATTTAAAATGTCAGGATATGGCAGGGCTGTCCTTCTGTTCTCAAGAAATATCATCCCCACACATGCACAACATAGCCTTCACTCTGCCAAGGAACAATGGGATAGTTATTTGCAATGGAACTGTATTATACAAGGGTGAGTCAAAAATTATCCACACTCTGGCTGTAGAATTTATTTTAATTAACTTTTAGAAAAAACAAATACATCACTTTTCAACATAATCTCCTTGCTTTTCAATACACTTTGTCCATCTGTCAACAAGCTTTTGTAATCCCTCATTAAAAAATGTTTTAGGCTGAGCTGTGAGCCACAAAAGCACAGCTGTCTTCACTTCTTCATCAGAAGTGAATCTTCCTCCTCATCCTTGTAGGGCTGCTTTCGGGGACCAAACAGATGAAAGTCTGATGGAACATGATCAGAACTATAGGGAGAAGGCTTTAACACCTCAAAGCAAAGTAATCCATGACAGACTTAGGTTTCAAAAAATTTGTGAGAGGTGGGTACCAAAAAAACTCATGGAAGAGCATAATATCTCTTTGGATATCTGCAAACAAAATTCAGACTGACTCTAAGGAAGGTGAAAGTTTCTTAAAGAGAATCATTACTGGTGATGAGACATGGATTCCTTACTACAAACCTGAGAGTAAATGGCAGAGTATGGAGTGGTGACCAAGAAAAAGTTCAAAAGTCAACCATCAGCTGGAAACTTGATGCTTGCGGTTGTCTGGGAATCTCAAGGGCCAGTATTGGAACATTCTCAGGAAAAAGGTTCAAGAATCCACAGTGCTCATTACAGTGAGATGCTATTGAAGAGCTGAAGCCTAAACTTCAGAGTAAATGCAAAGGACTTCTAAGGGCATTGTGATCTTGCATGACAATGCATGCCAGTAGACTTCTGCCCACACTGTCAACACTGCAAAAATCTTCGTTTTGAGGTGTTAAAGTATCCTCCCTATAGTCCTGATTTTGTTCCATGGGACTTTCACCCGTTTGGTCCCCTGAAGGCAGCCCTATGAGGATGAAGATTCACTTCTGATGAAGAAGTGAAGACAGTCGTGCTTTCGTGGCTAGCAGCTCAGCCTAAAACTTTTCTTTTAATGAGGGAATATGAAGCTTGTTGACAGATGGACAAAGTGTATTGAAAAGCAAGGCAATTATGTTGAAAAATGATGTATTTGTCTTTTCTAAAAGTTAAATTCTACAGCCAGAGTGCTGATAATTTTTGACTTACCCTCATGCATTGAATTTATCTCCCTTTATTTTAGGGATAGTTCATTCCATTCCTGAGGTAAAGAAGAGAAAACAAACTCATTTTTAGTATAGAAATCTTCTGGATTTTGAATGTTTGCTATCCAATTTCTCTTACGTGCCAGGAACCTGGTTCAACAGCTAGTTGACAGGTCTACCTCAAGTATTAAACTCATAAAAAAGACAATGAAATGACTTATTTAATATCCAAAAGTTGACAAATGCTATACATAAATTATGAAAGATACATGTTTTTACTTAAAAGCATTTTAGGATTCAAACTAAATTCTGCTTTAAGAAATTTTAAAATATTTTACCCATGAAGTTCAATAGGTTTATTGTCAGACATTTTCCTTAACGTTACAGTTAACAGCTCAAAGGAAGTTGAACTGATAACTGCTTTCAAATATGTTTTGCACTGAAAACTAATCCACTTGGAAAAAAATTATATTGGCTCCTAAATTGAATGCTTTCTTTTTTTAACTTTATTTTATTTTATTCATTTTTTGGCCATGGCATGCAGCATGTGGGATCTTAGTTGCCCAATCAGGGATCAAACCCTGCACCCACTGTGTTGGAAGAATGGAGTCTCAACCACTGGACTGCCAGGGAAACCCCTGAATGCTTTCTAAAATCTTAGAGTTTCATTTTTTCCTCTCATGGATTTGATGAGGTAGATCTATGGAAACAGGGAATAGATGTTCTCATCAGGTCATTTTTGGCTTCGATTGTGTCATTAAGAAAACGTCATTGTGCACATGTAGCCAATGGGAAGAAACAAAATGGTAATAAGTTCTTTTAGTACAAAATGTGGTTCAACATAGGTGAGTTTAAAAAGCTCATTTTCATCATAAGATCATGTTCATAAAACATATGCCCAGATAATTTTACCTTAAACATACTGAGAGTATTTGTGGTGCTCTAATTTCTGGTCAAGATTCTCTCAAGCAGGATGTATCTGGTGGTATTACAAGTGATTTCTCTAGGCAAATAGGGCCAATTGAACAAACTAATAGATTTTGACTTAGCTAATTTCCCAGCGGAATTCCTACTCTATATTCAGTATCATCCGAAAGCTATTCATATGAAGAATGAATAATGTGAGTTAAAATCTCTTCAAAGACTGTGGATAACCCCTGCTCTTATTATGATGTCTGCCCTTTAGTTTTCATGGTTCCAGGCCTCATGTATGCAATTTTCGTGATTGTGAGGCCTTTAATGTCAGGAAACATTATCATTAGCTATGTGTTCAGTGATCAATTATCAAATTTTCATTCTGGGTTTTGATGCCACAAATAAAGTCATAAGTAGTCTTGAAAATCTACAGCTTTCATCACATCATTACTCTAACTAAATAGAAGTTTAAATTGTCATTTTGACACAGAGAATCAGGAATAGGAATACTTACCTCTCTACATAATGTCAACATCATGTCGCAACTTTATTAACATTTGCTATCAAATATTTATGACCGGAGACTTAGAGTTCTGTTTGATCTAAAAGACAATGACTTATACCAATAATTCAAACTACCTTTACAAATGTTAGACATACCTATTTTACACATCAGACACAGTCACAAAGCATTTATTTTTGTGCGTAAGATTGTACATCCAGTTGGGACCCAATTGCAAGGCCACATTTCAGATCTTGAAACACTCAGAACTGCAATTCCTATAAGATTTTCAAGTAACCACCTCACATCTCTTACCACAAAATAATAAATAAATAAATAAATAAATAAATTTATATTAAAAAAAAGAATAAAGATTGAATGTCCATGTTTCCTGTAGTGATAATTTTAGTCATGTAATTAAGTTCAAGGTAACAATATCAAAGTTATGTGTGTCATCTTCCCGGAAGTTTCTTTATAAAGAATCTGATGTGTCCCTATTTTTCCCCTGCTAATTTCTTCTGGATGCAGATGTAATGCAAGAGCTTCTACAAGCACAAATGTTTGGACCATGAGCTAGCAGCTATAATTGAAGGAAAAGAACATGATGGAAGGAGATGGGATCTCTGATGTTAGTGGAGTTGCTCTACAACTGCTGTATTATTTACCATCAAACTTTGCTGATGGAGGATGAATATAAACTTCCATCTTGCTTTTAACCGCTGTTCAGGTTTTGTGTTTTTGTTGTTTGTTTGTCAGTTGAAGTAGTATACTTTGGCCGTATTCAATTTTTACTAAGTCTTAAACAAATTAAGTAATTATCCAAATAGCATGATTGGCATGATCTAAATTCTGTCAAGAACTTCACTTGATCTAGTTAGAGCTATACACCTTGAGTTAATTTCAAAATTATCTTTTCTTTGTTAAAGTTTCAATCACATCTAAAAACAATTGAAAATGAATAATGTCAAGTATTGATTCAGTAGCATCAATCAACTTTATAATGTTCTAATAAACAAGTTGCTTGTGTGAGCCCTCTTCTGATGTAGTCCTCTATTTGTGGAGAGAGTGTGGGCTGGCTAGCTACTACTTCTTTCTTGCTATTGCAAAAAAGAGAAATCTTTTGAGTTATTTGAGTACTTAGCCAAAGATCAAAGTTGTGATAATTATGATGACAGCTGGAAGCATTTGACAGAAAAATTGCCAAAATGAGAAAGAGGATGCTGGAAACTACTTCTCTCTGTAGAGAAAATTTTGTGCATTTTGATTGCTTATATGTGTAAAAAATAGCTTGCTCACAATAAACAAATTCTATAAAATACAAAATGTTAGTATCTAACCATATATTCTGAGATAGATGTATACACATACATGTATAATATATAATTCATTGCAAAGTTGATATATTTCCTTTGTCCATAAAGTTTAGTTACATGTCGTGAATGGACTAAAGTTAAATGTATATTTCATTGTTAGACATAGACATGTATCTCTTACTTTAAAATTTTCAGTATAATTTTCATCTAGAAATCAGAAGTGGAAAAATTTTTAATAGCAAAACTCCTGATAGACAACTGGGTCTGTTTTTTCTGGGACACAGTCTTGATTGAATGAGAATTGTCCTTTTAAAATTTGCTAGATGTAAGATAGAAAAATAGGTTGTTTATGTAGGTTTTATTTTTATATTAGTTATTTTTTAAGATATTCACTTTGAATATTGATTTAACTGTGTGCCATACATACAGAAAAACATAAAGTAGAGAAAATTTTATGATCCTGAATCAAATAACTGTTTGTATCAAGTCAGTAAATGAGTGAACTTAACCAAATTTCAGTAACTATATAGTGTGTTATAGCTAATAATAATGATAATTTTTTGGTTTACTTCATTTCTTTATATTCAAACAAGTTTTGATTAGGCGTGCTGATATTATAACAAGTATATTTGTAATTTCATTATTTATTTTATAAAATTATATGGTCTTCAATTGGCATAACTACAATATTTTAACTAAAATACATTGTGTAATTATAGAGTTCCAGGCACTGTATTGACCTCTCTGGTAAAATTATAATCTTGCTTCATTAAATACATGCAGAAATTTTTGAAACCTCTGGGTCTATAAGAGTAAAAAAAAAATTCATAACAGGTTTTTAGAAACCTGGAAAATATTATACACTGAAATGCAATTTTAGGTTGTTATACTTTAAGAAAATAAAATGCAGATATATACTAGACTCAAAAGTGTATGTGCCCTAAGACCCAGCAATGTGAACTGAGAGTCAATTCTACAAAAGTAATTACATTGATATGTAGAGCTGGGTATACAATAATGTTTTTACAGCATTATTTATGATGGCAAAAGAAAGCAAAACACAAGCAGGATGTCTTTTAATAGGGAATTGGTAGAATAATTTTTGTACTCACAATTGGGATTTTTGTCATTTTTAAAAAGGTAAGTTTATCTGTATCTATTAACCTAAAGTTTTATCTACTATACCCTTTTAGGCGAAAGAGAAGTTTGCAAAATAATGTATGTGGTATGTTCCCATTTTTATAGAACATTAGCTCATACTTTCAAGAATTTCTCATATGAACCCACACGAAGAGATTTACATACATTATCCAACAAATTCTCATGTCAATCATGTGATAAAGGATTTTTACCATTCCCCAATGAATAAACTAGAAAGCTGAGGCACAGAGGTTGAGTACTTTGCCCAAAGTTACAGTGATACTGAATAGTGAAGCAATTTGAAAATTAGGGTTTTGAAAACTTTGGAAGAGATCTGGAAGTTGTCTAAAGATAGCATTTATTATATTCCCTAAGCCTCATAACTGCTTTTTTTTAAAATAATTAAATGCCATTAGCTTTAAGCCTACTGATTTTATAACCTTTGGTAAAGTCTCATAAGTTTCTGATGAACAAAATTAAAAAAAAAATCAAACCAGACAGAAGTATTAGGTGTTTTGTAGTTGGTTAAATAAATATACCTATAATGGTTATTTAATGGACATACGGTGTTTTAAAAGAAAAAAAAGAAAGTATACGTCTGGGTACTATAATTGGCACTATTCTGAATAAACATTTTATCAATGATATAAATACTAGGGCTGCTCATAAATACTTCAGTTGTTCTCCCTCTGTGGCATTAATAAGGGGGCAACATCCCACCCTGCTTAAATTTAGATGTGGCTCACTTGTTTGCCCAATGGCACTTGAGCAGAAGGAATTTATGCAAGATCTCTAAAGAGGCTTTTAAGAGCTGTGTTGACATAAGTCATGATGGAGCTTTCATCAGCAGTCTCCATGGGTGACTAAGTCCCCTTGTTTTCTTATATTAGACACCAGCATTGTTTAAGATTTGAACGTTATTGATGGGCAATACAGGATAGCCCGTCCTAACTGATACACATGACAGAATACAATGTTTACTTTAGAAATATATGAAGATCCTTACCAGGGGAAACTAGATAATACACTAAATGATAAAACCAGGATTTGAGGTCAGGGATTTACAATATAAATTTTTAATGAATTTCACTAAGGACTTATAGAAAGCTCTGTACTTGATGTTAAAACAAAACAAAACAAACAAAAACAAAGAAACACTATAAAGATTTCATTTGGAAAAGCCACCTTAGGATTCATTTAATGACACACCTTGATGGAAAGTCAAGTGTAATGTACATGTTATATAGATAATTTTCTCGTGATTGGCTTATTAAAACTAGGTGACACTCTAGTCTTCATATAAAAAACATTTACTTTAGTATAAAATGGGAAGTTGAGGCTTGCAGCTGCCATGAAACTGTGCCAAGCAGATCTTACATGATGGGGGAGCACAGTTGACAGTTCTAGAGGACTCCTCTGTCTACCACTGCATATGCTCCAAAGACACCTTCTCACAGCTTTTCCTGGCTAATGAATGAGAAGAGAAAGGTGCTACTGAAGCCTGTTCCTACCATTATATTCCATTGGCCCGGCGAAAACATGCTCAGTATTGGGCCTCTGTCTATGACTCTTTTACCCAATCTTCCTTCTTTCCTTTCTTTCATAAGGGTCAGAAGTTTATGATGGCTGAAGGCTCTTAAAATGCAAGGCAGAACATTTGGAAACATCTGAGCACTGAAAACATCATTTTCATATTCCCAGTCTACATAGGCAAAGTGAATTCAATTTTGTGTCCATTCAAACAAAATATTGAATTAATGCAAACTGAAGCAATTAAGATAAGATTTTAAAATAAAACTAAGTGAAAATAATACATAGTCTGTCATTTAGCAAAGTAACCACTTAATTATATTTTATTGGAAGCTTTTGTTTATTATCAAACCACTTGTTTTGGGAATAGGATGTGAGGGTCTTGTTTGGGCTGTCTTCATGTTCCTCATTTAGAAAAGCTAAGGAGAAGTCCTGCCACTCTGCCCAAAGTTGATTAGATCAACATGTGTACTTCGATTCAAGGGGCCACTAATGTATTGACTGAATATCGAGTAGTTCCTCAAGAGAGTTCTGCACAGCAGGAATGACAATTTTTACTGAACTAATCAGAGCCCTGATTGCAAATACAGTGACGGCAGAGACTTTGCTATGTTCAAGGCTGTATCTTTTTGTCTTATAACAATACCTGACAAAGAGTAGTGATTTGTTGAATAACAATGAATTCTAGGTAATTTGGGTGTAAAATATGAGAGTGGTAGCAATTTGCGGCAGGGTCAGGAGCTGAAAGATGAATTAAGATGATACATTAAGCTTGAAACATGAGGCAGGAGAAGCTGTACTTAAGTTGAAGGCTTGATTGAAAACATATTATGAATTAGACGAGGGAAGGCTATGGAGAGAAGTTATATAGTAGTGACAGTTGTTCTAGAAGCAGAGACTGCGAATAGCCAAAACATGATAATGATGAGAAACTAGCTTGAGGAAGAACGCTTATGATTGGCCAATGGCCACTTCTAAAAGGTCATTACCTCTATTAAACAAGAATAGGTCCTGATAAAAAGGAAATGTTTAAAAATAGAGAAAATAAATAGATAGATACCATGCATAGATACCATCAATGAAGCTTCAATTATATGAACTATTTTTGAGCACCAAGAGTTACTGTTTTTTCCTTAACAGTGATTTGGTCTTCACTGGGTCTATCTATGGGGTCATTGCTGTTCTCATACTATTAACAATAGTGAAATCTTCACTAATTTGTGTGACATATACATGTTTCCAAACCTTACCACCCCAAAAAACCTAACACAAATATCATTATGTCATTTAAAAGGAACTGTTATCACAAGCCTAATTAAATTAGGAAATATCAATAATGGGGTATAATTTGTTATTAATACTAACCATAACTACACAAAGTAGATGGAAACAGCTGAACCATTATTTTGTGGGAAACACTTTACTCCTAAAATATGTCTCTATAGAAAATATTCGCAATGTGATCAACTGTCTAATATCTTAAAGAGATGAAATATGCAATTTTAAGACCTTCCTTGACTGAGGAAAGGATGCAAACATATAATGTCACTCCATCTATTGAAAAGTAGAGAAGTTCAGAAAATTTTTCCTCTATTGCATTGTTCTATAAATCAAGAACTACAGTTCAGGTATAACTTTTCAATTTTTCCATTTCCCTGGGAATAGAGCAACAGTCTCTAAGCGTCTGAAAGTCCTTTTTTCCAGTACATCTCACAGCATCACATAGAAATATGTTGCAATAACTTGCCAAGTTAGATGCTTGCTTAATGTCAGCAATTTTCTTTCTGAAACCAATTTTGCACTCAGCATCAAGAAGAAATATTGAAAGGAGACCATGTGCCCTTTATGCTTGGAAAATTTATATTTCCTGGGATTAAAAAAAAAAGCAACCACATTCATCATCATAGGATCTTGAGAAGATTTAAGAAGAAAATAAAATATAGAAAACGTTGTATTATTTGAATGTTCTAGAACAATTTCTAAACCTGCTTCTTTCTTTACCAAAAAAAAAAAAAAAATCTAGTATTTGAACAGAGAAATCACCTCCTACTCTATTATGTGAAAAACTAAGATATGCTACACTAAAATTCTCAGGAGAATTTGTAACAGAAGAAATTCTCTTTATAGCCTTGCCTTAATGGCTGCAGGATCAGTTTTAACTAATCATTTCTAAAAAATGCTTAACTAAATGTTCATAAAAATGTTGATCACATTTTATATCATCCTTAAAAATAATCAAACTTCAAATTCCCTTTCTTACATACTCAGTAAAAATTGTTTTGAGCCAAAAAATTTCCTGTGAGCTGTACGATTTTAAATATCTGAAGTAAATAATTTGATGTATTATATAAAAATACTTTTTTCACTTAAAAATTTATCCTTTAAAAATAATTTTACAAGTAAAATTATTCATTCATCTTAGAATAACTATTAATTGAAATAGAAGTATCGACAACAGTTACAGTAACTCAATGGTGAATATTTTTTCTATACCATGTCCTGAGTTCAGTATTTTACACACTTTATCCAATTTCATCCTGATAATAAACTTGAATTGTAAATGTTATTAATCATAATTTATATATTTGAGGAAGTGAGATGCAAAGAAATTAAGTAAATGCCCCACAGTTACAAAGATAAGAGAAACAAAAGCATGTGTCAAATCCGGGTATTTCACTCTAAAGCACATGTCCTTTCCGAATTATTATGCTCTATAAAAGAGAAAATCTATTCAATATTTTAACTATACTTATAACTGTGATATAAACACTGAATTCTTATTGCTAGTAATCTGGTAAGATCCATCTAAACCATGTAACAATTACCTGAAGTAACTTCTACATTTAGGCTTTTGAAGATGATAGAAGGGTTTTTTGAGACGAACGGAATGCAGACACTGTGATTAAAAATGTGTGTTCAATATATAGTAACTTAAAAATGGGACTTCTCTGGTGGCGCAATGGTTAAGAATCTGCCTGCCAATGCAGGGGACACAGGTTCAATCCCTGGTCTTCAAAGATCCCACATGTCTTGGAGCAACTAAGCCTGTGCACCACAACTCCTGAGCCCACATGTCGCAACTCCTGAAGCCCATGCACCTAGAGCCTCTGCTCGCCAACAGAAGCCACCACACTGAGAAGCCTGTGCACCGCAATGAAGACCCAATGCAGCCAAAAATAAATAAATAATAAAACAAATCTTAAAAAAAAATGAATGTGAGTAATTATAAATACTATTTTTAATTTAAAAATATAACAGGGACACTTTGTCAATGTTTCAAAAGCAGTGGTCTATTTCCATCCAGCCTGAGTTTTTTTTTTTTTTCCCTTTCTTTCTTCCTTGAGCCCCCTTTGTTTCCTTACCCACAATCAGTTTTATGATTAACTACATACATGTTACTTTTCACTTACAACTCCTTTCCACACTTGTAGAGTCTTTATCCAGTAAATGTGGTGAGGGTTTTCTTTCCCACAATCTACTCTGCCATACTGGTTTAATTGGTTAAACATGGCAGGTGTTTTGTCTGTTTGCTTCACTGGGCAGCTTTCTCTAAAACCTGAATTACTGCACTTTTTGAATGCTGGCTGAGACATCATCATTTTTTCCAGGGGCAGAAATGAAGGATGACATTTTATTCTACTGCTTTGGTAGGAAGAGCCACTTTATTGTCAAGTTGGAGTGGAAAATATTTCCTATGACTTTTTTTATTTAATATCATTGAACATTTTTCTGGCAACAGATTCTCAGCTACTTCCTAACCACATCATTCTCTGTAATGTGCTGGCTACCCCTACAGCACTCAGGTTTGCCATTTTGCCTGAGTTTCCTTAACCTCCTGTCAATTCATCTAAGGGCATTTTCCTAGACCTTGCATCCTATGCCAACCTCCAAATCAGTCCTTTTAAGTGAATGAACTAATTGGTTCTTGTTTGTGTGTGCATGTGACATTTTATACTCAAGTTTAATTTTCCATTTAAAAGAGAGAAATATGTTAAAACCACACCAAGACTGCTGTGCAAAATCCATATCTGCCCTAGAATTAAAATCAAGTGTTTTTTTTTAAAAACAAATTACCATGGATCAAAGCATTCTCTAAAAAATAATCAACAAAAATCTCAATCAAATAGAGTTAGGAGACCAGAATTGGGAGCTCTCATGCCCTGTGAACATAGCTGATTCCAACAGGAAGAACAGCTTCTTTCTTCCAGGCAAGGACTCAGCCAATGAAAAGCCATGGACACTTTGTTTACTATAGCCCTCCCTGAATTGCAATTCTCTGCTAATCCTAAATAACCTTTTCTTCCCCCCTCTGGATAAATAACTGGCAGTCTATTTGTTTTAGATCAACAATTCTCTATACTGGTTCAATAACATCTCCTCATTGCTTAGGTGTGCTGTATAAACCTAAATTACAGAATTCCTGCCTAACAATCTCTGCTATAATATGTAACTAAAATTTGGGGGAATTTTGTTACTGAAGTATGTAATAAAATTAAAATTATTAAATCTCTCAAATAATCATAATAGTAAAATATCAAAAAGAAGTATAATAATATATCAAAAATAAATTAGAGTAGCATCTTCCTCTACATTGTTATTTAAGGAAGGAGTATTAACTCTAATTTGGAGCCATAATTTTTTCTTTCTTTTTCTTTTTTTCATTTATTTAACTAGATTATTTCCCTGGTGATGGATCAGAAATCTGAAATTGCAAGTAAATGTACTCCAAAATGGAAATTGCACACTTGTTCATGTCCTTTAAAGGTAAACATATTAAAGACAAAGACACTGTTAGTAAAATTCATACAGAAATTATTACATTTCTTAATCTGCATACCTACACACATGATGGAATATCTATTGATTAGGAACACTCTCCTCATTTGGTTATGCATAATTGATTGAAAGGAGTGGTAAAGAGGCATGTTAAGATGAAAAAACAATAGTCCCTTCTGTTCTCTGCACTCCATGACACAGATATTTCAGCCACAAAGAAAAGACCAAGCAAAGATAGAGCAATGTTATTTTTTCCCAATGAAAACAACTTCAAAAGCAAGTGACTCCCTCAAAACAGAGCCAACTCTCCATATTTATAATTTGTCTAAAATTATACTTAGTTATGAATCCCACATTATTAATTTAAGAGGTGACCTTAAAAGAGGTGACCCTACACAGACAAACACAAACTCTAAACTTCATTAATCATATAATCTGAAACAAATTTCTGTAATTTTCTGGTCTCCCTTCACTGATACCAATACAAAATACTTTATATATATAAAGAGAACATGCACATAAAAGCAATAAAGTATTTTAACATGCTCTACATTTAAAGCATCTGTGGAAATAATTTTCTACCACTTTTGGTAATTCGCAGATGGGACCAGATAGTTTGTTTGATTATCTGTACTGTGCTTGATGTGCAAGAAAAAAATTAATACAATATGCATCTCTCAAACACCTTAGGCTGTATAGTGTAGCAAGAACCAATGCAAAGGTAAGCTGATTTTCTGTAATGAAGTGGTAAAGAGAAGAAACGAATGAAAATTGGATACATGGCTTAGACGAAAATCCTGAAAACTTTCAAGTGGTTGTACTGAAAAGAGACATATTTTGGTCAGGAAACTTCATTGGCTATGGTCTATATATTTAACTTATAAAGCAACTAATCCATATATTCATTAACATTTTCAAAAATTATATCTCAATTATACTTGTGTTTTACTTTTTTAATTGAAACCTCTAAATTTTTAACATTTGAATTATATGTATTTTTTATGTTTCTGCATTCTCTTGGCTGTTTACTTGGAAGAGTAGAGGGATTGATCCAAATATGTTTACTTATCACAGCATATTACCTGGCAAGTCTTCAAATTTCCCAGTGTTATATTTAAAGACCAAGAATTAACTAATGAAATAGAAAAAAATATTCAAAAGTTAAATTTTTAAAATTTCATTACTGGACTTTAATTGGAAAGAATACAAGTTTAAATGAAGACTATAAATTGTCCTTGGAATCCTTATATCTTTCTCCTGCCAAGTTGTGTTTGGAACATTTTTACAAAATTAATTGTACAACCTCTTTAATGAGTATTCTTGTTTGCAGCTTGTCATAATTGCTAGAGGTCATTATGATTCTGTCACATTATTTCAATCACTTATTTACATACAGCAAATCTCTATGTTATTTGTATAATTTGTTGAAAATGACATTGAAATTAAAATGAATGTATTAAAATTAGTTTTTTGGGGAAAAAACATCTCATTACTCTTGAATGAGTTGCATTCTTTGTTCATGTTTCTAAATATTTTTATTATAAAATAATTGTTTTCATAATAGTCATTAATAAATATTAACCAAGATTTCAGTTGTTTTTGACATTCAAATGCATAGGACTCCTTTCTTTAATAGAAATGGTCATAGTAGACATTGATTTGATAACTATAAACTGAAATACATAGTTTTTCGATGTTAAAACCAACAAAAAGAAATTGTGAAGATTTTTGTTTCTGTGAAGATATACAAAAAGCACAGAATGACTTGACTGGGGTTATCAAGAACATGTGTGAAACTGCAATTAAAAAAACTACTGCTTATATATTACATATGTATTACCCACATCCATATTTTATAAATATACATATATACATGTGTGTGTGAGTATGTGCATGTGTGTGTCTAAATATTTTTTCTATAATTTAGTGTTGGGAATGAACACTTCATAAAAACCTATGCTTGTGAGTAAAAACTAGGATTATAATTATTCCATACATCATATTTTTGTTTTACATTAGAACAACTGAAAGAATCTTCAAACAAAATAAATTATTCCCTGACTGTATCAGAATAATTTATATGGAAATTTTAATAAAAGATATTCTGGGAAATTCAGGTTTGGTGTTCTATAACTATTAGCATGTGTAGTCATTTCATTGTCATTTCAAAATTTTGAGAAGAAATTATATTGGTTTCAGGAAACTACACAATAATTATTATATTTAAGGATGTAACTTTATTAATAAATGGCCACTGAGTAAGTAAAAGCACTTTAGAGGAAACATTTTTTCTTAAATTAGATACCAATTTCATGGGGACATGTTTTGTATGATTGTAAACTATAAGATAAATCTCATATTTCAAAATGATTTTAACTGCATGACAAAGAGCCGGCCTTCCCCAGATTGAGTTTGCTCTTAGACTATGCCCATACTTTCTTTCATCTGAACCATATATAAGGAGGTAGAGAGGGTGATGATGATAAGGTCCCTGGGAGCCAGACCTGAAAGGTAATAATGAATTAAAATGTAGATACAAAGAATTTTAAATAGTTAAGTATTCGGGATATGTTTTATTTTTTATATTTCTGTAGCAATAAAGCTCTACAAGGTGGCAGCTATAAACAATACAACTTTATTTTCTTACAGTTCTGTAGCTTAGGAGCCTGGCATGGATCTCACTGGGCTAAAACTGAGGTGTTAGCAGAGCTGTGTTTCTCTCTGGAGGCTATAAAGGAGAATTTACTTCCTTGACTTTTCCAGCTTCTGGAAGCCACCTACACTGCTTAGCTCTTGGCCCCCTTCCTCTATGAAGGACTACAAAATTGCATCTTTCTGGCCATTCTTCCATAGTCACACCTCTCTTTCTGACCACAGCCAGGAAAAGTTCTCTGCTTTTAAGGGTGAGTATGATTAGAATAGACCCATCTGAATAATCCAGGATAATATCCTCACCTTAAAGTATTCAATCACATCTGCAAAGTCCCTTTGGACATATAAGGGCCATATAATGTAACATATACACATAAGTTAACATATACATAAATCCTAGGGATAGCAACATAGACATCTGTGGGGGCCATTCTTCTGCTTACCACAATGTGCAATGTCAGGTTCATAATAAGTCTTTCTCAATAATGATTTTTCAAAGTATCACATTCTCTAAAAGAAGAAAGTCATCAAGCTTAATTATTTAATCACGGTTAGGAAAACTGGGTATGAATGTTAACATGGTTGTCATACAGTATATACAGTTGTGGCAAATGTTAAACAGGAAGCTCACCAGCAGCCTTTGGGAGGGTGCATCCCTTTCCGTAAGCAGTTCTGGTGAATTCCTAAAACTGTATTTCAGCAATGCAAAACAGAAAATTTCTATATAAAATATGTCAAAAAGCCTACTTCTGGGCATTAAATAATTATCCAAAGTAAATCTAACTCACAGTCCAATGGTCACAAACATTATGCATTAATATAGCCAAACTTTAAAGTTTTGACTTAAATAAGGCAACAGTAGGACTGTAGCTGAAAAATGTTTGAAAAGGGAACAAAAAAACTGGGACGTGATTCTAAATTTCTACAGTCATGACTGTGAGTAAATCATTTAGCAACCTTATTCAGAGTTGACTCACAGAATGTGTTCCCCAGGCTAGAGATGTTACTATTTCACTCAAATAGTTAGGAGAAAAAATGGTATAAAAAGTGACTCAGATGAAGATGGTATCGGTATCATATTTTTTTTGTTCTCTCAATTTCTTCATCACCAACTTCTGTTAACAATTTTGCTTTTGTTTTTTACTTATTATTAAGCACTTTCCTACACAACATATAATTTATAGTAACATCTGTATGTGAAAAATATATATTAAGCTGTTATTAATATTTAGAATCCAATTAATTCTGTGTAAGTAAAGTATTTAGATTTTCATAAGTCTTTAAAATGTATCACAGAGGCTTCTTTCACATAATTTAACTACATATGGGTTGGGGGAGAGATCAATTGGTGGTATTAGATGTACGATGGTATTAACTGGCCTTTTTTCTGCATTTGAGAGTTCAGAGTCATTAAAAGATTAATCACAATATAAATAGTAAAATTTATTCTTCAGATTTATTATGAAAGACTATTGTAATCATGTAAGATATGAAGAAATCAAAATTTTTATAGTATAATAAAGTCATCACAATAGGCAGATGAAGAGCCAAGATAAACTTATGGAAGAATTCATATGCTATAGAAATTAATTTCTTTTTTTACAATATCAAAAGGCAAAGAGTAGCTTACATCTTTTAGAATTTTTTATCATATATTTAACAGTAATTTAATATATAGGTCTACTTATCCCTTATTTTATTTCTTCCTAATGGTCATTTAAGAGCCATATTTGTTATTATGATTTAATAATTTAGCCTATGCCATATCAATCTAAAAAGCCAGAATCAGGACTTATAACTTCTTAATGGTTTGTTGATTAAATGAAAACCTACCCACTTTCTTATGTTTAGCAGATTTGGGGGATTTTTTTTAATCCTCTTATAAATAATTCAGAATTTCTCTCCCTCTTTCTCTCTCTCTTTTCCAATCCAGGCACAATGATGTAGTTATTGCTCTGCTGAATTGTTATTTTGAACTAACTTTTCTACTGGGAAATTCTATCTGTCAATAGAGTTCTTAAAAGGATTTGTATTAAGCCTTCCACAGATACTCTGATATTAAAATCATGTCTGAGTAAACAGGTGCATTCTGTGCAGTTAGGATCAAATGCTGCTATAAATATGCCCAGCCATGTAATCCAATTTACTACTCACTTTGGAGCTGATATAAAGGTCAAAAGGTACTCGGCAATATGTTTGGGATTAGGATTATTTGTAGGTTAGTTATTCTCCAGAAGTAGTGTCATATCTTCAGATAGACTGTATTATTTCTCACAAACTTCCCCAATCAAAAAGACTAGTTTACATTCTGATTTCTGTTACCTTTTTACTATGTACATGCAGAATCAATCCTTTGTCATTACAGAGCCAATTATAGGACCAAACCATGATTTGCTTTCACTTCTTCCTTTTTAGTAAATATCTTGACAATTAATAGCTATGTTTTGTAATTGAAAAAAATGCTCTAATTGTAAATTCACAAGCAATTCCATTATCCTCATGATATCTGTATCATGTAGATAAAAAGTCACTAATGGCTATAAAGGATAACCAGGAAATATGTGGTCATAAAAATCTGCTAAATGACATGTGATTATAGAATATTCATTTAAATTGATTGCTTTATCCACATACCAGTGGTTCTCAACTGTCGATCAGAGAAACCTGCAAGATTTTTTAAAATACAGATACCCGATTCATACCTAGAGATTCCTCTCTCTCTCTCTCTCACTACCCAGATGATACAAATGTTCAGCCAAGGTTGAGAACAGCTGATCTTGGTGAGAATACACCAGAGAGATGGAGTGAATTATCATTGTCCACAAAAATGCCAGTGGTTGACTGATTTGACCGAAAACTGGTTCCCAGCATTTTAATAGTTTTTTGTCTCATGTCATAAGACAGAGTTAACATTTTGAGACAAGGACGAAGAAAAAGCATTTAATTAATCCAATTAACTGCAAGAGGAATGAATGAGTAATGCCCACTAGACTGTGCTCTTCATGGAAGGAGGAATAACCCCTAATTTAAAATCTTCAGAAATATTTTGAGAGATGGAATAAATGGATAAACAAACACTTATTTTCATTCTTCCCAGTTTCAAATGTTGTGATTAATTACAAAGAGATAAAAGCTTGCTATGCTTTTATTTCTAAAAATATGTTTAAAAGTGATAATAATTAGCAAATTCCAATTTCATATGATTACTTCTACACAATAAATGAAGGAAGAATTTCATAATACTCTGTCATTACGGCAAAGCTCTGTAAGTTAATGGAAAACAATTACCATCAGTATTATATACACCTTGCGTTATTTATACCAAAGATATTCTCATAATTCAATAAAAAAGTAACTGATTTCATAGTTCAGATGTGCAATTGAATTTACAACCTGAACTATAAAGTGTGTATATTTCTGTGGTATACTTCTTATCAGAAATTTCATAAATAATAGTAGACATTATATAAAATAGAGGAGGATTTATTGAAAGCATTTAAACCTTAAACTAAGAAAACTTATTTCTACTACTTCGTTGCAAATAATGAGCTGGATTATACACATTTCATAAACTCTCTCGACTTCAATTGCCTATATGGCTATGTTTAAGGGAATTAAAAATCATTAAATAAAACAAAAAGTTGAATAAAAAATAAAACAAAACTAAGTTTGTGACCACAAGAGTCTTTTTAGAAAGACCAGTTAGGAACTTTTGTGACAGACAGATTAGGAGATGCATTATGACGGCTTGGATTATTGGGGCAGATGGTGAGAAAGGCTTTCAAAAGCATTTAGAAATGGGGGGAAATGAAGAACTGAGATATGTTTGTTTCAGTGTTTGTGAATTTAGTAGGGCTCTACTACCTAAAATTTGTTTCATTTCTTGGAAATTCCTAAGGGAAAAATGAATAGCTCTCACATTTTCTCATCTCTCATAAGGTTTTAAAAAATATATATATGTATGAAGTAACATTTTAGTGTGAATTTAATGTTTACTCACGTTCCTATTAAAAATATGTCACATCGCTTCTATGCTATTCTCTGGTAAGGGAATTAAATGCCTAGGACTATATTAAGCACTTGAGGGAGATGCTTGCTAATACGGAAAGAGAAAGGGAATCTAAATCCATGCCTGTCCACCGAGAGGCCACTCCTCTGGCTACACTCAGGTCTAGAACTATCTGGGTTTTGAGAACTGTGGCAGCATATGATGAAATGATAGTGGTTAATTTGTCACCTTCCACCTAACAAGCACCACCACCACTACAAATGCAAGGACAACACAAGGGCAACCACACAGAACACACAGATCCACAACAGCCAAATATTCAGGAAGCATTTGTCTCTGCCTGGGGGCAGGACACTTGCCTGGAGCCTGTCACATACACTGCCCCAGGGTCCTATCAGCATTTTTAGTTAATACCAAGGTCCTTGCTTGGCAAAATGGTGATCTGTTTTATATTATCAGAAGTTATGCTTCTTAAGAAATATCATCATTTAAAATGCCTTGTTTAAAAAGGAAAATCTATGAACTACCCAGGAAGTACTTACATAACTGAAAATATCTGTAACTGGTCTATGTCTTCAAGGAAAGAACATTCCCTGTGACTATTATATCCAGGAAAACACAGAAATCTACAGGAAAGTTCCTGTTCTAAGCAATTCAAGACCACCCTGTAAAATTCTCATTGTTACTTGTTATATAACTGGAAATGAGAGGCTGCATTACTAGAACTTAAATTTTAACACTCTTCCAAAAGCACTAGTGGTCAAACTTTAATAAGTACCCTTTTGCTTAGTTCTATATTTTCTTGATCTCGTAAATAATCACACCTCCTTCGAATTCACTTTGGCTTTCAAAATGGCTACTTTTGACTCATGCCAAATACATAATTGGCAGACTCAGGACTGCAAATTAAAGGTGTAAAAAGATCTCAAAATAATGTAAATCTTAGAAATCTAAAATAATTACAGTGCTGTACAGGCATTATTTTCCCTTGTGTAGAAACAATTTTTGGACTGAAAGAACTTTTGTTGTAGCGCATCTTTTGGATCTACCTTTCCTTTGATGGATAAATACAGGCACTACTAGGTGCTGAGCACCATGCAGTATCTGGCCATATGGAGTGGGTCCTTGTTAGGCAAGCTCAGTCCACCAGATGTTAGTGTGGATTTAGAGAGACTCTTCAGTGACATCTGCTGGGAGTTTGCACTGGCTCTTCAGATTAGAATCCTGAATCCTTCCCTAGTTCAATAAAGAAACAATGGTTTATCTCTCATCCAAAACCTATCTTCTTCAAAATTATAATCTCTAAAATGCAGTCTTGTTCATCTCCACAATGGGAGTATGGGCATCTTGACTCTAACTTGACAAATCCCACAAAATGTCTTCCATCTCCTATTCCTCCTCTTCCTCTAATGATCTTCTTGCATTTCCTACTAGCAGAAAGTGAGAAACCTTGATGGCCTTACTTGGAGCACAGTTGCTAACTATAATATGGGTTCCAGGCCTAAGCTATCTTTTTTCCATTAGCAACCCAAAAAGGTAGAACCACAAATTCCTTGGGCCTTTTCTCTGATTTTACTTTATAAAGTAAATACAGTTTATTTTCCAATTGTTAGCCAAAGTATGACATACCACAATGTCTAAATCCTCTAAGACGACTGGGTCATCCATGTTTTCATCCTGTAACCACTCTCTGCTGACATAGTATGTTTCCTATCTCTCTTTATTATGCTGCCCTCTACCCCCTGTAAAAAGACAACATGGCATTTATTGCTGGTGTCATGGGTTGAATTGTATCCTTCAAAAATCCATACACTGAATTCCTAACATCCCATACCCCAGAATGTGACATCAGTTGGAGATAGCATCTTTATAGAGGTAATCCAGTAAAATGAGGTCTTTAGGGCAGGCTCTAATCCAACAAAATATCCAAAAAAAAAAAAAAAAAAAAAAAAGAAAAGAAAACAAAAAGAAAAGGAAGAAACTTGGAACAGACATGCACATAGTGAGATGCAATGAGAAGATGAAGGCAGAGATTATAGCAATGCTTCTGCAACCAAGGAACACCAAAGATTGCCAGCAAACTTTAAGAAGCTAGGAGAGAGCCATGAAAAAAATTCTTCCTCACTGACTTCAGAAGGAATCAACCCTGCTAACACCTTGATTGCATATTTCTAGTCGCCAGAACTGTGGGACAATATATTTTTGTCTTTTAAGCCACTCAGTTTGTGGTTCTTTGTTGTGGCAGTCCTAGCAAGCTAATGGTCTTGGTAATATAATTTCTTTATGTTCATTTTTTCCTTTAGTCAAAAGTGGAGATTTGTGGAGATATGTATGATATTGATTTTTTTGTATTTTTCTTTTTGGGGTACAGTCTTCCAGAAATGTTATTAGAGTGCTACAAATTTTCAGTTTGTAAAATTCTGTGAATGTCTTTAAGCATATATATTAAACTTTATACATATATATACACACATATATACATATATATGTATACAACTTGAAATACAAATATGCATATTACTACAGTCTTTCCAATGTGAAGCAATTCTACTAATAGCTTGCTTTCAAAGACTCATTTTTGATTTGTGTATATCTAAGTAGGAAATTCATCATTAAAGAAGCAATTTTTCTTTCTTTTCCCTTTAACCACCCGTTCAACACAGAGACTTTCTAATCCCCATAAGGAATTACTGAGAACACAAAATAAAACTGTCCATCGTGAGCAGTATTTGATAAGATTTTGACCAACAAACATTAAAATCTACATATATCATCTCTAATGGTCTGACATATTTCTTATCTGAATAGTCTCAATAATTAATTATCTTGAACAAGTTCTATTCTTAATGTGTTGGCTGAGTTCATAAATTTAGAATTAATATTTCTACATTCTTGAATAAAAAGCATATTACCCTAATATTTTTTAATCTTTTTTGCCTCTCTAAAGGTTCAAGGTCCTCATATTTCACCCTCAGGATAATGGGACAGTATTCCTTAGAAAAACCCAGATGATTTAATAACTGGCTCAAACTTGAAGCACCCTACTTCCCAAACAATATTCATGAATCACTGATACATTCTACCAGTCCCAGCATGAGGATTCTACTCCTGCCTTCTACAAAGACTTTTTTGTTCTTTCTTCCATTTCATCCAACTCTGTGTCTCCCAAGTAAACTTTCCTTAAGTCTTCACTGTCATCTGGGTCATAGCAACTGGCTCACAATTTCTTTGGGTATAGCTTCCATGGAGACAGTGTGCCCTCAGGTTTTTGCTGAGGATATGCTGGTGTCCTAAGAGTAAAATTGAATGGCAGGGAGTCAGTATTTCTGTTACACTACACCCAATAATGGATGTTGACATTTTGTTCTACTAGATTTATGTCCCAGCTTTGCTCTGTGGCATGCAGTTCAGCACTTGTAGGTACCTACGTGATTTGTCTATTTTTTGACCATAAATAAAAGGGTACTTCAGATAAATATATTCTTTTTATGTACTTATGAAAACCCAAATAAAATCTAATATATAAATTGGCTATCATATTTTGCTAATTCCTTTTCATTTTCGGTTCTTCAGGTCTCCCAGACAACACTGTAAAAACTGGTAATGCTAGGTAAGTTTACTGTATTATTTAACTTCATGAAACTATTTCCATCATTTCTCTTCTAAGGAGGTATATAGGTTTTAGTGAATGCCATTTGTCAAGTTAAAATTATTTTCTGCTATTTCTTGCAATCCAGGAATTTTTACATCAGAATCTATGTGGAATTTTATAAAAAGTTTTCTATATCAATTGAATTGATCATTTTTTTCTTCTTTTAATTGGTTGAAGTGGTAAAGTACATCATTTCATGGGCCCTCTGGGAGATCTTAAGAATAATTGAAGGGTTCTACTAATTTTGAGCATGGAGGAAGGTAAATATAATGTTACATTATTTTATGAAGTATCCTATAAGGTACTTCAAGGAATGCAAGTGAAATACTTGAACTGACTTTTGATTCTTTTTTTTTATTGTCTAGTATGTTTCCCTTTGAGTGTATCCCAAGACTCCAGAATATATCACACATATAGAAAAGTAAACTCATTAATGCATGTATAAGTACAACTAAATACATGTATGCACATGTATATGTGTGCATATATACGTGCACACACATTTTCATATATGTGTACATGTAAGCTCTTATGTACATAGCATACATACATACAAATATGCACAATGTGTATGCACATAAATATTTATATGTAAACAATATGTCTAAGATTTATATCTGGGAATCACATTCAGGCAATAACATCTGAAAAAAAATATTTTGGACTACTTAGAAGCATAAGTATAGAATTTGACAGCTCATGATTTTGGCTGTCTTAATTACTAGCTATGTAATATTAGACAAGTAATTTAATTTTCTGAACCTCTTTACCACACCCATAATTTGGGAGACCTATATCTATAGCACAAATTTGTCATGATATTTAAATACAATGATATTTGTAGGTTGGCTAACACAAGACCTTATACACAACTAGTGCTCAAAATGCTGTTACTATTTTCTTTGAAAACTTATGTATTGTGCATATTTAAATAAAAGGCACTCCATGAGGCAAGATCAAATTGACTAGAGGACTTCAAAACTTGAGTTGTGTAGCTATTTTTTTCAGTTTCAACTTAGGTAGTATTAATTATTTATTTGTTTAACATCTACAAAAATTTGTAAAATGGGAAAATTAAAATTATCCTTGTCAACACTGTAGACATCAAGTGAGAAATTAATTATGTCATGGCTAAAGCATCACTTTGAACTCCAGGATGCCAAATAAATTTTAAAATACTTAAAAAGCAAATATTCAAACCTTTCTGGGTTTCAAGTTTCTATCAAACCAGAGGAAAACATTCTGGTATAATTACTCACTCAGATTTTAAAGTACATGATTCCATGATAATGGTATTAATTTTTCTTTAGAGAATAATTCTTTTATATACCCTCATATATCATTATCTATACATGGGGTAACAAAGTACTAGCTGGAAACAGAATAGTGTTAACACCAGTATTATTTTTCTTGTTATTTCACGTAAGGTTTGCAATTCAAAATCTATTAAATGTGAATTAATTTGCTAGGCTTTCCATAACAAAAATACTATAGACTGGGTGGCTTAAGCAGCAGAATTTCTTTATGCTTACAGTCTGGAGGCCAGGAGTCTGAGATCAAGCTGTTGGCAGGGTTGGTTTCTCCTAGGCCTCTCTCCTTGGCTTGAATATGGCCATCTTCTCCCTGCTTTGTCTTCACATGGTTGTCTCTTTGTGTGCACATGTCTGGTATCTCTCTCTGTGTCCTAATCTTTTCTATAACAAGACCAGACATATTAGATTAAGGGCTACTTTAATGACCCCAATCAACTAATTTACCTCCTTAAAGACTGTACCATTCTGAGGCACTGGGAATCAGGGTTTCAATACATGAATGTGATGAGGATGTAAATCATCCCATAACACATTGTTTCTTATACTACCAAAGGAAACATTAACTCAACTTGGAGTCTTCACTGATTTTACAGAAAATCAGCAGATTGGTATTGTATTTATACAAGCATAAAGTAATTCACCTATTTCTGTATGTTAGTATTGTCTAGCACCTATGCACAGGCATATGTGAAAACAAATCTGTAAAGCCAGCGTATATGTGAACGCATGTACATTTGGGTTCTTTTAAGAGGATTGGCTTTCAAATAGTTAGAACATAGTTTCATGGTTTTAATATGGAGTTGGACTAGACTTCTGGTCGCCCACATTCAGTGTACTTAGGATTAATTATTTAAGACTATGTTCAGTGTTATGATATGGTCTCCCAGACATGGAGGTTTGATAATCCCCAGCAGACAGGAGAGAAGGTGTGACACTGGAATAAATGGATATTTGTGCTGTCACCTACATTTAGAGTAATGAACAAGCTTTGAATTTTAGAGAAGAGGATATGCTCCCCTATTATTTTTTAAAGAGTTTACTGAGATATAATTGATATAAAAGGAAAAGTGAACATAATGTATATAACTTGATAAATTTGGAATTACGGAAACTCTTGTGAAACCATTACCACAAGCACGGTAATACACAAGATCTTTATTTCAGATGTGAGGACATAGATAGACTGAAACTGAAGGGATGAAAAAAGATATGCCATGCAAATGGTAGAAAGGAGAGCAGGGGTAGCTATGTTTATATCAGACAAAATAGACTTTAAGCCAAAATCTATCACTAGTGACAAATAAAAAGGTCCTTATATAATAATAAAAGGATCTTCCTCATTTATTTTTTTATTGAAGTATAGTTGATTTACAATGTTGTGTTAGTTTTCCCCGTCACTGTTTACGCTTTGGGAATAAAGACACAGAAACTAAGAATCTGGTGAATGGAGAACTCAGAGTTCAGTTCAAACCAAAGAGAAACTGATGGATTGTAATTGAGCAGAACTCGAACAGAGGAAAACTTCCAGGGATCCCGATATTTGTCTTGGACCTTTGGGCCTTGAGAGTAATCACTTTTTTTACCAGGGGAAGTCACTTTCTATATTGCACTTTGCTTATTTCTCAAGTATACAGAAAAGTTTTGTTAAAAATTTCACTCAAGTATAGACTAAGTTCTGATCAGTGACAGAAGTGACATGTCCAATTTTGGTGAAAAGTTGGTATGGGAAAAAGCAACACAATCTGTGAATCTATGGAAATATGTGTTGACCCCCAAAGTGTTAAAGAAGCAATTGAATAAGGCTTTCTGGCAGAGTAAACAAACAAACAGCTGGAGAGACATTATGATTGTGCAAATATCATGCAGAGATTCTCAGAAATGCACTGCAGAATTTAAGAAAATGCTAATTGATTATTAGGGCTCACATTTATTGTAATTTGGATACTGTAGTAAATAGACACATACAGAAACATAAGATTTTCAGATATACTAATACCTGAGCAATAACTTCTGAACTACACCCTGTAATAGCTCTTTTATAAGTGATTTTACTGCAATGATCAGAAACAATAACACTTCTTTTTATATGTACTTTTAATGTTTCCCCAAGGAAGATAAGAGGAAGAGAAAAGAGGAAAGAATCTGGTACATATAATTTCCTGTATGAAATCTACTGGCTGATCACATTTATCTATGTATGTCTACCAGATCTTTCTCTCTGTGTGTCTTTCTGTCTCTCTTCCTGTCTTTGTCTTTCTGACACTATCAACACAGAACACCTAATTTTATAAATGTATCTTATTTTTATCATCACGTCCTAAAAGTAAACACACCATTGGTTACCCAATCCAGCTCCTATCCATCTTCAAGACCAGAATCTTCTCCCATCTTAAAAAAAATAACAAAACAAAAATAAATACATCAATTGTAGCAAATTTCTAGCGCTGACCATCTAAAATATGAGTATGTCTTAGAATTAGCCCATGCTTTACTAAGATATATATTTCTTTATTAAAAGTGAAATATTAAATGTTATTAGGTCACATTCAAACAAGGCATATTTAGATTGCTTTAGTTATAATTATAGTCATTCATAGCTAAAATATATGAGATTGGTTTATGCAGATATTTATATTAGTCACCAGTTTTTCACTCAATTTATATTGTCGACTACATTAATAAAAAATATATCAAAATATTTCCTTAACTTAATTCTGGCAGGATTCTGTTTTCCTGAAAATATAGTGTTGTGGGACAAATTGCCAATAAAGAGTTTCTGGATTTTGGAAAACTTGGTAAGGTATTATAGTCAATAGAGAAATGAGACCTGTGACATTTTCTTCACTATTAAAAATACTTTGCATTACAATTATTATTCTAGTAAATCATTAAATACATGTTCCAAATTTTTCTATTATGGTAGAATTGATTTTCACATTGTTTTGATATCCTGTGGACGTGACCTCAGAAGTGTAAATGTGACCTTGTGACGTCTTTTCATTTTTATTCAGTAAATAGAGACCAAAGCCCTGAGAGGCCTGCACAACTCCAACACTCTACACTTCAAATGTGTTAGAAGCTCTATTAGGAAGTAATAAGATTTTAGCCACATTCCCCGCAGCACTTTGGAGTACTGCTGCTTCATGAGATTTTCTTTAAAGTAACCTTTCAGAATCAGCCACAAAAGCTCTTATTCTAGATCATACTGGCATCTGACCTTTGTAAACTTACACACAAGAAAAAAATAGGAAAAAAGGAAGATGCTAAGGGAGACACAGTTATCTCTTTCAAACTGCAGTTACACCCACAAGCTACAGAGATATCATGACCTATAAAGTTCAGAGTTGTGTTGATTCTTCCTAACAATTACCCACAGCTATTATGATTTTTCTCCCATCACTAAAAATGCCATTGCTGAGATAACGGCTCCAGTTTGAGATGGTAGAAGATTTAACAAGTAACTCATAAGTAAAAGATAGGGGGAGGACTGGGAGAGGTTGCTTTGATTACTGCCATTTCAAACTGCTAATAGGCCAGATGATAAGATGTCTCATTATCTCTGAAACTTTGTTGTTATTCAGGCACTCCTCACAGTATTTTATTCTTATATATTTCCTTGAGATATAGTATTTTTTTTCTTCCTTTAAATTGGCTCTGAGATGGCCAACATCCAATCTAACTATGCGATAATAAGTGTTAATGACAGTATTATCAGACAGTAACTGGGCTTCATTAATGTGTTTCACTATGATTCTCAGTCTCTGGTAGAAGATTATGAAGGAAGGACCTTGGGTGTTCCAGATTACATCTGAATGCAACAGTTATGGACCATAGCCGGGGGAAAAGAAGGTATCAGAGACATCCTTAAGCTTTTTCTACAGGCTTTGCTTCCCCAAAACTAAGCAGCCATCACTTCCTTCGTAAAATCCACCACAGACCTACAATATAATGAAAAAAATAAATAAGGTCCTGACTTGACAAATAATGTGTAAGACCATCTGAACTGCCAACATTGATATACTTTGGCAGAAGTATACAGGAGTCCATGAACAAAATACCACCAGCTTGATTACCCATAAATAGGTTCAGACTGTTTAGACGGAGGAAACACTTAAAAGGTTTGCACACTTTTCACTGGGTTCACCTACACAAAGGCGTATTATCAAGTTATCACAGATTACAATTCCTGATGCGTATAGTCTACTTCTTACAGTTTTTATTTGAAGTTACTGTGTGTGTGTATGTATATGTGCGTGTGTTTATGTGAAGCATATATTAGGTTAACAACTAAATTGCTGAGAAGTAAGAATCAGCAATAACTTTAAGGTTTACTTATGACCAAAAATTTCTTATTAATCTCCCATAGATTAAAAAAATATGAGTAAGACATATCTGTCCCACACTTTCACAATTTAGGAATTTTAAGAAATAAAGCTTTGCTATGCAAACAAAACACTTTTTTTTTCCCTTGAGGGAAAATGAGCCTTGTTGAATAGGCAATTGTAACTGAATCACCAGGGATGTCACAAGGGCTCCACTCTAAAGAGGATGTGAAATGGAATATGTTATTATATTTTAAAAGGAGAGACCTGGTTATGGTTTATATTTGTATTTTTGAGTATATGTGATTGCTTTCTTATATCCAATAAAATATTTAAATAAGGCTTGAACATTCTTAGGGCCCAGGGCAAGAATATTAATCAAGACCCTTCTAATACATACTTCAATATTTAAAATTTATAAATCTAAAAGTTATATTATAAAAAGTTTAAAGTTATAAATTTTATAAAAAGTTTAAATTTATAAATTTAAAAGTTACACTTTTAAATACAATATGCTCTGTTCTCCCACCTTGACAAATATGCCTTCTTAATAAAAGCCAGATTTGAACTACAATTCTTGCATCCTCAAAATTCACCACCAGATACTGAGGACATGAAGCAAGCTGGCCCCTGGACATTGTCGCATAAGAGGCCTTGTGGGCAGGAGTCCAGATGACCTGACAAAGCTCAGTCTACCACCGTGACCCCTGCAAACAGCTTCTTATTGGCCACTATGGTCTCCAGTTTTGTACATTTTATGTGTAGCTCACGTGAAAGAGCTGGAGGAGAGGAACGTGGACCTTGGAAGCAGTCTCAGAGCCCTTTGTGGACAGAATTCTGTCTCAGTGTACCACAGCATAATCTAAAAGGTGAAGGTAAAGTGGATGTCATCAACTCCAACTAGCCCCCACCCCTTGGCCTTGTAAATTCTTTGTCCTATGGGGAGGCAGAGAGCCAGAGGAACAGCCATGGTGAAGCCTCTAAAGCCTAGGGCCCAAGGCAGCTATTCTCTGGCTCCAGCCTACAGTATTAGTTTCTTAAATATACATTGTTACTTGTGTGTTACCATAGAGTGATTTCAATGTAATACTGCTATAATAGAAAGCTAATGGTCTGCATAATGGAGGGATCATTTGTTAGCTTATTCAACAGGAAGAATAATTCATTTTATAGAAGTTATCTACATCTCCCCAAACCCCCTCTCTATTTACAAAAGGATACTGAATTTCTTCCACGCTAGAAAATGAGAAATATGGTGTAGTGATCAGAAAGAAGACAAATAAAGACAAACAGCAATAAGGAGGAAAAGAGAGAGCACAGACTTTACATACTTCCAGAGACCAGTCTAGAGGGAAATGAAGATTTTTATAGAAATAGAAGCTAAGGAATAGACAAATATTTAAGAATGTGCTTGGAACAAGTGTGTGCAAAATAACTAAAATTTAGTATAAATGTCCTGGAAAAATATTTTGCAGGAAAACAGGACCTCACAGAATATAAGAAAATTAGATGCCAAAAAAATATTGATTGGACTAAAGTCATTTCCTTAGGCACTGATTAATACCAGTTCTTTGACCAAAGGAAAGCTAGAGACTGATATCAGATGGCCCAATACAGCCTTTTTATTTTATTTTATTATATGTAATTATGTTGGCCAATAATATAGTTTTTAATTCAGAATACAGGTTCCTTTAAATCTCAGTAGATACATTTTATGTATTTATAATTTCTGGGTTAAAGAAATAAAACCTCTCCCATCTACTGCAGCAACTGAATATTTGGACTAGATGATCATTATATGTTTATTGCCATTAATATTCTCATGCAAGATTCATCACAATAAGGCAGGTTGCACAGCTGATAATAAAGGTCTCAACAAATCCTACTTTTGACTGAGTGTGTTTCTTGTTAACCCAGCAATGCACCATAGAGATATATATTAGGACTTCATATGGACAGTTTATAGAAATGTAAATTTGCTATGTCTATATCCAATCCATTTCCAAACATGATACATTTTAGATAAACATTTACTATCTGTCTGAGTAAAACATTTCTCCCAGGCAAGTGAGATGACTTTATATCATCATCTGCATGCACCAGAGAACGTTTTTTGTGTTCTCCTTACCAATGTATTCTTTTTTTTTTATTTTTTTTTATTTTTTATTTTTTGGGGGTACACCAGGTTCAATCATCTGTTTTTATACACATATCCCCGTATTCCATCCCTTCCTTGACTCCCCCCTGTGGAAACCCCCCACCCTCCCCGCTCCAGTCCTCTAAGGCATCTTCCATCCTCGAGTTGGACTCCCTTTGTTATACAATAACTTCCCACTGACTATTTTACAGTTGGTAGTATATATATGTCTGTGCTACTCTCTCGCTTCGTCTCAGTTTCCCCTTCACCCCCCGCCCCCTCCCATACCTCGAGTTCTCCAGTCCATTCTCTGTATCTACATCCTTGTTCTTGTCACTGAGTTCATCAGTACCATTTTTAGATTCCGTATATGTGAGTTAGCATACAATATTTGTCCTTCTCTTTCTGACTTACTTCACTCTGTATGACAGATTGTAGTTCTATCCACCTCATTACATATAGCTCCATCTCATCCCTTTTTATAGCTGAGTAATATTGCATTGTATATATATGCCACATCTTCTGTATCCATTCATTTGTTGATGGGCATTTAGGTTGCTTCCATGTCCTGGCTATTGTAAAGAGTGCTGCAATAAACATTATGGTACAAGTTTCTTTTGGGATTATGGTTTTCTTTGGGTATATGCCCAGTAGTGGGATTACTGGATCATATGGTAGTTCTTTTTGTAGTTTTTTAAGGAACCTCCAAATTGTTTTCCATAGTGGCTGTACCAACTTACAGTCCCACCAACAGTGCAGGAGAGTTCCCTTTTCTCCACACCCTCTCCAACATTTGTGGTTTCCAGATTTTGTGATGATGGCCATTCTGACTGGTGTGAGGTGATACCTCATTGTGGCTTTGACTTGCATTTCTCTGATGATGAGTGATGTTGAGCATCTTTTCATGTGTTTGTTGGCCATCTGTATGTCTTCTTTGGAGAAATGTCTATTTAGGTCTTTTGCCCATTTGTGGATTGGGTTATTTGCTTTTGTTGGTATTAAGCTTCATGAGCTGCTTGTATATTTTGGAGGTTAATCCTTTGTCCGTTGTTTCATAGGCAATTATTTTCTCCCATTCTGAGGGTTGCCTTTTAGTCTTGTTTATGGTTTCTTTCACTGTGCAAAAGCTTTTAAGTTTCATGAGGTCCCATTTGTTTATTCTTGATTTTATTTCCATGATTCTAGGAGGTGGGTCAAAAAGGATGTTGCTTTGATGGATGTCATAGAGTGTTCTGCCTATGTTTTCCTCTAGGAGTTTTATAGTGTCTGGCCTTACATGTAGGTCTTTAATCCATTTGGAGTTTATTTTTGTGTATGGTGTTAGGAAGTGTTCTAATTTCAGAAAACTTTAAGACATTGATGAAAGAAATCAAAGACGACACAAACAAATGGAGGGACATACCATGTTCCTGGATTGGAAGAATCAACATCGTGAAAATGACTGTACTACCCAAAGCAATTTACAGATTCAATGCAATCTCGATCAAATTACCAATGGCATTTTTCACAGAACTAGAGCAAGAAATCTTACGATTTGTATGGAAACGCAAAAGACCCCGAATAGCCAAAGCAATCTTGAGAAGGAAAAATGGAGTTGGTGGAATCAGGCTTCCTGACTTCAAACTATACTACAAGGCCACAGTGATCAAGACAGTATGGTACTGGCACAAAATTAGAAAGGAAGATTAATGGAATAGAATAGAGAACTCAGAAGTAAGCCCAAACACATACGGGCACCTTATCTTTGACAAAGGAGGCACGAGTATACAATGGAAAAAAGACAGCCTCTTCAATAAGTGGTGCTGGGAAAATTGGACAGCAACATGTAAAAGAATGAAATTAGAACACTTCCTAACACCAATGTATTCTTAATTCCCTGTAAAACATGTTTAGAAAAATTAAAGAGAAATTAAGCTTAGACTATTCCCATGTATAGCCTAAAGTCCCTTAAGATTCAATAGTCACTTCATAATTCTGTCCTTTTTTTTGTATAAAAAGCTTACAATAAAAGTAAACAAATTGAGAGTTAACTATTGGTCTCAAGAAAGTCGCACAAATATCATTCCTCACCTTTCTCAAAAAGATGCATTTTACTTGTTACAACATATGGAATATGTAATGCTTAGAACTCTCTTGTGAGATATTTTTAAAACTTATTTGCTTGATGTTTCATGTTATTATTAAGGCAGAAGCCATTTTAAAAGGTATAAAAAGACGTGATCACTGTCCAAGATTCTTGACCCAGGATTGGTCAGAAATGTGCAGACAACATACTATACTTCTGCAGCATCCTGCAGGTAGTAGGCAAAACCAGGCATCACCTGCCCTGAAAACGTAGGTATCCAGAATTTCTCAATTACATAAAAAATGTCTCACCGCCCCAAAAAACAACTAAAGTCAGTATGTTAAAGTTAATGTAATGCAATTATTTTGAATACAGAAAAAGCATTCCGTTTTTTTAAATCTCTCAGTTCCCTAAAATGTACACTTTGTTAATGATTTTCAAAGAACAACAAAAAATAGAAGCTATCTGTGCTTTTGGGTGGTACCTAATACAAATTGTTGATAAATATATGGGAAGCAAATGGAGAAACATTATAAAATTCCATCAACTTGTGGGCATGGAGCACAGGGTCATATACTTGAGACCGGGCTGGAGATGTGGAAGTTGTAGGTACAACATTTAGTGAGAGATATTAGTTCTCCTATAGTCAACCGAACTCTTATCCATCCCATTTTGCTGATGAAGAGAGTTGAGTTTCTCCTCCTGGGATTTCAAAATGACTCACAGGTAGAGAAATTTTGTCATGCTTCCCTGCTAACCCATTCCTCTCCCTCTCCATCACCTCTTGGAGCAAGAAAGAGCAGCCTGTGAGACTGAAAGCTTTCAGTCCTTCCTCTCCCCTCCTTTTCCTTGTAACAAAGAGAGTGGCAACCTCATGGGGGCTTACAGGTAGAGCTGACCCACATTTAAAGTTAACAGAACTATGACAGTTTAGTGAAATCAATCACCTTCATTGAAGAATTTCTCATGTCATTCCCAAAACAGATTTCATCGAGCAAAAATTAATTGAGAGAGTCCTCATTTTACCTTAAAAACAAAGACTGCTTACAATAACAGAAAAATCCTTATCTGACAGAGTTTTGGGATGAGATGGTAGATGAAAAAGGACCTAAAAAGTTCACCAACTGTCCAGGGATCTGGCCAGCTCTGCATAGCAGTCTTCAAAAATAAACTCATTAATTAAAGGATGGATAATCATACAGATAACTTTTCAAGGCCTGTGTGGAAGTTATTTTACCTGTTAGTAACTTTTTTTTTAAAGTGGGAGAGTGCCTCTTTCTGACTTGACATTAAAGTATCCATATTTCTATAAAAGTGCTTTGACCTTTAGCAGTGTGTTATGATCAGAAGTATTATAAAAAGATTTGGGTTAAAAAAAAAAAAGACACGTGGGCTTTTCAGAGTTTTAGAACTAGATATCTGTTTGCAAAAATTGCATTCCTATATTTCAAGCACAAAATTTAAAACTATTAAATGAGACATAAGTCTACCCTTTGAAAACAAATTTAAATGCACACACACACACAAACATATATACCTGATCTTTTGACATTTTTCTTGCATAAATGAATGCTTCAGGAACAAAAGGGTAGGCAGAAAGAGACACACTTTCAGTATGAAAAAACTCAAGAGTTGTGGCATTTATCAATTTGAAGTTGCTCAGTAATTTGACAAAGCCAAAATGTGATTACTGTTTTAAACCAGTAATTTTAATTTTTAGCACTTAAAAGGGAAAAAAAAAAAGTCTATTCTACTGTCCCAGAAATTGGCAGTACAACAGCATAATCACAGAAAACACACCAAGAATATAGATCAGGGTTTGGGTATTTAAAACAGATTTTTTTCTGAGAATAAAAAGTTGAAGAGGAAAAAGAAACAGATTTTAAACTATTTCCACGGTCCCAATTTCTGAGCTGAGATGCAAGAAACTAAAATAAATACCTTAAATATTTGCTAAAAGTCTTATATTATGTTTCATATATATGTGTGAAATATATATACGTGTGCATGTATAAGTATATATACGTATACATACAGATATATACATATATATGTACATATGATTGCATATTTGGGAAATTTGGGTTTTCTTAATTTGAAAGAAAAAAATGTGAGTTACAGAAGCAGACATTTTAGTATTTTGCTTTATGGTAATTTTCTTCTTGGAATGGTGAAATGTGTTTTTGTAATATTAAATTACTTACAATAGCTTATTATTTTCATCAGAGTAATCTTATGTTTACCACAAAAACAAAATAGAGACAACAGTAATGATATATTTTAATCCTTGCAAAAATTCAAATATTTTCATTACAGGTAAAAATGACCAAAATTTTCATTACTGCAAATTTCTAAATATTATATAGAACAAAATACATAGTGTAAAAATGTACATAGTATACGATCACTACCCAGATTGGGAAAGGAGAAAGTATGGCAACAAGGACAAATGGAACTAATTTCAGTCTTTCCTATCTGTGTACTAAAATAATTGGCCTTTCTCAAAGAGAGATCTGACCTTTGCCCTCAGCTTCTGGTAGGTAATCTATGTCACACTTGATAGGAGTTTTATATAGTATCTGAGTATGTCTTAAATCTCAGCAAGAATAGCAATTAACACTGGATGCATGTAAGTGGCCATTCAAACTCATTTCCTACCTAGGGTTTTAATGCACCTTTTAAAAATAATAAAGACTTCTTCACGTTTCATAAATGCCATTTTAACACCCACTGTTTCCAATTAAATAACTTGAAAGTACTCAATAAATATATGTCAGGAATTTCTACCACTTAAAACTTCTGACATTTGGACATAATTTAACTAAATAATCTGAAAAAAATAGTATCAGGAATGTATATAATATCCCATTCTTTCATCTGACAACTAGTAGAAGATAATGGAGTTGAGTACCCTGTCATTTTTGCAAAGTTTTATGTTCTAGAAGGGTTATATTGTGCAATAGTTAATATTTTGAACTGTAGAATTAAATGATCTGCATTTGAAACTATGCTATGCCACTTTCCAGTGGGGAAACTCCAAAATATTACTTAATTCCCATGGGCTTAAGTTTTTGCTATTATACCTCATACATTTGCTGTGAAGCACACAAAGGCTAACATGCGATGCTCTTAGAAGAGTGCCTGGCACATATTAAACAAAAAATATCATTTATTCTAATAAAAATATTTTATTATAAAATTAGTATTATTATAAAGGTGAATATCTGAAATGGAAAATGGAAAAATGAAAAATGCATAAGATAAAACAAAAAAGGAAAAGAACAGTTTTTTTTGAAATATATTTGACCTGTATACTCTACCTAAAGTGCAAGAAATTAAAAAAAAATCTTTTGAATGATTAAATTACACATGAAGACATATCAAGTAGCTTTCACATTAAACAAAAGGCTTGCCCGCACATTTCCAGAGTTAATTTTTCAAGCAAAAATCTATATCTATTCCTCACTGGACTGATTGCCAGGTATATTTCGGAGGGGAATTATCACAAGATTTTCCATTATATTCTACTTTTCCTTCCCTTCTTCTCTACACAGATAAGAGGGAGAACAGCAGAACAGAATAAAAAGTATGTATAAAAAGTATGTATATGTGTATAAAAACAGATGAACTTGGTGTACCCCCCCAAAAATAATAAAAATTAAAAAAAATAAAAAGTATGTAACTCACAAAGCAGAAATAACATATTGTGGAAATATTTTAGATAAAATACTTTAAAATATTATTGTAAATATTCAGCCATAAATGAAGATATGGATTTATATTTCAGCACTAATATATAATAATGGGGTATCACAGAATCTATAGCTCTACAGAGAAAACCTAAGGTCATTAAAGAGGTTAAATTTCATAACCAATCTGTAGCACTTAATAAATTACTTGATACACAGAAATTGCTCAACAATTTTCCATAGTTATTATTATCCTTACCACAAAAATTACTTTGAAAATCAGATGTGTCTTTTTAAGGAGTACTAAATCTGACTGAGAGCTGTCATCAATAGAAGTATCTCTCAACGAAATATTTTGTTTTTGACTATATAGTAATCATTCAATCATCACCAAATTCTTTATCCATGGTAGTAAACAGAAAAAATGAAATCAGGTTATAACAAATTATTGATGCCAATTTTTTATCCTTTTCTCTATGCATGTTCTTTGCCATGAAACTTTGCAGTTCCTTTAGTAGTTCAAAAGTGGTGAACTTGCTCTCTCTTGATTTTGGGGTCAGCCATGTGACTTGTTTGACCAATAACATGTTAGCACCTGATTCAAGTAGAAACTTGAAATGTGCTTGAGAAGTTCACTGTGCCCACTTCATCTTCTATCAATACCCTTAGAAAAGCATGCCCACCCTGACTAGCCCCAGTTCACTGGAAGAGAAAAAGATACATAATGCAGAGCAAGGCTTGTCAAAACAGAGGCAGAAGAGCTACACAAACTGACTTTCAAGTTTGCAAAAAATAAATGACTATTGTCATGCCATTGGAATTTAAAAAAAATTTTTTTCTTACACAGTTTGACTAACATAGTAGTTAACAATAGCATTTAACATGACATACATACATATACATATATACTATATTTATATATATGTGTATTTTAGGCACAGTATTATCTTGCTTGTTCTACTTATACAAATCTTTACAAGTGCAAATCTATTTGTTAAAAAAAAAAGGCAAGCAAGATTTTGAAATTAGAGCAGTTGCCTAATATTTATTCCTTTGGACATGTCAATATTAAAATTTTAAATGACAAAAAATTTTCAAGTCATCTCCTGAATATGCTTATCTTAAATACACATGCATACATGTGCACGCACATGCACACACACTAGTTATTTCTAAAGCCTGCCTAAAGCATTTATCAGGCATTTATTAGAACACAAATAATTCACTTAAGGAGATATGGAAGTTCTTGATTTTAATTAATTCTGCCTGAGATTGTTTCAAAGATTTGTAGATTTATTGCCTTTATTAAAAACTGGGTGGATATGGGGATTCAGTGAGATTTCCTGAGGCAAGAAGTAGAAACAACATGATCATTCATTCTTTCTATATCACATAATCTAAGGATATACATATATTTGAGAAAACAGTGTGTTATATAGATATATATGAGTTACCACCACTTTCCCATCTAAATGCATCCAGTGTTAACTTTCTATGTCACCCTTTTTTTACATTTTCTCTTCTAATATTTACATTTTGCTTTCCACTCTGAAAAAGGTAACATAAAAATTTTGTAATTAAAGCAATGTATCATCAACTAAAATTTACCTTCTCTAGTATAAAAATATCAATTCTTGAAATATTATTCTGGAAATATTAATCAAGACTAGAATATTTTGAATTCCTTAATACTGTTGTTCTGAAACACATATGAGTGCACATGTAAATTTCTAACATTGATATGTTGTACCACTTGGCTGACTACCCTTTATTGTAAACGTAGCGATTTTTTGGGACTTCTCTGGTGGTCCGGTGGTTAAGACTCCATGCTTCCATTGCAAGGGACATGCGTTCAATCCCTGTTTGGGGAACTAAGATTCCACAAGTATTACATCGCGGCCAAAAAAAAAAAAAAAAAAAGTACTGATTTTTTTTTTTATAGGACCCTCACCTGAAGTGGTACGAAAACTAGGACTAATCCATTCTCTAATTTTAATTCAATCCTAATGTTTAGGTTCAGGAAAATTATATGAAAAATGAAAGTGGCAGGCAGAGTAATGCCCTCTTAAAGGAGTCTATCTCTTAATCCCTAGAACCTGTGAGCATGTTAAGTTACATGGCATGAGGGGATTAAAGTTGAAAATGAAATTAAGGTTGTAAACCAACTGCCCTTAAAATAGGGGGATCACTGTGTATTATTTGCTTGGGTACAATGTGATCACAAGAGTTCGCAAAAGATGCAACAGGGAAGCAGGAGAATCAGTATCAGAGTAATGCAATGAGAGAGACTTGACCCGCCATTGTGGGCTTTCATGATGGAAGGGGAGCATCATCCGTAGATTCTGGGCAGCCTCTAGAAGCTGGAAAAGGCAAGAAAATGGATTCTTTCCTAGAGCCTGCAAAAATGAATGCAGATCTGAGGACACCTCGGTGTAAGTCAAACAAGACACATTTTGGACATCTGAACTCCAGACCTATATGGTAATAAATTTGTGTTGTTTTAAGCCACACATTTTGTACTAATTTCTTACAGCAGCAATAGAAAATTAAAACAGGTACTGATAAAAGGGAGATCTCCCCAAGCACAGTATAAAATAGAGAGTAGCCTGAGTTGGGTTAGACAAGCAGGTATGGGGAAATTTCTGTGGCACAATCTTCCTGACATCTCATCTTCAAAACAGTACAGGGTCTGGCGAAAAGGGAAAATCTTGCCATTTCATTGGGATAATTCTATTCTTTAGAAAGATATGGCAGCTTTGATATAAAAGATCAGTGCCATTTTAGCATTATAAGGTAGATTAAGATTTCTCCCCTAGGAGAGTAACACTGGAAGACTTGATCAATTTCTAAGGGCTTGAATTGTTGATTTTTTTTAAAAAAGCACGTTCTCAGTTTAACAATTCTGATGGCATTTAATGCAGGAGAGCAAAAGCAGACATATTTCCATTTTTAAAAAAGAGAACATAATAGTGATAACACTAACACTTTTCTAGGCTTTTTTTAAGTTTTTTTGTGAGTCAGTGGATTTCATTGTGTGTATTCAAGCGTGTTTGAATGCATATGTGTGGGTGGGTGGGTGGGAGTTGGGGCAGGGGTACAGCAGGATGATTGTAGCCAAAAGTTGTAAATGCCACCTAATGATACAAACAGTTCCCCAGTGACAGAGATTAAACAAATCCTTTTAAGAACTGGGAGGTTTGAAGGCATTTACAGAGGAGAATAGAAGAGGTGGAAGATATAAAAGATAATTTCAAACCAGATTGGGCCATTTTCCACAGGAATGGTAAAAGAACTCCTGGGAAAACTTTAGCGGACTGAGAACATGAGGGTAGTCATTACTTTTTGTCTTGCTCTCTAGAAGAGGGCTTTCCTGAGGACTTCCAATGACACAGCCCAGCCACAAGTAGAATCAGCACCAGCTACATAGTTCAGGAGGCCCAATTCAAAATAAAAATGTAAGTCTCCTTATTCAAAAATCATCAAGGATTTTGAGATGGTGACAGCAGAGCACCAAACCAAGTGAGAGGTTCTTCTGAACCTGGGACCCAGGGCAACTGCACAGGTGGTACACCCGTGAAGCCAGCCTTGAGTGGAATGGTGTGTCAGGAAGGTCTAGGCTGAGGCTGAGAAAGGACTTGAAATAACTGTCTCTTACACCCCTCTTCTGTTCCTTTCTTTCTCCTGAATGGGGAATCATAGTGAATATGGGGGTGAGTCCATATGTTCCTGCACACTAGACTGCAGTTTGGGAGGGACTGAGAATGGACCGGTGTCTGTTTTGCTTTCCGAGGGGGTGATAACAGTGCAAAGTGGCTGAGGCCACAGCTAATTCTCTGGTATTGAGAGCCCAAGCCATGTGTAGGTGTGGGCTGGGTCTCAGTAGGAAAGCAACAGCAGTGAGTCTGCAGTGGCTGGAAAACTGACTGCCCATCTCAGCCCCTCCCATTATCTGTATCCTAGTACAGTATCACAGACATCAACAGTGAAGACAGCGAAGAAGCAACCAGGGCCCAGCTGACCTTTTCTGAACACCTTAAAATAGTGCCTAAGGCTCTGGAATATGGATCTTTTCCAACAGGAAGAGGAAATGAAGAGCAAGTGGGTGTGTATGAGGGGGTGAATTTCACTGAGACTGTACTAAAAGGTAAACTAATTTAAAACCAGAGTTGTGTATGGACTTATACATGGAGAAACTGAATTTTTTGCTGCTCTGAAATATGGGGGAAATAAATTTGGTAAAAGAAAAATTAAAATTGTATTTTTTGTACATGAAACTTATAAACCATAAAATGTATATGTTTATGCTGTTTAAAATATAAAATGGAGAGTTATTATAATTATTCTAATAAACTTATGAATTAAATATTACAGTTTTTGTAGTTTTACTATTTTACTAAAATAAAATATTAAAAATTAATCACTGAATTAATCATTAATTATTGAAAAGAAAATAACTGGGTAAATATATTTTTTCACATTTTCAGGTATAATATAATCATATGATGACTTACCACACACTATATATCTTAACAATATAACTGCTTTGTTATGTTGATTAATGCAGGATTATGTAATCTGAATAAAACATTGGATAATCAGAAAATCCCCAGACAACAAAACACAAAATGATGGATGTATTATAATAAACAACCTTTTTAAATCAATACTTGGAATTTCAGGAAAGTAATGGAAAAGAGGAAACTGAAAATGAAAGTTATATGAAGTTTTATGCTTTATCTGGAATAGAGTGACCTCCCAGAAATCAAAGAGTATGGTATTTGTTGCTGTATAAGCTTGGGAAAGTAGGTACTAAGTTCATATCAAGTGGAATAAATTAGTGTTGAGAGTCCCATATAAAGATGGGAAACTTGAGAAGTCATTTCAAAGGTAAACTGCAACACAGACCTAATGAAAAAAGGGGATTCCAAGAAAGTATGAGTATCTTATTTTTGATGCTTCAGAATCTAAAATCACTCACATAGTTTTGTAGAGAAATATGTTCTCCAGCAAGGACCTGTTGCTGTCAAGGTGAAATATTTACATTAAAAGACAGATATAGAGGCAGGATTTCTGGATTGATAGAGTGAGGAGCCTGGCAGACCTTCTCCCCAGCAAAACAACTATTTAACTGGTTAAAAAAAAAAATATGTTTATTGCAATGATTTAACTTTCAGGAAATTGAAATAAGGGCATATAACATATGGAGAAATATTCATTTAAAAAATCTACTAAATCTTGGTAAGTACAGCCAATCACCTGCAACCTGCTTCCTCTCCATTTCTGCATATTATCCAGTCTCTCCTCCAGATGCTCTATTGGAGGAGCATCTGGGTGGCAATGACCAAGAAGAAGGGGACTCTCTTCCTCTAGCTTCCAGTCTAAGACCAGAGTTTTACCCTTGGAGTGACAGACTGCTTGCACTTCTTTACACCATCTAATGCCGCCCCTCCACTCCAGCCCCTTGTTGCAGAAAATTTACCCTGGGTAGACTGGGCTAAAAGATGGAGACTCCCTTCCCCACTCAGCTCATATTAGCAGAGCAGAAGTTCCATTCCTAAGCACTGAAGGCCAAGAATCCTGTTGACCTGATAGATCCTACCCCAGCTTACTTATAGGGAGGAGATTTGACACTGAGAAGGGCAAGCTAAGGAGATGAGGGTCTACCCTCTCCCACCCCAATGCTTTTGCTCATTGAGCCAGGGGTATCCTCTCAGGAGAAGCAAGCTACTGCTCACAGTCCCAGCTCCTTTGTTTCGGTGCAAAGCTTCCTTCTAAGCGGAGAGGCAAGTCAGTAGCACAAAGATATCCACTGCTCTGCCAGAGGGGACTTTATTTGGAACAGAACATGAAGAATGTTATTTCCAAAGACACTGTCCAAAAGAATGGAGAGCTTGCTGGAGAACAAGTATGAGGATCCTGGTAGCATCATGATACCAGTGGCAACAAGTGAAAGAACAGAGCAGCCAGAAATTCATCAGAGAGAACCAAGCCAGCCAAGAAAAATAATCCTGGGGTCAAAGGAGCCTTTGATCCCTGGGGGTTGACAAAAACCACACAGCATGGCATAGGCTGACCCACTGAGCAGCAAACAGAGTAGGACATGAGTTAGTTCAAAAGCATTTCCCAGCTGATACACAGATCCACTGATGCAGGGAAGAAGCCTCTCAGGCACGAGGACCTTAAGCACAACCTCTAATGAAAACTGGCTGAAGCATGAACTTCTCTTACTCAGGGGGCAACTCTTAGGAAGCCAGACAAAAATAAAACTGCACACATCCTTGATGGTCTGTAGGACTGTGCATGTTCAAGGATTCATCTTCTCAGGAGTGATCAGAGAGCAAACCTCCAAGCAACTAGTCACTGTCTGAACATGAAGCAAAAATATAAACTCCCTGTAGCAACTTCTAAGTCACACAAGTAACAAAGAGGAAAAATCGAACTAGCTAAAGGGGCTTAAGCACAACCTGTGACCAATAAGAGGCATATGCCAACCCAGTGGTGACTCCCTAAGTAGCCAGTTTAAAAGATAAAAACAGGAAAAAAAAATATCAGAACTGGGATATCAAAGGCAGTATAAAGCAAAGGAAATAGACTTCACAGAGACAGTTCAACCAAGTCACAAAAAAAAAAAAAAAAAAAAAAAAACAACAACAAGAACCAACAACAACATCAAGCAAGGATGTTGTCACTAGAAGCTGACTCTGGAAACAAAAGGGTGCTCTTCCAGAGATTGCAGATCTCTTTCTTTGTGACCTGGGGTGGTCAGAGCAGCCCTCACTACCCCCATCCCACCCCACTCATAGCACCTTTCTTCCTTTAGCAAAAAAAATGTATTTCCATGGAAGCTATGAGGACAGAATTGACTGAAAAATACTGTAGAGAATTTCAGTGTTTTCTGTAAATCCCACCCAAAAAAAGCTGTATTGCTAAAAATGGCTCAACAGCTTCAATTCTGCCATTTGCTCTTCAAAACATTTATAGTGTTCATTTTTCATAGTGTCCAAGGGTGTGTTTGGGGAATTAAAAAAAAAAGATGTACCAAAGATAAAAATAAATATAATTATTACCAAAGAAAGAAAAAAAGAAAACTGTATTGAAGAAATCAGATAGTAACTGCAATCCACGTGAAGAATGAAAAGAAACAGAAATGGATAAGAAGGTTAATATAGTAAACCATAAATTCTGTGCATGTGTGTGTATAAATTCTCTTTCTCTCTCTCTGTGTGTATATATATATATACACATATATATATAGCTTTCCTCTTGGCCTCTGTAAAAGGCATATGATTATATGAAGTAGTAATTATAACAACATGTTGGTGGGTTTGTAACATATATAGATCTAATACTTATGAGAATAATAGCACACAACATGGGGGAGGGAGTTGAGCTATACAGAAATAAAGTTTCCGTATTTCACTGCATTCAAGTCAGTACAAATATGAAGCCAATTTTGATGATGTTTATAGCCATTTTCAAGCCATAGAACAACCACTAAAAAAAAACCAAACATATAAGTAAATACTAAAGAATTTAAAATACTGAACTAGAATGTGTTTAATGAAAAGGAACACAGTAAAAAAGGAACAAAAAGACATGAGCCTTATAGAGACAAAGGAAAACGGGAGATGTAAATCCAGCCATATCAATAATAACATTAGAGGTGAATGGATTGTATAAAACAATTGAAAGTCAAAGATTGTGAGATTTGATAAAGAAAAGCAAGGTCCAACTATATGCTTTTAACAAGGGAGACACTTTAGATGCATATATGAAAACATATTGAAAGCAAAATACTAGAAGAAGATATACTGTGTGAAGAGCAAGCAGGAGAGCTGAAGTGGCTTTATTAGTATCAGAAAAAATAAACTTTGAAACAAAGAATGTACTAGAAATAAAGAGGGACAGTATATAATATTGTCAATTGATAAGGAATATATAAAAAATTAAATATATAAGCGTTAGTCAACAAAGTCCCCAAATGCATTAGGATAAAACTGGCAAAATCGAAGGAAAAATAGATAATTCAACAATTTTAGTTTGAGTTTTTATATTCCTCTTTCAATAAGGATGGAGTAACTAGGCACAATAACAAAGAACTAGAAGGCTATAACAACACTATAACCAACTAAACCAAACAGACATCTATAGAACCCTCCACTCAGCAAAAGCAGAGCACATGTTCTTTTCAAGTGCACAGGGAACATTCTCCATGATAAACCATACGCGAGGCCATTAAAAAAGGCTCAATAAAATCAAAAGCATTGAAATCATACAAAATATATTCTCCAACCTCTAGAAAACTAGAAATCATTATCAGGAGGAAACTTATAAATGTAAGGAAATTGAACAATATATTTTTTAAAATGTCAGTGGATTAAGTAAGAAATTACACTGGAAAGTTGAAAATATTTTGAGATGAATGAAAATGAAAAAGTTATAACAAAAATTACATGATGTAATTAAGGCAGTTCCCTGATTGAAATTTATGGCACTAAATAGCTATATTAAAAAAAAAGAAAGAAATGTCTAAGTTAATATCATAAAAGAAAATTTCAGATTCAGCCTGAGAGAAAATTCATAGCAGCAAAAAGGTATACCCAAGTATTACCAGAAAGAGGCAAGAATGAGAGAAACAGAAAGAGGGTTTGAGAGCTGTATATGCAGACTGAGAATGTCTAACACATACTAACAAACAGCTAGGAAGCCATGGAGTATAAAAGATGGAATCCTACTTAAGGGATCCAGCTGAGACTTTTCTAGAATTGATGGAGGATGTCACTCTCTAGATTGAGGCAGTGTGATTCCAAAACTGATGTATCTAACAGTCCTAGAAGAGTGAGCGACTGGCACTTAGCAGACACTGGATAAACACCCGCTGAATAAATCTAAATACATTTAGGTAAAACAAAGAAGCATTAAATACAAAGAAAAGATTCAAAATCTAGCATTCATTCAGATTTCCTAAGAAATGGCAATTAAATGACAACAGAATTTTCAACAACAATATTGAAGCTGGACAACTTCCTAGAAGGTATGTTGGAAGAAAATAATTCTCAGACTAGAATTGTATACACAAATAACCATAAATCAAGCTTGAGGGAAAAATAAAAATATTATTAAATAAATAAGAGCAGAGAATCTAACATTAACAGACTTTCAGTGAAGCTGGATTTCTTTTTTAAGTGATAGCTTTCAGAAAGTAGGCATAGATCCTACTGTCATATCAGAAATTGGTAAAAATAGTGGTGAATCTAAACACGTGTTAACAATAAACAAATATTTGATGCTGGATATCTGGGGGTTAGAACAGATGGAGTTAAAATACAGACACAATGCCATTTTAGAAGAAAGATGACTCAGAAGGCATGAAATATTAACAGTATTTTATATTGCTTACAAGGAAAGCAGATATCTATTGTTATGGAATTTGGTCAGTCAAGTGTACATGTAAAATTTTTAATTAAGAAACTGAACATTTAAAATAGAACATGCAATTTCAAACTGATAAAGAGTACAAGAGAAATGGAAAACCAAAAGTAATTAATAATCTCAATCAAAATAAGTTCAACATTGTAACAATATAACTATGAAATACAAGTTTTGTATACATATCATGGGACATTTGAAAGGTCAAAGATATTTCAAAGACTGGATTATTTTAATTATGAATCCTTGTTCTAAGTTCAGGTATGGAACTAAATCAAAAAGGAGCTGAATTTAGCCATAAATTATATGTCGGACATTAGTAAGTAGATTTTTTGTTTGCTATAGGCACTGATTACCTATGGCTATTGTTCAGTTACCTCTTTTTTGATATTTCTTAAGGGCTAGTTTTTCACCTTCACTTCAGTGAAGAATATACATTAATTTTGACTCATTCAAAGATGAATTGCAATTAGTAATTGATGACACACTGACCCCCTGTAAAGAATTCATTAAGCAGATGACACAGTGAAACTTAGGTATAATTTAGTTCACATCGTTCCAATTTGACACATCCTATTTAAAACCATGACCCATTTAAAGATGATTGAGAAACGTCTAACAGAGCCATTCACCTTCCTTATTTACTCTCTAAAGAATTTAGAATGACACAGAAAAAAAATGTGTGCAATCTTTCAATGGCCCTGAAAATTTCCATTGAAGATGACAAAGCCTAATCAAAAGAAATTCCTTTAATGAATATGACCTTAATGGTATTTTCTCAGAAGTGATGAATGTTAACTGTCTTCATGATTTGGATGCTTTGATTTTAATAAATTGTTCTGGACTTCACAAAGTTTATGAAATCTACTTTCAAGAAAAATATTTTATAATTAAGAAACATAAAATATCATGACCCGTATTATCAATACAATAAACCAGTGCTTAGGGGGTTATGTTCTAATTTCCTAGATTTTAGAAAATGAATATTTTGCTCACAATATTTTCAGCTATTAAGCAAAGCTGCGATGTGAAATAATTTTAGATTTTGAGAAATTGTTTTTAGTTTTCCTTAGGTGATATGATCATATCTTAATTTTTTTCATATTTAACTGGAACTCTTTTGGTACTGCTTCATTCATTTTTAAAATTCTCTTGGATATACACTGCTGGTAAATGCAGTACAGTGACAGTAGAAAGTTAAAAATAAATGAAATGAAAGGAGAAACAATATTGTTCTGGCTTAATTTCCATTTAAAGGAAAGAAGAATGGCTAGTCCCAGAAGCTCCTAATAGTTCCTCGTAGGTCCTAACATAATATTTTGATATGCTTGTTCACCAAATCTTATGTGGTCACATTTTCCAAGTGCCCAAATGCAGTAATAGCTAGGTCTGCTAAGAGATTTGGCTTGGCATCTTTTTTGCCACCTTCTACTCCTAAAAGTAACCCCCAGGCCCATCCCAGATTCAAAAGGAGAAGAGTATACAAGAATCTCATACCTGAAAGCATAGTTCATTTGGAGTCAATATTTAACAGATAATTGTGGTACATCACTGGGCTCTGAAGGATTCATATCTCTCCCCCCATTTAAAATTCACTCATTCTCCCACTCCCCAGCCCAGAACAACAGATGTCTCTTTGCATCACAGAGTCAGGAAGACAGACTTGAGATCTGGAATATTATGAGGTCCACTTGTGCATAAGGATTTTCAGCTGTCAGAGCACTTTATCTGAAATCCTTTAAACTAAGTAGACAAGTTAACTTACAAACCCCAAGTATGCCATGTTGAGACTAGGACAGGAAAACAAAAACAGACACTTAACTTCCACAAAGAGAGAAAATAAGAGGCACAGAGCAGGAACTGGTGGCTTATAATTCTGAAATCCAATCAGGTACATGTTGCCAGTTACTTGATTAGGGCCCCGTTCTGCTCCATGTTTCTTGAGCAATCTCTGGACCATCTTTCCTTTTCCATAAGAAAAGATCCTCTTTTTCATCTAAGTGTCTTTTTTAGACTGTTTCTTGCCTGAAAAATTTGAGGATATTGAAGTCTTTCTTAATTTGGGGTTTCTTGCTACTATTTTTTTCTTAAGCTTATACCATTCTTTTGCAAAACTGTGTATCTCTTAGGTCTCAAATAATAATCCACTCCATTACACTCTTGTCATCCACTAATCCACTCTTGCCATCCTACACAAAGGCAAGACCACATAACATCTCTTTTTGAGTCTTGCCCTTCTTCTTTGGACTGAGAACTAGGGTGCTGTGGTATAATGTCATCAGAATTCTTAGAATAACTATTATCTAGCAGGGAGTGTCTAGGAGGAACATGGATAAGATTTTCAGAAGTCATTTCTTTTTCTCATTGAGAGTGAGGCATCCATTTCACATTTTCTGAGTATCATGAAAGACTCAAAGAACCACATCCCGACTTAAGGCTACTTTTAATGGAAGGACCCTGTATTTAGTATTTGTCTTAATAACATTTCTTACTTTGAGATTTCTGCCAAGAGAGACTGGGGATTAGAAACAGTTTATTTTTGAACCCAGTAACCACTGGCTTCTTCATATTTCCTCTAAATTATGCTTTAAACATGAACAATTCCTTCTGCAGTTCATCTTGCTCCTTCACTATTCTAGCAGCTAATAGAAGGCAACTGGTACTTTCAACATTCTGTCTGGAAATTTCAAAGCCATATCCACTAGTTCAGCATGAGGGCTTTCTATCTTCCACATTAATGCAGGCAACAGTTTTGCTGATTATTCTGCACTTAACTCATGTCTACTTAATTAAAGTCTGCGATATAAATTTTCTCACTGTCCTTTCAGAATTTATTAGCAGTTTCCATGAGGCCCTTCAGATCTTTGCCTACTACCCAGTTTCAAAATCAATGCACTTAATTTTAGGTTTCTGTTACAGAAGTGTCTCCCTCTAGTGTATCAATTTCTATTGTGATTATCTCTTATAATGAAATTCACCATTCAAAATTTGGTGACTTAACATCCATTTTACAATTTTTCACAACTGTGCAATACTGGTTGGGCCCATCTGGGCATTTATTCTTCTTGTCTTGCCAGTGGTCACTTGTGTGTCTGCATTTTTCTTGCCAGTTACCAGGAATTAGTTTTTCTCCTTCCATGTCATCTCAGACTGTCCCCCTTTCCACATGAGTGCCCTAATTGATTGTTCCTGGGGGATCTTCCATCAGGATTGGAGGATCTCTTACATGATGGTTCTGATTTCCAAAAACCACAAACACAGAAGGTGCCAGGCCAGGAACTGACACAATACCATTTCCATCACATTCTACTGGCTAACACAAGCCTTGGGGCCAGCCCACATTTGGGTAGAAGGAACTAAACAAACACAAACACCAGGACTTATGGTTAATTTAGGTAAAAATCACAGGTAGCAGACCAGCATACTCTAATATTCACCAGTTTGAGGAGGTTTACACAGAACACACTACAGCCACATTGTGTTAGGAAGGAATGTGATCTACTAAAAATCAAGTAACAGCAGTTAAACTAAAGCAATTTACCTTACATAACAAGGAAAGTCCAGAGGGATTCTCAATGATCATGCCATGGGTGCTGTTCCTTTCCATCTTCCCTTTCTCCTATTCTCAGCAGGCTGAGTTTCATCTTCATCCACCCTGCCTAGTTATTGCCATGAGACTGATATATATCCATGTATCAAGACGTTAGTGCAGGTGGAAAAGCTATAAATGGGACAAAATAGTTTTGTGAGTCAAGTTGTTATCAGAAAAGCAAAACTAGGAGCTTTCTACTTAGTCTTCATTGCACAGAGTCATATCATCTGGCTACTCCCAGCAGTATGGGAGATACTACAGGCTAGAAAGATACTGAGCATTTTCTGTCACTGCAAAAACATTTGATCAATAGGCCATTTGGCAAAAACCTATAGCTTTAGGGAAAGTAATTTTAATATAGAAGAATAGTGGTGTGTTTCAGATGTTCCTCAGTTCCTTCAGTAAAAGTGTATAAAAGGTTTATAATATTGTTTGGTAGTAGTTTGCAAAAAGAGATGAAAAGATATACAGCTCTGGTAACAAAAGCTCTGTCTATAGTCTGTAATCTAAATTGAGTTTTTAGTAATTTGAGGTCTTGTAATGTTGGAAAAATCCACTCTTGCTGTATTCCAAGTAATAGGAGAAATGATGATTATTTAGTGCCCTTTTCAAGAACTTCCCATTAAATGTTCTCAGATAGATAATGTGATACAGTTCAGTGGCAAAGATTAAATATGATATGTTGCATTCACACCAGTAGCAGCCTACTGGCTCTCTTCCAAATTAGTTATGTTCACAGCTTAAGTTCATGGCCATCAAGCTTGAGATTGAATTTCTTAATCTCCCTTGTGGTTATGTGTGCCTAAATTCTTACTAATGGGACACAACAACATCAAATACATCTTCTTAAATATGACTGCCCATAACTCACTCTTTCTTTACCTTGCTCCCAAATGGAAATGGTAATGACCAGAACAAGTTTTATAGCTGTGTGGTGTGGATAACAAAGCCAATTTGTTGGGTGCTGGACTATTTCATAGAACATAGAATTCCTGGACCCATAATGCAAATGGAGAAATACACGTGTGTATTTAGACACAGAAATGGTGAAATTTAGTTCTTTAGCAACTTACCCTTTACTTTAGCCAATAAAGAATTGTGTATTGCAAAGCTTGTTGCTTGCCACAAAAACCTGAAAATAATGTGAACTTGATATTGCAGTCAGGGTAAGGGTAGTGCATTTATTTAAAATGTCACCTCTGGTAACTGGAAGAGCACACCACTTGCCTAAGGAGCCTGCAGTTCTAAGAGAAGCTATTGGAAAGAGACAGAATGTTGCCATGTGTTAGCTGTTTATTGCTGCATTTAGCTAGCTTATTTCAAGAATTAATGAGCTCAAGCAAGAACTGGACAATTTTCAAGCAGAGATTGAAGGGAATAGAAGGAGTTCACAAATGAGGGATCTGATAGGTCTGGAAAAGCCAACTGTTTTATCATCCCAACAGCAGGAGATAACCCTGCTGCTCAGAGGCTTTCTAACAGTGCCCACTAAGAATTCTCAGCACAACAAAGGAATCTATAGATGATCTGTGCCAATGATCAGATTAAGGGCATTGCTTTCCAAACAAGCCTATTGTTTTACATGGTTTTATGTTTTCAACAGAGCCATCATTAAAATGATAGCACATGACACTCATTGGCTGTATAAGAGAACCATTCCATAAGAGCAGGTTTAATAATTATTTCCAGAAAAGAGACTTGTAGTGGTTTCAAACACATGGAAATAGCTGGAAGCAATTGTGCCAGAAGCTCACCGAGTTTTTTTTAAGGAATTGTTTTACCAAGAAAATCACATATTTAGCCTTCAAAAATTCTCTAGCTCCCAAATCAGTGGGAGCAGAAGCAGGCTATAAATGCTGCTGTGTTCCTGAGAAAAGCAATCTCTTTAATATCCACGCAGATGTGGCTAGGGAGGATATACAACAAGAACACATTTTTTTTCAAAAGGGAAAGCCAGAGGCCACAAAGGACAGAGCACAAGAAATTTTTTCTAATAAGCAGAATTGAGTTCTAAGCAAGAAACTCACTCCAGTGATAGGGCAGAAAGTCTCTGCAGTTCTTTTCTAGCAAAATAGTATTGCTCTGACGGATGACTTTCTGGTCATTCTGCCTTTCTCCAAATGGGAAATTTTATTATAATTTTAATATTCTAACTCCAAGTAAGTTATATATTTGGTGTGAATAATAGGCAGATAATTTATCTTATAATGAAGACTGCTCCCAAATACCCTAGTATCTGATCTGGATGTAATGAATAGGACCATCAGTTGTTTTCCTTGTAAGGAGGTGGTGCATTTAGGAAAAAAGATATGCATAGATACTCCCATGTCAGATCGTGACTCACACTCTTCTCCTTTTCTCCTATCAGTAATAACTACCCCTCCATTAGGGTTTTAGCAAGCATGTGTCACCTAGGAGTAGATATTTTACTAGATTTTAGTCAAAGGGATATGCACATAAATGATGCATGCAACCTTCACGTCACATCACATCTTTGGGGGAAAAAAGCTTCTTGCTTTTCAAATTCTCTTCTCCCCCTTATGTTGAAGCTGTTAAATTGTGTCTCTTATACATGGCACACCCCTTATGTTCTATATATGTCCATTCCTTATGTTGTTCTTACAATTAGTCATTCCCAATGTTTGCTGGATTCTGTGTTTTCACCTTGTCAAATTCATTGGAGACTTGTAATTATCCTGACAAATGGAGTATGGTAAAAGTGATGGAACATGAATTCTGAGTCCAGTTCATAAAAAAAGAAATTGCTTGCATTTGGCTTCTGTTTCTGGATGTTCAACTTTGGAATCTAGCCACTATGTTGTAAGGAAGTTCAGGCCACATGGAGAGACCATGCATTTATGTTCTTTTCAATAGCCCTAGCCCAGTTCTCAGAGCACAGTCTGTATCAATTCCCAGATATGAAAATCATAATTCAATTACCTGACTTCGGATAAGTCCATTCTCTCACAAGGTTATGTCAGAATATGAAAGAAAGGATTCTGAACACAGGATAACCTTGTAGAACAGAGATGCATATTTGGATTACTTTCTTTCCTCTTGATATTTAGGAGTGAGAAACAAGTATTTATCTTATTGGAAACATTGAATTTTGTGGGTTCAAATATAGTTGTAGAATAAGATTAAAGCTTTCATAGCCTGTCTCCTGCTGTCAGAGGTTTAGTTAAGACGGAAATTTGCCTATATATATAGTAGTCTCTACCCCATACCTTACAATGACCATTTAATTAATTCAATAATTTGTTATTAGAACTATTCATTCACAAATTCATTCAACAAATATATGTAGACTCCCTACTGTATTCAAAGTAATGTTCTTGCTGCTGAGAAAACCATGGAGAGCAAGTCAGATACAATCTGTCCTTGTATTAGTCTCCTATTGCTGCTATAACAAACCACAAACTTAGTGGCTTAAAATAACACAGATTTATTCTCTTACAATTCTGGAGATCATGATGCAAAAATCAGGATGTTGGGAGGAGCTGGATTCTTTCTGGAGTCTTAGGGAATAATCCATTTCCTTGTCGCTTCCAGCTTTCAGAAGGTGCCTACATTCCTTGGCTCACCCTGCACCACGCTAACCCCGTTCTGTTGCCACCTCCCCGGTTCTTTTTTCTTTTCTTTCCCCTTCTTAACTTCAGTTGGTCTCTTATAAGGCTGTTCTGATTACATCAGTTCCACCAGGATAATCCAGAATAATCCCCCCATCTCAAAATCCTTCACTCCTGCAAAGTCCCATTTATCATATAAGTTAATATATTCAGAGATTCCAGGGATCTGGACATGGCATCTTTGGGAATCCATCGTTCAGTCTACTGCAGTCCCCAGGAAATATACATTAGCTTTAGGAACGTTGAAAGCATCTTTACTGAAAATTAATGACTTAAAAACTGTATTTAATAACTGCTTTGACTCATTTTATTAATGTTCTTTTAATCAATGTTCTTCAGTGAGAAAGTTCACTAAGTGATTTTTGGTTGCATTATTTGCGATCCAGACTCGAGGTAGCCAAAGTAGTTTTCTATCCTCCATTCCTCTCTTTATGAAAATTGCTATTTACTGCAGTTCACAGGAATACTTTATCTGCCTTAAGGTAGAGAAATTCCTCAAAGAAAATAGTTTATGCAGAGAAAACATTAGCTATCTCTTAAGTATAGTCCTGTTGCTCTATGTACATTAAAAAAAAAAAAAAATTGTGCTGGTGTCAACAGCAAAGTGTATTAACAATTCCTAGGAAACAAATATAGGATCCAGGTAATAAACTCTAACCTTTTTTTCTTTTCCTTTGTGCTCTAGTCTCACTTGCTCAGAGGGGGCCGCGTACAGAGGCCTTGCACCTGGCACCTCAGACCAGAGTTTCTTGTGCGAAACGGATACGTGGGACACCTCAGCGGGCGGACCTGGCGCAGAATCACAGGAGTCTCAATCCAAGATGGCGGCGGCGGGCCGTGTGGTTTGGTGCCCGAGCCTCACAGCTTCGCAGGCCTCGCGAGAACTCAGCCCCCTTCCCGCCTGGAGGAGGAGACCTCCACACAGCCGCCCTGCCCTGGAGCTGTCTGGGAAAGTACAGGCTCTAGCCTGTGAGCAGGCACCTCTCCAGAATTGAATTCGATTTTGTTTTATTGGCTTGAGCGACACCAGGAGCACACTTTTTGTGGCCTGACTTCCATGGGTTGGTAACAAATTTTAGCTCATCCTAGCTCCAGGGAGAGAATGGCAGAGGCTTTGGGGAGATTTCATGTGAGGATGAGTGGCCCTGGTCTCTGAGGATGCTCTGAAAGACAGGGTACCATGGCTGCTGCGTTCAGGCAATTCAGAGCAACTCTGCCCAGCAAGCCGATACCCAGGTGTGGTGCGCACACAGTGTAGCCCACAGGCTCATCTGGACTCAGTCCCCTCCAGGGGGTCATACCATGCTGGCATTGGGGGTTGGAAACTGAAACTCAAGCACGTCTGCCTGCTGCCCTTGGCTGTCCTTCCCTCAGTGCCTGACGCCCGGGAACGGTGGGGGACGTGTGAACAAGAGGAAGCCGCTGCAGTCTGACCCACTGTCTTGGCAGCAGTGCTGCCCGCCCGACCCCTGTACAAGGCAGTAACGGCCACGCTGGGACTTTTTGCCCTCCTCACTGGGTCAACAGTAGATTCTCCCTCATCACTTCGGCTTTGGTAAAGGAACTGGGCAGCCCCATGAGCCAGGAGGTGAGACCCGGAAAGATGCAGGTAGTGAGGACCACCTGACAAAATGGATAAGGATGCTCCTTTGAGTTCTTGAAGTGGGCTGGGGGCCCTGCGAGACACTCTCAAGACTGTGAGCTGCTGGCCAGAACAGGAAACACCACTGCCCTGCCTCTCCTTCCATTTTGCTTGCAAGGCAAACCTTGGGTGATTCTTCATCAACCCAGGTTCCACAGGCTGTCCTCCAGGATCAGCACAGATTACCAGCTCCTCCAGCAATCTGGTGAGTACTCCGTGGGAATCCCTCATAATTTTGGCTCTTACCTGGCTGGAAGTCTGAAAAAACCTCCTTTTTGGCTGAAAGGGGGAAAGAGAGGACCCTTGCCTCAGACAGCAGTGTCATCCCCAAGGGACCAAGTAGGTCAGGAACTAAGGTGGCTAAGCTGCTCTGGCCCAGAGGTAGTCCTCATTAATGTCCTGTGGGGCGTTCTGACTGAGGAGGGACTAATGGGCTATTACACATTCAAGAGGGAACCCCAGTCAAATCAGAGTCCATGCCATTTGGCCCATTTTTGAACTTTTGAGGAATCCATTAACAATTTGGTGTTGGTTCAAAATTTCCAGAACCAGAAATCTTATTTGGGTCAAATCTTGTGGAATTGCATGCCAACAAATGACTCTACCCCCCTTGGTGATTGGAAACAAATCTAAAACAGAACCTCTAAAGAATGGGGAACCAAATGTCCACCATACAGAAGGATAACCAATTAGGGTGCATCCTGCATAGCAGGGAGATTTTCAGATATCACCCCCTGATCCCCCAAAACTTCATCTTCCTATATAATACAGCCTGGCTCCAATACCAGCTGGGAGATGGAGATAGTTGGCCCATTAGTGGGTCTCTAAACTATGATACCCTTTTACAATTGGACTTGCTATGCCAGAGACAAAAGAAATGGGATGAAATTCCCTACATCCAGTTTTTTATGGCCTTATATCAGAGCAAAGACCTTCAAAAGGGATATGGGTGTTCCGCCACTGAGGTAATGCCAGTCCTAGACCCTCTCCCTGAAGACCTTCTTCATCTCCTCTCTAACCTTCCTCCTACTGCTCCCTCCTTACACCTTTCCTTCATCTGTCCCCATGTGGGCCACAGGCATGACGGCCGCCCTCCAAACCAGCCCCTTCCCCCAGAACCCAGTATGGCAAGTACACAAAGTGAGGCTCATCATCAGCCAGGATCCAACAACCCACCAGAAAAAGTACTGCTTTTGAGGCAGGTCCTGGATGGAGAAGGAGGGCTCGTCCAGTTATGCATTCCATTTACCACTTCTGATCTGTGTAACTGCAAAAGCCACAGTGAGTGGTTGAGAGAAGATCCAGAGGGGTTCCCAAATCTGATTCAGGGAATTTTTCAGGCCTATGACCCCACCTGGGCTGACATTCAGAGCCTCCTTAATGTACTCCTAACAGGGGAAGGAAAGGCCATGGTCTTTTCAAAAGCCCAAGAGGAAGCAAAGAAAGCAGAAATATGTTATTTCATGCAATTTTCAGACTGAGGAATTAAGGGGTCCCAGATAACAAGTCCAAATGGGACCACCAAGACACTGGAGAGTGGAGTGGAAGACAGTCTGACCCATTATAAAAATATGATCCGAAAGGAATCCGGGCAGCAGGAAAGAAACATGTCAGTTGGAATAAAATATAGGAAATCAATCAGGAGCCAAGAGAATCCCCCCCCCACACACACATATGGCTAGAGCACCACAAGGAATACCTCTGAATCTATACCTCCACTGACCGTGAGTTGCTGGGAGGGAATGCAATCCTGAAGTTATATTTCATTTCAAAGTGCCCCTGACATTAGTCATAAACTCCAGAAACTGGAAATAGAATTAGATACCCCTATCTCTCCCCTGGTTGAGATTGTCTGCTGGGTGTTTAATAACCAAGAAAAGTCAGAGGATAAAAAGACCCTGAGGCAAGCCCTGCAATGTCAGCCAGTCAGCAGGAGAATCTGGACTGACCGCCCTCAGAGACTCCTGACTTCATTGAGTGACCCCCAGGCCCCAGCCAGGGAAACTAGGACCCAATAGCACACCATATGTAAATAAGAGGGACACTGGAAGGGAAATGTCCTCACCGTCCCCGGAAGGGGACAGAAGTGGCATATCCCAGCCACTAGCCTCAAAGGCAGATGGTTCAAATAGATAAAGAATTACAAGGCCAAGAGGCTCCTTAGCTGGCACTCCAACTGACCCCCAAGGAACCCTGGCTGATGTTGGAAATAGGGAGAAACCTATCAAATTCTTAGTCGACACCGATGCCACTTACTGGCTCTGAATACCAGATCTGGCAAACTCAGTCACAAGAGTTGTAAAATTATGCAGTTATCAGGTAAGGCCCAAGGATTGGCATTCATAGAGCCATTTGAATGTAAATTGGATGAACACACTCACCCATTCTTTCCTGTATGTCCCTGAATGCCCTATTCCCCTACTAGGAAGAGAGATCTTACATAAGTTGGAAGTTACTATCCACCTAATGGGAAACAAATTGGAGACTGGTGTCCCCTTAGACAAAGGGCAAAAGATAATAATGTTAATGGCTGAGGACAGACCTTCCTGGACAGAGCAAGTTGATCTCCTCAAAATAAATTCAAAGCGTAGGCCCAGGGACCAATAGGATGAGCTGTAGAAGTCTGTCCCCTGAGAGTCCATCTAAAACCTGGACATACACGGCCCAATAGAAAACAACTGCAACAACTCCATCCCCCTCTCCAGTGACAAAAATCCCATAAAGTAGCCCCAACCACAGACTCTTTGGGATAGTTTGTGCCCTAGAGCACAAGCTCACATTCCTCCATTCTTTGATCAAAAATAAAGCTTTTCTTTGCTTCTAAACTGAACAGAACTCAGGCTCATTCTACTGGCTCAAAGGACACCGAACAGGAGGACCCTTGTTGGGGACTGACTCAGGAGGGTCAGTAACAATGGTGGAAGATAAAACTTGGCTCCTTTCACCAATTGTCTTAAGATAAAATGTACTTTAAGAACTAAGCTATTCTGGGGCTTCCCTGGTGGTGCAGTGGTTAAGAATCTGCCTGTCAATGCAGGGAACACAGGCTCAAGCCTTGGTCTGGGAAAATCCCACATGCCGCGGAGCAACTAAGTCCATGTGCCACAACTACTGAGCCTGCGCTCTAGAGCCCATGAGCCACAAGTACTGAGCCCATGTGCCAGAATTACTGAAGCCCACATGTCTAGAGCCTGCAAGAAGAGAAGCTTGTGTACCACAATGAAGAGTAGCCCTCACTCTCCACAATTAGAGAAGGCCCATGCACAGCAACAAAGACCCAATGCAGCCAATAAATAAATAAAAATAAATAAGTTTATATAAAAAAAGAACTAAGCTAGTCTGGCAAACATAGACTTGAATTTTCAAAGTGCAATAAAATGCCGAGACCAGCTCGGCGACTCGAGGCGAGTGACGGGTGCCGCAAGCTTGAAGAAGACACAGACACAGACTGAAGAGAAAAGTGGGACCGGGGGGCTCAAGACCTCTCGGATCAAGAGCCCCGCTGACTCATCCCAGGCTGCTTTTATTGAGTTCGTGGGCTAACATTCTCAGGTTACACTCATAAACAGTCAAAGGCCTCACATGATTGAGGCAATTATCTTTGTTTACTTCCTGGGTCTGAGTTGAGCAGGTGTGGATTTGAGCTGGGGGTGGAGAGCAAAACAGCCCTGGGGGCAGGAGACCTCTCTCAGATATTGGGGGTCTGTGCCCCACCCGTGTTGGCCCCTCTACGACTGTGCCTGTCTTAGGTTGTTCCTCCCTTGAGGAATCTTACCCGTCTCTGGCTAACCAGTCATCCTCCAGGGCCAAACACGGTGATATAAGGAAAGTTCTATGCACCACCCCTGTTGGCCCCTCTGCGGCTGTGCCTGTCTTAGGTTGTTCCTCCTCTGAGGAATCTTACCCGTCTTTGGCTAACCAGCCATCCCTCAGGACCAAACAGGGTGATACTAGTCTCCACGCCCCGCACCCTCAGCTCCTCCACTGCTCAAGAATCCCATCGCTCGGCCCACATCAAAAAGGTTCCCGAATGTCTTCCCACAATAAAAAACAGTCTACTTATTTTGTTTCTAAGTGGAAACAAATATGGGAAACAAAGCGTTTTCATCATCTATTTGTATGGAAGAGTGTCTTCCCCAAAGGACTTCAGTTGTGTATGGAATTCCAAGACAGTCAATGGTAAAATCAATAATATAGAACTTGGGTGTGTGGGAAAAAATGATATGATATTATAGAACAATTACAAAAAATCATGTAGCATTCCCCAAAACCAATATAAATCCTCTGACATTTAAAATAAATTATGAACTAATTTATTTTTTCCTTTGTCCTCAGTTTAAATTAATGCAGGATATTTGGTTCACTTTAACCTCTAAAAATGAAAAATAAAAAGGAGAAGCAAACAAGGCAAATCTTAGTAGTATTGCAAGCTAGCAATTTGTACTGATGACTTATGGTACTGATTCAAAAGTAACTGAAAAAATAAAGATTAACTCAAGCCTGGATTCCTGAGTGTTTTTTGCTGCTGAGGAAATGGAACATTCAAGAATTTAGTAACAAGGTGTAGAGCTGGCCAGTGGGAACTTTTATGAGGAGGAAATTGACTGTGAATTGTGACAACAAACCAATGGATGAAGCGGATTAAAAAAAGTAGGTACTCATCTGTTACTGTAGCAATATTCATATAGATCCATTCTTCATCCTTTTATGTTCTTTTATTAGTCCCAGTCATGTTGTAATAGTATTTTTCTTATTATAATAATCTATTACTAATTTTATATTCCATTTTGTTTGCATTTTAGATTTACTAGAATTATACAAAATAGTTGTTGTCTATGTAGATATTATTATCATTAATACTGTTATTTAATGAATGGATTACAAACGAAAATAATTCCCTTTGGGAGTTATTATTCGGGGTGAAAGACCACACATCCATTCTACATAGGCAGTATAAAACAGCTGTGTTTTGAAAGATGAAAATCAAATTGTCTCAATTTATAATATATTACAAGTAAGACAGGAGGCCTCTTCCAAAAGTGGAGCAGTATATTTCTATTGAAATATACTTGTCTTAGTGAAAGCATTATGAGGTGTGAATAGGTATATTTAATGAGATCTTATGACAGGATTTACACCTGTATTTTTCTTTACAGGTGTTCCCAGCATATCTCCTCTGAGTGTCATTGAAGCCTGAAATCTCTGTATATACATTAATTATATTTAGCAATGACCCCTGTTAAAGTGAATGTATTAAAACATTCTTCCCTTTAACATATAATCATTATATAAAGGGTTTTGGCATTCAAAATACATAAAAACAGTGAAACTATTTGCAATAAAATAAATTAGATTTTATGCAAAACCCAACAGTAAAGGCAAGAGTTAATGTAAAACTTATTCTTTGTTATCTAGTAGGAATATTTTTCTAGCAATAATTAACCTGAAACTGTCAAGTTCTGTGGACTTGGTCTGAATTAGAAGATTGTAGCTGAGCTATTTCTAATTTTAATTTATCTTCAATATGATACTGTAGGATTTATTTCATGCAATATTAGTTGTGTTTATGTGTGCTTGTTAAGGAGAAACTCAATAGTAATCTTAAAGTTTTTAAGAAAATATCTATCATTAATGTTGGAAAAATATAGAAAAAATATCCTAGACAGAATCAAATTATAACCATTAACTATTTTTTAAAACAAACACAGATTCCTATGCATGTTTACATTTTAATTGGGAAGTGGCTTGTGGTTTTACTTCTGCCCTTTACAGCTCATTTACTTCTCCAAGTTAAGTATAATTTTCACTAATCAAATTATCATAGTTTATAGAACAGTTTGTTCCCTTATTATAGCAGGGTGCTTTATTATTAAATTCAAGGATTTTTTTCTAATCACCCTTAAAAGCCAGCTATCTTGGGCAACTAACTCTTTATAGTCTTTAAATTACTTAAATCAAATGCTAAACATAATATGGAAAGTAAAATTAAGTAAAATAAAATACTCTGTAAGTTTAGGATAGTGCAGTTTCTCTAAAGTTTTCAGGAATTCTTGGCCACACTTTTTATTTGCTAGCTAAATTTTGCTGAATAACGTTTTTATTTTGCATGTCAATTCCATTTGATTTTAAAAAATGATGATATTATATACAGAAAGATTTTTCTTTCATTATGAATATAGAAAGTTCCCTACATACGAACTGTCAAGTTGCAAACTTTTAAAGATGCGAACATGGATTTTCATGTCCAATCACATAAATTAGGTCACGTCTGGCGTACATTGTCATGTATGTGCATCCTCTATAAGTGGTTGTGCTTTTGTGTATTTTACTGTACAGTACTGTACAGCGTACAGTATCTTTATTTCAAGCCGAGGATGTCTGGAAGCAAGCGTAAAAGCAGCAGTGATGTAGCTGGTACTGCTAAGAAGCAGCAAGCACCAAGAAAAGATGAAGAGAGACAAGAGGAAGAAGAAGTAATGGAAGAACTGAAGAGATTCTCCATTCAGGAATTGGCAAGAGGATTTTCTTTATTTGAGGAGGCACTGGTAGTTTTTGAGGCACAGGGCCTGAACATAAAACGATACACCAAGGTTGCAGCCGTCATTCAGAATGCAGTCCAGTGCTACCGTGTCATCTATGATAAGAAAAAAAAAAAAAAGCTACTACCCAGACATCACTGGATCAATTTTTCAAGATGGTAGATAGATCTTAATCCAGCAGGGAACCAGAACTTGTGCCACCAACATCAGGTGTGAATGAAACTGCAGCTTGCCCTCCATCTCCTATTGCTGATGATCCTTCTACTCTACCATCTCTCACCTCCTCTCCCTCCTCCAGTCAGTAACTCTTTTTGCCTGTTCACTCAATGTCAACCCCTGTATGCCATCTTTTCTACTGTATTACTGTTTTTTTCAAGGTAACATACCATAAGATTAAAAATCTTTCATTTGTTTTTTGTTTGTTTTTTATGTATTATTTATGTGAAAAGTATTATAAACCTATTACAGTACAATACTATATAGCCGATTGTGTTAGTTGGGGACTTAGGCTAACTTAGTTGAACTTAGGAACAAATTGGACTTAAGAATGTGCTCTTGGAATGGAACTCGTTCATATGTAGGGGACTTCCTATATAATGTGGCTAATGTCATCTGATGAGAAGAACAAAGATTTAATGGAAACATTCTATTAATATACAAAATGTAATTTGATGTTTAAACAGCCAACTATAGTTCCTGAAAAATCTGCTTTAATTGCTTATGAAGATACAACAAAAAGATAGAATGTAACTGTCTTTTAATTTATAGAGGAGAGAGAATAATATGCCAAGATCTAGAAATTGGTAATTGCAAAAAGGAAGAAATCTGATATAACCAATATCAGTGAGAAAGGTTATAAATACATTTTTGGACTACATTTTTTCCCGCTTATATTCTGTGTACTAAAGCAACTTTAATGGAACTTAAATATATTTTCCAAAAACTAAAGAAGATTTTGATTCATATGCATTTTTTAATCCCTAAATTCTAGACCTATTTGTTTCATTGACTAGAAAATAGAAAAAATATCTATCAATTTGAGAGGAAATTTCTTTGAATCACCCATTGCTCAATACCTATGTGTCTTACCCATAAACGAATCTCTTTCTAAACATCATAACTTGGAATTCATAATTCCTGTAACAGGAGTCTTTCTCACTGTATTTACATTTTTATGGAAATTAGCCTGTCTATGCACAGGAAATAACACAGAATTAGTTTTAGGACAAGGAGAAGTCAACATGATCAAAGATACAGCACAAATGTATAATTAAATGTATTAGTCAAGGAAACTTCCCATGAGAAGAGAGTGTTCAAGTTCAGAAAAGCAGACCAGTACTCTGCAAAGTTGAATATTAGGACCTCAAAAGTCACTTAGGAAAAATAGGCATTTCCCTGTCCTCATATATGATGCAGGAAAGGAAAGTTTCAACTTGAGCCTTGATTTTATACTCGCAATACAAAGATGAATAAACAACACACAAAATCAAAGTTGAGTGAAGAAAGTATGGCAGCTTAAGGACAAAAAGAAAGTTCAATGTGTACATGATCTTATTTCTAAAAATACTTTCGATCAGAGATAAAAACAAGAAAATACTCAAAGAGATAAAATGTGCAATGAAATATATGAGAGGAGAGTGGAAACATGGAAAGAAAATAGGCGGATGTAATTCTGACAGGTAAAAAGCCTTGCTGAAATTGATAATAATATAAAAAGTATATAAAAATTTTAAGAAGTCAATAGAAATATATTTGCCATCGAGAATATTAACCATTTAGGAAAAAGACATGCATTATTTTTTTGTTTTAATTAATTAATTAATTATTGGCCACATTGGGTCTTTATTGCTGCACACAGGCTTTGGTTGTAGCAAACGGGGGCTACTCTTTGTTGTAGTGCACAGGCTTCTCATTGTGGCAGGTTCTCTTGTTGCAGAGCACGGGCTCTAGGTGTGCAGGCTTCAGTAGTTGTGGTGCACAGGCTAAATAGTTGTGACTCACAGGCTCTAAAGCCCAAGCTCAGTAGTTGTGGCACACAGGATTAGTTGCTATGCGGCATGAGGGATCTTCCTGGTCCAGTGATCAAACCCATGTCCCCTGCATTGGAAGGCAGATTCTTAACCACTGCACCACCTAGGAAGTCCCAACATGCATTATTTTTACATTAAAATAAAACAAAGTAAGTTTTAGGTGTATCATTTTATACATACATAAGCATAATCTATAAATAAATATAATTTAGAATAATTTTAATTTACAGAAAATATGGAAAGATAGTAAAAAGAGTTCCCATACACCCTTCACTCAATTTTTCTAATATTATATAACCATGGTAAATTTTTCAGAATAAGAAATTAACATTGGTACAGTATTCTTAAGTAAACTACAGACAATATTTCTGGAGTTTTTCCACTAACATTTTTTCTTTCCAGGATTCTATTCAGGATACCACATTTTATTCAGTTATCGTTTCTCCTTGGTCTCCTATGATCTGTGATAGTCTTCCTTTGTTTTTCATGATCTCAATAGGTTTAAAGTGCACTTCTCAAGTATTTTGAGAATATCTCTTACTCTGAGTCTTTCTGACCTTTTCTCATGGTTACACTGAGTGTATGGTCTTTTGTAATGAATACCCCAGCAGTCAAGTGTCCTTATCAAAATATATTGGGAATGAATGGTATCAACATGATTTTCACTAGTGATATCAATCTGGATCAATTCAATAAACTTTTAATAGAAAAATATGCAGCAAATATTTAATTGGCAGTTGAATATTTATGAAATTGCTACATAAAGTAATTCAAATATGCATATAATTAAATATATATCTTTATAAATTGTATATAATTATAAGTGTGTATATGCATATATGTAAATGTATAATTATATGCAATATTTTTATCCATCCATGCATATACATATTTAAAACTAGATTTGGCTACCTCAATTTTTTTAAACTATCTGTCAAGTACAAAAACAATTAAATAGAAAATTAGAAACAGTGAATACATGTAACAACATAATAAAAGAAAGATTAATGTTTTTAACATCTAAAGAATATAAACAAATCAATTAAAATTTGGTTACTCCAACAGAGGGTGGGATGAACGAAAGTAAAAGAACAGCCAACAAATTGTAGCAACAGAAAATAAACTGAAGAGATTAGATTGTTATTAAATTTTTTTAAAAATCTACCTCACTAATTAAATGGAAAAATACCTAACAAGTATCAAACCCATATTTTTAATCCAAAACTATAACCTATAAAAATGAGTCATTATGCTGCTGTTGTAGTAGAAATGAAAACTGATTGCCCAGATTGTGTTGGGAGATAAATTGGTGCAGTTATTTTTTTTTGTGAGAGCAATTTGTATTTCTTTATAAATATGCATATCTATTAAATTTTTCAATTCTATTTAATTTTTTTTTTCTTAGAGTACATTTGAGCATAAACAAAATTGCTTCAAGAATGGCCATCATGGTGGTGTCTAAACAGTAAGTTGAAAACCCCCTAAATGCTTTAACAAGGAAAATAAAAATTTGTTATAGAAATGAATGAAATGCTATATTTTTGTTAACTAATCCAATTGAAGAGCATTGGCACACAGAAAGAATCAAATTGTTAAGTAGAAATAAAATTCATATTATTTAATAATGTTTATAATACCATAGCAATATTATTAAAAAGGAAAACAACCAAAACCATATGTGTAAATAATGTCCAGAAAGTTAAACACCAAAATGCTGGTATTATTTCTTAATAGTAAGATCAGACTGATAAATATGTGATTATTTTTCTCATCACTATTTGCTTTTATTTTTTATTTTATTATTTTTTTAAATTTTATTTTATTTTTTACCTTATTTTTAATTTCTTATTTTTTATTTTTAGATTTTTAAATTTTTTTATTTTATTATTTTTATTCTGTTTATTTCATTTATTTCATTTATTTATTTATTTATTTATTTATTTATTCACTGGCTGTGTTGCATCTTTGTTGCTGCACATGGGCTTTTCTCTAGTTGTGATGAGCGAGGGCTACTCTTCATTGATGTGCTCTGGCTTCTCAGTGTGGTGGCTTCTCTTGTTGTAGAGCACGGGCTCTAGGTATGTGGGCTTCAATAGTTATGGCATGTGGGCTCAGTAGTTGTGATGCGTGGGCTTAGTTGCTCCGCAGCACGTGGGATATTCCCAGGCCAGGGATCAAAGCCATGTCCCCTACATTGGCTGGCAGATTCTTAGCCACTGCACCCCAAGGAAGTCCCCTCATTATTTTAAATATACGTGCATGTATTCTTTACTTCTGTGAAGAGAAAAAATTAAGCTAAAATGAGACACAACGATATGTGATGTTTCCCATCATAATGACATATATCGAAAAAGGCAGTTCTTTTCGTGTCTTTGAGGGAACACTGAGATTTAAACATATACTGCTGATGTGTAGGTATATGGTACACAACAGGTTTTTTGAACTCAATTTTACAGTATATAGCAAGAGCTTTACATTTATATCACTCAGAGGAATCTGTCTTGAAATAAACTGTTAGTGACCATGTTTGTGTCAGAATTATTACATTAATGAAAAATTGGACATTCATTTATACACTGACAATAGTGAAGAGATGAAAGGCATTTTGTATATCCATATTTGGAGTACATTTTAGCCTCTTTCAGGTGCAGGGAAGAGAACAAGCTTGGTTTGCTTGAAACATCATTGAGTTTGAAGATCTACTAGGAATGAAGGAAGATAGGCATATTAATAGATGCTCAGAATGGACTGAAAGGTGATCTAAAACAGGCAAGGAGGCTCCCAAGTCTGTAACATTGACTAAGGTTGTCGAAAATTTACAGGGACATCTGGAGCTATTCTGTAGAGTTCTAGAAAGAGGGGTGCAGGAATTGTAAAGCTTCCCAGTAGAAGGCAGCATAGTACAATAGGTAAGGTACTCCCTTAGTCTGGTCAGAAAAGAATTGTGTGAGTTGGTTAACATAAATTAGACCAAGCGTCACTGTTACATGAACTCTGCCTCCATGTGATGCAAAGAGAAAAAATAAAATAAAAAGCCTGATTCTATTTAGATTATAAATGATAGTAATAGAAATAACAGAAAACATTTACAGAACACTTAATTCTATGCCAGGAAACATGCGAACCATTTTCACATACATCATTTCTCTTATTCTCACATCAGTCTGACAAGTGTTTGAAATGCTTCTACCCATTTGAAATGAGGCTTATGAGTAACTTGTCCAAAGTCATACATTAGTAAATGTGAGACTCAGGATTCAAACCCAGGAAGTTTGCCTTCAGAAAGTGAGCTCTTCACCTTTACATGCTAGATATTATCAACTTAATTTTATTAGTATTATGATTTAAATATAAAGATAGACAAGCTATAATCTTTCTCCCAGTGTCATTCAGTTTGCAGTTTTTTTTCTGCCATACAATATTGAGAAACATGGACAGGATTTCTTAATTTATCTTTAGCAAATATTCTATGTGAAAAAGTTCTAATTAGCAAATTAATGTAACAGAGCAAACATAATACATAAACAAATATAAAGGTAAAGATACACAGAAAAAAACGACTTGACGGAATAATGCCACCACAATGACAGTGTTAACCCTGGATTGTGGATTGATATATTGGGTAATTTTAATTTTCATTATTATGATTTTATTTCAAGTTTTCTAAAATGATAAAAAACATGTTTATTATGGAAAAAAGTGATGTTGATTTCAAGAAAAGATACAAATTGCAAAACATCTGAGAAAATATGTGTATAAAAATAAAAGACTAAATGGCACATTTCACAAAATTTGGTAGTGAAGCTAAATTTTATAGCTTTGGAGACTAAACATTCAGCATCTTTCAAAAATTTTATCTTTTAAAGTGTTGTAAAACTGAAGAAAAGATAACTGGGAAAATGAATTTATCAGACTCAAAGATGAATGTTATTAACTTATTTTTGGAATGATATGATACATTATCTTTAAAAATAGGGTACAATTTGTCATAGTTGTATACATGCTGTTTTCACGAAATTAGGAAAATTATTTATTGACTCTGCTATTTCTCTGTAATTGTAAGAACTTCCTTCTTGGATTTATGGTAATTTTTAAAACTGCTAATATATCATAAATTTCAGAAAATGATGAGAAGAAAAGTAAAGGCAATAGTAACAAAATGAATTAATATATGAAAACCACAAAAACAATGACTGGCATACAGTAAACTACAAAAATTGTTAGCAATTTTTATAGAAATGATGTTAACAATTATGTTATTTGTTTAATGAGTTTTTAGTTTTAGTTTTACTTTCTTAATAATTATTGTTATTAGTATTTTAGACTCCATGTTAATATCTTACTTGATTTATTTTATCTTTATGACAATGTTCTGAATATATGTTAATATTATCACTATGTTATTGATGGATACAGTTACTATTTAAAGTCATTTGCTAAAATTAACAAAACTGCTTGAATTTGCCACTGGTATTCACATAAATGAGTCCAAGTACAATTTATATGCTTTTAATAATTATGTGATAGTTTTCATATGACAGGTTTTTTAAATTTACCAAAAAGCTGTTAAATAAGCCTTTAAATACAGCTGTATTTCCTCTTTAAAATTTACAAAGTCATTCTATCATTCTTAAAATAGTTAAAACAAATTTTTAATTATGTAGTATATTTCATGGTTTTTAAGCATTTTAATTGATATAATAGCACAGTTTTCACAATTTAACAGAGCATTTGTTAAAATAATGATTATTCTATATGTTAATAACAATCTAACATCTTAATTTTTAAAAAGTGATTTCATGAAAATACTTAACTGAGTTAAATGCATCCAATCTTAATTTTAGAGCATTAAAATTTCATAATCTCCCAGAGCCATTCAGTTTGCAGACCTTTTTCTGCCACACAATATTCACATCTAGGAAACATGAATAGAATTTCTTAATTTATTTGGACTAAATATTCTATGTGATACATTTTCTGTAAACGTGCATTTAAGACATAAAAATGAACTAAACCATATTAAATTCAATTTTCGGTAGCAGAACATAAATGCTTAAGCCGTCTTATAGAAACAATTAGTATTTTTCAAAATGGGGCAATGAAGTGATACCCAAAAGATAACAAGTGTATTTTTTTATACAAAATGATATGTAAATTTACTGAGAACATTACATAAATAAGAATATAGCAAGGCATATACTCCTCAGATTCCCCGTAGCTCCTTATAGGATCTGTCACCTGTCTGTGACTTCATTCGGCCTTAGTGAGGATTTCACTGGAGAGGAAGACCTCCCTTCCCTTGATCATGAGAGTTTTCTATCCTTACCCACCCCTGCCTCACTATTCTGGAGACTTTGTCTTTGTGCTTGGCTCCCCTTATAAGGTAAAACTAACAGTAGTCATAAAAACGAACAAAATTCTCAGCACATTTCTAACATAAATGTCCAGTTTCTAGGAGCATCCTTTGGCAGGCTGTCTTTAGTTCTGTCTGTGGTTCATTTTTGTCCATCACCCATCAATGTCAGTGATGAATATCAATGGAGACTAGCCAAGCTGAACAGTAGGGAAGGCTTTGAATGACTAGCTCTGCTCAAATCATATCAACATGTCCTTGCATTATATAACAAGTGAAGCTTTGAATAGTCTTCAAGGTGAGTCTGGAGCACTGTGAACCGTTCTAATTCAGTTTTAAGTTCAGTGAAATATGAGGAAATTATCTATGAAATGAAAATTCTCTGTCCTGTCTACTTTAATAAAAATTGTTAGAAATAAGTTATTCACAGTTCCTGCATTAACATACTGTATTCTCTTCACACCATTGAATATTGAATATATGTTGTTCCTCCACATCTCACACCCTAAGTTTATAAAATATATAGTGAAACTCATGAAATTAAAATCCTAAATTGGTTTTAAACTTTTCTCAATAATTATTAAGTTTCGGCATCCTTTCTTACCTTCTAAAATTACTTATTAATTGGCAGCATTTCCAAGATGTACACAAATAACTCTCCAATAGGAGAGTTCAGGAACTGTGGGGTCTATGATATATATTAGTTTCCTTAGAAGTTTCCTTTCTCCTGCATATACTTTTTTAGTAAATTAATGTCAAGATAGAGCTGGATGTTTCTGGAGATGTTAATCATTGAAGTGTGGACTTAATAAGAAATTACACCTATTGACGGCAAATGGGCTTGTTTTAAGATGTGCATACTTGTAAACATTTGGATGTAATGAGGGGTTGGATTTGGGAGGTGAGCAATAGACCAGAAAGAAGTAAGTATGGCCTTCTGTGGTGAAATAACTGACAAATTATAGATTGGTCTATATGGTGTAATCTAGAGAAAGAGAGCAGAGCAGAGTATTTAGAGCACAGGCTCTGCCTGGAACCAGACAGACTGGATTCAGAGCAAGTTCTAGCATTTATTCAAATTTTTTTCCATAATTTCCTACTTTCTCACTCTCTGGAACAGGATCTCTTCCTTCCCAACTCAGTAAAGTGAGGGCTCTGCTCACATTCTTCTGCTTCTGAAAATTGTTCCAGGCAGAAAGTTGGGGTGACTGTAGAGCTATAATATTTATTTCCTTTCTGCCAAGGAGTATCAGGTCACATTCTCAATGTTTTGGAGTTAATAGTTTCATTTTGCCTAGTTTTCCTCTTGTTTGAAATCAGAAGCTAAGTCTATTCTTTGTTATTTTATCATGGCTTGAAGAGGAATTCTGCTATTTACTTAAATTTCTATCTCACCATTTACAATCTAGCCTACCTAGGTTTATAAGAAAAACCTTACTTCTCTCCTCCACTTATGTTACCCTTTTTTATAATCCTGGTAAGATTGCCTTTGCCATTCCTTGGGACTGATGAATTTGAAATGATAAATAATTATATCCCAATTTTAAAACCATATTTTCTATCATAGTGCTCTAATTCATCTAGTCATAATATCTCACCTCTTGATCTCTTAAAGATCACTGGTCATAAACTCTTCTACATTCACCTGAATTTGGCTTGTCTTCTTTCTTTCCTTTATCTTTCTTTTGCTAGGGCTACTTCCAAATGGTTATCATGCAAGCAAGTCAAACTCAACAGTCTAAAATAAATTTCATCACATTTCTTCATTAAATCAGTTTATTTCATGGTGGTTTTTACTTTATTGAATGGAACCAACAGCTATTCTAATCATCTTCATCTCTTCCAACATTCATTCACTTACCAATTACAGTCAGCTTTACCACCTAGATAATTTTGGATTCTATATTTACATTCTACCCAAATTGTCACAATTCCAGGTTAATTTCCCCTAACCTGAATGATTGCAATGACATTTAATCTGTTTGCCTGTCTACTTCCAATCTACACTGCAGTCAAAATTTAAAATTTATTTTTAAATACAAATCTTAAAAATATAAACTATACTTTATTGCCTGTTCAGTGAAAACTCTTAATAGTTTCCCATTTCTCTTAGGAAAAGGAAAACTACTTAACATTTGGCATCTGAACCCTGTCAATATCTATAATATTGTTTTCTCAGCCTTCCTACTGTTGACAGAAATAATCAATAAACAATCTATAATAATAATAGAGAAACATTTTATTTCAGCCAAACTGAGGACTATAACCTGGAAGACAGCCTCTTAGATAGCTGTGAGGAAATTCTCTGGAGAAGCATGGTTTTCAGCATAGTTTTATAATCTTGCCAGAACAAAAAAAGCATGACAGTGGTACATTCCTTCAAGGTTTAGGGAAAAAAATAAAACCAGAATAGTATGTACACAGTGGGTCAGTATGGCATTGGCACCTGGGAAGGGAGTCTTACCATTGAAGGAATACTGGCACTTGCATCCCAGGAATGGAGGCATATATCTCTGTCTTCACAATAGACATTCTTTACTTCTGGACATGCACCCTTTAATGGTTAAAGCAGGTATACCATGTATTTCTGACAGGCCACAAGACAGCCTCTTCTAGTTAGCATAAAGTCAATCGTGTATAAGCCAAAATGACTTCCCCATACCTTAATAGGTGAAATTTTCTTTCATTATTTCCATGTTTTGACTGAAACTTTTCATATAAAGGTTTGATGATCAAAATATTTGTCCCTCGATGCCAGGGTGGTACTACCTGCCTGCAGTGGGTGCATTGTGTCCCTCAGTGATAGGCTTTTTCATATATATATTTTCCAAGTTATTCATGTTGGGGGGAAACTAACCAGATATAGTGAACAAGCACAGAGTTATATGCTGACAAGAAAACATTGTATAGGCTACGCATATTATCAATTATGTCAAATTGTTGAACAAACGTATTTGTGCTTTTAGCAGTAGATTTAAAGCAAGCAGTGATACTTGTCATGAGTAGATTGACAACTAGGAAAAGAATAGTAATACCTTCTATGACAATGATAAGCCTCTGTGCAGAGTGGGAAAAAATGCGTATTTCTGATAGGAGCCAATTGAACATATCTCTTAAAGAGTCAGTTTCCCTTACATCTTGTAACCATTTTATCTTTTGGGAATTTTTTTCTAAGTGTGTCTCTTCTCCAGAGGTATTGATATAAGTGCAACAAATAGTGTGAGCAGTAGCACAAACACTTCCTTGTTTAGCCAGTAGAAAATCTAAGGCAACCCTGTTATCTGATACTTCTTGGGCTAAGGAGTTTAGGGATGTCTGTTCTGAAATGATTTTTGTAGAGTGCTCAGCTATGTTACTGATGGTCGCTGATAGATTTCTGATCACATCTCTGTTTACATATACTCTTGCACTAGGAACAAATATTCCAAGTATCTTGCTATCCTCCTAACATGGATTTATGGACTATATAATAAAGAGAGAAAGGAGGTCCATCTATTTCCTTATATGTAGACAATGGAGTAACATAATGTCCCAATAAGCATAAACTTTCTATTTGCCAGCTATTAAGACATCCTTGAGAAGCTGAGTTAATTCTAATACTAAGTCAAAACCAGGAGTGGGGGGCACAAGTGATTCCTCCCAGAGTGCTCGCATTGATAGCCACGTTAATTGGAAGTTTTGTTAACACAGTGTTAAACCATGAATCATTTTTCTTGCAAGCTTTCCAAAAGCCATCTTTATTGTATTTAATGTATGGAAGTTACTGGCATAATTTACTCATTGTTTTTCTCTATAAGACGTTTGTTAATTAAGTAAAGGATTGGCCAGTGGGGCCTTGGGGTTATTTGTGCTCTCTCTCTAAGAACCAAAGATAGTGTCAGACAAGGGATGGATCCATTAATATGTTGAAGAATTTGGACCTGAAAGGGTAGGCCAGACAGAGGTCAATCAAGTTGAGCGGTAATTTTAGAAACATCTGAAAAGTCTGTAACAGGAACTATGAAGGGATTTATATCAGTTGTTTTTATTGACTGAGGAATTTGATGACAGATCCAAACAATTGGTTAGATTGCACCCAGTAGCTAGACTTTGTGACAACTTTACTAGATAATTTTCTTTCCATAATGAGCATTGAGGCAAAAGTATAGCAAAAAGTAAAACAATGACTTTCATTAAAAAAAAAAAAAATTTCAATTTTCATAGGGAGACCAATGTTTTAACCAGTTCATTTGAACTGTTAGGATGGGTCTTACTGTCCCGGTTCTGGTTCTTGGGCCAGCCATCTACCACTGCTGTCATCTTCTCTTCCTGGTGTGGGTGTTGTTTCTCCTCTGTTTGAGCACTGATTTAACTTAGAGCTCAGCAGTCCTCTCCATAGACCAGTCCAATGCAAAAACCCTTTTTAAAATGAGTGATGTGAATCCATGAGTCTATGTCTTTTAATGTGGCAGGGCTTGGATTAGTTAATAATACCTAAGGTCCATTCCAACGTGGCTGCAAAAATATCTTTTATTTGATGTATTTTCTAATAAACAAAATCTCCAGATTGTAATCCATGATCCTTAAGGTCTTTGTTTCTGGGAAGTTCACTGTGAAAGGAATTAACTGCCAACTTTTTACTTCTTTTATGTGTCTCAATAAGACCCTGACAATAATGTAATACATCTCCCTTGAGTAAGATTGGTTCACATATTCCCTTATCTAATTGCATAGGGTGTCCTGTTATTATTTCAAAAGGAGACAGCTGATGTTTACCAAAAGGTACAGGGCTAAGTTTGACCACTAGCAGAAGAGCTTTTGCCCGTGAGAGATTAAATGCTTCCAAAGGTTTTGCCATTTGAGTTTTGAGACTACCATTAACTCTTTCTGCCAATCCCGAAGATGGAAAGTGCAGTGATAAGTGCAGTGAAAATGCTGCATTATTAGCCATGTCACAAATAGATTTAATGATTTGTCCAATAAAATAATTTCCTTGGTAACTGTATAACTTGGAAGGAATTTCCCAAGCAAGAATTATCCTTTCAAATAACAATTTAACGTTATAGACTTTGCTCTTCTTCAAGAAAAAGCTTCAACTCAGTGTGAAAACATACAGATCATTACCAAAATATATTTATATTCTTAAGATGGTGACATTTGGACAAAGTCCAATTGCCATGCCTTGAAGGGTCCCTTAGGAAGAGAAAGTGGCCTTGTGACCCATGAAGTGATGTTCTGGGATTATATTTACGGCAGATAGTAAAACAAGCATATACTTTATGAGCCATCATGGGAGAAAGTTTGCAAACATATTGTTTTCCCCATAAAACCATTTTCTCAGGTGTCCAATGAGTTTAAGAATGTACATGCTGGAGTAATGGCACCTGAGCTCCAACAAGCACTATAGTTTTTTGGGTTTTGTTTTTATTATTTCCAAATTACATTTGTGTGACAGGGTCAAAAACTCCCCCTTCTTGTTGCCCTATTTGTTTCTCTTCCTTAGTGGCAGTTTCTTGAGCCTGCAGATGGAAATCTTGCACTGGCTTGGCAGGGTTAACAGAGAGCACTAACTATTTCCAAGGCTAGACAGAATGGGTATTTAAAGCTTCCTGTTTGACTGCAGCATCAATAAGCTGATCTCCTTTAGCTTCCATACTGTCAGATTTGGAATATCCTGCTATTTCAATAATTGCCAACTGTTTTGGTAGTTGTATACCACTTAATAGCCCTGCAACCTGTTTTCCATTTTTTGATAAGCTTTCCTGAAGAGTTTAAACCTCTCATTGTTTCCATAGCATTCCAAAGTCATGAGCCACTTCAAAGGCATAATGACTGTTGGCATAACCATTTGCTATCTGATCTTCAGCTGGCTGATGAGTTCAAGTTAAAGCAATTAATTCAGCTCATGCTGACTTTGTTTTTGGTAGGTAAAAAAAAAAAAAAAAAAAAGCTTTCAGTTATGTCCATTGTAGATGTTGTTGAATATCCATCTTGGTAATGCCCCCAATCATATTTTAAGTAGGACCCATCTATAAACTAAAATAGCTTAGGGTTATCAATAGAATTTTCTTGAAAGTTATTCCTAGGAGTAAAAAGATAATCTGTCAGTAAAATGCAGCTGTGGTCATTTTCTTCCTGTGGTTCTGGAAGCAAAGTTGTAGGGTTAAGGTTATTTTTGTGACATACAACAATTGTAAAATAATAATTAAAATTATAACTAATGATATTAAACCAGAATATATCCAAATTTTAGCAATTTCATATAATCTCTACGACATATGTGAATAGCATTTACCCATACAATATAACCTAAGAAGATATAGCATCACTCATTTGACAATGTTTCCCATGTAATTTAATATACCAAGTAAGCCTAATTAAGTTTAATTTCTATCTTTGAGTTGCTTCAGGTGCCCTCTGAAGCATCCCAAAGTTAACTAAAGGTCAAAAAATATTCATTTAGAATTTGATTTGAGGAAGTTTGTCAAAGACATCAAAAGAAAACTTTGTTACCTAACAGAGAGAAAATCTAATTCAAGTTGTGCAGCAGCTTACTTTTAATATCAAAATTCACTTAAGTAAATCCATTACAATATTGGTCAGTCTTGACAATGCCTACAACTCTTTTCTCAGGGTTCCTTTTCCATAGACCTTCTACAACTTTCTTTAGTCATATTAGTTTGTCACTTATTTTCTTTCCCATTTAGAAATAACCAGCTTTGGGACAAAATCACTTTATTTTCCCTCACCAAAAATACATTTCCATTCCTCTTACCATCTTTTATGGAAAGCACACACCCTACTTTCTTTGCAATGGAAATATTTATCTTATTACTTTAGTAGTTCTAATCACATATATTAGTCAGAATTCTTAACCCTTGAAACCTCAGTCTGTAGCTAAAACCAAGAAGCAAGCAATTGTGAACTATCATACCAACACTGGCAAACTTAAGAGCATATTCCATAATCTCTTAAACATACATTTTCTAACATAATTTCTTTCCTCAATGTGGTGTCCAGTAAACTGAAACATCTTTAGTTTTTCTCTAATAAGACAAAATAGGTAAACTTAGACTTACTTAGCAATTAACGTTTCAGTATTTCATCTTATTTGGAAACAATCCAGATAGTCAATGAATTCTTATCATTTAACTTAGCATAGCAAAACTAAATTTTCAAGTTATCAAAAAGATTTGGAGAAACTAATTGAAGTAAATATACCACAAGACACAATTATTCTTAAAGGGTTCACCTGAAAGATTTTATCCCATTTATATTTAATTTATTTACAAATATATCATTATACCAAATTTTAGTTTTCTTGCTGACAAATCTGTAACAGACAAAATGTGAACTTACTCGACTTTTAGGAAACATAAGTGCAAAAAAAATTTTATACTTAAGGCTGTTAATTCTAAAGATAGACCTATTTAATGAAATCAGTAAATGTAAACTTGTTTTCATTAATTAAAGATTCATCCTAGATCACTTCATTCTTTAAAAAATTCAGGTTGGATTCTGTTACATTTAGAAGTACTTAATTTTTAAGCACTTTGTCAATTAAATAGAGCTCTTGTACAAACTAATTTTGAAAAGACCATCTGAAGGTAAAGATATATCATATCTCTAATGTACACACAGACATGTAAACAGACACAACCAGAGATCTCATAGCTTCATTTTAAAAGTTACTCATGGATCAGGTATTTACAATGTAAATTCACTAGTTTATAAATGAAAGTTAGAACAAGTAAAATTACTTGCTTGAGTTTAAAAATGCCCCTCGCACCCCCCTTTTTTCTTCAGTTTTCAGTTCTGCTGATAGAGCAAAGGCTGTGGTCTCAGGCAATGTGGTCTGTGTTTACATGTCAAGGAGATAATAAGAGTTATAACCTTAAGCTTTCTCCCTTAGGTTCAGAATTTTAGAACTATATTTCATCAAGCCAGCTTTTATTTTTTTCTAGCTGTGTATACAAGAAATGTATATGGGAATGTCAAAAGAGCCCCATCTTGACCAATTAAGAGTTATCTTTTGTTACATCTTCCTATATTTTCAAATACTTGAAATTATCAGTCCTATGTTGTACATGAGGCTATCTGGAGTTCCAGTGGGTAACTGGTCAGATTTAGAAGCACAATTTCTCATTTTATTTTATTTTAGTCTGAAACAATTTCTAAGGACAAAGTAGTAGGTCAGAAGTGTGCTGCTTGCAAGCTTAGCTCCTTGACTCAGTTCAACCCTTTTATGTCTCACTTTTTCCCTCCAGGAGTCTAAAACCACCCTGGGGGCCCAGAGCAGTGGATGGCCAGTCCTTATGTGTGTGTGTCCCAGGACGAGCCATAAATTACTTAAAGTGTCACAATGAGGTCCCCAATGGAACTGCTACACATCACAAGGATCAATCCTCAGAAAACTCTGCTAGGTTGCCTAGTTACCTGAGAATGCCTTGCGGCTGGAAGGAGCTAGTGTCCCTTCTCTTTAGAACTGAATAGATTTAGTCTCTCATTTTGCTATCAAACAGTTTTTTTTCAGACCATAAATATACAATTTTTTTTCCAATTTTAAGCCAGATTTGAAAAGGTCAGCCAACCCAGTTTACTCCAAAATTCCTTTTAGGCTTTTCCAGCCCAGAAATTCCCCCTAAGTCCCTGCCTAGGAACTTCCTCTTAGGTCTCTTTTACCTAGGAATGGTAACAGTATCCCCTTAAGACTCCAAGTCTTAAGATAGCAACCCAAATGAAAAGTTATGGGCCATCTACTTAAGATAATGAGGTCCTGATATCAGAAAGAATTTACCGAAGCACCTGAAGAGTGCTGTGAAGCTGGAGGGGGTGGGGGTGGTGCTCAAGGGACCCACGCTTAGGACCACTTAGTACCGGGTGCCAGTCCAAAGTAGAACCCAAGTGACCTCAGGTAGGAATTTTTGACATCCTGCTGACTACATCAAGTAGTGTGGAGGAAAACCATCAATAAAAACTCACGATAAGAACAGAGAAGAATTTTATTAGAGCCAAACTGAGGACCATCGTCTGGGAGACAGCCACTCAGATAGCTCTGAGGAACTGCACTGGAGAATTATGATTTTCAGCATAATTTTATACCTTGTTAGAACAAAAAACATCAAACATGACAGGGGTACAAAAAAATAAAAGAAAGAAAGAAAGACAGGTTAGCATGTACCTAGTAAGTCAGTATAGCCGTGGCACCTGGGAAGGGAGCCTTATCATTGAAGGAAGACTAATATTGGGATCCCAGGAATTGAAGTGTTTATCTCTATCTTCAAAATATACATTCTTTACTTCTGGTTAATGTACCATTTTCTTTAAAGATTGAAGCAAATGTATAATGTGTGTTTGATAGACCATGAGACAGGCTGTTCTAGTTAGCATAAAGTTCAAGCCAAATCATGGATAAGTCAAAATTCCCTCAATATGTGAAAATTTCTTCCATCACAAATAATCCCATTTTTCTCTGATTAGTCTAGAAATGTCAAGCTTTGGCATCTATGGACTAAACTTATAATTAGCTTATAGAACACACATAGACAGGGAGTATTGTGAATAAGGAGCAGACTGCTTAAAAGATGCCAAAACATGAGGCTTCTTTGGTAAACAATTGACATTGTTTTAAGATGGAAATTTTTTTTAATTAATTAATTTATTGGCTGCATTGGGTGTTCCTTGCTGCATGTGGGCTTCCTCTTATTGTGGTGAGCAGGGGCTAATCTTCATTGTGGTGTGCGGGCCTTTCATTGCAATGGCTTCCCTTATTGTGGAGCATGGACTCTAGACATGTGGAACTTCAGTAGTTGTGGCACATGGACTCAGTAGTTGTGGCACACGGGCTTAATTGCTCTGCGGCATGTGGGATCTTCCTGGACCAGGGATCAAACCCTTGACCCTTTCATTGGCAGGCAGATTCTTAACCACTGCACCACCAGGGAATTCACTAAGCTAGAATTTATGGCTATTTATCTTCTGTTCCTTGGATCTGTTCATTTAAATTGTTATGGAATTGTTCTTGGATTTTGTGACAAAGGACCCCTCAAATACAGATGTTATCTGTATTCTTTTCTTGATTTCTTGGATATATATAGTTAATAAGCTTCCACTTTAGCTTTGAGACATTAATTTTCTTTAATCTCCATGCTTATCCACATTTATTTTAAAGACCAAGAAATAATTTGGCTTCTTCGGCAACTCCCAAAACTAATGGAAATGTGCAAATTCTATTCATGTTTGTCTCTATTGTCGTTTGCTCATTCATTCAGTAAATGTTGACTGGGTGTTTTCTATCTACCAAACACTATTATAGGCACTGGGAAGAGGATAATAAATGACTCTAACTTTCTAATGTCTTTCAGTATGCATTGGAAGAGTGAGATATGCAATGAACAAATAAGCCAAAATGTATTTTTTTCAGATAATAAAAAATGCAATAAGAAAAATAAGACTAATAAAAGTTTAGATAAGATGGACTGTTTGGGGGGAGGTCTCTGAAGTTTTGAGATATGCATGGAAACCACCCACTACACATCATGCATTTAATGTCAATATGAATCTCTCTTTTTTTTCTCTATTTCTTGCCACTTAAGTCTCTCTATACAAATCTTAAATACAACCTATACATGATTGTAACCCTTTCCATTTTCCTTTTAAGAACTTGGTTGATTAATAATTCTGAAAAAAATAATATGAGATTTCTCCTAGATTAAGAAATTTCTATGTACTACCCATTTCTGGGGAACTGCCCTAATTGCATTTTAATTCATTAAGCTCTACCATGAAGAATATCTCACAAAGAAGTGAGAAGAATTAAATAGCTTTACTCCATGTCAGTCAAGAATGATTCTTGGGAATAAAATAGTATTTATGTTTATTACTGAACATTGTGATAAACTATTGCATTTGCTCTGCAAATATCTGTTTATCAGCATAATTCTTTATATCTTTTCTTTCACCTAACTCTCATATACATATAAACATATATATATTTTGGACAAAAAACAAAAGAAAGCATATTGTAATGTCTCTAACATCCTAAGGTACAGCAACATCTAACATTCATTTAGAGATGATCTATGTAATCTGTTGAACCAACATTTTTAAGAAGTCACAGAAGGTAGGAATTAGGGAAAAAAACAGCTACTGGAAATCACAAATGCAAGCAGAAAATTAACATTTATATTACTCTCTGTGTTCCAAAAAGCATTTATAAGACTTGTCCTACTTTATTTTTTTTTAGTGTTTTGCTACTCTCCACATGGGTACGAAGACTTTCTATTCAGTTTATCTTTTGCAAAACACAAAGGGATTCTAGGTGTTAAATAATTCACAGTGAAGACTGGAGCTCACAGCTGTATGACCAGAAGCCTTGCCAAAAACAGATATGGTCATTTTTGAATCAGAAATCACTCTTATTGGGTTTTCTCAGCAGATAGTACTCACAAAATTTAGAGACGTTCCTGTGACACAGATTAGTATGTTAAAATATATATTTTAGTATTGGATGGCTCCATCCTATTGCAGCAGAATTGGTGCTAAGCAAAATTGAAAAATAGGAGAGGCTGTACCTCCAAATTACATCTAATGGCCTTTGTGGGGGGTTCTCCTGTTGAAAATCACAGTCTTTTGGAAGGAGGCTTTCTCAGTACTTTTGTTGGTAGATTTCTGCATCCTTGATTAACAATGTTGAATATTTCATGAGACCAAGACAGGTAAGGAATAAATATGGCCACTAAATTTGAAAATAAAGATATCACTGGTGACATTTTGCAAGGTATATTTGATGAAATGAGGGAAATAAAATTAACCTGAGGAAACTTAAGATGAGAAAATCTGCAGAGAAGTATTACATGAAAACAAGGCTATGATTATATTGTTTTTTAAAGCAAGAACAGATCTGAGCTGTTGGATTCATAAGGAAACTAAGAGGGATGTGGTCACTATGAATAAATGATAAATGAGATGCTTTGGGAAGTTGGGACACTAAAAACATTTCAAAAGTTAGATTGTATTTGTGGCTGGCCACAGTAACAATTTCCACAGTAACCTGAGTAAAATAATTATTTCTATAGTGCAAGAATGTAAAAAATAATTACATTTAGTGAGTTTCAAATTAATTTCCCTAAAGAATGAATATTGTTATAACTATGTATTCAAATAATATTTTCATATAGCACAGAGATTAATAATTCTAGTATATAGGAAAAACTTACAAATAAGAATTTCAAAAATCTGAATATATCATATTCTAAATAATTTTTTCCTCAAATGTAATTTAACCAGCAGATTGGTGACTAAACATATTATTTTCATTTATATCCAAGGCTCAGTGGAAAACAACAAAAACAAAGTCTAGTTCTGAGGAAATCAGTGGGAAAAGGTGTTACCATGAAAGTAAATGAGACAGTATTTTTAATAGTTTTACTACCATATCCCAGAGGAAACACTCTTGAAATGGTAGTAAGCTGATAAAACTAATGTTACTTGCTGAATTCCTGCTTTCAGACCTGAAATAGGTAAACCTTGCTGTAGGCCCCAGTAGTCACTATAATGAAACAAAAAGGTCAATTTTACAAAAGTACAGCACTCCAGGTTAGTGAGAACTAAAACAATTCACAAATTTGATAAGATTTGGTTGAGTTATATGATTTCATAGGCTAGAGACTTTGAGAATCACACAATATGGGAGAAAGTGATTAATGAGCATCACTTAGAGATTAATTTTCTCCTGAAGAAGGGTGAAACATATTCGAAAAATACTTGTACAAGTTGTTAAATATTTTATAAGCTATGTATCAAAGAATGTAGTTAGAGAAGCAGATGAATATGTTAATAAACTTAAAATTTGAGTAGCATGCATTTTTCCCGTGTCTCATATGATATTGTGAATATGGTACTTAATTTTTATCTATCACAATGCAACTATTTGGGGAATTGCTCTAATTATATCAAATATCCTCAAAGAGATATGTTAAACTTGTTTCTAAAATTTTCCTTGAATAATTTGAAAAAGAAAATCGAAAACACAGATGCAAATATGGTGATTTAAAATCAAAGAAAAAAAATAAATAAAATCAAATCAAAGTAAATATTGAGTAGTGATTATGATTTATGGCAAAAATCCATTGTCCATGGGACTATAAGTAATTTGTTTCTGTCCTCAAGGATTTTAATAACTACTAGTCTTAGATTACTAGGCTATTGATCACCTATGTGCCTAATCTTTTTTATGCATCTTATATCCTGTTTTCAATTGAATAATGTTTCAAAAGCAGAATTCTTTATGTTAAGAAGATAGATTGAGATTAAATACTGAGTGATGATCTTCCCATAGTGTAAAGTATACAACAAATTATTACAAAATCTAATCATATGCATGTATTTGTCAATTGAACCAGAGTTACTCATTTACATTAAAAACATTATAAATTCTTTTGAATAAAAAATGCTTTACTCATAAAATGGGACATCGAGTCTTTAAAATAATGTTATAGAAGTCACTGTCATCTAAAAGAAACAGAAGGTCCCAAATCAGTTTATATAGTAGGAACTAATTTTACTATCAGATGCATCAAATAATGATTAGGTGATTATTTAGTGATAGCAGGTAAACTACATTTGGAAAAATTTCTTGAAACCACAAGCATTAAAAAAACTAAATGCATTAGATCATTTTTTAAAAGAAGACAGAAATAGTCCTCTTTAGAGTTTGAAGAGTTTATAAATAATGGGGGGGAAAAGTTATGGATCCAGGAAGATGGAAAAACAACACAAACAATGACCAGAAAAGCAAAGGAAATCACATCCCAACCAAGGAGGTGAAGACTGGAAGTCAGAGCCATTCAGAAGCGCTCTGAGGTGATGACAACAGTCTTGCAAAGTAGGTGCAGCCCTCTTTACAGCTCAGGGTAGTTAATTGCGGAACTGCGTTAGGTCGACCTGTTAGTCAGTCTGCTCTGCTCTGTCTCCTACTTGCAACCATCAGGGTGCTTGCAGGCCACTGTTGGGCTATGTGGGAGCTGCAGCTCTCCCAAAACTGTGAACACCAGGGAGACAGGAAAGCCTCACATCTTGGAGATACACTACCAGCACAACCCTCATAGAGGAAGGATCTGCCCCTCCCTACAAATATCAAAGAATCAGACCTTCTTAAATTTAATAAATAAATACATAAAGAATCAGAAAATAAACCACCACTAAAAGAAGAGAATAAATCTTAATAATCAGAAAAATAAAAGTGAGTAAACAGAATTACTTTTGTAAATGAGTAACAATTTTAATAAGAAGTTCTGAAAGAATATTAGCTTTATACAAAAGTGTTCTAGAGATCTTGGAATTTAAAAAGCTCATCACTTCAACTAAAAAAAAAAAATGGGACTTCCCTGGCAGTCTAGTGGTTAGGACTCTATGCTTCCACTGTAGGGGGCACTAGTTGGATCTCTGGTCAGGGAACTAAGATCCCTAATGCCACATGGTGTGGCCAAGAAAAATTTTTTAAATAAATAAATAAATAAATAAAGGAATGAAAGTAAATAGGCCTTTAGTGTGATGTTCACAAAAATAAAAAATCAGTAGACAACCTAAACAGCAAAGTTGATACAGCTTGAGGAAGTGAGCTAAAAGACTGAACATAGGGTTTTTCTTAAAAACTTAATAAAGTGTAAAGATAATTTTTAAAATGAGAAAATAGACAGGAATTCTCTGAAATCCTTCCTTCCTAAGGAAAATTTCAGAATGCAATAAGGGATAAAATGAAAGAAGTAGTGTTTTTAAAAGTCAGCTAACAATTTTTATAATTTGTTCACCATTTTTATGATCTGTTTGGCAATTTCTACTTCCTTTAATTGCATTTCCTGGTGTTTCCAGCAATTTTTGTACTTTGTTTTTCCACTTCAAAGTTACATCATGGAACAATTTTAAGTAATGAACAACTAATTTTGGTTAACATTTAATTGTAATGCTATCATGTAGGTATGATTAATATCTATGTTACAAACACAGGTGAATCCACACATATGCAACTGCATCATGTCATTTCTTTTTCTGGTAGTATGACTGTTTTACAATGAATTTGAGGTACAATTTTTATAAAAACTAAATGATTAGATGATATTTAGAATACAAAATTGGTCATGATAATAATTATAATAATTATTATTAATCAACACAATTTACAAACTATATCACCTCTGAAAAATAATAAATGTTAATGTCTATTGAGAATCAACTATGGCCTGACACTGGGCTAAGTAAGTTATCTGCTCTTATTACATAATTCATTTAAGTACTGGGGAAAAGAGACTCCAAACCTCTACCAAAGGAGCAGATTTGATTGTATGACAATTGTGTCATCTAGATTGCCAGATGTTTCAATCTGTTCATGAGTTTGCAATTTCCATATTCATTCGAGGTTCAGAATGTTTTGATTCTACACCAGCCCACTCACCAACCCCAACTCTGTATGTAGAATGCCTCAGCTTCAGAGCTCCCCACAGGATCAACAGAGGCTTCCTTAAGATTACATCATGCCCCAACTTCTCCCTCTACAAGTCCTGCTTTTTTGCACTTGGACATCCATCTAATAAATTTCTTGGACGTTAATCTCTATCTCAGAGTGGGCTTTCCAAGAAAGCAAATCCACGAAAATTTTGAAAATGAACAAAAATATATACAAAACAATAGACATATTAAAAAAAAAAACTATTATATTTGATTTAGGAATATAACAGATAATCTTGCCCATGAAAATAATGCCCAGGTGAGCTACATTTAGTATATCAAGAAACAAGTAAAAATTCAGTTCTTGCAAATATGTGATTTTCCTATACACAAATTTGAAAAAATAATCTTTAATATCATATGTGAGAAAAGTGAATTACAAAAATGACAGTGGTATAAAAAAATCCTAACTTAAACCATTTTAATTGCCACATTCATTGTTTATGGAATATTATGTGTATGACACATTTTTATTATATACTTTCATATATATTTTATTATATAACTTTACTTATAAATATAAATTACATATAAATATTAAAATGCAAATACCTGTAATAAGGTGGAGGTTAATGATATAACAAAGCATTGTAGGGTATTTGAAATATTGCAGTTGCTCACAAAATTTTGAGAGAATTTGATAAATTATAGATTTATGTATGCCTGCATTAATGTAATCACATTAATTAATACAGATGAAAGAGACAGGTAAGCTCATGGAAGGTGGAATTGAGAACGTGAGTGAATTTCTTACTTAGATAAGAATTGCTCAGAAATTGGATAGAATGGATTCTGAAGACTAGGCATTCCAGGTGAGGATCTGGGAAGAGCCAAAGCATGGAATATAGAGGTCTAACCTATCTACTATGCAATTATTTTAATGAAGCAAATACAGACAATTATTAAAATAATCATTTCTTGATAAGCAGCATATTTAACACAAACTACTTAGCTTTAAATTTTCAACAGTTATCATTTCACTGATGATCATTTGATTAACTTCTTAGGAGTTAATTATTCATAAAGCTTTGCTTTCCCTGAGATAATGCAAAAAACAGAGAGTAAAATATCCTACAAATACATACAGACAATTTAATTGGCTTTCTATTATCAGAATCTAGAGATCTGATTTTTTTTAAGTAATAAAAGTTAAGAAGATTCTTACAGAAAGGCTTGGCCATTGCTTGGTCATGGTTCCCAAAAGTCTTTTTACACAATTGTATCAACACAGTTTTCTTAAAAAAAAAAATAGTCTGCCTTGTTGAGAGGGTACACAATATTGGGTGAAGTGACATCTTTTGTCACTGTTGAATATTATGTTCTGCTTTAGCTTAATAATAAATAAGGTATTAATCAGAAATTCCTTTTACATGTTACTTTTTGGTGAATTCATTGCCTCAAAATGCAACCATAGTAATTCATGGCTGAGGGATGCAGTATGTGGTTTTACAATGTTAGTTGTCATACTTCCAGACATAGGAAGGATTGCACTTAAATTGCTTTTGAAGACAAGTATAGTGAAATGACTAAATATTATCAAGAAAATGCTGGGCAGAAGCTTTATGGGCTAGTGTAAAATTCAATCTCTCCTCTTCCCTTGTAGCAAGCAGCATGGAAGAGACCCTTAGCTGCTTCATGATAGCCAGGACATAATTAGTCTTGAAAGAAATATTTTATTGCCTAGAAATAACTTCATGAAACCTCAGAGTATTTATTGGCTACAGGGTGTTAAAGGTTATATGATTTTTTTTTCTTGTTTTACAAATGCAAAAACTAAAGCATAGCTAATTCTTTGACTTATCCAAGATCACAAATCACTTTTTTGTGTTAAATACAATATTTTGCATTTCTCTGTTTGCTTCTCCCACTTTAGAAACTAGTTACATTCCTATAACACATACAAAATGTTAGGGAGGAAGAAATTTTTCTCTACCCTTCTAGGAGCTTCTTCCTGTCACACCAAGCCCATATTCTTTGCAAATGTATCTGAGGATAGCTCTGTTGCAGAAACAGGCCCTCTATCTAATTCTTTTTTAGTTAGGTGGAATGTCAAAGTTTCTTCCTGACACTTCTGAGCTTTCATTTTTTTTAGCTGGAAATATTCAGCATGCCAAAAAAGTCATGTAGGGTGGCAAATATTGTTTCCTTACAATACACATCTAACTGGCTTATAATAAAAAAGGTTTATTTCTTGCATATGCTATATCCCATTTTGTCTTAAACCACTAAGAGTTTGATTTTGTTGTTGTATTGTTATTGCAACATAACCTAGTGCATCCTCTGCTAGGTCAGAAACAATGAAAAAATCTGAGATTTAATCCTACTTACAAACCAACAAATTAGCTGGTCATGGTATAGATATATTGAATGTCACAGTATATGTGTGTATATATATATACATACACACACATATATACACATATAAACTGTATATACATATATATATATATATACACATATATAGACACATTTAAACTGTGATGAAATGATTTTCATATTTTTGGCAATATGAGAAAAATTTAAAGATAATATTTTCTTGGCCAGTTTGGGCTTCCCCTTTCCCCTTTAGTTTGTATTGTGTATCTGCATTAACCAGACCTCCTTAGGAGATAACATTCATTCTTAGTCTCATAAGGGGGTCACAGTGACTTGCTACTCAACTTGTTGGATTATATAACTGTCATATATATATACTCACACATACATACACACGCACACACACACTGACAAACACATGAGACCTCTGGGTCAGAGATAAAAGTTTATCACTCAGAAAAAGCAGAAGCCAGAACATCTGATTTGTTTCCCTGAGCCCTGATCTCCACAGGGTGATGCAGTGAGTCTCAGATGGTACCTGCACATGGAATGAGGTGTAATCCCAGAGAGCAACCCCCAAGTAAGAAACTCTGATCTTGTATAGGGCTGCTGTAGACCTGACCACACTCTTCTCCCTACAGAGAGATAGAGAGACAGAAAGACAGACAGGATATTTCTATTCTTTATTGTGGAATGTAAGCAAATGTTCTCCAGAGGGAACATAGAGAAGTATTTACCTTTATTGCCCTAAAACAGCTTTGCGCAGTGAGATATTTCTAAATTCACTGTCACGGAGCACATCTCAATACACAAGCCATCCTAAATTGGCCATGTATGTGTATGCTCAGAGAACTGCACTCTTTAGGAAATAGAGGATCCAGGAAGAACTGTCCCTAGCATCCCCACTAAAATAGCCACTTTCACAAATAATTATGTTGCCTGAATGAAATAATCAGACATGCTTGTCAAACTGTCTTTATTGGTGCACTTACTACCAAAGTTTACAAAATAAAAAGTCAGGTATCACATTAATTTGATAATAACCTAAGTAAGTTAGTTAGATATAGGAACTCTGAAAAAAATCTTAAAGTGTGGGTAAGACCAGAAAGAAAAAAAATGATAAAAATAATTATTAGAAAAATATAGGAGATAAATAGAAAATAAATAGAAAAAAACTGAAAGGAAATAGTGTATGTGTCAATAGGGAAATGGCTAATTATGGCAATACATCCCCCCAAAATACTATCTGGGTGTTAAAAATTGTGAGGCTGTGTTATAAGTCTTACAGCATTGGGAAGTTCTTTAAGATGTATTAGGCAAAAAGTTTGTCACAGAGAAATCAGAATACAATGATTCTGTCTATATTGTAACTTGTATGTGTATATATACAAAATACACACATATACATACATATGTATGTATATAAATAAAATAATTCACTGCTCTTTACAAAATGTTTTGGAAATTGAATAATTTTATTTGTCCTAATGAATGGAAGTTATCAAGGGCATTTTTAGGTGGATTTATTTGATGTCCAGTAGTCGGGCACAGAAAATAATATTCTGAACACTGCGATTAGCAAAATATCCTTCTCTACATTCATGTAGGTGAAAAACCTATTAGTGTCTTAACCTTGAAATTTGATTCTTTAAAAAATAGGAATACATCTTCATGTGAACATGTGGTTTTTGTATAGACTGAGTCTTTTTTAGGTATGCAACTACATGAAAAGTCAAAGCAAGATTGTATTTTGTTTAAACTTTACTCAGATTTTTTACCCATTTAAATTCCTGTGCTTATGCTCATTTTATATGTGGTATATGTTTACGTCATTATGTCTCATGCCTCCCTGTGCCTAACGTTTTCTAAAAAATAGATATTATTGTAACCTGTTCTAATTTTGCCTTATCGTTCAAAGGCAGCATTAAGTTGTTTTTATTAGTAAATTGTAAAGTCAGATTATTTTTTTCTAAACTGAATTTTGGCATGTTAAAGAGAACATTTAAAATATGTATTATTATATAATACATTGAATCAGGTAAATTTAAGCACCACTCTTCTATATAATTCTCTATCTGTGAATGTCATTATATGTATAATATGCATATATATTATACATATAATAATTTTTAAATTTGTACTAAATATGAGTTCTGAAGCCATAGAGATATGCATTTGAACCTTGCCACTGTCACTTAGTAGACAACCTTAGAATACTTGTTTTTAAAAAAGTTTGTTGCATATTTGCTTATTCTAGAAATATGAAAGAATCACACACTTGTAGGATTAGATTTACACACAGTAAAATGCACAAAGTTTCACACAGTAAATATGAAATGCATATTTATTTACATTTATACACACATAAGTAAATAAATTCACACTATCTTAATATCCAGGCCCAGTTGTCTGAAATGTTAACTGTGTCATGGGAAAATATCCCATCTACATTGCAGCTCCAAATAGCATTTGGTGTATAATTGCTCTTACATTAACTTACAGCAGAAGGAAGATCTTGGCTGACCCTTGCTCATTACTCTCTCATGTGTTTCATATGCTGATTATTCATAGACTTGGGGAATGTTATGGCTTCTAGGAAGAATCCTGAAATATGCAATATTTGAGCAAAAGTCTATTGACCAAAATGTTTCTAAACCTTAAAGCCTGGGCTAATGCTTTCCTATCGATTTGATAGTCAGAGATGATGCTGTCCTTTGATAAGGGCTGTTCTCATTAAGTAGCAGTCTAGGTACAGCCCAGCAGTGCTCAACAAGACTCACTGAAAGCACAGCCTGCAGATCAAAAAGCAATTAGCATGCTGGATTGTGATAATTATCCACAGTATGGAGGCTTTTCTAAGTTAGAGCTTCTACCATGTCTAATAATAGGATTCCTTAAATGGTGATATATTTTCATAGACACACCACCATCTTCATTTCAACCTTGTCACTTATATTGGATAGGGAAATAAACATCCTTCACACATTTTTTTTCCTTCCTGAAGTATGGCTCCCTGCTGAGCTGACAACTTGCAATGTCACCTGAATGTTACCTTGAATCATGATTTAATCCTCCAGGGCAAAGCAACATCTCATTTATTTCTGCTTTTTCTTTGCCTTGCAATGCAATGATTGCCAAGACAACAAAAATTTAAATGAAGCTCTGATTAAAACTGAATGTGGAAACAGATGGAGCAGTTGTGTATCTGGCATAATTTGCCCCTTATTACAAAAGGTCAAGGTGAATCAAATTTTTATTTACTTGGGGAAAAACAGTTCTGGGACATAACGTAAGCCACATGACAATTTACTTCACTCAACAAAAATCAATTCTTTCTGAATAATCAGTCCTTAACATGTTGGTCTACATATACTTTTATCACTAATTGGAAATTACATAAGATAAAAAAGATATGATAGGTTGTTTTAATATTTAGATGTACTTCATGAATAATATTGAAAATGTTTTCTAATTCTACTGCTTCATCAAAGTAGCATCTTAAGAGCTAGATTCAGGACTTATTATTATAAATAAACAATGAAGACTAGAAGGCTTGCTCTTCTCTAGGAAACTTTTAGCCTCATAAAATGTCTTACATTTCAATCCTCTTATGTGTTTATTATTATGCTTTCTTTTACTTTAGTTCAGATCTCTATGAACATTTACAAGTGACATTTGCTAATTGAATTTTCAAGCTGCTTGGTAGCCCACATTGGGGCAATTATCTGTATGTTTAATTCTTTGTCAATTCAAGTTAAATAATGTGTAGAACATGCATTTAGCAAGAATACATCAAATAATTAATAAAATAGAAATACTATGTTTTAAATATGTAATGTGTTTTCTTCTGCACTTTTATGTATCTGATCTTCTCCCTAGTGATTGGAGGGTAGAAGATGAGGACTGTTTTATTAGGAATAAAAAGAAAAATAAAATACCTTCTCATGTTTTTGCCAGGATTTAGAATCAAAGATTTTTCCAAGAGGAAATATTTTAGACACTTTTAGCTCCCATTTTGTATATCAAGAGCCAAGTGTGGTGGCTTAAATCATAGTGTTTTTATTATTTTAGGTGTTTTTATTATTTTATGTTTTAAAGTTGTGGGACACGCACTCCATCAGACTGAAGGATTCTTGGAAGAGAATGGTGGGAAGATGTAGGGAAGACCAGAAAACCAAGTCTTGTTAGAATATGAAACATTAGTAGGTAAATACAGGTGAAAAAGAGTCATTTGTCACAGTTTCTATTTGGAGTAATGGAAGAAGATAACCTGTGAGGTGTTCTGCTAACAACATCAAGCTACAGAGTTAGCACTTCTCAACCACTCAGCAATTGTGCTATAAAAGGAATTCAGCTGTCCCTGCCTGCCCTGTGGGGAGGTGGGGGTTGGGAGTGTCTGGGGCTGGAAGGCAAGCTGACCAGAAGAAGGTTTGCAAAGGTGAAAGAAGTGGAGGGCAGTACTATGGTTCTTTAGCTAAAATATGTAAGATGGTCAACCTGGCCTAAGGATGGGTGGATTATCACTGCTGGGTGTCAGGTGGAAGTAATGGACCCCAGGCCTTCTTCAAACCCAAGAAGAACAAAGTCTGTTACAGAACCTCATGCATTGGTAGTAGACTCCAGTAAAATACCAACTCATCAAATAGGCATCAGCCACAGCTCATCACAAGACATCAATTTTGTCCTCGAATAAATTTATCCTCACACTAGGTATAGCCTTAAAATTGGGACTGCTAATAACATTGTCAGTGATCAGCATCTAAGCACCTGCTGTCCTGGAAAGAGGTTAAATGCACTTATATAATATTTAATATTGCAATCCTATCAATTTTGTGTTTCTGTATTTGGCTGTGCCTTCTTCTGAGGAACACATTCTTTTTTCAGATGTGTTAATGGTTGTAATCGGGCTAATGTCAAGTCCTGCTGGCCTGGGAATTCCCTGCTCTTGAGGTGGTTGCTTAGCTATTATCAGCTCCATTATGAGTTTACCTAAAAGTTTCACTCTCCGGGCAATATTTCCCCTGTATTCTTAAGTCAGCCTTTCAAAGTTTAGATTTACTTTTGAGTTTTTGTAAAATATGCTAGAAAATAATCATTACACTTTTCCTATTTTTCATATACTTAAAGCTTTAAGGAATTGTCTTCAAGAAATTTAAAGAATTCCAAAAATTTTTAAGAAAAATTTTTTAAGAAAACCATTTAAGAATTTTAAAAGAATCACAGAAGTTTTGACATTAATGAACTAGCGGCTCAGTAAAACTTCTAAGCATTTGTCACAAAGGGATAAATGTTAGAAAAATTATAGGATTGATGGGACTACATTGTATTGTTTTATGTTTGGATAGTTTTAAAAATTAGTAAGTTTTTCATTAAGGGTCACAAATTTGAATTTTGTTTGATTCACAGAATTCGTGCAGTGCAAAAAAGAAATTATTCACCAATTCTCAAAAAGAGGATTATTTACCAACATTTTAAAACTTGAGATTTCACATAAGAATCAGAGGTTCTACTTCTGACTATTACTAGACTCTGAGTTGAATCACTCACTGTATGGTAAAATAGTTGCAGTTGAGTAGCATTAAGAGGAAAAATAAATATTTCTTCTCTGCTGCCATTCACCATTAAAAGTTCAAAAGTAAGAGTAAACATAGAGAGCCATATCTTTTAAGTGAAAAATAGAGTATATCTCTTAGTCTAACTAAAGAATATTCCTATGTTATTACGCCAATTTGTTAAGATATTTTGTGGTACCATTGCTAGCCACTTTCCTTCATCTATGTTACCTAAACTGCTTCTACAAGGCATTTCAGTGTGTGGATCTTACCATAAATCACTTGCATGAACATGTATGCTCTCACTGACTGGCTTGTAACCTTGTGGTGCTAAGTGGTTATCAATATCTACCCTGTCAAGGTCAGCATAGGGAGCACCACCTTGATGTGGATTCGTCAAGGTGATGTGACAGTGACCCATTGTCCTCAATAGTAACTTTGGTGAAATATCACTATAGAAGCTTAGTGATGCCACTACCAACATGAATGTCAGAGTAGCTGATTGTGAAACACTGAGCTTTTGTTTTATTAAATGTGGTATCTTCTTGAACATACTTGTCCTCAAAATCTGCAGCTACCGGATGTCAATGAAATTTTAAGTGATTGATATAAGTCTTGGCTAATCTGAAATTCTGTGGCTAAAATTACAAAGAAAGCCATGTTTTCTAAATAGATTAGATATTACCTTCTGCACCAAGTAAAAGAATGATTGAATTAAAGAAATATGGTCAGCCTTGGCCAGGAGAATCACATATATGACTGAATTTTTGAAGCACACCTAGATATTTTATTTGATTTTTAAAAAATCCATAAATTCTTCAAATACGATTTTTGAAATTCACGTGTTCTAGGTAAAAGGGATATTTGCAGTGAAATATAGGTTCAAATGAGAGTTTAAAAGTATACATTTTTTGAAGATACATGGAAAATACATGCCATTATGACAATTCTATTTGGTGAACTAGAGAATAAAATGCACTGTCAAAGAATAATTGAGTTTAATTAATCAAGCTGCATTTTCCAAAAAACATTATATAAAGAATAATTTACTCTCTTGTGATTATAAACTTAACTCTTGTCAGAAAAGCTCTGTTTAGTATTAGGAATATGTGTGGAAGGTGATTTTTCCTTTCTATATAAAATCGAATCTTCCTTTGTCCTTTCACATAAAATTTCCAGATCGCCAAACACATGATCTTATTTCACATGCTTAATTAACCATGTTGTTTTTGTCATTGGACAATACGTCTGTTTAACCTACCATTTATAAATGTATTATTTGACAGATAATTGAAAGTATACGTCAGGTTTTATTAACATCCATACAAATATATTTTCTGTGATATTCCTTCACATAAGTAATAAAGTAAGCACAGTTTTCTTCCACTACAACTTTTAATTCTGAGAAATCATCATTAATTGTAATCTGATTAATAGTTTGTAGACAAAAATATAATCCAGTTCTTTATATGGACCTTTGTATTTTTATTGTTCTGTCATAAACATTTAAATAGTAAAACACTGTAATGTATATTAGAAGTTATTTTCTTCAATCACTTCATTTCTTGGCATAAAAAACACACACAAGAAAACAAGCCATAGAGAGACATAATAAAAAAGTTAATGTAACAGTAATGGAACTAAAATTTATCAATTCCACAGGGCACAAAAAGCTTGTGATTGACAAATTAATAATTTCACCATTAAAATATCCCCTTGATGGACTTAATCAAGATTAAGTCTCATGGCTTTCATATAATGGGCATTTCTTGGTTCTTTTTCTGAAATCCAGTGACGCGGGAAGTCCTCCATTCAGTATTACTCAGTATTTCTTCCCTTTGCTTTCCTTGGAAGAGTATTATTTGTCTCCATATCTTGGCTGTTGTGAACAAAACTGCCTTGAGCATGAGATTGAAGCTATCTCTTCCAAATCCTGATTTCGTTTCCTTTGGGTATACACACAGTAATGAGTTTGCTGAGCTTCTTTAGAACAATTGTTTTGAATTCTTTGTCAGGTCATTTTTGGCTCTCCATTTTTTGAGGCCCAGCCACTGGAAGTTAATTGTATTCCTTTTGTGGAGCCAATGTTTCCCTGATTCTTTCTGCTCCTTGCATGGGTTTCTGCACATATGAAGAAGGAGACACCTCTTCAGCCCTTATGGACTGACTTTGATATGGGAAGACTCTCACCTGCATGGGTCAGGGGACATGCTGGAGTGTGCTATTACCCTGAGTCTAGTGATGCACGACACCAAGCACTGGGGCATATGGTGGCATCAAGCCCAGGGTGGCACGATGTCTCCTCAGCTTAGGCTGCTAGGTTCCACAGTATCTACAAATGTGTGTTCCTTGGTGAGCCCTGAGGAACATCCATAGTGGATGTGCGATTCTCAGAAGCAGCTCTGAGTGCAGCAGCTAGGAGCAAGGATGGGCAGTGGTGGTGGCTAGAGCTGGTCCTGTGCACAATGAAATTCAAGTTTATTTATGGAAATAAGGGGACAAACAACTAAGAATTACTATTAATGGAGAACCATGTATTAATTATTTCTTGATGAACTTTGAAGAATGCTAGTACATACATACATATAAACAAATAATTGAGACTGAAATTTAAATATATATTATTATACATTTAATATTTAAAATTATTTTAATATAAAATATTAAAATTATTACATATACTAATTTTATTATCAACTGTAATTAAAAATCCTAAGGAGTAAAATTTAAAGGAAAAATGATGTCTTCAGTTTACTTTAGTTACAGGATCGTGTTAAAGTTTCAGGAAAATGACTGCCCTGAATTTGATTACAACTTGAAATTTGCAAGTTTGGAAAATGAGCATTAATGTTTGTTTTACAGGCAATTAGTGTCAAGCTTGGATACAGATGGTGTGTTGTTAATCTGTGAATTCTGGGGCTGTCTTTCAAGTAGTAAAACAAGTCAACAATGTTGATTACTATATAATTGAATATCCACAATTTCATTTTGCTTTAAGTGTATTTACTATCACTAAAGCTTATTGACAAATTTGTTGTCAACCTCTGACTTTGAGACTCTGTAGCTATTTGAAGGACAGAACACCATCTGACAGTCTTGCAAAAAATTGAGGGTGACTTGAATGAATGTCATATTCTAGCACAAAATAAATTGCTTGCAGTGTTTCAGTTTCCTTAGGTATTAAATGCTGAAATTATTTTCAGAAAATCAAGATTCAGTTCATTAGTAAATGCTCCAGTGCTGTCTGATTCTCATTTCTTCCTGCCCATAATTTCTTGTAAGCGTTACACTCCTTTTAAATTTTATTTTATTTAAACATTATGTTTGTTGATATTGCCTAGAATAAAAAACTAAAACAAGAGTTTGTTTCTTACAGTCTCTAAATATATGTGAAGGAAAACAAGCCTATAAATGATGGAGAAGGCTCCATTGGATGTGACAAAATTGTGGTTAAATAAATAATGTACTCAAAGTTAATGTCTCTTACTTCCCTCCCATCATGAAAGTAACTAATAATTACTATAAAACTTTATGGCTTATTTACATATTTGGTGTATAAATTTATAATGGATGCCTACGTTAGTAAACTAGTTTTGTCATTCATTTTAAATCCGGTCTACCATGACACTGAATTAAGTGAAACTTTGCTCTACCAAGTACTTGCATGACATGACGTCTCAAGTTTTTAAGAATAAATCATTTAACTAACAAGTTAACCTAGTCACCCAATTCTAGCTAATCATCAAAGATCTATAAGTCCATGGGACTTCCTAGGTGGCGCAGTGGTAAAGAATCCGCCTGCCAATGCAGTGGACACGGGTTTGAGCCCTGCTCTGGGAAGTTTCCACATGCCACAGAGCAATTAAGCCCATGTGCCGCAACTACTGAGGCTGTGCTCTAGAGCCCATGAGCCACAACTATTGAGCCCATGTGTCGCAACTATTGAAGCCCACGTGCCTAGGGCCCATGCTCCACAACAAGAGAAGCCACTACAGTGAGGAGCCTGCACACCACAAGGAAGAGTAGCCCCTGCTCTCAGCAACTAGAGAAAGCCCATGTGCAGCAATGAAGACCCAACACAGCCAGTAAATAAATAAAATAAATAAATTAATTTAAAAAAATCTATAAGTCCATGGCACTTTTCATATTCAATATAAACTTCATTTTGCGAATAATGTTATACATTCATCCCTCTGTATTCCCAGGCATTGGTTCCAGACACCAAACTCTGCAGATTCTCAAGTCATTTATACAATGTGGTGTAGTACAGTCAGTTCTCCATATCTGCAGTTTACTCATCCACAGATACAGAACCCTTCTATAATACAAGATATTTTGACAGTATCTGGAAATTGACACTGCTATTTGTAAAGATTTTCATCATGTTATCTCTGCCCATGAAATAGTGACTGAGTAGTTATTTAGACAACTTAATAAAAAATGCAATGTGTTCTGGCATGCAATAGATGCTAAAATAATACTAACTGCTGACTACTATTTATTAGGTTCAGTATATCATATTTTTGTAAGTTTCATGTGAAGATTTGTTATGTGCTTAAAAAAAAAATCCCAGAGAGAAAGTGGACTAAAAACATTTTAAGTTTATTTCTTGCTCACTTTATTGTGGTGAGTGGGTGAGCAGATCTGCAGGACTGCCTTCCTCCACTTGGCCATTCAGGGATAAAAGCTGACAGAGGACCTGCCATCTTCAACACATGGCTTCTGAAGATACTACCCTAGTGCTCATGTTATTTTCTTCTCCAGCAAGATGGAAAAAGAAAAGTGTGCATAGGAGGGGTTACAAAGCAGATCAGGAAGTGTTACAAACCAGATCTGGAAGTGCAGTTCCTCAGTTGGCTAGAATTTAGTCACATGGCCACATTTAAGAAAATGAGAAGTTGGGAATGTAGGCTAGCTGTGTAGCTAATAATAGGGGGAAATCATAAATTTGGGGTTTTAGTCACCGGTCTCTTTTCACATGTGCTTTCTGTAGACGATCCCATTTAATCATTTCAACAGCTCTTTATATTTCTGATTTGTTAATACAGTGAAACTTAGAAAATTATTGTACATTACTTGACCAAGCTATACACTGATAGTACTAAGATCTAAATCTTTCTGACACAGAATACCACTGTTCCTTTGTCATTTTAATATTCTTCAATATAATTACTCACTTATTTGCATTTGCATTATTATTTCTATAAACAGGAATGCAATGTTTGAATGGATTCTTTATAAGAAGGATTTCCATTTCTAATTGTGAATAAGCTACATTCTATTTCACTTATCTATACGTATTTGAATATCTGTCAATGATATTATATCCTCCCAAGCCTCACATTCTTTTTCTGATATTTACTTAGTTAAAAGTCAGGTTTTGCTCTCTTTCTCAATATAATTTATGCTTTCCTCTTTGTGGGATTATTTCTCTTATTTTTCTTAGGAATAATTCTTGGTTTTAAACTGATATAACGAAATACAAACAGATTTTTTTTTTCATAGAGACTCATTGAAGAGTAGTGGACAGAATTTTCTCTCTTTTCTATGTTTCTTTCATTTGTTCATTCTACCAATGCCTTTGGAGCCTCTATTATGCATCAGTCACTTTTGTGATATAGGTGATAGAACAGTTCACAAAGCGGTAAACCTCTGCCTTCAATGAATGACCTTCCATTCTAGTCGAGAACGCAGATAATAAACAAATAAATGTTAGATTATATGATATAATGTCATTAAAATAATATGTTGAAACATAAAGGGGGTAACTGTTTAATATTTTTACCGAAAAATATGCAATTTTAACTACAGTCATCACTAAAATCTTTTATCAAAATTTGGCATTTGAACATGAACCTGCATGAAATATAGATAGAAGGAAACTACTATGTTTAGTAGTATTTTAAACAGAACTTTCTCAAGTGGCAGTAAGCAATTATTGAGTTTGGCTGAGTTATGTGATTAATTACAGAATGGATGAACTGTACAAATCTTTGTAATGAGTGACAGCTTCATGTAATGGAAAAGTTAATGAATTTGCTGATGTAGAAGTAGGTGATGTTTGTTGTATTTCTAACTTGGAGGCAGAGGTGAACCAAGTAAACTTGTAAGTGATTAAATTTTACCTGTGACTTAATTATATGATCAGGTATGGGTTCCTGTGCATGGATATTCATAACTGACCAAAAAAATAGAGAATTTAATTGTTATTTTATGACATAAACTAAAGTGTACCTACATTTCCAAAAGAAGTTCAGCCTTTTCATACAGTGTTATTCTCTGTAAACTGCTAATTTCATAATAGTATTTTTGTAATTATTGTTGGTTGATTTCTTACATTGCAGATCAATTAAAAAATGACTGGATTCATTAAACAAATATAACATGGCCATAATATTATAAAATGAATATCAAATTGTACTTCCAAGCTTTATAGGGTTTGTATTTGTTGACTATCTCCTTAGAAAAACTGTGTAGAATTAAACCACTATTTATTGAAGAAAATTCCTGATTTCTGTTCATGGGAGTTAAGCAATTGGGTAAGAAGTACCAGGGATCAAAAAGATCAATTGATTTTATGTTAAATCAATTTTATTGGTTGGAAGAATTCAAGGTTTGTGTTGGAGAAACAGTGTAAAGTCCTAGTTTTTTGAGAATAGCATTTAAAATCATCAGACAGAACATAAATGGCAAGACACCGGAAATCAGAGAGGTTTTGAAATGAAATCTGAAGGGAATTTAGAGTTGTAAATAAAGCAAAAAGTGCTAGGAATCCAATTTTATGGGCTGTTACTGGCATTCACAAGTAGAATTAGCAACAGAAATGAAACCCAAGAAAAGTTTATATTTTATATAAACTATAATTTCTAGCATCTGGCAATCTACAGTATAGAGTAGGCACCCACATATCTTTGTCAGAATGGACTAAACTGCCTTGTTGATATCCACTATTGGCATTGTTATTCTGAGGTTCCTATAAAGCAAAGTAAATCATTCATAAAAATCCCCAGCAAAGAGGAAAAAATAATGAAAATGTGAAGTTCTGACTGAAGCAGATTTATGAATATTATAAGATAATGAAGAATGTTACTTTTTCCAATCCTCTGTTAGTTCCATTGAAGGTATATATATAAATATATATATGCACATATTTTATTATTATTATGGAAAACAAAACATTTGCAAACATAAGAGAGTACATAGTTTAGTGGATTCAGCACCAAGCTTAAAGAATAATCAACTTTTTTCCCCAAATGTTTTCATCTTTTTCCCTACTTCTAATTTTGTTTATTTATTTTTCATGTGGGTTTAGATATTTAAAGCGAACCCTGTACATCATGCCTTTCCACCTAAAATATTTTATTATACACATCTAAACATTGTAGGTTTTTTTTTAAATAATAAATTGTACCTTGTCATTATCACACCCAAGAAAATCTGCAACATTTTCTAAATGTCATCTACGACCCAAAATAAATGTGTTCATTTGCCTCAAAATTGTATTCTTTTAATCCATTGGTTAAGACAGGATCCAAATATGCTACATGTTGCAATGGCATGTTGTCTTGTCTCTTTCAAACTGTAATAACTTCATTCTACCTTTCTATACATATATATATATGTATAGAAAGGTAGAATGAAGTAGAATGAATATATATATTTATAATAAATATATATATTATAAACAAATTACTTGGTTTCTCAAAATGAAAAAAATGTGTGTGTGTGTTTATATAGAACAGCAGTCCCCAGCATTTTTGGCACCAGGGACCAGTTTTGTGGAAGACAATTTTTCCACCGATGGGGGTGGAGGATGGCTTCAGGATGATTTAAGTGCATTACATTTACTGTGCACTTTATTTGTATTATTGTTATATTGTGATACATAATGTAATAATTATACAACTCACCATCATGCTGATAGGAAGCAGAGATCAGGTGGTAATGCAAGCAATGGGGAGCAGCTGTAAATACAGACGAAGCTATGTTCACTCGCCCACATCTCACCTCCTGCTGTGCGGCCAGGTTCCTAACAGCGGCACAATTCTATGGCCCGGGGGTGGGGGACCCCTGCTATAGAATATCAACCATTTTGTATTTGACTAATAGCTTCTTTCTGGTGACATAGGCAGATAACAAGCATTTTAGGCTTCGTAGGCTAACTCTACCTTTGTAGCATGAAACAGCTATGAATAATAGTTGAATGAGTGGGACTCGTACCAATAAACATTTTTATGGACATTGATATTTGAATATTATATAATTTTCATATGCCACAGAATATTCTTCTTTTAATATTTTTCAACTGCTTAAAAACTTAAAATTCTCATTTTAGCTTATGTATTATATAGAGCAATGTGCTGGGGAGTCATTTTGGTTACTGCTGCTTTATCCTTTATATTCTATAAGCTGATAATTGAATATAAAATCTGGATAATACTTTCATCACTTTTGTCAGAAAGAGCACTTCATGGATGGTACATTGTAATTTTTATGGAATGAAATCATAAGGTGCCTAATCTGGATGTCCACTTTTTAGTAATACTGATTGTGGTGTCTAATTCCTTCATTACAAATTTCTCATGAACTTTCATTTATTGACATTAGTTTTTGTTGATGATTATTGGCTTTATTGTTTCCTTTGGGTAAATAAATTAGTGATTTTCTAATGTGACCTTTTTTTTTTTTTTGCGTTTATTAGCAAGAATTCATCCAAAGAGCAAAAATTTGCTTCAGTAATCATTTGGTAATTCTGTCATTAGTAGTGGGGTGCCATTATTTCTCCTTAAAGGTATATTTTTGAATGGGAGTTTCTAGGTTTAATGTCTGGTGAGCTGCTATAACATAATTCTGTGAGTTTTGTTATGAATCATTTGAGTTCTTGTGACTAATATTGATAATAGTTTATTAATGTATCCTGAAAAATAAACATTCTTAGTTTATTTTTCAAGTCTATCTATATCAAATTAGTGTAGATTTTATGAAGTTTTTTTAACAACAAAGTTTGCCTATTTTTACTAAAAGGGGCATTATTTTAAATGCTTAAATTAATTATTATACTTTATTAGTTATTACACCCTGGCACTGAACACTTTAAAGAGGATGGGATTATTTCATAATTAATTAAGGCTTCCTGAGATTGTTTTCCTCCTACATTGAGCTTTCCCTTCAAACTGCTCAGGAGATTTTGAATATTTAAATTACAAATAAAAGTTGATCCTCAAAATTCACTATGTTAATTAAATGAATAAAGAAAACCAGTGTAAATTGGCTAATTTTAACAACTTAAAAAAATAGGTCCAGTGATTTGTTTTGTTCTTTCAAGTAAAATATATACAGTATTTCTAATTATCTATAATGCTTATGTCATTTTCTATTTTGAGGTTATTTTATAGTGAAATTCCTATCCAAAAATAGATTTACATGGTTCAACATATACAACTTGGATGAAGTTGGACACTTAATTTATTTTTTTAAAAAGGTGTAAATAAGCCTTTCCTTCTCTTTTGGAATTCACTCTCCCCATTTTTGTTCTGCATCCCATGTCCTCTCTCTTATTTAAGGACATTTTATCAGCAATTTCTGACCTGTGATCTGTATTATCAATGTTTCAATACCTATTGGATCATTTCTATATGCATACACACATCTTAATATTTCTCTCAGGTTATAACAACAAGAAAAAAGAGATCCCTCTTCCCCCTCCATCTTTCTCCTCCATCTCCTCCTTTCATTTATTTTCTTCCTATTTCAGCAAAACTCCTCGATGTGTAGAATACAGTCCTTGATTCTTTGCCTCAAATCCTCCTAAATTCATTCTAGTTACCCTTCCACTCCAATCCCATATATATCTATTCAAGATGATCAAGGACTTCCACTTTATTAAATTCAGTGTTTAAGTATGATATCTCAACTCAGTTATCATAACAGCATTTCATTAGTTGATCACTCTCTCCTGCATACACTTCTTGACACCTGATGCTATTTTGCTTTCCTCTGACTTCATTGGCCATTCCTGCGTCTCTTTTCCTGGTGTCTCAACACTTTTTTTTTGCCATATATTCAGTGCGTGTCAACTTTACACAGTGTTTAAGTTCCATTTTTATAATTTCAGATGCCATTATAACTATTTGAAATTCTGCATGCTATTACCTACTGTATTCATGATTTTTGTTATTTCCTGAGTCATTAATTAGAAAGAAGTTGTTTCATTTCCAATAGTAAGTTTTATGGATTTATGTTTGTGTATGTGCATTTTTATTGTTAATTTCTAATTTTTATTGAATGAATTCCAACAACATAGCCTGTATTCTATATATTTCTTGCTATATTTTGAGAATTCTCTTGTAGCAGAGTGCACAGTCAATGTTTAAATTTTGCATTTATGTTGTTATTTATGATAATTAAACATTTTTTGACTGCTTGGTTTATGTTATTCAGATAGGTGTGCTAAAATCTTCTAATTTGATTATGTATTTGTTTTTAATTTTATCACTTTTTACTATTTTAGAAGTATATTTTTAGGTGTCTATAATTTCATTATATTATTGTTCATTTAGATCTTTAATTAGTATCTCTACAGAATTATTTCACCTTAAGTTTTTTATTTTGATATGTTATATCTAATTATTATTGTAATATTTCTGTTTCTTTCTTCACTTGATTTTCAGACTGTATTGCTTCATTTCTTTATCACTATTTATTTAGACAGCATATTTAAATTTTTATTTTATTTTTTTTCCTTACCATGGCTTTCTGGCTACTTCCTTCTAGGTTCTTTTTTCTTCTTATCAAATATTTTCTATCTCTCATTTTATTTGTTCCTTCTGGAACTCCTCATAAATATTATATGGCTTCTTTTCCTATTATTAACTTCCTTATTAAAAAAGTTTCCTCTCTTTATAGCTTTCATCTCCATTATGGATTATTATCTTACTTCTAGGTTAAAATTTTTGTAATTCCCTCTTCTGTAGATTTTCCCTTTTGTTGACTTAAATCCATTAATTGCCCATTTATATAGCCATCTCCTCTGTAAATATTTTTTTACTCTAATTGTAAAGGTGACATTCTTTTTATCTCTGAGATTATATATATATTAAATATCAGTATAATTTATGAGTATTTATGGAATTTACTAGTTGCTCATGTAATTGAGTTTCTAATGCTGTTTACAATACTGCTCATTTTGCTTGCTAATTCTTTTTCTACAACTTTTTTCCATATTTGATTTCCTGCTACTTCAATCCAGCTCTCGGGATTGAAGTTTTAATTCAGAAAGTCAGGTACTTAACACTATCTGACTAGTGGCTTCTGATGGATTGTATTATAGAGGGTAAATAACTTGCAGAACTCCTTAAAGGATCCTACATCAGTAGCTCAGTTTTCATCTCTATTGTAGACAGGTAAGATTTTCAGCAGGAGTTATAAAATCCTTGTTGGGAGATAACTCATGCCACTGGTCCGTTGATAGCCTCCATCTCTATTTCCTAAAGAAAGCAATGGTATGTTAGAGAATAGGGGATGACTGAAATCTACTGTCTGAATCATCCTATCCAGTGGATTGTTTATTACCTCTTCCACAGATAATGATCTCTGATGGACATTAATATATTTTGGCTATTCCCGTTACACCACCCATATTCTTCTTCTCCAGAACAACTTTTCACCAGATTTCCAAAATTTCTACTTCTAGGTACTTGACCAACTAGTCATGCTCTTTGTTACCATCATGAACTCACATAAATCTCTAACTCATTCAACTTATCTTTCCACACAATGTAAATGAAAAAGTACAACTTACTAAGGTTTGGCTCCTGAAAGGATTTCCCCTTGTCACTGCTAGGGGACTATTTAGGTCTCACTAATACAGCCATTTTCCACTTTTGGTGTCTTGATAATAATTACTTCATGATGGGAAGTTTTGGCTATATGGTCTCTTGATATTCCATGGTTTGGCAATCAGGTTTTCAACAAGGTCCAGTAGCTATGTTATGAATGGCATTGACCACTCAGTTGTAGATAGAATGCTCTTGCTGCTAAACACTGTGAATATGCACTGCATTTTTTAATTGGGTTTACTGATGACCCACCCATTGCCTTTAAGGCTGACACCTCTAGAATCATAGGATCTGTTAGATCATATGATCTAAAGAGCAGGACTGCTTATATTGCAAGTCAGATATAAGCTCTTTATTGTTTTGGTCACAAGGCTTTAAAACTAGAAGCTTTTTGTGTCAAATGATAAATTGGTTGGAACAGTATTGTCAAGCATGAAATACGATGCTTCCAAAATCTGAAGAATCCTGCCAGGAATTATTCTTCTTTCCTAGCTGTAGAAGCTCCAAAATGAAATTATTTACCCTTTATTTTGAAGGGGATGCTCTGACATGCAGTAAAACAATGGTTTCCTAAATTCTTTATCTTGGAAATTCCAGCAAACAGGATTTCCCATACATGAAATCCCAGGGTGCAGGAAAAACAAGCATCTCTGCCATGGCCTGGACCAAGAAATTCCTGTTATCACTGACACATCTATTATAGGCATAGACCCCTACACTCAAGAAGCTGTGACTAGACTAGTAGAGATAGGCTCTGCCTGCTGACATTGTAATCTGCTAAAGATTATCTGTAAACTGACACCGCTATTGAAACATCATCTTCTCTGTTCTTCTACCTTATGCATTTCACACAAATGCATTAAGAAGACAGAGTCTAAATTGTGCCCAGTCCTCTGGTTACAAGCAAGTCTGTAAAATACATATTTAATATTCCATTCTCAGTGATACAAGAGTAATCTTAAGAAGGAGTGGGAATAGACACTGAGTGTCAATAGAGTATCTTAAACAAGTACAGTATGTGATGAGTATATGTAAAATGTTGAAAATAAAGGTAAAGCAGATACTAAGAAACTCTTAGAGGAAAACATAGGAAAAACACTCTTTGACAAACCACAGCAAGATCTTTTTTGACCTACCTCCTAGAGTAATGAAAATAAATAAATAAATAAATAAATGGACCTAATTAAACTTAAAGCTTTTGCACAGCAAAGGAAACTATAAATAAGACAAAAAGACAACCCTCAGAATGGGAGAAAATATTTGCAAACAAAGCAAGAGACAAAGGATTAATCTCCAAAATATACAAATAGCTCATGGAGCTCAATATCAAATAAACAAACAACCCAATCAAAAAATGGGTGGAAAACCTAAACAGACATTTTTCCAAGGAGGACATATAGATGGCCAAGGGACACATGAAACTATTCTCCACATCACCAATTATTAGAGGAAAGTAAATCAAAACTACAATTAGGTATCACCTCACACTAGTCAGAATGGCCAACATCAAAAAAATCTACAAACAATAAATGCTAGAGAGGGTGTGGAAAAAAGGGAACCCTCTTGCACTGTTTGTGAGAATGTAGATTAATACATCCACTGTGGAGAACAGTATAGAGGTTCCTTAAAAAATTAAAAATAGAATTACCATATGACCCAGCAATCTTATTCCTGGGCATATACCCTGAAAAAACTATAATTCAAAAGGACACATGTACCCCAATGTTCATTGCAGCATTATTTACAATAGCCAGGATGTGGAAAGAACCCAAATGTCCAACTACAGATGAATGGGTAAAGAAGAAGTGGTACATATATACAATGGAATATTACTCAGTCATAAAAGGAATGAAATTGGGTCATTTGTGGAGATGTGGATGGACCTAGAGTCTGTCATACAGAGTGAAGTAAGCCAGAAAGAGAAAAACAAATACCGTATATTAATGCATGTATGTGGAATCTAGAAAAACAGTACAAATGAACATGTTTGCAGGGCAGGAATAGAGACACAGATGTAGTGAATGGATGTGTGGACACTGAGGGGAAAGGAGAGGATGGGATGAATTGGGAGATTGGGAATGACATATATACACCACCATGGGTAAAATAGCTAGCTAATGGGAACATGCTATAAAGCACAGAAAACTCCATGTGGTGCTCTGTGAAGACCTAGATGGATGAGATGGAAAGGGTGGTAGGGAGGTCCAGGAGAGAGGGGATATATATATATATATATAAATATAGCTGACTCACTTCATTGTACAGCAGAAAGTAACACAACATTGTAAAGAAATTATACTCCAATAAAAAAATTTAAATATTTCCCATTTTAAATGAGAAATTCAAACATTATCCTCTCATACACAAGTGACTGCACTAATTATTGCATATTGAAACCAGACAAAATCATGCTTTCACTTCTTGGCAAATGTCTCCTAAATTAATTTCCTAGAGCTGCTACAGCAAAATACCACAGCTAGATGGCTTAAATAGCGCACACACGTGTTTTATTTTCCTCATAGTTCTGGAGGCCGGAAATCCAAGATCAAAGTGTTTCAGGTTTGGTTTCTTCTGAGGTCTCTCTCCTTGGCTCGCCGATAGCCACCTTTGCACAGTGTCTTCACATGATCTTTTCTGCGTGTGTATCCTTCATGTTTTTGTGTGTGTCCTAACATCCTCTTTTTAAAAGGATAACACTCATAATAGATTAGAGCCCACCCAAGTGACCTCATTGTAAGTTAATCACCTCTTTAAATGGTCTATCTTCAAAAGTAGTCACATTCTGAGGTACTAGAGGTTAAGGTTTCAACACATGAGTTGGGGAGGGGAAAATTCAGCACATAACACTCCCCTCCCACATTTTATTAAATCTCACAAGCAGATTCTATATACTCGTATTCTCATAATCATTATGAAATTGTATGAAAGGTCATTCTCATGTACAATTATTATAAAATGTAGGGAAATTTTACTTTAAAATGTTAAAGTTTATGTGTATATAAAATTTTCAACCAAACTTGCAAATATCTGGGCTGAGTTATTCACACACCACATTAAAAAACTGCCATGTGTAAAACAGATAGCTAGTGGGAACATTCTGTATAGCACAGGGAGCTCCGCTTGATGCTCTGTGATGACCTAGATAGCTGGAATGGGGGGAGGGGGAGGAGGGATGTCCAAGGGGGAGGGGATATATGTATACATATAGCTGATTCACTTCTTTGTACGGCAGAAAGTAGCACAACAATGTAAAGCAATTATACTTTAATTTTTTTAAAAAGTGAAGAAATCCTTTTAACATTGTACAATGGTCATTATCATTACCAATTTACTCATTATGGCCCTAATAATTTCACTTTGAGAAATCCAGTTTCTAAGGTTATAAGAAAGAGAAGCGGATGTTTTTCACTTGGTTCAAACTAATTAATTTGTTTTCTTCATAGATAGAAGGAGGAACCAGGTGCTTCTGTGATTTATGAAAAAATGTAGCTCACTATTATGATGAAATGTCAAAATTATGTTAATCTACATTGAATGGTGAAAGCGCTATAATCATTGTACAATCAAGTTAGTAGAACAATGTTCTTAAATTCTAACTAGGCTTTGGATAAAATTGTTTTAATTATGCTAATTTAAAAGTTTCTTAAATGTTCCCGTTGTTCATTATCTTTCAGCAATTTGTAATTATTTCGTGGTGCTGACAACTACACTTTGGAATAGAGGGCCACTGGCATTTTCGTATATTATTTACATGTAAAAATTGCTGTATGGTGGTTCATCTGAGTCACTTTTATCACAGACATTGTTCAAGGTATGAAGATACAGTGACAGATCTTTTCTAGGTAGAATCAGGATGAGAAGTTTGGTCCAATTACTGCAAGGAATTACAGTAATAAAGTGCTATTTTTTGCTTAAATTGGCAACACAGAAGGAAAGGTCAGTTCTGGCATATATTTGAGTATAAAGTGAGCTTATCAATTTGGCTTATACACAAATATAACAAATAGGTCATTTCTGATACACTTACTGGTTTTTATCCAAGGTAAAATAATTTATTAAATTCAGAAAAAGTCACAAAAGATTACACAAAGCTGTAATCTTCAAGTAAGTTTGGGTATGTCTCAAACAAATAATTATTTTCACATATATTTCAGGAACTAAACCATATATATGAGATTGAAATATAATCCATATACCATATAATTCATTATCAAAGGGTATAAGTCAATGTTTTTAGTATATTCACAATCTTGCAATCATCACCATAATCAATTTTAGAACATTTTTATTTCCACAAAAAGAAACTCCTGACCAATTAGCAGTCACCCTCCACCCCAATCCTAGGCAAATACCAATCTACTCTCTGTCTCTATAGATTTGTCAATGTGGACATTGTATATAAATGACATCATACAATATGTGATCTTTTGTAACTGGCTCCTTTCACTTAACATAATGTTTTCAATGTTCATCCATATTCTTGCATATATCAGTATTACCTTCCTTTAAACTAGCAAATAATGTGGCATTGTATGGAGATACCGTATGTTATTTATCCATTCATCAGTTGGACATTTGCCTTGTTTCCATTTTTTGGCTGTTATGAATAATGCTTCAATAAACTTTGTGTACATATGTTTTATTTCTCTGGTATATTTCTAGGAGAGGAATTGTGAAGTCATATAGCAATTCTATGTTTAATCTTTCGAGAAACTGCCAGACTTTTCCAAAGTGACTTTACCATTTTACATTTCCACTAGTCAAATACGAGGATTCTAGTTTCTCACGTTCTCACCAACACATGTTGCTATCTGTCACTTTGGCTGTAGCTATCCTAGTAAATATGAAATTATATAGCATTATGGTACAATTGTCTCATATTCATATATCAGTTAGTAGCAAATGTCCTCAAGTTATCACTAATGACCACTGAAATTGTGCTGGATGAGCCACTATGTTTGTTGAGCTTACAGCTGCAACCACTGATGTAAATAATTGATAGAGATATCAGTAAAAGAAGAAAGAGTAAAAGGACAAGGAAAGAGCAATACAATAATGTTCTATTTATTGGATATATTATATTTTGTTTTTCCATTCATTGGATGATGGACATTTGGATGGGAAAAAAAAGAATAACATGAAAAACAAGATATACTAGTGTGAATAAGGAGTTGATTCTAATTTTAAAGGACATCAACTCTTTTGAATGTCCCAGAAAAATAATTTCAATCTAGAATCCTATTCTTAGGCAGCTGATCAAACAAATTGGAAAACAAAGTAAAGACATTTTGGGCATAGATATTTCAACAAACAAAAGAAAACAAAAACAAGACAAAAAATACAAAAACCTCTCACGTACTCTTTCTTATTAGGAAGCTAAGCTAATTAAAATGAAAGAATAAACAGTGAAAAAAGAAAATGGAGCAGCATCTTCAAAGGAAGATGCTCAGCAGATTTGGGAAAGTAAGAAAATGCCCAGGATGCTGGAACAGGCATTTCCTTCCAAGCAACTCACTCTTAGGCTCTTAGAGCGAGGAAAAAAGATTGTAGCATTAGTTTTTTTTTCTCCAGAAAATAAACTGAAATCACAGTTTGTACAACACATTTGTGTGAAAATTTGACTTAGAGCTTGAAGAAGATGTACACAGAATTTGCTCAGAAATAGCGCAAAACTGTAAATAAGTGTATGTATATATACATATATAAAATAAACAATAAAAATAAGTTGTGCATGAAAGGCAATTTAACAATAGTACACTGAGCAGCTCATAAGTGTAAATATATATTCCTAAAATCAAAATAAGCCCTGCATATTAATTTAACCCAGTGGTGATTTAACAATAATTGCAGATGTAATGAGAGGGAAAAGGGTATGACATGGTAAGAGAAATTAGTTAATTACAATAGGAAATGAATAGGTGTTTAAAACAATAATTTATTATTGCAGTATAGGCATATAATTTAAAATTTTGGATGGGAATATGAGAAATGCAGAAACAAAAGTTGTAAGTACTTTTTTATGTGGAGGTGAATTAGGAGTGGGGATTAATTGATACTTGGATTCCTCTACCTTGGATATTTTTCTTTGATTACTTTAAAATATTAATTTATTACCATATATTCATATTACTGTTATTAAATTTTATAAATAATTTGTTGTATAACGGGCAGTTTATTATAATGGAATCCTCAGTAATGAAAGCAAACACAATGGGAAGAAAAAACAGTGCACTGCATTGCCTAGAGATTCTCTTCCAATTGAAGAATGCATTTCTCAACTTCCAGTCTCTAATTTTCTGTTTCTTGCTTTTCTAACAAAAAATATATATTTTTTCTTGAACACTGAAAATAATTCACACTTGGAGCTTTTTATTAATTTATTTTTTAATTTACTTATTTACTTTCAAGCTTATTATTACTTAGTCTATGGCTAGCACCAAGTCACAAGAATCTTACATTAATTTTCTTTGATATCCAATGTTCCACTCTTTCTTTCATACCTCTACCAGAGAAATCTATGTTGATTTCATGGAAATGTTTCTAATGATGTTATCTAAACAGAAAGAGCTTATGCTCTTCCTTCTCTTTTCCTTTCTGATTCAAGTTCTCATCCTTGGTTTCCCTCCCCTCCTCCCCACTTTTTTTTTTGAAAGTGATTGAATGGAACATTATTACATGCCATTATAGAGCTGAGACAAGGGGGCAGGAATAACAGATTCTATAAGCTTCCTGATAGCAGGAACTATGTTCACCATCACTTCCTGTATGGTTTCCCATATCGTTAAGACCAGTTTTGTGCCAGTCTCTGCATAAAGATTTTCTATGTAGAAAATAATCTCCTTAGAAAAAATTCAGCATCATTATATGTTCTCTTCTTATTATATCATCAATCTCTTGTCACCATCAAATAGTATTTTATGCATTAAAATTCTCCAACTCCCCTAGCCAAGTGATATATCCATGATAGGTAATAAATACGAATATGAAATTTCAGTAAACTATTGAAGTGTTAATTCAGAATGGTTCTGTGACTCGTATTCAAAGGTAGATTTCCAAATCTTGATTAATTATATGATTAGGTTTTAATATTATTGTATGCTTTCTTAATCATAAAAGAACATGTAATCATAAAAGAATAAGTTATTCAAAATATCTTAGTATTGTGTTTTTTACAACACAGTGAATTATACAATTGAATTTTTTTAGATATAAGCTTAGTTCATTATCTGCACACACATTCACAAATAGAAGTTGAAGAAACACAGAATATTAGGTACAAGATAGAATTTTAAAAGTTTAATTTCAGAATATACATTTATTTTATTTAAATTATGAGCTACTTTTCTTGACTTAATTTCTTCATATTTTCATTGACTAGATAATAGAGTTATCAGTACATGATTTTTTAGCGATATTCCCTATAAAAACACTAAGGAAAGTAATATAGGTTTCTGGCTTGAAATAGTGCCAGGATCCACATTTTATTCAGGGGCAATATAAACAAATTTAATTTCAACACAACAGATTTTAGAAAAATGGAGAAAGTGTTGAATTGAAGAAGACAAATCTGGTCACAATCAGATGTAGTTACAAGTACCACTGAAAACTGAGAGGTAGGTAGAAATGTTGGTAAATATATGAATATAAACTATATAATTGTTTATTAGAACCTCCCTAACTCTATCCTGGTGGTACTTCAATGAGAGTATTGTTTTTATTTTATTTTATTTTTTATTTTTCAAAGATGTTTTTGATGTGGACCATTTTTAAAGTCTTTATTGAATTTATTACAATATTGCTTCTGTTTGATGTTTTGGTTTTTTGGCCTCCAGGCATGTGAGATCTTAGTTCCCCACCTAGGGATTGAACTTGCACCCCCAGCATTGGAAGGCAAAGTCTTAACCACTTAACCACCAGGGATGTCCTGAGAGTACTGTTTCTATAAATGTTTAATATCTGGTTGTGACTGAAGAGCTGTCACTAGGCCTGAAAGGGCAATATCTTTGTTCTTTTTATTGAGGGTTCTAGTCAGAGTTGAAGACTTGCCTTCATGGCCTGTAGCTATTGGTGAACTTAATTTTACACACTACTTGCTCTTTTGAAGTAATATTGCTATTTTCAAGATTATAGCTCAGAGAATTACTTTCCCACTGGTTCACCGCTATGATTTTTCCATTTAGAGAAGAATTTTTGAAAATTACATTGAATTAGGTGACAGCAAAGATGTTTTGAGTCCTAATGCTTCAAGATCCTAAAGAACCATCCAAGAGCCATGGACAATGCTTTAACTGATAATTATAATTTTAAAGGATAATAAGTGTTGGTGACAATGAAGCAGTCAGTCCTGGCAAATACCTTGAGGCTGCGAGACTAGTTTGCTAATTCTGCAACTGCTGTTTTCAAATTAGGTGTATGAGAATTCCAGAGTTGAACTTAGGAGAAGTTGAGGGACATATTGGCTCAGCCTGTCTTCACACACCAACCTTCAGTTCAACAGTAAAAATGTTAGAACTGTGTGATTTTACAGGATGTTTGAAAACATACAGCTAATTAATTTTCTTTTATGATAATTTTGGATGAACTGAATTCAATTCTTTCTAGTGCTATACTCAAAACAAAAGTGAAACCTATTGACTGGCCTGCTTGAAATTCTCTGGATCAATCTGTCTCCACAATGATAGATAGTTAAAACCACATCCTTTGTTTCATAAACAGGTAGGTAGCAGATCAGATTGAAAACTCACATATCTCAACACTTCCCGATTTATTACAGTTAATAAAATTGTAAACTATTTTACTTTTGGCAATCCTCTTTACTACTGAAATTACATTGTTTTATTGTAAATTTTATATTAATGTTAACTTTCTTGTATTTATGTTCTCAAGTCTTTTTACTTGGAAACTCAGTTTTTAAAGCTTGCTGTAATTCCCTTTTTGATAACGACTTTAAAACACCTTGTCAGTGGGAACCACCTGTATTTAAAAGATATATTATTTTGTGTGCAAGACATAAGAGATATCTTGAGTTTTCTGCATCCCAATTCATAGAAGCAGCACTCTCAAAGGAGGTTTAAATGTTGTTAATGAGAAATAGTATTACTGATGAAAATGTGAGTACTAGAATTCATTTATTATCATTCCACAGTACCGGTATTTGGTAGGCTGGCCCAATCTCTAGGCCACTGGGGTTATTTACAAAGCCAAAAATAATTTATTTTTTAATAGAATGAGTTCACATTAGTTATTCTCTTTTAAATTTAATTATATAAAATGTTTTACTTTAATTTCATTTAATGTAAATTGCTCACTTTTTTCCTATCATATGCTTACTAAAACTTTTATATCCTCAGTCTCATGTAATTGTATACTCTTTTTTTCTAACTCATAAACAACTCACTGATTACCATTCTGTGGTCATTTTATTGACCTTGAAGCTTTTCAATAAAACTGTTGCCTCCAATTATTATTTAAAACAATTTACCTTCATAATTATAAATTTCATTTTTCAAATAATCAAATTAAAGATTTATATAATAGAAAATGATGTTAAAGTTAAATATAGTCTTTATTTTTTCAAATAAATTGATTTTGTACTTTTATTTCCCTCTAGTGCATTTTTCTCATTCTACCATCATAAGTAATTTGCATTAATTCTGTCTAGAAAAAAGCATATTTCAGAACTACTCAGTTCAAACAAGGAACCAGATATTAGCATACAAAGAAATTAAATATTGCTCATGATTTGATTTAAAAAATAATTTGCAGAGATTGCACCTTTCCAGCTATCACTAATCAGGCTGTCTAGTTTTTGAAGGTCAAAAGGAAGAAAGTAATAGAAGTTAGCCAATCAGCCAACTCAATAATGGTAAGCACAAAGGTCAAATATAATTATACAGAGATGGAAAGGAATATCAAGTGAAATTTTAATGTTTTATTCTTTATACTTAGATTTTCAAAAAGTATATATTCACCTATAATATTAGTGTAACTTTTAAGAAAAAAAAAGTGATGTCCAATTGATTAACGATTATATTCACTAGTTGCTTTTGTGTTTCCACCCTGTGCTGGGGGAAAAGCTAAACTATAGATAGGTATAAAGTAGTTAAAACATGTTTAGAGATAGCCAAGAGGAATGGTGGTATCAATTTAAGCTTAAAAACAAAGAATATATAACATGGTAAATATATGAATGACATAGACAAACTACAATTTCTAGTCAAAGATGTTTTTTAATAACTTTGCATATCAGTACATCAAACAACACTCACCACCTTTAAATAAGCTGAACATATAAGTTTGTAAATGTATTTCATTAAAAATATATGTGAAAAAACAAAAAACTGACATGCTAGAATGTGAAGAGTATTCATCCAATGTTGTCTAGAAGCAATGGACTTTATCTAGAGAGATGCACGGCACTGCCTTTAGCTCTGAGCAGAGCTTCTCAAGTGTGATGCACAGATCAGTGCTGGTCCAAGAACTGCTACTGCCTAGATAGCATGAGATTGAGAGTGGGCATTTCTATATGCCAATATCTAATTGAGAGGGTAGTTTTCTGATGATCCTAAAAATAAAAACCTGTGCTTGTATTTAGTATTTTTGATTTCATTTCTTCAGTACTTCACTTCAACTGAATTATATGACAGTATTAATATGTGAGAATTGAGTTTTAAAAAATTGGATGTAATGTACTCTAGATCAATGCCCGCAAATTTCAGCCTACTGATACAAGTATCACATGCCTATGGACTGCTACTTTAAGAGTTTTCTTGGAACACATCCAAAATCACTTGCGTATGTATACATAGTATTAGTAATAGTAAATCCCTATGAGAGAAAATATTTTCACGGTGTTCAAGTATTCAAATATATTAATCCATTTAAAAGCATTATGATTCAGTAGGAGTTATTAGCATACATTATTCTTTTATGATACAGTGAAAATATATGAAATATATAATAGACTAGTAACAGAGTAAGCCAATTTCGCAATTTAAGATGGTGGATTGATTAGATTCTTAGACATTTGTATAGAGTTTCTGGGCAGGATTGATATGATTTACATATTAATGTTATTGTGCTTGAAAGGTATGTAGCATCATTATAACTCCTCCCAAAATACACTGACCTTTTGAAAACAGATTTTAATCATGATTAATTCAGAAACAATTTATTTCTTTAACTGACAGCTCATGCATAGCATTGGTGCCACAAATGTAAGAGATGCTCAACACTGTTGAATAAACAAATGCTAAGCAAGTCTTTGAAGTGAAATGAACACAGATAAGTAAACTTTACTGAAAAATGTAAAACTTGACAACAGATTGATAAAATTATTGTAAAATCCTTAACTTTATTGCCAATTATGGTGCCAGGTTTCTTAATAAAATAGATACTGTATTTAAATATAAGATTTTAAAGCATTTTTTCCTTACTCAGCATTGCTGGAAGTTTAAAGACTTTCTATTATTCATGTCAAGTGATTTGGGGTTTCAATTTAATGTTTAGATGTATATCACAATTAACACTGAAATCACAAGTAGTTTTCTAGTGACTTTTAAAAAATATTACAAGAAGTCCTAGAATCCTCTGGTTAACAGATCCTTAAATATATTTTTCTCTGTTTTTTTTTTTTTCCTTTGTTTCCCTTCCTATCCTTACCTGAACCAGGGATTGACTTGCATTTATTAAACTTGTGCTTCTCTACTCTTGAAGCCAGTGACAAATTCATAGACAATTCTTTTTCTACAATAGGCAGGCAAAAGATTCAGTTTCTGCTGAGCTTGTCTGATACTCAGAGAAACATATTTCAGTTATGTTGTTCTAGAATTAGTAACTTTATAGAGCTGAATGGAATAAAAATCCAAATAATATACTGGCTAACTGTAATATTACAGAATAGAAAATGTAAAAACAAAAATGTAAAACATTATTTCTCAGCCTCTTAATGTTTTGTTGCAAGTCCTGAATGTTTAATGTTTATATTTATACACTGGTTCCTAATTTTTTTAGAATATACTTTTTTCTGTTCTTTAGTTGCTAGGTATGTGAGATGTTAGCAGCATGAATAGATAGATAATTCAAATATATTTTTCATTAATATTCTGAAAACCAGTATCATGTAGGGAAAGGAAAGCTACTTGTAATCAAGAAAACAGATTAGCAATGTTTTACTTATTTAATGACATAATGGTATTCATACCAACCATCAAAATAATAAACATTTGCTGTTATGATAGTTGGATTCAGTTGAAGGCACCTAGGTGATTCACCTGATCTTGAGCCACTCATGGATATTTTTGGGGGGCTGGCTGGTTCTCAGCCAATCTAGCCTGGTCTTGAGAGCAATAGCTTAGGAGGATCACATCTGCTCTACAAACTCCTCATCCTCCAACAAGCTAGCATATACAAGTTCTAATGGGAATACAAAGAAGAACTAGAACAAGTGCAAACACACAGATCCTCTTGAGGACTAGGCATAGAACTGGTACAATGTAACTTCCACCTTGCTCTATTGGCCAAAGCAATGCACATAAACAAGTGTAGAATCAGAGTGTAAGAATATTACAAGATTATATGGCAAAGGTCATGAATACAGATTTGGGGCCAATGATGCACTCAACCATAGCAATAAGTATTCAATTAATTTTATTTTTTATTTTTTTATACTTATTTTATCTATTTATTTTCTTTTTGGTTGCATTTGGTCTTTGTTGCAGCACATAGGATCTTCATTGTGGTGCACTGGCTCTTTGCTGCAGCACATGGACTTCTCTCTAGTTGTGGCGTGCGGGTTTTCTCTTCTCTAGTTGTGGCATGCGGACTCTAGAGTGTATGGGCTCTGTAGTTTACAGCATGCAGGCTCTCTAGCTGAGGCGTGTGGGCTCAGTAGTTGTGACATGCAAACTTATTTGCCCCACGGAACATGGAATGTTAGTTCTCTGACCAGGGATTGAATCTGCGTCCCCTGCATTCTTAACCACTGGACCACCAGGGAAGTCCCCTCAATTACTTTTAAAAGAAATATATCTATGATGTAGTTTGTGAATAGTATCAAATGAAAAAATAAAAATAAATACCCCAAAATTAAATTGCTGTGATCTATTCACATACTTTCTCATATTGCAGACTTAAAAGATCAGAGTATACTTTGTAAAATGTGAAATGTTCAGACATTAAGTACTATTCAGTTTACATGCATGCATTTCAAGATACAGAGTACTTTCACTACCACAGAAATTTCCCTCACAGTCTTTCCTAATCAATTCACTTCACCTTATTTAACTTTATACCAGGTGTATTAGTCACTTCGATAAGATAAAAAAAGGAATAAAATACATAGCTATCAGAAAGAAGAAAAAAGCTCTGAATTCTGAGAAGATTCGTGTATTCATGGAAAACTGAAGGAATTTACAAGAAAAGAAATAAGACATGATAAGTGAATATAGCAATGTTTCAGGATACACAGTTACTATTAAAAATAAATTGTATTTATGCATATTAGTGAAGACCTAAAACTGAAATTTAAAACATACTATTTGAAATAGCATCAAAAATTGTCAAATACTGAGGTACAAATTTAACAGTGCAAGATTTTATAAACTCTAAACTATAAATCTTTGATGATACAAACTGAAGATTTAAAAACTGTAGAAATATATCAGACCTATAAATTGAGATATTGAATAATAAGATGTTAATTCTTCTAAAATTGATCTCTGGATTTACTTTAATTTCCCAACTTAACATTAAAATATTAGCTGTGAGTTTTTCATTGATGTCCTTTATCAGGTTGAGGAAACCTCCTTCCATTCATAACTTGCTGAGATATTTAATGAAAAATGTATATTTTACCTTGTCAATAATTTCCTTGCCTCTATTGAAATAAATAATATTTTTCTTAATCTGTTAATATTATGAAACACAGTAATTTTTGAATCATAATCTATTCTTGCATCCTTGGTATACACCTCATATGATAATGCTGTGTTTTCCTTTTTGTATGATGATGGATTTGATTCCCTAATATTTTAATAACTTTTGCATCTGTCTTCATAAAACATACTATTCTGCATTTTTTTGGCAATATCATTATCTGGTTTTGCTCTCAAGGTTACAGTGGCTTCACCACATGAGTTGGGAAGCCTTTACTTTTTCTCTACTTTCTGAAAAATCTTACGAAAGATTGCTGTTTTTTCTTCTTTAAATGTCAGTTTAATTCATCAATGGAGCAATCTAGACTTGGTGGTATATTGTGGGAAGTTGTTGATGAACTAAATACAATAAAAGCTTGGTTTGAGAGCATAATTCATTCTGGAAACAAGCTTATAATCCAAAGCACGTGTATATCAAAGTGAGTTTCCCCATAAGAAATAATGGAAACTCAGATGATTTGTTCCACAACCCAAAAATATTCCTATAAAAATGATTACAATACTGTAATATAATACAAAATAATAAAGAAAATATAAAATATAAAGAAAAATAAAGAAATTAACCTTCACTTACCTTTTAAAACCTTCGTGGTGTTTGTGAGGGAGACAAGAGAGAGGAGGGTTATTGTGTAGGACGACTCTCACTATCACTAACGGAATCACTGCTATCTGTTGACTCAATGGAATCTTTTTCTTTTCGTGCAACTTTAACAAGGAACCTATCCAATGATGCTTTTTGCCTCCTTTTGAAGATTCTGCAGAAATGTGACATTGCATTGTCGTTAAACAGATTCATTGCTTATACTGCTACAGCCTTATTCGGGTGGTGTTTTCTACAAAATTTTGCAGTTTCTCACATTTTACACATCTCCCTAATCTCATTTGAAGTGAGGGATTCCTCTGCCTTTTTCTCCTCCTCCTCTGCAGATGAAATCTCCTCCATAACCTCTGGCTGTTGCTCATGATGCAGATCCATCAGTTCGTCGGTGGTCAGCTTCTGGCCATGTTCCTCCATGCAGCAAGAGAGAGAGAAGAGCCACTGGCTCGGTTGTGATCATGTGACGTTTGGTGTCACGTACTACTTGTATTGCAAGACATCACTTGTTTATCGATCTAAAATTTATTAGAAATATTTGCTCGTCTTGCTGAACACTCACAGAACAAGTTACTCGCAATCCAATGTTTTACTGTATTTAGTTCATAGACACACAAATATTTAGGTTACCCACTCTTGAATAGGTGTTGGTTATGTGTGTTTTTTAAAGTATTTTTTTCCATTTGGTTTTCAAATTTATTGGCATAGAATTCTTCAACATATCCACTTGTCATTTTAATATCTGTGAGATATATAGTAGGTGGTTCTGCTTTAATTCCTGATATTAGTAATCTGTTTTTTTCTTTTTTCCTTTTCCTTTTTTTTTTTTTTTCATTATTTTGCTAGGGGTTCATGAATTTTATAGATATTTCTGGAGAAACAACTCACTTTGGTGATTCTCTAATTTACTGATTTTTCTCTTTTTTGTTTGTTTTCTGTTTCATTGATTTATACTGGTATTTATTTTTCTCCTTTTTCTTCAGAAAAAGAATCTTTTTCTAGGTTCTTTTTGTACTGGGAGCTTTGTTATAGGATACATTCACATTTAGTTTTATATCTTCTTAATTAACTGACACTTTTAAGCTTATAGCTCTACCTTATATCCTTGAATTAAACTTTTCCTCATTTAAGAACATCAACAACAGCTTTCTTATGCTTAGTGAAATATATATCATGCATAATGGATATACAGTAAATATAGGTTCATCTTCTCGTTTTCAACCTGTTTCTGTTTTTATATTTACAGAATGTTGCTAATAACTGGCGAATGGTTGAATCTTGCCATTTTTATCCAGTCTTACAATGCTGCCCTGTTAATTGAAGTGCTTAGTTTATTTACATGTAATGTGAATTATTTATATGTGTGCATTCAAGTCTAATATACTGCTATATGATTTTGATGGTCTAATCCTTGTTCCTCTATTGTTCCCTCCTTAAATTGTGGGTGAATCAAATAATTTCTTAAAAATTGTATTTTATCTTCTTTTAATTCTTTGTTGTTACTGTCATGTGTATGTATGTGTGTATGTTTATTTTGCATTAAAATGCAATTTGATCTTTAACTTTGAACATACTGTTTAAACTATCTTAATGTTTCATAAAAGTTTAAGTACTCTATCATAATGTTTCAAAAAAATTATCTTTCAACTTCTGTTGTTGTTTATTATACCTCTCTATATGCTGTAAAATCTCTTACTATAATCTGAATTGTGTCCCCCTAAAACTCATATGTTTAAGGCCTAACCTTCAATATGACTATATTTTGAGATAAGGCCTTTAAAGAGCTACTTATGACCTTAAATGAGGTCATAAAAGTGGAACTTTAAGATGATCATTGTCCTCATAATAAAAGGAAGAGATACCAGTGATGAGCACACACAAGGTAAAGGACATGAGGACACAACAGAGATGGCCATATGCAAGCCAAGGAGAAAGGCCATGGGAGAAGCTAATTCCCCTACTAGACCTTCATCTTGAACTTCCAGACTTCAGAATCATGAGAAAATAAATTCTATTGTTTAAGTCACCCAGTGCGTGACATTTTGTTATGGCAGTCCTAGCAAACTAATATACTTATGTTCTTTTATTATTTTTGACATTTTAATAAGCTATAAAATTTTATTCTTAAGTAGAAATATATCCAAGATACAGTTGCCAAATTAATATTTGAGTATATCTTGACAAGAGAACGAAAACTGAACACTCTGAGGTTTAGTTACAGTTAAGGTAAAAACAGAATCTTGCAGTCTTTTCATTATACCTCAGTTATAAAATAAAGACATTGATGCTTTTTACTTGCAATGTACTAAATCTGAGACAGCTAACATTTTAATAAATCACTGCTGTTTGGGAAAATAACGGATACTCCCTTAAATGGATGATGCTACAAATATATTTGCTAATTTATATGATGTTAAAATTCTTAATTATATACTATTATAATATATATTATGTTGATTAATTGATATTTGAAAATATGGAAAAATGCATTGAATTCCAGGAACACAGCTTCCATGATAGTTTACTTTGCTGACTTGTACTTATTTTTAGAAATTTCAACTGAGGACAGTAAAATAGGACCTGGGTCAAGGTCCAGTGAAGATGACTTTTTCTTACTCCATTTTGGTTTGTATGTTTACTTGCAGACATTATTTTTCTCCAAATTTTCCACTTAGTTTATTAAAAATTAATGCTATGAAAGTTCTTTAAAATGCTCAGCTCTTTTTTGGAGTCTCTTGATGATTGCAACACTGTGCAAATCTGCTTCTTCCAGTGTGAGTGTTTCATCTAGCAATTTGAGGAAAGGAAGAGGCACTGCCAGGGAAAGGGAGGTCTTCTTTGAGATCCTTGGTATTTTCCAATGAAGTCTTTGATGTGGCTTACCCAAAACCTGTGAGATGCAGCTCAAGCAGTGTTTAGAGGGAAATGAGTAGCTATAAATGCCTACAGGAAATATAAAATTTCTGGAAGATCCTTTTCCATGTAACTAACCAGATCTCTATGTTAGTGAAATGTTCCAGATTATTGGACAACAGACAGAGTGTCTTTATTCTCATTCTCAATACTCTGTGCTTTAGAAAAGAAAAAAAAAAAAAAAAAAACACTGGTGTAGCACTTTCCAGTCTATGATCCTGCCCTGAGGACTGGAATACAGGCTTCATTGACATACATCTTCATTTTTTTTTTTTTATCTTCAACTAACATCCACCATCTCTTTGTCAAAATCTTTTGTAATTCTGAAGGTAATTTACCTTTTTGATGGAGTTCAGCACTTACTTAATAACTTGCACCATTAGAGTATATTCTGAAATCATTAGTGACTTAAAATCCATTTTTCCATAATGTGTTATACTGACATTCACCTGTGACATTCACCTTTTCCATGAGTGACAAGCAGTTAGTGTCAATCTTCTGAGCTTCCTCCAAAGGCTGTTAAAATATTCACAGTTCATTTGTCAATTGTCACTAAGAGAGTATTTGTCAGATGCTGTTTCTCAAACCCATTCTTTTGTTAAACCCATTTATTTTTGATACTTTCAAGATTATTTACTTCTTTCATTCCCTTTGCTTTACTTTAGGTGTCATGGCTTCTTCAATTTCTTCAGGTGCCCTGGGACCTGCCACAGTGTTCAACCTGCATAACCTCACCCCACAGCCACTTCACTGAAGCCTTCCACAGGAAGACTACTCCCTGAACCCCTGTGTTTGTTTGTTTAATTTAGAAAATTTAGTGATATACTTGCATAAACATAGGAATTTTGAGTTCTTTATATTTAGAAACATATTTATATTCTCTGTTGTTCTTTACATCTTTTTATTTCAAACTGTAAAACTATCTTTTAGCATTTTTTAGTAGTACAGTTTTGCAGGAGATGAATTCTTTAAGATTTGTTTCCTGTCATTTTATCTCTAATATGTTTTCATAGGAAATGGACTTCTAGACTTTCTTTTTAGGTCTTTAAAGGTTTAATTTCATTTTCTTCTGACTTCCATTTTTTCTATGAGAATTCAGCTATCATTTTACTATCAATTCATTTTATGTCTATTTTCTCAGGCTTCTTTCAAAAATTTCCTTTGTCTTTAGTTTTTAGTAGTTTTATTATGATGTACTTGGCTGTTTTTATTTCTATTTATACACTTTGGGTTTCTCTGAACTTCTTGGATTGGTGGGAAGTTTTATTTGTTTGTTTTCAAACATTTTAAAATTTCTCAACCTTAACCTCTTAAAATATTTCTTGTGACCTATTCTCTCTTTTTTTCTTCCTCTCCTGGGTTTCAATTACTTATATATTTGGATGTTTTGAAATTGTTCCATGGTTTTCAGTTATCTATCCCATTTTTTCTCTTTCAGGGATTCTAAGTTAGCATGCTAGCCCATAATTGGCATTTAATAATTCATCAAATTTAAACTGTTTTCATCCAAATTAATTTTATAGCAGCTAAGTCTATTTCCCATTGTTATGTCTTAGATGAAACACTTTATCTGTCTTATCCTTTCTCAGAAATGCATGTCACCCATTGGAATATTTTTCACTAGATAGCCTTTTGATTTTACTGTTTTGCTGAAGGTCAGGCATGTTCTCATTCTTAAGATGATAACGAAGTTTGTTTATTTGCTGCTTTCTATGTTTTATGCAAAAAAAAAAGAGAAAAGGAATCTCACTCTTCAATTTTAAAATGTAATTTTGGAAAGATATTAACTGTTAGCATATAACATTTGCCTGGTTTACACTTTTACTAATGGGCATTTTTAGCCACATTTTTTTCTCATTCTACCTTTCCTAGTCATATAAAAATATAGATGATTTACTCAGTATCATGCTAAAAAATAAGAATTTGATAAATTAGAAGCCCATTTTATTTAGTATGTGACTATTATTAAGTCCATTAGGTTATATAGGTGAAGTATAAAGAGGACAAAGAACAAACTGAATTTTATTGTCTGCATAAGCATTTCTTATAGGCATGTACACACAGGCACACTGCTATACAAACAGATCCATCTAGATTCTGCATTCCTACATCTATACTGTCATCACCTGTTCACAGAGAGACAGTTTTGGGACTTCACATGTTTTTCCTAGAATTTTCTAGTTAACCTCAGATATAAATGGGCTCAAGGACAGTCTGTTGGTACAATGATATTTGTTCTGTGACAGCATAGGGTTATTACAAGTCTTTATGAGAAGATTTTAGCCTAGTTTTTTTTAAGATCCTACAACATGTCTTTTTTCATTATTATTAAACTGGATGGTTAGAGTGTGTGGATCATTAAACTTTGCATTCAAACTGAAGAACAGAAATAACGTAAGTTTTAAATGAGAGAGAGCACTACGGCACTAAGGAAGAGAGTGTCCTTTTTGACTTTGCAAAGGCAAAATCCTTGACTAAATGGCTGATAAACAGATGAATTTGAATATTTATAATACTTTTGCAAAAACTGCAAAGCAGTCATGCTACCTGTAGTAATGAAAATGACAATCTTTTCAGCTACAGGCTTATTTCAAATAATAGTAATTTGTAAATGTTCTTCCAAGAAGAACTAATAATTATATTTTCATTTTTTAGATATGCAGAGGTAATAGCAAGTTATTCATGGATTTTAATGAATCACGCATGTTTTCAATCTATGCTTAGCAGTTCTAGACTTACCACTATATGCTATTTAGCTTCTTAGGGCTTCTCAACATGTTTACCAAGTTATTTTTGAATACAAAAATTTTTATTAAACTTACAACCTAAATCCAGAATAGTACACAATCATAATTATACTAGTGATGCATTTACAGAAAGTAAACACACATTTTTTTTTCTTCCTATAGAAAGAAACAGAGTGTTACCAGATCTCTCAAAGCCTCCTTCACAACCTATTTTCATTGGTGACTACAACTGCCCCTCCCCCCAAAATGAATAAAAACAATCCTGACATCTAAAAATAATATATGTTTTTGTGCTTAATATAGAAGGGATCATCCAATATGTACTAGTTCTGTCTAGCTTATTTTCGTCAATATTTTGCTTATCACATTCACCCATATTGTTACATTTGATTGTAGTTTATTCATCTCATTGATGAGAAGCAGTTCATTTTAGGAGTGTATCACAATTCATCAATTGATTTTACTGTAAGTAGACATCTGACTACTTTCCAGACATTAGCTAGTACAAATGTTGCGGTTATGAATGGTCTTTTTAATATATTTGGCTGAATATATGTGCTGGGAAGATACACACAAGTGAAGTTACTTGCTCAAAAATATAAGTAGGTTAGCTATAGTAAATACTACCAACCACCTTTGTAAAGTGATTTCATTAATTTACATTCTTAAGAACAGTATATGAAGCCTCCAATTGCTCCGTATTCTCCCAAAACATAAAATTGTCTATTACTTTTATTTACCCTTCTGGTGAGATTATATTCCTGTTTTAATTTGCATTGATACTTTATATTGAGTGAAATAGAGGACTTTTTCATTTGATTTATGTCCATTTGAATATTATCTTTTGTGAAGACCTTGTTTGAATCTTTTGCCAATTGTTCCTTTAGAGTGTCTTGCTTTTTGATTTATAAATGTTCTTTATGTATTCCAGACACACCCAGTATTATATACATACATATATTAATGTACATATATTTTATATATACTTTGTAAGTAGCCCAGAACATATTTCTCTATATTTATGCATTTATGTTAATCCTAAAGAAATAGTAAGAGTTGAAGAAGATGGAAGACCCAGACTATTAAAAATTGACAGGTCATCTTGAGGCTATGTGCTTGAAACCTCTCTTATGACATGAAGATATAACATTAATTGAAGATCTTGGGGCAAAATGATATGTTAACAAATATTTTTCCACAAAAATCCACTCTTATTTTGACCATGAACTCTTACCTCATGTTTTAATTTGATCTTCAAAGGCTACTACATTAATTCTCTCATATTCTTCTTTTACTCAAAGTTTATAAGTTTCTTCCTTGAAATGTTCTAGAACTCATTATTTTCATGGGTGCCCCACCTGTTTTTTCTCCCAGGCCTCTGGGATCTGCCTTACAAATATTTTAATAGAAGTCATGTGTATTATTATTTTTTCCTTTGACTAGTATAACATTTAACTAGTATCAAGCAATAGCATTAAATTCTACCTCTGATATAGCTGTATGAGTTGCTTATTTCTCCTTTACCCATTTCTACCTGATTTATTACCTCATATCTGCATGATTTCATTTGCTTGCCGACTGATCATCATGGCTTTTGTCTGCCTCCCTTCCAAGTCATCCTATATAAGACTAACAGATATATATATTTAAAAGATAAATCTCTTTATGAGAATAACCCACTTACAATTATTTAATAGTAAAGTCTTAGCATGCAGATAGGGCCTTCCAGTATTTGATTGGGCCTTGCCTTATTAAGTTATGCCCTAATAGTTTTGTGTAATTGGCATGTAATATTGAATTACATACTATTCCTATGGCAATAAGGAAGAATTCTGCTTAAGTCATTGTTCCATACCTACATTCTATTAAACAGGCAAGCATCTCCATCTTAATAACCACATACATTATTTTTCTGTAAAATTCAACTTGTAACTGTTTTCATTTTTTCTTTCATTTCATTGCAAGTCTTTTGAAAACTTGTATGGGAATTTGTTAAGTTATGATAATATCTAAACTTAAACTAGTACATTCTTTACTTAGTCATTGTCAGTGTGCTAATATATGTCTTGTTCTTCCAGAAATAATTTAAAAATTCACATTTTTCAAAAATCATTTACGATTAGCTTACAGTAGACTTAGGAAACAGGGATTTTACTTCAATATTGATATTCCACAAAAATCTTGCTCAGATTCCTATATGATCATACTACATTGCTTATGTCAGAGCCCAGAAGGTTAGTATTTAATATCAGTCTTGATAAGACCCCAGGGCATTTAAATACAACTTGAAGTCATTTCTCTTTCATTTCTCTTGAGATATCTACTTTGGAATATGAAACAATTTTGTTTTACTCAAATGGCTCAGGTCTAAGGAAAAGATGGTTGTTTATTCCAAAGGAAATTTTTTTATATAAATTTATTTATTTATTTATTGGCTGCATGGGCTTTCTCTAGTTGGGGGGAGCAGGGGCTACTCTTCGTGTGGTGCATGGGCTTCTCGTTTTGGTGGCTTCTCTGGATGCAGAGCATGGGCTCTAGGTGCGTGGGCTTCAGTAGTTGCAGCACACAGGCTTGATTGTTGTGGCTCGTGGGCTCTAGAGTGCAGACTCAGTAGTTGTGGCACACAGGTTTGTTTCTCTGCGGCATGTGGGATCTTCCCGGGCCAGGGATCAAACCTATGTCCCCTGCACTGGCAGGAGGATTCTTAACTTCTGTGACACCAGGGAAGTCCCCAAAGGAAAATATTTTTACATGAAATTTCAGTTAAGAATATTTCAGGATATTTTTGTCTTTGTAATGAACTCTTTCATGTGAATCAAAGTTTATTTTGAGTCATTCTTTTAAATTGTAGAGAACATTATACATAAAATATTTATTTTTATGTCTAATTTTTGTTCTTATTATTCACTGTTTTATTCTTCAAAAGATTACCTGGCATTGAGTAGGTATTGAACAAATATTGTTTTAATGAAATTTGCAGGTCCACTGTGTACTATCATTTGCCTTTGAGCACACTAAGCTAATCTCCCAATTTCTTGGCCTTATCTATAAAGTGTCAATAATAAAGTAAGTATATATTGCACATGGTTATTATTAAGATTAAGTGAGATATTGAACATAAAGCCATGTGTAGTGCTCAGCACATTGTAAGCTCTCAGTAAGTATTGGCTTTTCTTATTTTCTTATTAAAATATTTTCAGGACTTTCTTAAGGAAAAATCTTAAGTAGTATAAGTTACTATATTCCATTTTAACTATTTAATAGATCAAATCGACCATGAAAACACTAAGACATTCCTAGTGTAGAGAATGTTATTGAGAACATAATGCTGCCTGAGGCAGTTTCTAAGGAAAGTCTCAAAATTGTTTGAATAATGACAGCAGTGTGATAGTAAGTGTATGTAATAGTTTCCTAGAGCTTTCATAACAAATTACCACAAACCTGATGTCTTAAAATAACAAAAATGTATTCTGTCGCCATTTAGGAGACCAAAGTCTGAAATTAACATTCAGCAGGGCTGTTCCCTTCTGGAGGCTTGAGAGAGAATCTGTTCCAAGTGTCTCTCCTAGTTTCTGATGGTTGCAGATAATTATTGGCATTCTAAGGCTTGTAGCTGTATCACTCCAAACTCAGTTTCCATCATCATATGTCTCTGTGTGTCTCTGTGTCCTCTTGCAAAGACACCAGCCATTGTATAGGACCACATTAATCCAGGATGACCTCATCTTCATTTTGTTTATATCGTCAAAGATCCTATTTCCAATAATAAAGTCACATTTACAAGTTCCTGGGGATAGGATTTGAATTTATCTCTTTTGGGAGAAACAATCTGAGTCACAACAATGTATATAATATCCTTTTTTATATACAGAACTCAGTTAATATTTCAAAGATAAGCACATCTTGGGGGAAGATGTGTCCTAAAATAATGTTACATCATTTTAATTAGTTAATTTTATAGCCTGAATATTAATAATCTACATAATCAGACATGAAGTTTCAGTGAGTGTGCAAGACACACAACTGCACACACATGTACCATTATTAACTGGCCCTCAAATAATACAGAACATTTCAGCCAAACTTCAATGTCACAAGGGGCAATTTGCAGTCAGTTTTCTCCTCAAGCCCAGCCCCTGAAAACTACGAATCTGATTTCTGTCTCCACAATTTTTCTTTTTCTAGACTTTCAAATAAGTAGTATCTTAAAGTATATACTCTTTTGTACCTGCCTTCCTCCCCTTATCATCATGATTTTAGGTACAAGACTTGTCACATGAATCAGTAGCCCATTAATTTTTATTGCTAAGTAATATTCTATTTTATGGATACAACACAATGGCTTTATGCATTCTTGTATTGATGGATACATTGGTTGTTTCATGTTTGAAAACAGGAATTGTTATGAATAAATCTACATACAAGCCTTTGTTTAGACCCATTTTTCTGTTTGTCTTGGGTAATAGCTAGGAATGCAGATGGTGAATAACATAGTAAGTGAATCTTTAACTATATAAAAAACTGCCAAATTTTTCCAGAGTGGCTACACCATTTTATATTCCCACCAGCAATAAGTTCTAGTTGTTTTACATATTCTAAAAATTTTGGTACTGTCAGCCTTTTTAATGTTAGTCATTTTGTTGAATTTATAGCAAATTCTTATAATGATTTTAATGTCCATTTCCTTGATGAAAATTATGCTGAACATCTTCTCATATGCTTCTCTGCAACTTCTTTGGTGAAATGTTTGCTTACATGCTGTCCATTAATTTTATCAGGTTGTTTGTGTGCTTATTTTGTGTGTGTGTGTATGTGTGTGTGCGCTTATTTTTGACCTGTAAGAATTCTTTATATAGTCTACAATAAGGTCCTTTGTCAGAAATATATTTTGCAAATATTTTCTCCATCTGATGCTTGCTTTTTACATTTTTGGGGATGTCTTATGGTGATCAGAAGTTTTATTTTTAATTTAAAATTAATTTTAAAAAATTTTCTCCTTATGATTGTTTCTATTATGTCATATCTAAGAATCCTTTACCTGACCAATGATCACAAATATGTTCCATTAACATTTATTTCTAGAAGTTTACTTTTATCTTTAATTTTAGGTCTCCACATTTAGGGTTATAATCCATCTTGAGTTAATTTTTATGTTTGGTGGGAGTTTTTTTAATATATATTCTTATTTATTTTTAACGAACTTTATTTTTTAGAGCAGTTTTAAGTTCATAGCAAAATTGAATGAAAGGTATAGATTTTTGATTGTAAAGAATTTCTAATTGTATCAGGGGCATTTGCGGAAAAGATTCTTTTCCACATTTAAATATCCTTGTACTTTTTCATAACTCAGTTGATTTTTTGTGTGTTCATCTATTTCTCTTCTCTATTCTTCACTCAATGTATATTTTTTCCTTGCATACTAACCTGTATTGTTTATTGTGACTATAATATCTCTTGAAGGCAAGCCATTTAAGCCCTCAAACTATATACACCTCTACAAACTTATGTTGCCTCTTTTGATCCTCTTATCATTTGTTTTGCTGTTATTTTGTAAAATTCCGTATTTTAGCTCTGTGGTTGATGTATAAAAATATTACAAATTTATGTATAAATATGTATCCCATTTAACTTGCAACCCTGCTAACGATACATATAAATCTATTACATTTTTGTTTATTTCTTTGGGACTTTTCTATACACAATAGTTCCTTTTGCAAATAAAGATGGACTTTCTACTTCCCTTAAAATATGTCTTTTTTTATTTCCTTATCTACCTTTCTTGTTTTGCCTAGGACCGCCAGTAAAATGTTTTCTTTTTTCTAATGTTCTTTAGTTTTTAGCTTATTTGTGTCTTGCTGTTGTCAACTATAAATTGGCATTTGCCATGGGCATTTATCATCTGCCTCTACAAGGATCAAATCACACTGCAGTGCTGCAGCTGCTGACCTTGAACATTCCCAGAAGGGAATTCAGAGTAGAAACCAGGAATGAGGCACTCTGTGCTTTGGAAAAGGGGTGGGGGGAACAGATCTTCAGATAGTTAGATGTTTTCAGGAGCTGATTTTATGAGTCCAATCTCATATCTAGAAAAGTAGTAAATCCCTACATGGTGACGTCTGCTCCTTGTGACTAGAAGAAACCCCCTACAAAAATATGTTTGATTGCACGTACTCCTTCTTTACCAAGATTACCTGTATACTAATCTTCACCCCTGCCTCTTTGGAACAGTTTCTCAGAACTATCTGGGATGCTGTCTCCTGGATTGCAGTCCTCATTTTGCCCCAAATAAAACTTAACCCGTAACTCTCATGTGTGCATTTTTTTTTAAGTCGACATTATTTAATGTGGGATATCTGTAGGGTCAATATTTTGATCTTGCTCTGCATCTAGTTTTATACTGTATGAGCTTGCATTAACTCCTAGTGATTAGATCATTCTTATTTCTTGTAATATTCATTATGGTTTAAATCTGACATCTTGCTGTTTCTTTTCCCTTTGACCATCTGTTCTCTGTTTTGTTTTCCTTTTTTAATGTTTCATGCCTTATCTGAATTTTTAAATGTTATTACATATTAGCTATATATTTTTGTTATATTATTCTCTTGCAATGATTGCTCTGTGGTATGAATTATATACCTTTTAACATCACATTCTACCTTCAGATTACATTATACTACTTAACTTATAATGTAAGAACAGTACAAAAGTGCACTTAATTTTTTTTCATTTCTATTACATTATTACCATTTCTATTATTGTGTTGTATTGTTAAAAATTTAACTTGTACACAAAATCTCACAGCACATTGTTACTGTTTTCTTTAGAGAGTAAATTATCTTTTAAAGATAATTAAAACAAGATAAAAAGCATTATCTTCTATTCCTACATATGCATTTACTTTTGCTGACAGTTTTCATTCATTTTTATCTGATATAATTTTATTCTACCTGTAGGACTTACTTTTACGTATCTTTTGCGTGGGTTCGTGGACAATGAATTCTGAACTTTTTTCCCTGAAAAACTATTTCCTCTTTTATTACAATACATTTTCTCTGTGTTTAGACTCCTAGGCTGACATATTTTTCTTATAAGTTAATATTGTCATTTCATTTGTTGTCTGACATGAATGAGTTTATGATAAGAAGTCTATTATTTTGCTTATTTTTGTTCCTCTGTACACATTGTGTCTTTTTCTCTAGTTTCTTTTAAGAGCTTATCTTTATCACCAGATACGCCTTATGATGGGTGTCTTTCTATCTATTGTGATTGTGATTCATTTAATTTCTTGGGCCTAAAGGTGTACGATTTTAACCAAATTTTGTATTAACTCCTGTAATTTGTCACAGGTCCAATAAAGAAGGTGTGTCCCATTATCTTATTGTCAACCATGTTATACTGGGAGCTAAATTTTCCAGAATCCAATTTCCTGTCAATTCTTAGGTTAGAGTTAGCCAGGAATTTTCACAGTGTGGGAGGAAGAAGTGTGGCATTGGCTATCACCCAGGGACTGTTGCTGTGGTTAGATGCTGAAGTACCCAGAGATTTCCAGTTTGTCCTACTGCCCCCTCATCATTGTCCAGATCTTCTGCCAGTGGACTTTGTGTGTAGATTCATAGGGGCTGACACTTCTATTCTAGGAGCTCCCTCTTTGCACTTACTCTTCTGTAGCTGAATATGTGCTTGGCTTCTTAGATTGACAAAATGGTGATGCAGCTGAATCTCTCTTATCTGTGCTTGAGCATTTATTTTTCTGTCTCTTTTCATAATTATAGAAGCTTTCATTCCTATAATAAGTCACTTTCTCTCTATAATTGCATTTCCATTTTCTTCAGTCAACCTTTGCTGATACGGTAGGTATTATAATGATCTCTATTTTTTAAATAAGTAAAATAAGAAATAGAAATAATTAGTAATTTCTTTAATATTAAAAAGCAAATGAGTGGTAGAGCTGGAATATAAATATGTGAAACCTGTTTAACCATTCTGCCATATTTCCTCTTTGAAGCTCTGCACTCAGTAGTGATACAATATATTTTATTTTGAAATGTGATATTTTTATGACTGTATGTGTTGAAATATTTGGAGATTTTTTTATTTGCTAGAACTCTTTGCCAACTCTCACATTCATATAATGACTACAGAGTATTAATATTAAGTTCAAGAGTAGATTTTGTTTTTTTGTTTTATGTCAGGGATGGTACATACAAGAAGCATTTTGTGAATAAAAATATCAAGAAACAATATCTCAAAAAGATATCTGAATAAGAAATAATAATAAGTACTGATATAAGTATAAATTTAAAAAGTTCAAACATAAATTTATATTACTTAGGTTTTCTTACATTTTTTCTGCCATAATTATGCCATGAATTCTTTTTTTTTAACTGGCATTTATTTTTAAATAGCCATGTTCATTATGCATTGCCTGTGGAAGAGTGAAGACTAATTAATAAATACTGATTTCAAATGTCTGGAAATATATTTCAATAAGCACATTCATAATGAAACTAATTCAAATGAACAATGTGTGCTTACATTTATGTATTTACTAAAATGTGAAAAGAAATATCTTCTATTAATATGCTTTTGGTTCCTGAACACAAAATAATTTTTTTAAAGGAGAAAATATTTTATTTGTTACATTATTTACTTATTCAAGCTATATCCGATCACTTCTATGTTCCAGGCACCTAAATTTTATAAGCAATGCTTTTCATTAATGTTGATTGTGTTATTAAATGCCAGATTATGTATTATATACAATTGAAATCAGCAGGTAGTTAATTGTGTAGATATGTTTACACAGCTTCAACTGAATTTGCAAGTATTATCATAATATTAGATTAAAATATGTTGTCACTTGTCAATTAGATAATCAGCAGTGCCTAGTTCAAATGACAAAATACCGAAAAACTAGAGTAGTATTTTTGTTTGTAAAAAATATTTTTATGTTCAAATGAATAAACTTAGTTTTTGTTTTCATTTGCAAAAGACTGTATACATGATTCATATACACATTTAATTTTAAGTTAGCAATGATTTAGACATTTTTTAAAGGGCATAAAATAATACATAGAACAAATACTACAAAGACACAATGTAGTGTTAGAATACCAGGTTACCTCTCCTGTATCTATAAATCAATTTATAAATGATTTTGAACCACTGGTTCCTTGCTTTATCTATACAATATAAAGGAAGAGAATGGCATTATCTTTTCCAGGTATATGAGGTTTGATCTAAGTAGTTAACATTTTGAAATTTTCCCAATATATATTTTCTGCTTAGTTGGCCATATTTATTCTGAAAATTCCTACCAATGGAATAAGGCATGAGTTTAAATCTCATTGCTTGAAAGAAATACAAATGTTGCCAGAAGTAAAATGATATCACACAAATTTAACTTTTTGGGTATCCCTTGAAGAAACTCACAACCAAAATATTAGCCTGAGTGTAAAGAATGTTCAATTACTAAGGCTAAATAAATTGGTTTAGTTTTGAATTTAAAAGTCTTTTCTTGGAAGATCATAGTTATACTATTTATTTCTCTATGGATAAGCCTTCTATAATTACAAATTCCAGTGGTATTCGGGTTCTAAACCTACTTTGGTGGTATAAAAGTAGTGTTTAATTTTTGTATGTAGCTCTTGATAGTTATGTTAGTTATTTGGGGCTATCATAATAAAATAACATAAAGTAGGTGGCTTAAACAACAAACATTTATTTCCTCACCGTTCTAATTCCAAGATCAAGTTTCCAGCATGGTCAGTTTCTGGTGAGACCTCTCTTCCTGGCTTTCGGATACTGCCTTCTTGCTGTGACTTCCCATGGTGGGGGGTGAGTGGAAAGCAAGTTCTCTTGCATCTCCTTCTAAAGGCACTGATTTCATCATTAAAGCCCCACCTTCATGACCTCATCTAAGCCTAGTTATCTTCCAAAATCTCACCTTTAATTATCATCACATTTGCTTCAACTTATGAGTTCTAGGGGACACACAATTCAGTCCATAGTAGTAGTGCTCCTATAATTTCATGTTCACATTTCATACACTTTCAATTTTATTTTTGTCTCAGAGAATTTACCTTTGCTCCCTGGTAAATACATCTTTATTTATCGATGGAGAGTCTGTGCCCCACTGCCTACTGGGGAGTTGGGTGTTACCTGAACAAATCTCCCATGTATTATATGTTTCACCTTGCGGCCTCTTCCTACCCTTTCAATCTGCTAATATTTTCCCTTATGTATATGAGCTGCTATATATTTCATTTTTGTTATTCTATTTGAATCAATTCTGCCAATTCCTAGACATTTCCCCAATAATAAAATTTTAGTGATTCAAAAAAAAGTATTAAAGTGAAAAATATTAATAAAAAGATTATATATTCATTTCAGAAAATTACAGTTATATTTTCCAAATAGCTTTTCAAAGAAGAGGATTTTTTTTAAGCTCTTTATTGGAATATATTTGCTTTACACTCTTGTGCTAGTTTTTGAGGTACACCAAAGTGAATCAGCTGAATTTATGCATATATCCTCATATCCCCTCCCTCCCACGACTCCCTCCCCTCCTCCCTGTCCTGACCCTCTAAGGCATCTCCCATCATCAAGTTGATCTCCTTTTGTTATACAGCAACTTCCCACTAGCTAACTATTTTACAGTTGGTAGTGTAAATATGTCTATGCTATTCTCTCACTTCGATCTGAAGAAATGGTAATGGACTTGAGGACATGGGGCTGGGGTGAGGGGCAAAAGAAGAGGATTTTTAAGTGTGTGTTTAGTTGAAAGACTGAATTACTTTTTCAGTTATAAATATCACAAAAATTATGTAATTTATAAGTAGATATCGACTTTCTGAAATGAATATCACAATTTGTTGAACACCATATGTATCTTTATCCAGGCAACTTGAGAAATAATTAATCTTGATATTCATAGAAAGTGTAAATCAGTAACTATAAGCAAAATGCAGGAAGCATTAATACTAACATTTCATAAATTACATTGATGTCAAGGATTTACTCTAAGTCTTTAATTCTAAAGCGTAGCACCACTTAAGTTATTTAGCTTAACTGAAGTATGACTTATGTAATATCCCGAGATTACAACCATGTAGAGAAGTATTAGGCAACTGGCCAAATCAAAGCCTAATAGATGACAACATACTTAAACTTTTTTTCATTTAATTGAAAAATAAAATTTAATAACCAACAAATTATAATTGCCATCCACTCCTAATTTTCATATCTGCTTAAAGTTGCATTTTGAATAATAGAGCCTGTTAGTTATGTTGCCAAAAAATTTTCATGCAAGATTTAACTATGTCATTTAATGGGGTGAAGTGACAAGGATTCTGATACTTGCCTTTCCTCTGTGACCTTGGGCATTCCAACGTAATAAAAAAATAGTAATAATTGACTTCAACCATGAAAGCACTGCATCAGATGTTGCAAGGATAGAAAGCAAATGGAAGCACTGTCCTCACACTGGAGGAGTTTACAATTCCCATGTGGACAAAAGCAAGAAAGGTATACAAGTTAACTGTAATGCAACATAGACTTGAAGTGCCTTTGAAGAGATTTTTTTTTTTAAATCAGGAGACAAAAAGGAAGTAAATATTATAATGATGAGATAGCATTCATTGTGGGCTTTCAAATTTGTGTACAATTTCAAAAGGGAAATGGAGAATTGGGTGAGAGGGCACCTCAGTCAGAGAAAACAGCATGAAATGTTGAGAAAAATGTGCAAAAGTAAGAAACATCTTCAGAAAGAGAGAGTCATAAAGTGTTGTTTTAGAGGGAGCAAATGTAGAGGGATGATAGTATATAAAGCCAAAAAAGTAGTTCAGAATCATATTGTAGAGGAATTTAATTGACAGAATTTAACTGATTAATTCTACAAATAATTTATTTGGGGCTACAATCCCAGAGACCATATTACACATTGAAAATCCATACTTCATACTTTAAGAAAAATAGGAACGAAGGACATAATTTCATAAAAATATATGAAACTACAATTACATGATTCTGAAGGCTGTGATAGACAGTTGCACAGTTCTAGAAAATACATGGTATGAAATCTAACTTCATCAGATGGATTAATGAAGAATTCCCTGAAGGAAAAAAAAAATGAGTTCAGAAGGCCAGAGGTGAAAGGAGGGCAAAAGAGGATTACATGCATGTGAGAAAGAGTGTATGAAATGTAAGGCCAGTGTGGCTGCAGTACGTACAGAGAGACAGATGTTCTCCAATTGTAGGGCAAATAGGAAAGATAAGACAGTCCCAGATGTTGTAGGGTTTTTAAAAGTAAGTTTGTTCTTTATCCTAAAATAATGGATAATTATTTAAGTAAATAATAAGAAAAAAATCTGTATTATAATTATTATCTGAACTTCATTTTAAAAATAAAACACTCATTGTTTAGTGAAGAAAAATTGGAGGGATGAGAGGGTTGGAAGGAAGGAAATGAAAATGTTGCTACAGTTGACAAGTTGAGAGCTAGTGATTGCTCCAAATAAGTGCTTTGGAGACAGTTATCTTTGTACTAATTTAAGAAATATTTAAGGTATAAAATGGAAAGTACATTGTGGAGAATTAGAAATCAGAGAGGCAGAGTTATCCAAGGTTACTCTTTGTTGCTGGATTGTGATATTTAGTTGAATAATGGTGATATTCACAGTGATAGAGAATTTAGGCAAGGCTTGGAAATAAAATTCTTTAACAGAGGGAGACTATAAATTCATTTTAAGTACCTATGGGGTTCCTCTGAAGTAGATGTTCAAGCAAATATGCAGATTTGCCGTTTCAAAGAGTGAGGCTAGACTCGATATTGAAGTTTGCATGTGATCTTTACATGAGTAATTACTGGTGTTGGAGGAGTAATGGGGCTTTGCTAGGGAGCAATGAAAAAGTAAAAATGCACCCCAAAATACTGATCAAATAGCGTGGGAGAAGACTGAAAGGAGATCAAGAAAATAAATGTGTGTTAAGAGAAAGCCTAGAGTGTGACATCACAGAATTATTTCAAGAGTCAACAAGGGCAGTAAATGCTGAGACAACAAGAAAAAGGATATTGACCACTAGATTTCCAGGTGGAGAAATCAATGAAGATTTCAGAAGTGTTATTTCAGAGAGGTTATGAAGAGAAAACAAATTTTGCTGGGCTTAGGAGAGAAAGGAAATAAAGCCAGTGTTCAAAGGTAACTATTTCAAGAAATTGTTTGAACAGGGAAGTGACAGGGCTACAGTTGAAGAAGCATAAAATTAAATTGGAGAATTTTTTTTAATGGACTATTGAAGATATTCAATGGAAGAATGCAGTTGAAGAGAAATGGGATTATACTACATTTGGTATGTGGCACAAATCATTGATTTTTCCTAATAAAAATGACAAGATAGAAAACTTTATGTAATAAAAATTAATGCAACTAAGGTAAAATGATGACTTGGAGCTACATCCCTCTTGAATGAGATAAGAAAAAAATGCAAAGACTGATATAAATGTGTATAACTGAAATTTTGGACTTATGCATTGATGGCAGAGAAATGAAAATAGAAAAATAAGGAAACTGATGTGATAGTTTTGAAAAGGTAGAATCTATTGCAACTGGTAAATGGTTTTACCAAGAAATTAGAGCTACTTCTTATGAACCATAGGCAAATGTCAAGGATATTGGCATCAGAAAGTATCTAAGGAAATGATTTATAGGAAGGATGAAGTATTTCTGCCACACTGCTAAGTCCAATGATCAGTTTCCTAACTTCATTTTGCTTGACCTGGTAGCAACAATTGTAAAGGTTATCAGTCCCTTAAAATTCTTTATCTGGCTTTAAGAAAACAAACATTCCCTATTTTGTCCCAAAGTATTGGATTTTTTCCCCCCTTGGAAAAAATCTGGAGAGATCCAGGGATCTGTTCTTGGAATTCTCCATTTTACTGAGTTTTTGCATGTTATTTTCCATTAAACAGCTTGAGGAACTTTTGATAGGCTAGCAAGTCCTACATTTTCATCTCAGTCCTGAACTCTAACAATATTTCTTTAACACTATTTGATTGCTTGGATTTCAAATAGGTTTTTCAAAATTAACAGGACCCAAACCCATATCCCAATTAGAGCTCCCCCAGTAAAAGCCTGCTAATACTGAAGTCTCTCTCCCTTAACTTAATAAGTACCCAACCCTTCTTGTTCTTCAGGTCATGATCTTGAAGTCACTAGTCACACCTCACATCCATTCCCTCAGCATACGTTGTTGGCTGAATGTTTATTCAGAATATATTCTATACCTAAACACTTCTCACTGTCACTGCTGTTACGGAGTCTCTTCCTTACTTCTCTTATTATTATCCTTCTTCAGACACACAAAACTCAGTGATCTTTTTTTTTTTTTAAGAACTTTATTGAGATACAGTTAACAGACAATAAACAGCATATATGTAGAGTGTACAGTTTGGTATCCCAATCTCCCAATTTATTTCCCTCCAACCCTTCCTGCTTTCTCCACTTGGTGTCCATGTGTTTGTTCTCTACACCTGTGTCTCTATTTCTGCCTTGCATTTCCTCTTTCATAGTTGTTAGCACCTGCCTTAGGTATTGAGGTGTTCCTATATTGGGTGCATATATATTTATACTTATCTCCTCTTCTTGGATGGATCCCTTGATATTTATGTAATGTCCTTTCTTGTCTCTTGTAACATTTTTAGGTCTATTTTTTCTGATATGAGTATTGCTACTCCAGCTTTCTTTTGATTTCCATTTGTATGGAATATCTTTTTCCATTCCCTCACTTTCCATCTGTATGTGTGCCTAGTCAGAAGTGCGTCTCTTCTAGACAGCATACATATGGGTCTTCTTTTTGTATCCATTCAGCCAGTCTGTGTCTTTTGGTTGGTGCATTTAGTCCATTTACATTCAAGGTAATTATTGATATGTATGTTCTTATTACCATTTTCTTAATTGTTTTGTTGTTGTTTTTGTAGCTCCTTTTCTTCTCTTATGTTTCCCGCTTAGAGACATTCCTTAAGCATTTGTTGTAGGGCTGGTTTGGTGGTGCTGAAGTCTCTTAGCTATTGCTTGTCCGTAAAGCTTTTGATTTCTCCATCGAATCTCAATGAGATCCTTGCTGGGTAGAGTATTCTTGGCTGTGGCTTCTTCCCTGTCATCACTTGAAATATATCATGCCACTCCCTTCTGGCTTGTAGAGTTTCTACTGAGAAATCAGCTGTTAACCTTATGGGAGTTCCCTTGTATGTTATTTGTTGTTTTTCCCTTGTTGCTTTTAATAACATTTCTCTGTCTTTAATTTTTGTCAATTTGACTACTGTATGTCTTGGCATGTTTCGCCATGGGTTTATCCTGCCTGGGACTCCCTGCGCTTCTTGGACTTGGGTAGCTATTTCCTTTCCCATGTTAGGGAAGTTTTCAACTATAATCTCTTCCAATATTTTCTCAGGTCCTTTCTCTCTCTCTCCTCCTTCTGGGACCCCTATAATGCAAATGTTGGTGCGTTTAACATTGTGTCAGAGGTATCTTAGGCTGTCTTCAGTTCTTTTCATTCTTTTTTCCTTATTCTTTTCCACATCAGTTATTTTCACCATACTGTCTTCCAGGTCACTTATTTGCCCTTCTGCCTCTGTTAATCTGCTATTGGTTCCTTCTAGTGTATTGTTCATTTCAGTTATTGTGTTGCATATCTCTGTTTGTTTGCTCTTTAATTCTTCTAGGTCTTTGGTAAACTTTTCAATCTTTGCATCCAGTCTTTTTTTAAAGACCTGGATCATCTTCACTATCATTATTCTGAATTCTTTTTCCAGAAGAGTGCCTATCTCCTCTTCATTTAGTTGTTTTTCTGGGGTTTTATCCTGTCCCTTCATCTGGTACAAAGTTCTCTGCTTTTTCATTTTCTCTATCTTTCTGTGGCTGTGGTTTTCAGTTCCACAAGATGAAATACTGCTGATACTGCTTGATACTTCTGTCCACCCTCTTGTGGAGGAAGCTGTCTAGGAGGCTGGTGGGTGCTTCCTGATGGGAGGGACTGATGGTGGGTAGGGCTGGGTGGGCAGAGCTCAGTAGGACTTTAATCCGATTTGGTGATCAGAGCTCAGTAAAACTTTAATCTGCTTGTCTGCTAATGGGTGGGGCTGTGTTCACACCTTGTTGGTTGTTTGGCCTGGGGCTACCTAGCACTGGAGTTTACAGGCTGTTTGGTGGGGCTAATGGCAAACTCTGGGAGGGCTCACACCAATGAGCACTCCCCAGAACCCCTGCTGCCAGAGCCCCTGTCTCCTCAGTGAGCCACAGCCATCCCCCCACCCCTGCAGGCAACCCTCCAACACCAGCAGGTAGGTCTGGTTCAGTCTCTCATGGAATCACTGCTCCTTCCCCCTGGGTCCTGGTGAGCACATTTTGTGTGTGTGTGTGTACCCCAAGAGTGGAGTCTCTGTTTCCCCCAGTCCTGTGGAGGTCCTGCAGTCAAATCCCACTGGCTTTCAGAGTCTGATTCTCTGGGGATTTCTCCTCCCATTGCTGGACTCCCAGGTTGGGAAGCCTGACATGGGGCTCAGAACCCTCACTTTAGTGGGTGGACTTCTGCGGTTTAACTGTTTTCCATTTTGGGAGTCACCCACACAGCATTTATGGGATTTGATTTTAACGCGATTGCGCCCCACCTACTGTCTCATTGCAGCTTCTTCTTTGTCTCTGGATGTGGGGTGTCTTTTTTGGTGAGTTCCAGTGTCCTTCTTTGATGATTATTCAGCAGTTAGTTGTAATTCCAGTGTTCTTGCAAGAGGGAGTGAGCACATGTCCTCCTACTCCACCATCTTAATCCTATCTAAGACTCCTTGATCTTTTTGATACAAATTAAGCACGCTCATAGCTGAGAACCTTTACATTTGCTAATCTCTCTTCTTGCAATACCCTTTCCCATCATATCTGCCATAGCTTGCTCTCTCATCTTTGTTTCTACACAAATATATTTTTTAACAAAATCTTCCCTGAATATCATTATAAGAGATTACACCTCACTCCCACACTTTCTATAACTTTCCCATGCTTTATTTTTCCCCATGGTAGCATACCATGCAGTATACAGTTTAATTTTCACTAGCTTTTTACTTATTGGTTACCTCTGGCTTGAACAGTGCTATCCAATGGCATTTTCTGCATGATGGAAATAAGTCTGTATCTGGGTTTACCAAATTGGTAGCTGCTATCACGTGTTAATTTTGATAACATGAAATATAGAGTGACTAAGAAAATGGATCATAATTTTATTTAACTTACTTTAAGTTGTAATTTAATGTAAAATAAATAGTTAGTGGGAAGATACTGCATAACACAAGGAGATCAGCTAGATGATTGATGATGAATTAGAGGGGTACGATATGGAGGGTGGGAAGGAGTCGCGGGAGGGAGGGGATATGGGGCTATATGCATAAATCCAGCTGATTCACTTTGCTGTACAGCAGAAACTGGCACAACAGTGTAAAGCAATTATACTCCAATAAACAGCTTAAACAAAATAATAGCCACATATGGCCAGTGGCTACCATCTTGGACAGTGCAGAGATAAACTATTATGGCAGGAATTGTTCTCTGTTTTCTCTGCTTCTTTTATTATTTTGCATAGGCTAATGTCTAAAGCACAGTAAGTGCCCAATACATACATACATTAATGAATGAATGAAAGTATCAATAGAAGTCCAATAGTTAGTTAATAATATTAAGTCTGGATCATGAAAGACAGATAATTTATTAAGATAAAACAGGAAGTTCATTAAAGAGATTTTTTAAAAATTTGAATTTAGAAAGAAAATGGAGAATAAGCAAACTGATATTTCAAAAAAGATATTTCAAAAAGATATTTCACAGAGACATTTGCAATTAAATATTATAAAGAGTTTGAGGAAAAGAAAAGTATGAAAATCACCTCCTTGAAATTTGAAAAATTGATAGTCATAAGTAACCACAGAGAAGAATCAGTGCTTGGTTAAAAAGTGTGAAGAAACACACCCAGGCTTCAAAAGTTAAGGTGGGTTAGACTAGAGAGTTGGGTGAATCAGGCAAATTGGCACATTGGCCATTCAATAAAGACTAGAATAAAAATACTAAGTTAAAACAGTGAAGAATTATTGTAGTTTGTATCTGTTTTCAGTTTAATAACAGTTGACCAATTGTCATGTGACCATTGGTGCAAAAACAATGAAAGGTATTTTAAGAAGCCAAATGTAATTGGTAGACCTGGCTCTTAGAGGAGATGCCTTTGGGTTGACTCAGATTAATACAGATTTTAATTGAAAAGAAAGAGATTCTCTCTCTCTCTCTCTCTTTCTGAAGGAGGAAAGGGAATATTAGAAAAGTGATAAGTGAAAAGGTTAAGGCTAAGAAATGTCTTTTCAGTCTTTCCAAAACATAACAGAATGGAAGGAAACTACTTAATTTAAGCAGAGGATAACACTGCTCTGGAAGATATGATAGGAATTAATAAAGTGTCGTTGAGCAGCAATGCAGGTCCAGCTGAGACTAGCAAACATGAACAAATCATGTTTTCATGAATATTGCCAATCATATTTGACAGCTCTGGTGTTAGAAGACAAAAAGGCAGGGAAAAACAAGAGAAGTTTTAACTCTGGGATTTCATATATAATGTTAAAAAATTAAGAGATGGCAAGGTGACATGGAATCAGAAATCTTGTATATAGGAAGATAAATATGTTGTAAGGATTGAACTTTCTGGAAGAAATATAACATGCCTGAAGGAACCTCCCAAAGTGTTGCAGTGTAAGGCAAGACTAATATTATAGATGCATTTATTTCTTCCCATTGACAGATTTAAGTATGGAAGTAAATTTAGCTATTGCACCTATGACATAATTGCCTTAAATTTAAAAAAAAAGAAATGAATACCTATAACAATGCTGATTACAATAAGTTATAAACTTGCTAATATATTTTTCACACCATCTGTAATGAAATAGAATTTTTAGATAGTATCTACCTCTTCCATTATGAATTTTTTCAGGGCATTGAGAACAGTTCCTTATTCAAAGAATAAATTCTTTTCCTTAATCAGTGCCTCCAATTTAATTTCTCAGTACTAATTTTCACATATTCGAATGTGAACTTCACCCTTAACACCAGACTACATTCTGTCACATTTGAGAACATCTTCCTAGTGTCTGAACTCTTCTACCTGTCCTGAGCATGTGCATGCTGTCAGCTGCAGGACCTGGCTTAGTCCTCCCTTTAGCCTCTGAGGGTTGTTCTGGCTGTTTATAGTCCAGTCTTTCTTATTGTGACACTTAAGGATAAGTTTAAGTAAAAACTTCACTCAGGTAGTTTGTGGTAGCACCAAGATTAGCATCATTACCTTTGTACTGCCTTGTCTGATGTACTCTTTTGGAACTTCTCTGCATTCAAAATGGTAAATCTCACCTTTCTGATTTGACATTTCAGAGCACTAAGGAACTCTTCCCTGCATAGATTGGTGCTTTATACTACCAAGTATAAAATTCTCAGGCTAGTTTCAATGCTTTCTTCATGGGTCCTGTATGTTCCTTCTTCTTGGTTCACTAATTAATTTTGCTGCAACCCATCTACAATGGACTGAATATTTCTGTCCTTCATGCCCCCTCTTCCCAGTTCATATGTTGAAATCCTAACCTTCAGTGTCATGGTATTAGGAGGTGAGGTCTTTGGGAAGTGACTAGAATTAGATCAAGTCATGAGGATGGAGTGCTCATGAATGGGATGATTGTCCTTATAAAACAAAAATGAGAGAGATCCCAGGGCTCCTTCTGCCTACATGAGGTTACAGTGAGAAGAGGAAATCTGTTGGTGTCTTGATCTTGGACTTCTTAGCCTCCAGAAATGTGAGAAATAAAGCTTTGTTGTTTATAAACCATGCTGTTTACAGTATTTTTTTATAGGAGCCTGAATGCACTGACACCACTTCAATTAACCAGCCCAAAGCAAGATCTTACTGATATATTTTTTAATGTTTGCATATCTGGAAATGTCTTTATTCCACCTTTGCATTTGATTTGTTGTTTGGTTGGATGCCAAATTTAAATTCTGTTAACTTTGTTATTTAAAAACACTCTTTCCATACTCAGTGTTCTGAGTGGGAGTTTGGTACCCATATTTATTGTCCCTGCTTTATGACATGTTTATTTGATTTTATTTCCTACTATTTAATTTTTGCCTCAAGTTTTCAAAATCATATTTAAATTTCAAAGGGCTCTTAATTTTATTGGTTTTGGTCATAGATGCCTTTTTTTAATAGGTGCAATTTCTTCTTGAGGAAGGCTCCCTTCATCAATTAGTAAAAACAATATAGTTCTATTGTTGATTTAAGTTAATTTCTGGGGCACCACGATGTCTAATGACATTGCCACTTTTGCTGAATGAAATTTTGTTTTTACTTACTCGGGCAATTCTAGGTAGACAAAAAGAGTCTGGAAAAAAATAAGAAATAGATACCTGGAAACTAACTAGATGTTGCTAAGTATTGATTTAAGTTCTAGATACAGTCTATACACTATCTAAGTCCATTCAGGCTGCTGTAGCAAAATACTATAGAGTGGGTAGCATATAAAAACAGAAACTTATTTCTCACAGTTCTGGACGAGGGAAGTTCAAGATCAGAGTGCCAGAATGGTCAAGTTCTGGTAAGGGCACTTTTCCAAGTGGCAGACTGCTGACTTCTTGTATCCTCACAGGGTGGACAGCAGAAAGCAGTGAACTCTCTAGTGACTTCTATAAAGCCACTAACCCTATCACCCCCAAAGGCCCTCCTCCTAATACCATCACCATGTGGGGGTTTCAGCATATGAATTTAAGAGGAACAATAACCCACACATGAAAGAGAGAGATCAAGAAGAAAAAAAAAAAGGAGAAAGATATTTCTAGAAGCTGGAAAAGATCAATAAAGAAAAATGAGAGCCAACCGTTTTGCGTATATATATATATATGTTTCTATAACTAGACTCTATGAAATCACTTTTACTGCTTCATTCTAGAAAAGCTTGTTAGATTAGTTGTTTTGTCATAGAACTTTTGAATCCTGTCTATAGCAACTCATTCTGTTATATCCATCTCCTAATACAACTCTATTTATGCAAATAAGACCTTTATTTGCTATATTGCCTTGGGCTTACCTTCAAATGTTCTCATTCTTTGTATTATAATTTTGTTTCAAAAATATCACACCTTATGTTTCAAAGGGAAAGTTGCAGACTTTGAAACAGTATTTTGATTTATGATTAATATTTTATTGCTTTGTTATCTATCCCTCAAAAGTAAAAACATACTATTTGTGAGAGTGTGTGTATGTATGTACATATTTGTTTTCTATAACACCCAAATTAAACATACACATTGTTAGAAAATATTTTAAAATATATATATATAATTGTATGATATCCTTTAGAGTTCCAGAAACTCACAATTCCTCTGGAATAATTATGAGTTTACTTCCAAAACTCACTTTTATAACTTTGCTTGCTGGTCAAGGGAATTTTGGATATTGGCCTTATTAATATTTTTTCCATCAGAAAAAATGACATTAATGAAATGTAAGGATTTGCTAACTTGGTGTTGGAAAGTTCTGTTTGTCCCATTAGAAGAGAGAAGTTAACACATTTGCAACAAGATAGTAAAATAATATCATATAATATTTTCTCAAATCTTACATTTTTAAGTGAATTTCCAGGAAATATGTTCTGGTTAGTTTCCATTTACCACTACTTTTCTTCTCCTGGCCCTGAGGTCAGTCCAGGAGGCTGACCTTAACAGATTCATCATCTAAGTCCCCATTGTCATCTTGCTTTCAGTGAGCTTGGGAAGCGAGACAGTTTGGGTACATGTTCTCACTCTCTCCTTGCAGAATAAAGGTTTTTTGGTAGTGGTGGAATTTCCTCAGCTATTCTTTGGGTGTCATCTCCCTCAGTGACATTTCTCTCTAGATTCCATGAACAGCTCTCTCCCTTTGCACCCTGAGACCTGAGATAATAGGGGTTTCCTCACCATCATTCCCTATTGCTAGCTCTCGATAATTTTACCATCCTTTGCTGGTTTCATTCTATTAACCTTTAAAGATGTTTGAATCATGACTGCATAAAATCACTGACAATTGTCTCTATTCTAAGGATGTCATAAAAGATGAGATGCACAACCATTTTCCTTGAAGGTATTTCTAGGCCAAGTAGACTGAGCAAGATCAGGAAAGAATTATTTAAAATGAAATGTTTTAACCTCTATAGACGCTTGAAGCAACAAATATCAGCTGCAGGAAAACGAAGATAAAACATTGTACATTTAATGGTGTGTGTGTAAAATTGATGATAAACAAAAGTATGTCTATTATTTTTTGAGAGAACTTTCCTTAATTTTGTTTACCATCATTATTTAATGCTTATGTAGACAAGAAAAAGAACCAAATTAAAATATACTTGTTTGAGGCATTCCATGATTGGTTGTGTGAATATATTGGGCCATTTGTCTCAGAAAACATATTAAACACTGAACAAAAATGTTAAAAATGTATATTTGAAAACACTGGAAAAGGGCCAAAATAGAAATAAAGATAAGAAAATTTTACTCTTAAAAGAGTGCTACTATATCTAGTTAAAAATGCAATCTGACAGCTCTGATACCAAAACCAAAGATACTACAAAAAAAGAAAATTACAGACCAGTATCACTGATGAACACAGATGCAAAAATTCTCAACAAAATACTAGCAAACAGAATCCAACAACACATTAAAAGTATCATATACCATGATCAAGTGGGATTTATACCAAGAATGCAAGGATTCTTCAATATATGCAATTCACTCAATGTGATATACCATACTAACAAATTAAGGAATAAAACAAATAAGGTCACCTCAATAGACAGGAAAAAAGCTTTAGACAAAATTCAACACCATTTATGATAAAAGCTTTCCAGAAAATGGGCATAGAGGGAATCTACCTCAACATAATAAAGGCCATAATATGACAAACTCAAAGCAAACATTAATCTCAATGGTCAAAAACTGAAAGCATTTCCACTAAGATCAGGAACAAGACAAGGATGTCCACTCTTGCCACTCTTATTCAACAGTTTTGGAAGTCCTAGCCATGGGGATCATAGAAGAAAAAGAAATAAAAGGAATACAAATTGGAAAAGATGTAAAACTGTCACTGTTTGTAGATGACATGATACTATACATAGAAAATCCTAAAGACACCATTAGAAAACTACCAGAACTAATCAATGAATTTGGTAAGTTTTCAGGATATAAAATTAATGTACAGAAATCTCTTGCATTCCTATATGCTAAAAATGAAAAATCAGAAAGAGAAATTAAGGAAACAATCCCATTTACCACCACAACAAAAGAATAAAATACCTAGGCATAAACCTACCCAAGGATACAAAAGACTTGTACTCAGAAAAGTATAAAACACTGATGAAAGAAATCAAAGATGACTTAAACAGATGGAGAAATAAACCACACTCTTGAATTAGAAGAATCAATATTGTGAAAATGACTATACTACCCCAAACAATCTACAGATTCAGTGAAACCCCTATCAATTTACCAATGGCATTCTTCATACAATTAGAACAAAAAGTTTTACAATTTATATGGAAACACAAAAGACCCCAAAGGGCCAAAGCAATCTTGAGAAAGAAAAACGGAGCTGGAGGAATCAGGCTCCCTGATTCAGAACACACTACAAAAATACAGTAATCAAGGCAGTATGGTACTCACACAAAAACAGAAATATAGATCAATGGTACCGGATAGAAAGCCCAGGGATAAACCCATGCACACACGGTCACCTAATTTGTGAAAAAGGAAGCAAGAACATACAATGGAGGAAAGACAGCCTCTTTAATAAGTGGTGCTGGGAAAACTGGACAGCTACACATAAAAAAATGAAATTAGAACACTACCTAACACCACACACAAAAATAAGCTCAAAATGGATTAAAGAGCTAAACGTAAGACTGGACACTGTAAAACTCTTAGAGGAAAACATAGGCAGAACACTCTATGACATAAACCATAGCAAGATCCTTTTTGACCCACTTCCCAGAAGAATGGAAATAAAAACAGAAATAAATAAATGGGACTTAACGAAACTTAAAAGCTTTTACACAACAAAAGAAACTATAAACAGGATGAAAAGACAACCATCTGAATGGGAGAAAACATTTGTAAATGAAGCAACTAACAAAGCATTAACCTCCAAAATATACAAGCAGCTCATGCAGCTCTATATCAAAGAAACAAACAACCCAATCCAGAAATGGGCAGAAGACCCCAATAGACATTTCTCCAAAGAAGACATACAGATTGCCAACAAACACATGAAAAGATGCTCAACATCACTAATCATTAGAGAAATACAAGTCAAAGCCACAATGAGGTATCACCTGATACCAGTCAGAATGGCCATCATCAAAACATCTAGAAACAATAAATACTGGAGAGGGTGGGGAGAAAAGGGAACCCTCCTAAATTGTTGGTGGGAATGTAAATTGATACAGCCACTATGGAAAACAGAATGGAAGTTCCTAGAAAACAAAAAATAGAACTACCACATGATCCAGTAATCCCACTCCTGGGCATATACCCTGAGAAAACCATAATTCAAAAAGATACATATACACAATGTTCATTGCAGCACTATTTACAATAGCCAGGACACAGAAGCAACCTAAATGTCCATCAACAGATGAATGAATAAAGAAGATGTGGCACATATATACAATGGAATATTAGCCATAAAAAAGAAAAAAAAATGAGTTATTTGTAGTGAGGTGGATGGACCTAGAGACTGTCATACAGAGTGAAGTAAGTCAGAAAAAGAAAAACAAATACCATATGCTAATATATATATGGCTCCAACATCCCTTTTCTCACAATCTCTTATAGTCTTTTCTAATTTTTTTAACACAAATGGTCTGCATGACCAATAGCATGCAGAAGCAGTGGTATATTACTTCAAACTGTAATCAGTCCAAATATCATTCACATAGTATATGGTTACTAAAGGCTGTATCTCTCCACCCCCACATTCCTGTCTCTCTCTCTCTCTGATTTTATTAATGACCAAGGCTCAACAAACTAATTTTAAAATGGGTGAATTTTATTTTATGTAAATTATATCTAAATAAAGCTGTTAAATGTCACTAATTAAAAAAATAAATTAGACTACACTAAATTTAAGAATTTCTGTTTACCAAAATCAGAATTAAAGTAGTGAGTGTACAAGATAATTGACAGTTGGTGGAACATTTCCCATTACCTGTATCTGAAACAGATATATTACCAGAATAGGTAAATCATTCATACAAATCATTAAGAGGAACTTCCCTGGTGGTGCTGTGGTTAAGAATCAACCTGCCAATGCAGGGGACATGGGTTTGATCCCTGGCCCGAGAAGATTCCACACACCATGAAGCAACTAAGACCATGCACCACAACTACTGAGCCTACATTCTAGAGCCTGTGAGCCACAGCTACTGAACCTATGTACCACAACTATTGAAGTCTGCACACCTAGATCCCGTGCTCTGCAACAAGAGAAGCCACAGCAATAAAAAGCACGCAGACCGCAACAAACACCTGCTCGCCACAACTAGAGAAAACCCATGTGCAGCAACGAAGACCCAACACAGCCAATTAAATAAATAAATAAATAAATAAATAAATACGCATGAATTAAAAAATAATTAAGAAAAAATAGAATCAACCTAATAAAGATGAATTATTAAAATAAAAAATGAACAAAAGCAATATTTAAATGTTCAGTTAGTGAAATGTACTTGACATCATTAGTCATCAAGGATAATAAAATTATTACCACAGTATTATCCTACCACACCCTCCCAACAAAACATCTAAGATTAAAAAGGCAGAAAGTACTGATGTTATGAAAGATGTAGAATAGCTTGAAGTCTCATAAATTCCTGGTGATAGTAAAAATTTGAGCAACTATTTTGGAAAGCTGTTTTTTAGAATTTCTAAAATTTTGGTCAAAAGGAATCAGACACATATCATATGACACAACTTTTATAAATTTTAAAGACAAGCAAGCAAGCTTATGGTGATATTTCTCTGGGGAAGCGTAAGTAAAGAGATGCATGAAAGAATTGTGGATCACAGAAGTGGTGTGTATCTTGAAGAGCATAGTGATTTTCTGGGTATATAAAATTGTAATACATCATCAAGCTCAAAAATATGTTTTACTCAACAATAACAAAATAACTAAAAATTTTATGTTAAAAGACTGTAGGTTTAAGAAAATTACTCTATATGAGAAAAGATATTTTATCCAATTTTTATCCAATCTTTCCTCAAAATGAAGATTAAAGTGAGTAAAAAAGGAACAGGAAAGTTTTTTTAAAAAAATATATCCCTGTATACATAACATTCAAATTTGATGAGATAATATTTATATTGGGAACATTCTGAAAGTGGATATTTAATTATCTGATTACAGCTTTCATTTATGACACAGATTAAAATTTGAGAGAAGTAAAAATTGAGTGAAATAGAAACGTATTTTAAGTATGGTCATCAGTTCAGGTTATTGTAGATAGTATGAAAATTAATATCATTTTAGAGGAAATTCTGACAGTGAATCAGGAAATAATTAAGCTTTTTTCTATATTCTCTGGTATTCACTTGCTTTGATTAAAAGCTGGTAATTTATAGTTATTTCCTTTAAGTAGATTTACATACTACACCCATTCTTTTAAGATGTTGTTATTGGTATTTTGTTTTTTTTCCCCTGCATCTGATCATTCTTATAGAAACATTTTTATTACAGTTACTTTTCAGAAATTTAATGTAAATTATTGAAAAAGCCCTTTCTTCTAAAAGTTTCTAGAATCAATATCTATATTATAATCATGGTGTCATCCAAGTAAATTAGAAATACATAAAAATCACCTTTAATCAAACAAAAATCATAAAATTTATTCTGAGAGATGTGATCCATACTTTGAGTCTCTGGGAAATGTTTAGAAATAAAAACAAGGTGGAGAAAAGAACACATTTTCAACCTTAATGCCTCATTTTTCTTATGATCTGTACAGTGATATTAAGTGGCTGGGGCTATCAATCAATTAAATAAATATATTACTAATAAAATGACTCACTAAAGAAATGCATAATACACAGTTTTATTGATTCAAGACAAATATATTTATGGAATAATTTCTGATTAAAGTGGTGATTTTATTGGACAGTAAGAAAACCTATGCATGATACAAAAGATAGAAATATTTCAATAAATTATCAGATTCATTTCTGTAATCCCATAGTTGGCTTCTTTCTCTTCTTTCAATTCAATACACATTGTGACTTTTGACTTTGTAAGTAATATGAACCTTGGATAGACTGATATTAGGAAACACTATATTCAAGGACGCACTAAGCAATATAATGCTATAGTCACTTTTTTTTTTTTTGGATTCTTTGTGACAGAAAGATAAAGGAAAAAAACATTACAGGTGCAGGTGAATAATAGCCTGTCAAAATGAACAAGGGAAATGAAGATACTTGTAAAGTTGTGCTTTCATTTGAATTATTTATATAAAAAAGGAAAAATGAATTTCTTGCAAATGATTTATTTTACCACGCAGCACAAAATATGCTGCAATTTCTTTAACTCATGCTCAATATGGACAAGTAGGCTCTGTTATTGTATTATTTCCAATACAAAAGGAGTAACAACACATTCGTACTTCAGAAACTCTTCAAAGAATAAAACTGGAGTGCAAAACTTATACAAACCTCATTGTGAGAAAGAGCAATAGCATTTCTGTCAACTCCAAATTGTCTTCAAGGGACAATCGAATCACACATATCTATTACTACTAGATCACAGATTACAACTTATCTTCAGCATGTGATGGGAATGAAGTGGTTCAGTACAAGAGGAGGCATGAGGAAGCCCTAAACCTCAGGGCTTAGTCAGCTGTACACGTGAGGCATTACCTTGGGAAATATTATGAAACAGCTGTGTGGACTTGAAAGAAGAACCATTTTCCAGCTATTAGATTGGAAAAGGTGTGAGCCATTCCTTTCTAGATTTATATTAGGCATGAGGTATGTAAAATAGTTATACAGCAATAAAATTTATGTTTCTTTTATTTCTTCCTTTCTTCAAACCTGTAATGAATGTCCATGAAGTTTATATTTTAAATTCCTGGAAATATGAAAAAGAACATTGGTGATTTACCAGCATACTTATCTTTTGTGGATAAATACTATACTTTGCCTTTAAGGTGTATTCTACCCACCCACACATTAACTGTACAGATTTAGACTTTTTTTCCCATAATTCTAGCATCCAAATACTCTACGCATAAAAATTATTTTTCATACTTGAGAAATGAATAGGAATATATAAGTATGTGAGTTAATACTTTTCTATGCATTTCTTCTCAGGAAATTGAGAAACAGGGGTAGGCTGTGACTGAAGGACATACAGGTCTCATGTGCTTTTAAACACAATAAAGAAAGCCTATACATTGGCCTTGAAAAATTGCTATATAGTTATAGCCATTGCTTCAATTAAGTAAATCATATATTAGAGATTGTGCATTCCGTATCAACTCAGCCAATAACTATTTGCCTTCACAATTTACTAATATAATTAATAGATTGGGACAGAGAGCCTTCCTAGCACAAGTTCTTAGACTTCATTAGATCACAAAGAACTTTGAGTATCTGAATAGACCACAGAACCATCCTCCTAATAAATGCGATGATATATACAGCTGATCATATATGCAATTTCCAGTGTTTTACAAAACTCTGTATATAAAATCTGCATCAGTCAGTGTTCACCAGGAAAAGATAAATAATAATAATTATAGATAGATGATAGATAGATAGATAGATAGATAGATAGATAGATTTTAAGGAATTTGATTGGCTGGCAAGATCCAAATCCTCAAAGCAGGCCAGCAGGCTGGAGCCCCAGGAGAGCCGATATTGCAGTTCACATCTGAGGGCCATCAGAATTTCCTTTTGCTTGCTGGAGGTCAGTCTTTTTGTTCTACTCAGGCCTTCAACTAATTGAATGAGGCCCACCTATATCATGTAGGGCAATTTACTTGATTTCACTGATTAAATGTTAATTCCATCTAAAAATAGCCTCAGAAAAACATCCAGAATAATGTTTGACCAAATACCTGGGCACCAACTCAAAATGACACATCAAATTAATGATCATTAAGCCCATCCATTGTCCAGTTGTCACACATGCATTTTCCTAAGCCATATTTAATCACTAAATAAAGACAATAATACAGTCATACTTTGCCTAACATGGTAAAACTCTCCTGCACACAACCAAAAGCATACTAACAATATTTAAATATTATGATATAAAGTCAATACATTTTATGTTACATGATAAGGGAAAGAGAACAAAGAGAGCAAAGATATTTGCTTCATAAATGCAAACAAACATACAAGTAATAGAATAAGGAAGAAATACTATGACAATTAGACTCCTCATTTCTGTAGCTGGTCATATGCTTATAGCTGATATTTATAACTACATTTTTCTATTACCCATTCTGTATTCCCTTTGCCCTCAACAAGCACTTCAGCTAGTCATGCTATGTAACCCTAGACAGTTAGCCACTTCACTCAGAAAAGGATAGCTCCCAGCTAATATAAGAATTAAATGTGATAGTGAATGTAAGGCATATAAAGAGACACGTTTCATGCTCTCATTCAGCATCCAGAGCAGTTGTAAAATTAAACATTAAACACATAAACATATATATAACTACATAGTTAAACTGTTCTTAATAAAAATAAAATGAAGAGTCTAATTAAATGGAGAGTTAGAGAAATTGTTCTGAGCAAGTAATACTTAAGAAGAAATAAGGGTTGAATGGGAATTAGGTAAAGAGTTAAGAAGAAAACCATTACAAGTATAGTGAATCATATATAAGGTCCTAATGCAGAAAAGAACCTAACGCATCTGAGGAACTGAAATGTGTGTGTGTGTGTATCTTGTGAGAGGAACAGACTAAAATGATTGTATAAGTTAACACCAGCTGGTTGTGATGGTTAACTTTATGTGCCGTACTGCTTAGGCTGTAATCCCCAGAAGTTAATCAAAACAAAGTTTACATTTTGCTGAGGAGGCATTTTGTAAATATGGTCAGTGTGTCCAATCAGTGTCTTAAAAATAATACCTTGCTTTATGTTATTGTAACTGTGCTGAGGTACAAATGCAGAAGCCTTCTGTTTACTATTTTTAAAATATATAATCTATAAACAAAAGTGTGCTGAATTGGAAAAGGGTATAAGTCACTAATCTTAAGAATTAGAAATTTCCACAACTGTCTTTATGCTTACCTTTAACATTTATACTAATGCCAAACCTCTTTATAGCAAAAAAAAAAAAAGTTATACTTCTAATTATATTACATCTTTAGTAGTCCTGGAGGTTATAATCACTCTTATTTTCCTAAACCTAGAGAAATGCCCAGAGCTTTAGCAGGTGCTATATTTTATGCAAAGGTACTTTTATGGAAGATACTGTTCAGAATCTATTACAGTAAGTCCCCTACATATTAACCTTCAAGTTGCAAACTTTCAAAGATGTAAATGTGCATTCGCATGTCCAATCATATAAGTTCATGTATCTGGCATATATTGTCACGTGTGTGCAGCCTCTACATGTGGTTGTGCTTTTGGTATTTTACTGTACAGTACTGTATAGAGTAGTACAGTATCTTTATTTCAAGCCCAGGATGTCCAGAAGCAAGCGTAAAAGCAACAGTGATGTAGCTGGTACTGCTGAAGAACCAAAGAGATTCATGGCACAGGACACAGCAAGAGGATTTTCTTTATTTGTAGAGGCATGGTTAGTTTTTGAGGCACAGAACCCAAATCCATAAAGGTTTCAGCAGCTGTTCAGAATGCAATCCAGTGCTACTGTGTCATCTAAGACAAGAGAGAAAGAGCTACTATGCAGACATCACTGGATCGTTTTTTCAAGAATGTAGGTGGAACTGAATCCAGCAGGGAACCAGAACCTGTGCCATGAGCATCAGGTGTGAGTGAAACTGCAGCTCGCCCTCTGCCTCCTACTGCTGACGATCCTTCAGCTCTACCATCTCCCACCTCCTCTTCCTCCTCCAGTCAGTAACTCTTCTTGCCTGTTCACTCAATGCCAGACCGTGTATGCCAGCTGTTGTACTGCACTATTGTAGTGTTCAATGTACTGTACTGAAAGATAAAAAAAGTTTTCTTTATTTTTGTTTGTTTTTAATGTATTATTTGTGTGAAAAGTAGTTTAAAAAACCTATTATGGTATAGTCCTATGTAGCCAATAGTGTTATTTGAGTACCTAGGCTAACTTTGTTGGACTTATGAACAAATTCGACTTACGAACTCGCTTTTGGAATGGAACTCATTTGTATGTAGGGGATTACTGTGTCTGCACTTGCCCTCAATTTGTTACTGGGCAGTGGAATTCCATTTTACTCCAGAAAGACAAGAGACACCTAGATCTTAGAGAAAATAAAGCCCTACCAGAGTCCTAAGGGATGAATCATGATTAGTTGAAACCAGCAATAATAATCTCATTCTATATTTACAGTGATTAGTCTAATGGTGTATTTATAATTCAGTGCTAGTAATGAGGAGAAATCAGTTTTATTGGCTATTGAAAAAAATACTTCCCAAGGCAAATCTTTGAAAGCAATTATCTTTATACACTGCCCTTCCCTACTACTGTATACACTAAAGTGAAGGTTTAAAGCCAGCATTTTCTGAGGAATGGGTCAAAAGAATGACATAGGTGTGACTGTTGAGTGGCTGAACCAGCAGTATAATCAACCTCCAGATATGTTGAAAGGACAATATATCTTATACTTTGTGACACTGTTAGCTTTTTATCAAAGGTCAAAAATTGTACAAACGTATATATTGGTGCTGACCAAAGAAAAATTTTGATTCAGAAACTAATCCATTGTTCAGAAATACAAACTTTGATAACTAAGGGAAGATAGTAAAGATGAGTGCTTGGTCTCAAACTGTGTGTTTGCGGCTCTGATCAGGAGAAAATCCGTCCAATGTATTTAAGCTATTCACATATCATCTGTAGTTAGAATTTTATTAAATGGGATTGTTTTTGTGGAGCAAACACATTGTTAGGCCAGAAGAAGTTGTGAAAATTTTGGCTTCATTGCATGAAGCTGGTTAGGGAATTTTTCACTTGAAAGAATCAGCTAGAAGTCTTGCCTGGCACTGTGGAAGTTAGCCATAAAGTTAAAAATATATATATATTTAAAATACATTGTAGACAGCATGCCCTGACAAAAGCATCTAATTTTCTCATGGAAAGGGATCAAGATTCCTTGGTTAGAGGGCATGTTAATTATTTGGGACCACATCATGCAGAGATAATTGAGTCTTTCACAAAATGACTTCTGTGTTCCATATAAAGCCCTGTGGCAGCAATGATAGTTCCGTATCACATAATGAATTGGCACTGTATCTGAGCTGTCACTATGGCACCACATCATTTCAAGTCTGTTTTAAGGATAGCATGACAGATAAGGTAATCCAATGGGAGTTTTCAGTGAAAATTCAACAGCAGCATCCATTATGTATCTTATTGTTCATCATGTCTAGAAAAAGCACTTTGATGGTGAAGAGCACATCTTCCTGGTTCAGTGAAATATCCCCAGTGTTTTCAACAGGGTATCTGATGTATGATAAGTCCTGTTGAATGAATTATTAAGTCAACATAGCACACCCTATTAAAAATGTTCTTGCTGTGCCTGCATAAATAATGAAGTAGGTGTGTAAGATATAGATGATTAGTTATAAAACAAAGAGCATATTATAAGCTCTACTGTTCATGACTCTGTTTTGCTTTATCTTTTTCTTGAACTGTAGAATTGTCTATATTGGATTTCTTACTGTAAAACAAAACAGAAGCCACTTTATTTTACTTTAAAGAATATATAAATTGCAAATACAGTATGTAGGTAAACAAAATAAATAAAACATATACATGTTAAAACATTAAATGTTAGGCAACAAAAGTAAAAATAAACTGGTGGAAATGCATCAAACTATAAAGTTTCTGTACAACAAAGAGACCAATGAACAGAGTGAAAAAACTACATAAAGGGAGAATATATTTGCACACTGTATATCTGAAAATGAGTAAATATTCAAAATATAAAAGGAACTCCTACAACTCAATAGCAAAAAATATATATATCACAAATGTGAATAAAAAATGGGCAAAGGACTAGAAAGATATTTTCTAAGAAAACATCCAAATTGCCATCAGATTAAAAGATTCTCAACATCAATAATAATCACCAGGGAAATTCAAATCAAACCACCATGAGATATCACCTCAAACACATCAGGATGGCCATTATTAAAAAAAAAGTGTCAGATAGGATAAGGAAAATTTGGAATCCTTGCACGTTGTTGGTAGGAATGTAAAATAATACAGCCATTATGGAATACAGTATGGAGCTTACTTAAATAGAACTACAACAAGATCTAGCAGCCCTATTTCTCAGTATTTATTCAAAAGTATTGAAATCAGAATCTCGAGACATCTGCACTTCCATGTTAACTGTAGCACTATTCACAATAGCCAAGGTATGGAATCAACCCAAGTGTCCATTGACAGATGTATGGATAATGTAGTAGATACATACATTAGCATATTATTCACCCTTAAAAAAGAGAAAATCCTGAAATATGTGACAACAGGAATGAACCTGGAGTACATTATGCTAAGTGAAATAAGACAGTCCCAAAAGGATAAATATGGTATGGTTCCAGTTGTATGAGGTATCTAAATTAGTCAGACTCATAGAAGCAGAGAGTAGAATGGTGGTTGCAAGGGGTTATGGGGAGTGGGAAGTGGGGAATAGCTATTCAACGAGTATAAAGTTTCTGTTGTCCAGGATGAATAAGTTCTAAGGGGCTGCTGAACATTAGGCCTGTAGTTAACAATACTGTGCCGTGCAATTAAAATGTTGTTAAAAGGGTAGACATCATGTTAAATGTTCTAACTATAATAGAAATCTAACTATATTAAAATAAAAATTAAAAAAAAATAATGGACATTAAGTTGAATATACAGTATTTCATGGGGGGTGGGTAACTGTGAAAACATGAAGGACAGAGAGGGCTAAAAGATGATTCTTTGGTTCCTTTATTAGAAGTTGAGTGTATTGTGGCACCAAATGGTAGAATTCTAGAGATGACAATTATGGTTTACAAAGTGTGACCACTAGATATTTTTGGAGTAGCACTGAAGATATTTGCCATATATCCAAATGTAGTTGTCAAAGAGTTACTAAATTCATTTATCTATTCATTCCTTCATTCCTTCAGAAACTACTATATGCATTTATTTATGTATGAATTGATTGATTGACAGCATTGTGTGTCTGGACACTGTCTTAAGCATTGGAGTTAGAGAAAGAATTGATTCAGAGAGAAACACCTTTATTATATATAGAGAAAAACTGATATTTAGGTTGTCAAAGATACAGGAATGAGAATGTTTTGAGTTACAAGACGTTGTGAACATTGTTGATTGCTGCTGAAAATTCAGATAATGCAGGGACCCAAAAGTGCCATTGAATTTAGAAGCATATAGGACACTGTTGACCTTGGCTAGAGCAATATATGCAAAGAAATGGAGGTAGGGACCACATTGTGGTTGTCCAAAGTTTGAGAATTTTATACTGGCAGCTATAACTTATAGTTTGCTTTCTTGATTACAGTATTGAAGATTAAAATGTTTAGTCAAGGAAGCAGAGGTAACAGGCTTTCAGTGAGACATGATATAGTCCTATTTTTTCCTTCAACTTTATACATGATAGTTGGATATATTGAGTCCTGAATTCTGGCATGGAGAACAAATAAAATATGCAACCAACTGCATAAAGCAAGGATCAAAAATGCTGGTCTCTCAAAAATGCTAGATAAAATGGCACAAACCCCAGCTTGGGTCAAAGTGTCCTAGAAGAGAAAATTATCCACTATACTCTGAAAAATACTTTTTAGCAATTGCTTTATTACTCTAGTGCTTCAGGTTCATTTTTTTTTCATAGCAACTAATTAAAAGTCTATATTAGTAAATGAGTCAATATTTATTTTGTACAAATAGAACAAGCAATTTCAAGTTTTTAAATATCAATCATCATACTGGTTCCTTGATATTTTTTTTATTCCAATTCCTAGCAAAATTAAAAGATATGAATTTGTTTAGAATTCTGGGTGTCCTGGAGTTATTTTGGTGAGGCAGCTTTTTTCTCAAGAAAGGGAGAATATTATATATAGACAATTTATATAATTGATATTGATTATATAAATATATGTGACACAAATATCTAACTATTGAATATACTTTATTTTATATGGAAATCTGTATACTATATTAAATATCATGTAACCTATATATGTGTGAAAAATTATGGAATATAATCACCTAGTTTTGACTAAGCAATTTAGATCTAGTAAAATCACCTTGTTTTTCCTAAAGCAGCTTAAAGTAGGATTAAAAGTGTTCAAGTTGGCTAGATATTTGATTAGTTTGTTCTGTAAAAAGCAGTTATAATTCTTAATTTTCATTTCTCTTAATTTTGTAATGAATAAGAGTATATATAATGGATAGAGCAAATATTTCTCCTGCTTCTATAGTTTATGCTATAAATACTTATTATATCATGCCCCCTCTATTGTCTTGTAAGTTACATACCGTTTTACAACTATTTCTATCTTCTTTTTATTATTAAACATGTATTTCCAATTTGTCAAACCCATTGCTATGGGTACATTCACCTTTCTTTTCAGAATCATGCAAGGGCCATGAAAAATTTATATCTAGTTCACTCTATTAAATTAATATGACATTGTCATTCTGTATTTCAATACTAAATATTTTATTTAATTCCCACAGAGTACTGTTAGCCAGCCATAATTAATTTAAATTTACTGATGTGGTTTCCATTTCCATTTTCCTTCCTGTCTTTCTATTAGTGTTGTTGTTGTTTCATCCTGTCTCTATGACATTTTATCTCTGCTTATCTCTGACTTTGGGATTCCCATTGGTGTTGGCTTGCTCTCAAACTTTCACTCAGATTTTGTTTTCATAACATCTCCATTTCAAAATAAGAATTTTTATTTTGTTAAAATCAAATACTTCATTTTTTAAGATATTGGTATGCTCTTTCATGTTTCAGTCACCAAACAAAATCTTCACTTCATATTTTATCTTCTTTATAACTCCAGTATCTAAAACCCCTACAGGTCTATTTCTACTATCTGTTAGTCTTGTTGGTCATTACTCAAAATTTTGTTTCTCCTCATCAGCCTGGTCACTTTGATAGGGTGTGGAAAGTGCATTTAGAACATATTTCCAAGTATTGAATACTAATAAGATGTTATTTTCCTTCTGATATAATGAATTTGCTTGTTCCAGATATCTCAGGCCATTAATAAACCAAGGTCATGATATATTAATTTCAAGAGTTAAAGTAATTCAAAACTAGGTTACTAAGTGCCAGAAAATTTGTACCGGCCTCTTTCAGGGTCACACAATAAGGGTTTTGGGGGTGGTGGTTAGCAGAAATCCCCTGCATGGACAAGTCTGATTTCCAAACTTTGTTCCCATATTCCTATGAGGTTCTTAAAAGCACATCTCAGGTTGTCTGCTGCCTCTTTCATAAAAGGCAAATGTACCCAGGGGAAAAATAGTTCCAAATGCTAGAGTCAGATCTCAGAATATGTGTTGTTTTCTTTCCTGGGAAGATGGCCTAGACATTCCCAGCAATTTTATTAGCTCTTTGATGCCTATGAGCAGATTTTTAAAATATCTGTATTGTCCAGGTTTCTTAATTGCCTCAGCAGAAATGGTCTCAATGATCAGATCCACCATTAACAGATATAAAAATCTTACATATTCTTTGTAGGATTAAAAGAATCTGCCATTTGACTGTGTATAGTGATAGGGCAAAGAAAATAAAAGAGCTTTTATAAAAATAACTTGAAAAGGAACTTATTCAGAGTCTGCTTTTTATGTAGTTTCTCAAGTTTGTCTGAAACTAAATGATTTTATTTCTTTCACAATAGCCAATATAGTGTTTCATATGCAATAGATACAGTTCATGAAAATAGGCAAGTTGAAATATGTTTCAAGAGTGTTAAAATCTTGGTGGATTATTATTATTATTATTGTTATTATTATTTTACTTTCATTAAATGTCCATTAACATTTAGTCCATTAACTTTCATTAAATGCCATATTTTTTAAATAAAGAAAATATGTTAGAACTTGAAAAAAGTAAGAACTTTAATAATTAACTCTACTTAACTAAATTTCCTATGCTGTTCAAGGAAGAAATAAAAATAATGAAATTCTATGCACTTTGAGGAAAGTTCTCGACACCTAGTAGCAACAGAGGCTTCAGATCTATTTTATGATTAATATTTCCTTAAAAAAATCAAAAAAAGAAAAAAGTCATTCAAGATTAAATTAATTTGTCCTAATTATCTGCTTCATGAAATTTGTGGCTTGAGGTAAATATATTAGAAAATTTAAAAGGACAATCCCATTTAAAGGTATATACCCCAAAATAATTAAAAATAGGGACTCAAAGAGATATTTGTAAAACAATGTTCATAGCAATATTATGATATTCACAATTGCCAAATGTATAAAAAAACCAAGTGCTGTTGATGGATGAGTGGCTAAACAAGTTAGTATGAAAGTACAATGGAATATTATTCAGCCTTAAAAAGAATTACAGTTTTAATATATGCTACAGTATAAGTGAGCCTTAAAGATACCATGCTAAGTGAAATAACACAGATACAAAAGGAAAATATTGTATGAGTCCATTTATATATTCATTGGAATATTACTCTGCATTAAAAGAAATGAGATTTTAAAAAGTTTTTATGAATAAAAAGACATAGAGGAAATGCAAGTGCGTATTACTAAGTGAAGAAGCCAATCCTAAAAGGTTACACATGCTATGATTCCATCCATATCTTATTCTGGAAAAGGCAAAACTATCAAAACAATAAAAAGATCAGTGGTTGCCAGGGATTCAATGATGAGAATGAATAGGCAGAGCATAGAGGAATTTTAAGACAGTGAAAATACTCCCTACAATACCATAGTTATTGATATGTCATTATATATTTGCCCAAAACATATAGAATATACTACACCAGGAGTGAACTGTAGTGTAAACTATGGACTTTGAGTGAATAGGATATATCAGTGTAGGTTCACCACTGTAACAAAAGTACCACTGGTGGGGAGGCTGATAATGGTGGAGGCTATGCATGTGTAGGGAAAGGGAGTATACAGGAAATCACTGTAATGCCCTCTCAATTTTTCTGTAAACCTAAACCTGTTGTGAGAAAACAAAGTCAACTGCTGAAAAAAAAAATTTCTCCCCCACTTGGTCTGGGGAGTATGGAAATGTATTTAATTGTCCCAACACATCTGTCTATAGTGAGGAATAATTTGATTCCAAAGGAAAATAGAAGATACTAGTACCATTAGAAGAGCAAATATAACTTTTTCCAGTAAAAATGATAGAACTGTACCCTTGACATATAATAGGGGAAAATGGAGACAGTGTCCCTAATATTAAGGAGCTCACAATCAAGTTAATATTTTGTGTAATACCCAATGCATTTGTCTTTAATTCATATTTGCCTAAGATTATATCATTACATTGGAAAATATTCCTTGAAGTTGCCTATAATACTTTTTAAAAGGATACACACATACACGTGTGTAAGTATATATATGAATTTGTGTATATTTTTGATTTTAGCTGTAACATTATCTACAAAAAGTCATTCAATAATAAATTCTTGGCAATTCAAATTAGTATTTTCCTACAATTGCATGAATCAATGTAAAAATATTCTTAAGAACATTCAATAAGAAGAATTAGAACAACTGTATTTTCACTTAAAGGAATAACTATGTACTGAATGGCTACCATTACAGTATTGATTCATAGTGCATGGTGCTTGGACTAGCAGCATCACTTACACCTGGGAATTTGTTAGAAAGGCACATTCTCTGGCCTCGCTCTAAACCTATCAAATCAGAATCTCTGGTCAGAACCCAGCCGTTTGATGATTTTTTACAGAATACATTTTGAGAAATATTGCCATCCACTTTCAAATAAAAGAATAAATAAATCAAACTGTTTATTATGGAGAGAAATTCAACCTATACCAATAAATTAATATCAGAGTACATTTTATTTGAGAAACAGCATTATTTCATTGACTACACTAATATAATGTTACAGAAAGAGATTTAGACACATCGCATTCTTAGATATATTGGAAACAACATCAAATTGTGTCTTTCTCTAAAAATATAAAGTAACTTGAGATGTTGATAACAATAAAATAATTTTGGCTAATATATCCACACATCAAAATTATGTTTTTCAACTGTATATATTAAATTGCAAGACTGAAAACTGAGGAATATAATAGAAGCTCTCATTTTTATTTCTAAAAGTAGAAATTCATTTAAGAAAGTAACTGAATTGAAATACTTGTGTGTTTTGCATTATGTTCTTGTAAATAAATCAGGGTTACCTAATGGAAAAAACATTAGACTGGTTCTCAGACACATGGCCAGATGGCTTTTCTTGCTCTGTCACTTATTAGTTTATGAGTTTGAGCAAGTCACCTAGCCTGGAACCTCTGTGTGTCTAGACTCTCACTATAACATCATGCGATTAGATGATACACAGATTTTTATTTAACACAAAATACTTGAGGTGATAAAATGTCAGGTTAAAGAGAGTAATATCACTGAAAGGCAAGATACACAATCCAATTTAAAAACCCAGGGTTTATCTAGAAGAAGAGACTACGCTGGAATACCATTTTTTTTTTTAATGGTGCACGGGCTTAGTTGCTCCGTGACATGTGGAATCTTCCCAGATCAGGGCTCAAACCTGTGTCCCCTGCATTGGCAGGCGGATTCTTTACCACTGCGCCACCTAAGAAGTCCTGGAGTACCATTTTTAACACTGTTAGATCTCAGAAAGCTAAAAGCCTGGAAGGGCATAGGCAAATGATAAAAAGAAAACAGAATAAAAAGGAAAGAAGGAAGGAAGGAAGGAAGGAAGGAAGGAAGGAAGGAAGGAAGGAAGGAAGGAAGGAAGGAAGGAAGGAAGGAAGGAAGGAAGGAAGGAAGGAAGGAAGGAAGGAAGGAAGACATTTTATATATATATTGGGTTGGCCAAAAAGTTCATTTGGGTTTTCTGCAACACATTAAGGAAAATCCTGAATGAACTTTTTGGCCAATCCAATATGTATATATTCTTTAAACATATGTTTAAGATAACAATTCTTCTGGTTTAAAATGACCTCCAATTAATTTATGTTTTTGTGGATAAATATATTGTCAGTTGTAGCTCAAACTGTCTATGAAGACCAATTCTTTTCATGAAGGCATCTGGCTGCAGACTTACATAGCTACTTAGTGATCCTGGGTCAGCCTGTTGCTCCTTGGTGCTCCAGTAGTCTCAGGTATAAGATGCTAGCATAATCTGGTCCCTAGGTGTCCAGGATCCATGCCCACTAAAACATTATTTGTCCTACCCTGTGATTTGTTTTTTCTTTTTAGTGTATCTGAGCATGTATAATATTTTAGGTCTACACCTACCTGCAGGTAATGGCCCTCTGATTTTCTTCTTTTTACCCCAGAACTTTTCTAGTTAACTGGTTTCTTTACTGTTTCTACGTCCCCATACTGAGGTACCTATTTCATGTGCCACTGGAGTGAGTGGGGCCACTACTTTTAGTTTGTCATTTGTTAAGCCTTCCTAGATTCTTTGCTCACCTGCTGCAATCTATTCCTGTAGAGGCTGGCATCTTTGAACCACATTCTCTAGATTCTCTTTCCAAGTGTTTTCAAGTTGTAGTCAGCCAATGAGAGTCACCAGCAAGAGATCAAAATGTAAGAGGCAAGGGAGTTTACATAGTTCCCATCCGCCCTGTCCTCCCTGTCTAGGCAAGGTTTGGCTAGTGGGTGCATTCCTCGTTAGCAGTAGGCCTGCTTGGAAGCTCCATTTTTACATTTCTGTTGTCCCCTTACTTTTGTCACAGGTTTCCCTTCCTTGCACCTTAAACCCCGTGGTGGTAATGACTTCCTCTTGTTATTGGTCCCTGGTGCTTCACCTCCTTGTTTGTTTCCCTTAAACTTCATCAAATTCCCCAAATTCCCTTTAGTTTTCCCATCACTTTGATGTCAAGAACTTGACTAGATATTTTTGTCAGTCATCTCTCAATGCCAACAGCCAGCCATGAAGTATTGTATAACTCAGATAAAATCTCTATCTTAATGAGCATGCACTAACTTCAGGTTATTCTTGGGGAACAAAAGAAGTAATCCACATTAATTGGAAGGCCATTCAAATATATGTAACATATTTACCACTCTTGGTCCCTCATAAGGGATTTTCACTTAAGCTAGTATAATAAGCTCTAAATTCTCCTGTGTCTCTTCCTCATCCTGTCTTCTCCTCCCTTAATTATGTCCTCTAATTAGATTCTCTGTCATACAGTTTTGTAAGCATCAGTCCTCTGATTCTCTATGGCAAATAAGATAAAGGGACATCAAAAAGGAAAAAAAAAAAGGAAAGAAAGAAAGGAAAGACAATCCCAGTGAAAAAGCAAAACATTGTGATATATATTTTTTAAAAAGTTCAGAAGATATGAATTTTGAGATGTAACATTCATAGATGTGATGAAAAATTTATTGTTTTGGCCAGGTCGTTACACAAAAAATTAAAAGAACTGTATTCAATAAGATTAAAGTATTGCAAGATCAGAGTGTCATATGCATGTAAATGTGGGTTACAAAAAACTATGAAAAGGAAAATGTGAGCCAGATGCTTAATTTCTCAAAGAAATTGGGATATTGTGGTTATTAAAAAAACTTTATTGAAATATAATTCATATTATTTCATACAACTATACAGATATAATTTATACATACCAAGCCATTCACTCAAAGTTGCACAGTTCATTTGCTTTATTTTATTTATAAATTTGTGCAATCACAATATTAATTTTAGAACACCTTCATCATTTCATAAGGGAACTCCATACCTGTTAGCAATCATTCTCCAATTCCTAGAGTCTCCCTAGCCTAGGCGACCACTCATTTACACAGCTATACACTTGCCTATTCTGTACATTTCATAAAAGCAGGTAGCTTCCTTCCTTTACCACTATGAATAGACACTCTGCAGATATGATGTAATTTGTACATATCAATTAAATTTAAAGCATGTAAGTCAAAGAGTGAGAAAAGAGATAAGGTAGAGCATAAGCATAAATGAGGTCATTCATTAAAAACGTCCTAAATGGAATATGTTTTGATTTTCTTATTTCCTTTAAAATAGATTTATGTTATCAATAGTTCCAACAGTTCAGTCATGTTTATTTAGGTGCTGTTTTTCCATATTCTCTCACTTCTGCCATTTAATTTCATATATATACATATGAATTGCATATCATATATATACATAAAATCTTATTTGGATGTCTTATGTTTCTTACTTAACGTCTGGCATAGAATTAGTAAATGCTTCATTTTGTTGTTTCTTTTAACAATCAGTTTTGCAATTAAAAAATTTTGCATAGAGTTCTTACTGTCTGCCTATTGGTACTTCATATTTCTCCATCTCTGTGCCTATCTACTTCACCCTTATTATTTGACAAAGATGAAATATAAGTAAAAGAAAGAATCAACAGTTACTCACAGATACAAATGTAAGGAAGATGCAATGTGTAGCTTTATGAGATTTTTCTACATCACTGAATAGCTTTGATTCTACTACTTGGTGTGACTGTCATCAGCAAAATCCAGTATGGCCAGATCAATTCTTGCTTTAAATTATCTCTAAGAATACTTTCAAAAATTTAAGATTTTATTTCATATTTATTGATAATTTAGGATTCTTTCTTTGGTTATTATTCTCATCTCAGAGTTTTCTTACTATTCCTATTTCCTCAGCCCCATCTGAATATGACACCATTCTAGTGCAACTATGATAGAAATTTCAGTTTCTCAATCACTGGCAAATGATTGGTTTAAAAATTGAAATATCATTAAAGCAGAATATGTTTTTCTCACTAATATTTTTGGGAAATAAATTTCATAGCAATTTCCTATGTTGAGTTAATTTTGTACAGGTGACAAGGTGTTATGTTGGGAAGAGGACCAAATGTAAGTCTGGACAGTTTACTTCCACAAATATTTTTGAGGTCCCTATATGTGGTTGCACATTTACTGCTATGAGTTAAAGAACATAGAAAAGATAGACTTACCTTGGAAGCAGTTACCATGCTTCCGAAGTGCCTGATACTGGGACAGATGTTACCATAATATCTTAAAGGGCATTCATAAGCTGTTGTTGAAGCATAAAAGAAGGCATCTCTGTCTTTTTTTTAATTTTATTTTGTGGTGCACAATAAAGTGATTCAATATTTCTATACATTTGAAAATAATAACCATGATAAGTCCAGTTACCACCTGTCACCATACAAAGATATTACATAATTATTGCCTTTATTTCCCACACTGTACATTTCATACCTGTGATTCATTCATTTTGTAACTGGAAGATCATACTTCCTAATCTCCTTCATCTATTTGTCTCATCCACCCAGCTCCCTCTTCTGTGGCAACCACCTGTTCTCTGTGTCTGTGACTCTGTTTCTATTTGTTATGCTTGTTTGTTTTGGTTTTTTTAGATTCCACATATAAATGAAATCATGTAGTATTTGTCTTTCTCTAGGGCATTTCTGTATCATTTGTGCAATTGTAAAAGATTTATTTAAGTAATAGTCCGTGACCTCTGTTTTGAAACATAAATAATTGTTAACAAGGTGAATATGAGTGGGAAAGGCACAATTTTTTTTCTGGGAAAAATCAGAATGAGTAGAAAAGCAGAGTTGAAAAACAGTACAATGCAGGTGGGAAATTGCACTGTTTTGTTAGTGATCACTGACACGTAATTTACAGAGTAAAAGGTAACCTGGTTTCTGGCTTGAAATTAGTCTTCCTGAAACTCATTTTTCCTTAATATTTAAAATTGTGATATTTGTGAGTTTTCTTCCTAACTCCAGAGTTATTTTTTCATAAAATAAATAAACAACGTGGAACCATTTCTTCACTGGAAAATCCCCATTAGATGTAAGTTGTTAATTCCACAACTGTTTATAGAGCATAAAGTGTTATTGTCAAAAATGAAATCAGTGGTTTTATACATGACATAATTCTTTCTCATATACAACTGCTATAAATTATAATTAAAGTTTCAGAGTACTCCATATAGTAGTTGAAATATTTTACATACAAAATGAAAACATATAATATTTATTAATACCTGCTGCCAGCCATCTTTTAAGCAACAGTGGGTATATCCATGATACCTGCCCACAGGGAGGTTACCTATTAGCAAGTGAGAAAAGCAGATAATGAAATAGTAACTTATATAGTAAGTTAATGTAGAAAATTTAATGGGGGATAAAATAAAAGGAAGTACTAGGGGAGGTGGTTCAATTTTAAATGGGCACGATAGGCACATCCTCAATGAAAGATTATTTTCATGCAAGAGTTGGAAAAATATGAAAAAGACTATGTATTTTGAATCAGGGACATTCCAGGCAAAAGGATAAGCAAGAATAAGGTCTTGAGGAAGGAACGAGTGAGGTCTGTTCTAGGAAGAGTACTGAGGCCAATGTGACTCACTTGGAGTGAGTTAGACAAAGAGTAGCAGGAAGGGCAGGTGGTTTCTGGCCATTCTGGAAGTTTTTTTTTTTTTCATTTTTGTGGAGACAGGAAACAATTGGAGACATTTGAGGCGAGGAGTGCATGACAATGTACTTTAAGTGATCAGTTGGAGTGTTGTATTGGGAATACCATGAAAGCAGTCAGGGGTAGAACTGGGGGTACAGTGAGTAGATGTTTTACTAACTGTTGGAGCAGCAGCAGTGATCTTGAACTTCAATTCATGATCAAACTCATGATCAAACAGGATTTACTGAACACAAGATATGTATAGCTAATGAGTACAGAATATATCATGCTTAAGAGCACCCTGGTAGAAAACATGGACCTCTACCCTGGGATGTATGCAGCCAAAGGAGGATTACCACAGTCTAGGAAGCTATAAATATAAATGTTCATTCTGCTTTCATGACTTCCATTGCCCAGTACAACTGAATTTACTCAATTTCAACTTACTTTCAATAACTTGTACTTGTCAATTACAGGTAACTGAATAACCAAACTCCATTAGATGGTATAGGTACTGGATTCCATAAACGACATGCAAAGAGGGACTCTGATTTATCTGAGAAATGGTACACTAATCTTGAGCTCTTCTTTAACTGGAGTAGCAAGAAAGATTCCACCAAGGATTAAAACCTCAAATGTTTCTGAAGCTAGAAGAAATACTACAGATCTTAAAAGATGTCCTTCCTCACCCCAGCCCTTTCCTAACCAAATTTAAAATGGAACCTCAGAAGATTTTCGGTAATTTAGTGGTCTAACTCATAAAAGCCAAGTGGCTTAGTACTTAGTCTTAAAAGTCTTCCTGGGTGGGAATTTTACAGAATCTCTTAAGAAGCTGCCTTTCATAGTTAGTACATTAGAACCACTCCAAACATTTATGATTTTTCTCTATTTTTTTTATAATGCCTCATATGGCAGTCAAGCAGCTCATGAGCAAACACAGTATTAACCAACAACAAACAAGAAAAACACTATCCAAATTTCCATTGCAATATTAATACACAGCAACTTCCAAGAAATTACAAGTCAGCAATTATCAAATTATCATTCTGAAGAAGATACCAGTTCCCTCTCTTTGGATCAACCCCAGTTTCTGTGAGTAGCTTTCTCCCCCACTCCTCATTTAGTTTAATGGGGAAGAGACTTATCCAGTTAATGAGGTATGTGTTACTGCTACAAGTTCTTTCTTTCATGAACATATCTTTGAAATTTCTGTTATTCTGTTATGTTGACTTATTTAAGGGTTAAGAATGCCAGACAGGTTTTTCTATCTATGAAAATAGCTTGTATAGTCATTAGAAACAGGGTGTAATCATTTCCCATTGTCCTCAGCTTTTAGCTAAAATTCTGAGATTATAAAGTATACCATTTTTAACATTCTAAAATAATACTCTTGACCATATTTATAAAGTAATTCCATTTGCTAACCTTTCCAATCCATTTATGATACTGCCTTTTTCTATGTCTTGAAAATACACAGAATGGAAGATAAGTAGGGTAAACTTGCCTCAATGATGAATACTGGCTTCATCAAACACTTAGTAGAATAAAAGATAAGAAAGAGAAGGCAAATTATTTGCAAATTTATCAAGGTATAAATATTTTGCTTATAAAATACACAATAAAAATGTCATACTTCAAAGAATACAGTAAATTAGATTCATTACATTTTTTCAACGCTTGTAAATCACACTTTATTCTCTCAGGAATCTCATCATCATGACTCACAAAAACCTACTTAGTTAAATGTTAAATCACTTTGTGTAGAATGAGAAACTGCTTGCCAGACTCTTGTCTGTAATTTCTTCTGTAGCAGACTTTCATGCACCATTCTCAGAATCTGTGCTGTGGTTTAGAGACCAGAGTATATAACACATACTGTGATGCATTGGTACTTTTAGGTAACTAGCTCTTGTATATAGTCTTTGGGAATAAAATAGTCGAATAAACATTATACAAAATCAATACCTCTTTTAGTTTTTGGAATCAAATCTCTGGCATGTAAAAACTATATAATGACTAGAGTCATATAAATTAATGTGCCCATTTCACTTAAAAATATACATTGTTTACATCAAAGCAAGATCCTTTTGGACCCACCTCCTAGAATCATGGAAATAAAATCAAGAATAAACAAATGGGACCTAATGAAATTTAAAAGCTTTTGCACAGCAAAAGAAACCATAAACAAGACAAGAAAACAACCCTCAGAATGGGAGGAAATACTTGCCAATGAAGCAACAGACAAAGGATTAATCTCCAAAATATACAAGCAGCTCATGAAGCTTAATACCAAAAAAGCAAATAACCCAATCCACAAATGGGCAGAAGACCTAAAGAAACATTTCTCCAAAGAAGACATACAGAAGGACAACAAACACATGAAAAGATGTTCAACATCACTAATCATTAGAGAAATCCAGGTCAAAGCCACAATGAGGTATCACCTCACACCGGTCAGAATGGCCATCATCAAAACATCTAGAAACAATAAACGGTGGAGAGGGCATGGAGAAAAGGGAACTCTCCTGCACTGTTGGTGGGAATGTAAGTTGATACAGCCAGTGTGGAAAACAGTTTGGAGGTTCCTCAAAAAGCTAAAAATGGAACTACCACATGATCCAGTAATCCCACTCCTGGGCATATACCCAGAGAAAATCATAATCCAAAAAGAAACATGTACCACAATGTTCATGGCAGCACAATTTACAATAGCCAGGACATGGAAGCAACCTAAATGCCCATCAACAGATGAATGGATAAAGGAGATGTGGCATATATATACAATGGAATATTACTCAGCCATAGAAAGGAATGAAATGGAGCTATATATAATGAGTTGGATAGACCTAGAGTCTATCCTACAGAGTGAAGTAAGCCAGAAAGAGAAAAACAAATACCATGTTCTAACTCATATATATGGAATCTAAAAAAAAAAAGAAAATGGTACTGATGAACCCAGTGACAGGACAAGAATAAGAATGCAGATGCAGAGAATGGACTGGAGGACACGGGGTTGAGGGGGCAGGGGGCGAAGGGGAATCTGGGATGAAGTGAGAGAGTAGCATAGACATATATACACTACCAACTGTGAAATAGATAGCTAGTGGGAAGTTGCTGTATAACAAAGGGATATGAACTAGATGATGGGTTGGTTATGCCTTAGAGGGCCAGGACAGGGAGAGTGGGAGGAAGTTGTGGGAGGGAGGGTATATGGGGATATATGTATAAATACAGCTGATTCACTTTGGTGTACCTCAAAAGCTGGTACAAGAATGTAAAGCAATTATATTCCAATAAAGAGCTTAAATATATATATATAAATTGCTTCTAAGAAAATATCTATACAAATATTAGAAATTTTATTCAAATGTGTCCATATTGAGAATCTTTTGGTTCTTTATATTTATTCAGTTATGTCTTTGCAAAAATTAAAATTTAGTTATACATGTAATTGATTAATTGAGGGAACATTTAAAGGACATTTAATCACTATATAGTGAAAGGTACACATAATTAGTTAAGAAAATGACATGAATGTAACTAAATCAGTAAAAGGTATAATTTTCAAATTTTTCTGGAGTTTATACATAACTAATTTTATTTGTCTAAGTTATAAGTAATCTATATGACAAAAGACAATGAGTATCAGCTGTTTATACTACTGAGCAGAGAAAGATCTAAGTTATTTATAGTGATTTTGAAACTCTTCATATGTTTTGATCCAATATGTGCATATTTGCTTGGATAAATGTGGTGTTGAAAAGAGTCAGAGCAATAGTACCATTTCCACAGATAAAAACAGCATCTCAGTGGGGAGAGGAGGAAGATTCTATCCATGGTCCACAGGGAATATTTGGAGAGTGGAGAGTATTCAATTTTCTCTCTGTGACTCAGACAGTACATATTGCAAGTTTTCCTGTATTCTTCCCACAAAAAAATCCATAGGCAAATCCTCAGGGACAGAAGAAAGTTGCATTTCACAGAATGTTTTAAAATATGTTGACTGTACTTCAGTTTTTAAATTAAAAAAAAAACAGGAAAAAAACATACATCTTATTCTGCACAAACATATTAATGTGAACCAACAAACTTGTTATAAGGATAATGCTCAGTTAGCTTTATTTCAGAAGCATTTGGATTAAGTCTTCACTCTTCTTGGATTGTTAATTACTGTGGGCTATCAAAGTACACTTTATAAAATAAGGTTCTCAAAATTATGTTAATAAATTATAACTAACTGAAATATATTTTAAGACTGCAATGGATTAAGAATGTTCATAGGCAATGATGATAGAAACATTCTTGTAATATGGTTTGTACTATAATGGATATCTCACACTAGTAAAGAGAGCAATGTTAGCAAGTATCTTCTATAATTAACAGATTATTCAGTTATAATTGTGTTACAAAATAAAAGGATTTTGTATCTTTAAGTGGTTGAAAATCCAGAAGTAGCTTTGGTGTTGAACAAGATGTTGCTCAAATAGAATGACTGCAAACTCATTTGTATTCCTTTCTCACCTTTGCACCTGGGATTTTTTTGGAAAGCAACAATTATATAATTGTCTATTTCTTGTATGGTAGTAAAACTGAAGAAATACCCAAGAATGAATTGACTCTGTTTAGGAGGATCAAGGATAAAAACAAAGAGGAATAGTTACTTGGATTCAAAAATTGAATAAATTGAAAGAAGTCATGGAATCACAAACACAATATATGTGCTATATACACCCTCACACATATACATCTATGATTCTACACATGCCACATGCGTGTGTATGTGTGTGTGTGAGAGAGAGAGAGAGGGAGAGAGAGAGAGAGAGTTGCAGAGTTGGAGATCCTTAGTAAAATTGTGCTAAAATTCAGAATATGAGAAAATTCAGTGTTGCTAAGACATAAGCGTAAAATTTAGCTCTATCATTTTCTAGTTGTGAGTGTTGGATGAGTTATTTAAATTGTGCATCTGTCAGTTTCCACATCTAAAACACGGTAGTAATAATGAATAAACCCCTCAAAGGGCTTCTGTAATGAGAAAATAAATTAGTATTGCTAAAGTACTTAGAATAGTGACTGGCAAAAATAAATGCCATATGACCATTTATTATTAACATATCAGTGAATGTTTTTAAATGACATTTATTGAATATTCTATTATTGCATCTAAGGAATATGATTGTATTTTAAAATTAATTTGAAAATTGATATTTCAATGTTGAAGTACAAAATAAATAATCTGTTTTATTTTCATTTTGTCCTTTCAATATCATTATATAATCTTCCATAGATTGATAAGTAATGTAATGTTTCCAAAAAATATTGTGTCTCAATATGTATAGATATATTTAAATGTTAATTTGACCATTTGGAAGGTCAAAATTGTATTTTCCATTTATTGATATTGCATAGTAACATCTTGGAAGAAACCAGCTCAATTAAGCAAAAGTGTTTGACATTTTAAAATGTTAACCGATGTGCTTTATTGTCCAATATAATGAATAGGTTGCCAAAACACTCAGTCAATTTTGAATTATTTTAAAAGAAAAAGCACAGCATGAATGAAAATATTTTCTTGAAATTTATAAAGCCTAAGGCAATTAAAGCCATTGTATCATAGCTTAAAATGAGGTAACCCCATATTTCTGAGTAGAGATCCATTTGTCCTAAAGCAAAGTTTGTTTTTAGACAGTGGAGGTCAAATATAATTGGGGACTTGTAATTTTAATTCAAATTTACTTTTTCTCAAAAGCAATGTACATTTAGAAATATAAAACTGTTTTAAAATATTTACATAATCTGGACTATATCAAGCTCTTTTATTTACATGTGAGTATCTTCCACATTTTTGTTAACATCTTATTCTGTCATCCTCTTGCATTTTAGCTATGCTATTGGGTGTGTGGTACTAACCCACTGCGGCTTTAATTCACATTTACCCAAAGAATGACGTCAATTATCTTTTTCTATAATTATTATTGGCAATCTGTATATTTTCTTTGAGGAGTATCTCAAAGATTTTTACCTAATTTTAGTGGATGGTTTATTTTCAAAAATTATTACACACATATACACAAATACAGACATTTGACTGTAAAATATTCATTTCTCCTTAAGAAAATATTATATATATGTGTTACAAATACTATGTTAATGCATATATAAATGAGAATATATTTGCACATATGTGAGATTGTAATTTGTATAAATTTGTCATTTACAGTTGACCTTTGAACAATGCAGGTTTGAATTGTCTGGGTCACTTTTATGTGATTTTCTTCAATAACTACTACTCCCTGCTGGGGGGATTGCTGAAACTGTGGATATAGAACCTGAAATATGGAATACTGACTATAAAGTTATACACAAATTTTGCACTCTGCAGAGGGTCAGCGCCCCAGCCCCTGCATTGCTCAAAAGTCAACTGTATTTTGTTCCTTGAAAATACATATTAGAGAGTGCTTTATATCAGGATACATATTTTGTTAATAACTACATAGGAGAATCTTTTCTTCATTAGCTAACCATTAACTTAATCCTTGATTCTTGACAATTTTGGTTTCCAGTATTTCGCTAGTACGAACAAAGCAATGACTATCCCTGCAAAATATACCTAATCTTTTCCCTTTATTTTATAGATTAAATGAGATATCTGGTGTTATATCCATTTTTTTTCTGGCAGGCTTTAGGGAATTATATTTCATCCCTGTTAGTGATGCTATAGCTTACTGACTGCACCCCTCTTTTGTCCCCAGTTATCTAGTGTCCCCATGAGACATTTCCACAGTGATCTGTCAACCAACTTTCCAGTATTTCTCCACTTGACATCTCTGTTAATCTAGAACACACCCAGAACACATCTAAAATAGGTGTTGTCTCTTGATACTTTCAAATATTAATAACTTTGAGGTGCCTAAAAGGCAGTTTCCCTTTTGGTCTTTATGCAGTGATGTCATAACTTGGTTCAAATAGAAGTGGAAATAATTTTCTCTTCAGATTTCATAACTAGATTATGGTTCTTTTCTCAGAAGTACATTTTTGCTATGGTTTACATTTCCTGATTGCACTAATCTTTGACTCCCCACAAAAATGATCTTACAAGGTCTATACATCTTTTCATTCATTATGTGAATCCAATACCTAAGGTTAATCACTTTCAGTAGAGAGACAATAAGCATGAAGTTTTGGAAATATTTCTGGATCTTCATTTTCCACTTTAGAAATTCCACCAAGGAGTGTAGCAGTAAATATTGTTATTTTTATGTTACATAGAATTGATTTGCAGTAGACAGCATGGACATATCATAAGGAGTTTATTTCAAAGTTAGACTTCCACATACAGGCAACTGGTAAGGCTGTCTGGCTTCAAATCTAATATGTATTTATGAATATTTTGATGGGTGATTTTCAACTTTTACATTTGGTTACTAAGACCAGTGAGTGGGGGAGGATAAAGGTAGAGTTCATTTTTATTAAAAATGATTAAATGTAATCATTTTTATTTTACTTGGAAGTGTTTTCATTGTTTGATTGTTTGTTTGAAAGGTTTCACTTGAAGTCTGAGAAGTTATTTGATTTCTCAGAACAAAAGAACGAGTACTTCACTAGCAGTTTAAGAGATAAGAGCAGTCTCACACTACTTTTATTCACTTAGCTTGCTTTCTTCCTTCCTTTCTTTCTTTCTCTTTCTTTCCTTTTTTCTTTTCTTCTCTTTTCTTTCATTCTTGGATATGAGGATCATGTCATTTAGTGATCCAAAGTCAGGAAAAAATAAATAAATTGATCTTAAACTCTTAGTGATTACAGAAATAAAAGTGAGAGGTACCATCAGTACCATTTAAAATTTTAGTAAAATTCTCATTAAAGTAAATAATCCAAGGTATTAAATTTAAAAAAAAACTGTGAAAATAATGTATTTAATATGAAAATTCATGAATATTTGGAAAAGATTACATTAAGAATAGTAACAAATACATTTGTGGGAATTAAAACTTAATATGGAATAATAAAACATTGCAACAGTTTTTAAATCACTGCTATCAAACGGTAGTTCTGCAGAGGTAGCAAAAATAACATAAGATGCTAAAATAGAAATGGACATTTGTCCACCAGAAATACATATGAAATTAGGAAGTAAAATCAGTATAGGTAGGTGATATCATAGTCTAGTTTGTTATTAATACGTTAGGAGTCAAGTTACATGGTCTTCCATCACTGTATGTGAAGATAAGGGGGAGAAATGTAAAGAGATGTGTGCAAGCAGGGCAGTTTAATTTTTGACACATTAATATGTAAGTGTTTAAGGGCATGAATGTAGATACAGTCTTGAGATATTGATGATAGCTGGAATATGAAAAGAGATAAAACCTCCAAATTTTAAATATGGAGATACAGAAGGACCTCAGCAAGGAACCTGAGATACATAACACTTAGGACTTGAGGACCAATCCAAAATCCAAAAACAAAAATTTGAGAATTTCATAGTGAAAGTGATCATTATTTTCATTTGTATCAGAGAGGTCTAGAAAATTAATAAATTGATATAAACATTATATTCCAATTAAAACATTATTGATTCTTTGGGAAAGATTAGCTTCAGTGGAGCAGTGGCACAGAGCTGCATATACTGCAACCAGTTAGCAGGAAGACAGGAGAAATGTCTATTTAGGTCTTCCACCCATTTGTCAATTGGGTTATTTGCTTTTTTGGTATTAAGCTGCATGAGCTGCTTGTATATTTTAGAGATTAATCGTTTGTCAGCTGCTTCATTGGCAAATATTTTCTCCCATTCTGAGGGTTGTCTTCTTGTCTTGTTTATGGTTTCTTTTGTTGTGCAAAAAGCTTTTAAGTTTCATTAGGTCCCATTTGTTTATTCTTGATTTTATTTCTATTATTATAGGAGGTAGGTCCAAAAGGATCTTGCTTTGATGTATGTCATAGAGTGTTCTGCCTATGTTTTCCTCGAGGAGTTTTATAGTGTCTGGCCTTACATGTAGGTCTTTAATCCATTTGGAGTTTATTTTTGTGTATGGTGTTAGGAAGTGTTCTAATTTCATTCTTTTACATGTTGCTGTCCAGTTTTCCCAGCACCACTTATTGAAGAGGCTGTCTTTTTTTCCATTGTGTATTCTTGCCTCCTTTATCAAAGATAAGGTGCCCATGTGTGCATGGGTTTATCTCTGGGCTCTCTGTTGTGTTCCATTGATCTATATTTCTATTTTTGTGCCAGTACCATGCTGTCTTGATCACTGTAGCCTTGTAGTATAGTTTCAAGTCAGGGAGCCTGATTCCTCCAGCTCCATCTTTCCTTCTCAATATTGCTTTGGCTATTTGGGGTCTTTTGCATTTCCATACAAATCATAAAATTTCTTGCAGATGGCTAACAAACACATGAAAAGATGCTCAACATCACTAACCATTAGAGAAATCCAGGTCAAAGCCACAATGAGATATCACCTCACACCAGTCAGAATGACCATCATTAAAAAACCTAGAAACAATAAATGCTGGAGAGGGTGTGGAGAAAAGGGAACTCTCATGCACTGTTGGTGGGAATGTAAGTTGATACAGCCAGTATGGAAAACAGTTTGGAGGTTCCTTGAAAAACTAAAAATAGAACTACCATATTACCCAGAAATCCCACTACTGGGCATATACCCTGAGAAAACCATAATCTGAAAAGAAATGTACCATGATGTTCATTGCAGCACTATTTACAATAGCCAGGTAGTGGAAGCAACCTAAATGCCCACCAATAGAGGAGTGGATAAAGATGTGGCACATATATACAATTGAATATTACTCAGCCATACAAAAGAATGAAATTGAGTTATTTGTAATGAGGTGGATAGACCTAGAGTCTGTGATACAGAGCAAAGTAAGCCAGAAAGAGAAAAACAAATACCATATGCTAACTCATATATATGGAATCAAAAAAAAAAAAATTGGTACTGATGAACCCAGTGACAGGGCAAGAATAAAGATCCAGATGTAGAGAATGGACTTGAGGACATGGGATGGGAGGGGGGGCTGCAAAGGAGAATCTGGGATGAAGTGAGAGAGTAGCATTGACATATATACACTACCAAATGTAAAATAGACAGCTGGTGGGAAGTACTTGCATAACATAGGGAGATAAACTCGATGATGGGTGATGACTTAGAGGGACAGGATAGGGAGGGTGGGAGGGAGTCATGGTGGGGAGGGGATATGGGAATATATGTATAAATACAGCTGATTCACTTTGGTGTACCTCAAAAATTGGGACAATAGCGTAAAGCAATTATATTCCAATAAAGAGCTTTAAAAAAAAAAAGAAGAAGACAGGAGTTGAGAAAATGGGGAGTATGCATAAAAATCATTCTCACTTTGATCTTCACAGAGAGTAAGATGGTGGAATAGGAAGTCCCAGCCCTCATTCTCCCACAGAAACACTAATGTAACAATAATAAATGGACCAAAATATTTTTGAAAGGTCCAGATACTTAAAGAGAAATGAATGCCAATACTTCTCAAACTCATCTAAAAGATTGAAGTGGAGGGAACACTTCCACACTCATTTGTTGAGTTCGGCATTACCCAAATACCAAAGGCAGACTGTGATAAAACTATAGGCCAATATCTCTGATGAATCTAAATGTAGAAATGCTCAACAAAATACTAGCAAACCAAATTCAACAGTATGTTGAAAGGATCATACACCATGATCAAATGGGATTTATCCATAGGATGCAAGAATCTTTCTATACATGCAATTCAATTGATATGATACACTACATTAACAGAATGAAGGGTAAAAGTCACATAGTAACCTCAATAGATGCAGAAAAAGAATTGGACAAAATTCAACACTATTTCATGACAAAAAATCAACAAACTAGGTAGAGAAGGCATTTACATCAACATAATAAACATAATAAAAGTCATAGATGAAAAGTTAACATCATACTCAGTAGTGAAAAACTGAAAGCTTTCCTCTAATATCAGGAACAAGCAGGGACGTCCAGTTTCACTACTTCTATTCAATATAGTACTTGAAGTTCTAGCCAGAGATATTAGGAAAATAAAGTAAATCCAATTAAAAAAGAAGAAGTATAATTATCTCTGTTTTCAGGTGACATATATTAAGAAAACAAATTTATGAAAGCAACAAAAAGAATCAAATACTTAGAAATAAATTTAACCAAGGAGGTGAAAGACTTGTACTCTGAGAACTACAAAACATTTATGAAAGAAATTACATAAACAGAAAGATATTCTTTGTTCAATAATTGGAAGACAACATAGTTAAAAAATCATACTATCCAAAGTGATCTACAGATTCAATACAGTCCCTATCAAAATCTCAATGGTAATTTTTAACAGAAATAGAAAAAAATTTCTAAAATTTATATAGAGCCACACAAAAAACAGTCAAAACAATATTAAGAAGGAATAACAAAGCTAGAAGCATCACATTTCCTCATTTCAAAAGATCTATAGACCAATGCAATGGAATAGAGAGCTGTTAGGCTGCAACACACAGGTCTGCAAGCCCAGCCTCAAGAACAAAGAAGGAGCCTGGAGGCAGCTACAGAGACATCAGTAGTTTAACTGATAGAGGGTTTTGTATGTCCAAAGCAAGGAGGGTCCTGGAGCAACACCCCACCATGCACAGCAGATGACAGGACATGGCAGCAGTCTTTCCTACCAGGGCAAGAAGGAGGTTACCAGTTATAAGGTAATTGTCCTTAGGTTGGTTCATGGGTTACCAGAGAAATCAGCAGAAGATCAAACCCTTCACCTCTCCTCTGATAAACTATCACCGTGGGGATAAAGATTATGAGAAAGATTAGAACAATCACTAGCTAGGCCAAGGGGCAAGCACATAGGCATTTACTGATTAGGTTCTATGATAAAGAGGGAAGGTCAGTTAGGTGAGTAGGGTATAGGTGAGGCAGGGACTGGATGAGTAAGAGATATACAGAGAGCAAGAAAACAGCCATCTTGGGGGGACTGATCATACAGCTGTGTCAATTTGGCTATATAAAAGGGTAAGATTTCTTTCTGACTTTTCAATCTCTTTAGCAGATTACTGTGATTTCACATCAAATCCTGGTTTAAAGCTTATTCAGTAAAGAAGCTATTTTATTTCTCTTCTACCTTTGTGGAGAGGTTTTTCTGAGTTGATAGGATATATATATTTTTAATTCCCCAATAATAATCTACATATTCTAGATTCTAAGAGGAAGATGATGTTTTCCTCTCCCCTTGGCATCCAACATACAATAAATGTTTGCATAAAGGTGTCATTCAATCTATGACAAAAATCAATCTAATTTTAAAGTTTAATGTATCATCTTATGTGACAGGACTGTTCGAGAAATGATAAGATATTTTTGGTAGCATAAAGTTTTAAGAAACATACACACTGACCTTTAAAGAATTTTACCTACTGTTCTTTATGTGTATCTTCAGATAGAATCTCAAAGACAAGAAGGAAGTGGCAATTCCTGCAGATGTAGTAGATATTTAAAAATTAGCTAAGTCATGCAAGTAGTGGACTATCTCAGAATTAACAATGAGAAGAGAAGATCATTATCTCAGATGTCTAACTAAAGTGACCACACTTCTGAACTGGCCAGGCTTAATTAGTTAGAAAGTGTACATTTTCAACCAGGTGGGTCAAGTTTTAAAGACAGGATATCATTGCATTATGCCCCTGTGACTTATAAATGCTTTTGAAAACATCTGGTAAGAGTAAAATTGGATAAATTCTGTGGGTTTTATTATGGATGGACCACAGAACAGTACAGTTACACCCGTAATTTGTCACAACGGGGGGTGAAAAAAATGTGTATGATTTGATTAAATAGATACATAAATGATGTAATTTTATCTCTGCTTTTTGTTTTACTTTATATTTCATACATATTTTCTGTAATATGCATTCTCCTTGATGTGAAATCCATGAATTGATCCTCCCTACTCTTCCAGCAGCAGTGTGAGCTAGAAAACAGGGATGTGAATGAGAAAGCAAGGGAAAGAAAGAAAGTAGAGAAATATAAAAACTCACACACATTTAAAGGAATGTTGAGTTAGGGGATATGGGTAGTTGGTCTAGGGATATTGATATGTATCAGTAATTTACTTCAATAATAGAAAACATATACTCATATATGGATGAATAGTGACTACCAGAGGGTTTAGAAAATTGCACAGGATATTTTTTTCTTAGCTTAAGGTTAAAGCAGAAAAGGGAACAAAAATTATTGTTATCATCTAATGCTAATTGACTGTAACAGTAAACAGGTATGGCAGAGAATTTATCACACCATTCTCCTCTTGGGAATGCAGGAAAATTATGTTTCCAAGCCTCCCCTGAAGTCAGTTTGGAAGCCATCCATGCAACTAGGTTCTAGGAAATATGTGCTACTTCTGGTCCCTTTTCCCTTTCCATGGTTCCCTTGGAAGCACTGCATTTGATGGCACAGCTATAAAAAGGAGGAAGTCACAGAATCATCATTAAAAATAGAGCAGCTGTGGAAACAATGAGGTGGTCAATAAATAAAACTTTAATGAATTAAGACACTGGGACTTGGCAAATTATTATCACAGGAAAGTCTAGTCTATTCTGATCAGTAAATAAATTGATATAGAGGTGGGATTCTGCACTATTAAAAGCTTAAACTACATTTCAGAGCATTATTTCTCACGTTCAAGGAGCAAGGTAACAACCACAAGAGGGGCAGCAAGGCAACAGATGCAAGAGACTGAAAATATAAAAGCCATATGCTGTAAATTTAAAGGCAGATCTCATGCTTACAAGATTTAGAGAACTAGGGAAGTTAGTAGTATGTATTTGAAACCATTGAGAAATTTTTTTTAAAGATATGAGAAGAAGGATAAGAGATACTCTAGAAATTCAAGTCTTCCCAAGAATTAGGAAGAATGTTTCTGAAATAGAATTTTATAGAAGTTTTATGGGAAAAGGGCCAGTAAAATAATCTTGATTTAATAAAGTAATCCAGGGGAGAAACTATTTTTAATGGTCCTCCCCTCTATTTTTTTTTTTTTTTTTTTTTTTCGGATAGCTGCTTGTGTTTTTTCAGCAGCTGGTAAGAGAATGAGAGACTTATGGGGCCAGAAAGCAGGGAAATAAAATGCACTTGATATGTGTCCAGAAAATAATTTCAGGTAACAGAAACAAATGGAAGTATATTAAGTTTTTGCAGGCTTATCAAAGACACCATTAGCTCATCCAGAAAAGACTTTAAATCGTCAAGATTTTTAGAGCCTTGGTCCCCTACATTCTTTTTAGCAGAGGAGAGGCTCATTATAGACCCCTCAAGGAGTACATGGTCTTTGTTCCCCAGTTCAGATATGTCCAAGTAGAGTAATGAAGAAGGAGTTCTCAGAGGTCAGAGCCAGAGTTCACAAAGAACAGTGGACAAGGGGTTCCTTCCTGTGAGAAGAATCAGTTTAATCAAGGTAATTCTTTTATCCCCATTGTGTGTGCCTGAGAGCTTTGTTAAATTCTCTTCCCAGTGGGATTTACATTGTGTTTTCTAGGCAATACTGTATGCATCCCATTCTTTGCCTTTCCATAAGGGAGGGATTACTGTGTGTACTGGCTACCTGCTCTATCACTGCATTTTGGGTGTTTGTCCTGCAGAGGAAGATGATTTACTTTTAAATTTGTTGGTCTGCAGACTTACAGAGAGTCACATTTGGATCTGATGGCACCTAGAGACCTGGACTCTGAGCAATAATCACTGACCAGATGAGACTTTAGGTTTTCTTTATCATGGAGGAGTGAGAGTGTTCCATAGGCAAAAGTAGAATAAAATGACCTGGTAACTGAAGTGCTCTGTCAAAGGTAATACGATGTACTCACATCACTATCTTCTTGGGCACACAAAAAGTTGACCTTTCAAATCTTTCTTGCATTTAGGTGGGAGACCATGTGATTAAATTCTGGCTAGTGGCATATAGGCATAAGTGATATAAAACACTTCTAGATTTGGCCCATTGTACAATATTCCCCTTTCTCTTCTTGCCTTCAGCAGGGAGTTTGGATTCTGAGTGCTTCAGATATACATCTGCAAGATAGAATGGCCTGATTCCCAAGTTATCAATGAGGAAGGGCTGGCCTGTGCCAGACTGTGATATGAGTAGGAAATAAAACTTTACTGTGCTAATCCACTGATATTTTGAAGCTTATTTGCTATAATATAGCCTACTCTATTCTCTCTAATAAGATTATATAAAATATTGATAAAAATACTAAACAAACAAAAGGACAGCACGTCCTAATGAGAAGATGGTAATAAAAGAAAAATGCCCCAAATGCTCCATGTAATTGTCTTCTGATATCATTAAAACCAAGACCAGCATTTTACTTTCTTCCTATATGTGTCTATTTTGATGAGTGAGAAGAGAAGAGCAGTTTCTGGTTACATGTTGGCAATGGGAGGATATAAATATCAAATAGCCTCTAGCATTGACAAAGGCTCAGGAGTGCATCCTGAATTGAAGTGCCCTTTTATAGAAAAGAATAAATCCTTGCACAGTACTTTCAATTCAATAACTGAAAAAATGTAGAGAGCAAATCCAACAATTGATATTACCAACAGCCCAGCTGAGCCCTACTTTCCAACTCCATCAAAAAACAGAAAAAGAGATACCAGTAATTCTCTTGAAAAATGAAGGACAGATGGGAAGGGACACAGTTGACCATAATGAGTGGGACATGAGATGAGAAAGACAGGAAGGAAATGTAGAACACATGGCCAAAGATGATATAATAGGAGGACATATCAAAGTAGCAATCCAAGAAACAAACAAGAAAGAGTAAAATAAGACAATAGCAATAATATCAAATATACATCTTAAAGAAATAATTTTAATTAGATACATTCCTCCCGATAGAAAAAAATCTTATATTTATATATCCCATAGATACATGAAAAATAAAGTAAATGAATGAAAAACACAAAGGCCAGAAAAATGTGAGTATAAGAAAGGCAAGAAGTTATTAATTTTATGTAACATTAATTTAGGGATGACATATTTGACCATAAAAACTTAAACTTTCAAAAGTTATATAATAGATTCTATAATGCAGATATGTGACAAGAATGTTTATGTACTCAATAACTTTAGTAACAGCACAATACTAAAGCAAATTAAAATGTGCAAGTTAAAGGCAAAAAACACAGAACAAAGACAAGACTGAGTAAATTATCTGTATCTGTATCAGAACACTAAAATAAAATAATAGAAGGAGGAAAAATGAACTAAATAATTATAAATGTCTCTAAGCAAATATTAATATTTTAAAATGTGTCATAATTGATATATATATTTCCACTGGTATATATAATTTTAAAGATTGTGGAATGTAGCTAAAAGAGTAATTTAAAAAAGACTTATACCCTAAAAGCATATATAAAAATATAAAATAATATAAGCACATAATATATATTACATATTCACATATATAATACATATGTGTTATGCATTTATGGACTGTGTTAACCCCATAAGACATGATTAATGGAAAATTTTCCAATATTCTGCTGTCACGTCACACATATTTGATGCATCTGATGGAGTCACGTAACACTAACATTAATTTTTAGCATTTAATTTGTTCACACATAGTTTTGCCTCTGAAATTCTTTCAGTGACTAATTTCCTTGTGAAATAAAATACATCCTCTATACTTTCCTTTAATGAAATACCATTCATACTGAATTCTCTCAGTTTTATTTTACCTGGAAATATTTTATTCCATTAGTAATATTAAATGATAAGTTTTCTCCTAGGTATACATTTTTTCACAATTATTTTAAGATATCATTTTACTAGTTTCTGGTTTCCATTTTTTCCTCTTAAAAGACCAACACTTAGTCTCACGGTTCCTTCTTTTTAGATGCTCATTCTCTTTCCTGGGGCTGATAGTAAATGGTCATTTCTAGTGTTTTCCAGTTTCTTTATGAGTTATAGATTTGTTTTCAGTTGGAATACGTTGTGAGTCCTTAATACATATGGATGTATGTCCTTGTTCATCTTTGGAAATTTCTCACAATTTTTCAAATTTTGCTTCTCCTCCATTATTTCTATGGTCTCCACCTAGTTAGGCAGATTAGATGTTTCTATCATGCATAGCTCTTAAATCTCTTACATATTTTCTATGTATCTCTGCTGATCTTTAGCTAAATCAATAGCTTGAGTTTTAGATTTCCTACTCCATGCTGATGGAAATGTTTATACCGGCTTTTGAAACAATGTCTAACATCTGTCCCACACAAAAGAAAGGACATCTCTCTTCTGCTCATGGCTGAACACTGCTGTAGGATCTTAATATCCCTGGCAATTTTGGTTTTACCCATGTTGAGACTGAAAGAAATCAGGAGTTTCAGAGGTTTACAGTAGGACACAGTGTGCACATACAGAAAAAGCCATTGCAAAGGAAAAATGCAGAGTCAGTTCTGTATATGTAATTATAAATCTAACTACTCTAAATACATTAGTAAGAATAAAATTGTACCATATACTTTCTACAGAGAATGATTTGAAAGTGAAATTGTTCCAGATTGTAGAAGGTAAAAGGATAAAGTAAAATTAGCAGTTTCAGTCCAAGTGAAATTATGTCATGAATCACTAAGAACACAATAACTAATTTGGCAATTCCAGAGAGTTTCTTTAATAATAACTTGAAATAATGATATAATTATCTTGAATCTTATGTGCCAAATAAAAAGGCATCTGACTTTATAGAGGAAGAATTGTTGAAAATTGTGAAAACAAATTTTCATATATGCAATAAATGTTGACTCATTTGCCTTGATTTAAATTAAGTGGACAAAAATAAGTATGGATATAAAACAGGAGTGCCACACTGGCAGTTCACATTATACTTGAGATCAATCCATGATGACAAACATATACATTTTGTACATTTCTTTCATTATTTCATATTATTTTTTGAATCACCACATTTTACATATTATATTTTCACTGATGAATACTTAGGCTAATGTATAAAATGACTAATATGCTTTTCATTTTTCTAAATCAATTTATTGAATAATTTATGATTCCCTCGTATTTATAATGTGACCACTATACATAAAAAGTTATGTATATGATTTTTTATCCTTTGATTATACTACTACTGCACAGATTTGTTTTCTACTCTTTAATTATTCTTGTATTCTTGCAATAAACTTTATTTAGTAATGATGCATTATTCTTTTAATGCACAGTTTAATTTTTTTACACTTGTTGTAAGAGGATTTTGAAACTATTTATGTTCAAAAGAAACATTAAGGACCCTAAATTTTTCTTCTGTTTTCTCTCTTTCCCTGTAATTTTAATTTTCCACCATGGATATACAATGTTTTTAAAAAAATTTTGTGGCTTTTCTTTTTTTCCTTTTTGTATTATATTTTCCAACACAGTCCAAATATGGGGATTCTTTAATTCCTAATTTCTTTATTTCATCCTCCTATGGTGCTAAACATTTTGTCTAATATAATGATGACATCATGTTGCTTTCTACAGTAAATTCCCTGAAGGTTGATATGGGTTCAATGTGGGGATATTTGGATGGTTTGTCCTTCCTGGATTCTCCTATATTCATAGTACTCATACCACTTTCAGTTTCCAAGTGGCCTTTTCTGATCCTGATGCATGCCTTGTGTATACTTTAGACAGCAATGAATCAGCTTCCATATTTGCATCAGGCAGTCTAAGGCCTGTCAACCAGCATATCAAGGCCTCTCTTTAGTTTAGTTCCCTTATTCATTATTATATCAGTGTTTTCTTTGCAAGTGTCAGTATTTTGCCTTCAGATAAAAAGATAAAATCTTAAAAACATTAGCAAAAATTGGAATAGCAGTAAATATGCTTAAATCTTCAATGAAATGAGAAATCAACCATGAGCAGTCACCACAAACTATGAAGAAATGCTCATATATGCTAATATATGAAATGCTAGTATAGTAAAAATTAGGTGTTGAAGCAGAGTATGAGCCCATGTTCCTACAAATTTCTTGCAGTGCAGGTTTCCTGACAGTAGAATATGCTTCATGAGGAGTAAAATCAAGAAATCTTCCTTGATATGGCCAGATATGTGTTTACTGAAGGATTTTGTAAAGGGTCGCAGAACCAGATTAAAAAAACAGGCAAACAAATTCTTTTTTGGCAAAAATAGAAGACAGGATAAAGAAATTATGGCCTACACTCCTGCCACTAGCTGGTTTATTTAGCTGAACCAATGTTACTGTGCAATAAATTCACAAAAACATTCTGTTGCACAAAAGAAGGCTTCTTTACTCAGAACAATACCTAGCATACATAGGCTGGTTTAGATATAGAGGTGGTGTGTTAGTGAGGAAGTTTTCATCCAAAACCTAATCCGCGGAGTGATCACTGGAAAATGGTCAACAGAGAACCTAAGTAAATTAATTGCATGAAAATAGAAGTAGGAAAAGTTGATAACATAGGTGAAAAAGTTCAAATAGAGATAACTACAACAGGAACTATATGAAAATTGACACACAGTCTGCAAGCAATCAAAGAAATAAAATAACATTTGAGCTTATTAACCATGGGATAGAAGATGATCTTAAAAAATGGCATTCAGATTTTGAAGTGGCAACTGGAGGAAAGAAATAGAAGAGAAATTACAGGGACAAAAACTCTGATTAAAAGTAGCATATTGTCATGGGGAAGGAGAAAAATTATAAGTGAAATGAAATATTAGAAAGATGAACTTGATTAAGACATATTTAAGAAAAAGTCACTAAGAAGACAGAATATGAATCTCAGATATACAGAATATGAGACATGGAGGAAGAGATTAAAATATATGTCTGGAGTACCAAGTGTAGAACTGGCTCCTGATTATCTTTGTTAGACCCAGGGAATGCATGGAATACTCTATTCATGGCTGTCCTTATAATGTAAGATTTTTTGAAAGATTTTCCCAAGGCATTAGGAAATATGATACATGATATCCTATAAAGTAGAGCTTTTAATATATCTGATTCAGATATTAAGTTCATTCTATCTCTCCTCTTCTGCAGGCTAAACTTTCATGTTCCTTCAATTAGTTTTAATGAGATATGAATTTCAGGCTCCTTCTTCAGAATAGAGAACAGATGTTTCATGAATTTATGTTTCATGAACATAGGCATTATTGTTACTATTGGGTGAATGAAACAGAACATAAGTATTTCAGGGGTACTTTTATAAGGCCACATAATAGTTTTATCATCTCTTTAACTTGATATTATGCAACTATCAATGTCATATCTCCACCTAAGTCATGGAAAATTGAAATCTTCCACCTCTTGTGATACCTGTGGCTGCTAAGGTACCTCTTATGATACCTGTGGCTGCTAAGGTACCTCTTATGAATCCAAAGCTTTTGAATTTTTTTAAAAAATTAAGCAGAAAACCCTGTTTCTACTTGTTTGATTGGCCCCCCAAAATAACTACAAAACTATTTTTGAGGTTTTAGTATTTTAAAGTCTCCATTTATACTGTGCTTTAACATGTTTTACCATTTTTGGTTTAAGTGACTCTTCAATATTCACTTGCTTATTTGGTTAATGAGGGAATGAAAGAAACATTTTAGACTGAGATCTCCTTATAACTCATTAGAATTAATATTCCAAATAAAAACAAAATATAAAACTATCATTCATAAAATTAATCTTATTTTTCATATTTTGAGTCATATGCTATTTTTAAGCTGTTTTATTTAAAGATAACTTTGTTTTCCTTCATTGTATTCCAGATCATTTCAAGAACATTTTAATCTAAACTCATTAAACTTAAAAAAGAAAAAAATATAAAATTATTTATCCCAACTCCATTCCTTCCCCTATCATGACCAGTGGCAGGGTAGTGTAAACACTATTCATAGTCATTGTATTTACTGATACTCTGGGTCCATTTTTATCTCATTCCTATAAATTCACAGCTTTTTTTTCTTTTTCTTCCTTACCTATATGTATATGCTGAATATATATTCTACATAAATATATATATATTTTTTGTCAAGTACTAAGTACATAAATACAAAATTAAAGCAATTTTATTATATTTATTTTTATGTATTGAGCTATGGTTAGATTGTGAAGGAGGAAAATATTGACAAATAAGACATCATTTCTGTTATATGAATTCACAATATACTGGCAAATAGAAAGTAATAATAAAGTAGCACTATAAATAGTCATTATTAAAATGTTCACTGTATACTACAATAGCCTAGAGACTAAAAACATCAATGAAGAATTTTCAGAGTTGGCATTCTTTGTGCTTGCTGCTCAAGATGAATGTCTTTTTCAAATAGATAATTTAAAAAAATAAGTGAAGTATCAGATACAAAATCATAGCAAAGTAAATAAGATTGAGGTAGAATGAAATAGCTAAAATTTCAGTACAGCTAGAAGTTAGAGTGTCTGTTGACAATTTGTATGATGCTTCCAATATCACATATATAATAAATGGTAAACCATCTATAGGATAAAGTTTGTTTCTTTATTCCAACATACATTTTTAGAATCACAATTTATGGTAAACTGAAATAACACCTTTTAGGAAAGAAGTTGTTTAGAAGGAACATTACACAAAAGAGTATAAAAGAGTTCTGCTTCTTGATGACTTGATTTATGTGTACATTGTGAAATCACCACAATCAAGGTAATTAACATCTCCATCATCTCAAACAGGTAACTTTTTCTTTTTTTGTTTCTTTCTCTTTTTTGGTGGTGAGAACACTTAAAATCTACCATCTTAGCATATTTCAATTATACAATACAGCATTGTCAATTATTGTTGTACATTAGACCTCTGGAATTTATTCATCTTACACAACTGAAACTTTCTATCCCTTTTCTTGATCAACATTCTACTCCCACCTCCACCCAGCCCCTGGATAGTACCATTCTCCTCTTTGCTTCTATGAGTTTAACTATCCTAGATTTCACATATAAGTGAAATGTAGTATTTGTCTTTCTGCATCTGCCTTCTTTCATTTAGCATAATGTTCTCCAGGTTCATCTACTTTGTTGCAAATGGCAGGAAATGACCTAAAAGTTCATCAACAAATGAATGGACAAAGAAATGCTGTACATATACACAATAAAATAACATTCTCAGCATTTTGAATTTATACCAGTGGTTATGAGGTGATTGCAACAGTACTAAATATAGGTTCACACAAAAAATATTCAATAGCAGGATAAATAAATCTTTATTATTTTGTTAGTAAAGAAAGTACTGTCCAGAATAATTCAGGTATAAAAGAAAAAAATAGAATAATTTATGTAGAATTTTTTGGGGGGCACTATGAATATGCTGTTAATTTGAGGTGCAATTACTGATTTTTTCTAGTGATTATATTATATTTGTAGGTTGCAATCCATGGGGGAAAAAAAACAGGACTCAGGCAAAGGAAGAGGAAATGAATTTTATATGTTGATGAAGGTGTTAGAGTATGACAATAATGAGCTTCCTATGACTGCACCCCAAAACTGAACACAAATCACTCAGTCATTCTCATCACTTATAAACCCCACAGCAGGCCACCCTCCCCGAGGAAGAGACTGTAATGAATTTTCAATGAAATAGCAGAAAGAAACTCTCTAGTCATCAACTATGTTTTGCAAAAGAGAGAATGAGGAATTCCTACATCCTCAGTTTATCCTCACAAACCCATCTATTAGAGCAGTGATGTCATTCTGGTACAAGGTCCACTTGTATTTATTTACTGCAGCCCCATTCACATGAAAATATGAAGCCAGGAAAAAAGAAAGATTTTCTACAACAATGTTTAAAGAATGAATTATATCATGTGTGTCTTTCAAACCTTTAGGTAATGCCTACAAATTTTTTCACTGAAATCATTGATATATACACATATCTTGAATTCATTGCCTCAAATAAAGTGTTATTTTATAGATAATACAGAAATTCTTGGTGTAAACAAAAGCAAGTCACTAAGTATATAATTCCATCTTGCTCAAAATGTATTCTAATCAATGGAAATATATTTATATAACATAAATACTTAATGAGTATAGTCTATGTAATATGTATGTATTATGTATTTAAATACACACACGAATAGAATTTCCAATAAGTGTATAAGCCTGATAATGAGTTTTCAACAGAGTTACAACTTCCTTTTTCTTTGTGAAGTAGAACATAAAGTTATCTACTAAAAACAATGAGAGTGGAACCATAAGTTTGGATACACAAGTTTTTACATTTCATCCACTTTTTATTTTGATGATCAATTATTTCTATAAATCTAAAGTCCTCATAAGTAACTTGCAATCATACATACATATAAAGTATTTTAATTTTTTGAAATAAATATTTGAATCTTTTATTAAAATATACATGAGTACACAATGACTTTTCCTCTAAATTATCAAATTCTAATACCATGTCACAAGGAAGTCAACATATCTTGAAAAGTTTCAGCCTGATGCAAATAATTAAATCTAAGACACAAAATATACCTATTTGTAGCTAATTGCTTTTTTAGAAATGTGTATCCCTAATTGCTTTCTGTGTCAGAAAATGAAAGTCAGTACTTTTTACCATAACTGTATGAGTCTGCCTATTTTATATTTGTCAAAAAAATAAAAATAGGCAAACCATACTAAATTTCTAAAACTGTAATGGGATTAAAAATTACATACAGATTCCATGGCTTGGAAAATGTTATTTTATTCATTGATTTGAAATCTCCTTTCCTGACAAGTAACATTTCCATTAAAAGGAAAAGTCCAATAAAACACACATTCTTGGATGCACTGCAATAATTGGCTAAACTAGGTCTTTGGTCAGAATAAGTTTAACTTTTAATTTAAATCGTAGTGTAATATAAACCCTAAACAAGTAAAGAATGTACTTAATCGACAAGTCTATACATCTCATTTCAAAATTTAAGTATATATGTTTATGGTTTAAAATTTTATCTATTTATCTATATTTTATACAGTTTATGCTTTTGCATAACTTTTAAACTACTCTGGCCAAAATTGAAAGAATTATTATTATATTAAAAACAAGCACCTTATCTAAATATAGCTATAGACTATTATCATCAAATCTATTTTTCACAAGAATATACTAGGTTCTTGATAGTGATAGGACTATAACCAATCATTTCTCTGCTAAGAATGCTCACAATCTATTTGTAGATGTGTGACAAAGGCAATAGAATAAATAAGGTGACATATGTCAAGTATATGGTCTATATAGAAATTCAGAAAATAATTCCCACTAGATGGTAAATCCTTGAGGGATGAAGCTATATTTGTCTTCTTTCTATCTTCAGGGCCTACCTTAATATCAAGGACACACAGGCATATCATAAACACATGATAAATTAACAAAATAATGGTGAGACGATAAGACAAAGATTGACCTTAATCTATGAATGAATGGAAGGTTAGAGTATATATAGAACAACAGGCTTTTTACAGTCAAAATTTTGTTTATAGAGATACACATTTAGAAAATAATTGCTGAGTGTGTATAGTTAAATATCAGGAACACATGATAACTATAATTAGAGACTGTATTTACTGCGGTTTTCATCATATTTATACTTAAATTTTAGATTTAGCCATATTTTCAGTATAGGAGGATAAATTTTATGACTATCCCATTAACTTTTTAAAAATGCCTGTTTTTAAACAAATCAATTATTTATACACATAGGTTAGAAAAGATATGATATGATTTATTAATAATCTTCATGCACAGTTCAGGAAAGAATTAGATTTCTGTTTTACTTTTATTTCTTTTTATAGAGATAAATATAAACACCAATAAAAAGGTGTATTTTCTCCCAGACAGCAGATATATCCCAAAGAAGAAAGCAAAATGGTAGGAATAAATGGAGCACAAGTAGCTGTGTGAAAGCCAATCAGTTTCTAACATTAGAAAATTACACACTAAATTACATATTAAAGATGTTTCCATTTGAATATGAAGTAAATAAATTCTATCAAATTGGCTTTAAAATGTTGTGCTGCAGCAGAATGGACACTGAATTGGGTGAGTTATTCTACTAACTACTGGTTTGAACTTTGGAGACTCCTATGAATTTTCTGTACCTCAAGATTCTCAGCTGTGAAAAAAGAAGTGTGGATTAGACTATATTAAGGCTTTTAGAGTTTATGGACCAGATTCATTCAGTTCATAAACTGTTCTTCACTATTAAGAACAGTGCCTTTGGAAGATACATTAACTCTTTCTAGCTAATTAGTTTAATTTATATGTAAGGTATAACTTTATATGCAGGGATGTTTGGCTTCATTGAATTGCAATTATTTTCCCTTATGCTAAACTAGTTAGTTTCCACTCATTTTTTGGACCTTCTTCCTCAAATGAGCTAAACTCATCACAGGTTTCATAGCAAATAAGATGAGCCACTTGTGTTGAAATCATTTGATGGACACTAAAAAGGAGTCATTTTATCATCTATTGTTTGCATGTTAATTGCATTGATTACTATTTTCCAAATATTCCAGAAAAGAACAGAAATAATTTTTTCCAGATATTTAGCTTAAGCTCTGCTTTTGATCCTCAATTTCAAATCATGATTAGCCTTGAGAAAACCCAAGTTTACTTCTTTATCAACTTATCTTAATTTTTTCAGAATTTAATGACATTATGAAACCTCCAGTCTGTCTAGGGAGCTAATAATTTATCAAACTTTATTAAAAAAGCTAACTTTGGTGCTGATTTTGTTTTGTATTTTTCACCTGGTATCCAGTTCATTATTGTTGTTGTTTTTGCTTTAATATTTATTTCCTTTTTGTGCTTGCTTGTTTTTAATTTGTTCATTTATTTCTAGTTTCCAAAAATGGAAACATAAAGTTTAAGAATTCTTCTTTTCAAATAAGAAAATTTAGAACTATAGACTTTTTTCTTAGCACAGCTTTGCCTGCCTTACATTAATTTATTTTGATATGGTATGGTTTCATTAGCATGTATTGATACTTCAAAGTTTTGCAAATTATCTCATAATTTCTTCTTCGAACATTGGTAGTTGACTTGCCAAGTCAGGGTGGGCGGTGAAATGCAGCAGCTCTGCTTCCATAGAGGGAAGACTTTCTTTAAGAATGAAGGGCAAAACCCCACTTATGTCCATTGGCCTTGTCAGTAAAAGTAAGGAACCCAGTTGGAGCTTAAAGGAGAAAAAAACAAAGCCTCAAAAGCCTGAATTAGGGACTTAGTTGGGAGAGCAGGAAACTAGCCAGCAATTTAGTGGAGAAATCCTCAAAATGATGAGAGATATGAAAGGTTTTAAAATGTTCTCTACATATGTATGACTGACTGGGTATCAAGCATGCAGAGGGGAGACATAAGAGTGAATAGAGGAAAGTGAAATTTGAAGCACGCCTTAAATCTTCCTATACAAGTTACACTGAGATTCCCTGGCAGTGATGGAAGACTTATGCACTTGCAGTATTTGCACATGACTTCTGCCCAATAATTGGCTGGCCAGAAGCACAGGCAACTCCTAGGATGCAAAACTAAAAAAGTAAGTAAGAAAAATAAACATCAAAAAAATGGAGGAGAAACAACAGCAGCCTCAAATAGCATGGGAGACTTCTTATAGAATAAGTGCAGACAAGTTATAAACATATAAATAAATACAAACTAATTTAGAATTTAGAGTTGCTACAATATGCTACCTAAAATATCCTAGAAAGAGAGGCAAAAGAGCCTAAAACAATACCTGATGAAACAATGTTTGTTAAAAAATACTAATCATAAGTTCCATGATGCTGATGAATCCCAAGTAAAATAAATACAGATATCCACACATAATACTTAACTACTAAAATTAAAGTATAGAAAGTCTCGAAAACAAGAGAAAATTCTTGTTATATTATAAATATGCGACTTGCCGTTTGAAACTATGGAGGCCAAAGAACAGGGGAATGAATGATGTATTCATAGAACTGAAAAAACACAAACAAAATTTGTCAACCAAGAATTATGTATGCAGCAAAATATCCATTAAAATACAAATGTGAATAAAGACATGCCCAGAAAAGGAAAGAATGAGAAAATTTTTTACTAGTGTACCTAATTTACAAGAAATTCTATAGGAAATCCTTCAAACAGAAAGAAAGTTCCTGCAAACAATAACTGAAATCTACATGAAGAGTCCAAAAATGATAAATATGTGGGTTAGTATGAAAGATGCATACATATCTTTCTATATCCTTTTTAAAATTTCTTAAAATTACTTGTATAAATCATTAGTTGCAACACTTTAATTGTTTAGCTTATAATATGTATAGATATAAAATATATGACTAAATATGTGACAAGAATAACACTAAGAACTGGGGAAGAAAAGGAGCTATATTTTAGTCGATTACGTTTCAATCCTTAGAGAAAACACACAGGCACCTACCTCAAACTATCATTAAAAACTCTCAGTGTATGGCAGTATGCTTCACTCTCTGAAATGTCAATATACTATTACATATTGTAAACATTATGATTGATATAATCCTTTCCTATATTGATCAGATCTATTTCTAATATTTTTATTTTACAATAATATCACATGACATAATTCATATATATATTTGCACTCTATTAAAAGATTTCTAAAGAGAAATACATTTTTGATATAAACTTGACAAACAATGTGTACACATTTTAATTTTTAGAGGAATTGAAATTACCCCCTTAGTAACACTAAGAGAGAAAATATTTTTCCTGTTCTTTTCTATCATAGAGCATTATGAAATTATTATTTACTATACCTGTGAACATAAGATATATTTTGTGAACAATTGTTTTTTAATATTCAGTTCCTTTAATATTAGGTTGAAGTTGAATTGATTTTCATTTTCATTAACTTTTGGTACTTCTTTATCATGAACTTCCTGTTTATATCTGTGCATCATTTTTTTGACTCTTTGCTAATATTAAATTATTGGTCACATGTATTTTCTTGCCTCTTTGTCTTTTACCTTAGTTACTGATGTCTCTCCTCATCAAACAGTGTTAACTTTTTCTGTAGTTAAGTGTGTCAATATATTTCTTGTGGATTGGTCAGGATAAAGGGCAGCAGAAACTTCTGTGAATTGATGTTGCTGAAAGCCCAGAGCTGAGCACTATTCTAATGAGGACAGTGGCTGGCAGAAACTGTAGAAATGTACAGGAAATGATTTTAATGGAACCATAGCATCCAGGGTCAGAACAGGGCAGCGACAATAGAAACTCCCAGTCAGGTACAATCCATCCTGTGAGAGGAGCCGAGCTCTGGTTTGTGAGAACAATGTAGAGCCCTCAAAATTTTGTGAGATTAAAAAAAGAAGGGTGGACGAGAACAAGAATCTGTAAATCTACACTGCGGATTATTGAGGTGGAAGGTAATGAAAATATTATGTACGGTATTAAGAAGATATTTCTATTACCTTTTAAAATATTTTTCCTATACACTGATTCAACAGAAAATATAGACAAATATCCGTGTATTCTAAAATAAATGTGAGGACAGCATATATGTAAAATTTTATAGTCTGCTTATTTTTAATTATCAATAAATTGTAAAGCTTGTCTCATGTCATTAGCATATTAATTTTTAAAATTAGAGTATATTTTTTGATGAGTTTATGGAACACCATTATTTTATTAGGATTGTATCTTCTTTATCTTTGGTGTTTCATTTATAGCAAGCTTTGTTGTTTTCTATTCATTGATGACTTATAAAGACTATCATAAATAAAATTAACTTAATTTTAAATATGTGGAAATAAATTGATACATAAAATTTTGTGGGGTGTTGCATAGATAATAGATAAACTTAAGAAGTAACATATTCACACTTAAAACTGAAACAAAGCTGGACTTCCCTGGTGGCACAGTGGTTAAGAATCTGCCTGCCAATGTAGGGGACCCTGGTTCGAGCCCTGGTCTGGTAAGATCCCACATGCAGCGGAGCAATAAGCCCATGTGCCACAACTATTGAGCCTGTGCTCTAGAGCTTGTGAACCACAACTATTGAGCCTGTGTGCCACAAGTACTGAAGCCCATGAGCCTAGAGCCCATGCTCTGCAACAAGAGAAGCCACTGCAATGAGGAGCCCGTGTACCACAATGAAGAGTAGCCCTGGCTCTCTGCAACCAGAGAAAATCCATGTACAGCAACAAAGACCCAATGCAGCCAATAAACAAATTAAATAAATAAAAAAATAAAGTTATAAAAAGCAAAACAAAACAAAAAAACTGAAACAAAGCTCAAGATAACTTTCTCTGGCCTAATATTCTACTTGAGAGCTAATAGAGGTGAAGAGAACTTTTCTCATCTGTCCATTATGTGTTAGTATTAAAGTTAATGTAAACAAAAATTTAGTTAGGTAAGACAATCTCCATCTGGTAGAAAAGTCAAATATATAGTAAACACTTCAGTTAAGTTTGAAATGTGGTTCACCTCACCATGCTTTCAAACAATTCAGAGTTCCGAATTTTAACATCATTTCTGTGACTTTAGTGAGCATCTTACTAAGAAGTAGGGAAAAAGGTATAATCTATTTCTGGAGTGCATTTCATTTATGTTTGCCTGCACATTAGAGTTTTATAAGATGTGCCTTCTACTTAATGTGAATCCACATTTTTGAGAGATGGTATCAGGTGAGAAGATTCTATTTCAATACTCCAACACTTGTCGACCACTCAGTTTGCTGACATTTTTCCCTTCCTGGGTAGCATCAAAAGGCAGTATTGTGGGTGTTCTGAGATCTGTATCTTCTCCAATTTCAGATCAATCAGGCTGTTGAATGTATTGTGGATATTGAGAAATGTTTCCTTCCACTGTGAATTTTCTGAGATTTCCCTTGAGAGGCAGTTAACCAAACATTGACCAGAATCTTCAGGCGTAGAGTTGCTTTGTCGATTAAGAAACTTGTGGGGCTCCCAGTGTGTTCCAGGATGCTATGTATTACTAGAAGCAAATACAACTGTTCTCTTCCCACTGGCTTCAGAAACCTTGACATCTCTGCCTCTGTATGTTGGTTTAAAAAATATGCCCTGAATTCTATGTTAAAAATCCTATTTAAGATCTCTCCGTCTATCAAGAATACATGGATGATGGCCTTTATACTTAATACAATATACTGTATATTTAATACAATAACCCACATACTGAGTTGACACATGCATTGTTGTTTAACCCTGAAAATATGCTTTCTCACAACTGTTATTAATAATTGTTAGGGTACCATCATGAAAAAAGGAACTTGCAACAGAGAAATATCCCATGCCAATATGCTACAACATAGCAACACTTTTGAGCCAAAATCTTGTAGAGATGATTTAAATAATATTAAGAAATTGTTTGCAAAGCACATCAAGTTGTTTGGAAGGAAGTTCAATGTCAACACAAATTATATTAAGAAGTAAAACACAATTGGGATCGATTATAGAGGGTATACTTTATTATCTGCAATGATCTGCTGCATGTATACTGACAATTCCACTATGTCTCACATTTCCTGTGTATAAAAATTAAGGGATTTTATAATTTTCTAATGTTCCTGTGAAAATGTTAAGAAAATATATGTCTTATCTAGAGCTTAAGTTTGAATTTTATGAAAAGGATTTGTGTTGTATTTAAATTAGGAAACTTCACTTGGAGTAATTCAAGTTATATCTATGGATAAAAATAGATCGGCACCTAGTGGGTTTTTTAAAGGAAGAATAATATTGTGAAAATTTTTAAAAGTCAAATTTTAACTTGTGGGTCTATGTTTGTATCTTCTTTCTGACTAAATTTTATATTCTCTCTGCAAAATACTATATCTTTCACTATATATCATCTTTTCTGAAATGTGTACATACAATTATATAGATTGAATTATTCTAGAAATCAGATTTTAAAGCTTTAGCAATGTAATGATTTTATTAAAGATACATTTCCTTGAGCAGTTTTTGTCTACAGAAGTAGGCACTGATATATTGGCACTATTACATAGTAAATCCTATAATGAAGATACACAAAGGGCAGTGGAAAAGCAGCATGCAGTGCAGCTATATTTTCCTGGTGGGATAGGGAATTGTACATACACTTTTAATTTTTCAACATGAAGTGTGTTCAGTTTTATACAAAAATAAGGGTGCAAATTTATTTCAGGAATAGGGAGCACACCTCCTAAAGCATGGAGCTGTAAATGGAGCTGTAAAAGCCCCATTCCTTCAGGTCATCACATGATATTCTATGTGACTTGAGTGGAAAATAAAACTGGAAAGACAATTTAGATCTGGGGGCTTCGACTGTCTCAATAAAGAGATTTAAAATGTAAAATCTTGACTTACTCATAATAAGAATGAGCAAGAGTGAAATCATTAGGTAAGCAGTAGGTTCTAGATAAATAACTATGGGCAATGTAAGCAAAAAAAATTATATTATTTGTGTTACACTAGTCTAATGGATAAGTTGAATATATATAATCTGAACTAGAGATTATCTTAAAACTAATGTGAGTACAAGGTTTCTAAAAGTCTTTGTATCAAATCATCCTACCTCAAGGCTATAAGTCATTCTATACTACCCTATGCAGTCTGCATACCACACATTAACACACACACACACCGCCATCATCAGTCATCCATCATCAAATATAATCATCAGAGGTGAAAATACAGATAAATTCTGAAAGTAAGATACCCGATCTACCCCATAAGAAAGAGTATAGCATGCACAGTCTAAATATTTGCAGTTGTGCTCAGTTTGAAAAATAGGTGAAAAGACAATTCTCAGTGAAATAAGATGACTGGAAAAGTAAGGAAGATATGATAAGAGATGCAGGTATGCAGGTTACAGAATAGTCTACCAGATTTTAATAACAACAGGGTCAAAAATCAATAATCATCATTCTGTATTTACATGCCACTTTAGAACTGCAACTATTAATATATATTTGCTAGGTGCTTTGGTCCTCACAACTGTTCTGAGGTAGACAGGGAAAAACAGAATTGAAATGAAACTGGAACTCCTGTCAATAGATGCATTATACATCAAACTATAAAATTGCAGGCATTCATATTCTTTTCCTACTCCATCTTTCTCTTTTTTTGCTTCTTTAAAATTTGATAATAAAGCCCATCTTTTAACATGAAGCATTTTGTTCAGATAGGCATTTGATTGTATTAATGAAATAGGTACAAGTAATTATAAAATTGATATTCACACTATTAGATTAAATCTGAATGATTTATATAATATTATAGGTTTATTGAGAAGTATTAATATAATTCAGATAGGAGATAGCATCTTACATATTGTATGAGATTCCTATGACTGCTGTAACAGATTAAACTTAAAAGTATATAATATAAGCTTAAACAATAAACGTGTTCTTTCATTGCTTAGGAGGCCAAAAGTTTGACATCAGTCTCACTGGGCTAAAACCAAGTTGTGTTGGCAGGGCCACAATCCCTCTGAAGTCTCAGGGATGAATCTGCCCTTGCCTTTTCCAGCTGATACTGCCAGAATTCCTTGGTCTATACGGCATCATTCCAATCTTTGCCTCCATAGTCACGTTGCCTTCTTTGCTATGTGTCTAATCTCTGTCTCCTTCTTGTATGGATACATGTGATTAAATTTAGGGAGTCACCCATATAATCTGGATCATCTCCTCATTTCAACATGTTCATTTTAATCAGGTCTGCAAAAGCCTTGCAAAAGCCTTTTATTTTCCCCTAATAAAGTAACAAATATCTTGTGGGTATTTGCCCAAGGGATTAGATCTTGATATCTTTGGGGGACATAATTCAGCCTACTCTAGTCTTCTCCCTGGCCTCCAATGATTCATGTCTATAACAGATGCAACATATATTCACCTATGCCAAGATCGCCAAAAGTCTCAACACAATAAAGCATCACACAAGTCCAAAGTGTTGTCTAAGTACTGGTTCCACAATTCCAAATCTCATCGTCTAAATCATTTGAATTAAGATTGTATGAGACCCTGGGTATAATCTGTTCTGAGCCACATTTTTTCCTTCATCTCTGTACCTGTGAGAGAGTTATTACCTCTATAACTAGAAAGTTATCTGTTGCCAAAATACAATTGTGAGACAGACACAGTGTAATATTTATAGATGTTCCCATTCCAAAAGGGAGAAAATGGAAGAAAGGATTCACACATTCCAAGCAATTCTGAAATCAAGCAGGGCAGATTCTCATTAAGTTTTAAGACTTGGGAACAATCCTCTGAAGCTTGACTCTGACATGTGCAACACAACTGCATCTTCTGCTGCTGTGCTTTTGGTTTACATCTCTTCTTCTGAGCCCATTGCTATGACCTCTGGGCTCAAGTCTCTGCCCTCAGAATCATCTTTCCTTTTACTTCAGAGGGAACATATGTGTGCTTCTCAGTAATTTTAGCACCCCATTTTCTGCCTGTAGAGTTTTTGTAGTTCAAAGGCCTTTGTTCATTTTATCCTGTGTTATCCATTCCAGTCCAAGGTAGTAGTGTTTAAGGTAGTACAACATTCTCAAAAGCTTTGTGAGTGGCCCATGTATATCACAGGGATTCACAACTTTGGACAAAACATCCTCCACAGATCTTTGATTTGATAATCCCATCTCTATCCAGGCTTCTGCTAGTTGAGTGAATTCATGAGTCATTTATATAATTGCTTCAGCACTAGTAACCGTTTATCCAGCTACAAAATTGGCCTTCTCTCCAAAGTATGCTTTCTGACAGTTGCTATCTTAATTTTATCATATTTTGCCATCTTATAGGCTAAGAGTTTCCCAAATTGTCAAGTGCTGGTTCCCTTTTGCTTAAGCTTTTTTTTTTTTTTTTTCCTTAATTTATACTGTCTGTTTGCATTTGCTACTATCAGGCTAATGCCTTCAATGCTTTGCTTGGAAATACCCTGAGCTAAATATTCAAGTTCCTTGCTTACAAATTTTGCTTCTTCAAACAATTGTAGAACACAATTCTGTTAAGTTTTCTGTCACTATATATCAAGATTTTCCTTTCCCTTGGTTTCCCATGATATGTTTCCTATTTCCTTCTGAGCCCTTGCCTTTAACCCACATTTTTGCCAACAGTCTGTTTATGCGTATCTAGGTATTTTCTATAATGTGTCACAAAATTCCTCCAGCCTCTATACATTCTTTGATGCCAAAGTCCCTTTCATATTTTCAGGCAGTTATTACATAATATCCCATATCCCTGAACTTAAATCTATATTAGTTTTCTATGGGTTGTAAAATAAATCACTAAAAACATGGTGACAACATCAATTTTATTGTCTCATTGTTCTGGAAGCCAGAAGTCCAAACTCAGTATTATTGAACCCAAATCAAAGTGTCGGCAGGGCTTCACTCCCTCCAAAGGCTCTAGAGGAAAATTTGTTGCTTGCCTCCTCCAGTGCCTAGTGGTTGCCAGCTTTCTTTGGCTTCTGTTACGTTACTCCAGTCTCTGACTTCATCTTCATGATAGATGTGTATTTCAAATCTCCTCCTGCCTCCCTTTTATAAAGATAAATGTGACTGCATTTTGGACTTACGACTTAAGATCCTTAACTTAAACACATGTGTGAAAAAGGTCATTCTTTCCCCTAAATAAATTGACATTTACAGGTTCCAGGCACTGGGACCAGATGTCTTTGAGGAGCATTATTCAGTCTGCTGCACATACTTTATGTAACATTGCTTCTCTTTTCTTTTCTTTTTAATTTTTTTTCACATTTCAGCCAATCACATTTATTTATTTATTTATTTATTTATTTATTTATATTTTCCTTTTAAAAATTAATTAATTAATTTATTGGCTGCAGTGTGTCTTCGTTGCTGCATGTGGGCTTTCTTTAGCTGCACCAAGCAGGGGCTGCTCTTCATTGTGGTGCATGGGCTTCTCATTGCAGTGGCTTCTCTTGTTGTGAAGCATGAGCCCTAGGTGCTTGGGTTTCAGTAGTTGTGGCACATGGGCTCAATAGTTGTGGCTCTCAGGCTCTAGAGCACAGGCTCTGTAGTTGTGGCTCATGGGCTTAGTTACTCCACGACATGTGGGATCTTCCTGGCCCAGGGATCGAACCCCAGTCCCCTGCTTTGGCAGGTGGGTTCTTAACGACTGTGCCACCAGGGGAGTCCAACATATTTTTTCAAAAGTAGCTTAATTTTACTTAATTTCATGAAAATTATGCTATTTATTACTCTGCAGTTTTTAGAAAATTTTCCTTCCTAATAAAACATAATCATCTTAGTTATTGAAATAACTAAAGAATAATCAAAATTTTCAGAGTTCTGAAAATTATTTACAGGATGTTAGAGCAGCAATTTTATTATTTTATTTTCCTATTGATACATAACATGGAGGCTTTCTCTAGAATAATGCTGCTTTTTTAGTGGGCTGTTAGATTTATTTACATTCTATTTTCAGGCATTCAGTAAATGGTTTGTCTTGTGATTATCATTAAAGGCTTAGATTATTACATTATAAAATAGAACATTCTGTTTATATTTTAAAACACTTGACAGTTTATTACCTTATGACAAAAGTCACAGCTAGAACATTAATGCATATATTTAATATGCTCTGTTAAGTAGCAGGGTATTTCAAGACAACCTGCTGATTTGAAGCAAGAGGTTGATACAAAAATATAGCAATTATAGGTGTAGTATTCTGCAGAAATTGCCAGACCCTGTATTTCACCTCATTAGCTACAAGCTTCTTCAAAGGACCAAATGAATCTCCATCTCTTGCTCCTGGGGAGTGAAACTGTTGCAATTTGATTTTTGGAATGATACTTCCAGAAGTATAAAATACTTGCACTTCAAAATGCAGACACTTACTCTCTCACAGATCTGCTTGGCGACACTCTCTGCTTATCATAAGTGTACATTCAGTATGAATTGCTTAGGAAATCTGAACCAGCAGAAAGCAAGATCCTTGCAAATGCAGAACCTAATTAAGGTCTTGTTTCTGGGATATAAGATTATGCGTATTTGAATAAAGAAGTGTCATAACACAAAACAGTGTCAGACATAATAAAGTAGACTTTGGAATCTCATTGCTTGAGGTGAACTCTACCTATGCCTCCAACTAGCTGTGTGACATTGATTGAGTTATTTATCCTTCTTTTCAGTAAAATAGGAAAAGCACCTGTGGTCAATTGTATTATTGTTTCAAATTATTTTCTCCTTTCACAGGAAGCTCATACAACATCTTCTGGTGTCATAGTGCTTGCAGTCCCCCACCACATGGGAGGAATGCACACCACTACACCACTGACACCAGAATTAATCGTGTGACTTACCTTTGGCCAATCAAATGTGAAGGGGGTGGTATGCACCCCTCCAGAGCACAAGCTTTATGAATCATGAAGCTTTGCCTTTGCCTACCCCACTCTTGCACAAGGACAGCGTGTCTCAGATGGAAGTTGATGTTTAAGCCTGAATCTTAGAGTTAAGAGGCTGTGATAGAGCCACAGCCAACCCACAGACAGTACATAGCATGAGCAAAACATCAATCCCTCTTTCGTAAGCTAATAAGCTATTGAAGGTAATGTAGAATTGCACATCACCTAGCATATCTGAATAACAGTAATATCTACTTCATGTTCTTATTTAAGTAAGGCCCAGAGAAAGCAGTCAGTAATAAGCCAGGTACATAGAACCATAGAAATATGTTTTGTTATTATTATTACCGTTATATTTTAGAAATTCAAGGAGTGACAGTGTAAGAGATGATCACACATCAGATTTTAAAGGTGTAAGAAAAAAATTCTGTTTCACTGATTGTAATGTACTATACTGAGTCTAGGAGTGATGGGTACATTTTTCCAAATTCTGTTGGGGAATAACAATAGCAACTGACTTTTGAATGTGTGGGTTTTCAAATACTCATGAGATGTATTCATTCAAAAAAATCAGATAATCTCTGCCACTGCCTCTTCCTCCCCAACAGCAAATCTAGTGAATGTATCATTTCCAGGGCTGTATTCATTCTTTGTACTCTCAAATATACTTAAGATTTCATTTGGAATAAGATAAAAGTAGCTTTCAATAATGATTCTTTAATAGTCAAAATTATCTTTAGAATCATTAGATATACTATTCATATAACATGCAGGAACACAAGAGGATAAAAAAGTTGTTTGAGAAAGTCACAATAATGCCCTGTTCTTCCACTAAATTCCAACCCTATCCCATGAACTCTCATCTATTTGAAATTGAAGTGGCCACACTTATCTTCTGAACTTTAAGAGCCTCTAATTTAAGTACAGTTGATAATTCCTGTGTCATTGTCATTTTATTCATTGTTCTATAATTTAGCATATATCACTCCAAGTAGATCATTAGATCCTTATGAGCAGGAATTGCTCCTCTATTTGTATGTATCTATCATTGGCCTTAGATGGTAGTCAAATTAAGCAATTTGTTTAATTTCACCCTATACATTAACAACTTATAGTCAACCCTCTGTATCTGCAAGTTCTACATCTGCAGATTCAACCATCTGCAGATTAAAAACATTAAAAAAGAATCCAGAAATTTCCCAAAAGCAGTACTTAAATTTGCCTCTCACAGGAAAATTCTCACATAGCATTCATATTATATTTGGTGCTATAAGTAATCTAGAGATGATTTAAAGTATACAGGAGGATGTGCATAGCTTATATGCAAATACTACACCGTTTTATAGAAGAAACTTGGGCATCCGAGCAGTTTAGCATCCTTTTAAAGGAGGAATTTTTAGATTCTCAAATGTAGAAATTTGCTATTGGTAGCATTATGCTTCTAGAATGTTCGTTAAATCTAAAACAATAAGTCAAATAAATATTTGATTTGCAAAGGAGCACTTATTTAAATGTTTATAATCAATGTAAAAGTAACGTTAGAGATATAATTGATCTGGTAATGTCAAATGCCAGCTGAAATTTCTACTTGCCCTGATTGCCACTTAGAAATTATGAGTATAAATCAATAGAAAATTTCCAGGATCAGTTGTGCTTTTAAAAGGTTTTTATGTATTATTAATATGTGTTGAGTACCAGCGATACAGAAAACATTATAGGAGAGATAAATTTATACATAATGACCATTTGATTGTGAAACTCCATAAAAGAGACTGACTATAATGTTGCTGTTCCTCATACCTATAAAATGATTATTTTGTTCCAAGTAGTACATTAGGTACATGCGTTTCCTCATTTAACCAATGCAGTGACTCAATATAGTAAGTAAAATTATAAATCCAGAATTATGAAGGGATTAAAGAGCCTTAAATATCTTTATCAAGTCCGTAGAGCTAGGACTTGGCAATCAGCAGAAGATAGGTTTATATCATTGATAACAAGCTTATATCAATGCGGATTCTGAGTTTTACATGTTACAATATTTGCCTTCTTTTACTTCATCCATATAGCATTGAGTAGAAAACAGGCTTTGGCTTTTGTTTTGGTTTTAGGATGAAAGTAACACATGTTCATTAAAGAAATATTTGAAAAGTGTGGAATAGCATAAATGAACTGAAGAAAGAAAGCATATAATGCCAGCAGCTTGATTATTTCCCTTAGTCTTTTTTCAGTGCTTTATGTTATAGTTCAGAGTGAGACACATACACACACACACACACACACACACACACACACACACAATCTGTAATACTGTATGTCAAAGCTTTTACTTAATATAGCATAAGTAGTTTTTAAATCATTGACTATCCTCATAAAATACTGGTTAATTTGATGCATAAGAACTTCATCATGTTATTACACACAATAAATATCATCTTATTCTTACACTTGAGGGTGTTTTCTATTTTGAAAAAAGGAAGATTCACTGACATTGCATGTGTGTGGTATTTAGACATCTGCTCATATTTTCAAAATGTCATGAAGAGGCAAGAGGAATGAACACTTAAATCTCTAGACAGCTCTTGAACAATTTTCATTTTTAAAGATCCATGGAATACCATTTACAATATAAGTAAAAGATACAAAGAGATACAAAGGTGTTTAGATTAACTTTTACCTAGAGAAATGTTAGAGGAGGAAATATTCAATGGAAACCTTGAAGATAAGAACTTCTATATAAAAATAACTCAATAAATGCTTATTAAATACCTCTTATAAGCCAACCATTGCATTATGCAGTTATTGGTCCTTTTACTCAGTCATCTGCCTTTGTCAATCATGGTATTATTCTCTGAGAAGATTTTCATTTGTTAGGTGGTTTGTTTTTTGCTATTTTTTAATTAGTTACTTGCTTAATTAATTAATTTATTGGTTGCATTGGGTCCTCGATCCTGCACACAGGCTTTCTCTAGTTGCGGTGAGCAGGGGCTACTCTTCACTGTGGTGCGCAGGCTCCTCATTGCAGTGGCTTCTCATGTTTGTGGAGCACAGGCTCTAGGCACGTGGGCTTGAGTAGTTGTGGCACACAGGTTCAGTAGTTGTGGCACATGGGCTTAGTTGCTCTGTGGCATGTGGATCTTCCTGGACCAGGGATCAATCCTGTGTCCCCTGCATTGGCAGGCAGATTCTCAACCACTGTGCCACCAGGGAAGTCCTTTTGCTATTTCTAAATCGCTATTCCTGTGGTCATTAATTCAACATATATTCCAGTGTGAATTATATGGCAGGTATTATTCTAGATGCTGGAATACAGTGAACAAAACAAAACTAACAAAAAATATCTGCCCTTCATGTTGCTCATATTGCGCTGATAATAGAACCCTTGACCAGACAGGAAGGAACAAACATTTGTGTTAGTGAAGCTATAAGTTCCTGGGTTTATATATCTTCTCATAATATTTTCTTCAAGTGATTTAAAGTAGTAAATAAAATGTGCAGTGTCCATAGTAACTTTATCAGGTGAAAGGATGAGAAAGTAGATCCAAGAAACATTGTGTCATGGGATAAAGGTATAAATGGCACATGGTTTTCAGGTAACAATAAACTATAGAGTTTGAGAAAATGTAATCATTCACTGATACACTGATACCGCATATGGTAGCAGACTCTAAATTTTTATAAGGGAAAGAAATTATGAGATTTTTGTTATAGAGAGGTAATTTTGATGACTATGGGGAGATAAGTTATGAGTGAGCAAGGGGTAAGACCATGGGGTCAGAGTAGGAAGACATTAATCAACTACCACTAAAGTCAAAGTGTGTCTTGCTGGTTCTGAATTAAGATCATGGCCATGGAAATGGAGAAAGAAGAGATAATCAGAAGAAAATCAATATTTGATAAGAAGCACTTGAAAAACATATTTAAAGATATTTTGAGATATTGCTGTACTTCTACATTAGAGGTTTTCTCCGTTCTTGGGCGATCCCACACCCTCCTGTGTCTAGTGCATCTTTCTGTGCCAAGTGCCAAAGGCATGATATGGTATGGAGTCAGAGGAACTTTATTTGAAATATTGTCCTGTCATTACTAATTTTGTGACTTTGACTCTATTGCATAGTTTACTGAGCCCTTTCCTCAGAATCTAAAAGTAGAGAAATAATTATGCCATACTTACAAGTGCTTTAGGTATATTAAAACAGATTATATGTATGAAATATTTTGTAATGTATAAATTGCTATATACAATTCTACTGAGAATAGAAGAAAATTAGTTTATGCATAAGACTTTTTATTTATTCCTATTAATAAATTATCCTGATAGTTATCCTCTGTTTACAAAAGTATTCAGAATCATTTCTGCGTCTGTTTTGTGGATTTTATAGTGTAAATGCCTCAACTTCAAAGTGGCAAATGTGAGAAAGTAAATATTTCATTTTTTAATGATTATTGCATTTTTCTGCCCCCGGCTGACCTTTGACATAATTACAGTTTAGATTGCTAAAACCAGTACCTTTGTTTTATGTCTACCTCTTTGTCTCTGATCAAACATTTTGTCACCTAAGTGTCACCGTGGAAGACAATAAGTTAATTCCTTCAGATATGTTTCCAATTGATACTGATTAATATGGCAATCCTTCCATTTTACTTGCTTTTAATGTTGTCACTTTCACACTGAGTACAGGTAGTGATAACAGGGTGTCAGAGAAAGTCTTTTTGGATAACGGGTTTCATTCTTCTAATCCACATAAGTGTAAAGAAGAAAATGCCACACAGTTGCAGGATTTTAATTATTGGTGAAGATCTCTGCATAATTCAGTTACTTAGGTGAATTTTTCCTAACTTTTCCAAGATAAGAATAATAAATATTGTTTATGTTTATCACTTTATGGTCAAAATAGTTATTTCAACACAGTAGAGTATAAAAAGAGCTGTTGAATCTGCACGTGTAGGCAAAAAGAGATAAGCAAATGTCTAAAACATATGAGAACATATTAAACTAAAATTAAAGTAAATAAAATATATATAATTTCTACCAGTTAAATTCTCAAATTAAATAACTTTTTGAAGAATGTGATGAAAAGACACTATATATAGCTGTTGATTAAATTAATACAAAGCTCTGAAAAGTAGCTTCCTAGTATATCTCTAGAGTCTTAAATATGTGTATGCCCTTTGTCTGATTATTTAATTTTTAATGTTTTAAATAAGTAAGCAAGTGCCCAAATATCATCTAATTGTAAGATCAGAAAATCTATTTTTATTCAAATCTGAAAAAAACTCAAAGTTTAATAATAAGATTATATTTATTTGGCATGCCTGAATCAGCCATTTTGAAGGTTTTAAATGGAGTGGAATGTGAGGTGTGGAATAAGGACAAAAGAAATACTAGCACATTACATATTTCAAGTAAATCACACTGCATTTAAAAATAAAATTCCATCACCTCTAATTTACATATTCAGAATAAAATTACATTTAATATTTTCTCTTTATCTTTTTCTTTATCATATATTGTCTCTCACAATTACAGTCTAAGATAAGGCAATATGTAACTATGACAGATTCTTAAGCAAAGGTATAAAAATAAGTTTTGCTAAAAGAATGCCAATAAACACCAGCACTGTTGAAGAGAATTTTCTGCAAAGTTCTATAAATCTAGACAGTTTTAAACAGTGGCCAGAAGCCACATGTGGCAATTAAGATTTGAAATGTGGGTAATTATTTCCTTTAAACTTAAATATAACCACCTATGGCTCATGGCTCTCTTACTAGAGCAGGTCTAAATTATGAGTGAAACAACTAAATGAAATAATGTGAGGGAGATAGAATAGTAACAAAAGTTAAATAGGCTATGAAGATTGAATGTAGAACAATAAAAGTTAATGGATAAAAAAAAAGTATAACTGTAAGGACAGTACCGAAGAAAATATCAGTACAGATGAATTAATAGAAACAGGAAAATGCTCAGGAGGAATGTGGAATCTGAAGCCACTCAGTCATGGAAGGCTGAGGAAATGATTACAAATCAGTTCATCACAAAAGAACAGATCCTTCATCATTTGTTTTCATTTGCCACTAATCAAGCTTCCATGCTTGTTTCTCCTAATAAAAATGTGTAACTAGGTTAATTCTAATTTCCTAATGTATTTTGGGGAAAGATTTCATTAAAAATGTTATGCAAATTGAAATTCTACTAGATTTTATAATTCACTACAAACTCTAATCATTTACTATCTTACTTTTGGTCAAGTTCACTTTTGTTATGCCAGTGTTTTTTTTTGCTTTTTAGGTTTTTTTGTGTGTTTTTTTTTAAGTATGTGTGTGTTTTGGCATTATATAAAAAGTTCTATGTCAATTTTGTACAAGGTGGTGATTTATATGAACATCAATTTTATATCACTCATTTTTTATCTCTCCTTTAATTATCTCAATATTAATTAGTATAGGTTTCTGCAGTAATTTTTTAACCTTTCTTATTCTATTATTATAGCTAAATGTAAAACATAGAATTGCATTTTCTTCATATTGTAAATACATATAATAAATACAACTCTAGTAATCAATTTTGGGGTCATTTTCAATTTATTGATAGATATGACTTTGGCCATGTTTTATCAATTTCTGCTGCAAGATAATTCCCAGTGAGTAAACACAATAAAGTATACTCAAATGTAACTTTGTTTCTCCAAAATATAATAATATTTACATATTTAATAGAATGTAAGTAACATTTAAACTGTATAGTTTCATACGGCAGGCTTTGAGGCTTTGTGGCTTTGCTTATTGAATACATATATACATACATATATCACATATTCATATAAATATATACTTTGTATAGCTTTTATTGCATTCTTATAATTTGTTAAAAATTGAAATATAATAAATAAAGTAACAAGTTTTAAAGTAAAAAGCATCTTTTTACTTCAGTTGGTCTCCCTCTATAGCTAACAATTTTAATAGGTCAGGATGGAGTCTTCCAAACCTTACTCAATAAATATATATGCATAATCTTTATTGCAATGATATCTTTATCTTTTTATTCAACTAGCCATTTTCACTGTATTTTTCATTGACTTCTGTCCTTGCTTGTTAATATACGGACTTTAATGACTACGTAGTATTCCAGAGCATGCCATATTCTATTCAACCAATGCCTGCATGATACATATTTAGGTTGCTTTTATATTTAGGTATTAAAAAGCAAGGAAAACCCATGAAATCTTTTGTGCTTTTGTGCTATATCCTTGCACACATGTATGATTAATTCTTGGAATATTACTATTAAAAGTAGAAAGGCTGATTCAAGTAATAGTCATGTTTGAAATTTTGTTCTCAAATTTCTATAGCTTTTTAATTCTGCATAGTTATATGTTTAACCTCATTTTTCTCTGAGCTCACAATAAACTTTATAATAGGATGATTTTAAATGACAATCATAAATACAATCAGATTTTCACTATGTGTCTGATAGTTAAGGTGATTGAACATCTGTTTATCTAGTCATTAAATAATTTACAAAAAATAATGCCAAGTTTTTACTTTTGAAATAATTTCAAACTAAAACAAACTTGTAAGAAAAATATGGAAACATTAAAGATGGACCCTGTAGACGTTTTTTCCTTAACTAGCTGGCTTTAAGTTTGGCTTTGCTGACAGAGAGTGCTAGAAGGTTATCCAGAGAGGAAGAAAGCATGTTCTTTTATCTTTCTTTCTTGAAATGTGCTATTTTTCTACACAGCAGTCAGAGACTCTGCTGGAATAGGTGGGGTCACTAGTAGCTTTCTCTGCAGTGGTCCTGTTGCAGGAAGGGGGACCCCTTCCAGGGCCTGAGAGTGGGCTCTTGTCTAACACTCTGAAATGAATTTTCTGAGGAGACACATATGTACTGACAAAGCATAAGACTTTATTGGGAAAGTGTGCCTGGGCAGAGAGCACTAGGGTAAGGGAACCCAGGAGAACTGCTCTGCCATGTGGCTCACTGTTTCAGGTTTTATGGTAATGGGGTTAGTTTCCAGGTTGTCTCTGGCCAGTCATCTTGGTTGGCCCATATTTGGTCTGACACAGGGTCCTCCCTGGTGGTGTGTGCATCTCTCAGCCAAGATAGATATTTCCAGTGTGAGGGTTTCTGAGAGGTTAGCAGGATGTATCATCTCCTCCCTCCTCCTTTTGGCCCCTCTCAAATTCTCCCTGTTAGTTTTTGGTGGCTTCACTGTGTTCTTTATTGGAACCTCCTGTTGTGAGACAACTTGGGCAAATGCTTATCACTGTGCCTGGCCAAGGCACGCAGTTTCAGTCAATGCTTCCTTGACAGTCCTGACAGATAAATCATGCTGGCACTTACCGGCAAAGTTCTCCATCAGCCAGCAGTGGGCAGTTCCTCAGACCTGCTGTGGTTCACAGACTACAGCTTCCATCTCCATCCTCAAGCAGTGGACTTCTCTTAGAGAGCAGACATGGCCAGCACACTCCACCATGCTTCCTCACAGGCAGATTGCTTGCTCCTTTGGCTGCCATTCTTCTCCTTAGGTGTCTGAAGCGCAGTGGTGAGCTTGTACGCCTGCTTTGAGTCTCTAAGTCTACTTTGCTCATTCTTTGTCAGCCTTAGAAATAGTAATTATCTTCTGAAATTCCAACTTCTGTACTCCTTGAAGTTCTCTGTCAACCTTTTTACTAAAATTTAAAATTTAAGTAAAATTTCTTTTAGATAAAAAAATTTCTATTCCCTTTACTGGTGTAGTTTCCATCTACCAGCAGGAATGTGGCTGATAAATTTAGTATTTGTTTTGCTTTGTGTTCTGTTGTTTTCCTTCTTTCTATATTTCTATTTTTCCTGTTTTTGAGTTTTTCACTCAAGTATTGAACAAATTTATCCAACAGCAATTATTGAATGGTCAAATATCTTCCCATTACTTTGAAAAGACACTTTTCTTCAGTTAAATATCTCATGGTTTACTCTTTTTGTTATGCTAAATTACCTTTCTGTGCACCAGTTCAATGCTGGTTAAATATATTTTCTTTATTTTACGTGTTAATCTATTTTGAAGCAAACTAACCTATATTATCCTACCCTCTATTGAAAAAAAAATTGACCTTGAGATTTTCCAGGATAATTATTTTAGTATTTCTTAATTTTTTCATAATTACTGTTTTCTTCCATTTTTATATTTCTTTTTGAACCAACTTTTTAATCTGTATTTTATTCCCAGATTACAAAGTGTTTTATGTGTTTGTTATTGAATTGCAAGGACAGACTGGAAAAGTAGAATTTTAGAAGTTCATCAATAAAATTTAAACTATCTTAATTTTCCTCCTAAAAGTTGCCTGTATTACTCATTTCCAAGTTTCTCAATCTACACAAGAGGCATTCTAGCTGGTAATTTGTCTGGGCATATTAAACTTCCTTCTGTATGTTATATCAATTGGGGAAATGTGACAGTTAACCTGTATCAATCCTCTAGGGATAGACCCTCCCCTCACTCAGAACCAAGTCTGATGGAATTTTATTGCCTTCCCTCTAAAGCACACTCATATAGCTTCTTGGACATCTCCTCCTGGAGTGTACTGCTACATTTCAGCAAAATATATAATTATTCCCCAAACAATTAACATTAGTAGGCTGATCACAGTTATTTTGATAGTCTATTCAAGAGATTCTGCCAGTTTTTCAAAGTGTATTATTATCTTAATTTCAGTCACAAGGATAAACTATATTTAGACTATATTTCTTAATCAGATCATATCTAATCTACCTCTAATTAGACATTTATTGTGATACTATAGAACTATTTGCCAAATCCATGGGGGTATTGCCATAAAAATTATAAAAGGCAAATATTTCTAAGGGACTAGGTTAGGGCCCTTAGGAGGTATCTTTCATCATGTGTATTAATGTACTATCTGAACAAATAGAAATGATAAGTCTGCTGCCTTCTGGAGATACTACCTTCGTGACTACTACTAGAGGTATCAAAACAAGGCCAAACAAGTTAAAACACTATGTACCTTTAAATGAATGCATCCAGAAACCATAGAGAACAATTATCATAAGGTACCTGCCAAGCATCTGAAATCTTTTTTCTACATTTAGTGAAACTCTACCAAAAATGATTGATGAGACTCACCTCATGCTGTAGAAAGAAAATACAATAATTCGGTGGATTTTATTATTATTTCCTGTTATCCACTGCCTTCAATATAAAAGGATTTTACATCTTTGCCTTTTGTCTAGTAGTTCTAAGTGCCTCTTTATGGTAGGAGTTTAATTTCCTGCCCCATTAACACCATACCTGGCTGTGTAACCTGCTTCCATCAGTGAAGTGTGAGCAGAAGTTATTGTATGCAATGTCAGAGCAGAAGCTGCCACAGACATCACATCATTCTGCTCTCTCACTCTAAGTCTTAAATGAGTACACATAAGGGGTAGAGTCTCAGTTAACACAAAACTGGCCTGTAAAGTAAGATATATATTACCTTGTTAAAATTGGGAAGGGGGTTATATTTGTTGCAGCATAATCAGAAGAAAGTTATCCATACACTTGATGTCCTAACATGTATGCACACATAATATAACCTCAACCCATTGAAAACACTCATGAAATAGGATATAATGACATACATGCAGAACAAGTGGAGAATAATGTTCTGTTGGCAGTGGTAGCAGGATTAGCCATGTGCATTTTCCAGGGGAAAAAGTATCTATTGCTTGATGCTGGCAACAGAAGCAACAGTGAGAGCTTTCCTCTAGCTTTCTACAAGAAGCAGGTTTCTACATCCTCTATGGCACAGTTTTGACTGCAGCTCCAGATTCTGCTTAGGCTATGTTCTTCCAAATCTAGCATCTCATCAATTTCTGTGAGCTAACCAATAAGCTCCATGCTTAAATTACACAGTCAGTTCCTGGGCCTTTCAAATAAATATCAACCGTTTCAAAAATTGTTAATAAAAGGGGTTGTGAGCAATCATTCAGGGAATGGAAACAATCCATTATGGATTGTCCATCCATGTTAAAGATGAAGACATTTTACCAAGTTCATAGATACAGAGGACAGATTGGTGTTGCCAGAGGTGGAGGGTGGGAGGTGGAGAAATGGGTGAGGGGAGTCAAAATTTGCAAACTTCCAGTTATAAAACAAATAAATCATGGGGATGTAATGTACAACATAGTGATTGTAGTTAATGATACTGTATTGCATATCAGAAAGTTGCTAAGAGAGAAGATCTTAAAAGTTCTCATCACAAGAAAAGCATTCTGTAGCTATTTACGGTGACATGTGTTAACTAGACTGGTGATCTTTTCACAATATATACAAATATAGAACCATTTTGTTGTACACCTGAAACTAATATAATGTTATGTGTCAATTATGCCTCAATTAAAAAAAAGAAGATATTTAAATTCTGCTAGTCTTTTGGGTGATTTTCAGGAATCTTGGTCCACAATGGAAAAAAAATTAAATTGTAATCTATGATCACCTGGAAAAAAGTGTACAAAGAAAGAGAAGATTTAAGCTACTGAATGAATGACCACTCTCACAGAACAATAAGAAGGATATAAAATACTTAAGAACTATGAGGTGAGGAAATTCTTCCAAAAGTGTTGAACAGTTTAAAAAAAGAAAACAAGATAAATTTCTAAGACGTATTCCTCAGGGCAATGGCTGAAGCCTAGGGGCATTTGAAAACTGTGCTGAAGAACCACTTATTGTTTGGAGCAACTGGGCTACAAAAGATACAACAAAGTGGAAATTTGAATTTGTAAGTTGTCAAGTGGCAACTTTGGTTCAATTTACTATCTGACTAGGAAATTGGGCTTTTTTGTTGATGTTTGTTTGTTTTTCTATCTCAATATCTGACCAAGTTCCAAACATTCTGAAAGAAATAATCCTACTATGAAGAAAAGTCCTGAATCCTATTCCGTTAAATGATAAAATGTTACCTTCCATTTTCCCAGGGTCTTTGCTGATATTTTATCCCAATCAGACATGTCTTCTTTAGAAATGGAATGAGAATTTACTAAATCTTCAAAAATTCATTATTCCTTTCTCCATCCTGGTCAGATTCTTGATCATACAAAGATTATATCTAGTGAATTTTGTTTCTGGTAATGGTAGTATTACATATAGTGGACTTACTCTCCAATAAATAAATATATATAAGTATATACATATATATATATATATGCATATATGAAATATTACACACAAAAAATTAAAGATACTGGAGTACTACCAAAAGACAGGCAGAAGCTACAGAGAATTTGACTCTCAAAATAGAGAAACATTATTGGGTGAAATCTATACTGATTTTTTTGTTCTCTAAGGAATAACCATTAAATATGGTATAGGTTTTATAGAAATCTAGTAGAAATCCACATTCACAGGGCAGACTTCATGTCTCTAAGTAAAAAGTAATGGCTGGAGGTTGAAGAAATGTGAGCAGAGATCTCAGTTACTGAAAACAAAAATTTGGGCTGAATATAATCCCAAGTTATACAGGCTTGGAAAATACTCAAGTTATTTCACCATAACCTCACAATAAGGACCATGCTTTTGCAACAATAACTATACCAAGACTATGTATTCACTCTAGTGAAACATAAGCAGATAATAGAATTGAAGTATTAGGAGGGTTGATTAAAACAAAAATGTAGAAAATGCTAATTATCACTATTGAGGATGAAAGAGACATTACTTACAAATCTTTTGCAGATTAAACACATGATAATGAGAAATTATGAAGAATACTTTGCTTATAATATGAACAACTAAGATAAAACAAATTCTTTTTAAAAGAATTAATGGAAAAAATAAAATATTAATAACTCAATAGCAATCAAATAAAGTGAGTAGTAAATCGAAGACATTCTACTCAATGAAAAATTATGTGTGTAGGTTTGTAGTGTATATACATATGTATATATATATGTTCATATATATGTAAAATGTAAAGTTAAGTATACACTGTATTATATACATGCATATAATAATTACTGATCAATATCCCTCATGAACACAACAGATGAACTTATAGTCAATATTAGCATAGCATATTCAATTTCAACAGTACCTAAAATGTTTAATCATCATGACCAAATCAGATTTACCCCAGAAATACAGGTTTAAGTTAACCTTCAGAAAATTAATCAAGTCCATCTATGTATTATCACATGATAAAATATACGATTCTTAAGTAGATATTTAAAATTTGATAAAATTCAAAACATTAATGAAAAATAACTTTCAGGAAAGTAAGAATTAAAGTGAATATCCTATGGATAGGATCAAGATGGTGGACTAGGAGGATGTGCACTCACTCCCTCTTGCAAGAGCACCAGAATTACATAAGAGAAGAAAAGGACTTACAAAAACAACAACAAAACATTTAAGAAAATGGTAATAGGAACATACATATTGATAATTACCTTGAATGTAAATGGACTAAATGCACCAAATAAAAGACACAGACTGGCTGAATGGATGCAAGAACAAGATCCATATATATGCTGTCTACAAGAGACCCACTTCAGACCTAGGGACACATACAGACTGAAAGTAAGGGGATGGAAAAAGATATTCCATGCAAATGGAAATCAAAAGAAAGCTGGAGTAGTGATACTTATATCAGATAAAATAGACTTTAAAATAAAAAATGTTACAAGAGACAAGAAAGGACATTACATAAAGATCAAGGGATCAATCCAAGAAGAAGATATAACAATTATAAATATATATGCACCCAATATAGGAGCACCTCAATACATAAGGAAAATGCTAACAACTATGAAAGAGGAAATCGACAATAACACAATCATAGTGGGGGACTTTAACACACCACTTACACCAATGGACAGATCATCCACACAGAAAATTAATAAGGAAACACAAGCTTTAAATGACATAATAAATCAGCTTGATTTAATACATATCTATAGGACATTACATCCAAAAACAGCAGATTATATGTTCTTCTCAAGTGCACATGGAACATTCTCCAGGATAGATCACATTTTGGGTCATAAACCAAGCCTTGGTAAATTCAAGAAAATTGAAATCATATCAAACATCTTTTCTGACCACAACACTATGAGATTAGAAATCAATCATAGGAAAAAAATGGTAAAAAACACAAACACATGGAAGCTAAACAATACACTACTAACTATCCAAGAGATCACTGAAGAAATCAAAGAGGAAATCAAAAAATACCTGGAGACAAATGACAATGAAAACACAATGATCCAAAACCTATGGGATGCAGCAAAAACAGTTCTAAGAGGGAAATTTATAGCAATACAATCCTACCTCAAGAAACATGAAAAATCCCAAATAAACAACCTAACCTTACACCTAAAGAAACTAGAGAAAGAAGAGCAAGCAAACCCAAAGTTAGTAGACAAACTGGGACATTTGTAGAGACATGGATGGACCTAGAGACTATCATAGAGAGTGAAATGAGTCAGAAAGAGAAAAACAAATATCGTATATTAACACATATATGTGGTCTATAGAAAAATGGTACAAATCAACCGGTTTGCAAGGCAGAAATAGAGACACGGATGTAGAGAACAAACATATGGACACCAAGTGGGGAAAGCAGGGAGGGTTGGGGGAGAATGAATTGGGAGATTGGGATACCAAATTGTATACTCTAAATATATGCTGTTTATTGCCTGTTAACTGTATCTCAATAAAAGTTCTTAAAAAAATAAAAAATAAAGTGAATATCCTCAAATAGATTATGATTATACATTAAAATCCTACATATAACCTTATGAAATATGAAATATGGGAAAAGAGTATAGTTTCCACCCTCTTACTGTCATTACTTCTTCTCAGTATTGCACTAAATTACCTAGACTTTAAGATATTTAAGAGAAATCAAAGTGTAAGGTATAAAGGGCAGTAACACAAAAAATAGAGTAAGTGTATAAAAATCAGAATAGAAGTAAAACTTCCTACTTAAAGATAAGCTGTCTGTTTACATAAAAATACTAAGAATATGTGAAATAACTGCAAGAGTGAATACATAAATTGAGCAAGTTTGCAATATGAGAGTTAACACAGAAAAAATTATTGTATTTTGAAATACAAGTAAACTAGAAAAGAATAAAATAAGCCAATTATATTAAAGTAGTATATTCACTATAAAATAGTTAGGAGTATGTGTAATAAAAATATTTATATTCTCTACACTGTAAACTATAAATATTGCTAACAGAAATTAAGGAAAAGCAAGATGTTGAAGAGATATAACATGTAAATTGTTGGAATACTGAACATTGTTAAGAATATTCTCATAAATTTTATATAGAATGCTTAGTGCTTCATTGGACAAATTTCGAAATGTCTCTTTTTGCAGGAATTCATAAGGATATTCTAAGAGTTTTATAGAAAATTTGTGGATTCCACTGTAGATATTCATTTTGTTCAACATATCATTGTGATATACCACAAATTATCCATTGGCTCATTTGTTGATTATCATTTGGATTCTACCAGATTAAGTAAAGGTTCCTTTTGCTAGATTTTTTTTCTTTCATGGAGGGAAGGGTTGTGGGATAGATATTTGAGTACAAAGTGCAAACCAGTCTTTCTGGAATTAAAAGTAAACATAATTTATATATAGGAAATTTTAAAAAGAAGTGGGTAAGGGATTGAAACATGTTAGTAACCTGCAATAGAAATTTTTGATATATTGTTTTCAAAGAATGATAGAGAAATCATCATCAGGTTATTCTGAACACCAAAAAGGGAAGATTATCATGATAAAAAAAATGAAAAAAAAAATAGAAAAATTTCCAAAATAGCAAAGATAAATAAAATAAGTCAACTTACTTGAAGGAGAAAAAATAACAAGCCATGGCAAAATAGAAATAGAAATTAACAAGAAGTAGCAAAGAAAAAAAGCCTTCAACTTGTTTTGAATTCAAACTACAGCTACATTAAACAGAAGAAACAACTTTTAGATGATAAACACTGTGTTTTTAAGGGGGGAAGTAAGGCTCAATAAATTGTATATATCTTTCCTGCCTGAGCTCTACAGAGCTTAAGGCATGAATTTTAAAAATTGGAGAAACAAACTATCACCATTATTGCTCATAGAAAATAAGAAGACTTTAGATCTGTATTCAAGATGACCTTAATGATATTAAGTACCATGTTTAGGTAGCCTTATCTACTCAATCATTGTGGGTAATGGTTTGGGGCATATTCTCCCTCGAAGGTGAAGAGTGCAGAAAACATTATAGAACCAATGCTTTCTCAAGAGGATATAAGTAGACACTATTTAAGGATGTCCTGTTAGTCTTTCTACATTTTCCAATTAGATAAAATTTCACCTTACCAAAGTAAATAGTCATGAGGAGGTTAATTAGGAGAGTACTTTGGAAAAGCCCATTTGAATGTAAAGCAGAAGTGGGGAAAAGACATTTATTCTACCATTCTAGTCTATTTTCTTAGTCTTAGTTTTAATCATTGAATCTAACAAGAATGGGATATTTGCCACAAAAGGGGATGTCAGAAACTTATCTGATCTCTACATTCAAAGAGGCCGCTTTCCAAATACCAATAGTTATGGCTTTCAGAAGAATCAATGACCATGGAGGACAATTTCTATTTTGTTGTCCAAAGTCTCAAAAATATTGCATTAATGAAATCAACTCTAAAAGAGCTGAATCCAAGACTGAAAGTCCCCTTCCATTCCACATTGTGTGTCTCCTTTGCCAAATAAGAATATCAGAGGTTCTGCAGTAAAATGAAGGGAGGACATTAAAATAAAATGCATAAAGTCAGTCTATAAATAAATAAATAAAATACATATATACATACATATATATTTATCAAAACACATAAGAAAAAATACACATCTGTCAAAAAATAAAGTGCTAACATCAGTGTCATGCTTCAGTTGCCACCAAATTCTCTCCATATAAATACTTTGCTTTCCTGAAGTCTACTATTTTTGTTTGTTTTTTCCTCATTATTAACCCTATCATGGAGGGCACTAAGGAGTTTCAGTTATAAAGCACCCATCTTTTCTACTCAATCTGAAATATAAATCTGCGGAGTCATAGATGAGATTCAAAACATCAGTTTGTTGACTAAGATCCCAGTGCAGGATTAGGACAGAACTTCCCCATCAACACTCTCCTTCTCTTCTGCTCAGACCTGATGGATTCAGATCTCCTATAGGAACAGAGTAAATTCTGTTCCTTGTTATTTGCTCCAAATTTACTAAAGTATAATAAATTACTTTACTTTCCCTAGTTAAGAAGAGATAAAAAGGTGGATGGAGGTCAGGAATGTGTTTGGAGAAGAAATCCCTTCTTACAGAAATCAAGAATAGAAAAACAAACAAAAACAGGCAAAGAAATGCCATGTAAATAGAAACTAGAAACTAAAAAAGAGAACATATGTTAATATCATAAAACCATAGACAATACAATAGTTACTATCATAAATATGGAATCTTGGCAAAGGAGGCTCAAATAATAAAAATGATTAGTGAGAATTTCAGAAAACTGAACCAACTAGGAACTGCTGGTTGAAGTGTGAAGTGTGATAGCCTCTCTGGAAAGCAGTATGACAGTAATAAATGGATTAAGGCTGCATCTACCTTACAACTCAGAAATTCCATCCTTGAGTCTTTGTTCTAGAGAAACATACATTCTGGACCATATATGTAATATACAAAAGTAGCAGAGAAAACTAGTTTGTAAAAACAAAAAATGATAGTTGTATATCCTAGAATTATACAGCATTTAGAAAAAGTAAATTAGAGGTACATAGAGAGCCATGCACTCATTTTTAAAAATGTAGTTCTCAATGAAACATGAAAGATACATAATCTATAGAGCCATATAATTTATGTTTATTAGAACACATAAACACTCAAGGCAATGCTATCTATTTTATGAGGATACAGGCAATCCACACATATCTCAAACAGCAGTATGAAGGCCCAGGGGAAAAGGAAAACAAAAAAGGAGTCTTGTAGTGATCTGTGAAATTAATTTGCCATGAATCAGAAGAGTAGCCAATGATCATCACCAGATATCCCCCACAAATAAATTGTAACCAACACCTAGAGATGAATATCCAAGACAAAGATACACAAGTCATAAATTCAAGAAAATCATGATGGAAATATAATACCAATTAGTATATTAAGAAATTCTCAAAAGCACTACTGATTGCAGCAATGTAACTAAAAACAACAAGATATCAAGTTTTACCATATTTGTTAAAATAATTTAAAGATAGGAAAGTATTACATGTTTGCAAACTTTATGAAATAAATGGTATTCTTCTCTGCTGGTGGAACTGTAAATTGCAATACTCATTTTGGAGGGAAAGAGGAAAATAATTGAAGAATTAACAGGCAGTTCCATTACTAGTCCTTATCATACGCATATGCAGGGGGCATAGAAAGTATAAAAATATGCTTTGTAACTTTGATTATATTAGTGAACAATTAGAAAAAATAGAAGTTCATCATTGTATGAACAATTAAAAAGATTGAAGTATACCTACTATTTAAAAGTAGTAAAATGAATACAATAGATATATATGTATTAACATAGAAAGTTTCATAAGATTGGCAATATATTTTTAATTTACATAGCAAAATGATATATTTTCATGGGTACACATGTATGTAAATATATATGAAGTTGACTAGAAGAAATAATATCACACTAGAAAAAACTATATCCAGCAAGAGGAATGCAATTGAATTTGTTTAAATAGGACTACATGGAAGGCAATTAAACACATGTTGAATTAGAGAAAAAAAAGAAAAATACAACTAAGATAAATAAAGAAATAGGGAGACATTAATTTCTTCTTTTTCTTTCATTGACTTAACTGTAGTGCATGTAGTAACAATATTTTCAGAGCTTATCTATAATGTGGATGTTCATATTCTCCTTGTGGTACTGCCTGTGCCCAGACAAGAATAAACATTATCATAACCCATTGATTTACCTGGTACATTATTTAGGTTAGACTAGGCTATGCCTATGTAACAGATAACCTCTAAATCTTTTTGGCTTACAAAACTAAGGTGTATATCTGACATATCTATCCCAAGTCCGCTTCATTTTGTCGTCACTTAAGAAACCATGATGATGGGATTGCCCAAGCATAGAGAAAATAAAACAAACCGTGCCCTGGCTCTTAAAGTTTCTGTTCAGAAATGTCACACTTCTGCCCATATTTAATTGGCTAAAAGTGAGTTACATGGTGATCTTGAAACTTTTGTAGTAGGGAAGTATCATTCTTTCCCAGGGAGAAGCAGTGAATAATTTTTAACAATAGTACAATCTAACATAGCTGGTTTATGAAAGTAGTTTGTACTACACAGAAATAGAGTTCTAAAAGCAGATTCAGGGACTTCCCTGGTGGTCCAGTGGCTAAGACTCTGCACTTCCACTGCAAGGGGTGTGGGTTCAATCCCACATGCTGTGTGGTATGGCCAAAAAATATAAATAAATAAATAAATAAATAAATAAATATATGCAAGCAGTTTCATTTAATTCAGTTCTTTAAAAATATTCTAAACCAGGTGTAAAATGCTGTATTAACACAGGTTGTGTTATAACAGGTGAATCTTCGAGTCACTTGATGTGTGAGCCCTAAGCAACACCATTTGCAGGTAGTGATGGCGATGCTTTGTGACTGATGGCAACAGAGCTGGGAGGGTGGTGAAATCTGACCATTAGCTGCAGTTCTTGGAGAGACTGCTAATTGTTTTACTTTCTCTGTGTTATGACGGGTTTTGGATGGTAGATACTGTCAAAGTGTCTATCACAGCCGGACATTAGCTAAAGTGGTGAAAGCAGACTTTATTCAGTAACTATTGACAGTAGGGGAAAGTGCTGAGCTCCACAGCAGTTTGTGCGGAGTAGATCCTGGAGAATGAAAATGGTGCTTACCAGGACCTGGAGAGTGAAGGAACTGGGGAGATGTTGATAAAAGATACAAACTTCCAACTAGAAGATGAATAAATTCTCAAGATCTGATGTTCACCATAGAGATTATGGTCAGCAGTACTGCAGTGTATATTTTAAGGTTGCTGTAAGACTAGCTCTGAAATGTTCTCACCATAAAAAAGAAATAATTATGTGATATGATAGACATATTAGCTGACTCTACAGTGGTAATCATATTACTATAGATGTGTATCAAATCAACATGTACACCTTAACACAAAATGTTACATGTTAATTATCTCATTCATTAATTGAGAAAGAGGCTGTAGGGAAGGGGGATGGCGAGGCCTTGAACAGAATCAGGAAAGGGAAAAATTACAAAAAAGCAGCAAGGAGAGCTTGGTCCGTGTGAAACCTATCCAGGTTTGCTAACTGGTGTTTACTGACGTTAGCTCACACCCTCCCAGGACTGGAAGACAGAGGTCCTTATCATCAGGTGTTGCCTGGAACAAACAGTAAATTATTTTTGGAGCCCGGAATTTTCTCAGGCAGGCTAGTGTCATCCTAGTGATATGGACTTGAGATGTTAGAAACTCTGCTAGTATTTGTTTAAATCTACATAAACCAGGGGACTTCCCTGGTGGTCGAGCAGTAAAGAATCTGCCTTACAATGTGGGGAACATGGGTTCTATCCCTGGTTGGGGAACTAAGATCCCACATGCCATGGAGCAACTAAGCTCGCACACCACAACTACTGAGCTCACACACCTCAACTAGAGAGCCTGTATGCTGCAAACAGCAGAGCCCATGCATCCTAGACCTCGCATGCCACAACTAGAGAAGAGAAAACCAGCACACCACAACTAGAGAGAAGCCCGCGTGCCACAACAAAGAGCCCATACGCCACAATGAAAGATCTTGCATTGCCTCAATGAAGATCCCATATGCTGCAAGACCCAATGCAGCCAAAAAATAAAAAATAAAAATAAAACAAAATAAATCTATATAAGCCAAGTTAAGGCCTAGTCAAGATGAGGACTCAGAGGAGTGTGACTAGATTGCAATAACTACATATGGAAAGTTTTCTGTTGCATCCCCAGAAGAAAAAAATTTTTATAATTTTTTCTCAAAAAATGAGGTTATCTATTTCAATATTTAATCAGAATCATGTGCTTATGTGGATATGATCCTTTATATCCTATTTATCAGTTTCTTCTCTAATTTTCTAATAGGATATAAAATTCTTTGAGAAAGATATTTATCCCTTTTTATAGTTACCTGAGATTATTATGTTATTCATTCTTATACCTCATTAGTCAGTCCCCACTGATGGATAATAACCCTGAGTTACTGAGTAATAATTCTATTATGTGCACATTACATTTTTTAAATTGTAATTTATCTGATTAACTGGCTAAAGGTCATGCTTTGTGTCATTACTAACAAAAAACTGGCTGAAGATATGACCCTGATAAATACCTTACATTATTAAAAAGAAATTGAATCATCTACATTGGCCAAAATATTTAGAAAAATATAGTTTTCCTCCTTTCCTTTATATGGAAAGACCTTTGAAGTCAAAATTGGCCTATGACCATTCCTAAAATCAAAACAAAGCAAATCAATCAAGCACAAATCAAGGACAAAAAACTCCCTCTTATGTTTCCATTTAGTCCCAGGGTTCTAAGGCAGGGGAGATTCATGACACGATTGTATCATCCTAGGGAAACTGTCACAGCACTGAATTACTGGGGCAAGTGTCAGCTGTTCTTCTAAGTGAAGAAAATCTCCTGCTCCACCTCCCTATATTAGTTCTTTCCCAAAAATAGAGTTTTCAGAAAATAGCTTCAGAGATCCATGCATCCTGTGTGTTCCTCTGTGACCATTTTAACCTCTTCTTTCCTCTGGTGATTAAGGGTGAGCGTTGCACACATAATGCTGGTGGCCCTTTTTCTGACTTCACCCTCTGTGGGAAGACATTCTGGAACCTTTTTGAAACATTGAAAATGTTGAAGTATGTGGGCCGATCGATGGGATTCAGAATGTCCTGCTTGAGCAGTGGAGGAACTGAGGGTGCGGGGCATGGAGACTAATATCACCCTGTTTGGTCCTGAAGGATGGCTGGTTAGCCAAAGACGGGTAAGATTCCTCAGAGGAGGAACAACCTAAGACAGGCACAGCCGCAAAGGGGCCAACAGGGGTGGTGCATAGAACCTTCCTTATATCACTGTGTTTGGCCCTGGAGGATGACTGGTTAGCCAGAGACGGGTAAGATTCCTCAAGGGAGGAACAACCTAAGACAGGCACAGTCGCAGAGGGGCCAACACGGGTGGGGCACAGACCCCTAATATCTGAGAGAGGTCTCCTGCCCCCAGGGCTGTTTTGCTCTCCACCCCCAGCTCAAATCCACACCTGCTCAACTCGGACCCAGGAAGTAAACAAAGATAATTGCCTCAATCATGTGAGGCCTTTGATTGTTTATGAGTGTAACCTGAGAATGTTAGCCCACGAACTCAATAAAAGCAGCCTGGGGTGAGTCAGCGGGGCTCTTGATCCAAGAGGTCTTGAGCCCCCCGGTCCCATCTTTCTCTTCAGTCTGTGTCTGTGTCTTCTTCAAGCTTGCGGCACCCGTCACTCACCTCGAGTCGCCGAGCTGGTCTCGGTAACCCTCACATGTTCAATAGCTTTCCAAATTAAATACACTTTCAGTGCAATGAAAAGTAGAAAAGGAATTATCCTAAAATCAACTCACACTTTAAACAAGGGTTGAAATGACTTTTTAACCCTGGCTACTCTTAGAGGGAAAGAAATCCAAAATGCAGTTATAAACATCAGTCCTGTTACTTTAAAAGACACAGGTAGTGAAAGTCTTTTAACGGGCAGAAATGGCTTTATATTCAAATAGTCCCATGAGTCCCGTATTGGATAGAACTGAATCTGGCAAAGGAAATATTTTTCACGTCTGAAATTACATTAAAAACAATCATATATCCAAGTAAAATACATTCTACCTAACCAGATGATTTTTTTTTTTTCATGAGAAATAAGCAAACTAGGGCATTTGACTTCTTGGATTACAATCCCTGCTGGGGTCAAGATCACTCTACTCTTCCCTTTTTCCTTTACTTTATTCTCCTTACTTTTTTGCACTTTCTCTACCATCTCTCCTAACATATTCATGCTTCTCCTAGGTCTGAGCCACACAAATTTCTCATAGACACAGATGACGCTAAGGAAGAAAGACACTTCTTATCTGGGTGTGTGTGTGCACGTGTGCGCCCATGTGTGCATGCATGAGTCAACTGAAAGTGCTTAGTTTTGTTTTAATTTTGAGATTGAAAGTTATTTGCCTTTCCTTTTTTTCCTTCCAAGTCAAGCAATTGATATAGATAGCCCAGTGAAGAAGAATAAACAGTATCTGAGTTAGCATAACTAGTAAGCTTGACAGCATAGTGTAATTTATCCCCAAGACGCATATGGGGTTTCTTTACCCTCCAGACTTAAATCTAGGTCTTGGGAGACACTGGAGGGAAAGACATTGACACAAATAATTTTATGGTTGTCTGTGGTTTGTTTCATAAACCCATGTGTCAGCAGCTAAGAGAGCATCAGAAAAGATAATAAATAGGCCTAAATGTCCATGTGCATCCACTGGTTCTATCCTTTATCTTGCCTGGCTCTCTTTTCCCCTGCTTACTCAGAATTGCAAGGGTAAGTAGAATCAAGTTTCCTTCCTCATAATATTTTAGGGAGAGTGAATTATCACAATAATTTTCTATTTTATGGACTATATTTTAAAGGATGCCATAATGAATGTACTTAAATATATTCTAAAATATATAGAAGATAATTTTTAATTAACAATTTCAAATAGAATAACAATAAAATGGATGAAAGATTATACTATGTAATGGGAAGAGCATTAAGTAGAGAAATCTCAATTATCATCATCGAATATGCCTAGCTGGGAACAGCATTAAAGTTATAGGCTTAGAAAACATATGGAAGATTTTTATATTAAAGTAGGAGAACCAGTTTAAAAACATACTGTAGAATATAACATTTTTGGAAGTGCTTTTGCTTAGGAACCACTTGCCTTATAAACACAGTACTCTGCATCTGGGTCCAGTTCTAATCACACATTGTTTTATTATTGTTTATTATTCACTTATTATTATTATTGTAATCAAGGGAAGCAAAACATTTATCACAACTAAGTCTACGTTGCCTACTTGTTATTTTTTTTAAAAATCAGCATATGGTTTTTAATCAGCTTGAAAATGCTTTTTTATAACTTAAACTTTCCACTGTATTTCTAAAAGTCATTTCACAACAAAAGTTGCAAGAACTCAAGATATTAGTCATTATCTAATTCAATCTTCCATCAGATGAGGGAATCATTTTTTCAACTTTCTAGATGTATCATTTCCCTTTTTGCCTCTTATACTCACCCTCTTACCGTCTATCATTTCATAAGCGTCAATCACATGGGCGGCTTATTATGTTTATGCTGTCATGACACACACTGTTCCACTTAGATTCTTTCTGTTCTATTCTTCCATCAGAAACACTAAGCCCTTTAATTGCAACATGTCATGAAAAGTTAAGGTGATTTTCTTTGCCTTGTTTCCCCAGTAATACCAAACAGATGAAATTTTAAATTCATATTAGTTGTGTATATTTTGCATATCAGATATTAGTGGATAGACCCTTAAAAAATATTAGTGTACTGTGCCATTGTCTTTAATATTTCTCCCTGATTTAATAGATATTTCCACCTTCATTGTTTATCATATATTGTTTATTTTTCATTATTTTGAGAACTTTGTTCTCTTTTCCAGAATGTTTCCCTTTCATTCAAGTAATTTTTCTTCCAGTTTTATTGAGATATAACTGACATACAGCATGGTATAAATTTAAGTGTACAGTATAATAGTTTGCCTTACCTACATCATGAAATGATCACCACAATAGGTTTAGTGAACATCCATCATCTCATATAGATACAACATTAAAGAAATAGAAAAAAAAAAAAAAACTGGGATGAGAACTCTTAGGATTTACTCTCAACTTTCACATATAATATACAGCAAGTTAATTATATTTATCATGTTGTACATTGCATCCCTAGTACTTGTTTATCTTATAACTGGAAGTCTGTATTTTCTGACTCCATCCAACTTCCCTACCCCTCACTCCCCACCTCTGATAACCACAAATCTGATCTCTTTCTATGAGTTTGTTTGTTTGGCTGGTTTTTAGGTATAGTTGACCTATAACACTATGTCAGCTCCTGGTAAACAACATAGTGATTTGATATTTCTGTACATTTTCAAATGATCCCCACGAGAAGTCTAGTTGTCATAGAGATATTACATTATTCTTGACTATATGCCTCATACTGTACATTTCATACCCATGACTCACTTATTGTTTACTGAAAGTTTGTACCTCAGTCTCCCTCACCTATTTCTCTCCTGCCCCAGGCCACTTTCAATAGATTAATGATTCTGATGATGACTATATGCTTTTGGCTCATGCATTTCAAAATAATCTTTTTCCCATTATATTTGTAACTAAGAATTACTGTGTAAGTATTTATGTTCAGAAAATTATTAAGTAAATAAGGAACCTACAAATTCTAAAACCATCAACTAATAACATTGGGTACAATTAAAAGTGTCATTGATTAAACAATTAAATCAAGTTTTTACAAAAACCAATTAAACTTATGACAGAGAAAGCAATAATTTAAACAGTTTACCCACTGTAATATATGCACTTATGTTAAAGAACTACAATTTGTGAAGGATCAAAGTAGACGCAATATAAAAAAGAGAGCTGATACTTCCTCAAAGAATGTAATAAGGAAAAATGAGTAAATGAGGTATATCCTTGTGAAATTTTCATTGTTAAAATATTTACATATTTTGAATCATAATTTATGCCAAAACTCTAGACACATTAACAGTATAATTACTTAAACTTTTTGAATAACTGTATTTCTAGATTATATTTATCCAAATACAGGTGGGTATGAAGCATAAAGGTAAATAGGATTTTTTTAAAGGCCTACAAATAAATTTTGATCTGTCAAATAAAATATATTCTAGCATTGTAATTTGACATATTGTTCAGTGGCTTTTGAAAGATTACTGACAGTCCTGTAATACTAGTTTTAGAAAAAGGAAAAAGAATGATGTCTGAATATATTAACAAAACATCCCTTCTTTGAAAGCAATGATTACCTGTAGTATTTTTATATACTTTACAATTTTTTTCTCTCTTCTACTCTATTTTTCAAGTATTGCCAAGTCTAGTTCAGGGATTGAATATATTTTTAGCTAAAAATGTATAGCTAAACAATTTACCTCTGTAAATAACATTCAAAGTTGACAAAAATATTTTTTAGCTCTCTTAATTAATTCATTGTCATGTCATGTTAGGTGCACAAAAATCTGTGGGCATGAATTTGAGCTTTCTCATTCTTACTGACATAATAATGTTTCTTGATTTCCTAGTATTTTCCCTTTCCAGAAAATTATAGTTTCAATGTCTTCATCACCTTTACAGGGATTTTATTTTAAGATCTTCTTGCTTAACATGCTGTTTATGAATAATAATATTTTGAGATAAGAGAAATCAAGATGTTTTTAGTTGGTTAGTAAGTTTTTCACTGCTATGGATAACAGACTACCAAGTATTAGGTTTCCATACTGAGATTTAACAGTTATGTTAAAAGTCATTACATAGAACACACCTAAATATAAATGTATCTGATAATTTTGCAAATTAAATACAGCTTGCATGAAGTAGATTATGTATAAAATCCTTCTTTTTTGAAATTTCAATATAATAGAGAGAAATGACATCACTGTGTTTTGTTTTAGAAAATGCAACACTGGAGGAGCTGCATATGGTTTCTCTACTAACTAAATCAATCCTTGACACTACTTTGTATTTTTTTTCATTTGAAACATTTTTATTTCACAGAACATATGATATCTACTCTCAAGTATAAGTAAAAATAGTTATTCTTATAGTTAGTAGCAATATGTTTAAATACAACACTAGTACAGACCTGAAAGAAAGGAAGTTATATACTGTCATATTTTATATTTTAGAATTCATAAATATAAGAAAAATTCCTACAATGGTCGTCATTCTAAAACAAGCCTAAATTTTTAAAACTCTTTGAATTATCTGAACCATGAAAAAGTGCAATCAATTCAGAATTTAAAATAAGATACAAAATATGCAGTGCAAAAAATAGGTTTATTCTTCTTAATCTCATCTTTGTTCACTCAGACTTTACTATTTCCTTAAAATTCTTTAAATATATAATCATATCAAACTTCCTTTTTCTTTATAAAAGTCAAGCAAATACTTCTCTTTATTTTGGTGATACCTAATTGTTAATTCCAATTCAGGAAATCTTTCCTGTAAGTGTACACACACCCTTTTTAACTACTACTTAGCTCCTCCATTATTTAAAAACAAAACCCAAAAGGAGCCTACATTAAATATGAGAGTTAAGCATATGGGGGTAACTAGCAGGAATGGAATTCATCATAATTGTGAAGAGCCATATTCTGTGTTTGGCTGGGTGTGTTTTTATGAATGAGCAGGTACAAGGAAGAAGCTGGGGTTCATCAGGGCCTTTTACTAAGGCTGTCCAAATTCTTGGGCACTTGGCATGTTTCTGTTGAGTAGATGAGATTATGATTTGAATTTGTTAATGAAAAATCTCATGTAAACATGCATCCCTCACACAGCTGATGTGTATGTTCATATGAAAGGCAACGGTTTGTATGCCATACCCTCAACACAGCTATATGCAGTCATAAAAACACCACCGTGTAATAATTGATAGTTTATATTTCCTCTCATCTACTGTCCAGCTCACAACCCAAATTTCAGATTCCCTAGGTAGATTTCTTTCTTGCCTTCCATTCTGATGCTAATGTATTATGATAGCAGAAGTATAATTTCCTACTCCCTTAGGCACTTTTCTAATTTGGAATTAAAAAAGAAAATTGAACATTATGCTTACATTATGTCATATCATTTTTAATTGTCAACATGGCAACACATACTCTCATGGCTGATGAGGGTAAGAAAGGCAGAAAAATAATTTCAAAACTTGTATTCAAAAATGGTATTTCACAACATCTGTAGAATAGACATTAAAAATGTGGTACTTTCAAAATAATTTAGTTGTAACATAGAGTCAGAATCAATTAATGGACTTGAAAAGTATATGGATTTTGTTTGTAGTCATTAATGCTCATGCTTTACTTCCTTTAAATTTTTCTTTTCTTGATTTAGGTATTAATGTTTTTTTCCCATCTGAACCCTACCCCACTCCATCCCCTGATGCCTTGACTTTCCCTGATCTGTTCCGGATATTGTGGGCTGGCCCATTCTGACATCTACCAGGCTACCATTGTGTGCCATTGCAATGGGAGACAATGGTAAAAGGAGTATTGGAGAGTAGAAGAAAGAGTTTTCTATTTTTTTCTAGCTTTTTCTCCACATTGGTGCTGATATTCTGACATATCCCTGATGATTCCACTTAAATCTGGCCTTAAAGTACACTCTTTCATCCCTCAGCACCTTCAGCAATGGAGGTAACAATAGCTTCTTGCTATTGTTGACCACCAAATATATCAGCATTCTTCCCTTCCTGAAATCTGATCAAAATTGTTAGTGAAATCCTCATTAAGATCTTTGCTTTTTACCTTCTTTTCTATAAAGTTTTTTTTCTTTATTTTTGATGCCAAATCATTTTCTTTTGTTTTCCTTTAAACCAAATAAGTTAAGACTTTTGCTGCTGTTTTCAAGGCTACCAATTTCTCAGTCACAAAATAATAATCCAAAAGTAAATTCCAAATCAGAATAAAACTATTTATTTGGCAGAATAAAATACAGCTGATGATTCTCTTCATTTTGATTTAAAGCTTTTTACACTTGGCTTCCTAACTGTTGACAATCACCATCTCCTCCCATAACTTATAGATTGTTTGGTGCTCTGTACCTAGTTCACTTGTCTCTTTCTGCATTTATTGTCTTAGACATTGCATCCCAACATGTGGATTTATGTATTTTTTTGTATGTTGATGACTTTGGAATGTAACAAATCACTTCAAAACATTCTGGTAAAAAAAAATAGTGATTTATTACCTCTCATGGGTCAGATTGGCTGACCAGACTCAGCTAAATAGTTGTATTTTGGGATCTTTAATGTAGTCGCAATAACTGCCAGTAGGACTGGTTGGCGTCATCTGAAGGCTTAATTATGCTTTTCATCTGAAAAATCTTTTTCACTCATGTTTGGAGTCTGGCCTGGTATGGCTGGACCAACTGGGGGCTGTGCAGACATTTCTTTTTCTCCATGTGTCAACCTTGCACTTCACAATGTAATAATCTCAAGTTAGTCAAACTATTTACATGGCAGTTGGCTTCCTCTGAGCAAATGTTACAATAAATCCAAGTGGAAACTGTAAGACTTCCATCTAGGCTTGAAGTCATGCACCATTACTTTGGCCACATTCTGTTGGTTATATAAATGAATCACAAGACCAGGCTACATGCAAGAAGAGGAGGCTATCCAACATCATAAATGCAGGGAGATGTGGTTCATGAGATGGGCAATAGCTTGGGGAATTAGCCACTGCAAACTTCAAATTATATCTCCTTCCCCCACTCATTGCTATGGACTGAATTGTACCTTTTCAAAAATCATATATTGAATCCATAACCCCCAATGTAATGTTATTTGGAGATAGGGCCTTTGGGAGGAAATTGGGTTATGAGAGAGAATCAGATTATAAAAATAGATACATGAGAAATCTCTTTCTCTTTCTGCCTATGGGCACATATTTAGAAAGCTGCCAAAGATAGGGAGAAGGTCTTCAACAAGAACTGAATGGTTGGTACCTTGATCTTGGACTTCTAGCCTATGAGAAATAAATTTCTGTTGTTTAAACCACCAAATCTGTGGTATAGTAGGCTGACCTAACCAAGATACTTATAAACTCTATACTCACATATCCAGATATTTACCTACAGTGAATATTTCATAAAGGTTTTAAATTCAACATGCTACATTGTGAATTCTTGATATTTTCTCTAAATTATTTTTTGTGCACAATCTTCCTCATTTCAGTAATAGCAGCTTCTTTAACCTTCCAGTCATTTGGTCTCAAAATCTTAGAGGCATCCTTAACTTCCTTCCTTCTTTCATAACATCTCATTCAATATTTCAGGAAATCATGTTATCTCTACATTCAGAGTATATTAGGAGTCCAACCACGCTTTACCTCTTTCACTTCATCCTGTTGTGAGCATTGAGTTTTTATCATCTCTAGTATGAATTATTGCAGTCTTCTGAAAATTTCTACTGCTACCATCCTTGTCCCCTGTTGTCTATTCTCAATAGAGTAGCCAGAGAGATCCTGGAACAGAGAAGTCAGATCATGTCTCTCCAGTGCACAAAGATCTGAACCCAAAGTCAAATCAAAGTCTTTATGGTACCCAGAAGTCCCTGGTAAATATAACCTCCCATCCTCCTTCTGACACTGTCCCTTCTATTCTCTACCTCTGTTCACTTCAGTCTTACTGACCTGCTTGCTCTTTCTCATGTACAGGGTATCTTTTCACTGGCCTTCCCCTCCATCTGGAAAGTTCCCTACCCTATATCTGCATGTATACCTCTCTCAAATCCTTCCAGTTTGTTCTCCATCTTTCTCAAGATATACAGACCAGCCTCTTCAAATTTACAAAGGCTTGGAATTCATATGCCTTAGTCTACAGTTTCTGTAATGTGTATTATCTTCTTACGTACTTTATAACTTTCTTTGCTATGTTTATTTTTTTCTATCTGACCTCTAGAATGTCAGATACAATAGATAAAATATCTTTGACTATTATCTTCATTCCTGTACTCAAATCACCTTGAACAGTATCTAGCACATGCTTTGCATTCAATAATACTTGTTGTAATTTGTGAATATTTTCTCAAATGTTCTAGGAGAAATTGTGACACTCAGGGAAAGTTCACGTGTACGTGCATGGTTTGTGTATGAGAGAGACAGTGTGTGAGTGCTCATGTGTGTGTGTATGAATGTACGTGCATACCTGTGTCTGGGGAGTAGCTTGCAAGATAGTGGAGATTAGATACCAGCCTTGGCATGCTGAACACAGGAAAGAATATTCTTCACAAAAATAATTGTATTAAAGTCTACAGAACAAAAAGGGATTGTGTAGAAGTGAAAATTATGGATTTTAATGTTTTGGATAATCCACTTTTTGTTGCCAGTAGCTGGATTGTAAGGGATAAGATAAGATAGTTGCAAAGGAAAGCTATAATAGTCTGTGTTTGCTGGACACTGAGTATTAAGCTACAGTTTATAGACTTCATTCTGCTAATCCTCCTGTATACTTAAGAAAGAAATTTGAGCAGCAGTTTAATAGATTCTCATCTATTGGCAAAGCCTGGGGTGGCACAGACAAAGCCTCAACTGAATACAAGAAAAGAGGGGAAAATTGTGATTTGGGTCCTGTAGAACAAAATCCTTCTGGGCAATAGAAAGAATGTGACTTTGGATTATCAAAATAAGAGGAGAACTTAGGAAATATTTTATTAGAGAAATAAGAAGGCACATTTTTGAGAAAAATTGTTTAAATCTTACAACAATTCAATTTAAATCTTACTATAAACTTCATAAACTGGATAATGAAAGATAAAATTGAAAGGAAAATCTGACAAAATCACATGGAAAGGACAGAGATACTGGGATAAGGGTTGACATATTTATGAAAGACAATAGAGATCCAATCTTAGAATTGTTTATTCAAAAAAAAAAAAAACTGAAATAACTGGAACAAAGGTTATCAAAGGATGTAAGTAAAATATCCCAGCCCTTATGGAAGACTCAATACCATAGACCAAAATTCTCATTATCTTTGAGAAAAAATAAAAGTCATTCACATGTATTCATTCTGATAATAATTTATAAAGTTATCAATAACTAAAAATATTTTCATTGTTGAAAGGGAAAATATTTAAAAAGAAAGGGCTTTTGAATAAAAAAAATAAACAAATGTAAGCAAGTCCTAAATCAAAAAAGACCATAGCTTTTCCTTCTGAAACACTATGATTTAGAAACTGTTCCCTGGTTACAAGTAACAGAAACCAATAGTCGTAAACAGGATTGTTCTGAGGATGAGAACAGCGTGACCAAGATGAGAAATCAAAAAGGTGAAGATAATTAGGACAAATTAATATGAATCACAATGGCTGAAACACAGAATATGAGAGAAACAGGAATGAGCTGAACTTGGTGGTGTGGTAAAGCCTGCTGACAATCCTCAAATATCCATTTTCTGCTTCTTCCTTACACAGAATTCCCCAGCTGTTAGCTAGACTTTCCATTTACACACTCCATTTCCTTGTTTTCATTTCATTTAACTATCAGTTGCAGACTAAGTTTGGGACAATGGGATGTGAAAGGAGAGATGAACAATTTTAGATGATTTTCTTGAACCAAAATTGGTGGCCCTAGAATTCCTATCCTTTACTTTTTATGGTCTGGAATAGGATCTTCTCTCTGAAACTTGCTTGAATCATGCAGATAAGGGAAAACTTTGAGAAACTTGTGGACAGAATAATGAAAGGGACCAAGTTCTGGACTAGACCAGAACCGAGTGATATAGACTTCTATCTTTTCAACTACTGTTTGTTGTTTGTTTGGGGGGGTCTATTTAATGAAGTATCATAGCCTATGCCATAACTATTACAAATAATTCTTACAAGCTTTGTGCTAGACTTGGCAAAGTATTAAAGAGATAATCAGAGAAGTAATGCTATCAGATTTTCATTTTAGAAAGATCTCTCTGGCTACAGAGTGAGGATCCAATTAAATTGAATGGTTTATGAAGGAAATTGGTTTACTAATAGAGGCAGGGTAGGTTTATAACTCTACTGAGTAGAGTAGGTATGATTCATGTAGGAAAGAAACAGGGGAAGAGGAAAAGGTTTGGGAGGGAAAAACATTAAAGTTTTGAGGTCTGCGGGAAATCTAAGTTTTCCAGGATCACCATGGAAATATAGGAGTGAAGTCTACAATTTTCAAAAGATTGTTGGAAAGATGGTGTATTCTAGCTATGATTTATTCTAAGAGCTTAAAATAGAACTTCAAAGGGTACAAATTGGAAAATAAAATTAAGTAGTTTTGTTTTGTTTTAGAAATGTCACTATTAAATAACATTAGAAATGATCTGCATTATGTAATTCAGTGGCATAAATATACCAGCTTTGGTTTTTGTTTTATTAAGGATGCTCATAAAATTATGAGTTAAGGGAAGTCATAAAACACTGTCAACTTTAATAATACTATTATTTTATACCATAATCCAAATTCTGTCATTCAAAAGATCATCTTCTTATTAGAATTCTGCATACATAAGGAAAAAAATTAAAACTACACTAGGTCAATGTTGAGTGTGAAAATAATAAAGCAAATAAATAATTGCATCTACTTTTTGTGGCCAATTTACCTGTATATGTATATGTGTACATATGTATATAGGCAGAGAAATTTCAGAGGAATGTGATCGCTCTTTTATGTTAATATGCAAGCTTCTATTTGTATATGTACAGAAATCCATATTTTAATCTATGATTTACTAGAAACTAGGATTGTAACCAGTGTTTTGAAAATAGTCAAAGCATGTATATGCTAAACAAAATTTTTGTTGAGATGAAGCATTAGAATATTAATCTGTTTTGTTCTTGCTCTGGTAAATGTTAAAGAAGGAGAGATGCATTATTCATTTCCATCCTCAAAACTGTAGTTGAGCCTATGGGTTGTTAGATATGGACCACTGCCCAGGGCAGAGTTGGAATGGGGAATAGCAGGTACATGTGTTTCTGAGATATCCTGAAGAAGAACCATGGGTGTGTAGGCTAATGAAGGGAAAGAGGTTCAAGGATTTGGAGAAGATTCAGCTAGAATAATTCAAGAGAGAAATATTGAAGTTATTTGAAGATGGGGAGGGTTTGATGGAAGAACAACAGTAGAAATTTGAGAGTTTGAATGTCCTGATAGGCTGAACTATCTGTCATGGATGAGGAAAAAAAATCCAGCATTGACGAGGTGAACCCACTTGTCTTCCAACATATTACTCACATGTCAATGATGAAATCTCAGTAATCATCATAAGGGAATGGAAAAGATTGTTCTCTTTTCCCAATTTTCTTGTGCAATGTTAGAAAAGGAAACTGACCTCAAAATGTAGTAAGTGGGATACTGTAACTCTGGATTGGAGGACCAACAAAGTATTAATCAAACTATTAATGTTTTGACACACAAAAACTACACAAATAGAACCATTTATTGTAACCTTGCAACCCTTTCAAGTGTGAGCCTTATTCTTTTAAGCTTGAAATTGGAATTTTTAAAAATTGGCACATTAGCATATTCCCAGGTAAGCAAAACTGCTTGTATAATTTGATTAAAATATGCCTAGTGATGTAATTCTTTGTAAAAATGCAAAGATAATTTCTTAGTCATGGTTTATCAGAGATATTTGAACAGAATTGTAAAACCTATGTACACTCTTCCTACTGTAGAAGATTTTGTATTTTTAGCAACTGGAGTAAGTGCCAGAAATCATTGTATTCCAGGGTGCCTCACACAGGAGTAGAGCTGTGTTCACATAGAGGGAAATTTTTTGTTATATATATATATATTTATTTATTTATTTATTGGCTGTGTTGGGTCTTTTTTGCTGTGCACGGGCTTTCTTTTTAGTTGCGGTGAGTGGGACTACTCTCCGTTGTGGCTGCTCTTGTTGCGGATCATGGGCTCTAGGGGTGTGGGCTTCAGTAGTTGCAGCACATGGGCTCAATAGTTGTGGTGCATGGGCTTAGTTACTACTCAGCATGAGGGATCTTCCTGGAGCAGGGATTGAACCCGTGTCCCCTGCATTGGTAGGTGGATTCTCAACCACTGCGCCACCTAAGAAGCCCATACATAGAGGGAATTTTAATCTGAGTCTAGATGTCTATGGTTCTTTTTTAAAATATCTTGAAGGATAGTTGATTTACAGTGTTGTTGCTGTACAGCTAAGTGATTCAGTTATACACATATACCTTTTTAATATTATTTTTCATATGGCTTATCATAGGATATTAAATATAGTTCTCTGTGCTATACAGTAGGACCTTCTTGTTTATGCATTCTATATACAAAAGCTTACATCTGCTAACCCCAAACTCCCACTCTATTCCTCCCCCAACCCCCTCCCCTTGGCAACCACGAATCTGTTCTCTATGTCTGTGACTCTGTTTCTGTTTCATAGATATATTCATTTGTGTCATATTTTAGATTCCACATATAAGTGAAATAATATGGTATTTGTCTTTCTCTTTCTGACTTACTTCACTTAATATGATAATCTCCAGTTGTATCTATGTTGCTGCAAATAGCATTATTTCATTCTTTTTATGGCTAACATTCCATTGCGTACATATACCACATCTTCTTTATCCATTCAACTGTCAATGGACATTTAGGTTTTTTCCATGTCTTGGCTATGGTGAATAGGGCTGCTATGAACATAGGGGTGCATGTATCTTTTAGATGTCTATGGTTCTTTAAGGATTCCTACTGTTTTATAAATCTCTGTTTACAAGGTTACAAAAAAATAAAAATTGTTCCAAATCAGATCAGGGAAATAGTTTGTTGCATAGTGTTCACAACTTCCATTGGGGAGAATTTTGCATAACTGATAACATGTCTAAGCAATTTTGTCATGAATTTAATGATATGAAGAAGACTTCTGGGAATCTAGTGCCCAACAAACTCAAGTAACTGTCAACTGTATGTATTATTATTTTATTCAAACACATTTTCCCCTTGTTTTTAATCTAACAGTCATTATCTAAATTTTCTCTTTTGTAAACATCCTTATGAAGAAAGGATCTTGTAATTGTCTTTCAGAGTTATCTTTTTGGCGACGTTTGTAATGAAATTTTGACACTATTTTTAATGATCCAAAATGTGTTGGTTTTGTTTGATTTGTAGCAGGAGCAGCATTCACTCATGTTTCAATAAACTGTGACTAAAACTGGAACATACTGCGACCAGGAAAGAAATATTTGGAAACTTATATACAAATAATTACACTTTCCACTGAGATGATTATGTTGCATTACATGATTTCTCTAGTGAATTGTGCAACTTCCTAAAAATACTGTAAAAGCATTATATAAAATAATATAAACTTATGTTAAAAAGAGAATATTTAAAATATTTTGGGGAATGTGGCACTATGTTCTATCTGATATTGTAGTTTTATTGTTTTTAAATTTTAAATATCCACATGTCAATTTCTTTTTAAATGTATATTTTAAAAAATTATGATCATATAGCTTAATCCTAGAATAAAGATCCCAGATTCTTAAACATTTAATATCTGTAATAAATAGATGGAAATGTTCATTTCAGTAGAGAAAATGCATCACAAATATTTATTGTAAAGGTGGACCATAACAGGGAAACTTGGGACTTTGTTGTTGCTCTGGAAGGAAGAATTTGGCTATGTTTCCTTGATCTTTTAGATAGAAATCCTGCCGTTATTTTTGCCTAAAGGGTAGCATTTTTGGTAAATACTAAATGACTTTAAATAGTTAATCACTTATTATTTAAAAAATAAAAGCAAGTAAACAAAACACTCTCTAAGATTTATAAACGGGGACCTTCATAATTGTGGCATCAGAAATTATAGCTTAGAAAAACATCTTGATAGCTGCATTCTTCCAAAATATTTCATTAATGAAAGAAAATGAAACTGTCCTTTTGAAATTGAGAGAATATTTTCTCTTAAAGGATGATATTCAAATATAGATTTTTTGTTATTTTGAATTTCTTTACATAACCCTAATTTGTTTGTAGGATGAAATAACCTTTGTTTTTCCTTGTAGGGTGAGAGTAATCAGAAAAATTGTATAGTGTAACTTGGATCCTCCTTTTCCCCTAAGAAGTGTGATGTATGCTCTTGACTGAGAATGGATTAGAAGAAAGCCTTCGACATATGTTTCCCAGATGGTTTTAGTTTTGTTTGGTTTTGTTATTAATGTCCTTTTCAGTAAGGGTTTGGTTTTTTTAATTTCCCCTTCAATTGGGAAATTGATTCACAGTTGTAGGCATTCATTATAATAAAGTGTCCAAGATGAGAAAGGGTTATTTAAATTATCATAGGTACCTAGCCAAACTTGTCTCTTGTTATTATTGTTTTATAAAAAGAGGAGTTGTTAGAAAAGACTCTTCTCTTTATGAAATTTTTGATTATACCTGAAATGTTAGTGAAAGGAGTTGTAAGGAGAATTTTCTCCCTTTGTGTCCAAAGGAAAAAGAAAAGGGTTATGCTGTATACAAACAAATGAAAAGTAGAAAAATTGCACAGTACTAATTACATAATTTTTTATTTGATTTTAATTTACTTTATCAGTGTTGAATTTCAGGAGGACTCAATAAAAACAGAATTAGAAAGCTATATGTAAAATAGCACCTACTTAGTATGGAAAATCATACCAATGACTTTGGTCATTGTTTTATTTCTAAAATCAATGTAAGTAACATTAAAAATGCTTAAACATGAAAATAAGCCAGTTTTTAAAAATATGAATGAATGCATCTTTGCTTGGTATTTATCACAACATGTTGAATAGGAGAAAATTATAATTTTCTATGTGGACTCTTTTATAAAACTCAAAGCTGTATGTCCTGCCACCTTTTAAAAGTTTATGATTGAAAAAAAGTTAAAGACATCTTCACAGCTTTTACAAAAATTGCTTTATAAAGTCTGGCCATAAGGAGATATAAATATCATAAAGAAAATGAGTCAAATGGTACATTTTATAAATAGAACCAACAGCATCATACATTTATGGGATACTGCAAATCACCTGGATTTTAGCTCTCACAGACAATAATAATTTCAATTTTTCAACTCGGTATTACTGGGTAAAGTAGTTTTGTTGTATTTTTAAAAATATGGTCCCTCCTGTATACATGTCAGTTTCATTCACTATTTTCAATGACAGAGCTCATGCATCCATCTACGGAAGAAAATCATGGGTAAAAATATTTCAGGGATGTGACATGAAAGTCACAGCATTTCAATCCTTAACATTATTCCCCCGATTATTTTCTAGATTTGATATTTAAAATTTTTTAAAAAATGACTTCAAGTTGAAACTTTTTAAAGTTATGAATGTTCTGTAGTTTGAAACATATGCAGCTGTGCTAAAACACATCTATTCCTTTGTGTCACTAAGCTTACCTATAATTGTTTACCCCTAATATCAAATAATCATTACTAGGATCATAAATTCAGACTAATCTTGGGATGACCAAAAGCTTATGACAGACAGATCGGCTTTGGGAACTTACAGTCCTGTGATAGAAATATGAGTATAACAAACTTGAATTCAATTAAATATTGGCCAGAAAATATGACATGAAAAAACCTCCACATTGATTGGATAGAATTTAATAAGTATTGCATTGCAATATAATCATTTTAAATGTTTTATGGGTCCATTAAAACTGTATTTTGTCTTTACAAAAGTCACACACAATGGTCAGTGATTTCCTAGAATCCTTTTTTTTCTTCAGATCTTTATTGAAGTATAATTGCTTTACAATATTGTGCCAGTTTCTGCTGTACAATAAAGTGAATCAGCTGTATTTACACATATATCCCCATATCCCCTCCCTCTTGAGCCTCCCTCCCACCTTCCCTACCCCACCCCTCTAGGTCATCACCAGTCATCAAGTTGATCTCCCTGTGTAATGCAGCAGCTTTCCACTAGCTATCTATTTTATATTTGTTGGTATATATATCTGTTAATGCTACTTTCTCACTTTGTCCCAGCTTACCCATCCCCTGCTGCATCCTCAAGTCCGTTCTCTACATCTGTGTCTTTATATTCTTGCCCTGCCACTGGGTTCATCAGTACCGTTTTTTTTTTTGTTTGTTTTTTGTTTTTTTTTAGATTTCATATGTATGAGTTAGCATACGGTATTTGTTCTTCTCTTTCTGGTTTACTTCACTTTTTATGACAGACTCTAGGTCCCTTCACCTAATTACAAATAACTCAATTTCATTCCTTTTTATGGCTGAGTAATAGCCCATTGTATACACGTGCCACATCTTATTTATCTATCCATTCACCCATTGATAGGCATTTAGGTTGCTTCTATGTCCTGGCTATTGTAAATAGTGCAACAATGAACATTGTGGTACATGTGTCTTTTTGAATTATGGTTTTCTCAAGGTATATGCCCAGGAGTGAGATTGCTGGGTCATATGATAGTTCTATTTTTAGATTTTTAAGGAACCTCCATACTGTTCTCCATAGTGGCCGTATCAATTTACATTCCCACCAATAGTGTAGGAGGGTTCTCTTTTCTCCACACCCTCTCCAGCATTTGTTTCTAGATTTTTTGAGGATGGCCATTCTCACCGGTGTAAGGTGATACCTCATTGTGGTTTTGATTTACATTTCTCTGATGATTAGTGATGTTGAGCATCTTTTCATGTGTTTGTTGGCAATCTGTATATCTTCTTTGGAGAAATGTCTATTTAGGTCTTCCACCCATTTTTTGATCCTTAAGGCAGCTCTACCATTAATAAGCTGTGTAATACTGAGTAAAATACATTAACTTTCAAAATTTATTTCTCCCATATAGTAAATGGAGATAACTTTTGTACCTATCTCAAAGTACCATTCTGAAGATAAAATGAATTGTTTTATCATCAGTGATGTATTTGTCAAAATGTAAAATTGCTTAATATATTTTTCTATCACATTGGCATTATAATATCATTTTTTCCTGCTATATGTCCTTTGAAGTTTAAGTCCTTCGAAGTTTCTGAGTCCTAAGTGATACCACAAAATATCTTTCTGCTTTGATTGACACTGTTGCTGCTCATACTACTATTGATAGTATCATTACCATTTCCTTTAATTACCTGAGAGAATTGTCCTAAATAATGGAGGGTCTTCAAGTATGCATTTATATATATACACATATATAAACATATATACGTCTATATTATATATATACACATCTATATTAATATTATTTCTTAAATTCTTATTTACCAATGAGAAAAAATAATTTTTATTTCCAATAATGGTAGGTTAGGTTATTCAGACAACTCTCCAATGTACACAATTAAGTAATATAAATAGTTGCATGAAAGTCATCTTTTTGAAATCTATAGTATTTGACAGAGAGTAAGTACTTACCAGGTCACAACTGGAATGAAATTCACACACAGAGAAGTAAACAAATTTGGAAGCCATATTTATCTAAGAGTATTTGCCAATGTGGGAAAATTGAAATTTTTTGTGAGTCCTATGAGAGGAAATAGACAAAAATGAAAACTCAGCATCTAAATAAGGTGTAATGGTTTAATAAAAGATCCTCTCCCCAAACAAAAACTCTAAAATTGTTGACAAACAATGCACTGCCCAAAAGGAAATTTTAAAGGATATATTTAGGCAATAGAAAATTAATTGATGAGGATTTCCCATATATAAACAGAAGTGAAAAACATAGAAAGAACTAAATATTTGGGAATTCTATATTATAGCTTTGTAAACATAAAGTATTTGTTGGGATTTAGAAAGATAGAACTTAGATCTGTGGAATAAAACATATATTAAGTTGAGCTGGCAGGAAATGGTGGTATATAGTTGCAAAGCATTAGTTTTATGCAGAAGGAGAGTACAGGTACTAATTACTTTTCAATTTGAAGACTTAATAATGATGCCCTAAAAGTATGGAAATGGTATGTATAGTAGGTACAAAATTAGTGAAGGAGAAAATTGCAATGATTAAAAATATTTATTCTAAAAAAAGCATAAAAATCACAAAAAAGTCAGGCAGTGTAAAACTAAAGATATAGTAAATTGAAAATTCCAAAATATAATCAACTGTGTTGCTTAGAAATGGATCAAAATATTCCAGTAAAAGAAACGTCAAAATTTTTAAAACCTAACAAATATCTGGTTTCTAGCTCTGACATGTTAAGAGCTTGAAAGTTAACATTCCATTCCTTAAAAAAGAAGAAAAAAAGCTGAACAAATTGAAAATCAATAACTTTTCTAGGACCTGTCAGAGAAGTGAAGTCAAAGGGCAAATGGAGACCCTGAAATCCAGAAGCAGGTAAATTAGAATCACAGCCAAGATTAATGTATCTGAAGCAAAGTAGCAAGAGCCATAAACTGAAAGAAACAGTTAAAATTACCTGTGATCAGTTCCTGAAGGCAGAGCATGGACTTCCTGAGGGAAACTCCTTACAGTCACAATCTAAGGGAGACCGTCACCCTTTCAGGGTCTTACCTCCAGGAACCCCACCAGTTTCTAAAAGTAAATAACCAATAAAAGTGCCCTCTTATCTCTGGCAGAGAGAGGGGAAAATAAACTTTGTTAAATATTCTCAATGCTTTCTCCAAAACAGATGAGTATTACCAAGAAAATGACTTTATTCCAATGTTCATTGCAACACTGTTTACAATAACCAGGGCACTGAAGCAACCTAACTGTCCATCAAAGGAGGAATGGATAAAGACATAGTACATATATACAGTGGAATATTACTCAGTCATAAAAAAGAATGAAATAATGCCACTTGCAACAGCATGAATGGACCTAGAGATTGTCATACTGAGTGAAGTAAGTCAGACAGAGAACGATAAATGTCATATGATACTGCTTATATGTGGAATCTAAAAAATGGTACAATTAAACATTTACAAAACAGAAGTAAAGTCACAGATGGAAAAATCAAACATGTTTACAAGGGGAGGAGTGATAAATTGGGAGATTAGGATTGACATATACACACTACTATATGTAAAATAAAATAAACTAACAAGAAGCTACAGTAGATCACAGGGAACTCTATTCAGTATTCTGTAATGACCTACATGGGGAAAGAATCTAAAAAAGAGTGGACATACGTATATGCATAACTGATTCACTTTGCTGCACAGCAGAAACTAACAGAACATTGTAAATCAACTATACTCCAATAAAAATTAAAAGAAAACTAAAGACATTACCAGAGCCTTATCCCACCTAGGGGAGCTCCCCTGACATTAGCCCTTCCAGGCTTTCTATATCAACTAAGGGGGTGGGGTGTAAAGCTAAGAAACCCTAGTAAAGGTCACAAGGACCCTAAAAGTCTGGTAATTAATTATGATTGCAGGAAGTTTCCACTCTCACATAATTCATCACCAAACCAACAGGGCTCCAGTATAATAAAAGTGGGTTACAGGTGAAAAAGCTGCAAGACACAGATTCTAAGGAATAGTTCTTAGTTAATTCAAAGACAACAGGTGAGTAAAAAGCAATGATACTGGAGGAAGTTGAAGCCACTGATACCTACAGCTACAGCAAATGCTAACCATAGCCCAGCTCCTAGCCAGAGCAACATAAAACTTTTCACTGAAGCACTCACTATTTACCTCAGTTACAATTATCCAAAACATAATGTTCGGCTTCCAACAATAAATTACCACCAAATTGCATGTCTCTCATCAGAAATAGACTTAGATATGACACAGATGTTGGAATTAGCAGAAGGAAATGTAGAAACCATGCTTCATATGCTGAGGACAGTAACGGAAAAAGAAAGAAACTAAAGGAAAATTCTACAGTGTTCAAAAACACTGTAACAGACATGAAGAATACTTTTGATGAATCCATCAGTAGATTGACCATGGCCAAGGAAATAATCAGTTAACTGGAAGAAATGTCAAGAGAAACTTTCCACACTGAAGTGCAAAAGAAAATAAGAATAGGAAAAAAACAATGTACAGAGAATCCAAGAACTGTGGGACAGTTCCCAAAGGGGTAACATGTGTAATTGAAATAACAGGAGAAAAAGGAACAAAGTGGGAAAAAACTATTTGAAGTAATAACATCTAAAAAATGGATAATATCAACCATTACTGAGGATGCAAAACACTAGAAATTCTCATTCATTGCTTGCGTGGAGCCACTTTGGAAGACTGTTTGGCAGATTCTTACAAACTAAACAGAATCTTGCACATGATCCATCAATCAGTCTTCTAATAGGTATCTGCTCAACCAATTCGAAAACTTCTGTCTACAGAAGACACCTGCACATAAGTGTTTATAGTAGCATTATTTGAAATTGCTACAAACTGGAAGCAATCAAAATGTCATTCAATAGGTGAATGGATAAACTGTGCTTCATTTAAACAATTCAGTGATTAAAAAAAAAAAAAAAAGGTTCTTAAGCCACCTTAAATGTATATTACCAAGAGAATTAAGCCAGTCTAAAAGGTTACATGCTGTATGATTCCAAATACAATAGACCCTTGGACAACTTGGGGATTAGCGACACTGACCCCACTTGCAGTCAAAAATCCAAGTATAAATTAACAGTCAGCCCACTGTATCTGCAGTTGTTCATCTTTGGATTCAACCGAGGATCATGTAGTACTGTAGCATTTATTGAAAAAAGTCAGTATGTAAGTGGATTCACTTAGTTCAAACCAGTGTTGTTCAGGTTTCAACTCTAAACAACATTCTGGAAAAGGCAAAACTATTTAGTAGTTGTCCAGGTTTTGGGGGAAGGGAGGGACAATTTAATAGGCAAAAAACAGGGAAATTTTTTTTTTTAAAACAGGGAAATTTTTAAGGCAATGAAACTAGTATAATTCTGTAATTGCAGATGCATACTTTATACTATGTTTTCATCAAAACCCACTATACTTTACAGCATGGAGAATGAACCTTAATGTATTCAAAGAAATTCTGTATAAAGTCCAGGGAATCTCAGTGTAGGATGCAGAATATAACAAAACAATCTTTATTACAAATGTAGAAAACAACTTCATTGAACGGTGTGTATTGAAATCATAAACATGTACAGGTTTTCACTTATATCCAAATTTGATGTTTAGCGCAATGTCAATCAAATTACAGAGATTTTTTTCTCCCCTCAGTGGAACTGAGAACCATATCTAAACTATGTGTGGAAATTTAAATTGTCAAGACAGACGGAGCCATGCTTGTGGGTCAAGGTGGAAGATTTGCTCAAATTTGAAAGTGATCTGAATTCATAGCAAATAGAAAATATTTTGATTTTAGTTAAAATAAAAACAAAAAAATCAAATATGTTGGATGCAACCTAAGTAAACAATACTTAGAAGGAAATCTGTAGTACTACATGTTCATACTGATAAAGAGAAAAAATTTAAATAAACTCAGTTTACAACTTAAGAAACAGAGAAGAAATTAAACCCCAAATAAGCAGAATAAAGGAAATAATATTAAGAGCACAAAGCAATGAAAGAGAAAAAATAATGATAAATCAATGAAATTAAAAGATTACTTGTTAAGTAAATCAATAAAATTGATAAACCTCTGGCCAGACTAATCAGAAAAAAAAAAAAAGGAAAGAAGACACAATTTACCAGTATCAGAAATGAGAGGTCATATCACTATTAATACTACAAATATTAAAACAGATAGTGGGGAAACACTATAAACAATTTATGTCAATAAATTCAATAACTTAGATTATGGTCAAAAAATACAAAAGATACAAAGCACAAAACTCCCTCAGTAAGAAATAGATAACCTGAATAGCACCATATCTTCTCCCTCTTTTTTTAAGGTATTGTAATCATATCATGTTAAAAGAGATAAATTGTCCTTGTCAGAATAAACTTACTAATCTGCTACCAACTTGGAGACAACTTTAACAAATAGATTTATGTGTCCAAATAATAACTCAGTGATTATCATCCAGCTGAGAGCAATACCATGAGATTAAGTAACAACAACCAAGAAAAAAAAAAGACTATTAAACTATGCACTCATTTCTATTTAAGTAATGGACAACATGCCAAATTTTTGTCAAACTATAACTCTAGACAAGAGGTTCAAAAAAGGTAATAGTGCCAGAAATGTGAAGTGTTCTGACTATAAAAAAAGACTTGAAAGAAACAAGCATTTTTCCCCTGGAAGGAGGCAGAGTCTGGAAATTTGGACAAATTGAACACAAAAAATTTACCTTTGGTTATAATTTATTCTCAGCCATGGGAATCAGAGCCATAAGAATGAATGCTTATTCTGGATGTGAGAAATCCTTAGGAAGACCCAGATTAGGTACTCATTGTTTTGTCTAATGATGCCCTTTTAGGAAGAAATGCACCTGGACAACATTTAGCCACTTAAGATCTACTAGAGACTGATTCTGATCTGACCAGGCTTGTGAGAAATGGACCTCTGTGCGAAGGAATGAAAGTTGAGTGCGAGAAACTCATGCAATGTCCACAGAATAGAACAGAATCAGGCATCAATAACCCAATTTAGTCCTAAAGATTACAGAAGTGAAAAAAAAATGAGAAAAGACAGTTAGTCAAAGATAACCTGGAGGGATGCTCAGTTGAATAATACCTTGTATTATCCTTACCTGATAGAGAAGCCTTTAGGGACAAATTTTCAAAGAACTATCAATATGTAATCTCTGGCAAAGGTAAAACAAAACAAAACAAAAAACTCACCTAACCATAACTACTTTAAAATAAGTGTAGATCCTTATAAATTTAAGGAAACTGTTTCAGCTGAGACCCTAGATTTAATTGAGTAGGGGCCTTTTCAAGCCAGAGATTAAAAAAAAAAAAAAAAGCAAACAAGAATTTAGTCCTATTGAATGCAGGAAGGACTCCAGAAGAGAGTAGAAAGAACTTAAGGAAAGGGGACACAGTTGTGCCATACATTATGTGGTCTCAAAATTTCAGCAAATTTATTAAACGGGGCTTCCTAGGTGGTGTAGTGGTTAAGAGTCGGCCTGCCAGTGCAGGGGACACGGGTTCAGTCCCTGCTCCAGGAAGATCCCACATGCCGCGGAGCAGCTGGGCCCGTGCGCTACAACTATTGAGCCTGTGCTTTGGGGCCCATGAGCCACAACTATTGAGCCCATGTGCTGCAGCTACTGAGGCCCACGTGCCTAGAGCCCATTCTCCATAACAAGATAAGCCATGGCAATGAGGAGCCTGTGCACCACAATGAAGAGTGACCCCCACTCACCGCAGCTAAAAGAAAGCCTGCACACAGCAAAAAAGACCCAACACAGCCAATAAAATAAATAAATAAATTTATAAAAAAAGAAAATTATTAAATGTAATGATGTTCAGCTTTGTTAGACTGTATTACTTTATTCCTCTTTTCTTCATCTTTTTAATGGAGGAAATTGGTAAAAGGGACAATGTAAAGAGTGTTTGCATAGCTTTCCAAAGAACAAAGAAGAACTCAGCTGTGTTTTATGCAAAACACTAAAGAATAACATTTCCCTCACAAGTTATCTTTAATATTGACAGATAGCAAATGTATAAAATTCATGCACAACAGAAAATTTGAATAACAATGTTCAAAATTTAGCACATTTCTATGAGTTGACTCCTTTGTATTTCTAAATTCAATTATGCGACACATATTTGTATTGCACAATTAGAATTCTGAAAGAAAATATTAAAATACATACTTAATTTGCCAAATGTTATTAATATGGACAGCTTAGTTTTAATTCACAAAATTATTTTATTCATATATAGTTTCATACATAGTGAGAAATTATTTTAAGGAATATATGTCATGTTGCACACATTTATACAAGTACATAATTATAGCATATTCAAAAGGTAATACAGTGAAGATACAAGCAGATTTGCTACACTGAACATGATTGGAAAAATATATTAACATACAATTGTTTAAATTGCATAATAAAAATTATGAAATTTATTATTTTTTAATCATTGTACAGGAGTAGGAAGAGTGAAAAATGTAAAGAGAGAGGGAGGGAAACAAAGAGAACATAAACATAACAGTCACGTAGCTGATCATATATCAGGATTCCATGTAATTTAAAATGCATTTAAATGAAGAATGGCCTTCCAGATATCCTATTTATTCAAATAGGTGTGGGTCTTGAAACCTATCCTTTTGCAAGACTCAGAATGAGCTGAAAATGCAGCATTCCAGGAAATGGATCTTTCAATTGCCTTAGGATTCCACTGACGACTGACATCAAACGTAATTGGGTGCTTTCATCTCTGACTTAAGAAAGTGGTCAAATTTTCTCTGTATGTGCCTTGAGAGAAGTTGACCTGCCTTTATGTATTTTTAATATGAGTTACTTTTGACAAAATACTACCCTCCAACTTTGTAACTAAGCACCTAAAGAATATCCAACTTATAATTAAATGAATTCTACATACATCAGTTTTTGCTATGTTAGAAGTTCATGTTTTTCAAATACAAAATAAAAATTGTTTATTTTTAAACTTATGTTAATTCCTAAAACAATGTATAAAGCTTAATATTGGCAATAAACTTCTATCTTTAATCTTAATCAGAATGATTTAAAGACATCTATTAAAGTAAATTAGATTTACTTTAGTAAATTTTAGATTTAAAAATAAAGATGTTAAGGATTTTCAATTACAGTTAACTTTGATTTAATCTCTCCATCCAGAGCAAGTGCTATATATTCATTTAATAATGTTTAGTTGCAAAATGTTGTATTTTCCATTATTATTATGGTAAATACGATGTAGTACTTGTCAGAATTAATAATTAAGTCACAGAAAATATACCTAAAGGAAAGTGTTTTTTTTTACTAAATACTAATTCATAAATATGGATTAAGTTTAAGCCTCGATGGGACTTCTTGTTTCTGCTAAAATAAAAAGTAAATGGAGACCAGCCATGAAAATTCCCTCATCAGGCAAAACCAGTTTAGTCATACAAGCAGAGCTTAATTTAGCTTATTTTTCAAGACCAATTTGACCTAGACCATTTTTGTTTATGCCTTTGGAAATCATAAGGAAATCTTTAACTGTTTGCCAAAATTGATATGAGGCAACCACTAACCAATTCCCTATCATTTACAAAAATTCTAATATTATATCCAGTCCTTGTGTGAAGAATCCACAGTCACTGCCTTCCCACTCTATAAGCTGCTGTGTAGCATCATATGACAATATGCTTCTGAAGCTCATTTCATGTTTTGGTTTGAGTGCTCCTAGTACACAAACTGTCTTTTTGGTGTGTATACAATAAAATTTTAGCAATTACTACTTCAGTGATTCATTGATTTTACCTCTGCTATTCTTGAATTTTTGACATTTCCCATTCCACATGTAAGAATCTTGGAAGTCACTACTTTGTCATAACAACAAAAACTCTACCCAGACTGAAAAATCAACAATTCTTCTTGGAACCATAAGAGAGGCGGGAGCACAAAGCAAACATCTGCCCACAAGATTGGAGAGAAAGACAGAAGAATTCAGGGAGTCTCAGCTTACCACAACAGAATCTCACAAGGGGAAACCACCTCAGGAACCAGTGCCAGGGTAGGAAAACCTGAACTGTAATCAACAAATTTAAGCAGGCTCAGGGTGGACAAGTTTGAGTTACAACTTTCTCCCTATGAATGGGTCCCCACAATATTGTGAGATTTACCTGTAGCTCAACCAAATTTTCCCAATAAATATTGGAGAAAAATCCACTCAGGCTTTTGGCAGAGTGAGGGGAATGAAATCATTTTGAAATATACCCCAGTACTTCTGTTCTTGTAACAAGTTTTACCCTCAGGTGAAACTAGTTAACCAGAACCTAACCTGCTGAGGTATATTCAGATCCTAACTGACCTGGACAAAGGGAATTATCCAATTTCAGCTCCCTCTAGCCATCCTCTTCCACCTAATGGTGGGAGAAAAAAGAAAATGAGAAACACTTGTGAAGTTCACAGTCCAGAGGCACAGGCTCACTAACGACTGAGACTGTATCACAGGACTATAGACCCACACTTCATTACCTCATTACTAAAAGCCTATTTTTGGCAGTTCCTTTTACCGCATGCATCATGTCTGGCTATCAGGAAAAAATTATGGGGCAAACCAAAAGGCAAAAAACATATTCGATGAGGTAGACTAAGCATCTGAACCAAACATGGCTGCAAGGATACTGAAATTACCAGCCTGGGAATTTAAAACAACTATGATTAATATGCTGAGGGTGCCAAATGAAAAAAGTAGACAGCATGCAAGACAGATGGGTAATGTAAGGAGCAAGATGGAAATTCAAAGAGAAAACCAAGAATAATTGCTAGAGATCAAAAACACTGTAGCAGAAACAATGTCTTTCATAGTCTTATTAATAGACTGGATACAGCTGAAGAATAAATCTCTGAGCTAGATAATATCAATAGATGCTCAAAAACTGAAAAGCAAAGAGAAATAAGACTGGAAAAAAAAAAACCAGGATGTCCAAGAATGGTGGGAACACTACAAAAGCTGTAACTTGTGTAAAAGGAATACTAGAAAAAGAAGAAAGAATGAAAGGAGCAACTAAAATATTTGAAATAATAATGACTGAGAATTTCCCCAAATTCATATCATATATGAAAACACAGATACAGTAAGCTCAGAGAACATCAAGCATAATAAATGCCAAAAAGCATCACAGCATATCATTTTCAAATTAGAGAAAATCAAAATAAAGAAAAAATCCTGAAAGAAGCCACTGGGGGTGGGGGATAGGGTGGGGAACATGTTACCTATTGAGGAACAAGTATAAGAATTACATGTCAATCTTCTCTGAAACCATGCAAGCAAAAAGAAAACAGTGAAATATTTAAATTTTGAGAAAAAAATAATTATTTAAATGTTGGGAGAAAACCCCACCCATCTGGAATCCTGTACTCAGTGAAATTATCCTTCAGAAATGAAGGAGAAATAAAGAAGTTCACTGACAAGCAAAAATTAAGAGAATTTGTTGTCAGTAGACCTACTCTGCAAGAAATGTTAAAAGAAGTTCTTTAGAGGAAAGAAAAACACTATGATCAAAAAGTCAAATCTCTATAAAATAAAGAACAATGTTGAAGAAGGAATAAGTGAAGATAAAATAAGTCTTTTATTTTTATCATAATTGATCTAACAGATAGTAGTTTATTTAAAATAATACCAACAGTGCATAGATTAGGTGAGCACGTCTATATCGTATAATAGATGCCTGTGCATTTTTATATATACGTAGAGTGAATGACAGCAAAGATACAAGGAACAGGAGGAAAGAATTTGTATTATTTTATTAGTATTAGGTACTCATACTAAGTGAAGTGGTATAGCAATGATTATAATAGGTATTAATCCAATTATATCAGCTGTCACTTTGAATGTCGATGTTCTAAATGCATGAATGAAAAGACTGAGATTGTCAGAATGGACAAAAAATAAGACCTAACTATACATTCTCTACAGTAAACCCAAATTCAATATAAAGATGTATGTAGATCAAAAATAAATTCAGGAAGAAATATACTCCATGCTAATAGTAATCAAAAGAGAACAGGAGTAGCTTTATTAATTTCAGACACAGTGGACTTCAAAGCAATGAAAGTTTACAGGGATAAAGAGGGTATTACATAAAAATAAAGGAGTCAGTTCTCCAAAAAGAGGTAACAGTCTTTACTCTGCCTGTTCCTAACAACAGAGCATGAAACCATGTAAGTAAAGGCGACCATGGCTTTATGTCCCAACCTTGAGCAGCCATAGGACATTGCCTCCCTCTCTTGGAAGGCACATGCTTTTAGTCTATGCATCTCTCTCCCTAAGCTAAAGGCTGTTTCTGGGAAAGAAGTCAGCTGTGAGCTGCTGTCAGCAAGCAACACTTGCAGCTGCTGAGTCATTGAAGGACTGTGTCTTGAAGGAGAAAGTTTGCTGGTGCACTGCAGCCAACCCAACATGTGCTTTTGATAAGGTATTAGAACATACTCCTATAATACCTTTCTATCAGAAGACATTGCAATTTTTCATGAGAAATTGGATTGTGGACCAAGATTAAGAATTAGTTATTAAAATTGGATTTCTTGATGTAGCCTTTTTCTAGCTAGGTGTTCATTTGAACAGAAACTAATACCAGGGGGTCTATCATCTTCTATTCTTTGTTGAAATAAGATGTCACTTATGTAGTTCTTCAAGTATGCATGCAGGTTTAGCATTACCCTCAGCAGGAGACAAGTTAAGCACATTAGAATGTGTGCTATGCTGAGATCATTGCCACAGCACTAATATTCTGTGCACAGCTGGTAAAGCCCTGTTAAAATGTTGTATTTGTCCTCTATTTTGAAAGCACTAGTGGTGCAAAACCTGCCGTGCACCTTAATTGCTCCACTTTTAATGCAATTAAATAATTTAAGCGAAATTAATACAATTTAATAATTGTATATGTCCTAACAAATGTGTACAACTTCACTATATCAGAGAATATATTTTGCAAAACATGTCTGGGTTCTCAATTTTTCATAAATTACTCAAACATTTGCAGTTATCATATGATGTTTCATTTGTTAAGGGATTTTGTTCTTTACATAAAATCAAATTCCTGCTTATACACAAATTAAATTAGTTATGTTTTTTTTCTTTACTTATTTCTATTTGAGATTAAAACTATTTTGTTCACCCTACTGGTTATCTATTACTGCATAATAAACAATCCCAAAACTTAGTTACTTTAAATCACAACCTTTTTTTTTTTTTGTATATCATACAGGTTTATAGATCATGTAACATAAGAATCAGACTGTCAAATCAGTTTCACAGGTGTACGTGTTAATTGAGCTTGAGATTACTAATCATTCTGTCAATGAAGAGACTCAGACAAAGCTGATAGAGGTCTGGGACATCAAGAACTGTTTCCTGGTCCATTATGTCCACATTAAACATGCGCTCTCTTGCCAGAATAGTGCCAATAGACTTGGTTTCCAGGTGCTTTATTGAGGATGATTACTCCATACAGCATTAAGTAGTGAAGCATTTCCAATTCCTACTCAGAGGAATTGTTTGTCTTACTTGACATTCTAGAGGGATCCGTGCCTTGTAAATCCATTGCCCCTGAATTTATCTCTCATAGATAACAGTCAGGATGACCCAACTAAGGGCATTCTATATGTAGCAACTCTTCCTCATAGCAAATACCTTCTTTGATTTTCAACTTTGGGTTGTCCTCCTAGCATTAGGAGTGAATGGATCACAAGCTAAACTGCTCTAAATCCTTTCTCTTGATTCAGGGGATGCTAGGCATAGAATGGACATCTTCCCACTTCTATAGTTTGAAGCAGCCACAGGTCACTCAAGACTCAAGGAACGGAAAAATGGACTTCACAACTCAATGAGAGGTGTCAATGAATAATTTTAGTTCATCCCCTTTAATATTAAAATGGGATGGAATTAACAATTTCAATGACTTCTTATGAATAACTTTTGCTATACTAAACACTGCTAAGTGTTTTAAGTACATGCTAATTTAGATTAACTTTAGATATGATATTTTAGGGCAATATCTTTACAAGTTCACATTGTGATTGTTATAACTTTTTGATTCATTCCTGGGGAAGGCAAATATATATCATATTTTACCACATTCTCTCATGTACCCATTCATTTATTAAAGTATTACATTACAGTTTTTCATGAGCACTTTCTCTGTAATAGGAATTTTGCTAAGCAGTGAAGATATATTTTATAATGAACAGAACCCTGTACTTGTTGTCTGGTAACCTGCATTAGAGAAACTATTGAGTGACTAGGTATTTGCAATACTATGTGGTATGCATTGTAACAGAGAGACACACAAGACTCTAAGTACACGAGAGTGATGTGTCTAACTGGCTTGTTTAGAAAGAGGCTTTTCAATGGAGTTTGACGCAATTAACCATTTTCCAGTTTAGAGAAGCTGGAGGAATTAGAATACAAGTAGAGGAAAAATCTATAATAAATTATATTCAGAACTCATTCAGAGGACAATACAGTGGGACCTGGGTGAATACAGATATATATCTGAGACTGGAGAGAAAAACGGTGGCAAAACACAGTCACAATGTGTAGCAACATGAAAGGAGTTTACATTGTATCTCTGAGTCAGCAAGGACTCAAAGAACCATAGAAGCAGAGCGGTGGCTTCATCAAAACTACATTGTACAACTGTTTTTCCAGCTTCATCTTGGAAACGGTATACATTAGAGACATGAATTGAGGTAAAAAATGAAAATGAGAGAGATTTAAGAGATACTTTTTTGTAATTCTGGTGAAAATGATAATTACCTGAATGAAGATGTTTCTTGAGACATACCGGCTTGAGAGATATTAAGGAGGTAGACTTGACAGGTTTGAATGCTTCATTGCTGATTATACGTAATGAAGAAGAAAAGGGTTCCAGACTCGGGGCTGGAATTCTAAGTCGTTTTGTGATATTTCATTTATTCTGGTATTTCAGGCAGAATGTTTCATGATGTCAAATTTACTTTGCACTCATTGGTATTGAGGTACTTGTATAATAACTAGCAAGGAATTGTAGGAAATGTTTAGAATATAAGGAAAGCACTTCATTGAGAGATACAGAAGAGCTATCAGCAAAGAGATGATGACTGAAGGCACAGAGTGGGTGAGAATACATGCAAAGTGAAGGCAGAGGGGAAATGAAGACCAGATGCCGAGGCCCTGGAGATGCTGACATTTGGGGGATAGGCTGTGTCCAAAAAAGGCCATAAGAAGAATGTCTAGAAAGGTAGGATGAGAAACAGAAATACATAGCACCAAAGAAATAAAGGAAGAAATCTTTTTTAATTTAATTTTTATTTTTAAATTGGGAGGTAAACATATTTAAATATTAATGGGAAAATTGATGAGGAACAAGAGGGCAATTATATATTTGGAGGGATTTGTAACAAATGGTTAAATTGTTGAAAAGCAGAAAACACATCTTCTGTTGGATAAAGCAAATCTGTTCGTGGGAGGGGCAGCTAATGTCATGTTAACATCTATCTGGGTGGGACTTCCTAGTGTTGCAGAAAAAAATCCTGGCCTCTGTTCACTGATGCTGAATAGAAATATGGGGACAGGGCTTTGGAGGAGTACAAAGAAATAGCTTTGTTACTTTGCCAAGCAAATGGGGAACACAGTGGCTAGCTCCTCAAGAACTGTGTCCCCCTCCCTGGGGAATAGGGAGAGGTCTTATAGTTGAGGCTTGTGGTCTGGGTAGGCAATGAGGATCAAGGCAGTAACAGTCTTGAATTCTTCTGATGGGTTGGTGGTGAGATGAGTAGAAGCCAGCATCATCAACCTTCAGGTCCAACTGGTTTGGGGTCCACATGCTTGTGGGCAGCACACCATCATTCATCATGAACTTCTCGCACCTGGAGGGGGTTTCAACTTCTGCAAAAGAGCGCAAAGATATTGTTGTGTGTACTGTTGTATTGTTGTCCCAAGGCAGCTCTTGCCTGTTTCACCCAGGTCTTGTGCAGCCCCTTCCTTCATTAATTAACAACTCCTTGAATCTGCCCATCGGAACTCAGGGAAGGTCATGGACGCTGAATGAAGGCCGTTTGCTTATAATCAAAGAAATAGGGGACACAGAAAGGCTTTGTGTCCAGGACCCCCATAGGGCCCTGCTCGGTATCACTAGGTGACTCAGCAGTTACAAATTCACCTGCCAGTGCAGGGGACACAGATTTGAGCCCTGGGCTGGGACGATCCCACATGCCACGGAGCAAATGAGCCCATGTGCCACAGCTATTGAACCTGTGCTCTAGAGCCTGTGAGCCACAACTATTGAGCCCGTGTGCCACAACTATTGAAGCCCGTGTACCTAGAGCCCATGTTCCACAACAAGATAAGCTACCGCAATGAGGAGCCCATGCACCACAATGAAGAGTAGCCCCCCACTTGCAGCAACTAGAGAAAGCCCATGTGCAGCAACAAAGACCCAACACACCCAATAAATAAATTAAATAAATAAATTCATTAAAAACAAAACAAAACAAAAACATCTATGGTAAAATGCTATATAATTCATTAAAATGTTTTTAAAAACCATACCTATAGAAATATTGTATATGTAGCTTAAAAATATAATATGAAGCATAAACATGGAAGAATAATTGTTTCTTTAGTGATTTAAAGAATTGATGTTGGTTTCCATATAATTTGAACAAAAGACATAGTCATGCAAACCCATACACAAACTAATACTTCTCCTTTGTTTTTGTTGTATTTACATCACTGGAATCTGACTATAAAAATGTTTTGGAAAATTGCCTTCATTCAATAAAGTTGCAGATATGTTCAATTAGCATGTATATTTCTATCTCCTTATTTGAATTAGCTAAAATACAAAAATAATCTAGTCAGTCATTTTCCTATTGCTGTGAATATTTAGATTGTCACTATTATAAATAAAATTGAATTGGTTATTGCCTTACATATACCTTTGCACACATGTGTGGGCATTGCTATAGGGTAAATTCCTGATAGCAGAATTGCATAGTCAAATAGTAAGACAATCATGTACCAATTAATACAACTATCAATACATCAATAATGTGTGCAGATATATATGTACCCCTAAAAAAAATGTACAGTTTTTAAAATGGAGAAATTATTCATTATATATCTCTATTGTCACAAAAATGAAATGGGCAGGACCAAACAAGTAATGCTTGCTTTAGATTTGAAGAGTTAGGGAGAAAAAAGAGAGAGAAAAGAATGGAAGGAGGGGAGGAGAATGCTCAGGTTTGCCTCTTGAAATTGACCTGATTTAAGTCAAGGTACAGGAACTTAACCAATCTGTGATGTCACAAATAATCATGAAAATAATTATGAAATTGATAAGCAATGACACAGGTACAAAGAGAAAAAAAATGTTCTGATAATTTGAATGTAATCACTCATATAAAGCTGTGAGATAAATCACAACTCAATTTAGGGCACTGAATAAAGACTTTCTCTTCTTAGGAATGAAGCACACCTTGTACTGCAATTTTGAACTAAATTATTTTCTACTCACCTCACAGCTAACAGAGTTGAAAGTTAAGAGAATTTCAAGTGAAGTCAGGTGAAGGCATTCCATATTCATGATTCAAAGTCTACCAGACAGAAATAGGATTATTTAAATTAGAATGTTGAAGAGTGTACTGGAGAACTATATTAATGATTTGTGAAAAGTGATCCAATGGTTTGAAAATGACATGAGTAAATAATGCCTAGTGAAAATTTGGTTCTCCTATGGATATTTCTACAGAGGATTATATTGACTCAAATTATAGCCTGTGCTTAAAGAAGAAATTCAAGAAATATAAGAAAAAGGTAATTAACCCATGCCAGCCAATTTATTTTAATTGCATTCATCCTTCCCAGTTTATAAATAAGTGCTCCTGAGATGCTTCTTTCATTTTAAATTGAAAGCACTGAGCATGCAATCCTAAAGACACCATGCTGCATTGTTAACAGCTCAGTGACTTTATTTTCAAACTTTTTCTTCTTTAATCCCATGTGAGTATAGCATGAGACATTATACCTGAAAATTTTATGAGAACACATTTATTGATAGCTACATTTTATATATATATAGTATATATAATATGTACACATATTATGCATTGTATATGTAATGCACAATTACTTTGGGAAGTAATACATACGGCTCCCAAAGAAATTAAGTTTACATTTCTATAATAAATTAAAGGTCAGTGAAAGCAGTTCAAATATTTCTTCAATCACCACTTCTCTTCTAATAGAAAACTGCAAAGTTTAACTCATTTATGCCTCCTATATGAAAATGAGCCTTTTGGATTGACTTTATCTTATTTACTCATTACAATTTTAGTGCTTTTGTTTTTTTCAGTATCAAGTTGTGATTTATTGTTAATTCCAATTTATATTTTGTGTGTTTTGCCAAGGACTTAGCCATGTATCCTTTGGTTTTTGTAAATTAGAGTTTCCAACCACATGGAAACTCTGGTTTTAAACAAACAAAAAACCCAACCCAAAAATAGGTAGAATACCTAAACATACATTTCTCCAAGGAAGACCTACAGATTGCCAACACACACATGAAAATATGCTCAACATCACTAATCATTAGATAAATGCAAGTCAAAACCACAATGAGGTGTCACCTCATACTGGTCAGAATGGCCATCATCAAAAAATCCACAAACAATAAATGCTGGAGAGGGTGTGGAGAAAAGGGAAGCCTCCTGTACTATTGGTGGGACTGTACATTGATACGCCCACTATGGAGAACGGTATGGAGGTTCCTTAAAAGACTAAAAATAGAGCTACCATGTGACCCAGAAATCCCACTCCTGAGCATATACCCAATTTTAGTGCTATTAAAAAGAGAAATTGCACCCAATACCTTAGGTAAAATTGTATATATTTACATATTTTTTCATTAAGTGAAGTAGTTATAAAGTAATTATTGAGAATTTGGAAAATACAAATTAAAATAAAACAACTATTATCAATATTTCCATGATGCAGCATCATTATGAACACATCAGTTTGATGCTTGCCTGTCCAGTCGATATTTCTGGGAGTGCACATGTTTGTGTGAGCATGAAGTTAATTTTTAAAAGTTCAGTCCTTTTGAACAAATAATTTCTATTTAATTATATTACTTGTCAGTACATTATTATATTTTTGCATGCCTTCAAATGTTGACTGAAAATGTGCTTTTAATGATTACATACTATTTCAGAGCCCATGCAGGTTATTTAATACTGCATAACTAGACTCTAAATATTTAAGTTGTTCAGAAATGTTGTGTCACAATCCGGATATTATGGAAAACAAATAATATAGTTGTAGAGGAGAGAGATAGCCCTTGGTTTATATAGATTCACACCTCTGCCATCTAATGATTGACTTTGGATATTTTGTTTTATCTTACTATGAGAATTATATTATTCCTTGGTAATACTTTGTATGTTTATATGTCTAGAAAACCGAGAGCCCTTAATAATAGGGACAAATCTACTTGTTTTGCAATTCAGAGCACAGTGTTCAAAGTATAATTTTCATTTATTCAATGACTAATACCTCTATCATGTTACATAATTACCATTTCTTTTTTTTATGGTGGAAATATTTAAAATCTACCTTCTTAGCTACTTTTAAGTGTATAATACAATATTGTTAACTATAATCACCCTGCTGTACAGTAGATCCCCAAGACTCATTCATTTTATAACTGAAAGACCTTTAAATGAAGTAATCTAACAATCTATAAATCAATCAACAGCCACTATGGAAAACAGTTTGGAGGTTACTCAAAAAACTAAAAATAGAGCTACCATATGATCCAGTAATCCCACTCCTGGGCATATACCCAGAGAAAACCATAATCCCCAAAGAAACATGTACCATAATGTTTATTGCAGCACTATTTAAAATAGCTAGGATGTGGAAGAAACCTAAATGCCCATCAACAAATGAATGGATAAAGAAGATGTGGCATATATATACAATGGAATATTACTCAGCTATAAAAAGGAATGAGATGGAGCTATATGAAATGAAGTGGATAGACCTAGTATCTGTCATACAGAGTGAAGTAAGTCAGAAAGAGAAAGACAAATATTGTATGCTAACTCACATATACGGAATCTAAAAATGGTACTGATGAACTCAGGGACAAGACAAGAACAAGGACGCAGATGCAGAGAATGGACTAGAGAACTCTAGGTTTGGGGGCCGGGGGGTGAAGGGGAAGCTGAGATGAAGTGAGAGAGTAGCATAGACATATATATACTACCAACTCTAAAATAGATAGCCAATGGGAAGTTGCTGTATAACAAAGGGAGTCCAACTTGAGGATGGATGATGCCTTAGAGGACTGGGACGGGGAGGGTAGGGGGGACTCGAGGGAGGGAGGGAATATGGGAATATGTGTATAAATACAGATGACTGAACTGGCTGTACCTCAAAATAAATAAATAAATATAAATCAATCAATAATTAGAATAAGACTCTTTTCATGTACATCCTTGGTGCAACCAATAATGTAGTGCAATATTTATTTTCTGTAGGACAAAAATATGAATGAATTATCCACAAAGAGATTAAGATATTACATAAATTTATGGTATGCTGTAGGTGATTCCCAGGCAAGGTCTTATTCTATGCATTTTCTCCCTGATTTACAAGATAGAAAAATGACTTGTCTCATGGCTCTTCCACTACACTTTGTAAGTCACATTCATTTTTATTTAATTATAACACCAATTTGTTATAAAGCAAATCCAGTAACTGCTGCAGAGTATGATAGAATATCATACTAAAACACTAAAAATCAAGTAATTACCTTTTCTTTGTTCTTTGACAATATCTAGTCCTTCAACCATTTATCCATAAGAACATAATAGTGATATTATCTCTCCTACTTCACAGTGATTTTCTGGGGTCATATGATAAGATATTAATGAGTATAACTGTAAAATGTAACAATATATAAATGTGCTATTATCTTCCTTTATTAAATTCAGGGTTAGATTAATTTAGTGGAATAACTAGTAGATGGACTTGAAACTCCTTGTAACTCTTAGCTTTGCTATGAAATTATATTCAAATGCAATGAATATAATGTTTTCTTTTTATTTTATATAGCTGACATAGTAAATTGTTACTTCTGAGTACTTTATGACATTTAATACTTTGTATGGTGTGTACTTATATCTCTACAATTTTTCTCCAAAATTGTGACATTGGAAAAGCTTTGGGAACAGAAAAATGTTTTTTATTTATCCATATGTTTTGTGCTCAAGTTGCTTGAACAGGCATGAGAGAACTACTAGGTCTCAACACTCCTACCAACAACAAATGCTGTTATATACAATGGAATAATACTCAACCTTAAAAAGGAATAAAATTGAGTTACTTGTAGTGAGGTGGATGGACCTAGGGTCTGTCATGCAGAGTGAAGTAAGCCAGAAAAAGAAAAATAAATACTGTATGCTAACACACATGTATGGAATCTAAAAAACTGGTACTGATGAACCCAGTGGCAGGGCAAGAATATAGATACAGATGTAGTGAATGGACTTGAGGGTGAGGTGAGGGGGAGGGGAAGCTGAGATGAAGTGAGAGAGTAGCATTGACATATACACACTACCAAATGTAAAATAGATAGCTAGTGGGATGCTGCATAACACAGGGAGATCAACTCGATGATGGGTGATGACCTAGAGGGCTGGGGTAGGGAAGGTGGGAAGGAGTCACGGGAGGGAGGGGATATGGAGATATATGTATAAATACAGCTGATTCACTTTGTTGTACAGTGGAAACTGGTACAACAGTGTAAAGCTATTATACTCCAAGAAAGATCTGAAAAAAAATTTTTTAAAAGAGCAAATGCTATGCTCATTACTGATGCATAGTTTACTGTTATTCCTATTTTGTGACATTGCTCAATTATTCTATGAAAATGTAATAATGTAACAAATGTACAAAAATTCTTTAACAGATAAAGCCAGATGACAATATTGTATCTGTCATTATTCATATCACAAGAAGTGAAAAAAGATTTGTGCTGTTGTACATTTCTGAGGGATCTTACTGAATAATATGAGATGCAGACACAACCAAGTACAGCTTAAAGAATCAGAGCTCAGTTGCTGGAGTTTTAAAATGATAGCTATGACCAAGAACCAAGGTAACAGAGAAACACTGAACAGGGTAGACAATGAAGACCTTGACCTTGTGTTACTGAAGTAACACAGTGAGGAAGTTGAATATGTCACTTAGCAGATTGTTTGTCTACTCGATGAGGAAGTGAACATGTCACTTAGTAGGTTGTCTGTCATGAAATGAGCTAGATGATACCACTTTGGTGATCCAAACTTTGAAAACAAGTGTGAATATTCAGGTGACTGGGTACAGAAATTTAAGAAAAATCATATTGTATAAAAAGAAAATTTATGGTGAAAAATATATGCTGATCATGTAGCAGCTAAAAATTACATTGAAAAATTTATTATTAAAACCCTTAGAAAATATACAATATATAGTACTAATGAAACCACTCTGGCCTAAAGCTATATTCTTCAAAAAAAAAAATTCCTGAGGGAAATAAATCACCAAATATATAAGGACATTAAACACTATAATTGTTCTTGGATACAAATGCTACAAGCACATAAATTAGAAAGTTGTAGTTCATGGGGCTTCCTAGGTGGTGCAGTGGTTAAGAGTCTGCCTGCCAATGCAGGGGACACAGGTTCTATCCCTGCTCCAGGAAGATCCCACATGCCACAGAGCAACTAAGCCCATGTGCCACAACTATTGAGCCTGCACTTTAGAGCCCATGAGCCACAACTACTGAGCGCATGTGCTGCAACTACTGAAGTCCATGCGCCCTAGAGCCTGTACTCTGCAACAAGAGAAGCCACGGCAATGAGGAGCCCGTGCACCACAATGAAGAGTAGCCCCCACTCACCGCAACTAAAGAAAGCCCTCGCACAGCAAAAAAAAGACTCAACACAGCCAAAAAAAAAAAAAAGTTGTAGTTCATGTTTAGGAAAAGCCAACATTTGAGATATTTGAAAGGTGTATGTACTTTAGATGAGCATTTTTTAAATAAAAATATAAAGGCATGGGTGACAAATGAAATATTTTCTGACCTCTTTAATAATCACTTTGACCAGTAGCACTAACTATTTGTAGGCAAGATGGGTGGGAATAAATGTAAAATTTTATTACTCCAGGAAAACTGCTCTGCATGCGCATTACGTTCTAATTTTGTAAAATGTAATCTTTTTAGCAGTTATGTCCACCCAATGTAAACCTATAATATAGCTTTAAGACTAAGAATTTTTATCCTCCATGAATAACATCTATAATCACTTTGCTTGATCAATTCCTTGCTTCACTGTGTATTGCTACAGTTAGATTACCGTCGCTACAATTAAGAGATTTCTTGGACCAAGACATCATAAATGTTGTTAAGAATGCCATTTATGGGAATCCCCAGGTGGTTCAGTGGTTAGGATTCTGCTTTCACTGACGAAGGCCCAGGTTTGATTCCTGGTCGAGGAGCTAAGATCCGAAAGCTGCATGGCGAGGCCAAAAAATAATAATAATAATAATAAATAAGTAAAAATTTTCTTAAAAAATGCCATTTACCCAGTTACGAATCATGGTATGGTGGGCTGCTGAGAGCAAATGCCTAGTCCAGACTTTAGCACTCACTGATGTTTGAAAATGATCTTTCAAGTGAAGGCTTTAAAGAATTTTGTGTGCTAATGAGAAAATCATTTAAAACCCTGCTATGTATGTCTGCATTTATCAGCTGAAAGTGTAAAATAAGTTAGACCTAGCTGACATTTAAAACACGGTACACGTTGAATATGAAATACTACTTATGCTTTCTTGAAAGAGAGTAAAATTGCTGAACACGGAATTTAACGTAGCAATGAATAATGACAGCAGTAATGATAAGCGCAACATTGTAAACTATTAGAAAAGAAGTATCTTTGGCATGGTAAAAATGTGTGCTGATGTAATTTTTGGTCTTAAGGCTGCTTTGATAGAAAATTATGTTAATCAGGCAGATGCCACTGGAAGAGGTCCTTATAAAGACTACTCCGCATACTTTACTAATTAAGGACCTCCTATCTTTCCCATCATGAAATGTCCAATTCTATCAAGATGGTGAGGCTGGGGCAATAGTGATTTACCTATTTCTCAAAAATCCTCAAATAACCAAGGGTAATTAACACTTACTGCTTGTGAACAGGTTTTTAGCTTAGTATATGACATTAAATGCTGCTTTTAGATATAACGTACTATATTAGCTATAGTCTATAATTATCCCATGATTTTTAAATAAACCTTATATTCTACAAGTAAATATTAAATAAAATATAACACTATTAATAGTCTTTTAAAAATCATAGTAATGTGTTTGTTTATGAATGATGTTCCAGACCTCACTTACGCTTTCTGTAGTACATGAAATATACACTCTATTAATTTTTTTAGTTAAAACTGAATTCTGGGGACTTATCTCATGGTGCAATGGTTAAGAATCTGCCTGCCAATGCAGGGGACACGGGTTCGAGTCTTGGGCCAGGAAGATCCCACATGCCGTGGAGCAACCGAGTCCATGAGCCACAACTACTGAGCCTGTGTGCCACAACTACTGAAGCCCATGCACCTAGTGCCCATGCTCCGCAACAAGAGAAGCCACTGCAATGAGAAGCCCGCACATCACAATAAAGAGTAGCCCCCGCTTGCCTCAACTAGAGAAAGCCCTCACGCAGCAACAAAGACCCAATGTAGCCAAAAAATAAACAAATAAAAAACTGAATTCTGAAAAATAGCTTGACCTAAGTATTTTGGATAAAGAATGATGAACTAGTATTGGGTAACTAGTTAATTTATACAAATTATTAAATTAAATTTATACAAAATAAATGTTAGCCCAATAATTATTTCTCTCCTACACTTAGCATTACTACATATATGTATATATATAAATATTGTTCATATGACAAACATAAGAAATGGTAATAATACCCTGAGTTTAATTGGAAATAAAAATACAAAATATTTTCAGAGTATTTTACTCATGTTATCAATTTTGATTTATTATTTATTTTCTGATAAATGAATGTCTGCTTTCCTAAATTGTTCCTGAAATTTAAACCCCTTTTAATTAAAAATCCAAAAGATTTTGAACATTAAATTCCTATGATATTCTGAATAGTAGTGTTTCAGTAATGATAATAGTGTATTGTGTGTTGATTTATATTTGTTTCTTTGTATCTTAAATATATCATTCATTCTCTTATTTATAGTTGCATTTTAAGGTTATGTAAAAGTATTAGAGGTATGTGTATGTGTAGAGCTTAGTCATGTTATAGAATCCATAGGTCCAAATGCTGTAAAATCATATAAAAATATAACATACGTAAGAATAATATATAATACATAAGAATATGTATTATCATATATCAAGAGAACATTATAAGAAAAGATTATTGTTTTTTTCTTCAGCTCTTAACAATACTGTTTTAATACATATTTAATGCAAAGTCTGGATTGTATGTTTTTCAATTTTTGTTGTTACAAGAATTTTATGTTCAATAATTTTTAAATGACTATGACAACAAAATAAAAGTATTAAATAATTTTTTTATATTTTACTATCTAAATTTTACTATTTTACTATCTAATAGTAAAATATACTATTTTAATATGTATTTTTAGTAGGAGTTCAAGAGATTTAATGAGCAACTCTAAAGAACCAAAAGTTTTTTATCCCTACTTAAGAGTTCTGATGCTCTAAAGGAAGTAGTTACCCACTCTGGAACTGAAAATATTATCTTAATAGAGAACAATAATTTACCTTTTAAAATGTATCTTTATGAAGTTTATTTCATGTTATTCCTATTATGTATGCAGCCTGTATTGCAAAAGGGGCTGATTATTATGCTAAAATTCCAGGCCTCAAGGATCTCATCAACTCTAGGAAAATAAGTATAATGTTGACTCTAAGATATTAAAAGTTTGCTGCCATAAAATCTTAGATAATATTTTTGGAAAACAGATGACTGTTTCCAACCTGAGATTTGCATGTTAGGAAAAAAGGAGAAAGCAACTGTAACTACCTCTCCTTAGTCTGTACATCAATTTTAGAGCTTTTCTTTCATACACAAGAGAGCCTAAGATTCTGGACTCGCAATTCCAAGAATTCCTTCTGAACCCTCAGGAGACAGAGAAGGTCTCAGGAACTCAAGTAAACACAGTTCAAAAAGGTATTTGAAAGGGATAAGATCCAATTTACATTTGAAAACAGATTCAAATATATTGTTGGAAAAAAGTGGTCACATGTTCAATCAAAATAAAGTGTGATACAAGAATTGTAAATTGGTCAAGTGAATAAACACAAACTCTCTTTCTGTGCCTCTGTGTGTGTGTTTGTGTGTGTGTGTGTCTATTTCTCTGTCTCTCCCCACCCTTCATTATTTCTTCATGCATAAATGCCATACTTGAAAGTTTAACTGTGAAACCTCATTAATGAATTATTTTTATTATTTACTTTTACATTTTGATTTTTGCCATTATTTATAGATTTGTAGGCATAACAAAAACAAGTTGTAGGTAATCTCCACAAATTTAGAAATATATTAATATTATAAAATCAATCTAATGGTGAAAGTATATGTAATTCAAATATGTGTGTACATTTATATACATTGTATATAAATTATGTACTTATATATGTAAAATATGTAAGTTAATATTATTTTATTTAATTACTTACATTTCATCTTGTATTACCCTAAAAAATAAAGATGATCATTCATCAGTACACAGGAGTATAACTATCCAGTTTTTTATTGTTTCTTTTTTTTTACATCCCATGTATAATGTTTATGTCTAATATCCTGCCTAATGAACTAAGTTTGACATTTTTTTTTATTGGGGTATAGTTGTTTTACAATATTGTGATAGTTTCTACTGGTATTATCTGTGTCAGTATCTGTTTTGAATGGTCGGTACCTCTGTAGCATTGGCTGGTAAATATTATATATGTACTTGATATCTTAAAACTAATCAATTATCTAAAATTTTCTGCCTCAGGTTTTATAAAAATAGCCTCATTTATTGCCTTTCTGATGCCCCATAATTTGTGACCACATTACTGAATTGGTTGCCTGGACCCATGCCAGGGTCCTATCCCAGGTCAAGACTCCTTGTCTTAGCTAGGGAGTTTCTTTTTCTGCTCAGACTCTCACAGTCAATAATGAAACTGATGCTGAGACTGGAACCACACAAGCTTTATTCAATGATCAGAGAGAGGAGAAGTGGGAACTTAGTTTCCAAACCAACTTCTCAACCCAGTACAGAAAGAGACACCACATATATAGGAGGATTGAGGTAAAAGGGAGGGAATTGGAAAATAGGAGGAATATTCAAGAGTTATCCAAGAACAAGGGTGTGGTTTAGACCCATAAGTGATTGCAATGCTCCTTTTAGCCCTTCTGTGGGCTTTTTCTGGTTGTTTTCATGGCAATTATCAACTGTTGCTGTGCTGGTGCCTGTATCATTTAGCTAAAGTATTATAATGAGTGTATAATAAGGCTTAAGGGCTACTGGAAGTCAAATCTTCCGTCACTTTGGGTTTAGTTGGTTCTAACCAGCTCTTTGTTTTTCTCTTTGCAGTGTCAACTGAAAAAAAAAAGAAAAAAAGTACAACCTGAAAGTTGAGAGTTATGTTTTATTTAGCGGACAAAACTGAGGACTTAAGCCCAGGACACAACATCTTGGAGAGCTCTAAGAGACTGCTCCAAAGAGGTAAGTGAGGAGCCAGGATATAGAGCAGTTTTTGTAAGAAAGACCAAGCAGTAGGAACATCAAAAGATAACTGTTAAGTAAAGAAAACCGGACATTTCAAGTCAAGGAATTTAGCCCCTTTCTATGTATGGGAAGATGCAAGAGTCTGGGCTCCTCACTGAAATCATTCCCTTGATAGGCCCGTCAGCTACCTGGGGCCAGTATCCTGTGCTTTCTCATCCCGAGCCTTTTCAGGTGCACCTTCAGGGGTGGCTGCAGTGACTGCTTGATGGCAGGCACCGTGTTTCTATTCTGAGTTCTTTCAGGGCTCACCTTTGGGGTGCCTGTAATGTGATGGTTTGATGGCTACAAGATCCTTTGTTTACTGATGTTGAAGGCAACATTTTTTTTCATTGAGAGCAGCTTCCTTCTGAAACTTAGATAAGAGCAATTGGTTTCCATTTGAGGGAAGGGCAGGGGTATGATTCTAGGGCAACAGTCTTGGTAACACCACACATACACTATTCTATTTATTTGCTTCCTCCAAATCTTTGTCCCCAAAAAGTTTTGATATGTTTCAAATAAAGTGGTCATCTCTCTTATATTCAGAATAATACCATGGTGAGCACTTGCCATTTATATTAATTAAAGTTAACAGTTAAAATTTCAGCTTTTCAAAATAGAAAGAGACCTCCTATTCATAAATTTTAGTCTTCACATTTTAAAAAATTTCATTGAGTATACACATGCTAAAGCAAAGTATTCAATCAAATATTTCTTTCTAGAATGATTCCTAGCTTCGGCAAGGTATTTTTTCAGGTTTCATGCCATAAAAGTGTTATAAATAATTTATTTTGAAGAATTCAAGTATTGAAATTCCTGATGTCATATCTATATTATGTATATATAATATGTATATATATTTGAGCATATTCTCATTCAGATAAACACAACATGGTAGAAAATGCAAAGAATGTACATATTTGTGAATCATTTCTGCAAATCCTTATAGAATTTGGTATTTTATTAAACAGGAAGACAAATGAAGATTTTATAGAAATAGCACTATTTTCTTTATTAAGATTTTGATTGTTTACCCACAGAGGTCAAAAAGTGGTAGTTAGCCAATTATTTCTGTCACCGGCAATTCTAGTCATATGATTATGAATATAGTAGCTATGACACGTTCGTCTAGTATTGATTAGTCTAAGAAATGTCACTCTGAAATGGAGTTAATGATCTCGTAATAGGGTTTTCATCAAAATTGAACATTTAGAGATACTGAAGATATAGACGCATAAGATTTGGAAGTAGTATATTTTTATTTGCGTCATTTTTATCTACAGTTTTATATCTAGAGTGATAAAAGTCTCTTCAATTAAAAATAAAACATATAATTATATGAAGTCGTATCTTCGCATATATAATCAAAACAAAAATGTTGTACTTAAAAAGATATTTAATGTTGAACATCTTTGTTTTGCTGGATTTTGTGTGTGTGTCTTATCAATGCCTTGAGTTTGAAATGGGAATAAAATCATTTACTTGCATATTATGCACCATATGCAGCAAGGCCTCATCGGATTTTCATAATATTTCCAGAGCAAGAAAAAGTACACAGATTTCTACCCAAAAAATAAGTACAGAGATTATGACAGTAGATTGAATCAGATTGTTTTTAGATCAACCTAAGCTTGTTAGGTAATCATGTTATAACAGCAAATATTAAAATGATAAACAACTCATCAGGGTGTATATTTTTGTTTATAATTTCATTTCTTTTCTTTTCTTTATTTATTTTGGCTACATTGGGTTAGTTGTGGTGAGTGGGGGCCACTCTCCATTGTCATGTGCGGGCTTCTCAGTGCCATGGCTTCTCTTGTTGTGGAACATGGGCTCTAGGCACAAGGGCTTCAGTAGCTGTGGCACATGGGGTCAGTAGTTGTGGCTTCCAGGCTCTAGAGTGCAGCCTCAGTAGTTATGGCACATGGGCTTAGTTGCTCCACAGCCTGTGGGATCTTCCTGGACCAGGGATCAAACCTGTGTCCCTTGCATTGAGAGGAGGATTCTTAACCACTGTGCCACCAGAGAAGTCCTGTTTTACAGTCTTATGCATGAAATAAAACTTATCATGCATTTCTCCATACAATTTCTATGTTGACAGAGGTGAAATATAAACCCTAAAAAGCTTCAAGGAATTTATTTTTCTGAGAGTTTAGTTGGCTAGATAGTCTGAAAAGTCTTCACACTGCAAAATAGATATATGTTATATAAAGTATCATTACCTTTATTTTTAAATGTTTTGTAAGCTCACAGAAAACAAGACAAATTCCCCACAGAGAGAATAACAACAACAAGAAAAAGAACTAAGAGCAGCAAACAGATGGGTGAGCAAAACCTGGCATCTGGCTTCACTGTTGAGATAAAATGTCTATCCCAGGCAGGTGATAGATGTTAACAACTATATCAAAGGATAAGTACTTTGCTTTTGAGCCACTGGAAGGGGGGAGGGGACAACTGAAATTAAAACCTAAAGGTTAGGCTTTTGTGGGAAGAACATTCTAAATAAATGGGAGAGAAGAGAAATAAAATCAAAATTTTAGGGAAATACTTCAAGAATAAAATTTTCTCTAATTTTTCTTTTACTATTGGATAAAAAAGATAATAATCATCTTTCTTGAGAACACCTATGATGTTTAGTGTCACTCCAAATGTATCGATACATCATGGTGTATTCATGTGGTGAAATATTATATAGCCATGAATATTAACAAATTGTTGCTCCACACAACAGCATGATTTAAAGTGGTGGAAACAACCTTAATCAAAAGAAGACAATAGCAAAAGGTTATGCTTCTAACATCCAGTTTTATAAAGTTTGATCAATGGCAGAACATAACAACTTATTACAGTCTGCAGAAAGATTGTCTTGGAGTGAGAGTGACCAGAAAGAAAGCCCAAAGTGGGCTTCTGCTATGCGAAAAATGTGACATTTCTTGATTTGGATGCTGGTTGCACAGAAAGTTTAACTTATGAAAATTGATCCATGTATACATTATGATCTATATACATTTCAACATACATATTACTATTCTTGAAAGTTTTTGCTTAAATAAAAAAGGAAGACTTCAATATGAATTATGGTCTAAGTAATTATATTTGGTATGGTATTATTGGATCTGCTGGTGATGGATATATTTCCATTAATGGAGCTATACTCTCCACCCTGTTCAACTTTCTGCAGTGGTTTCAACTCAAAATTTACAATCAAGATTTACAATAAAACTCACAATGCAAAATAGGCATCTCCATGCTTTAAGTTTGCTTAGTTTTAAGAAACAGTTCATGACAGGTGACAATAGCATGCAAAGCAACAGCATAACTTAACTTTTGAGACTCTAAGGTACAAATTCCCATTGCCCTAAGTTAACAATTTGACATGTGGTCATGATGGTTATGGTCGAGTATTTGCCTACACTTATCAGTGATGACTTGCCAATTTTAATCTGGTCATATAGCCTGAGACAACAGCTCACCTGATAACTGTCTTTTAATTTGATCAGACTTTTTCTTCCTCTTTTAAGGCATGCTGCTTGAGCATGGCCAGTTTCCTTGAAAATAGCTCCCTCTTGTGTTTCTATCTAAGTTAACAAGTCTTATCATACCCAAGGTGAGCCTCCAGAAAAATCCTTTCCACGTCCAGTTCATACCAAATCTAGTTTTCAAAGCCCAAAGAACAGTCTTACTATTTGGGGGCCAGTGATAGTGAGCCATCAAAAGTGCTGAGTATTTGTGGTGATGCTGAAATTCAAAAAATTATATGCATACTCAAGAAATGTGTCATCTGGGCAATTGTTAGCTAACCATACTCAGAGATGTATTTCAAGATGCATTTCAATCAATAAGCAAAATGGTTTTGCATAATCATCTTTTCTGAAGTTCCAGAAATAAATTATCACTGATCCTTAACTGTTACATCACCAATATTTGCTGTTTTGGACGTTATGCAGACTCCTTCAATAGCCACTTTTATAATGATCCATCCATACTCATATGTGGTCTAAGAACAAAGCAGAATCTGATATAGGAGCAGCCAGTAAAAATCCCTTTGCTTTGTACCCATGCAGTTGTCTAAAAAAGATGCCATCCTGGTTCATGGCTACATAGTGCTCTAGCTGCTCTCTGCCAGGAATAAACCATACAGTCTAGTTCTAAGATAGTATTTCCTTTAAGATTATAAAAGAAACTATGTGATAATACAACTAAGAAAATGTTACAGATGTGATAAATCCAACTGCTGTTAATAAGGAGATTCATCAAGAAATCCTAGTTGATGTCTTTTCTCCAAATGATTCAAGTTGTTTTGGGTTAAATCTTAGAATTTGGCTTCAGTTACATTCTCCTTTTAAGTGGAAAAGACATCTTGAGCTCCTTCCAACTCTGAACGTAAGTCAGTACTACATCTAACAGAAATGGCTAAGAAAATCATTATCTTGCTTTCGGAAGCTAAGTTAGATAAGGGGTGATAATTTCCTTTTCTGGTTTCCTTATCCATCTGTAAACTCCCTTTCAATCAACCACAATTTCTTCCTACCTCTACTCCAATGTACCATCTGCTAACCTAGATTTTGAATCTGTGATAGTGATACTGAAAACCCACAGGGATGGCCTTAGCATAGCTTCTGTTGTACATATTTCCAAGAAAAGTTTAAAAATGTAATGGATTTCTGAAAACAAAGTTTATCAATATTTGTTATCAGTACTTTCTAATTTTTTAAGATGTATACATGTAGGACATGCTTTTTTATTGAACTTTCTATTTCACAAAAGACTTAAAATTACAAAAAGGCAATGTGAAGTAGCACAAAGAGATTACATATACTCTGCACCCAGATTCTTCTAACATCTTACATTAGAATAGTCCACGTCATACCATTAATTAATTAATATTGATATATTATTAACTAAAATTCATTATTTAGATTAATTTAGCTTTTACTTAATTACCTTTTTCAATTCCAAGATCCCATCCAAGTTACCATATTGAATTTAGTAGTCCTGTCTCTCTAGAATCCTCTCAGTTATAATGGTGACAAAGACTTTATTTCCCTTGATCTTGACAGTTTTCACTGTCAAGTTAGTTAGGTTATTTTGTAGAGTGGCCCTCAGTTCGGACTTGATGTTTTTCTCATGATAGACTGCAGCTTTGGGTTTTAAAGAGGAAAACCACAGAAATAAATCATCCCTGTTGTAACATTATATCAAGTGTACATATCATAAACATAGCTTATAACCACTGATGTTAACATGAAGTTTGTCAGGTTCTCCACTGTTAAATTAATTGTTTTTGCAACCCCCCCCCCCCATGCTTTCCATACTATACTCTCTGGAATAAAGTTATTTTCACAGTCCACACTTAAGGAGTTATGCTTCACCTCCTTTAGAGTAAAGAATTTACCTAAATTATTTGGAAATTTTCTACATGGGAAATTATTTATTTATTTATTTATTGAACCATTTTTTATAACACTAAAGACGCCTATATATCTATATCTATATGAAGGTTTATAATACAATACTATTTTATTTTGTGGCTCAAAATTTCTAGCATTAATTATCTGGAACTCTTTCTATTGGCTTCTGTGTCCCTTTGACACACTGCCAACATTTTTTCTTTTCTACTGATATGGACTTCCTTGCTTTGGCAAAGCAAGATACCCCAAAGTCATTTATTTTCTGCCCCAGTCCTAAAATCAGCCATTTCTCTGAGGACACTGACCGATTTCTTTTATTGGTGAATGGTACTAGAAACTGGTATTTTCTGCTAAGTGTGCTCATTGATCCTGGGATATCATTCATCTAGGTTTTCTCAGCCAACAGGGCAGGGGAATACACATATATGTACCAACCTATATACATATATACTCCTTCTCTCTCTCTCTCTCTACACACATGGGTACGGAGTGTTGAATTTACTTTTTAATACCTTATTAGAAGTTGGGGTTTTTTTTGTTTGTTTTTTGTTTTTTCTTTTGTCTATGTTCCTGACAACTTTTCTCTGGAGGTTTTTTTGTTTTCCCTTGTAATGTCTTTATTGAAAAATTACTAAGTCAGAGTGGAGGAAATGCCTCAGACAAGACACTGTATAAGGTGTTCTCTGAATGGGACACATGCTAGGAATGCAGATATGTGTAGGAGCATGGCTGGCCTGGGGGATGCAAGTCCTTGACTGCAACTCTTCCTAGAAACTGCAGTGTACTGGTGTGGGGAGGGCAAATTATCTCCCTCCCTCAGCCTTGTGAAAACTTTCAGGTAAAATCTTATAACTGCCTATGGTCAGATCTGAAAAACATAGGATTTGGGGCTGGAACCAGAATCCTCAACTCGAGCTCTTGATCCTTCAGGACCTGAGTGAGTAACATAGGCTACCCATCATGTACTCAAATGATTATAACATTAAAAGCCTGTGAGAATAACTGGTTAACCTGTCTGAGGCAACAGCAGACCAAGATTATCACAGAAATTATTCCAAGCAGGATGACAGGCTGCCTAGAGGAGTGAAGATAATCAAGAGCCTCAACCATTACCAAACCAGGAAAAGATGTCCCGTAAGCCACTAGGGTCTTTTCTAGAAGACCCAGGAGGTCTTCTGTTCAAGCCTCATATGGACTGTTGTACTTTGTCTGTTTCATCGATCCAGATGTAACTCTATGGGTTGGCAATTGAACAGATTGTTCCAGAACAATTTGTTGAAAATTTTAGGGAATTATCATTCGGTTTCTCCCCATTGAGCATCTCATCATTAAGTGATGGTAAATATCTCAATAGTAAATATCTCACCATTAAGTGTCTAAAATCTCAGATCCAGTTATTCCCTAAATTTAGCCATTGTACTGGGTCCTCTGTTTTGCCTTATCAACTTACCATCTTCAGCCAGTGATATGTATGTACTTTCACAGTTTTAAATTCTTCCTTGACCTATTTCTCTGAGAAGAAATACATCATGATATTATTTCTGTAATGAATCAATTTTATTTTGATACTGATGAAACTGAAATTTGGTTTCTGGATTCAATATGCTTGCAAATTCAGATACCCTGCTTGAATGGGAGGATAGTGATGTATAGTACAATATTATAAAAAGGTGGATTTTACTTCATTTCATTTCGAGGTTGGAATAAAATAGGAAGCATTCACCAAGTTTGTGTGAGAATACCAATCCCCTTAGACTGTGGGACTTGTCTGATAAAGTGTAGGGTAAAATGCATGAATTTATTCTAACCACAATAATCAATAGTTAGTCCTTACAAGCCATTTACTTTTTCACAGGGCACTCAAGACAGATATAATGCAATGTGGTGGAGATTAGTACCCTTGCTTTCAACATTTCTTGTTTAAAGCTGGTATTTCTTGTCCTTCTAAAATGTGATACTAATTAATATTCATTGTGAAGTAAAGTTTGGGGAGTTTTAAGTATTCTCACGCAGTATGACCAAATAAAACTGTGCAAGGGGGACACTTGCCCAAAATCCAACCATAAGTACTAAACGGCAAGGCCTTCTGCACCTCACTCCTATCCCAATCCTGCACTTATGAATGAGTGATGGCACTGTAGGGTCTGCTTTTCTTTCTTGTTTCCCACTTCCTTATTTCACTATAGACTCAGTGTCCTCCACGACAGCATCACTTTACCCACCAAGATCTACATTTGGCTTACTGATAACCCCCTCTCATTCTCCATCAGGGATTGAGGTGCATTGTGCACTGGTTGGCTTTTATCATGATCCTCAGGTTGTTCCATTTAGACAACAGCAAATGCAGCAAATGGTCCCTAATCTCCTGCTGGGTGATAGGCAAAATGATTCTAAACCTCAACTCAGTCTCCTTTCTTCCCGCTGCCATTACAAATGGAAAACATTTAATACCCTTTTCTAATACCTGTTTTCCAATCCTATTCACCACAGTTGGATTTATATTGTTTTACCACAATTGTCCTTGTAAGTTTATCAATGACTTCCTTATACTTATTTTTTAATCCTCATATTTCTTGATTTCAGTCAATCTCTCATTCTTCTTTAAACCTCTGTTGTCTTGGACTCTATAATGGAACACTTTCCTATTTTTTTCTCCTTACAGTCTGCACAATTCTCTGAATCTTCTGTTTAGATTTCTCTTCTCCACCTTATTTTTAAATGCAGAATATTCTTAGCCCTCTAGTCTACACTGTCTTATAGTCTTTTCTTATAACTCTGTATTCTCTTGATAATTATGTAGGGGACTCAGCAAAATTTTCTCTGTAAAGGGCCAGAGAGTAAATATGACCAGAGGGTGAATATGGCTTTGTGGATCATTTGGTCTTTGTCATAATTACTTAATTCTGGATTGTAGTGTGAAAGTAGCATAGACAATGTATAAACCAATAGACATAGTAATTAAAAAGCAGCATTTAATTTACAAAAATAGGTAGCTTGGCCCTTGGGCCATACTTTGCTGGCCACTGATATTGTTCAATATTTCAAATTTTATTTGCCTCTGTGCTATACAATATGTGTACTTTCTAGCCAAGAATACTTTTATTATCTGTAGACTTTTAACCCAATATTCAATGTCCTCCCAGAATCTCAAATTCAAGATTTCATAACTCTCTTTCAAACTTTCATCTCAGAAAATGCCAATATCTTAAATTATTATTTTAATATGGAAAATGATGAGTTATATTTGACTTCTTCCTGGTCATAATCTATGACATCAAATCAATTTTAAACTTGTGTCAATTATTTTACCTAAATATAATGTAAATATGCACCTCGATAGCTATCTGAGAGAAAAGAAAACATAGTTATGCAAGAGAAAAGAAAACATATGCCCAAAGAACTATGCACAAATGTTCATAGCAGCATTATTCACAGAGTCAAAACTTGTAAATAATCAACTACTCATCAACTGCTAAACTAACATATTAATTGTATGTATAGTATACATATTATATAGAAAGTTAATCAGAAAACAAAATTTGGAAATGTACTTGAAAGGTAAAAGATTAAATACAATAGACTATGTATAAATTATATGATTGCAGTTATATGAAATTCTAGGGGGAAAAAACCTATAGTGACAAAACAAAACAATGCATATAAATGGTTGTGCCCTGCAGGAATGGGGGAGAGGATTAACCACATAGGGTCTAGATGGAATTCTTTGGAGCATCTGGTATGTTCAATACCTCCATTGTGGTGGCAGTTTTATGACTATAAAATTGCCAAAACTCATCAAACTGAACACCTTACAGGGAGAATTTTTTGGTATGTAAATCATACCTCAACAAAACTGTGAAAACAAACAAAATAGAAAAAAAATAGGAAAAAAACAAGCAATTCTATTGTATTGAAAAACATTTTTCTGATGTTTGATTATCATGTAGGTAACATGACCTACACAACTCTTCTTATTTGACCCCCAACTTTCTATTAGTTTTGTCTTCCACCAGTTTGTCTACATCAACTGTTTCAGCTACGTTTCAGTTTAATAAAGTTCCAGTGGTTTCTCCTCTCTTTCTCCTTCTTTGCCACTTTCCTTAGCTAGCCCAAACACAAATTTGAATAGTTTTTTTTGTATAAGCTTTTTATTGGAATATAATTGCTTTACACTGTTGTGCCAATTTTTGCTGTACAACAAAGTGAATCAGTTATATTTATACGTATATTCCCATATCCCCTCCCTCCTGTGACTCCTTCCCACCCTCCCTATCCCAGCCCTCTAAGTCATCACCCATCATCAAGTTGATCTCCCTGTGTTATGCAGCAGCTTCCCACTAGCTGTCTGTTTTATATTCGGTAGTGTATATATGTCAATGCTACTCTCTCACTTCATCCCAGCTTCTCCTTCACCCTCCACCCTGTGTCCTCAAGTCCATTCTCTACATCTGCATCTTTATTCTTGCCCTGTCACTGGGTTCATCAGTACCATTTTTTTAGATTTCATATGTATGGGTTAGCATCCCGGTATTTGTTTTTCTCTTTCTGGCTTACTTCACTCTGTATGACAGACTCTAGGTCCATCCACCTCACTACAAATAACTCAACTTCATTCCTTTTTATGACTGAGTAATATTCTTGGATAGATTTGAAATAACTCCATAAGGAAAAACTCTCATGATAAACTTTTTGGAGGTCTTCTGTTGTCAGTTCTCATAATACTGTACAAAAGTGTTTCACACTCATCAGATACTGTCATTACATATGCAGTATTTGTCTCTCCCATCTTGAGTGTATGTTAACATCAGAGATGGTGGCTTTCTTGTGTATCCCTTTTATATTGTAGAGAACCCAATGAAAAGTCAGTTCTCAAGTATGTATTAAATAAATGTATAAGTTTTTAAAAGTGAGTTGTAATCTGGTAAATTAGTTTGCTAGGACTACCATAACAAAATACCAGAGACTGTGTGCCATACACAACAGAAATTTATTTTCTCACATTTCTGGAGGCTAGAAGTTCAAGAAATGGCATGGTTAGTTTCTCCTAGGGCCATTCTCCTTGACTTCCAGAAGTCTGTCTTTCTCTGTTTATGTGCACATTCCTGCTATCTCTTTTGTGTCCAAATTTTGTTTTCTTATAAGGACACCACTCATAATGGATTAGAACCCACCCTAGAAGCTTAGTTTAACTTAATCACTTCTTTAAAAGCCTTACTGAGGTACTAGATATTAAAGCTTCAACACAAATTTGGGAGATGGACACAATTCAGTCCATAATATCTAAGAAATAAAATCAAATGTATATGGCAAAGTATACATTGCCTTGCTTTTTTTTTTTTTTTTTTTTTTGGTCTAATGATGTCCCTGGAAAGTGAATTCTCAAGGACAAGGTAATGTGCTATTTTCCTTTCCCTCTCTCTGCACCTAATAGCCTAGCACCTAGTAAAGAATTAAAAAAAAGAGAGAGAGAGAAAAGGTTTGTTATATTTAATTGCACTTAAACTGAATTAAACACAAGGACACAAAATAAGCTTCTTTACCACTGAACAATTGATATTTACTTAGCATATACATAATACATTAATTACGTGCAACGCACAGAGCTTGAAGGAGAATCAGGATATTTTCAATGCTGTACTTTTTAGTTTTCTAGCTTGGATTCTGCTGTGAAGTAATGAAGAGAGGTGAAACCACCAGAATTGCCACAGCTAGGTAATCAAACCAACTTTATTTTTTAAGATTAGCTTTTAAGAATTAATCGAGTCTTAGGTAATTAGTTGCATTTTTGCTCAGCAATACTAAGCTTGGGATTCTTCTAGCACAACTTACTCATTTTATTATTTCTTTAAAATCATGAATATACATTTATGGCAAATTATTTCACCTGTTTGAGAAATAAAGATGCCTTACATGTGTGGGTTTTATCTGTTAATACTTTTTACACACATTCAAGATGTTTAAGATGTAGCTATGTATACAGGATGAAATTAAATCAGGCTTTCTAGAACATTTACATCTCTGAGAAGTGGAAGGATGTTTGATCATTTTTGGAATATAAAATCATGATGAAAGTTGATGTGAAATGCTTTCTTGTAAGTATTTATAGCATGAATAAATCAACACAAAACATTTGCTACTTCATATGAATCAGGTAACCAATATTATCTTTCATAGCAACTGATTTTTGTCATTAAATTTAAAATTTTTCTGCATATATTTTTCAAACTAAAACTTTGAGAAGTATACAAATTAGTTTTATCTTTTTCAAGTATATATGTCTTTCATAAAAATTGAGAAAGTTAATGTTCATTTACTTGTGGGATAATTACTAATTTGGGGTACTTTTTTGTGTTCTGGGATCAAGATTGGTTGACATTTTTTAACAGCTTTACCATTTCTGTTTAAGCAACTTTTTCTTGAGCCAGTGTGAGTGCATTAATTTTTCTCAATGAAAGTTAGTGAAAGATGTCCAATGTAGACTAGAAGGGAAGACCAACTTCACATAAGGATTAAGGACTGTAAGGAATGTTAAGAAAGGACAAGGAAGAATTCTCTGGAAACAGTAAAAGGACATTAATACAAAAGCACCAGTTAGAATAAGAAAGAATAGAAAGTCCTTAGATCAGTGAGGCTTCCCAGGTCTGGACAGACTTCAGCAATCAGTTCCTCAGTGGTAAGGCTGTCACAGGCCAAGAGCCATAGCTATAAGGGGACTCATCTCAATTTTGCTTCTCTCTGGGACTGTAGCCTTGTGGTGCCTTGTGGTGCCTGCCAGAAACTGTTATTTAATGTATATTATTCATTTGTTAAATTATTTTTAGTGGTAGGGCTAGTCTTGTATCATTTACTTTACTTTTACTAGAACTGAAATGTTTATTTTAAAATGATCTTAAAATGTATTTACCAAATGAAAAATAATGCCGAACTACTTTTCACCTTATAGGGCATTCAAATATTCTCTTTTGTGATTTACCTCTTTAACTTTTATTAATTCCTTTAAATGATGTTTTAAGCCTTGAGGCTGTCACTTTTTATATTTTTCAACTCTCTATACTTTAAGACACCACCATTGTTCCTGCATCACTTGAACTCCTCATTCAAACTATACTAGTCAATCATACCTGCTCACTCTGCCAAAGTCTTGTTTCTAGTAAGCTATTTTTTGTGATAATTTAACTGCTTTGCCATTGTGTGTCATGCACTATTGATTTCCATTTCTAAGAAGAGAGGAATCGTCTTTGCCTTCAAACCCAACCAATTCAGATAAGCAATCCCAGACTTCCAATTCTGAGTATCTGATACCTAATTTTATTTTTAAACATTATGTCAGTCACTATTCAACTCAGGGAAAATAAACCATCTATGTATCTTACCAAAAAGAGTTAAGTACAAATATTTAGGTTAATAATTTTAGACATGGCAGTATGTCAGTTTGCTAGGGCTGCCACAACAAAATACCACAAACCAGATGGCTTAAAACACAGATTTATTTTCTCACAGCTCTGGAGTCTTGGAGTCAAGATCAAGTTTCTGGCAGGGTTGGTTTCCTCTGAGGTCTCTTTCCCTGGCTTACAAGTGTCTGCCCCCTTGCCGCCTCCTCACATGGTCATCACTCAGTGCATGTGTGGTGCTGGTACACTCCTGTATGTACTAATCTCCTCTTCTTATAAGGATAATAGTTAGATTGCATTGGGGCCCACCCTAATGGCCTCATTTTAAATTAATCACCTCTCAAATGCCTTATCTTCAAATATAGTCGCATTCTGTGGTACTTGGGGTTAGGACCTCAGCATACATATTTTTGGAGGATGCAATTCAGTCCATAACAGGTAGGATACACCAGCTCTAGGTTGTAAATGTAGAAATGGCTTCCAGAAAACCACAAAACTGACTCTCTAGGGATTTAGGAACACAACTAGAACCAAAGAATTCAAGTACACACAGTATTAAAATTGGCATCAAAGTATTACTGAACTCAGGTTTGGCTACTCGCCATCAAAAGCCAATAACTCAAGAGGCAAGTCTCAGTAGAAAGGAGAGGTGCTTTAGTTAGGAAAACCAGCAGTCTGGGGAGATGTTGGACTTATGTCTAGAGACCAACTCCACAGATTCTGCTCAACCATGACAGTTCTTAAAGGAAAAAAATGGGGGGAAGAATCTCAGTGAATTATCTAGGTAGGAGGTTGGGTTCTCCATCAATTTCCATTGCATGCAGACTGGCTTACTCTCTCTTCAGATGTTGTCTTGCCCTCATGATCTGCCTGTAGGATTGCTTAGGGGGCTGTTGCGGGTAGAGAGCTAATAATTTTTTAACTACTTAATTCTTCATTCTTATTTCTTTTTATCTAGGAAAAAAAATCAACAGATTAGACAAGGCAAGGTGTGGATTAAGGAGAGCATAAGTCAGGAGTTAGGTTAAATTTCCTGGTGATCTCATTCCTGTAATTAGGTTCTTTTAAAGTTAGAGGGGAGTAGAAATGGGCAAACAGGAAAGGGGCAAAAAAGCTCATTTCAGAAGAGTTAGGAAAAGACTGAGAAATGCACTGCAATGCTTGTCTGATACCCTATTCAGAACTGGTTAAAATACTTTAAATCCTCATTTCTTTTAATTTTTTTTAATCTTTAGCCTAATTAAAATTCTGATTGCTTCAGTTTTCTTGATTCCTTGAGTACAGATGGACAGGTATTATGATTTTGTTTGGTTTAATTATTGTCATTAATTGCGTGCATATCTTTCTCAATATATCACCGTTTTTCCCACTGACAATCGCATTAGTCATCAATTGTTAGACTTCACCTTTCAAATGTTTCATTTTGCAATTATATTTCTTGGGCATGTTAAAAACTGTGCATTTGTAAAACAAAGTTCCCAGCTAGAAATAAAGTAGGTTTGGCTCGGAACACCTTCATTTTGTTTATTATGCTGACATTTTGAAATCAGTAACTACGTTTAACTTTAGTTTTATAATACTCTTTCTCAGCTTCACTGTCATTCACTCTGTTGAGAAATGTCTTAGTTGGAATATTTGTGTGAGGCATATTCAAATGGAAGTTGAAACATGAGATAGGTTAAGAATAGGAACTGTCAAGTATATTTGACAACAGATTAAATATGAGTATGGAGGAGATGTAGAAATCCAACAGTAAAACATATATGTATGGGTGATGCCTGCACTTTTTTCATTAGTTTTTACTACAAATAATTATGCATGTTAATTCCCAAAGTTATGAAAAAGAGGTTTTACTTAAATACAATGACTGTTTCACTAAGTGCACTTTTGTTGCATTGGATTGTTTACCTGAGTGGAATCTCTATTGATTGTGTTTCTCATTACTGCGTTGGCAGAGACTAAGAAGGAGAAACAGATGTATTTGGGATTAAAAAAGAAACTAGACTGCCTTTGCATAGCTGATTGTGGTGTTAAAAAGCATTGGCTTAACAGATGTGTCTGTCTCTGTGCCCCCATATCCCCTTTCTATTTCCCTGTTTCACTACACCTTCAACCCAGAAAACAGGCAAAGTCCACCCAAGTGAGCAGATTCCTGACCTTGACTGGATCATGTTTATTAAGGTGCAATTCTCTGTGTTGAAAGGTCAAGGGCTTTCTTTTGTCATTTCTAATCTATGCTTCTTAAGCAATGATGTAAAATATAACCCTATTCCTGGATCTATATGGTAAATTGGTATTCTTGCTTACTTCCTTTTTTTTTTTTCTTCTACAAGATATTCTGTACTTTGATATTCTATTCATTTTGTGTTTAGTTACCAACTGAAAATTAGAGAGTAATGAAATTAGGGAATGTGTCAACTCTTGGAGGAAAACAGAGGCAGAACACTCTCTGACAAAAATCACAGCAAGATCTTTTTGATCCACCTCCCAGAGTAATAAAAACAAAAGCAAAAATAAACAAGTAAGACCTAATTAAACTTAAAAGTTTTTGCACAGCAGAGGAAACCACAACAGAAACAAAAAGACAACCCACAGAATGGGAGAAAATATTTACAGATGAAGCAACTGACAAAGAACATACAAACAGCTCATGTAGCTCAATATCAAAAAAAGAAATCAAAAAATGAGCAGAGATCTAAATAGACATTTGTCCAAAGAAGACATACATATGCCCAAGAGGCTCATGAAAAGATGCTCAACATCAGTAATTATTAGAGAAATGGAAATCAAAGCTACAGTGAGTTCTCACCTCACACCAGTCAGAATGGCCATCATCAAAAAATCTACAAACAATAAATGCTGGAGAGAGTGGGGACAAAAGGGAATCCTCCTACACTGTTGGTGGGAACATAAGTTGGTACAGTCACTATGGAGAACAGTATGGAGCTTCCTTTAAAAACCAAAAATAGAGCTACCATATGATCCAGCAATTCTACTCCTGGGCATATGTGTGGAGGAAACCATAATTTAAAAAAAGATACATGCACCCCAATGTTCATTGCAGCACTATTTACAATAGGCAGGACATGGAAGCAACCTAAATGTCCATCAACAGAGGAATGGATAAAGAAGATGTGGTACATATATGCAATGGAATATTATTCAGCCGTAAAAAAGAATAAAATAATTCCATTTGCAGCAACATGGATGGACCTAGAGATTGTCATACTGAATGAAGTAAGTCAGAGAAAGACAAATATCATGTGATATCACTTACACGTGAAATCTAAAAAAAAATGGTACAAATAAACTTATTTACAAAACAGAAATAGAGTCACAGATATAGAAAACAAACATGGTTACAAAAGGAGAAAGAGGATAGGGATAAATTGGGAATTTGGGATTGACATATACATACTATATGCAAAATAAATAACCAATAAGAACCTACTGTATAGCACAGGGAACTCTACTCAATACTGTGTAATGCCTATACAGGAAAAGAATCTAAAAAAATGGATATATGTATATGTATAATTGATTCACTTTGCTGTACAGCAGAAACTAACACAACATTGTAAATCAACTGTTCTCCTATAAAAATTAATTTAAAAAAAGGAATGTATCAAGGTCTTGGCTGAAATTTTTGCAGACCTTAGCACTGACACCTGCAAAAAGATATGATATATACCTTCTAGACAATAATTAAATATTTCACGTTCCTTCAAGCATCTTACAGAAGAACAGATGATGGTTCAGGAAGAATTCCTGTATTCCTTACCATTTTTATTAAATTCATCTCAAAACCCTATCATTATCAAATATATCTGTACTGTGAGAGCAGAAAAACAAATATGTGACAGGACAAGTATCTGGAGATTCAAGTACCATTTTGGTACAAATGGCTCTAGAATCACTAAAATACTTTCCCTAATAATTAGAAATTTCCATTATGCCACAGGCATTAGCAAGAAACGGGGGTTAACTCTTGGAGTTAGACAAGATCACCTGGATAACAAAAGTAGAAAGCAACTTTATTTTTTAATATTGTTCTTGCATTCAGATGACCATTTTGCTAACATACCATACAAAAGAGGCACCTGTGCTCCTTAGGAGTAGGATTCCATCATGTGGTAGATACTTGCCACATCTTGCTTTCTCAAAGTGGGAACTCTAAGTTTTTAACAAGTACCCCACATTTGAAGTCTGGCGAGATCTGAAAGTCTGTAAATAGTCTTTCGCTCCATTTGTTTTAGTTCTCAGACATGGTCTTGTTGAATCATCCTACCTCTGCATACTCACATCCCAGTGTAGTCTCCTCACCTATTAAATAAGTCAGGCCCTGTGATTCACTTCAACTACATGTGGCAGGGGCGACTCTGTGCCAGTTGCATGATTTGCCTTATGAAGCCATAATAGTTTCCATTTTTCACTCTTGGAAACCCTGAATTATTATATAAAAATTAAGAATCACTACTAGAAGAACACATGGGAAGACCCCAGGAAGAGGCCGTCTGGACACAACAAAGCTGCACTGAGACTGAGACTCAGGAATTCAGTGTCTAACTGAGCCCCAAAACCATCCTTCCCCACCCACACAAGACACATGCGTAAAACCATTTTAGAGCAACCATCTGACCATAGGTACATAAGAGATTCCAACCAGAAGGACATAAGGACACCCAGCTGGGCCCCAGTCAAACCACAGAATTATAAGAAATAATGTAATTATGGTTTTATTAAGACACCAGTTTCTAGAAAAGTAGATAACACAATAGAAAACAAAAAACCACAGGCTGGCAACTAAGGCGTAGGTATATGACCAGTTTTGGCCAGGTGTTTGCTGTCACTGGGAGAAATCTGTCCTTGTTTAAGTGGGTTAATTGAAACTAACAGCACTGAAAATTCAATTCACATTTAGGTGTGGGATTTCAGTATCTCACAGCAAACACTGGCAAAGGAAATATTTATATTATTACTTGGAGACAGCTGGAATGCTATATCCTGCAACACAGGGAAAGCAAGATTTTGCAGGAAAATTTTTCACTTTCACTTGAAGGACAGTAGAAATGCAAGAGCTTTGTGGGTATACTGGCTGCTTCAGTAAGTGAATTAACAAATAAACCTGAAAGCACAAAGTTCTCCCACCAAAAGAATTATGATATTTAGATAAAAATACTAGGATTAGGGATCTGGAAAATGTGTGGCATTAGATTCCATATTAACAGATTCTGAGGGTGGTCCACTAAAAAAGTAAAGAACATGAACATACATGAAAGAACTTATTTAAATATGTGCAAGCTTCTAAATATATTGTGGTAGGTCTAGCAGGTTTGAATAGTTTTAATTATTTCTTAGGCTAATTCACTAACACCTGGCCTCAATAGCTATACATAATAAATTAAGTGGCAATGCTGGAAATTCTTTGGTATACTTTAGATGAAGAATTTGTAAGCCTTTTGGGGGTTTTACTTCTTGAGTGACATTTACTTGTTATGTGTAGCCAATATTACCACTCAAAAGACAATTCTGCTGAGAAAGTTCATAGGCTAGAGGAGCATAAGGGGGCAAGACAAGACAGTGTAATGTGGTATATAGGTTTGCATCCTGGAACAGAAATAAAAAAGGACACAAATTAAAACTAGTGATATCAAATAAATTAAGGACTCATAATACTGGTTCATTAGTTGTGAGAAATATACCATAGTAACATAAGATATTTACAATATGGGAAACTGGGTGTAGGGTATTACAAAAAGCAAGACTAGATTTTCTTGAAGAGAACCATACAAATATTAGAGGTATACCTTCCTTTTAGCTTTCTCTCAAGGAAATATCAGTCCATGGTAGCTTGGCACTAAAACAAAAGGATCTGACCTGGCTGTAGAATTATAGGACATTATTTGTGAAGTGGCGTTAATTCCTATGGACTCAGTAAGTCACCTGATACATTGGCGAGAGGTGGGGTTTATAATGGACTGAATTCATAGACAGTTTTGACATGAATACATCCCAAAGAAAGCTTAGAAAAAAACAGACCGCATCTTGTGCTTACTCTCTTTGTAATTGAGTTTATACTCAGAAGAGTGATGCTTACCAACTGGCAAAACCACCACACTGGATCACTGAATAAATGGGCAATGTATATTTAGAAAAGCACATCCAAATAGATGTCTTTTAAGTGAAGATCTCCTACTGCATCTTAAGAATGTATAAAAAGGCATCTCCTGCTAGAGATCAAAGTTAATATCATGCATTACCAAAAAAAAAAAAAAAAAAAAAAAAGAACAAAGCAATACCTCAGCACAGAAATAACAGTTACACAAGCAATAGAGGTGGTATACAAAGGTATAAAAGAACATGGAAAATTTGCAGATAAAGAAAACTAGTCCCACCTTCAAATCTCTACAAATGCTTCTCCCAGGCAGTTGAAAATTGTCCAAAATATCAATACTGAGGGCTTCCTAGGTGGCACAGTGGTTAAGAATCTACCTGCCAATGCAGGGGACATGTGTTCAATCCCTGCTCCAGGAAGATCCCACATGCCGCGGAGCAACTAAGCCCATGAGCTACAGCTATTGAACCTACACTTTAGAGCCTGTGAGCCACAACTATTGAGCCCATGTGCTGCAACTACTGAAGCCCACGTGCCTAGAGTCCATGCTCCGCAACAAGCGAAGCCACGGCAATGAGGAGCCCATGCACCACAATGAAGGGTAGCCCTCACTCACCACAACTAAAAGAAAGCCTGTGCACAGCAAAAAAGACCCAACACAGCCAATAAAATAAATAAATAAATAAATAAATAAATAAATAAATAAATAAATAAATAAATAAATTTAAAAAAGAATCTGTTACATATTAAAAAAATATATCAAAATTGATTGAAAGAATTTTTGTAAAAAAGTAATAATGGTCTCAAACAGACATAAAAGACTCCTGATTGACAACAGAAGAGGGTGAAAAATAAGCTAACAAAGTTCAAGTAATATATAGAAGAGAAATGAAAATCATTATAGAAAATGACCCTGTGTAAGAGGCAATACATAGGAAAACAGTGCTGAAAATAGAGTAACATACAAACTAAAACTGAGAAACACAGTATTCTATTTTTAAAGATGAAAAATTAAAAATAATTGAGATTGTAAGTTGACCAGGGTCTATGTTTGTCTAAAATAGATCAGACTCAATTTACAAGAGATTGGCATATATTATATGTATTATATGTATATAATATTATATATTATATTATTATAATAATTATTAAAGCAAAATTTTAAAATCTAGTATCTGGAGACAGTGACTGTATTTTCAGTTTGCCAGGGCCTTGGATTATATGGGAAGCCCTAAAGCAGTGAGTAGGTTAACATGGAGGTGAGAAGGGACAGATTTTACTCAGGGCAAAACTGCTTGAAACTATTTGGAAGATGCGCTTATGGTCCTAAATCCATGTCCTGTATCCCATATCTCAAACTCAGATTGCTTAAGATGGTAGTCTCTGGATTGATAACACCTTTCTAGCAACTGCTATCATTAGACCATATTATTTGTCTACAAACAATTGAGAAATCAATAAGTAAAACAAAACAAACAAGAAAACTTTAAAATTTAAGAATACATCAACTTTTAAAATGAATAAAAGTGATTTTAATAACGCATGAGACAATTAGATCATAATGAAGACTTGAAAATCCATGGAACTAAACGATAATGTTATTCTAGATAACAAGACGTTTAGAATTAAGTCAAAACACATTCATAGATATTTATAGCCTTATACTCTGCATTAGACAGGGTAAAAATAATGAGTTCAAGGTCAAATTTATAAATTAGAAAAATAAATCTAAATAATTTAAAAGGGGAGATTTAAAGTTAAAAATAGCAAATAAAGAAACTTTTAAAATTGCGAAGTTAAAGCTATTCTAAACTATTTTGTGCAGATTAATAGGCATAAATAAAAAATACTGAAAGCTCAAACACTCATAAAGGGAATAAAATGACATTTGCACTAGCAATTAGCAAACAGAAAAAATTATAAATTACTATAAACTTACAGATTTGAAAACTTATTAGACAATTTAGACGAATTCCTAGAAAAATATTACTTATTAAAATTGTCCCAGGACATTAGATAAGCTCAAATATTTCTGGGAAATTTTTAAAAATGTAATCAACAATAGTAACTTTTATAAAATAAAAAACACTTAAGGAAGATAGTATTATGAGAATATTTCATAATACAATAATTCTGGCCAGTTTTTTTCTATTCTGTAAAATCGGTAATGCAAATCACCTGTAAACAATTCATAGAATGTAAAAAGATATATGGTTCTATTTTTGACTTTCTGGAAGAGGCAAAACTAATCTGTAGTGAAAAAAATCAGAAGAGTGATTGCCTTTGAGGAAATAGGGTTGGGGAGCCTGGGAAACAGCTTGAAGGAACTTTCCAAGGAGATGGTAATGATCTATCATGGTAGAAGTTTCAATTATATAATATATGCATTTCTCAAAACCCTCATGAATAGTATACCTCAGATTTATACAGATCTCTGAATATAAAGTTTACCTAAAAACAAATGAAAAAAACATGTAAACAAATACTGAATTCTAGTTACTTTGTGCATGCTGAACTCTTTAGGGTTGAAATGGATTATGTCTGCCAGTTCATTTGAAATGCATCAGAAAACTGAGATTGACTGATAAATGAACAGAAGTATTAGTGGACAGGTAGATAGATGATAAAATTATATGTTCATTCTAGAATCTAGGAGGTAAATAACATATAGGTGCATTATTTGACCTCTGTACGGTTTAAAGTTTTCATAATAAAATATTTTAGAACTATAATGACATATCTTTCCACATACTATTACAGATAGATTTTTTATAAGGAATAACGTGATCATCCCAATGCTTGCTTCTCTATAGACATCTGATGCAAACAAATGTGTCCAAAATTGCTCACAGGTGGAGGGTATATAAAGTTGATATATTTTTAAAAGAACTTAATAGTAAGATATCTATGTCTCTAGCTAGTTAGTTAGCTGTCTACTGAGAGAGGAAGCAGTTTTCTCCCCTACTTTGGGAAATAATTAGATTTCCACTTGTGAGATGTCAGTCATCAGAAAACTATATATATATATATATGTAAATGGCAGTCAGTTTTCATTAGGGAGTCATGGGCTAATTTAACTTTTAGAGGTTTACAAGACTAAGATATTTCCTTCCTCACTATCTGCCTTTAGTTGACTATGTCTAACAATGTTTCATGTGTCTGTTTTGTTTTCTTCTTCTCTTTGCCATTGGAGAAATCTATCACCTTAACTTGCTTTCTTAGGCATTAATAAAATTATCTAGTTAATCTACCAGTAGATTTATCTCCTTAATTTGTAACCCCTTTTCCCTTCTCCTTCCTCTCTTATGTTTTCAATGAAATTGGAAAAATAAGGCAAGATTGATAGAATAAATAGTAAGCATTTAATATGAGTGTAAAAATAAGACAGAAAACCCTCTGTAGTGGTGGTGAAATCACATATTTGGTCCAGGAGTTTGTGAAAAGAAAAATTAAATGAGTCCCAGTTAAACCTAGCACGAGGCTTAGTAGACCTGGTGTTTATTTTTCATTAGAAATTGGAAGAACACACTCCTGGGAATAGAGTGTTTTAAAGGAAGATCCTTGGATTCATGTTAATTAAAATTAAGAACTAACTTCAGACTGAGTAAAGAAATAGCAATTGCTTTTCTAGAATGGCCAAAGCACCAGAAAGAGCTTCATGGCATTTAATTGCTATGTGTGAGCTTGAAGTTAATAGTATTTCACTCTAATAATTTATCACTCTGCACTAAAAAAGCCTCATAAGTATTTATTGCCTACTGGGCTTGGGTGTCAAAATGATTCTCTGGGTCACAAATTTCGGTTATGCTTTTGTGTTTTTTTTTTATTAACTGTAAATAAAATAATAAAACACATTTTTCTAAAGACAATGATTCAAACTTATATAAACAAGTCCTTTACAAAATTGTAAATAAATCAATTTGTCTACTTAAATTGTTCATTTCTTTTTATACAGAAACCTTTATTTTGCCATTGAATAATAAAAACCATTGCAATGCATTTTCAAATAGGAATTAAAAAATAATTTATATATATATTTTTCTGAGAATAATGTGGCTGCATTGCAAACTTTGAACAAAATAAAAATAAAACTTTAATATAAAAATATTTTGTTATATCATTTTCAAATAAATTATAAGAATCATATAAGTAAACTCTGTAGAGAACAAATCCAATAAATTTCCAGTCTAAATCCAGAATGTTTTACAGAACTTTGATTCGATGCATGGTAGTCTACTAAATATTTTAGATTAGGAATGACACATTTTAATAATTATTACAAAAAATAAAGCAATCTGAAAGATTTTAAAAAATATTACAGACATAAAATTTTCAAAATGTTTATATATCTATGTTAAGGGAGGAAAGCATTGGTTGAATGAAACAAAATCACTTGTAGGATCCAGTTGTCTGTTCTAGAAACAAAAAAAGACTTTCAAAGTAATAAACTAAAGTAGATTCTACAAAATATATTTCAGAAACAAAAACTGACTTCAGACTAGAATTTTATAAAATTAGATGTTTTACAGATGCAGTCCCTGCTGAAGTATTAATTAATTATATAAACCATGTAGAAAATATGTATTTAAAACTAGTTTGCCCTTATGTATGGCACTTAAGAGAGTTGGTATAAACCCCTAAATTTAGGATTCCAATTTTAAAGGCCAATATACTAAAATGTGACTATGCTTTGAAACATAAAAATTTTGCAAAAGTATAAGTATTGATCTTTATTGAAGAAACAATGAAATTTGAAGTTTCTATGCTCAACAATATGATTATGTTACAAGTACTAAAATAAAAATATTATTGTTGTAAGTAATATATAATCACTGTATCAATTTATACAAATTCAAGAAAATTTAAAAATAAAAAAATTTACCAAGCCCCAAGGGCTAGGGAAAATTCTTAGAACAGTGGAATAGTCTACAGATTCCAATGGTGGTCCATTCTGAGAAACAGTGCATGAAAATAGAGAATAAAAAAATGATGATACTCTACAGCATGCATGTCTCTTCAACAAAATGTACCTAAATTATTGAAATTCAATTGTTATAATATAATTTTTTCCATATACAATGTACGTCAAATTTTACCAGCATGGTACTCTTTTGTATACCCTGATCCAAATTTAAGATTAATAAAAGATCAACAACCCAGAAGAATATGGGCTCAATATATGCACAATAGCTCACAGAGAAATGTACACAGTTGTCTTTTAAATACATGAAAATATGGTTCAGATTTCTTATAAAACTGGGACTATAAATCAAAATTACGAGATATATTTTCACACGTTACAGCTTTAAAAAATCTGTAATTTTAAAACCCTTCTTTTATGATGAGTTTGTGAAGAAACAGCCAATTATTGTTGAAGACACAAAATGGTATAATTTCTATGGAAAAAAATTGTAATGTTGTCAAATAGCTGGCTTTCAATTTTGGTATTTTTATAAAACAGTTCCTGAAGTAAAGATAAGTGCTCATTCTTATTTGCTGAGTACAAACCTAAGATACTGAGAATGAGGACAAAGAGAAGCAAAATAGAGAAAGAAGGATGCGATGCTCAGATAGACTCCCTGCACAGAAGGACCAGACATTCTAGGCTAAAGATGTCTTTAGATTTGTATTCATAATCTATACCTCAAATCAGGTGGTAGAAAAGAGAGGGGATTTATCAACTTAGTTCTCTCCCCTCTCCTAATTCTCATGGTCAAAATTCATCTCATGGAATGATAAGTTTCCTGCAATTTAAAGCTGTATTGCTTAGTTCCTCTGCTTATCAGGCAGGAAGTCAGTTTCCATCTCCTTTATTGTTTCCTTTGGAAAACAAAGACTCTGAGCATTGGCTGGCCGTCTGGCTGCAGCTGAGAAGCAGGGTTCAGAGCACCAGTGGAAGAGCAGAGTCCATCAGCTGTGAAATCAGCTGAGGCAGCACGGGCAGCTGAGGGTTTACCAGAGGGACTGTGGCAGCCTGAAGGGGCTGATAATATATACTACTGCTGATAATATATACTACTTGCACCACTCAGATCCAACTGTTTGTCCACAGTACAACTTAGCATCACCATTTTTTGTCAGTACAAAATACATTCATTTTTTCTAAGAGGTAGATCACAGAGTCTCTTTTAAGGTTACTCTAAGTCACAATCCCCTGGAAAACAAGATTATAGAAAAACAAAAGTCCCTGCTGATCCAGCTGGTCTCAAGGCTATAGCAAATATTTGTTTTCTTTCTTCCACCAAGCCATTATAAATGTCCTTCACCTGTTGCCAATACTGTGGCTGGTTTAGTTTGCTTACCTTGTAGGGAGATTGAGGCCTTCTATCCCAAGTGTCTGAACTTTTAAATTGTGACTATTGTCTGGATTTTGATTTTTATAATGCTGGGGAAAGTTACCACTTGACTAGGAAACACAAAAAGACATCTGAGTAAATTCCCTGGATTCCAGAGCAGTCCTTCTTGCCCTCGTTATGTGGTAGTAACCTTACTTTTTCATGGTAATGAGGACTGATTCTTTTAGCCAGTAAATGTTTTTTTGTTTTTCCCTTTGCTTATCTACTATTGTGAGGAATCCAAAGTAGCAGAGTATCACACATATCCCCTCCCTGCCTTGAATAGATTTTGTAACCCTACAGATCCAAGTTTTTAAGAATGGAAAACCCAAAGGCCAGACATGGAAAACCGGGTCTAACAGTGACATAAGCTAGTTAATCATTCTTATGTTCTTTGGTCTAGAAAACCATGTGTAATAGTAATTGGAGACACAATATAAATTTATTGTTCTTGTTTTTTTCCTTAGTTCAGTGCATCTATCTCATTCTAAATGACAGGGCATGCTCAAACTCCTCAAAATACTCTTCATCTGAGTCCTCCTCTATCTAGCCAGATGTTTCCATATTGGTATACATAGAAAGTTATTTCTATAGTTAGGAGTCTATTGTTACTGCTCCTTTGATATAAAATTTTGCTTTCATTCTGAAAAAAGTGAACATCATACCATGTTGCTAATTAATGCATTCTGTAAGACTTCAGAGTTTAGTGTTGGTAAACCATATATATCCATTTACACATGGGCAATGGCAATAGGTACATCAAGCTCAATGAAAGAGAGCCTGTGTGCTTTAACACACGCAGTGCCCTAGCCCATGACCCCAGCCACTCTATCATTGGCTTATAGAACAAGCACAGCTGTAGGCAAGAAGAGAGGCTGCATGCTGGTATGAACCTGCTTGGGATGTGTAGCCTCTGTAGTGCATACTCTCCAGTGGGCTTAGATTTGAGCCATAAAGTTCATCACTCATTATATGCACACTGAGAGCTCTGTCCATGTGTCTTTTCCCCAGAACTCCTTGGTTGTAGCTAGATCACTCTTGATGAGAGGAAGTTCATATGGTTTACTTCCCCTACCATTTGCCTCTTGGAATTTTGAGTAGTGTTTTTGCTTCTGTTTTGTTTTGTTTTGGATGCACCGCTAGATGGCCATCACAATTGTTCTTCTGCCATGCCATACTGTGCAGGCACCTGGGGGATCTGAGGATGCAAAATATCTTCTGTAATGAACCATGTGCAATATAATTGCCACTGACAAGGACCTCATGCAACATCATAAAATTAGCTACAAAAAGTCCAACATCATATATTATCACAACTCTATAACTAATTCTCGGCATGGACAGTTTTATTTTAATTTTTCCCTGCTAATATCATGTTTTAGTTACAACATTTTATGATTATAAAATTCTAATATATCCATTGAAAGAATTTTTAACAGGGTGATATAAAGTTTCAATTTGAGTTGACCTTTATGAGTTTCGAGTCAATAATATTTCTAAAGTTGAGGCTTGCTAACTGCTTTTGGGTACCTGTCATATGCTCCTAATGAAATTCTTCATGGTTATAAGACATTTTTAGTAAAGAGATGTTTTCATTTTGTTTATAATGAATCACCACGTGTAGTAGATTAAATTATTGTCCTTAATTTTAATAAACTGGAGTAATATCGTGCATTGATTGTGGCATTATGGTGAATGAAATTTTCTTTGCTGCCCTTGAAATTAATATTGTTCCAAAACATGCACACGCACACACAAACACAAACATACACTTACGTGTATATACACACACACATATATACACATATAGAAAATTTTAAGATTTTAAGACTAATTTTTAGAGTAGTTTTAATTTCACCAGAGTGGTGCATTTGCTACAGTTGATGAACCTATATTAATACATCTCTATCACCCAAAGTGCATAGTTTACATGAGGGTTAACTCTTGGTGTTGCACATTCTATGGATTTGGACAAATATGTAATTAATGACATGTATGCATTATTATAATATTATGAACACTATTTTCACCACTCTGAAAATCCTCTGTGCTCCATTTATTTATCTCTCTCACCCTTCAAACCCTGGCAACCAGTGAACTTTTTACTGTCTCCACAGTTTTGCCTTTGCTGGTATGTTATATGGTTGGAATCATACAGTATGTAACCTTTTCAGAATGAGTTCTTTCACTTAATAATATTCATTGAAACTTCCTCTCTCTTCTAATGGTTGGATAGTGTCTTTTTCAGTGCCGAGTAATATTCCAATATGCAGATGTATCACAGCATGTTTATCTATTCACCTATTGAAGAGTATCTTCACTACTTTCAAATCTTGACAATTATGGATAAAGCTGCTATAAACATTCCTGTGCAGATTTTTGTATGGACATAAGAGTTCAACTTTTTTGCAGTTATTGCTGCATTGTATGGTAAGAGTGTGTTTATTTTGTAAGAATTGTCTTCCAAAGTGGCCATTCCATTTTACATCCCCATGAACAATAAATGAGAGTTCCTATTGCTCCACATCCTAATCAGCATGCAGTGTTGTTAGTACTCAGGGTTTTTGGTTATTCTAATAGGTGTATATCATTGTTGTTTTAATTTTCATTTTCCTGATGATGTGTGATGTGGAGTACCTTAGATATTTTAAAAATGCAAACAAATATAACAAAAATGTGATTTCAGTGGCTTATTAAAAAGCATCTTCTTAGGAAAAGAATGTAAATGTCTTAAAACTTGTGAGCTTTAATGGATTCATGGAATGACTCTTAAACCTAAAAATCACTCACAAATAATACACTGTATTCACAAAATAAACTCACAAAATAAAATTCACAAAATAAAACTTCAGGGCAGCCCTGGAAGTTTGTAAGAAAGTGTGCAGCCCTTTCTTTTAAGAAAAGACCTATATAAGTTTATATGCAAGCTCAATTAAAATAAAATTACCTAATTTGTTTTTTCAGCCCCAAACTGATACTTATTAGACGATTTCAGTGAAAAAGTTATAAAAAGTACTAAAGTATGTTTATTATATTTCTCAAATCATAAAAACATTTTTTAAATTTTAATGTGAACATAAATATCAATTACAACATAAGCTTTAGCATGTAAAGAATTACTTTTAGCTTGCCATCTAATTTATCTATATGAAATAAAAAATTATCTGATGATACCAGACAAATAAAAATACATATACTTAACTAATGATGACATTGATAAAAAGTAATAATGTTAAACAAAAATAAATGAATTTAATTTTACACACCACACAAAATTTTACATTCATTAGTGTTAATAATCTTATAATTTAGAGGTATTGAATAAATGCCAGAAAAAAACTTCAACTATCAAGATTTTAATTATATTTGTTATGCACATTGTTTCAAGTCAAAACATTGCAAATACTTGAGTGACTTGCATTTGATCAGTATAGGAATGCACATAAGTCTTTCTAGGAAAATAAATTAAAAATTAATTTATAGCAACTCGAAATAGAGACTACACAAAATCAAAATGAGCCCAGAAACACTGCTTATCCGAAATGATAGATTATAATACACCCAGCTGACAGTGCAGAAACCAAATCATCATGAATAAATATAAGAGCCTTGAACAGCTTAATAAATTCCTGTAAATCACTGCCTCCACTCCATCTACTGTGTCAGCAGCAGCAAAGATACACACATTGGTAAATATGATGGAGCTTAAATTCTGATGACGAGGAAAAGATTGAATGAGATTATCAACCATAATACTTAGACTTCCTTGCGAAAAATTTTGGAGCTACATTTATGTATAGAAATAATTGTTACTTCTCTTTATAATAAAATGTGTATAAATTTTGACATTCAGATGTTTATTATTTTGAAGACATTTTCACCAGGATGTCTAAATGTGTGTGTGTGTACAATAACTTAAATGTTCATTCACTTACAAGTCTGAAAACAAATTTTCTAATTAGTTTAAATGCCCAGAGATTGTGAGCCTAAAATAATGTTGAGCAGTGAGGAAGACTGCAATAAACATGTACATTTGTGGAATAAATGTTTGAATTAATGACAAATTAATAAATACATAAAAGCATAAATTATTTTGCAGACAATTTCAACTCTAATTTTTAAAGCATATGTTATTCAGCAACTTTGAATAATATACACAATTACTTAGTTTTGCTTCCATGTTTTCCCCTCTTTTGAAACCTATTGTTTTAAATGGGCTTCTCAGAGATTCTAGACATAGAATCAAGGTGGCAACTAAGTCTCCTCCTCATCCTTATTTTAATCAGAATGTCTTCCTAAAATATTCCATTTCAGGAAATCCCTAAAATACTTCTTTTTAAAAGCTGTTTTTCCCTTTCAACACTAAAAAGAACTATCAAGTCACGAGGATACAGGAAGTAATCTAACATGCATATTACTAAGTGAAAGAAGCCATTCTACAAAGGCTACGTACTGTATGATCCAACTATATGACACACTGGACAGACAAAACTATGGAGCCAGTAAAAAGATCAGTGATTGCCAGGGCCTCGGGAGGAGGGAAGGATAAATATGTGGACAGCAGAGGATTTCTAGGGTAGTGAAGATAGTCTGTACTATGTATAATGATGGACACATCATTATACCTTTGTCGAAACCCATAGAACGTACAACACTACGAGTGAATGGTAAAGTAAACTATGGACTTTGAGTGGTAATGATGTGTCAGTGTAGATTCATCAATTGTAACAAATTATAAATCTGGTGGGTAATGTTGATAATGGGAGAAGCTGTACATGAGTGAGGGTAGGGGTGGTTAGGAATTCTGTGCCTTTCCCTCAAATTTGCTTTGAACATAATATTGCTAAAAAAAGAAAGTCTATTAAAATAATAATACAAAAAGGTTTCCTTTATTTAAAAAAGAGTCTGTATTGGATTTTGAATTTGCTTCTAATGTGTGTATTAACATTTGTTTCTCAATTTGGTGTTTCTCTATTCTGGATAGCTGTTGATGTTTTGGAGTAAAAGTCACTTAACATTGAAGATGAGATATAATTTTTGTCATCTTTTTCTTGCATACTTCAGTAGATTTTTTTTTTTTAAATAAGCATTTACATCCTGCAATCCTCTGGCATAATGTATGCTTTCACTTGTAATGTTCACTGTAGTAAGAGATTGTTTGCATGTTTATTTTTCCTTTTTTATGTGAGGTTAAGGTAAGAGTTTCAAAGTTTTTATTTAATCTTCAGACAATTCACGCATTTCTCCTAGCACTTATCTCTGTACCTAATAGACATAATTTACATGATATCTTTAGCTCTTCTCATTGTATACCTGAATGAATTTCAGCTTTTTAAAATCAGATTTAGATATTGAATGAACATAAATATGCCCCTCTCAAGCCAATATCTCTTGTTTATCATAAATGTTAGTATTCAGACGTCAATCATCAGTTACCTTATCTTTTGAACTTTTTTTTGTCCTCCCAGGCTGATCTCATCCACATAATCTTTGTCTCAACACTACCTATAAGCTGATAAAATGCACACATATATTTCTATTTAATTCCTTTTAGTTATAATTGCCTACATATATCTCAATTTGGATGTTTCTTGCACAAGCCAACAATTTGAGGATGCCAAAATATTAGCTCATTTTCCATCTAAACAAGAACTTCTTTTCATTTAACTAATATTTGTCAATCTGTTCCTTTGCCCTCCTTCTAGATACAAACTTGTTTACCAGTTAATCTCTTCTTAATGAAATTTTGACAAATTCCCAACTTTGCCTTGGATCTTTTGACTATCCAAATCATTATCAAACTTCTGGAAACTCTTGTTTCTAAGTCACAATAATTTTTCAGTTGTTAACATTGTTTTCTAAAGGAATTAGATTCTCTTTGATATAGTTTGATGTTCCTAGGTTCCCTCCAGAAGTTTCGGTCTCTCATCAATTTACTTCATCTCTAAACCCTATATAACTATATCTTCACCAAGTCTTCCACTACATGAAATAAATTAATGTTCTTCTAGAGCCATTTCCTCTCATGCCTCTTAACATCTATAAATGGCACAAACACTTTCTGACTTTTTTTACATTGATTCCAAAATAAACTCTTCATCCTCTTGGAAATATTTTCTAAATCTTATCTTTCTTTCTTATATCTGTATATATATATATATATATATATATATATATACACTCACATATATATATACACACACACATATATATGTTATACACACACATATATACACATATATATATGCCTATATATATACACACATATATGCATAAATTATATATATATATAAATTATAATGTCTACCTCATTATATTGTAGCTGATATTTACTTGTTTTCTCTGCCACTACCTGGTAGATGGATAATGTGTTTTTAAATCTTGGGTTCCTAGCATTTAGCATAAGCCTGGAGACACATTGGACTTTTTCTAAGTGATTTTAATAACTGAATGCTTAAATTTCTAATGCATACATGATATATGGATGATATTAACAAATAATTAGTAACATCTATTATTTTTTAACCTTAAAGTGAGATAAAAATGTAAAGTGCATAGACTTTGTATAATTTATATTAAATCTCTTAGATGACGTTGTCTCCACTTATAAAAACTCATCTACCAAAAAAAATGTATAGTGTGTAGTGTGTTTTGTTTCAAATATTAAAATTAATCACAATTTGATGCTGTAATAAGAGAACAAATCTAGATAAATGTTTTTATCTTTAACTTGTCTTAAGACACAACTCTTGAGTCAGTAGGATTTTTTTATTTTTTTCATCTCTAGTTGCATGATAGAAGAAAATAAACCATTTTTGTTACTGAGTCCAAGCTCATGCTGCTTACTGCACAACAGGCCAATAAATCGAGAGATGAAATGTTGGGGCAAGGAAAAGCAACTTTATTTGAAAAGCCACCAGAGCAAGAAATGGTGGACTATTGTCCCAAAGAACCATCTTACCAGAGTTAGCATTGAGGCTTCTTTTATGCTAAAAGGGAAGGGGTTGTGGCTGGTTGTTGCAGACTTCTTGATGCTGGCCAGATCCCGGAGCAGATGTGATAATCCTTTGTTCTTGCAGCTGTCCACATAGGTCTGGTCATGATATTCCTTTAAACCTTCAACAAGACAAATATTATCTTCTGTTCTGAGACTTTTTATCTCCATAAGAATGAATAGTTTTATGACTTTAATTGTCAATCCTGGAAGGCAGAGCCTTGAGAAAGGGCTATTAGATATCCTTCAGGCTATAGGCAATGTTCTTTGACTGACTGAAGAGACCAAGGTGCTGAGCCCGCATGACTAAGCACAGGCAACAGAGCACAAAGGTTAGAGCTAAAGGAATAGATCCAATATGGAGTTAGGCTTATTCTTCTGTTACATTGAGACTGAAACTTGCAACTTCTACTAATGACATAAAAGATTTCCACATAAGGGGATAATGAGCAGCTGGTTATGATTTGACTGAATAGATTTGATGTGTTTAGCAATTAAATAAATTACCAGATACCTGAACTAAGTTTGCATCAGCTGTAATTGCAGTCATCAAAGTTATGATGATGGCTGAGATCCTCTATTACTTGTCTAGTTCTTCTTAGAATAAGAAAGATAACAGATATAAAATATTGTGCACAAGAACAAGGTGTGAGAACTTGGGATGGGCACACTGAATGAAAGAAATCAACTCAAAATATTTTTATCCAATTATTTGTTAATTCATTCTCAATTCAGTTGCACCAATTAGGATTTTAAAGTATAATTGGAAACATCATACATTTTTATTCAATAACTATAAACTATGAAACTATAACAGATGTTCAAGCTTAAGAAAATATAGGTGTCAGTGTTTTTTTGACCATGTACGTATTCAATACTTAAAAAAAAAAAAAAACTTGGAATACACTAAAAAAACAATTTAGATATAGTCTCCTTGAGTTTAAAACATTCTTAACATATTATATTTGCATTTAGTAGTTTTAAAAACATTATACAAAGTTTATTAGATAGTCAGATTTCTGCCTCTTAAAAAGATAAGAAATTTTCATTGCTGCATTTTCTCTTCCACAATCCAATATTTGGAGATTTCATAGCTGCCAAAAGGCAACTAATATGAGAGCTTAATTTAACCAGAAAAGAAAGAAAGAAAGAAAGAAAGAAAGAAAGAAAGAAAGAAAGAAGAGAGAGAGAGAGAGAGAGAGAAAGAAAGAAAGAAAGAAAGAAAGAAAGAAAGAAAGAAAGAAAGAAAGAAAGAAAGAAAGAAAAAGAAAGAGAGGAAAAAGATGGCGGTGAAGCAGAGGGATGTGGAATGCATCCCTCTCCACAGATGCATTAGGAATGCACCGAAGGATGCAATAATTCCCACAGAGAACCAGCTGAACACCAGCAGATGGCGTCTGACACCAGAAAGGACCACAAGGAGCCCAACATAACTGGTAGGGAGGCATCTACGACGGCTCAAAGAGGGTGAAGTGGCAGAGCTGTGGCAGACGGGAGGGAGTGAGAAACATATGGAGGGTCCGTACCGCAGCTCAGCATACCCAGACGAAGACATCGATCCACAACTGAACAGAGGGTCTGGAAGCGGGAGCGTGGGAACTGGAGAGCTGGTTCAGGGTGAGAAACATTGTTGCCAGTAAGGTGACGGACCGAGAGGACAGGAGGGAAGAGGTCCACGGCGAGGAGTGCCCATCCCTGAGAGCTGCCTGGCCATGATGGCAGCTGGAGGCTGCAGGCTCACGGGGGGGGGGGGGGGGTGGTGAGGAGCCGCAGGTGTAGCCTCTCTCTCTCTCTTTCGGAGCCTCTGCAACAGGCAGTGGAGAGACGCCCTGTGGGCCACCTAAGGCTCTCAGGGGTAACAAGCACCCTCAGGCACTCGGGCGGGGCTGGATTAAAACCCCTTTGAATGCCGGCAGCAGGGAGGCTGCCAAGAAAAAAAAAAACCTAGAGAGGCCCAACTCTAAGACTTTCTGTTTACGCCTGAGCCACCAGCACCCCTCTGCAACAGGCATCTCCAAGCCTGACTGAAACAACATTGCACCACTGCTCACTCACTCCCAGGGGAAGGAGCCACTATTGTACCCTCTCCCTCTCTACACACTATCGCTTACAGATGAACAATAAAGGAACCTCTGCTGGTCATAGAAGAATGCAAAAAAACCCAAGGCGAGTAGAAGGACACTTACAGCTGAGACTCTAAGGAAACAGAAATATTAGTATCAATTTCTATTGAACTGGTCCATTCTGGGATCAGTTCTGGATTTTTTTTTTCTCTCTCTTTTTTTTTTTTTCTTTATTAAATACAATCTTAGCCCTAAGGGATCTACAAGTTTTATAACATAATTTTTTAATGATATTTTTTATTCTATTTTAATTTTTTTGCCTTTTTATATACTTCTATATCTAGCTAAATTTTTGGTAGTACGGACAATATATCTCTCATACTTTCCTTTCATCCCTATCTTTTATACATTTCTATTCCTTTCTTTTTATTTGCATATTTCCAACCACACTACACTCTTCTGTTCCCCTTTCTTCCAGCCATTTTAAGTCTATTTTATCTTAACATACTTATAAGCAACACTATCGATCTGCTCAGACTCCTTGCTCTATTCTCCAGATGATGCACCGCCTTAGTATTTAATATTAGGTTTCTGTCTTTATCTTAGTTCTTAATACAATTGTCTAATTTCATTCTGAGAATCTCCACTCTCTCTGGTGGTACTCTAACTCTTTTCTATATTTGATCCTAGCTTACAAAATCTCCCTGGATTAGTGTTTGTATGTGTAAGGTGTTATTTGTCTGTTTGTTTGCTATTGCTTTTGTCTCTGATTTGTTCTGTTTCAGTTGTCAATTTCTGTTGGATTTCTCTTTCAGTATCTGATAGCACACTGGGGTTCTGTCAGGTCTTTCCAGAGCCTTATGCCCTAATGGATTCAGTAACTGTGTGTCTTATACATGTATGTGTTTCCTAGACTTGGTATTTGTTTAATCCAGTACTTGGACATTAGTCTGAGGCTTGGACAGTCTTCTATAAACACCTCTATCGCCAGGACAAGCAACCCCAAAAGTTTGGACAACCATGAGGAAACAAAGAAACACCATGCAGGCAAAGGAGCAGGAAAAAAACCCACAAGACCAAATAAATGAGGAGGAAATAGGAAAAATGCCTGAAAAAGAATTCAGAGTAATGATAGTAAAAATGATGCAAAATCTCAATAACAAAATAGAGACAGTACAAGAAACAGTTCATAAGAACTCAGAAAAACAAACAGCAATGGATAACAAAATAACTGAAATTAAAAATACTCTAGATGCTATAACCAGCAGAATGACTGAGGCAGAAGAACGAATAAGTGAGTTGGAAGATAGAATAGGGGAAATAAATGCCACAGAGCAGGAAAAAGAAAAAAGAATAAAAGAATAGAAGACAGTCTCAGAGACCTCAGTGATAACATTAAGCATACCAACATTCGAATTATAGGCATCCCAGAAGAAGAAAACAAGAAAGGGTCTGAGAAAATATTTGAAGAGGTTCTAGTGGAAAACTTCCCCAACATGGGAAAGGAAATAATGAACCAAGTCCAAGAAGCACAGAGAGTCCCATACAGAATAAACCCAAGGAGAAATACACCAAGACACATATTAATCAAACTAACGACAATTAAACACAAAGAAAAAATATTAAAAGCAGCAAGAGAAAAGCAACAAACAACATATAAGGGAAAACCCATCAGGATAACAGCTGACCTTTCTACAGAAACTCTGCAGGCCAGAAGGGAATGGCAGGATATACTGAAAGTCCTGAAAGAGAGAAACCTACAGCCAAGAATACTCTACCCAGCAAGAATCTCATTCAGATTTGAGGGAGGAATCAAAAGCTTTCCAGACAAGCAAAAGTTAAGATCAGAGCAGAAATAAATGAAAAAGAAAGGAAGGAAACCATAGCAAAAATTAATAAAACTAAAAGCTGGTTCTTTGAGAAGATTATCAAAATTGATACACCATTAGCCAAACTCATTAAGAAAAAAAGGGAGAAGATGCAAATCCACAAATTAGAAATGAAAAAGGAGAAGTAACAATGGACACCTCAGAAATACAAAACATCATGAGAGACTACTATAAGCAACTATATGCCAATAAATTGGATAACCTGGAAGAAATGGATAAATTCTTAGAAAAATACAATCTTCCAAGACTGAACCAGGAAGAAATAGAAATCATGAACAGACCAATCACAAGTATGAAAATTGAAGCAGTGATTAAAAATCTCCCAACACACAAAAGCCCAGGGCCAGATGGGTTCACAGGCGAATTCTATCAAACATTTCGAGAAGAGCTAACACCTATCCTTCTCAAACTCTTCCAAAATATTGCAGAAGGCGGAACACTCCCAAACTCATTCTACGAGGCCACCATCACCCTGATACCAAAACCAAGCAAAGATGTCACAAAAAAAGAAAACTACAGACCAATATCACTTTTGAATATAGATGCAAAAATCCTCAACAAAATACTAGCTAACAGCCTCCAACAGCACATTAAAAAAATCATACACCATGACCAAGTGGGGTTTATCCCTGGGATGCAAGGATTCTTCAATATATGCAAATCAATCAATGTGATACATCATATTAACAAATTGAAGGATAAAAACCATATGATCATCTCAATAGATGCAGAAAAAGCTGTTGACAACGTTCAACATCCATTTATGATAAAAGCTCTCCAGAAAATGGGCATAGAAGGAAATTACCTCAACATAATAAAAGCCATATATGAAAAACCAAAAGCCAACATCATTCTCAATGGGGAAAAACTGGAAGAATTCCCTCTAAGAACAGGAACAAGACAAGGGTGTCCACTCTCACCATTATTATTCAACATAGTTTTGGAAGTTTTAGCCACAGCAATTAGAGAAGAAAAAGAAATTAAAGGAATCCAAATTGGAAAAGAAGAAGTGAAATTGTCACTCTTTGCAGATGACATGATATTATATATAGAAAACCCTAAAGACTCTACCAGAAAACTGCTAGCACTCATTGATGAGTTTAGTAAAGTAGCAGGATACAAAATTAATGCACAGAAATCTCTTGCATTCCTATACACGAACAACGGAAGAGCAGAAAGAGAAATTAAGGAAACTCTCCCATTCACCATTGCAACCAAAAGAATAAAATACCTAGGAATAAACCTGCCTAAGGAGGCAAAAGATCTGTATGCAGAAAGCTTTAAGACATTGATGAAAGAAATCAAAGACGACACAAACAAATGGAGGGACATACCATGTTCCTAGATTGGAAGAATCAACATCGTGAAAATGACTGTACTACCCAAAGCAATTTACAGATTCAATGCAATCCCGATCAAATTACCAATGGCATTTTTCACAGAACTAGAGCAAGAAATCTTACGATTTGTATGGAAACGCAAAAGACCCCGAATAGCCAAAGCCATCTTGAGAAGGAAAAATGGAGTTGGTGGAATCAGGCTTCCTGACTTCAAACTATACTACAAGGCCATAGTGATCAAGACAGTATGGTACTGGCACAAAAATAGAAAGGAAGATCAATGGAATCGAATAGAGAACTCAGAAGTAAGCCCAAACACATATGGGCACCTTATCTTTGACAAAGGAGGCACGAGTATACAGTGGAAAAAAGACAGCCTCTTCAAGAAGTGGTGCTGGGAAAATTGGACAGCAACATGTAAAAGAATGAAATTAGAACACTTCCTAACACCATACACAAAAATAAACTCCAAATGGATTAAAGACCTACATGTAAGGCAAGACACTATAAAACTCCTCGAGGAAAACATAGGCAGAACACTCTATGACATCCATCAAAGCAAGATCCTTTTTGACCCACCTCCTAGAATCAGGGAAATAAAATCAAGAATAAATGAATGGGACCTCATGAAACTTAAAAGCTTTTGCACAGCAAAAGAAACCATAAACAAGACTAAAAGGCAACCCTCAGAATGGGAAAAAATAATTGCCTATGAAACAACAGACAAAGGATTAACCTCCAAAATATACAAGCAGCTCATGAAGCTTCATACCAAAAAAGCAAATACCCCAGTCCACAAATGGGCAGAAGACCTAAATAGACATTTCTCCAAAGAAGACATCCAGATGGCCAACACACACATGAAAAGATGCTCAATATCACTCATCATCAGAGAAATGCAAGTCAAAGCCACAATGAGGTATCACCTCACATGGATCAGAATGGCCATCATCACAAAGTCTGGAAACAACAAATGTTGGAGAGGGTGTGGAGAAAAGGGAACTCTCCTGCACTGTTGGTGGGAATGTAAGTTGGTACAGCCACTGTGGAAAACAATTTGGAGGTTCCTTAAAAAACTGCAAATAGAACTACCATATGATCCAGTAATCCCACTCCTGGGCATATACCCAAAGAAAACCATAATCCCCAAAGAAACTTGTACCATAATATTTATTGCAGCACTATTTACAATAGCCAGGAAATGGAAGCAACCTAAATGCCCATCAACAAATGAATGGATACAGAAGATGTGGCATATATATACAATGGAATATTACTCAGCTATAAAAAGGGATGAGATGGAGCTATATGTAATGAGGTGGATAGACCTAGTATCTGTCATACAGAGTGAAGCAAGTCAGAAAGAGAAAGACAAATATTGTATGCTAACTCACATATACGGAATCTAAAAATGGTAGTGATGAACTCAGTGACAAGAAAAAGGATACAGATGCAGAGAATGGAGTGGAGAACTCGAGGTTTGGGAGGGGGCGGGGAGTGAAGGGGAAACTGACATGAAGCGAGAGAGTAGCACAGACATATATATACTACCAACTGTAAAATAGATAGCCAGTGGGAAGTTGTTATATAACAAAGGGAGTTTAACTCGAGGATGGAAGATGCCTTAGAGGACTAGGATGGGGAGAGTGGGGGGGACTCGAGGGAGGGTGGGGGGGAGTCAAGGGAGGGAGGGAATACGGGGATATGTGTATAAAAACAGATGATTGAACTTGGTGTACCCCCCCCCAGAAAAAAGTCACCAAAAAATGTAATAGGGAAAAGGAAGCAAACTACCATTATTTGTAGATAATATGACTATATTCCTAGAAAACCAAAAAGATAACTGACAATGGGTAAAAAAAGAAACCTGTTAAGCATAGCAGCCAGTTTGTAAATGATGTATAAAATCAGTAACTTTGTTATATTGATATATCAATAATAAACCATTAAGTATATGTAGAAAAAAAATAGAAAGAAAGAAAAAGAAAGAAAGAAAGAAAGAAAGAAAGAAAGAAAGAAAGAAAGAAAGAAAGAAAGAAAGAAAGAAAGAAAAAGAAAGAAAGAAAGAAAGAAAAAAAGAAAGAAAAAGAGGAATGAAAGAAGAAAGAGAGAGGTAGGCATGAAAGGGCAGAGAGAGAAGTGGGTGGGAAGGAAGGGAGGGAGGGAGGGAGGAAGGAAGGAAGGAAGGAAGGAAGGAAGGAAGGAAGGAAGGAAGGAAGGAAGGCAGGCAAAAAAGTCAGATCCCATTATGAGACTCCATGATTTTGTTGCTCAAAGTTTAAGAGGAAAAGCTCCCAGGGATAAGAAATTCAGAGAAATATTTTAGTTAGATATTTTATTTTCTCGACATTGTGCTTCTGCAAAGCAGAAATGCACCAGCAAAAGTATATGATGGGTGGAATTGTCATGCCAAGCCAACTCACAGAGCCTGGTAGGCATGAGAGCTGATAGGAGGCACAGGCCCACTATGCCTTATGCATTTTGTCCTTACTGCTAGGATACTGTAGCTTAAAAGAATTTTGGATGTACCAGTTCCTTTCACAGAGCACAGGGAGAGTTTATTCTTTGTTTTGTGGATGTGAGGGAAAAACAGGAAGTGGTTGAGCCAGACTATAACATCAGAGCATCAAACCAAACTAACACTCTGCTCTGTCAGCAGGTGTGCTAACCAGGACTGAGCTCTAGGCCCTCACACATAACCCACTGAGACAACATATAGCCCCAGAGAAAAATGAGTGTGATGGTTAAAAATACCAAGCAACTCACTTGGCCTAAAAGAAACACCACAAATGAAACAAGCTATAACAAATAAAGCAGAATCATATGCTCAGGACAAGGAAGTATTGAAAATAAATTTCTATATATTCCCAAAGTTTAGAAAAATTAGAAAGCAGAATTAGAACATCAAAAAAAAAAAAAAAAAAAAAAAACTGAAGAAGGAGAAAGTACTGGATAAGAAAATATAAGAGTGAAGTCAAAGAATTACCAAAGGAGGTAATGGATGGGTTTAATATCAAAATTGACACAGAGAATAAATGAATGAGGTGGAAATATAGGTCAAAGACCTATCCCAGAAAGTATAAGGAAGAGAAAAAGACAGACAATATACATCAGGATGCTTAGGTGACATGGAGTTTAGACTTAACATGAATATACTGCAAAATATTAACATCAGAGAAGAAATAATTGAAGAAATGACTAAAAATTGCCTATACTTAGTAAAAATATTAGCCCTCAAAATGAAAAAGCTAATGTATTTCTAGTTAGTAATAATAAAATATCAGTGAGCCACACTACAGTGAAAATTAATAATAATAAAAAAGTGGAGAAAAAGCATTAAACCTCTAAAGAAAAATTAGGTCATCTAAAGTAAATAGAATCAGATTGAAATAAAATTAATCAACCGTAATAATGGATATGAGATGACAGAGGACTAGTAATTTCAAAGTAATACTGGAAAATAAGTTCAATTTTATAGCAAGCAAAATAATTATTTAAATCTGAAAATAATATAAAGATATTCTAAGTCACACAAGATTCTCTTGAAAATAGGAAAGCTTGGAGAAAATCGGTCATAAAAGAAATGCATTTGCAAGAATGCAGTTGTGAGAAGAGCAAATAATCAAGGCTGCATTTTCTAGTCACAAAAGTAAAATAAAATAACAAGAATATTCATAAACACACACACATGTCAATAATATTAAGAGTGACTTCAAACCCAGTCTCTCCTCTTGATTATTGAAAGTACTGTTATAGATATAGATGACTAAAAATGCTTATCTATGCAGACTTACATACCTGGGTGCGAGGGAGAGGGGGAGCTCGAAAACATGTCCAACCATTGACCTGAAACACCTTCTCCAGAAAAATCTTTACTTTGGTAATAGAGTAACCCCTGCCTGATTCAAATGTTCTTCTTTTTTCACCTGAAATGTGGGCAAATTGGGAAAAATATGGCAGTCATGTTGCACGTGTGAGATATACTCACACGTACAACATAATTAAAATATGGAAAATGTCTGGGTTCCTGCTATTATCACTGAACTACTCTGTTTTCTTCTCTTCAGTTTTACTATTATGTAAGGAACATAAATTCCTCTCTGTTTATGCCACTATAGCAGAGATTTTATTAAAAATTTTCAGCTAAATGTATTTTGCATTTTAAAAAATATTAATGTGAAAGCCAGAAAATAAATACTATTTTTTTTAAAAAAGACAGTAAAGAGAAACATGAAATAAAATGGCAAAGATACACCCTCATTATATTACTTTTTTATTTTTTTATTTTTTTTAATTTATTTATTATTTATTTATTTTTGTCTGTGTTGAGTCTTTGCTGCTGTACATGAGCTTTCTCTAGTTGCGGCGAGAGGGGCTACTCTTCCTTGCAGTGCAAGGGCTTCTCATTGCGGTGGCTTCCCTTGTTGCAGAGTGCAGCCTCTAGGTGCTGGGGCTTCAGTAGTTGCAGCGCATGGGCCCAGTAGTTCTGGCTTGCAGGCTCTAGAGCTCAGGCTCAGTAGTTGTGGCGCACAGGCTTCGTTGCTCTGCGGCGTGTGGGATCTTCCTGGAGCAGGGATAGAACCCATGTCCCCTGCACTGGCAGGCGAATTCTTAACCACTGCACCACCAGGGAAGCCCCACCCTCATTATATTACTTAACACAATAACATAATTAACATTACTTAACATAATAAATGTGCTTAGATCACATACACAACAATATAGGCAAAGGTTCTATAATTAACAAATATAAACAAAAACAAACAATAAATTTGAAAATTTACAAATATAATCTGCAATTTATTTTTTGTTAAAAACTTTAATGGTTACATGTGGAAATATAGAATGGTAAAATATTTAGAGAACTGGACAAAGATGCAGCAGATAAAGATGACTGCAAAGAAGAGCAACTTTATTCAAATTTAAAGCAAAATATCTTAACTAACAAAGAGGAACATGTAGAGATATATTCAAAACTTTCATCCAACTTTTATTTTTGCACTTCATGTGATCCTGACTTGTTTGAAAGCTTGAAGATACAGAGGTCATGAAGTAAGCTACCATCCCATTAGATTTGCCTCTGATGTTATTCCTAGCTATGATTGGGTATAGTAATAAATTTGGAATATTTACTTGTGCACTGGTCTGATTCCTTCCAAAGGGCTCTTCTCCTGAGATTGTCTCTTCACTCTTCATTTCTTCCCTTTCTGTAAAATAATTATCATAGAAACTCCATGAAATATTGCTGTACATCTGATAAATGATTGAGGTGGCACTCAGAATCAATCCTTACTTCCTTCTAGTGTAAATTCCAAAACTAGAAAGGCTGAGATGCTAACCATTTTATTTCCCAGAGTCCTTGTAATGAGGGTTTTAGATGTCAGGTAGGTTCTGCCAACTTGCTGCATCATGAGAGATTAGGGAGCAGCACTGGGATAAAAGCATGTCTTTTAGCTCTTTTACTGTCAGGCAATCAAAGTCATAGAAAAATTGGAGGCATCTGACAGCAAAGTGTCCTGCATGTCATTAGCTTAGTCTGGAGACTAGCTTCATTGCTGTTATATGGTGATCGCAGGAGTGGTGGTTGGTTCTGAATTGTTAAATACCAGCTACCTTGAAGTCCATGGTTCCAGTGGGTGACTTGTGATTCCCTGTATTCATTAGGGGACTGTCTGGGGAGAAAATTCACTCCAAATATTTCAAATAAGCACCTATAAATGGATTAGTAACATAAGTGTGGGCAGGGGTGAGGGAGCACAGAAGGGATATTGATGTGACCAGCATGAGCTACATCACTAGAGCTGAGGAGGCAAGGTGAGTGTAAAATGTTACTGGAGCCCTGGGAGAGCTGCAGCTGGGGAGGAAGCTCTAGCTGGCAGAAGTTGATGTCTTCTACTAGATTGATGTTGTTGCTGTAACATCTAATTACCTGTGTTAAATCTCCTTAGCCTTAAAATTGTTGTGTGGTAGGTAGTTTTTCTATTTCCTGCCACAAAATCCTAAACCCTGAATTATAAAGTTGCTGTCTTAATTCCATGTCCTTACTGCACCATTTCCATGGAACCCTTTACCACAGCTGAAAAGTTAACACACTCCCTGCCCCCATTTCTTCTCTAATTTTCTGTTTGACTCACTCCACAGCAGATCATCCCTACCCTTTCACCCTCATCTCTTCAGATCATAATCTTGTCAAAAAGCACTAAGTGGCTTCATTTTGCCAGAAACAGTGATGAAATTTTAGTTCTCACCTCAGGACCCTTGAGTTTCTTCACTTCCCATAACAATCTGTTTTTTTCTGCACTATTCATGAATTCACATAATCTGTTACTGAATCACTTTCATGATTCCAGTCTCTACATATCTGAGACTTCCCATTTTCAGTCCTCAGATCTCTCCTCTTCCTTGTCTTTGCTTGCTCCTCATCTGATCTCATCTGGTCCTGTGGTTTTACGCACAGTCTCTATTCTGATGACTCACAAATTTATATCTCCAAACTTTCTTCCCCTTACATTTCAGACTTGTATAGAAATGTCTCCTCAACATCTGTATTTGTGTATCTAATTATTTCAAGTGTAATAGGCCTGAAGCAACTTGATCTTTCCACATCTACCCAACTTTCTAAATGGTATTTTCACCTTTTTTCCTGTTCAGGCAAAAATATTTGGAGTCATCCTTGACCTCTTTCTCACTATATTTAATTGAAAATATGCCAGGAAAGGCTGCTGGATCTGTTTAAATTCATTCAATGGCTCTCCACCTGCCACTACATCCCCAGCTAGCAGTGTGACCCAAGTAATCATAATAACTTTTCCTGGACTACCAAAACAGTTTCCTATATAGTTTTCCCATGGTTTACCAATTTTACTCTTTATTCTTCATACAGAATTCAGAATGGGCCTTAAAATTTGTAGCTTAGGTTATGTCATTGCTCTACAGCAAACACTTTAAATGGTTCATATCTCACTCAGAGGAGCATCCAAAGTTATTCATTCCACAGACTAAAAGCCATACATAAACAGCCAGCTATTTCTTTTCATTTTCCCCTCCCATATCCTGCCCCAGCCAGGAGGGGCCATTTTATTTTCCTCAAAAACAAAACTTGCCTTTATCTTACACACTTAGTACTTGCTATTTTCTCTGCTGCAATGTTCTCCAAGAATCTGCCTGGTTCGCTTCTTCCCATTGTTCTCAATATCCTATATCAAATAACATTTTGCTTTTGATTTCCATTTCTTTTTTTATATAAATTTATTTATTTATTTATTTATTGGCTGTTTTGGGTCTTCATGGCTGTCTGAGGGCTCTCTCTAGTTGTAGCCAGCAGGGGCTACTCTTCATTCAGGTGAGTGGGCTTCTCATTGTGGTGGTTTCTCTTGCTGTGGAGCACAGGCTCTAGGTGTACAGGCTTCAGTAGTTGTGGCACATGGGCTCAATAGTTGTAGCTCGCAGGCTCTAGAGCTCAGGCTCAGTAGTTGTGGCTCATGGGCTTTGTTACTCCACAGCATGTGGGATCTTCCTGGAACAGGGCTGGAACCTGTGTCCTCTGCATTGGCAGGCAGATTCTTAACCACTACGCCACCAGGGAAGCTCAATTTCCATTTCTTAAATCACCTGTATGGTCACCTGGTATATTTTTGTGCTAGTGTATTTGTGTTTGTGCATGTGCGTGTATATGTCTCTTTGATGCCTCTCTTGCAGCAGTAAAATGCAAACTCCATGAAAACAGACACTTTAATTCAGTGCTCTTAGTGGGCAGAGTTCTAAGATGGCTCCCATCGATACCCACCTCTTTGTTTCTGTGCGCTGTATAATTCCTTCCCATTGATGCAAACTGGACCTAATGACTTGCTTGTAAAGGAAGAGAGTGTAGCAAGAGTTATAGGATATTACTTCTGAGATTGCATTGCCAAAGACAGTTGATTTCCACATTGCTCTCTCTCTCTTTCTGCCTCTGTCTCTGTCTCTCTCTGGTTCTTCTTGGGTACTAACTCTAATAACAAACTGGAGGGGCCCATATGTCAAGGAATTGAGGATGGACTCTAGCCAATCACTAATAAGAAACTGAGGGCTTTGTCCAATGACCATTGAGGGACTGAATCCTGAATCACATGAATGTACTTAAAATTGGATCCTTTCCCAGTGAAATCTTCTAAAGAAACCAAAGACCTAGTTGACATTTAAAAAAGCAATTATTGGATTATAGTTGATTTACAATGTTGTATTAATTTCAAGTGTACAGCAAAGTGAATCAGTTATACATATACATATATCCACTCTCTTTTAGACTCTTTTCTCATGTAGGTCATTACAGAGTATTGAATAGAGTTCCCTGTGCTATACAGCAGGTTCTTATTAGTTATCTATTTTATATGTAGTAGTGTGTATATGTTAGTCCTAATCTCCCAATCAAAACTACAATGAGGTATTACCTCACTCTGGTGAGAATGACCATCATCAAAAAATCTACAAACTATAAATGCTGGAGAGAGTGGGGACAAAAGGGAACCCTCCTACACTGTTGATGGGAATGTAAATTGATGCAGCCACTGTGGAGAACAGTATGGAGGTTCCTTAAAAAGAAAACCAAAAATAGAATTACCATATGACCCTGCAGTCCCAATCCTGGGCATATACCTGGAGAAAACCATAATTCAAAATGATACATACACCATAATACTCATTGCAGCACTATCTACATAAGCAGGACATGGAAGCAACTTAAATGTCCATCAGCAGAGGAATGGATAAAGAAGATGTGGTACATATATACAATGGAATATTACTCACCCATAAAAAAGAACAAAATAATGCCATTTGCAGCAACATGGATGGACCAAGAGATTGTCATACTGGGTGAAGTAAGTCAGACACAGGAAGACAAATATCATACACTATCACTTATATGTGGAATCTAAAAAAAAAGGGGGGGTACAAATGAACTTACTTACAAAGCAGAAGTAGAGTCACAGATGTACAGTTGTAGAAAACAAGCTTATGGTTACCTACCTGGTTGAGGTAGGACCTGGTTTAGCCATGCTAGGACTCTTGACTTTCAGAATATGTGAGATAAATGTTTTGATCCACTAAGTTTTGGAGTATCTGTACACAGAAGTTAAATAATAAACTGCTATATCTTCTCCATAGAGGACACACTCAGCAAATACTAGGAAAATCATATTAAATTGTAATTTTTTAGCTATAAAATGTTCAAATAGTATTTTCATAAACTTCAAGATGCATTTGTTGAATGGAGTAATGAAGAACTTGCAGAAATACAAATAGGAACTTATAAAGTTCCTTAAAGAACTTAAGGAATTAAAAGTAGTACTTAACTCATCTAAAGTTATTAAGGGGTAACCAGTGTAACTTAGTGGAAAAAAAAATAATGTGAGATCAGAAAGTGGTTTTGAATTGTCATTTGGCCACTTTCTGGCAATGTGACATTTGGTAAAATATCCTCAAATATTTTAATGGATAATATTAATTATTTTGGAGTATTATTATGAAGCTGAAGTAATGAAAACTAGAGAGCATAATTTGCTTACTGTTTGACACAGTAATTTTTTTTTTAAATAAGTACTGCTCAAGAAAAAATATTGCTTATTTTACTATATGTCAATATAGATTTGGGGGGTTTTTCCCATAATATGAGGAAACTGAAAAATAAAGAAAGCTAGCTAAATGTTTGGTATAAATATACTGGGCCTAAATAATCTTTCTTTACACAATCTAGTTTCTAACATTAAACATTTATAATTTTGTATGGAATATTTATTTCTTAGAATCAAGATAAAATGCTTAGAAGTTACTTAATCAATTAGATTTAAGATGAATGTTTTCAGATAAAATCATAGTTCAAAAGGAAATGATTATCTTAGTTTTCAATCAAAGCCATATATTGAGATTCAGAATACACTTTTCAGTAACAGCTTCTATAAAATATTCAAAATCTGGAAGACATTTGTCTTAAATGTCAAGTAAGGGGTGCACATTTTAGAAACAAGTCTTGGTGATTTATGTCTGATGTTTTTCTACTTTTTGTTAATCCAGATATATTAGTAAGTTAAAACTTTAACAAAGGATAAAGAAAAATGGTGGAAGAAGAGAAAATCTCTTTATATTTAAGAAAGCTATAAGAGATATTTTCATGGCATTTGTCCAAATAGAAAGGAAAACAATAATAATTTCAGGGAGCATGTGCTTGTGTTTGGAAAGCATAGGAAATGTGTATATATAGTATATATATATATATATATATATATATATATATATATATATGTCTCATTTAAGGAAGAACCATGAACATTAATTAACTGCTAATGGTCTCAACTTATATTCACAAATTTTGTTTAAAAAGTTCGTTCGCCATTATAAATATTCATATAGTATGTTTTGCATTTTAAAATTATGTGAAATGCCAAAGTATTTTATTCAATTTGTATGATTCCAGATATACCTTTCTTTCAGTAGACATCTAGTTATTTGAAATATACAGAGTATGGTTTCCCATAGATAAGAAATATAAACTGTTGCCTGAATTCAATTCAGTTATAACTAAAAACAACTATTTATGAAATCAAAGTACATATTATGATTCATGAACTAAATATATCAGTATGGTATGGACATTGGTGCCATATCAAGAATGAAAACAAAATATGAACAAATATGCATATGACACAATCATCTTAGAATGCTAGAAAATATTAATACTATTATGGACTTTTATATGTTTGCCATTTTTCTTGCTTTAGTTGTAAAGAATGTAAACCTGTCTAAAAAATTTGTATTTTTATTTATAAAACATTAGGTTGATTGTAAATATTATTCCACCATACGTATGTGGGTACACACATGTAGAGAGTGCATATATACATATGTACATATATATATATACATATTAAGACATGTATACATATATGAAGCAGAGAGTACATTATAGAATCACACTTGCATAAAACATTACCTAGAATGACACAAGAAATTTAATAACTGGGATTGACTTTGAGAAAATAAAGTGGGTGACTGAAGTAACAATACTGTGATGTAAAATGTTTCCCGTCTAACTGTTATCAGTCATTCGTTACACTACAATTCAAGTTCTGGAAATCTCACTGATGCAGTCTCAGCTTGGGCTCTAACTGGCTTCAACTGGTACAATACGAAAATGCTTCTGCCTTATGTTCATAACCCCCACCATTTGGCTCTCTCACTGGTGATTCTGTGTAGATTTGAGATGTGAGACACCATGGGATCCACCCATAACCTGCACAACCAGAAGTATTCAGTGAGTTATTAACCATGGGATAAACTCTTGATATATGAGAATTGAAGACAAATTAATTCTTTGCTTTTTTCTTATTGGCTATCCTATTTCCCTTGCCTCACTTGCTTTTTTTTCCTCTCACTCCATTCTCTGGAATTATAGTTCCTAATAGAATGGTAGTATATAAACCATTACCGTGATTTCTGCTTGTTGGGGAGGATAAGCCAAGGCAGTTGGTCCCAGGACTGTGCTTCAAATCAGGCCCTCAGGATGGAATTTTTGAATTATATTTCTCACGGTCCTGATGGAAATATTTTGGTCTTGGTTAACCCCTGACATCCATAGAATCATGAATATTGTCATTCTAACCTATTATTAGTTGAGGTCAGATGCTTTCCGCAAGTGACCTGTTTACACATGCAATGGTTACGAGGCTTGAAAAGTATGGAGTCAGCGGTAAGTATAAGAAACATTGCCCAAACCAGAGTCACAAAGATTTTCTCAATTTCTCATGTGTTTTTCTTATAGGGATTTTATAAGTTTTAGCTTTTACATTCAGAACTACGATCCATTTTGAGTTTTATTTGTTTGTTTGTTTTATGGTGTGATTAAAGGGTTGAGGTTTAGTGTTTTCCCATTAAATTGTTACAGCAATATTCTTTTAGAAGACTAAGCATTCCCAATTATATTATATGGTAACATTTGTCGAAAACCAACTGACCAGATAGATGTGGACCTGTTTTGGCCTCTCTGTTCCTCTCTCTTTGACCTTTGTGTTCATCCTAATAAACCCCATCCCCTTACCCCAAGTAAAATCACCATCTTGATTAGTGGAGGATTTTAGTAAATATCGAATTTAATATTATAAGTTCTTCTACTGGGTTTTTCCTAATAAAAATGCTATTAGCTATTCTAGGTCCTTTGCATTGTAAAATAAATTTTAGAATCAGATATATATACATATATATGTGTGTGTGTATACACACACACATAAAGTGGATGGTATTTAATAAAAAAATGCAAGGAGTTTATAGGTCAATTTGGGGAGAATTGAAGTCTTATTATGCTGAGTCTTCCAATCTATGAACATAGTATATGTCTCCATTTATTCGGGCCCTGTTAATTTTTTCTCAGCATAGTTTTGTAATTTTCAGTGTACATGTTTAAACATATTTGTTGAATTTGTTATTACATTTTCATGTTTTTGGATGTTATTGTGGGTTTGAATCAAATTATACTCTCCATAATGCTGATGTTGAGGGAATTTTTATTTCTCGTGGATGATCCGTTTAATCTCCATGAAAATTTTTAGTGTTCTTTTTTGGTTTTGTTTTTTGTTTATTTTGTTTTCTTGATAACATTTCTTTGTGTGGATTTTTCCTGAGATTTATTTTTTCATTGTCAGTCTATGGGTCCATTAATTCTAAACTTTTAAAAAATTGTGTAATTAATCCCCATCTTTTCTTCAAATATTTTCTTGTCTGTCTTTAGTTTGATTTCTTCTAAGATTCCTGGTTTATTCTTCTGTGCTTCATCCTGGGAAGTTTCCTCAATCTTGTGTTCTTGACTCTATCTTATTTATATCTTAACTCTATTTGCTTTATAGACAACTTATTGTGTTCTCTACTATTCCGATTAAGTATTCTAAAGCTAGTAATTTGCTAATTTATAATTATTAGCTGACCAATTCTAATATTGCTACAGCTGATGAAATGGATAATCTAGAATACTGTATTAGCTACTACTATGTCAGGCAGCATACAAGAAGGAGAGTTCTATGCTATAGCATCCTCAAAGAGCTGTCTATAGTAAAGTAGATGAGTCTACGGGTGGAAGAAACATAAAATTAAAGAGGAAATCACAGTTAATTAGATCTCAATTCATAAAAAAACTTAAATTCAAAATTTCTCCCTGCCACCCAGAGTTAGTTTATGAGGTGAAACTTATTAAATGGCAATTGACCAGAACTGGAGTATAAAAGTGACTGCTAGTTATCACTTTGTCCACACCTATTTATCTCAGTTCTAGGATACCTGGACCATGTTCTGAGTTGGGGGTGAGGTATGTGGTTTTAAAGAATGATGGAGAAGAAGCTAGTGCAGAACTCAACAATACCTTTCCTATTTTATCTTCTCACAGCTACTGTTTTATCTTTATCTTTGCACATATAAAAAGATGGCTATTTTACAGTTTTATTTCTTCTATACTTAGCTAACTTTTTCATTGTACTTCCTTAATTAAAAACATGTATTTAGTTTATTTTGGTGAGTTTGAATTTGTATTCTATTTTCCAACTATGGATTTTTACATATGATTTTATAACCATTTTAATAAAAATTACCTTATTTTTCTTTTTATCAGAGCTTTATTATTCAATAAATCCAATAATCCCCACATTGCATTGCAGATAACTATGATCCAGTATTTTAAATCTACCCTTTTTTAATCCCATGATTATTATCTGTACTATTATTGTGATTTTGTTTTTATTTTTATTTCAATGTAAATATTTATTAGCATTTATTACATACTTACCTACTCTTTTGCTTACTATTTCTCCTCACATCTCAGAATTCCTTCTGAGTTCATTTCCCCCTTCTTTCTGGATTCTATCCTTAAGAATTTCCTTAGCATTGTGGAGATATTTGTATTTTTGTGCTCTCTCTTTTTTGATCTCTCTGACTCTCTTTCGCCTTTCTTTTTTTTTTTTTTTTTTCCTTGAGAAAACCGATCATTGATCACTGACTCATTGTTACCTAACTCTAGGTTAATCATTATTTCCTCTCAGGATTGCAAAATATATTATATCTATTCTGTGATAATTATAGGTTTAATTAATTTTTTTTTTTTTTTTTTTTTTTTTTTTTTTTTGGCACACAGGCTTAGTTGCTCCGCGGCATGTGGGATCTTCCCGGAGCTGGGATCGAACCCGTGACCTCTGCATTGGCAGGCGGATTCTTAACCACTGCGCTACCTAGGAAGCCCTAGGTTTAATTTTTAAAATATATTTCCACTCATATGTTCTTTTGCTGTAACTGTGTAACTGGTTTTATAGCTACCTTTCACCAATTATAGACAAATCTTAGCCTGTTTCACTTCACATATTGTTGCTTGCTTCTATATTTTCTACATTCTCTCCTTCTGGAATTTGAACTAGATATTTTGGACCTCACTTTACCATCTTTTCCTTTTATTCTGTTTCTAAACTTTCTTCCATATTTTCTTTAATCTTGCATATCTACTTTGCATTCAGTAATTTTTCAGATATATCTTCCAGTTTGACTATTCTCTATTCAGTTATAGTATAGCTGAGTTATTTAAATGATTTAAATATGTCTTACTTTTAAAATCTCCTGGATTATTTTTGATTGTATCTTATTCTTTGAGAAATATTTTAATTATATTTTATCTTTCTAAAATCCATAATTATTACTCAATTCTATAATTAACTTCATTTTTAATTTCTTTTTCTGCTGTCACTTATTTTGCATTGTTTATGTGTCACTGACTTTCATTGGAGCACTTACATTTGTCTGAATTTACTTCGTGAAAACAGAAAAAACTAAGCAAGGATGTTTTTGCTCTAGTTTGAATTTGAACTTGCTTCTTTATGACTAAAGTGTTCTACTCATCTCTATTCACTGATTTATGGCTTCTGATATAGACTAGTTTATCTCTCCCATCTCATCTCCTTTGCTGCTGATAACATTGGTACTTGCATTTTCCTCAAAATTAACACCACATGTTTTCACTCACCTTTTATTTCTTACCAGATTAGCAATAAGGCAGCATCATGTACTATTTAGGACTTAGTCTTCAAAAGCAGAATATTTTATCAAAGTATCTGTTCTGCCAGATATAAAGTATCAAACCCATTTAATTATCTTTGTATGTGGCCAACTGCCTACTAGCAAACAAAATATGTTAGATAATATTAGGAGTGATTGTGATTAATATTAATGTGATTACTATATATAAAAAGATCTACATATTTATTTGAAGCAATACAAATTCTGATATTTTGAAACATTTTTCCTGTAAAATAAAACACCACTTGTCATTAAAACAACCACTAATTCAAACATATGCCAATGAAATATTTTCAACTTTTTAGAATTCATGCAATCTGATTTTAAAGCACCACTTAATTTTTAATGTACACTCTCCCAAAGAAATGTGTTAGCATGTACTTATTTGTATGTTTTGTTCATCTAAAGTGTATTATAATGTATTCTAAAAGTGTGTCCTTAGAATCTCAGATTAGGTTATAAATTTGTCAATAGAAAGGACATATTTCTTTCCAAATTTGGAATTACCTTAGGGTATGTAGCATTCAATTTGGTAAAAAAAAAAAAATGTAATTTTGCAATTCTTTTCCATTTTATTTGAAATTTAGTTATTAAAATATTCAATATTAGCAAAGCAGTTGAGAATCATAAATTCTCAACTTCACAATTCAAAAAAATAGAAAAATAAGCATAATTCTCAGAAAAATTATGAAAAGGTATAGAATATATATTAGTGAATTTTTCTACAGTAACAAGTAATTCCCCTCAAATCCCATATCTTACAAGAAACCTCCATATATTGTTCTCATTAGATGCTAAGGTTGTGAGTTACCTGTTGTAGCACTTTTCTACATTTCTTAACATTCTGGGTTAGAAGTTAAAGTGAACCCCTACTTGAGATGTATCATTCTTTTGGTAGAGGAAAAGAGCATGAAATCTGGCAAAATTTGCAATTACATAAACCTTTAGTTCAGAATTATCACATGGCATGCCTACTCAAAGTTAACTTAATATGTCAAAAAGCTACACATTGTATTGGTATCTATATACAAATGTGGTAGTCAAGCTATTAAGTTCAAGTCGATGATCACACAATTAGAAATTAATTTCTAATAGGAGTACCTCTATTGCAAACAATTATGATGTGCAAATTATTCTTCATAACAAACACTGGCTTTTCAACAATTTTGTTAAGTTCAACAGAAAATCTAGAATTAATGTATCCTTTTATAAATAACCAAACTTCAAACTCCAAAACCAGGGTTTTGGTGGCATTGCTGATGATTTCACTATTTCCTTTATGTCACTCTATTTATTAACTCTAGTTCTTGCTTACAATTTTATGGAGCGATCTCTCCTCTCTCTCTCTCTCTCTCTCATTAGTGTTTCAACAATATTGTGGTCATGAAAATACTTAGATCTCTTGCTGCGGGTCCACACTTCTGGAAGCATCACCATGTCCATGTCAAGGACATGCTTCCTAGACTGCCCACCAATCAATGACTGAGGATGGTAGATATAGCAGAGCCAAGGCACTCTCAACTCCGAAAAGCATGGTTTGAGATTTCTCATGGGCCTGGCCAAAGCTTCCTCAGATCTAAACTACAATCTGAGGCATGTCCTGACCAACTCCCCTTATTTCTCTGTCTCATTTTTAGGGTTTCATCCCTGCATGAAAACCTGTAGCCTCTCCTTTTCCCTTCCTGCTTCTTCATTTTTATCTTTTGCAGGTATTGCCTCAATAAAACCATTCACATCTAATCCCCTCTAGAAGAGCTTAACTGACTCAGGTAGCAGGAAATGTTTCAAGAAAAACGTAGTAGATAGTGTTGGGGTCTGGCTTACTTACTGCCTGGCAAGCAAGGGTGATGTCACCTTGTGTGGTAAGTGGGATAAAGATGGTCATAGCACAAGGTGGGGTCCCAACTTCTCATGATTTCACCTGTGGTGACTGGAGAAAATGGTCCAGTGAGGAGGACTGCCATTGCACTTTCAATGGTTCAGGCTTTTGAAAATCTGGGGGAGAATAATGCCTTTAAGGAATGAGGAATGACTGGTTTTGAATGACCTGTATTAATGCCCAGCAGAGTTGATAAGAAAGTAGGGCCATTGTTGGTAAAATCTGGGACCCTGATTTGGGGGATAGGAACATCTAGATTCTCTAGATAGATGATCCTGAAGAATTTTTCTCTACTGGACCCCTTGAACCCTCAGAGTTCATAGAAGGGACTCACCAGGCTTCCTAGTGAAAGCAAGCACCTTACCCATGCTAGAAAACACTGTAGTAGCCTTTCTCACAAGGGCAACAGGTGACCACCTTCCCTCAAGAGCTTCATTTCTTCTCCTTTGAGTCATGGGCTGTTAACTAGCATTAAATTGCAACATAATGCACCTGGAATGTGTTGATAATGCAACTAGAGGAGCTATAAGAATTATCTGACAAGTACTGGCAGGAGTCGATGGAGTAACCCAGGGATTGCATTTTGGGGGCACTTGCTGAGTAGCCCAGAAAATAAGACTGCATAAACAAGAATTCTTCTCAGGGAATGGAGATTTAACACGCAAGCCAGGGCCCCAGAAAACAGGGATATCTCAACGCTTTAGAAGAATGAAGAAAGGAATGTCCCAGGTTGAGCAACAGACATAGCTGAGTTGCCATACAGAAGAAAGAGGCTACAGGAAGAGAGAAAGCCAGATCAAATAAATTACATGTGTCCAGAAAACCTACCAGAGGAGAGTTTTCCAGGAGGAGCCAGAATACATACCATTCACTAAGGCCATCCAAATACAGTGATGTGTGGCATTGGCACCACAGATGTTAAGCGGTAACTCTATTCTGTAGGGCTGAGTTGATGATAAGGAAGGTAGTAACAAACCTGGCATTGTTAATCTCTGGATCTTAAAATAACAGGAGTGACCTCCAATGTCAGAAAAGCAGCTAAGGTGTGTATGACCTAAAGATAGTGGGAAAGATAGTTAATTGAGTATAATATTCCTATGGGCAAAGGAGATAGGCAGCCAACTTGGGTGCTGTCAACATCTACAATAAGACAATGCCAAGAATGGCGGAGCAGGAAGAAGAGAGTAGTTACTCCAGTAAAGAGTGATAATTCTGTACTCAGTTTCTGGAACTGTGTCAATTTTAAGATCCATTGCTCATTTACTGGTGAAGAACCAGCTAGCTAGAACAAAGGGTTTTTGCAACAATGCAGTCAGTACATATGATGAGGATTTCTTCAGTTCTTCCCCAAAGAGACCTATGACCTTTTACTTAGGTGACAGTAAATTAAGGAGAGAGCTACAGTTTGATTCTGAAGGCTGTCTGCTGGCAGAATTCCCTCAAGAGGCTTTTAACTGATTAGATGTGGCCCACTCATATTATAGAGGGCAGTCTGTTTTACTCAAAGTTTACAGATGTAAGTGTTAATCTCACCTAAAAAATACCTTCAGAGAAACATCTAGAATAATATTTGACTAAATATCTGGTTACCATGGTCTAGCAAAGTTGATATAGAGAATTAACTATTCTGTTATATAATATTTTTTTCTTTCTTCATTTTCTCCTTCCTCTCCTCTCTGTTCTCTTCTTTCTCCTTCTCTTTCTTCTTAATATGCTTATGCCTCTGTTTGTGTAGAAAGGAGATAAGAGGTAATAACTAAGAAAGTTACATGCAAACACTAATTAACTGTATTCTTATGGTAATCTATAAAGATCAGACAAACTGTGAGAAATCATGATTGCTGTAAAATAGTTATTAATCATGAAACAGAGGTTTTGTGTGAAATGAATTTTTTTGATATATTTTTCACTTGCTAGTTCTTAATTTACTTCCCAATTAACTTACAAAGTTTTTTAGGGCAACAATGATTTAAAAAAAAAGTGTATTACAGTTTTTCTGACAGCAATATGCAAGAAAAATGCTTTGTCTGATAAGTCTAAAACTTATTTAAAAGATTGCAATCTTTATTTCTGTGCTTTCTGTTAAATGTCAGCTGTATTTGACCATTTACTCAGAGCTAAAATGTATAGTTAGTTAATGTGATAAGATATAATTCACAGTCCATTTTTCAAGATGATCTAAGGGAGATTCAGGCGAGGTCTCCAAACCAAGTGTGCTTTCCATCCTATTGTTTTATATATTGAAAACTGTTATTTGAAGAAAAATTCAGTCTACACTTTTTATTATTTATTTTTCTTGTTATGTAAAGTCGTAATAATGTCGGGAAAGGGCTAACTTCTACTTCACGCACTTTGGAAAAGAAGCAGTGTGGAATGACAAAACCTTAAACTTCGAACTAATTGGCTTAACTTACTAATGGGAAAATTGTGATACAGTCACTTAATGAAGAAGTATTTATTGTGTATCTATATCAGGTCAGGCACTGTGCTATACAATGAAATTTGTATGGTAAATATAAGGTACCCTGTGTGCTTCCTCTTAAAGCTTGTAGACTATGGAAAAGAGATAGAAATAAAAATATCAAAACTGTTATTATGGAATGGGAAGTACAGGATATTATGCCCTGGGACCCTCATTGAGGGTAAGAATCAGGGAGCTTGATTTATTCAAGTATAGTGGAATATTTAGAAGACAGGAAAAAATATTCATGCATCAATTGGTAGAGAAGTCACTAGTATTCTTGTGTCTAGGGGAAAATGGAGATTACCTTTTGGATAATCATTCTTGTTCAGACTTTTTCATGGCCGGGCACTTTCTCAGTGATGCTGGTTTAAAGGGATTAGGGATCTTTTTGCCCCAGGAAAATTTACAACAGATTTATAGCCTGATGAAAACTAGTATTTCAGATACCCTTTGTTTTATGAAGTGGCTGCAGGGGCTAGAACAGATAGTGTTGCATCCTGTTGAAGATACTCCTGTGAGGGGGGGTGCATCACAGATCACGAAGCGCGTATCTTCTCTTTGGAGGAAAAACATGATTAGGACCTCTCTAATGGAATTACATTGTTCTGAATGAAGTCCACTCACATTAAAGGCCCCAAAGACCTCAGAGAGGCACTCACGAGGAAGCAAGAGGGCATCTTTAGTGGAGAGCCAAACATATCCCCAGGATCTGTAGGTTTCTCTAGATTATTCCTCTCTGGTTATGTTTTGAGTCTTTGCAGCACCACCCACCCAGGCACAGTGGAAGACTCCCCAGAATAGAGACTGGATGTGAATGTGCATAAGAGTTTTAGCCTTGGATGATAGGTGCAAGCCTTTGTGTGACCCTAGAGAATTTTTCTAGAAATATGACTCACCAGATGAATCATCAAAATAGAGACCAAGATTCACTAGAGTGTGTTAAGCACTTTTTTTTTCCAGTTAAGGTTTATTGGAACGCTGTGGTCTAATTTACAGTCCTCAGATCTTCCAACAGTCAAGGAAAACTTTTGCAACTGATATTTTTACAATATGGTGCCCCCGGCAAAGGGAGGCAGCTTCCATCCAGAGGTGCCCCTTGGGGTTTTGGACTCCCTGAGGTTTTAACGACTCTGACATAACTAGTAGGTACATTGTTTTTGTTTTGTTTTATTTTCTGCTACACCTTTCTTTTTAATAGCGGTATATTGCACCACATCAAATAGAGTCTGATACTAAAAAATAAACTTAATTTACCAGCTATTTCTTTTACAGGAGTTCACAAGAAGTGTTGGTTCCATTGGCCTGTTTATCAGCTGAGTTCCTGGTAATTTGCTTGGAGGTTATGATACAAACCATTAAACCACCAAATCTCTTCTCATTTTTGAGAATGTAGCTAGACTACATTTGCCAGTCATGGTGATGTAGCTGATGTTCAGTGTGGACTTAAGGCCAAATTCTCTCAAATAAAATATGTGCATCTGTCATGTTTCACTTCCAAGTGGGACATTTAAATGAATTCCATATGTTTTTTAAAAGCCTTTTACTTTAGCTGGCTGTCTCCCACTGGCCCTGGAAGATGCCAGAGCCATGGGTGGAAGAAAGTCTGTAAAGGACCCCATGGAAAACATTGGACTGAACATCACTCTGAACATCATTGGACTGAACATCACTCTGTAGTATAAGAGTGTTCCTATCTAAACTTAAATTTGCAGTAGTTTATTCCAAGCTAAGGAGTACATGGTTAAAATGCTAAAGGAAAATGGCTTCTGGACAGCAAATATTGTTTTCTTGCTACTAAAGCTAAGTAGGACTCCAGTTAAATATCTTAAAAATACATATGAAGAGATTTTTAATCCAAGCTTGTAGGAAAATTTTAATTGTTATACATTAATGGATTCAACATTAAATTGAATTTTAAAAATTTAAATAAACAATCAAAGATTTGATTTTTCAAATTAGCAATCCACTCACAAATACACACATACATACCTAAATATAAAGGTGATAATTAAGGTCACTTGTAACTGTGCTTTGCAGACATTATGCTACAGAAATTAAAAATTGTTACATTCCCTGTTATTTTTATTAATTATAATGGCATCATCCAGTTCCTTAAGATGATTTGCAGAATAAAACAAAAATGTATAAAATTACTAAAATTGCTGGAATTAATAACTCCTTATTTATATTTGAGAATGAACTAAAATATGCCATAAGTTCTCTATAAGTAATGATTTGAAAAGCACAATGTAAAATGATTTCTTTGATATAAATCAATATTCTCAGTATTAACATCTTATTTTATTTTTCCTCAAAATTATCACTTCTTGATTTTAACAATAGAAACCATGCACTCAAATATGTAATGCATAGGCACTTTTATTCTTTGCTATATTTATATGTCTGAGATTTTTGCATAAAAAGATGGCAACATTTATCTTTTAAATTAAGCAAAATGATAAACTGGATTTTATGTCTTAGAAATATGATGTTTAATGGAGACCGAGAAGATACAATATAAGAAAGCACAAGCATTTTTGTTGAATTTTTGTTGAAAGAGGGTAATATTTAACTGGGTTGGGGATATACACTATTGTTTGGAACAGGAAAAATCACTTTAAAGTTTTTTAATATATATAGACACTTATATACTACTGCATTTGAGGAAGATCTGATTATTGTTACAGTAACCTCTAAATACCTGATCAAGTATTTCAAACTGATTTGCTCAGTGGTCTGTTTACAATTGTAATTTGAGTTTTTCTTTATAAGTGAAAATTCCCTGTAAATATTTCTTCTATGTCTATATTTAGAAAGTGTTATTTTTGAAAATTATACATGAGTAGGCCTGTATGTTTATGTTACCTGAAAGATTGATTATAGTAGGTCTATTTATACATTAGACTAAGCATTGAGGGGATAAATATCCTTTTCTTAAGTCTCCAATTCACATCAAAGAAATAGAGCAAAAAAATGTAATTAACAATGATACAAAAATATTGGTCACTTTTCACATTTTATAAAAAATCATGACTACAGATTTTTAAGAAGTGTTATCACTATTTTAATTTCAGGCAAAATTTTTAAAGATATTTTAATGTATATTCAAGGACAGCAACAAATCTGCCATCCTAGGAGTTAAAACATCTTTTTATTGCATTATAGATGAATTTCCCTTATAAGATAGTTATTTACCTTAGCTGTGATATAGTCACCAGTTATTTTATAATAGGTTTGGTTCAGCTCAGCATCTAAATTCTAAAGAATTAGTCTTGCTCATTTCCATTTAGATGAGTGCCTGATTAAAGTACAAAGGCACTCTGACTTCTTAATATAAACCTTTACATTTTTTGATAGGAAAGTTTTACACAGTTTAATAGAGTAAAATTTGATGCCATTTAAACACTAAATATTTGTCTTAGTTCGTTTTCATTATGATGTACTTATGTTCTAAACTTTGTGTAAGTGTATAATGATTTCTAGTAACATTTTCCCCAGAATAGTATTTTAATTTTTATAAGGACCTTGAAAATTAATAGTCAGTATATGAGGAGAAATGAGGTGAATAAAAATGAAAAATTAAAAATTGAGGATAATAATGAGGATATGAACTAAACATTGGCTGCATCATTTTCTATGAATAATTTTCCAATCTTCACTGAGTATACTCATATTTTCTCATTCTTCTCAAACATTGTAAAGAGTTTCTTTCTGTTAAATCTCTCAGTTATTATTCTTGTTATCCTCCACTAGCACTTATGAAAGAAATTTCTCCTGCTGTTACTTGTTTTTCTCTGTTTCATTAATCTCTTCCTGTGTATTAGATCATCATCACATCAACATTCGAATATGCTCTATAATCTCTTACCTCAAATAGAAACAAAAAGACATTCAAAAAATTAGTTAAATCTCTGAAATAAATGTCTGGTCTAGAAAATAACCAAATGATATGAATTCTGACACAGACATCATCTTCTTAAGTCCTGGGAAATTTCTTTCTCCCCCCCCCCCCCAACCCCAACACATTACTGTGCATTGTCTTATTGGAACCAGCTACTAAATCTCTCCAACTCATCAGCGTGTCATTCATATTCTGCAATTTCATATCTCAATAATGCTAATATCACCATTTCTTTTATCCCTTCTTTGATTATATAGAAAGCAAAGATAATATCTGTAGCAGACATAAGTGGTTGCCTACCTCACTTTCAGTCTCCATACTAGGTTATCCTTTTGTTCATATTTTTGATTCTCTCTCAGGACTCACTGTTAAATCCTGCTTACTCTAAGCTAATCATTAAAATCTTATTCTCCCTGCCAGTGATAGATGTAGGAATGATTATGAAACTTTGATCCAGCCCTAAATATAAAAAAATGTATTTTATTCACAGTTATATTTTGGGGAAAGTTTCCTCTTTAAAAAAGGAAACTCACAGAAGAAGTGTGACCCACATTTTCTACTAGACGCTCTCATGTTTACACACACAGTCATAACCATTTTACTCTCACGAAGGGAGGAAATGTGAGAACAAAGGTGCTGAAGAGGGCAGGTCAGAAAATAAGGAAAAAAGCTGGGTTCTTGATGACATCATTCGGCCACTGAATTAAACAGCCCTGGGGGTGCCTGACCTTTAGAGCCTTTGCTATATGAGATAATAAATTTTTCTTATTGAATTGGGATTTTCCATTTTTTTCAGGCAAAAGAATCTTATACAGTGTAGTACTTACCCACAATTCTGGTGAGATGATTTAATAAGTTAATTCACAGGGAGCTTGGGACATAAAATACTTTAAAAATGGAAACTGTTACAATTGAATTTTCCCCTCTTCCTCTCCTTCTCCTTCTTCTCTGCTCCTTCTCCTTCTTCTTCTCATAGTAATAGTATTAGTATGAGTATTAATTAGTACTACATCTTATGATTTCACATGGTCTAAGTAAATTTAACTTCCCCAATAGCAATAGTATGCATCTGTACGAAACAAAACAGGAAACAATATTAAATAATTAGATAACACAAGATAAACACATAATATTTTCTGTAGTTTATGAGTCATCTTTTGGCTTACAAAATTTTCCAGTATAGAGGATTTTAAATGCCTGTTCAGTTCTTCAGTACCTGCTGAGTTATCCATGACTTAAATATGTGCCTTATCCTTACATTTTTACAGTTAGACTCATACACCTCCTTTAGGGGTGATGCATTTTACTCAATAATGACGGATAATGATATAAAATTTAACCAAATAATAATGTGATGAATGGATCTTAATCATTTCAAATCTTACCTTTCTCACACAGAAAGAAACAAGCTTTCCAAAATAGTAGCAGACCAGATGAAAGAATATTCAAAGGCAAATCTATGTATGTTACTTCAGATATAAGTAAAGATAAAACTGGACTTTTGTTTCTAAAGTGAGTTAAAATATCTTGCTAATTCTCATCAAGTACTTAGTCTTTTTTTTTAAGAACTTTTATTGAGATATAATTGACATACAATAAAATGCATCTATTTAAAGTGTGCAATTTGATTTTTTTTTCTTATTAGTAACATATATATGGCAATCCCAACCTCCCAATTCATCCCACCCCAACAACCCCTCCACTTTCCTTTCTTGGTGTCCATATGCTTGTTCTCTACCTCTGTGTCTCTATTTCTGCCTTGCAAGCCAGTTGATTTGTACCATTTTTCTAGATTCTGCATGTATGCATTATTATACGATATTTGTGTTTCTCTTTATGACTTACTTCACTCTGTATGATGGTCTCTGGGTCCATCCATGTCTCTACAAATGTCCCAGTTTCATTCTTTTTTTTGGCTGAGTAATATTCCATTGTATATAAGTACCATGTCTTCTTTATCCATTCATCTGTTGATGGACATTTAGGTTGTTTCCATGACCTGGCTATTGTAAATAGTGCTCCAGTGAACATTGGGGTGCATGTGTCTTTTTGAATTAAGGTTTTCTTTGAGTGTATGCCCAATAGTGGGATTTCTGGGTCATATGGTAATTCTATTTTTAGTTTTGTAAGGAACCTCCATACTGTTCTAAATAGTGGCTGTATCAATTTACATTCCCACCAACAATGCAAGAGGGTTCCCTTTTCTTCACTGGGTAGTTAGTCTTAATGAAATTCACTTATATCATAAATAATTTTTGATTGATTTGAGTGCCAGCTTTATATTCAGAATTATGGAGTTCAAATAATTTTGGGGAGAACTGAGCACACATGTAACAAAATGTCAGGGCATTAATCTAAATATAAAGACTATAAACTTTCTAAATAACTAACATAAAATCAGTGGAATAAATATAAGCAATATAAAATAGTGAAGTAACTGTTTCTTCAGTCTTCTTGTAAATTAAATATAAATATCACTGATAAATAAATATTCTTATATGGGTTGACCTGGGTAAACATACATAAAATTTAATAAAGAATGGTTCTTGAAAACTAATATGAGAACAATTAAGTACATAATTATGTTGGGAGTCAAAGTACATTTTATTGTTGTTGTTTTGACACCAGTTGCTAATTTTCAACATTACAGAAATTATTGCCTAACTACTGTTTTCTTTGCTCCAAATAGGTTTTTCAAAATAAAAATTTGACAAAAATTTTGCTCATGAGATGATTAGACAAAACTAGCATTGAGATGGAAAATCATTTGTTTCAAGACCTTTCGCACCAAGAGATATTTAGGCATTATTAGTTAGATTAATCGAGCTTTTATTAAAGCTGACTTTCTGACATTCACACTTCAAAATACAGATGGAAATAAAATGTGTTCTCAACTTGACAGAAATGTACTATACAATTTATAATGAAGTTGATTTACATTAATTCCTAGAAAATTTATGGGCAACAGATTTATTTGACTGGAGTTATTTATTGTCCTAATTTATTTTATTGATATTAGAATCTGAACATATTACTGTTTTAAAAAGATACTCAAAAGTTAATGAACAGCAAATTTAAAAGTGGATGATTTTTTTATCCATTTACAATGGATTAAATAGTGCATTTCTTTTTCTTTTCTCTCTTTGTTATTATTTTTCATTGTTGCCCTTATGTCCTTATACTAATAAATAAAGTTGGTTTCTTCTAAATACAGTATTGAAAATCAAGAAGGAATTACACTAATCTCTTATTATTCTTTTAAGTTAAAAGTATGTGTATTGGCACAACTATTTTCCTTTCAATTAACATTAATTTGTGTTTTCTTTACATTTTTTATCAGTCTTCCCAAGGGTTTCCCATTGCTGCTGTAACGAATTAACACAATCTTAGTGACTTAAAACACCAGAAATTTATTTTCTTACAGTTCTGCTGGTCACAGTTCAAATTGGGTCTAACTAAGCTAAAGTTAAAATGTTTACAGGGCCACATTCATTCTATACATTCTCCTTCTAGAGGCTCTCCACAATCCTTGGCTACTGGCCCCCTTCCATATTTACAGCCTGAAATGAAATCATCCCTACTTTGCTTCCACTGTCACATATCCTTTTCTGACTCTGGCGCTTCTGCTTCCCTCTTCTACTCTTTTTCCAAATAAGGACCTTTGTGATTACACTGGGCTCACCAGGGTAATTCAGGAAACTCTACCTTAAGATGGAGATCATAACTTAATTGCATCGGCAATGTCTCTACCACATAAGGTAACATATTCCCAGGTTCTGGGAAATAGCACTTATACAGCTTGGGAAGGGGTATTATTCTACTATTACAGGATTTATCAATTTTATTAAACTTTCAAAGATTAAAACCTATGGCTTTATTATTTTTCTCTACTTTATATCTTTGATCTTTGTTCTCATCTTTCTAATTTTTATCCTTCTTCTTCTTCTGGGCTTTAAAATTTCCTTTTTGCTTTTTAGAATCTTGAGATGGAGGCTTAGCTTATTGATTTTTTAAAACTTTCAAATTTAAATGATAAAATATATCCAAAGACTCTTTTGCCTCAATTATATAAGTTTTGATAAGGTAAATTTCTATTTCCATCCTGTCAATAATATATTTTAAATTCCCATTGCATTTTTTAAACAAGTGTTTAGATGCATACTGTGAATTCTCAAACACATGAACGTCTTAAAACATTTATTCATTTCTGTATGGTCACAGAACATAGGATCCTCTGTGACTTACTGAAACTTGTTTAATAGCCCTAGAGACTATGTATTTTAGCTGCTAGAGACATGATAGTCTATAAATTTCTGTTAGGTAAGTTAGATAGTAATGTTAAAACATATATCTAGAACAGATATAGCAGAGGAGAAGGGGTTGCAAGGTGGAAAAACTGGACAAAAGGGGTCAACTCTGTGGCTGACAGATGATAACTAGACTTTTGATGATTACATTGTATATGGAATTATAATGTAACACACCTGAAAGTTTTATAATGTTATACGTTGATTTTATTTCAATAAAAATAAATAAACCTTCTATATCATTATTGACTTTTTATTTATGAGAAAATTGTATTTGAAATACAATTGAAAAATGTATAGTTCATTGTCTATTTTTCTATATCTCATTAATTCTGTCAATTTTTTAATGTATTTTGCTTTATTACTGGTTACTTTCTAAAATCAGCTCTTTAATCTTTGACTTTTCAAAGTGACTTAAAATTATACCAGTTAGCCATTATTGTAAGTACAATACCATTTATTGTTGTTTATCCTTTGTACTTTAGTTGTCATTCCATTCTCCTATGATATGTTATGTATCCACAGTGTAGTTTTTTGTTTAAAGAGTTAATAGATTTATATATTTTATAAATATTATTTTATAGTTAAATTCACAATTTCTCTTTCCAGTGATCTTCGTTTCTTTCCTGCAGATACGTACATCAGTAAATTTGTGCTCTTTTTTTTAAATTTTTATTTTTTTGGTTTTCTTTGTTTTGCCCCAAGAGCTACAGTATTTCTTGCAGTCTGGTTCAGCTAGCAACAAATTCCACCTGTTCCTGTTTATCTGAAAGTTTCATTATTTAACCTTAATTTTGGAACAAAATTATTACTAGATATAAGATTTGGGGTTTACCCATTTTTCCTACAAATTCATTAAATATATGACTTTATTATCTCTGGCTTCATTTGTTTCTGATGATGTTAGCTCTTACTCTTCTGCTTGTTGTTCCACATAAAATGTGTCTTTTTATCTTCTGGGTATTTTTAAGAATTTTTTTTTCATTTTTGATATTTGACTATGATGTGACTTTCTTTAAATGTATTCTATTTGTGTCTTGCAGAACTTTTTGAAAATATTTTTTTTTTTAGAAAACAATTTAGGCTGTTTGAATCGCAGTGCAACAAAGGAGTATGCAGCAGGTTCTCGCTGGGTTTTTTTTTTTTTTTTTGGCTTTTTTAAAAAATAAATTTATTTATTTATTGGCTGCATTGGTCTTTGTTGCTGAGCACTGGCTTTCTCTAGCTGCAGTGAATGGAAGCTACTCTTTGTTGCAGTGTGCTGGCTTCTCATTGCAGTGGCTTCTCCTGTTGGAGCATGGTCTCTAGGTTCATGGGCTTCAGTATTTGTGGCATGTGGCCTCAATAGTTGTGGCTTGCATGTTCTAGAGCACAGGCTCAGTAGTTGTGGTGCACAGGCTTAGTTGCTTCACGGCATGTGGGATCTTCCTGGCCCAGGGATTGAACCCATGTGCCCTGCATTGGCAGGTGGATTCTTAACCACTGAGCCACCAGGGAAGCCCCCTTGCTGGGTTTTAACTAGTCCTCTCTCTGCCTTGCTTGTTTGAGCTTCAGCAACATTTGAAATGGCTGGTGGTAAGGCTGGGAAGGACTCTGGAAACTCCAAGACAAAGTAGATTTCCAGCTTACTAAGAGCTGGTTTGCAGTTCCCCCTTGTCACTTGCAGGTTGCTGTTTATGGAGATGAAGAATTGGACTCTCTTACCAAGGCTACAGTTGCTGGTGGTGGTGTCATTCCACACATCCACAAATCTTTGGGAAGAAAGGACAACAGAAGATTGTCTAAAGGATGCCTGGATTGCGTATTATCTCAAAACTCTAAATACTCTAACAGCTGTCCAGTGTTGGTGATTCCAATGGACTGTATCTCTGTGAAAAACACAGTTTTGCATTTTTGTGATTCTATTTGAGTAAGTTGAAAGTTTAATTACCTTTCCAACCAACCAAATTTTTGCATTTGAGTCAATTATATTTAAGTGTTACTGTGGCTTCAGAGAAGATATTGAGTCTGAAGTAGTGGGTTTTGGTTGAGTTGACTGTTTTTTTAAAACAAAAAAAACTGTTTGGATTTTAATTGTTATGCAGAAGTTATAGTAACAAACATTTGGTTTTGTACAGACATTATTTCCACTCCAGTGGATCAGCTCAATAATGGTCATGTCCCGCCCCCCCCAAAAAAAAGAAAAAAAATTTAGATTTACAGAAAAATTGAAAGGGAAATACAGACAATTCCCATATACCCAGCCCCAAGTTACATTCTGCACCCACCCTGAATTCCCTTGACCTTGTAAATGATTTTTTAAAAATTTGCTTATATTAATATTTAATACTTGAGCTGTAAAGCTCTATGGAATTTTACAAATGCTTGGTGTCACGTATCTGCAATAAAAGTATACAGGACTGTTTCCAAACTCTGAACATGTTCCCTCTGTTCCTCACCAACATTTCTAGACCTTTTTAATCCACTGGCCATCACTGATTTACCATCTCTATGTGTTCTGTCAGTGGAATAATTCAGTAGGTAGACTTTCTCTACTGGCTTCTTTCATTTTATCCTATACACTTGATATTTATCCATATATATTCATGGCATGTTAGTTCATTTATCTTTTCATTGACTAGTATTGCACTGCTTGAATGTTTGTTTACCCACTCATTTATTTATCTCTTGATTGTCTTTGTCCCCTGTGAAATACCAGTTGAATATATTTGTGTGCATCCACTTCTGGGCTTTTTATATGGTTTAATTGATCTACATGTCTATTCTTGAGCCAATATCATGCTCTCTTTATTACTGTAGCTTTATAGTAACCCTTGAAATCAGGAATTGTGAGCACTACAACTTTGCTGTGAATCTTCTATTATTGTTCTGGCTATTCTAGGTCTTTCTCCTTTTCATATTAACTTGATATTAGTTTGTCAACATCTAGAAAAAAGTTCACTGGAATTTTGATTGGGATTGCATGGAATCTATAGATACAGTTAAGAAGCATAGACATCTGAATAATATTGATTCTACCTGGCAATAAACATAGAATAGCTTTTGATTTACTTAATCTTTGATTTCTTTTATCAGCATTTTATAGTTTTGCACATATGGTTCCTTTATTTATTTTGTTAGATTTATATTTAAGTACTTTATTTTTATGGTACAATATACATGATATTTTTTAATTTCAAATTTCATTGATTTATTAAATATATGTGTTTATATTTATATGTAGTGTATATATACAAAATACATATATGTATGTATAGCATATACACAGAAATATATACTAAACCATGAATCCTGTGACCTTGTTATAGTCCTTTATTATTTCTATAATTTTCCAAAATTATTTTTTGCTACATAGACAATCATGTCATTTGCAAGTTCAGAGACCTTTATTTAATCCTTTCAATTTCGAATACCTTTTTTTTTCTTGCTTTAATGTACTAGCTAAAAATCTCAGTAAAATGCAGAGTAGGAGGAGTAAATAAGAATATCTTTCCTTTGTTCTAGATTTTAGTGAGAAAGGCTTAACATTATATATAAATATTTTTATTCCATGTAATGCTTTCATCTGGTTTTTGAATTATGGTAATGTTGACCTCATAAAATGTTTCCTCAGCTTCTCAATTACCAGAGATTGTGGTAATTGGTACCATTTCTTTGGATTTGGTAAAATTCACCAGTGACTATCTGGATTGAAGGTTTCTTTTTTGGAAAGTTATTGTTTATTGATACAATGTTTTAACATATATGGGCCAGATCAGATTTCCTGTTTCCCTTTGTGTAGGATTTAAGAATTTGTGTCCTGAAGAAATTATTCTGTTTCATCTAAATTATAGAGTTCTGCTTGGTGGTCTTTATTACCTTTTAACATTCATGAGATAGGTAATGATGACCTCTCTTTAATTTCTGATATTGGTAATTATTTTTCCTTTCCTTTCCTTTCCTTTCCTTTCCTTTCCTTCTCTTTTCTTCTCTTTTCTTTTTTCTTTTTCTGTTAACCTGGCTAGAGGTTTATCAGTTTTGCTGTTTTTTTCAAAGAAGTTTTTGGTTTCATTGATTTTCTCTACTGCTTTCCTGTTTTTGATTTCAATAATTTATGCTCACATACATAATATTTCTTTTTAATTTATCCTTACACTAATGTTAAATTGTTCCTCATTCTCTAGTTTCCTGAGGTGGGGCTTAGATTGTTGATTATGGATCTTTCTTCTTTCCAAATATATGCACTTAATACTACAAATTTTCCTCTCAACACTACTTTCTCTGTATCTACAATTTTTTATTTTTATTTTTATATAATTATTTTTTAAAATTCCTCTTGAGATTTTTCTTTGATTTAAACATTATATAGAAGAGCACTTTTTAATTTCCAAACATTTGGACAATTTCCTATTTTAAAATTTATTTCCAGTTTAATTTCATTATAATCTGAGAATATGCTTTGGATTATTTCAATTCTTTTAAATTTGACAGGTGTTTTTTATGGCCCAGAATATGGTATATCTGGTGAATGATCCACATGAGGTTGAGAAAAATGTATATTTTGTTGTTGTTGAATGGAATATTCTATAAATGCCAATTATATCCATTTGACTGCTATTACTGTCCAGGTCAACTGTATCCTTACTGATTCTGTGCCTACTTGATCTGTCAGTTTTTGCTTCACATATATTTAAAGCTTGATGTCAGATTCCACAACTGTAGGAGTTTTATGTCTTTTGGGAGGATTGATATTTTTATTAGTATGTAATGTCCCAGATTTTCCTTGGTAGTTTTTATTCTGTTTTTTTTTTGTTTTTTGTTTTTTTTGGCTGCATTGGGTCTTTGTTGCTGCACATGGCTTTCTCTAGTTGTGACAAGCAGGGACTGCTCTTCGTTGTGGTGCACTGGCTTCTCACTGTGGTGGCTTCTCTTGTTGCAGAGCACAGACTCTAGGCACACTGGCTTCAGTAGTTGCAGCACGCAGGCTCAGTAGTTGTGGCATGCGGGCTCTAGGGTGCATGGGCTCTAGAGCACAGGCTCAGTAGCTGTGGCGCACAGGCTTAGTTGCTCTGTGGCATGTGGGATCTTCCCAGACCAGGGATCAAACCCATGTCCCCTGCATTGGCAGACAGATTCTCAACCACTGCCCCACCAGGGAAGTCCGGTATCTTTTATTCTTAAGTTAACTTGTTGAAATTAATATACCTACTCCAACGTTTTCAGATTAGTATTAACTTAATATGCCTTTCCTCTTCCCTTTAAATTTTAAAATTATTGGAATTTATTTTTAGAACAGTTGTGAGCTGACAGAAAAACAGAGCAGAATGTTCAGAGTTCCCATCTACTCTCCCTCCCACTCCTGAAGTTGCCCTCATTATCAACATCTTGCCTTGCTGGGGTAAGTGTGTTAAAATCCAACCAACAGTGATACATTGTTATAAACTAAAGCCCATATTGTAAGGACTCACTGTCTCTGTGATCTACAGTTCTGTGGGTTTTGCCAGTCATAATGTTACATATCCACAATTACCACATCATGCAGAATAGTTTCAGCACCCTGAAAATCCCCTCTGCTCTAGCTATTCATCCTTCCCTTCCCCCCTCCCCAGTCCCTGGAAACCACAGATTATTCTTTTTTTCATTGTGAATACGATAATTTCCAGATTTTCTCCAAATATATTATGGCAGGTTATACTCCAACACATGGAAGGAAAGTATTATTACAATATATATATATTTTTAAATTAGACTGGGCTTATGCCTCTCCTACAAAGACTGATAATAACAAAGTATATTGTCTCTGAGACTTGTTGCCCTGTCTTTGGAGTATACAAGAACTATTGAAATAGGCCACCAATCTTTCAGCTCTTGTACTAGAAAAAGCCTCTTTCTTTGTCTAAACAACACTAGCCTCTGATGAATTCAACCAATTAAAAGGAACTAAAGATTTCTGTTTTCATTATTTGTATGACCTATAGTCTGTGTGCCTACAAGATGCCAATATTGAAAGCTCATTCCTTGTACATTTGCTGCCCATCACCACTGCCCTATGTTATGAAGAAGTGCCTCTTCCCCACCTCTCACTTGTGTCATAGAAGGATTAGTCTGTATAACCACTTACTCTAGGCTAAGCGAGGTCCTTGAGTGCCTCATTAAGGTCTCTTTAGCCATAGTTCTTGATGCTTTGGCCATACTGGTATGCTTATAAGTTTTTGTGGAAATCTAGTTACCTAGAAGTGCTTAGGTGTTTGTTCACTTGTTTGAAACTTGAATAATATAAATGCCCTGTTCTTCTGCTTAATCCCCAAGGATTGAGACGGGGATGGTTCAATTTCTCCTTTTAGTATATTCAGTAGACTAATGCATCAATGGGTTGCATTCTCCTTCAATAGTCCTTGTTGCTCCCATTTACTACGCACATGGTAAGAAAGCTGTCCTACATGTTTATCTCAAATTTACATGAGAGAAATTTGAGAAGAGTCAATTACTAGAACCATCCATAATGTCAACTACTAGTAAGGGTCTGTAGATGCAGACATAGATACAGATATCCATATCTATCTATCTATCTATAATCTAGTCTGGAATTTTTTTTCATGATACATTTGTTGATGGGAACAAATTTTTCAGAGAATATGTAAAGACCATTCTGTGTGTACATGTTTGTATATATTTCATAATTTCTCATGTATATGTAGATAGAAATCTACATATAGAAATCTACATACCAAAGTTCTACTGTATTTACATAAATATTAAGATTATTTTTATAATGAAATGTTAAGATTTCAAAGAAGTTTTACCTCCTAATTTTCCCCCAAATATTAAGTTAATTATATAGGGGAACATATAATCTAGTTTTCTAAGTAGTCATATCAATATTGATGCTAAGTTTCAACTCTTTTTTCATCATGTATACATTAATAAGGTATGTGAAATTTTAAAATTCTAGTAATATCCTTAGGTATAGATATTAATTTTTACGTGCAGGAAAATGCATACTACACAACAGAATTAGAAACTAAAAAAAGTAATAAAATTTAAAATAATATCACAATGTGAAAGGGATATTTATATTGAATTAAGGTAAATTTTACTCACTAAAGTGTGCTACCAGAAATCTTTAGTTCCTTTTAATTGCGCAAATTGATCAGAGGCCAGTATTATTAGTAATGATTTTGTAGAAAGACACCTTTAATTATTCCATAAATTATTACCATTAAGTAGATAAATTCAATCCATTTAAAGCAATTTGGCTCTTTGTAAATAACCTTCAAGCTTGAGAGAAAGCAAATAAAAAAAAAAGAGATTCTTAAAATGGTCTGAATGTCCCTTGTCAAATAGATAAAATCAATCCATATCATTTAACAATATAACAATTCATTTATTTAGCAAGACGTTTTTGTGGCCCACTGAAATCCAAGAGCATTACAATGTTTTTGATGCTTTGTGACAGTGGTAGTAGGAGAAGAATTATTTAAAAGAAAATTTAGATGACAATGAGATTGTAGGAGAAACAACTGAACATAGTCATTCTAAACACAAAATAAGTAAAACTTTTCGGCTATCATTTCTTGTAGTTTGAAACATAAGATATATATATTTTCTTTTTTAATAATGACTGATATATATTAGGAAAATTTCTGTTAGTATATGACAAAGTTGCTTGCCTCCTTTTTGAAGAGTACTTTTGGATATGTTTCTTAATAAATTTCTGAATTATAATACCAATTTCATTCAAATTTTGAGAGCATAATTTTTCAGATTTAAAATTGTGAATTGTTGGATATGCTGATAATATACTATGATATGCCCAAGAACAAGAAGAAAATATTAGAAAAGTGAAAGTAAAACTTGCAGTGGATAGTGATGCCCTGTTAAGGCAATAACTTTGGGTTGAAAAGACAGAAAGAAAAGGAAAAATATACCCTCTGGTGGTATCATTTGTATCTAATTAGTTAATTAGAATCTTTGTGACATGTTAATAGATTGCCAATTTATGTTCAAATGTCAAGCAAGTTTATTCTTTGTTTTTTGTTTGCTTTTGTTTTTTTTTTAATTGAAGTATAGTTGACTTATATATTACTTTTTGGAATTACATATATTACTTTTATGTGTACAACATAGTGACTCAATATTTGTATAAATTATATTCCATATAAAATTATTATAAAATGTTGGCTATATTCCCTGTGCTGTACATTAAATCCTTGTAACATTTATTTTACATCTAGTAGTTTCTACCCCTTAATCCCCTTCACTTATCTTGCCCCTCTCCCCACCCTTCTTTCAGCTGTAAACATTAATTTGTTCCCTGTATTTGTATGTCTGTTTGTATTTTGTCACATTTATTCATTTGTTTTGTGTTGCTCATGCTAAATGGAAATGTTCATGATTAATCCTTCCCATATATTAACCATATAAAAAAGAAAATTTAAAAAAATCATATAATAAAGAAAATAAAAATAATTATAATATGATAAAATCAGCAGTCTAATTTTATAACATTGCTCTCTGAACTGTGAAAATAATGATTTGCTTATGATCACTAACAAATTACTATAAGTCAATTCCACCAGTAATCTTCCACCGTGAAAAACAGTGAAACTTTTTGGGAAATCTAACAGGCAATTCATTTAGAAATAACAATAGCTACTGCTAATGCCAGGCTATTTAAAGAAATAGACTGGTAGCCTACGATAGAATTCACATTTCCTCCTCTAAAAATATCTGAATTCTCAAACTTAAAAATAAGTTGATTTACTTTATTTTTTATAAGACAAAAGAGTTAATTTAAAACTGAGATATAATTGACATTTAACATTTATTAATTTCAGGTGTACAACATGATGATTCGATATATGTACGAGGGTGAATCAAAAATTATCCACACTCTGGTTATATTAAAAATTCTATAAATTCTACAGCCAGAGTGTGGATAATTTTTAACTCACCCTCATATATACAGAGTAATGATCAACACAATAAATCTAGTTAACAAAAATAAGTTGATTTTTTATAATGAAGAGATCATGATAATTTCTGTTTCATAGTATGAAGCCAATGGACATTGGAAAAGTGTGATGGTATATACAATAACCTAGGATAATCAATCTGGATAAAATATAGGTCCCAATCCAATAATTCATTAGAATATGGTTGGTTCAGGTCATGAGCATATTATATGCAGTGATAAGTCTAATTAATGATTAAAATGGATAATACTTTGTAAGTCTTCTTGATTATCCACATGTGGACATGCTATTCTTCCCAATTCATAAAGTGGCTCTCTCCATCCCTCTCTCCCTGTAATGAATTTGAATAGAATATAGAATTAGGACTATCTTAGAATCTTGAATTAGAGCAAACCCCAAGTGGTATTGTTTAGCACTGTATAAATGCACATTCATATGGAAAGTACTTTGGAAAGATCAGGCATATGGATACCTGAAATATTGAGTGTCTTTCAGAAGTTGCAGTTACTAAGATTTTGGACAAGCTACATGCCACTGCAGCTACTTATACTCTCCTAAAAAAATGGTGAGCTTGCACTTGGGTTTAGAGAAGAGAGCTGCAAATATTAAAAGACAGCATATTTTTTAATACCTAAAATACCCATTTTGCCATGGGTAATGTTTGAGCTATGTCAATATGTAATAAACAGCTCAACAGAACTTACTCAAAGTGAATACAGCATACACCAGAGGAAATCATTGGTGATAGCACTTATATCCATTAGTAGTTCACACCAGTTCTGGGAAAAATGACAAAACTAGAAAGACCAATAGCTCTAATGGTGAATGGTGTGAACCTTAAGACTGTCTCCCTTCTAAAGCAAAGCAAGCAGCCAAATTGACTAATGGGAGTTCCAAATTAGGGTAAGCAAGTAATTTGGAATTATGCAATCATTCTCCCTCAGATGATAAAATATCGGTTGAAGAAGTCAAGGGCAAGAAGACAAAAAAGGCAGAATTAAGGCAATATATAAAGTAATGATATAATAATTGGGTTCTATCTGGATACACATGAACACTTGGGTCACGCTAACTCTTGATAGCATTGCTCCATGTTCAAGTGTATGGGCCAATAATGGTACCCTCGCCAGATTTGCTTACAAGGACTGTAGATAACCCATAGCTGTCATAGGTCAGGCTAAAAATGTATCAGATCTTCACTGTATTTTGAGGAAGGCCCTTGTTTGATTAAATCATCAAAAGTAGTTTAATCCTTTTGCTTTTTAATGGGTCAAGAAAATTCTTGCAAAACAAATTAATGATTGTAGAAGTTTGCCAATCCCTTCCTCAGATGATTGGGTTCTATCAATATTTTTGTATTGTTAATATGATTGTAAAATTTCATGTGGAAATTTCAAGAAATAATTAAAGTGATCATGTGGACCATAGCCAGTTACTAGTACCGAACATGGCTGAAATGCTAGGGCTAATGCCTCGCTCAGCTGCTGGAGGAACCTACCTGAAATGAGTAGGCACGGGTATATTTAATATATGCAACATGGGCAGGAAAAGGCTCTATGCCCTATCATCTGCCAAAGCTTCTGATGTTATGAAAGACTGTGTGGAATATCAACAGGAAATATATATTTGGGTACGATTTTCTGAGAACTATTTCCTTCATTTAGCTGGGAGTTGCATTACACAGGACCCTAACCAAGACATCCAAGTGGCTTAAAATGGATCTTGACTGTGATAGATAGGCAATCCATTTTGGATTCTGCTTACTTTTCAACTGAATCAACAACATAGAACAGTATTAAGAGTGTCAAAAACAGTATTTTGTATCAATTTGTTCTCCTCAGCTATATTTCCCAGTATATTATCAGAACGAGGAATACATTTCCCTGCTGTCAATATTCTAAAATGTTCCATATAGCATTATATCACATGGATGCATGCTATCCTTTGTGACTCGCAAGGTATTTGTTTGAGAACTGGGAATGAAAACTGACTATCTGTTAATAGAAATTAGAAAATAATATGGATAAAAAGTGTTGGCTGGCTCAAATGGAGAAATTTGTTCTTCATCTAAATGTGAGGGTGAAAAACAGGACACTTTTGAAAAGGTTTGGAGGATACAGTACTTAGATGGAAGAGGTATAGGATCATGTGATCACCCTACTGTCTATTTTTCCTGAGGTACAGATTATTCCATTCTCTTGAAATGGGGTGGGTCCAGGATAGCTTTTGTGTGACTTGGCAGAGTAAAGCACTGATGTTTAGAGCATTATTTCAGTTTTTCTAAACTTGTCTATGAATTGTCAAAAGTATAATGAGCTGGAAAGTGATTTTATCTTATTAGCTAAACAAGGACCAAATGATGTTAAGTAATGATGACTAACTAGTTATAGAGATGGCCCCATCATCCTTTATTTCCTTACTGAGAAAAGGCACTATAAGAAGATGCAGCAATTCCAATCCTGCTACCTGAACTGGAGATAGGCAGCATGGTTGAAATCATTTTGGTCACTGATTCTGCACTGAGATAGGTTATAAGCTGACAGTAGAAAAGGGGAAAATTCTTGCAGTTGATCATGAAGCACATAAATAAGAAATGTGATTGTAGAAAATGCCCTCATTTTTTTTTTCTCATAATACTATCTTAAAGGGGAATTATATATTTTGTGTTACTCTCAGATGTGATGCCAGGACATAGCTGCTGCTGAGAAAGCTCTAAGTTTTTTTTGTTTGTTTGTTTGTTTATTTTTAAGTTGGCTTTTTAATTCTTTGCACTCAATTTTGCTTACAAATGTTACTAGGTTTTTCAGTTTCATCCCATATCAGAACTCTTTTTGACGTTTACTTCTCAAAGTAGTATATAGTTATTTCTTGCAATTAATGTCAGCAACTATAGAAAGCGTCTCTAAGACACAAGAATTCAACATGGTTGCTGCTTTGGAAATAATTAACATTTTGAGTTATCTACACTAAGACTCATGTATTGACAGGCAAAATGTTAATGGGCAAAATATGGAGATTGAGAGTAGGAGGACTAAGAAAAGATGATGTTATCTTCTACTACAGACCTGCTTAAAAAGACTCCATTATTTACTCTGATACTATCACTAGAGATGCAGTTTCTGCTAGATCATAGGTTGGCTTTGTAGTTGTCCATTTTATATTTCCTTTGCTAAAGAAGAGCAGACTTCAGCAATTAGATTGCTCAACCAAATAAGCAGAGACTTTTAAGTTACCATATACTTTAACTATGAGAAATAAATTATTGTCTTAATTGGTTTAGCAGCCTGTATCTGGAAAGGCAGCAAAACCCACTTTGTTTCAAAATTAGAAGGCCAACTCAGAGGCTGCTTCTAAAATGCCTATCTTCTATCATCAACCAGTCAAAAAGGTGAACCTTCATGAACTCAGTAACTTAATAAATGTAAAAATGAACTCATCTATCAACACAATGTTGAGCCCACAAAACCAAAAAAGTACATCCATAAGGTAGGAATTGGTTTGTATAAAACAAGAGGGTATATATCCTCTTATATAACATAAGAGGAATATGTATGGTAATAAAAACAGTCTATAATAAACTTATAAAGAGATGATTTTGGTTTACATGTAAGTCTCCTTAAACTGACCATGACTGAATGATTGAAAATTTTCTTCTCCTAACATAATGCCCATTCATTATAAGCTAACCTGGACTTAGTTTCTTATAAATCTCTTATGTCCTTGGATTTATCTGCTACATCCTTACTTTACAGCCATTTAACTTATAAGCTGGGCCTGCCCAGCCTGCCTATAAAGCCTCTCTTCAGAAGGATACCAGATGCATTAAACAGAGACATCTTCTCGTAAAAACCTGCACTTCAAAATAGCATATGAATGAACCAGTAGTTGGCCCTCCAATGTAGCTACCTCTCATTTCACATTATCACATAAACAGTGCAGTTTACTAACCACTCCTTCCTTACAGAAAACTCGGTAGGCGTAAAAAATTTTTGTTGCATTTCAAAACACATTTCAATACTTATTAATTCCAAAAATCCGAACACCATGTAGCTGTGGCATTTTGGGAATTAGCACACTCAGGAGAGAAGCTGTGTTTAGGATGAAGTGAGTTGGATCATACTTCGTATAGAAACTTGCCAGAAAATATCTGAAAATTTCCATCACTTACAGAATTATTGGAGAAATTGTGAAAAACTTCCGCGAAGATGTAAACTGTACTCCATAGTCCAGTTGTTCCCAATGAGTTAGGAGCCTTGCTTTACCCTGGTCAGGAGTTTCAAAAGGTGTTCCTTTTACTGCATGCAAAAATACATACATCCCCAGATTATGTATAACATTTGTTAAGGTCCAAGCAACAGGAACACTGAAGAAGGGAATACTGAGTAAAACAATATGAAGCACGCCAACTCCCAATGCATATGTTAGCCACATACCCCGGCTGTTCATTACACGGGTATTTGGATTCACCTCACTGTGGGCAACTCCAACATTCATGTTTGCGCCTCCGCCTTACTCCCGGCGGCTGGCTCGGAGCAGTACCCGCTCCGCGGTTGCGGCGACGGCGGCGTCTCAGGCCAAACCAGCTCTAAGTTTTGATTTCCTATAAGAAGAATAATTATACGTAAGCCACTGACAAGAATTTTTTAAGGCCCCTGTATATATAATTTAGAGAAAATACATTCACTAGCATCATTTACTCATCAGTCTCCAAAATAGTTATTTGATATTATTGATTGGGTTAATTTTTGGGTTATGCTTGTTATATCTATTCTTCCAAAGACTTGAAAGAATTCTTACTTTTGAATCACGTTAGGCGTTTTGATACTGTCAATGGTTAGCTAACAAACTTAGTTGTTGTGAACCAGGATGATGCATCGTTAAGACAAATGTCTGAATATGAAGGAATACAAGTTGCTGCTGTCTGCTTGGTGTGGTAGCACCTCTGTTGCTCCTTTACTGCAGATGAGAAATGAGATTGGAACACTACACAAGGAAGTATCAGAATGGGGTCAGGATGGGGTTTGGGTAGGTGGATACTGGCATGACCTGGTGGTCAAATGCCTCTGACTTTTTCACACCTAATATTTAAGAAAGACAATTTTGAGAAACCTTATGACATGCTCAGATGTAACTCTACCTATTGGTAGCATATTCTCAACTAATAACATCTCAGGGGACACAATGTTGGGAGCACATTCAGAACACTTTGATAATGTTTAGGCCTCATAATGCACTGGCAACAATATTTGCCACTTAGCCAACACTGTCCCAAAGTTCTTAGGGGTCTTGTAACTTGATGTGCTAGGGAAGGGTAGATTATTTTTCTGGACCTTCACTAATATACTGAGAAGGTCTTATTACACCAGTTAAGGACACGAGAAGTTTTATAAGAGGTTAGAAGAATGTGGCAATTGGCCAGCTACTAAACTAAGCTGTTTATAATACTAAGAGATGCAAAAAAAAAAAAAAAAGAAAAGATATTAGAAGGACAACTCGCAATCTTGGCCATTGGTGCCAAGTCTTTACTAAAGTGTAGAAAAGGAATTTTGGTGCATTTAACATTTAACTTAGGTGTTAAAGGATAAGTAGAAATTATGGAGTCAAACATGGGAAATTTATGTCAAATAAGTATTCAATATATGAAAAAAGTTTAAATTTTTAAACAATACTGAAAATGTAAGACATGCTGAATTATTTTGTTTTCATTATCAGATTAACCCCAAATCAAATTCTCACACACTGACATACACAAGAAGTATTCCATCTTAAGATTTGCTGAAGTTGTTTAGCATATTCTGTCCCAGTACCTGAGCATGTTTTAGCTTCTGATGCATTTTGTTGTACAATTTTCCACAAACCAGCTCCATTCTCTCACCATCTCCATATAATTGTCCCAAAGAGAAAATGCACTTTCTTGAGGTAATAGAAGTTATAAAAATAATTGTCATTGATTGGTAATCATCTTATAGCTGGAATAAGAGGATGACTTTCTCAAGGATTATTTTATCATAATAAATATTTAATAATTGATTTTAATGCATATTATGCATAAGCAAAGACAAGGTCATATAAGCTTGAAGGATTATGCAGATAAAAATTTCAATAGAAAATTTGTAGGAAGAAGTAGAGGGTAAGTTTCAAAAGTATAATATTGACAAAGGTTATTTTTATATATATTTATATATTTTATATATATTTATATGTATATATTGTATATCATTAATATTAATATATATCAATGTTTTATATTATATATTATATTTTATATGTAAATATATGACTATATATACACATATATACATGAGAAATAAAATAAAATACTTAGATGACCATACCAGAAAGAACAACATCCAAAATAAAATAGGAACTATCCCATTTCCAATCTTTTTTCCTCTCTCCCTCTGTTTTTTAAGAACATTTCTGGTTTCACATATTTTGTTTTATCAGCTGCCTGTGTGTGTGCACGTCTGCCTGTTTTCATGCAGATATATTTTATCTATTGCTGCATAAAAAAAGTCCCAATACTTGCCAATATAAGCACATGCATATTATCTTTATTACTTCCCAGTTTCTGTGGGTCAGGAATCTGGGAAGGCTTAGCTGGGTCTTAGCTCCAGAAATGGTTCAGGTTCAGTCTCTCACAAGAAGGAAATCAAGATGTTGTCCATGGCTGGGGTCAGGAAGGTTAACCAGGGAAGTATTCACTTCTAACTCACTTTCAAGGTTGTTGGCAGGATGTTGTTCCTCAAAAGCTATTGGACTGGAAGCTTTAGTTTCTTGCTGGCTATTGCCAGAGGCTACCCCTCAGTTTCTTGCCATAAGGACCACTGCATCAAGATAAGTTGCCTCAACAGAGCTCATACAGTAAGTAATAGAGTCTGATATGGAGATGAAAATAATTTAATCATCGAAGTGACATTTCCCTTAACATTTTTCCTTTCTGTTTTTCAATAGCAAGTTATTCAATAAGAGAGATTTATAAAGGGCCATGAATACCAGGGCCAAGTGTTATTAGGGGCAATTTTGAGGCTGCATAACACAGGTTATGTGTATAGGTGCTGAGTTTTCTTGTTACATACACTGTGCTTGCAGGCTTGGTTTGATCCTCCTGTTTTGTTTTGTGTTGTTTTGTTTTTACCTTCACTTTCTAAAATTGACCATTACACTTAATTTTCTTTTTTTACCAATGTCTTGTGCTTTCTGGCTGCATAGTCATTTAAGAACCTTGTGTTCACGGGCAAGGCTTATAAAGCAGAATGCCTTATAATGTGTTCTGATTAGGCTATGTTTGGGTATTTAAAATTTTCAAGATTTTCTTTCTTACTTTCTTTGTTTCCATACTTTCTTCTTTTCTTTCTTCCTGCCTCCAATAAGTTAGACCTTTTGTAGAGGACTATTTTAATCTTCTGACTATACTCTGTAATCCTTAGTGACTGTTTTCAGCCTGGTAAGCAAATTGAACTGGAATTGGGAGTAGTTTTCACCATTCAGTTGATAGATTTCTTTGATCGTTCCTATTAGTGTAAGGTAGGTGATTCACACCTGTGTATGGTTTTCCCTTTTTCATGTTTCGTATTTTTTACTTACTCCAAGGAACAGGGCTCTAATTTTCTCCCTGCCTTTAGAGGAGCGGTTGCCTTTCTGTTCACGTTGATGGAAATTTTTGTCTTTCTTATAATCTAAATAATACTTGTTTTCTGTCCCACTTTAAACTCCGCTCTCTGATAATTGCTGCCCCTAATGCATGAATCTTTATGGAGTTTACTTATACAAATCAGAATTCTTTCAACATTGTTCAGGAGAGGTTTAAGCTTGCATGAATTTTCCAAGTCAATTATATCTTGTCTATTCTCTTTCCAGACCTACTTTCATTGCTGCTATTCTAATTTTTCTAATTCTTTTTTTGGTTTATGCTTTTTTTATGTTATAACTTTATTGTTATTATAGTGACTCTTGGGGGTAATGGAGGTAAACACATATGTCCAATCCAACTGTCTTTTCCAGATGTCCTTGATTATTTTTTTTATATTTAGCTTCAGATTACTTTGTACATCTCTACAGAACTAATGTTCCATTAGCTTATCCATGTTTTGCTTAATGGATTTTAAAACACAGCTAGGATATACATGACAAAATTCAAATATCTTTCTTCCAGAACCACTTTCTGCTTCAGTATTTGTTTCATATTTTCTCAAACATGACACTGTCTCTTGCCATCCATATGATGGCTAATGCCATCCTGGCCACTCTTACTTCTTCTTGCCATTGTCTGAATGTATGTGCTACTCTGATTTACAACTGTGGGCTTCTGGAGAGGTTTCTTTATGTAGAGAACAGACTTGAGTACATGGGATGGGGGAGGAGAAGGGGAAACTGGGATAAAATGAGAGAGTAGCATTGACATATATACAATACCAAATGTAAAATAGCTAACTAGTGGGAAGCTGCTGCATGACATGGGGAGATCCACTCACAATGATTGGTGATAACTTAGAGGGGTGGAATAGGGAGAATGGGAAGGAGTCACAGAAAGGAGGAGATATGGGGATATATGTATAAATACAGCTGATTCACTTTGTTGTACAGCAGAAACTGGCACAACAGTGTAAAACAATTATACTGCAACAAAGATCTTAAAAAAAAAAGAGTGAGTGTTAGAATCAATATTTGTCCCTAGAAATACTGATTTCAAAGCATAGGTTGTTTGCATTACACCAAGATGCTCTATAACTGGAAGTTCAAGTCTGAAATTCTCTAGATTGCATGTGTACTACATTAATATGTTATATAACAGATAAACTACAAACGAGTTTTGCAAAAAAAAAAAAAATCTCTGTACTTCCCCTTTGAAAGTAGAAATTGTATATTCAAGAGAAAGGTGGAGGGAGGGGGAATTGGCATCCTAGATAATTCTTTAGGAAAAAACAAACAAACAAACAAACAAAGCTTTTAAAATGCCCATTCTGCTTAATTGTACCATAGATGTGTGTCTCTCTTTACTACAAGCATTTTTTTCTAAACGAAACTCAGTAATCAGATCTTTTTCTATAACTGCCTATTGATTTGTATAACAAATCAGGTAAATTATTTGAAAATAATAATGCTGGTTTTATCTAAACTTTTGTGATGTAAGCACAACTCTAAAAGTTCTCCATTTAACTCTAAGGAAGAAATTTTATAGGGAGAAACATTCTACTTTTTTGTGTGTGATTTGAGTTTGAGTCTTTTCAAATTAGGTAAACCTGTAAAAACATTTCCTTTTTTGTGTGATTTGAAGAGACTGCTCAAGCAAATTGTGTCTCTAGCACATGAAAATTGAATTATGAGAATTTGTTTATTTTGCTGGATCTAAAGTGAAGGTCAGACGTGACTGTTTCTGCTTAGTAAATCCTGAGACCATACTAAAAAAACAAGCTGGGCCACTCAAGTTCAGGGTGCCACATATTATATGGGAGATTTCTGAGAACGTTGAGCTGTGACAAGAGTAAATATGTAAAGTTATGTATGCTATTGTTAGAAAACACCAAAGCACAGCTGTAAAATAAGTGAAAGACAGCCCGAAAGGCCTTAGTATTTACTTCAAAAGTTGGGTTTCTATTTAATATACATATATAGTAATACTAATCATAGCATTTTTATAGATTATTTCATCAAAATTATGTTTCACTGAATTTTCAAGTGTATTATAATGGTTAACTCATTTTGTTATTTAATATAGAAATATATATTCAGAGATGTAAAGAATATCTTTCAAGTGTGACTGACTGTTTCTTAGAAGAAATCAGTTTGTAACTGTGCTATTATTCATCTGTATTGTTCAACATGTCTCCTTTGGGAGAAGTATATGTCAGCATTTTCAAGTAGAAATAATCCATTCTGTTATTAAAGGACCTCAGAAAACATTTCAGAAGAGCTGAAAATAACACCTGTCCATTTTTAAACATTCCTTGAATTAAAACAATATTTCATACTTAAAATTTGCATTGTATAGGACTCAGTGCTATTATAATCCTCAACAGAAGGGATTAGCAGAACACAATTTGAACCATAATGTTAATTACTACCCATAGTCTGTCATAGATTATAGAGTAATTATAGAGTATTTGGTTTTTCATAATTTTTGATTTCCTGCAAATAGTTGGAGTAGGAAATTTATTTAGCAATATTTTGCATAATGTCTACATGTTCCCCTTGTTTTCCTTTCATTATCTTTTTATTTATTTATTTATTTATTTATTTATTTATTTATTTATTTAGCTGTGTTGGATCTTTGTTGCTGTGCCCGGGCTTTCTTTAGTTGTGGCAAGTGGGGGACTCTTCGTTGAGGTGCGCGGACTTCTCACTGCAGTGGCTTCTCTTGTTGCAGAGCGTGGGCTTCAGTAGTTGTGGCACAGGGGCTTAGTAGTTGTGGCTCACGGGCTCTAGAATGCAGGCTCAGTAGTTGTAGCACATGGGCTTAGTTGTTCTGTGGCATGTGGGATCTTCTAGGACCAGGGATCGAACCCACATCCCCTGCATTGGCAGGTGGATTCTTAACCACTGTGCCATCAGGGAAGCCCCCTTTCATTTTCTTTTGCTTTGCTTTGCATTGCTTAGTTTACTAAGTAGCCAACTTATTTTATTTGATAATTAACATTTTATTCTTTTGAGAAAACTGCATAACAACAAAAAATATATACCTACTCTCAAGATACAATTTCATCCTCTACTCTATGGCATGGTTCATGTTTTAATATATTTTTCTTTCATGCTGAAAAAATCATGTTTTAATGATAGAGCAGAGACACCCATCTTTCTCAATCAAGAAATCTAATGTATTTGTTACATGACACGCAAAGGTCAAAGTGAAAATTTTAGTTACCTCTTATCAGAACCAATTAAGTGTTTATATCTCATATTGAACCAAGGAAGTATATCAATATTGCTACATGTCAATGTTGTTGAAAGAACATCCTTTTATAAAAATGCTTTCCTCAATATGAAGTAACCTTTTCTGCCCCAAATTGTTTGACTAAATACTAGAGATATGTTATCTGAAATATCTTCTGGTCTACTCATATGATACCAACTTTTACTATAATATGATATCTTCCTTAGTTAGATACCTTATTATATACTATGCCACAATTATTATCCATCTCTTTAGGTTAATAAAAATTGTCCTGTTATGTGTGTTGTTTCCAATATCTGCCATTGGCTTAAACAGGGAATGGAAGGAGTGTCCTGTTGAGAAACTGCCAGAGGCATTCAAATGAGCCATATGCCATTAGCAGGAATTATTTACTCATAAATCCCATATTTATTGGAAGCATTTTGCAGTTCCAGAAGGTGATCATAAAGTTACCTTGGCTATATTTTGGAACAGTAGCAAACAGAAATTGCTCTCATGAAATCCTTAGGCTGAAGCTATGTCTGATGGCCTGGTATAGATTCTCATGTTGAAAAGAACATCAAGGAGTATGGCACTCTCCAAGTTACTTGACACATATATGGAAAATGGCTAGTACTCTGTCAAAAATTCAAATTGACTTTGTAGGTGCACTAAAGCAAGAACACTAGGACTGTTTTATTTGCTGCAGAATGGCTGGCGTGTATTCTCCATCCACACCATAACTTCGATGTGGCATGCAGTGTTATTCCAAAGTCACTTGATGAGAACAGAAGTATCTCCTCTGGACCACAAGCTATTAATTTTGAAGCTAACCTCCTCAAATTCTCACTTATCAGGAAGAGAGAGAGAGAGATAATAACATATGCACACACTTCTCAAGGTACTGAAGTGTTAAACTATTAAATAAAAGTTATCTGTAAAATGGACAATTTCCTACTCAAAATGTGGGTATATAATCTATTATATACATATTTTGAAAACTATTTGGAAGTACATAATTGACTTATTTGTCAAGGGACTTAAAAATAAACAAAATCACTAATCTAATCATACCTCTTTGGGAAATTTGTTGGAGTAAGATATTCTTAAAAATATTTGACAAAAGGAGGTTTATTCCAGTGCTACCTATAATAAGCATAAATTAGAAATATAATTATCATAATACGTTGTTAACATTTATTCAGCTCTTACGTGATTGACCCTTGTATATCCCTTGCCTTCTTAATCTTGTCAACAACCTAATAAGTTAGGGCTAAATTTTACATGCATTTTGAAAATGAAGTTACTGAATCTCAGTCGGCTTGTGTAAAATAAGCAAGTCTAGCGTCGGAAACCTGCTTTGAACACAAATATGATATTTTTAATATTCATGAGTTGAATGCCAATGTTATTTAGATTATATTGCAAAAGTTTTAATAATGAAACCTGTTTATTACTTGAACCTCTTGCCAACTCCTTGTCCAGTGCTGAGTGCACTTGAACATGAAGATTCTTGACCATTATGATGTGAGAAGAGGCAGTGTGGCCATACAATTGTGAGTGGTGTAACTACTGCAAAGCTACCAGCAGTCACTGGTGTTTGCTTTCATGTTTTCATGCACCCTGCACTCTAAAATACTTACTATGGCAAACATTATTTGTGACATACTTATCACAAAGTCTTGTTCTGTGGTTAAAAAAAAAATCTTGTTAACTTTTTTTTGTTGAAGTATAGTTGATTTACAATGTTGTGTTAGTTTCAGGTGTACAGAAAAGTGATTCAGTTATACATATATATCTATTCTCTTTCAGATTCTTTTCTCTTGTAGGTTATTACAAAATATTGAGTATAGTTCCCTGTGCTGTACAGTAGGTCTCTGTTGGTTATTTATTTTATATATAGTAGTGTATTTATGTTCATCCCAAACTCCTAATTTATACCCCCACCTTCCCCTTTGGTAACCATGAGTTTGTTTTTTATGTCTGTGGGTTTATTTCTGTTTTGTAAGTAAGTTCATTTGTATCATTTTTTAGATTCCACATATAACTGATATCATATGCTATTTGTCTTTCTCTTTCTGACTTACTTTGCTTAGTATGATAATCTCCAAGTCCATCCATGTTGTTGCAAATGGCATTACTTCATTCTTTTTATGGCTGAGTAATATTCCATTGAATATTCATTGCAGCACTGTTTACAACAGCCAAGACATGGAAGCAACCTAAATATCCACTGACAGACAAATGGATAAAGATGTAGTGTGCCAGGAAGAAACAGAAAATATGAACAGACCAATCAACAAGTACTGAATTTGAAACTGTGATTAAAATTCTTCCAACAACCAAAAGTCTAGGACCAGAGGGATTCATAGGCAAATTCTATCAAACATTTAGAGAAGAGTTAACACCTATCCTTCTGAACCTCTTCCAAAAAGGTGAAGAGGAAGGAACACTTCCAAGTTCATTCTTTAAGGCCAACATCACCCTGATACCAAAACCAGAAAAGATATCACAAAAAAAGAAAATTACAGGCCAATATCACTGATGAGCATGGATGCAAAAATCCTCAACAAGATACTAGCAAACAGAATCCAACAACACATTAAAAGGATCATACACCCTGATCAAATGGGATTTATCCCAGGGATGCAAGGATTCTTCAATATATGCAAATCAATCAATGTGACATACCATATCAACAAATTGAAGAATAAAAACTATATGATCATCACAATAGATACAGAAAAAGCTTTTGACAAAATTCAACACCCATTTATGATAAAAACTATCCAGAAAGTGGGCATAAAGGGAACCTACCTCAACATTATAAAGGCCATATACAACAAACCTACAGCTAACATCATGCTCAATGGTGAAAACCAGAAAGCATTTCTTCTAAGATTGGGAACAAGACAAGGATGTCCACCCTCGCCACTTTTATTCAACATAGTTTTGGAAGTCCTTGCCACAGCAATCAGAGAAGAAAAAGAAATGAAAGGAATCCAAATTGGAAACGAAGAAGTAAAACTGTCACTGTTTGCAGATAAAGTGATACTATACATAGAAAATCCTAAAGATGCCACCAGAAATCTACTAGAGCTCATCAACGAATTTGGTAAGGTTTCAGGATACAAAATTAATGCGCAGAAATATCTTGCATTCCTATACACTAACAATGAAAGTTCAGAAAGAGAGATTAAGGAAACAATCCCATTTACATTCACATCAAAAAGAATAAAATACCTAGGAATAAACCTATGTAAGGAGGAAAAAGACCTGTACTCAGAAAACTATAAGATACTGATGAAAGAAATAAAAAATGACACAAACAGATAGAGAGATATACCATGTTCTTGGATTGGAAAAATCAATATTGTGAAAATGACTATACTACCCAAAGTAATCTAATTAGTCAGTACAATCCCTATCAAATTACCAATGCATTTTTCACAGCATTAGAACAAAAAATTTTACATTTTACAAATGAGTCAAAAATTATTTGCACCCCGATTATATTAAAACTTCTGTTGGCTGAATTGTCTTATCAGCACTTTCCATTCAAGGCTGCTGTCTCCCCAGTCACTGCTTTGCAGGTGTGAATGTGTTACATCAGTTCATTTGTAACTATGGTGTGAGCAAAAATGGATGCCCCACTTGTGATCTGCATGAAAGAAGAGCAGCGTACAATTATTCTTTTTGTGTGGTCTTAGGGTGTACATGTCCGCACACTTCTGCCTACACTGTCGACACTCTGCAAAAACTTCTTTTTGAGGCCTTAAAGCATCCTCCCTATAGTCCTGATCTTGCTCCATTGGACTTTCACCTGTTTGACCCCTTGAAAGCAGCCCTACAAGGACAAAGATTCACTTCTGAGGAAGAAGCGAGAACAATGGTGTATTCGTGGCTCACAGCTCAGCCTAAAACATTTTTTATAGAGGGAATATGAAAGCTTGTTGACAGATGGACAAAGTGTACTGAAGAGCAAGGAGATTATGTCAAAAAATGATGTATTTGGGGTTTTTTTTAAGTTAATTAAAATAAATTCTACAGCCATAGTGTGGATAATTTTTGACTCACCCTCATATATGTAAACACAAAAGACCCCAAATAGTAAAGCAATCTTGAGAAAGAAAAACAGAGCTGGAGGAATCAGGCTCCCTGACTTCAGACTATACTACAAAGCTACAGTAATCAGAACAGTGTGGTACTGGCACAAAAACAGAAATATAGACCAATGGAACAGAATAGAAAGCCCAGAGATAAACCCATGCACCTATGGTCACATAAACTATGACAAAGGAGGCAAAAGTATACAACAGAGAAAAGTGGTGCTGGGAAAACTGGACAGCTACATGTAAAAGAATGAAATTAGAATACTCCCTAACACCATATACAAAAATAAAATCAAAGTGTATTAAAGGCCTAAGTGTAAGGCCAGACAGTATAAAACTCTTGGGAGGAAAACATAGGCAGAACACTCTTTGACATAAATTGCAGAAAGATCTTTTTTGATTCACTGCCTAGAGTAATGAAAATAAAAGCAAAAATAAACAAGTGGGATGTAATTAAACTTGAAAAGCTTTCACATAACAAAGGAAACTATAAACAAAATGAAAAGATAACCCTCAGAATGGGATAAAATATTTGCAAACAAAGCAATGCACAAGGGATTAATTTCCCAAATATACAAACAGTTCATGCCATTCAACATAAAAAAGAAAAAAAAAAAAAAAAAACCCAAAACAAATGACCCAATCAAAAAATGGGCAGAAGATCTAAAAAGACATTTCTCCAAAGAAGACAGACAGATGGCCAAAAAATCAATATCACTAATTATTAGAGAAATGCAAATCAAAACTATGAGTTATCACCTCATACCAGTCAAAATGGCCACCATCAAAAATCTAGAAACAATAAATGCTGGAGAGGATGTGGAGAAAAGGGAACCTTCCTACACTGTTGGTAGGAATGTAAATTGGTACAGCCACTATGGAGAACAGCATGGAGATTCCTTAAAAAACTAAATATAGAGCCACCATATGACTCATCAATCACACTCTTAGGCATATAGCTGGAGAAAACCAGAATTCAAATGGATACATGCACCCCAGTGTTCATTGAAGAACTATTTACAATAGCCAGGATATGGAAGTAGCCTAAATTTCCATCAACAGAGGAACAGATAAAGAAGATGTGGTACATATATACAATGAAATATTACTCAGCCATAACAAGAAACAAAACAGTGCCATTTGCAGAGACCTAGAGATTGTCATACAGAGTGAAGTAAGCCAGGAAAAGATAAAAACAAATATTATATAGTATTACTTATATGTGAAATATATAAAAATGGTACCAGTGAACTTATTTGCAAAGCAGAAATAGAGTTACAGATGTAGAGAACAAAGTTATGGTTACCAAGGAGGGAAGGGGGGTGGGATGAGTTGGGAGATTGGGATTGCCATATATATACAATACTATGTATAAAATAGATAACTAATGAGAATATACTGTATAGCACAGGGAACTCTACACAATGCTCTGTGGTGACCTAAATGGGAAGGAAATCTACAAAAAAGTGGATATATGTATACATATAACCCTAACTAAGACAACATTGTAAAGCAACTATACTCCAACAAAAATTAATATAAAAAAAGAAAAACAAAGAAAAAGATATAATGTGTGTGTGTGTGTGTGTGTGTATATACACAATGGACTATTACTCAGTCTTGTTAACTTTTAACTTCTCAAAATTGCATTAGATTCCCTCTCTGTCTCTCTCCCTGTCTCCCTTTCCCCACAATTAAATTACTATTACTTATTTAACTTTTCCTTATATTAAGATTTTATTTTTCCTATCCCTTCCATTTCTTTCTACATTCACTCATAATCCTTATATTTTACCATTTGTTTTCTTTTTTTTCTTTCCCCCCAAAAAGAATTACAGTCTTTAGTTGTAACAGAGAGGGCTTGAGTAGGAGAGAAGACTGACAGGGGCCCGTTTAAGTTGGACATGTCTATTACATATTCGAGTGGAAAAGAACAACTCTTAGGTAGAATAAAAAAGAAATCTGGAACTTAGGGGAGGCAAGGGAGTTGGAGATAGAAATGGGAGTCCTCAGAAAATGTTTTACAAGACCCCAGAAGCTAGATCATATTTTTATATGGAGAACATAGATGAAGAAGAGTAGAGAGCTTCAGATACAGCTCTGTGGTACCCCCAGGGAAGGATGTGGCAGAGTGGAAAAAACTTATCAATGGAGACTTTAAACAGTATCCGATTTGTAGTGGGTGTGCCAGAGGGAGAGGGAACAAGCAAAAAAACAAACGAACAAACAAAAAAAAAATCAAAAACAAAACAAAACAGAAAACCCCCAAAGACCATAAATTCAAAAACAAAAACTCCTGTCAGTCAGCATCAGTGAAAGCTGGAGAAAAAAAATGTTTCAAGAAAAATGGGCTGGTCAGCTAAGTCAAATGCCACCATGAAATCAAGGATAAGGAAGACAGAGCAACAATCACAAACAGTGGCAACGTGCTAATTATTTGTGAATTAGATACACTTTATTTCAGTGTGTTGTGGGCCAAAACTGGAGTTGTTGGGACAGAGAAGAGTTGAGGGGTAAGTGGAGATAGCACATTTACAGTTCTTACTTGTATTTGCTGTGGAAAGTAGAGGGAAAATGAGGTGGTAGCCAGAAATCTATGTGTATTCAGGAGATTGTTGTTTATTTATATTTTGCTATTTAAGATGGGGGTAACACATATATATATATATTATGATGGGAAAAGAAAAAGCAATGACTGCATGAGTGAGGTCCTTATGTAGGAAAGAAGGGATAACCCTGGAGCACAAGTGGAACTGTTGGGCTTAAATGCAGGAGGGCAACCTTTCCCAAGGGATAACAGATGTGGAACATATATGGACTCAGATCTTTGGAGGCTGGACCCACATATTCTGAATCTGCTTTGGCTATGAACTATGCTGTGAGGTAATCAACTAAGCATTGGGGTAAAACATTCTTCTGGGGAACAGGAAATGTAACAATCAAGGGACTTGTCAGGGGATTGCCTGTGTTTATGGAGATCAAATTTGAGAATGTCATCAAAGTGTGAAATGAATCCAGTCATCACATTTTCTCTGGCAATAATCAGCTACCCAGATGTAGGTTTGTAAAATGGACATAGCTGTCTACCAGCAGTCCATGTTTTGCTAGAGAACAACAGAAGGATGAAGAATCAGGGAAATAAAGAGTGAATAAAGTAAGTATTTTGAGGCCTGCCAAAAGCAACCTAAGCCAGGTGATAAGGTGAAAATGTAATGGGGTGTCCAGGCTCCTTCCCATACCCCAGTTCCAATGTGACCTACAGGTGCAGTGAGCAGGTCCTTCACATGCTGGCAGCCTCCTGCTCCGCATGCTCTTGGTTCTCAGCTCATTTGCCTCAAGGCTTTCTCTAATACTTCAAAGGCTGGCTCAACTTATCTTTAGCACAGTTTGACAGCAAATAATAAGAATGTAACTCCTCCCCCCTCAACTAATGAGAGTATGGATTCATTGGGTAAATTCACCAAAGTCTACATCCCTCTATGGAACATTTGGAGGTATGCTTTACGCAGTTCCACAGAGGGTCCTCAGTAATACTGTGCTCCATTTGTCTGTTCTAAGTAGCTCACTATTACACATTTTAGTGGCTTTTCTGCCTTCCCTGATTCACTTTCCCCACATCCTTAATCGTTCTTTTTGGAATCACCTCCAAAATAATCTATGTGCGCCCATTTCCTTTCATGAAGCCCAAAGCAAGACAGAGGGTTGTGATGGAAAGTGAAGTGTTAAGGACATGAATTAGAAATACTGTTGGGTTGAATAGCTGATAAACTCATTGTACTAAATTGTGTAACCTGGAAAGGTGGGAAGTGAAGCTTGAAGAATGGGAACTAGGAAAATGAGATCTCAAAGGTGGTGAAATGCCAAAGTTGTACCTCCGAAGAAGGTTTGGAATATAAAGAGATGTGTATTTTGCTGAGGTGTGCCTGGAAAGTCCTGGTGAGAAATGTTAGATCACCTGCAATGAATGCTGAAGCTGCTAAGAACAGACCATGGGAGTTGGTGGTTAGGATGTAGAGCTAAAATCATAATCAGAAGATGGAAATGGCAAGGGAAATGGTAGAAAATTTAGGTTGATGACATTTAATTTAAAAGAGATAGGACATATAAAGTGGGAAAAAAACAGAAACTCTTTGAAAGCCACAAGAGAAACCAAGGACACCCAATCCAATGCAATACTCTAAATTATTTGGATGTGGATTTTAGAAAACGCTTCCACTGTGAATGCTTCAAGTTGCTTCTGGAGGCAAGAGAATTCTTGGAGCAATAGGCTTTTCAAGGAATTCACGTACTATTACTTGCCCCCAGTAAGAGGCTGACTCACAGCCCCCTACCAGGAAGGAAGGCCGAGTACAGTTGACATGGGCTCTGCCAGGGACTTGGCGGGCAGCTGGATGTGAGGTGAGATGTGAAGACTCTGCAGCCATTGGTCTTTGCAATAGGAATTAGCAAAAATTCTAGGAGTTGCAAACAGCAAAGTGTTCACAAAAAGAATATGGCTTTGGGTTTATTTTGAAAAAGAAATTAAGAGGTCAAAAACAATAATTCTGACTGTGTTACTAATGTCTTGTCACCCTGCACTAGGTTCTTAATTTTTTATTTTCCCTGTTTCAGTTTCTTCAACTTGAAAAATGTAGATGAATATTATTGTGTGAGTTAATTAGTGTTCCTAAAATATAGAACATCATTAAATGTGGTCAGAAGTGCTAATGACTCACATTGACAAAAGGGCAAGGTTTGGGCTAGAGGACACTCTGTTTGTGATAAGGGTAGCAAGCTCCCTTTAACTTCTTAATTTCATATAAGTGTCTTGTCTTCATTAGCAAAGGTGTCTCCTGCTTTGATGGCTGTAAATTGAACAGATTCTTTTAGCTTATGACATTGGTATCAGCACAGTAGATATTTGTTAATGTTCTTCATATAACTTGATGTAATTAATCCCATGAAACAGACAAAGTTATGTAGCAAATAGTGCTTGTGATCTAGGGTCGAAAGAAAAATGTAGTGCTCCCTAATTGTGCGACCTCGTGCTTATCAGTTACACGCTCTGAGATTCAAGTTTATAATGCCTAAAATATGCATAATCATCTTTCATTCAAGACAGTTATAAGGCTTCAGTGATATCTTGAAATATTTTAAAAGAACAAATGGATAAAAGAATATCATTACTATGTGCAAGGCATAAATAGAGACACAGATGTAGAGAACAAACATATGGACACCAAGTTGGGAAAGAGGGGAGGGTTGGGGGGGGGATGAATTGGGAGATTGGAATACCAAATTGTACACTCTAAATATATGCAGTTTATTGTAAAAAATAAAAACATAAAAATTAGAAAAAAAAACATTAAGGAAATGGAAAAAAAATATATCATTACTATATGCTTGCTCTGTTCTTCCAATCAAGAGGAAGAAGCAGATTGCTATTTGTTGCTGCGCCCATTAAGAGAGTAAGGACCTCACTCCACACAAAAATCACAGCCCGGATTTGTGGATGGATTGGATGTGGGGTGCAACTCCAGATATTTTGACCAGAGCAACTGGAAGAATGGAGCTGCTATTTACCTTGATGAGCAGTTCTGAGGGAGAAATGTTGCATGAGACATTCATTTTTCAGCTTGGATCCCTGGAGCACCTCCTAGAGAGCAGGAAGATTAGAACTGCAAAGGGAGACTAAGTAGAAATAGATGGTGCATAGTGGCGCAGGTGCCCAAAGTGGATTTGTTCAGCTTGTTTTTGTTTTCCCCTCCAGCCACCTTCAGGTGCTACAGTTAAGAGAAGTGTGAGGTTAATCAGGTTTGAGGATCTGCAGATAAATAAAATGAAGAGAGATAAAAGATAGGCACAAAGGGTTTGAGGAGGTGTGTAAGTGAGTGATTAGTATGGATCGTGAATTCACAGTTTGAAAGAAAGGGAAAAGAGAACATTGGGTCGGAGGTAAGGAACATTGAAGGACAGAGTGTGGTGATGTACGGTGCTCAAGGCGACACCTAGAAATATAGAAGGTGAGAGATTGGAGTGTGGATGCAAAAATATATTTGCTAGGAATGGTAGAAGTACAATTTAAACTCAATTACTGGGGCGCACACTTCCACTCCAGCACGACGCTGTACCTTACGTGTTTACATGGCACTAAGGTAACAGGAGGACACATTCCCAACAGCTGCGTTGCGTCTGGGCCCTGCTCAGGAACTCAGGTCACTATAGCTGCTCCCGGGTGGGGATTCAGTCTCCACATTACTCAGTTCAGTCCTTTTCCATAAGCCCGAGAACACCCCTCTACCCTCCCCGGCAACTCCTTGCAAACAGGTGGAAGTCAGCTCAAGGCTCACTCAATCCTCAGGTTTTTCCTGCTTGTTTTCATCCTTGGGGAAAACCAACCAGTTGTTGACTTGCCTTTTTCAAAGTTACCCTTTTTATTAGAAATAACCTACCTTTTTATTCAATTTCAGATTTTATACAATATTGGAAAAGTCTTTGGCTTTAAGCAGCTTATTTCTGCTTTCCTGCCGTGAATGTCCATTGAGAAAGAAAACAGAAAACGATTATCTGATTGAAATTGTAATAGCAAATATGTATACACAAAAATACATACCTTAACACTGTCCCATTTGCATACATGTTTCTGATCAGCGCCATTTGTATTTGGGGGTGATGTATTGTGATATTCCAAACCCTGAAACGATTTTTGAAAAAGAGACGTCTGAATGCCTTGTCAAAAATGACTATAGCTTCACTATTAACCATCAGTTCCTTTGGGCTAACGTGGAGTCCCTACTGAAATGCAAACATTCTCCGAGAAAATAGCACCGGTATTATCAGTTACTATGCTTTAATGTAAATTAATTTGTCAACTTTGATAGTGTGACCACTGACAGCCAGTAGACTACAGCTCGTTAAGGTTGGTTATAAAATGTGTTTTGCTGGAGGCTGGGGAACAGGAAGTTTCTGAGCCTAATTGATATTCTCAGCCTAATTCACGGTGTGGTGTTGGGAGCTGTTCCTGTCTCTGGAATAGAAGCAGCCGGAGAGTGAAGAATTACAGGAATATTTACTTCTTTCATTTCCTCTTTAGTTCTAAATATATGTTAATTTCCAAATATAAAAGGCTATGTAATATAGTTCCAGTTTTTATTTATTAACAGGATCAGTAAAGAATGAACAAAAGCAAATTAAAAGCGAACCTGTCACAAAAGAAACAATCCTTTGATTGACATTAGTGAACAGCCTGGTTTTTAATATAAAATATTTCTTACAAAAGAAAATTATGTTGAGTTGCACTCAGGATAACTAACTTTTCAGAGGCAATAGCTTCAAACTATTTATGCTTCTTGAAAAAAATTACTTGTAAGCAAGTTGTTTCAATTTTATAATCTAGAGCCCAGTTATTATAGGTATTACAGAAGCAGTAGTTGCTATTCAGCAGGGTGACACTTTACTCTGTCCTCTCAACAACTCCTGATTGGAGACACAAGGGCACAGAATGGTAGGGAATTTGTAGCTGCTTTGCTTTTAACATCATTATGATGCCATTGGTAAGGCTGCAAGAGACTAGCTTATAAGCTATGAGAGTCAGGCAAAGAGCTTGAACCTAAACTATAAAATCCCTTAGTTCTACCCTCTTTACAATATCTGGCAAATCATTTATTTTGCTAGCTTTATAGAGAGCCATTTAGTAAAATGAAATGGATATCCTCTGGGTAAAGATGTAACGTCTAGTGCAGTCTAGGGCATTATAGTGCTAACTTCCAGCTCTTCTCTCCTGGTGTCTTGTACTGGAGTTAGTGATGGGCACATCTATTCATAGTTTCTCATTCCAATGAACTGTAAGGTCCTTGAAACTGAAGGTATGACTTAGCAAAACTTTTTTCAAGGAGCAGGTACACAGAATACGAGTGCTGATTACATTTCATAATTAAATCCATTTTTTCTAATATAAGCATTGACTTTCTCCTTAGCTTTCACACTAAGACCTTGCAACTCACAAGATTTGATAAATAACTCACCTCTTTGATTACATGCTTATTTGTATAATACTTTTAGCATGATATTAGAATGAACACAGCTAAATACAATTGTGCTGGGAGTTTTTGTACACACATGGAGGAATGAAAGAGAAAGGGTGTTGCTAACAATGGATCCTGACAGCAGGAGGAGAGGTAGGAGGTCCTTAAGGACGATCCCTATTATTAGTTAGTGGTGGAACTGAGGGGGTCTGTATTCTAATGATGTTTGTTTTTGTTCTGTTTTTCATCCTTCATAATTGTGTATCTGAGCAGCAACCCTTTGATTGGTTATGTATTAGTTCTGAATTATCTATGAATTATTAATTATTATTACAACCTTTGCATATATTTTATAAAATGTATCTACATTTTATAAAACATATTTATGTTATTTATTAGATAAACTTTTTTGTGTTCTTGTAAAAAACATTAGCAAGGGTAAAAATGATGATGCAATTTTTTTTTCTTTATAATAAATATATCATGGACTTTTGGAAGAAGAAACCATTTTAATGGATGCAGTCTTCCCAAACTGTATATGTGGAAATCCACATGAAAATGTCAGGCTTGACAAACTTAGATACATAAATATATTACTAGTTAAGAGGTTGAATGATGGCTCAAAATCATGGTTCAGATTGGAACCATGACTAGAACGGGTAGGGAGAGCAGCAGTTAGATAAATAGTTTTTCTAAAAGGATCTGGGGTGCAGTATCTTTTAAACACGGCATGCCCAAGAGTCACATGAAAAGGAATTGTAGTAAAGGGGTTTTGATTTTTCGATTCTAATTCAAGATTATAAAGCAACTCTGGAGTCATCTGTGAACCATACCTAATCCGTGCTTGTTGCTCAACCTGTTGTGTCTAACTCTGAGAAGCAGATTTCGGAGGGACAATGGAAAAGAACTTTGCAACACTAGGGCTACGAATTAATCCCTGCTTAGTTCTCCTCTTTGATTTTACTGTGTACTAGTATAGTGTATTTCAAAGCATTTTATATAATCTGCACACCAAATAATTCACACTAAAATGTAGTTATAGTATTAAAAATATCTTGCCAAAAGCTGTTCTCCACAGGAGTGAATGTGTGTTCCCAAACTTATAACGTAAAGTAATAATCCTTTAAAATTGTTTGAATATTGGATGTGACTGGTGTGTAAACTAGATAGTGTCCTAGTCAGAGATGCTTGAGGGTGTTTCCTCAAATAGACGTACTTATTTGGATTGACTGTATTTTCTGTCACTTCCTGTCTGAATTACAGCAAGAGCTTCATAATTAGGTGACCTGATGTGACCCTTGCCCATCTGCCACAACTTCTCTGTATGGTGGCCAGAATTATCCTCAGCAAACAGGAGTTCAATCTTTCCGAATTGGCTCCCATTTTACTCTGAATATAAGCCAAATTCTTGAAAATGACTTAAAGACCCCTGATGATGACCTCTCCCTTATTCTCAGACATCTCGATTCCTCTTCCTCCAGTTCACCTTCTGCTTCTCCAACCATGCTAGCCTCATAGTTTTCTCCAAACCTGCCAGACAAGTTCCACCTTTAGGGTTTTGCTCTGACTCTGAATGGGACAATTTTCCCCAAATATCTTCATGGGTGAACTCCCTCACTTCTTCAAATTTTTGGCTCAAATATGACCAAAAGGAGGCCTGCCCATACCAGCCTAAATAAAAGTATATCCACCCCCAGGTCCCACCTATAATTGAAAACCCTTCCCTTGTTCTTTCATTCCATAAGGCTCATTGCCTTTTAATGTAAAATATCATTTATGCTTTCATGTTTATCATTACCTGCTGCCCCATCACTTCTAGAATATAATCTCCACAAAGGCAGGCATCTTTGTTTGGTTCACTAACGCATCTTTGGAAAGTGAAATAAAATCTGGCTCACTGTAGGCCATCAATACATAATTTTTTTAAGTTGAATTAATTGAAAAAGAGACAGAAACAAATCATGTTTTGGCCTAAATGTAAATGATAGCATTAAGTTGTCAATTGTCCTTGGAAACAATTGGACAAAAGTTGAAAAATCATTTTTTCCCCTTTAAAAATCATTTTTTCCCCTTTAAAAATCAGCAAATTGTACACAACTGAGAATTTACTTTGGAGCAATTTACAATCCGTGTGCTGTTTGAATTTTGACTAAGCAATGTCTTTAAATTCACCAAATTTATCAAGCAAGAAAACCTAAGTGTCTAAATCCAGACTTCCTTATGAAGTACATATTAAATGGTCTTTAAAATTAAGCATTAAAGATCATGAACAGTGAATAAGTTTCCAATGCTATATATCAGAAAGACCTTCATAAGAAAAAAATGTCATTTGATTCATTTCAATAAGCATTATTATGTTCAACAGATCAAGGGATGATATACTTTAATTTTTCATATTAAAGGTTTACAATTTTCATCTAGTTTAATGTTCATGGGCTCTCATAATTTTTGTTCACTTGGAATTTTTTAATTAAATCCTGAGGTTGTAAAGTTTTTCCCGTAAAGTAAAATCTTCCTAGCACTTTGCAAGTAAATGTTACCTGTTGCAATATTCAAATAGCATATATTATGCATCTGCTCCATCAACATATTGACATATTTGGTGCTGAAACATAATGGGTTGTTCTCTTGGTTAAGTCTTAAACTATACTGAGTATTACATATGAAAAACTGCAAGTAGTGATTAGATAGACTGTTCTCACCTTCCTTTTCCTGTCCTTTACATTCATTATGTGGAGCTGAAATATAGCTCTAAGCAAGACCCCATCTCAAAATCATTCCTTTCCCTTTTGAGTAATGACTTTCTGATTGTGAAAATGTGAAATAATGAAAAGGTTAGAATATGCTTTAATTCAGTCTTACAAAGGTTATGATTACATCATTTGGGTCAAAATCAAATCATTACTTCCATTTTTCCTATGTTAGCCAGATTAGTGTCAGATAAATACAGCATAGTATTTGTATCAACATTTAAGGATAATATGTTATTGTAAATCTTTAATCTTAATGACTTTCAGATGAACCTCATGTTTGAATATTTATTTCTTTAAATATCAACCCACCATTTAAACTATTGCTCATGTAAAACAAAAAGCAGTCTATCTCAACTCAAGAAGTGTTTCTCATATGGCTGTTTAAACATAGAAATCAGGATGTAAAGGGTTCGAAAATCAACTGCATGCTTTCAGAGTCTAATCTGCAGCACTTGATTGTAAATATCAACCCACAAGCACAGAAAAGGGAAATCACTGCTATTTCCTAGCATTTTGTATTTTAATACCAAAAGAAAACTATGAAATGTCACTAGGATGTTAATGTCAAATGTTTCAGCCTTTATGATTATTCATTTTTAATGTATTTAATTCAGTTAAAAGAAGTAAGGATTAGCATCATAGTGAACTGTCACCAGTCTCAGAATAAGCAAGTATGCCTATGTCTCTTACCCCTTTGGGACAATTACACCCATCCTCATGGGTCTGTGTCATGATCTCTGAAACCTTCCAGTTGCATTACTGTCACCCATGTGCTTGAGACATTGACAATCCAGGTTTACTGTCAAAACACAATAGTAAAAAGAAATGTAAACTTTTGAACTGTAAAATATATTAAATAATTGACATTAAGAAACTGAAATCCCCACCACATGTCAATTAAAACTTCCCAGTTTGAATATATGCACATGCCAGATGGTACATTTCAATTAAATTTTTGTTTGTTTTCTCAAAGGACTATTAACTTCTGTATACTCAGATCTAAAATGTTGCTATCTCACAGTCTTGTTAAATAATACTCTATGGTTCCTTATTAACTTTAAATGATTTTAAAATTTTAAAACTGATTAAATACATAATTTTATTTTATTATTATTTCTATTCTGGAGAGATCTTTGAGAAACTGGTCAACTCTCAGAAAATGTCTATATTAAAAAAATCTCTATAGTACACTACACATAAGGATGATCAGTAATTGCAGATATCACAACCTATAAATAATTCTGAATCATCATTTAATTAGATAACATTTTCCTCTGTCTATTTTGGCCAAGACATAAATTCTATTTTTATATTTAGTTTTCTCTTTTCTTCCCACAAACACCAACTCTAATGAAAATTATTAATGTAGGAATTGGAAATTGCAGCCTCTTCCTCCCTTTTTTCATTAAAAAAAAAGGCCTGCTTGATACTCTTTCTTTATCTAACTAGGCCTAAATATAACAAATTACTACTATACAATAGTCTAGTGAGGTATGTTTTCTGGCATATAACATGTAAAATTTTAGGGTTTTTTTTTTCATTAATGTATTTCAGTGATTTAAGTTGAATAAAGAAAAGAAGATGAGTATATTTTCTGGAAAAATAAATATATCAAAGGGCAGATACTGAAGGGGAGTTAACACTTGGAAACAGAGAAAAACACAGGGTAAAGGATGAGTTTCCCATTTGTTTTGTTTTTAGCCTGATACTACTCCAGAGTTACATCTGACAGGGAGGCTAAAACTTATAGAAATCAGCCTCATTCTTTTGGAGAACTAGAAGACAGAGTTCAGGGCAATCACAGCTTCTGGAATCTGAAGGTAAAAATGTCAGAAAGGACAGAGTTAGGGAGGGGAAGCCCCAGATTCCATGTATAAATTTTGCCCAAATATCTGACTGAAACTTTAACCAGACAAACATGGGACTGACTTCAAAAAAGCCAGCTACTGCTCAAAAAAGAGAAAGTAAATTTTAGTTGCCTCCCATGACAGGGAAGACAGAGTTTTGTAAATTGACTTGTCAAGTTGATTACTTGCTAAAATAAAACAGAGAATATGAGGACTCTTAGGAAGAATATAACAGAACCCAGATTCTCAACATCATAAAATTCAAAATGTCCAGGATGCAATTCAAAATCATGAAATATATTAAAAAATAGGAAAACATAACCAATTCTCAAGAGGAAAAAATAACTAGAAGAGGCAAAAATCTAGATAACCTTAAAATCAAGGTGTTGACATTAGAAGATAGGGGTTTCAGAGCAACTATTTTAACTACTCATCACAAAATTCTTTCTTTTCTCTAAAAGTCAAATTTTGAGACTGAGAAGATTCAGAGAAAGGAACCCTTTGTAATCATATACTTGTATTTAAAGTAAGGGGGAAAAAACTGCATAATTTTGTTGGTCAGATCTTCCAACTGGTTTACAATGTCTTAAGATGTTAATATTCACTCTATCTCTGATTACCAAGCAGCAATAGGAAGATTTCAAGATTTCATTTTGCAGCAAGATTTTTATATTCAGTTTCTGTAAACTCCCAAAATCTTACACTTAAAGAAAAAAAAAATTTTTCCCCAGATTCCTGTAGAGACTTGTGCAGCTAGATCATATCATGACAAATACTTGTTAAGTGGACTAGTTTCTGCAACCATTTTTCATCTTCAAAATACTTAGAAAAATCTGCTTATTTTTTCTTGTTTGTACTCATGCATTTTACCTTTCAGCTCAACACCCTGTGGAAAACTCATCTTTTGATGACTTACCATATTTCTATATTTAACAGGAGTTGTGTTTTTTTATCTTTACTGGAGTATAATTGTTTCACAATATTGTATCAGTTTCTGCTGTACAACAAAATGAAAGAGCCACATATATACATATATCCTCATATCCCCTCCCTCTTGAGCCTCCCTCCCAACCTCCCTATCCCACCCCTTTAGGTCTTCACAAAGCACCAAGCTGATCTCCCTGTGCTCTGTAGTAGTTTCTCACTAGCCATCTATTTTACATTTGGTGTGTGTATATATCGATGCTACTCTCTTACTATGTCCCAGTTTTATGTCCTCTAAGTGAGGTGTTCAGGCATTTTTTTTTTCTTAAATATGCTCAGGTCGACTAGATTTTATTTAATTTAATAAGTGGAAGCCTTTTTGTAGCATCTTCTACAAGTTTTAAATTTAACCTCTAAAGGTTTTTGGCATTAGCATCACTCTGCAAAGGAATCAGTTTGTTGAAAAGATGCAGGATTTTCTTTATCCTATAGAATGTGTGACTCCTCATGGAGCCAACCACAGACTGAGCACTGTCAGTACAGATGCCAATACAGTTCTTCCAGTAGAGATCTTTTATTTTCAGATATGAATAAAACATTAAGTATATCTTTGCCTATGCTTGTTAGGGTCAACACTTTTTGGCAAGAAAAAGTATATTTTCAAATTGTATCATAATTTAAAAATATTTCAAATGCTACAGCCTGACGTATTTTGGTGAATTCTGTTGACCTCAACCTGGATAGGGTTTTGTTTTGATTTGATGTGTGTGTATGTGTCTCTGTGTGTGTAATATAAAACATTTCTGTAGGATTTGACATATCAGTATATCAACATATGCTATTTGAGAGTGAAATATTTTCACTTCCCTCATACTGCATCTTTTGCTAGCATTTTATTGACTATACATGCTGGAATTACTAGGTTCTTATAATGTGACTTTCCTTTATTGACTGTGCTTTTTGTTACTAAAAGATTTATTCCCAAGCATTTGAATTAAGTATACCTTTGTAAACTAAAGTTCTATTCTGTTCATTTTGAGATTCCAATAACTCTTTTATTTTTCAAATGGTTGTGATATATAGTTCAGTGTTTTTAAAAATTTTACTGGAGCCATTGCTGCATTTACAATTTGTCCCTTGCCACCTCCTCCCACAGATGATTTCCAAAGGAATTAAATAACTTGGTCTGATTGCCAATATATGTAAAACTCTCATTAAGAAGTTTTCATACTAAAGACTAACTTTTTGGGTATCCATTGTTCATAAGGGCAGTAATATGACTTACAAGACTGTAATTTTTCATTACTAAGCACTTCAGAATAATCTGTGGGTGTAAACTTGGAATCCTTCTGTTCCATTTAACACCTGACCTTAAAAAAAATACTCTCAGATATGTTTGTAAAGTAGAAACACAATACAAAAAGAAGGGCAAAATGAATAGAATTTTAAAAATCCAAAAACTATGAAATCCTTCTAATGCAATTTACTTTCTATATGATTCATCGATTTCAAGGATTGAAAACAATAGCAAACCAGTGGAAGAGAAGTGTGTTGACCTGAAACAAACAGCCTGCAGGATATTTCACTAGTAAAGATGTGTTAATTTGAGATCTGGAGAGAATTGCAGTTTGAAGTCCGCAACCATAGTGAGTCATGTACAAGTCCCCACAGACAAGGGAAGGAGACAGTTTTTATAGAAGGGAAAAGGAAATTGGGAAGACTACAGGAAACAGAGTCCATGGCTTTTCACGGACTGAATCCTTGGCAGGAAAGAAGAGGAGTTGGTCTTCCTCCTGTTGGGCCCTGTTATTGTCTCAGGGCATGAGGGCGCCTCCTTCTGGTTTCCCAGTTCTATTCAATTGAGGTTTCTGTTTATTAATTTTTTTACAGGTGGTAGTTGGGAAAGCAGCAACATCATGGTGTATAAATTTTTCTCTAAGTTTCTATTACACTGATAAACATTCTTTGCCTTTGTAGGTTAGTGGCAGTGCTTAGGGAAGTTGTCAGAGGTAATTTGGGAGGCAAGAAGCCATTACATCAGCCTCCTAGCCTCCCCTCTAGGCAATACAACCTTTAGAAACTCAGAGCATGTTCAAACAAGGCAATGTAGTCTTTCTATAAATTGTCTAAGGAAGATGAAATACTTCTAACAAAATTGCTAATGTGGTTGCTTGGTATCTCTTTGTTATTATTTATATCTTCTAATTTAATACAAGTCTTCCAACTGCATTGCTTGGGTTCCTGCTCTCCTCTCAAACCTTCAAAATCTTATTTGTTCTAAAAGACCTATAAAAATGTGTTCAACAAACACAGTGCCTTTCCTATTAATTCTGAGGTTAGTTGTTAGAATGATAAAACATTTATCTCCCTACCTTACACAGCTTACATTAACTTTGTAAAAAGAATTGGGCTAGTCAGAACACATGAAACTCAAATTCAGTATGAGGGGCAGGCTTTGCTACTGAAAAAGCCAAAATGTGAATCTTCTTGAATTTAAGGCGTGGGCTGAATGTTTAGAGTTGTTCCTGTTTCTATGGAACCAAATCAATCATTTCTTCTCCAAAATATACAATTATAGAAATACACATTGAAAGTAAACTAGTGTTTATATGAACATATTACTGGAATTAATATTTGAAATGATGGAAATCATTATATATAGGCATGTTAATATGTAATACAAGCCACAGAGAGCTAAAACATCTGTATAATAAATGTGCTATATAAATATATAAATATAATGCAACATACATGGGTGTGCATGTGTATGTTTTTCTGTATGTGTAGTTAGAGAGACAGAGGTGGGGAGAGACATATTTGTTTTTTATTGCTGCTATAACTAATTACTACAAACTTAGTGGCTTAAAACAACAGAAATTTATGTTACAGTTCTGGATGTCATGAAATTCCACTGGACTAAAATCTGCAGGACTACATTCTCTTTCTAGTCTGTAGGGGAAAATTCTTTCCTTGCCTTTTCTAGCTTTCAGAGACTGTCCCTGTTGCTGAGCTGTGGTCCTCTTCCACCATCTTCAAAGCCAGCAGTGAAGGGTTGAGTCCTTCTGCTATCACATCCAGCTCACATTTCTTTTTCTGACTCTTATTTTATGCCTACCTTTTACATTTTTAAGAACCTTTGTGATTCTATTGGGACCACACAGGTACCCCAGGATAATTTCCCTATTTTACAGTCAGATGATCAGCAAACTTAATTCTGTCCACACCCTTAGTCTCTCTTTGCCACGTAACCTTACAAATTCTGAGTGGTGGAATGTGAACATCTTTGGAGGGCCAGTATTGGGATTCCCACAGGACATATACTAAATCTGGCAAAATAAATCTATAAATTTTCTTTTGTTGTAATTCTAAGAACATAGGGAAATTACAATTGTATATACTTCTACAGGATGTTGGCGTTTATTCTTATTCAAGCGAATATTGTCCTAAACTTACATAATATTAGAAACTATAAAGTCAAATCATTGAAAGAATGTGTGAATTATGAGAAGAAATATCTCTAATGCTCATGTCAAACTTACTACACTGCTATATATTCATGAGAAGCGTTTGTAAACTGTGAATAATTACATCTTTTACATTCCTTCTTCTAAATCTTCAGAAGTCATATAATGTACACATGTACATATAATCACACATGTGTATATGTGTGCATGTGCACAAACATGTTTACATACATATATGTGTGAATACTCATATACACTATATATATTTTCAATCGTCCTTTTTCTCTGATTCTGTATTTACACATTTGCCCACTTGCTAAAGTTTCTTTGTAACCCCCAAATCAATACTTGCAGCACTTTCATGGTCCTTCAAGGACACATGCAGAGCAGCAAAAACAAATGAGTTGCTTGACACGCATGGTCTCAGATGAGTTTGAACAAGGCAACATTTGGCTTTCTTGTTTCAGCTTTTGTACTGAAAATAAACATGTCTTTTTTGTGGCCTATTTAGTGCCATATTTCTTGCAATTTTATGTGCTTTGTTGTTGATTTTCCTGTTTAAAATGACCCCCTAATGTAGTGCTAAGGAACTGTCTAGCATTTCTAAGTGCAAAAGAGCTGTGATGTGCCTTACAGAGAAAACAGGTGTGTTCAGTTATAAGTTATAGTGCTGTTGGTAGTGAATCCAATATTAATTAATAATATATATTGATCCAGGTGTCATTAAATAGAAACACACATAAAACAAGGTCATGTATTAATCACTTGATGAAAATGTGTGACCAGCGGCTCACAGGAACCTAATCTTGTATTTCCCCAGGAGCAATAGTTCAATGTCGCCTAAGTTAGTATTCACGTAGACTTCATAAAGTGTAACTACCATAAATAATGTGAATTAAATGTCTATCTCTCTTTCTCTATCTACATACACACACACACAATTTATACTGAATTAATAGAATAATTAATGGCTTAAAATTTAGTAACATGGTTGTTACACTTGATTTTCTAAAACAAATGTAAAACATAGCTAATTTTGGGAGAATGAAAGAGCTTGACAATTAAAGATGACATCATTGAGCTATCTTGAATGCTTTACTTCATTTTTTTGCACCATCTAGAGGGAAGTCTGTGAGTAGATAGAGATATATGGATTAGAACAGTACGTGGTAAAGTTTTACATCAGGTAAAATAGAGCAAACCTTCCCAATACATGTACTAAAAGAGTATTTCCTATTTTTCTGGTTTCAGTAAACAGACTAATTTCTTAAAAAAAAATCATTTATAGCCATTGTCAACAGTATAAATAAGACTAAATCTTCTAAACCTCATGTCCTCTTTCAATTTCAAATAATGACAGTGATACAAAAATACATATATGGCAGAGGAAAGCAACAGATAAAATAAATGCTAACATAGAATCAATCTGTAATCTGTTTTATTTAACCTCATAAATCAGAAATCAACTGCTACATATATTTAGAATTACACTTCCATAACCTTTTAATATAAAATGTATTTTAAAAATGGAAATTGCCTTTTATTAAGAGGGGTTTACTCTTAGGTACATTACCACTTAAGAAAAAACAAACATTAAACAAAACAAAGTTAAATTCTCATTCTTAGAGGTTTCACAAGAAGTAAAACCAGCTAGATTAAAGAAAAATGTGAACATAAATTTTGTTTCTTTTTTTTTCTGCCTTGGGCTAATGTAGGCTCAGATTCCATTTCAAAGTGAGTTTGATGATTCTATTTGAGAAAAAAAGAGCTTTGGGAACCAATTAAAAACCCAGTTTGAGGACTTATTCCAGCCTGAGGAAATGAAGCAATTTAAAGTTAATTCAAGCTACTCCTCCTTTAAAACTAGAAATCTGTCTCCTAGGGAATGGGTTTATTGTTTTGCATTGGATATTTAATTTTTCCAAAGACTGGGGATTCACCAAATTTTCAAAGACTTACACTAATTAATCTTTTTTTGATAAACACTTTGGTTAGATGGAATATTATATTCCAAACTGAAACATGTCTATACAATCTTACGATTTTATAAAATCATATGATTCTACTCATAATTTATAGAGTATGCTAGTAACAGGAATATCAGAGACCTCCATTCATTAAAGGTGACCCATGAATTATCTTTTGAATAACAGACTGAAAATAGAATGAGAGAGTGTGGGATATATCGTCTTTTATCTGCACACAGCAATATATAAATTCTCAGAGATGAGAATAAAAATTATGTATGAATGAGAGTGAGCTTTCCTACAGTATGGCATACTAAGTAATGATTTTATTGGCAGAGCCATTGATAATACAGTTGTCATAAATAAAAAGTGACACATTGAAATTATGCTTAAAATAAATATTTTCCTGAAAAAATGCATTAGATTTGGAAGCCTTGGGAAAAAACCAAAGTGACTGTTTTAAATTGAAAATGCTGAGAACCAGCTGACTCCGATAGAGAAAAACTCAGTGGCTGGGGTTGTTGCAGCCACGATTGCCCAGCCAGGGACCCAAGCCGAACAGTCATCGTCAGAATGTCGGGCAAAGACCTAATTGAAATCTTTCCCTCGCGTATGGCACAGACCACCATGAAGGCTCGGTTAAAAGGAGCACAGACAGGTCGAAACCTCCTGAAGAAAAAATCTGATGCCTTAACTCTTCGATTTTGACAGATCCTTAAGAAGATAATAGAGACTAAAATGTTGATGGGTGAAGTGATGAGAGAAGCTGCCTTTTCACTTGCTGAGGCCAAGTTCACAGCAGGGGATTTCAACACCACAGTTATCCAAAATGTAAATAAAGCCCAAGTGAAGATTAGAGCAAAGAAAGATAATGTAGCAGGTGTTTCTTTGCCAGTATTTGAACATTACTATGAAGGAACTGACAGTTATGAACTGACTGGTTTAGCCAGAGGTGAGGAACAGTTGGCTAAACTGAAGAGGAATTATGCCAAGTCAGTGGAATTACTGATGGAACTAGCTTCACTGCAGACTTCCTTTGTTACTTTGGATGAAGCTATTAAGATAACCAACAGGCGTGTAAATGACATTGAACATGTCATCATTCCCCGGATTGAACCAACCCTTGCTTATATCATCACAGAGCTGGATGAGAGAGAGTGAGAAGAGTTCTATAGCTTAAAGAAAATACAGGAGAAGATAAAGATCCTCAAGGAAAAGTCTGAGAAGGACTTGGAGCAATGGAGGGCAGCTGGAGAGGTGATGGAGCCTGCTAATCTTCTGGCTGAAGAGAAGGATGAGGATCTTCTATTTGAATAGTCTTTCCTGCTCTGGTTCTTTCAGAAGGCCTAACATGACACCATTTTAATTCATGGTGTGTAGGTTTGGTATGTGTGGCTATTTATTTTTTGGCCTAAGAATTTCACCAGTTGTAAAGTTTCCCTGGATGTCTATTTATGGGATTACTTTTGCAGAATCATAATTCAGCAACCATTTATCACCAGTGAGATTTCTAGAACCTGCCCAGAAACGTGTATAATTTATTCTGCAGAAGTGTCACCCTACTCCACTTATATGTCTGTTGCAAGTGATCTGCTTACCAAACATATTAAGAAATTCCCCTTAGGAAAGAGCAGTGGTCTCAGGCCAATACATGTAGGCCAGCTACTGTTGGAGCACCCTTTGTTCCTACCTACTTGCACACCATTGTCTGAGATTGCTGCAGCCATCCTTGTGTTAGTTACTGCGGGACTCCTCTCAAGCTTTATGAAAACCTTCACTTATTCTTCCTTGAATGACAGGTCTCTGTCTTGTCTGTCATGGGAACAGTTCTTCCAGTTCAAATGTGACTGTGGTATATAACAGTAAAATGATTTAAAAATGAAAAAGAAAAAAGAAAAAAAAAGAAAATGCTCAGTTCTTGGGTGGAATAATGACCAGCAGCACAGAGTCAAAAATATTTGTTGTCTAATTCAGTTTGGTCAATCCAACTTTATTGAACACAGATCCTCTGTTGGCCACTGAAAAGCTCATAAGTGGGTGATGACATGCACTGGAAACATAAGTCAATGTAACACGGCAATTGCTGATAAACACATGCAAAAGGAACTAGTGTGGCACAAATGTAGTAGCATATAGATTGATTTAGAATTTTATACATGGCTTCCTGGAGGAAAAAACTTCTCTTGTGGCTTAAAAAATAAGCAAAATTGGACCTGCTAAAGAGTGGGAAAGGATATTCCAGAGAATGGGGAAACAGGAGCATAGGAACATGGACTGGAGGGAAGTTATAGCTGTCAAATTTGTGAAAAAAAAAAGTGGTAGTTAAAATAAAGATGTAGTCAGAAACAGTGGGAAAAAAAGTAAGAAATTGTTTTCTAGAAGAGACTTATGTTCTTCCACTACACCCCAGTTGGATCATTATATGATAGATTCATTACAGATTTTTAAAATATGTAAATAATTTTGATATTTAACTGGTTAAGATGATTATCCAACTGAACTTGTAACATAAGAAAGAGCTGAAAATTTAAATTTGGGTAATACAGAGATGCAAATGATCATTGAAGCAATGAGATCTAATTAAGTCTTCAAGAAAAGAGGAAAAAATAAGAACAGGTACATAGCATGGGAGACTGTGGGAGAGAGTCATTATATCCAATCTTGGGCAAGCAGGTAGCATTTGGAAATGGCAGAAATTATTAAAAGAGGGAGAAAATTAAAACATGAAAAAAATGTATTTTATTCAAATGAACAAACATCTAAGTAATTTTCATAAATGTTTATATGAATTCTAAGTTAAATGAAATCACTCATTTCATTTCCTATAAAACTGAACTATGTTAAGTTTTCCATCCATTTCATCATATAATGCTCATAAAGGAAATATTCTGAATAAGTGTAGTAAGATATATGATTTAGATATATTTGAAAAGCAAAGAATCAGATATATCATCCAATTTTACATTAATCCATTCTGTACTCCTAAATTTTATGCAAATAGTTATAAATCACAGAGGTCATAGTAATAAAAGAAAAAAGGGAAAGGTGAGTAATCAAATCCCAATTTTTGCACAGAACAATTCCTAAAGGTAATTAGTTCCAGCAAACTGCCCTCATATTCCTTTATGGTCCTTATTCATAACCTCAAATGTCCCAAATCCTTAATAAGTATGTAGTGTTTTAAAAAAGATATTGAATATACAACTCATCATATTAAACACACTGGTCATGTTCATTATATTATTTTAAACCATTCTTTGAGCATTTGGGAAAGAAGTCATAATCCATATCTATCTAAATAATACATTACTATTTTATTAAATATAGTAAAACTATAATAAAAATATCATTTGATGATAATATCTTACATCATTATTCTTCTCAGTTTAGTTTTTTATATTTCTTTTACTCAATTCAGTTACCTCATTGGTTGTGTTTTAGTTGTTGTACAAAATTGGACATCTGTAGGCTTTTTGTTTTATTTTGGGGGAGGGGATGGATAATGGCAATACAGATTATATTAATATAATAAAAAAGATAATTCAGAAAGCATTCCACAAATTTACCAGCTTTGTACCTTTATTCTATCATAGATACAACTCATGTAATTAGTAAAAAACTGTCAACATTCTTATATGTACCATGTTAAATTATACAGTACCCATTAAAATCAATCTGTGATTATTATCATTGCTATATTTTTGAAGAGAATTTTATGACATCCTTCTTTTAACTAAAACCTTTTTTCACAAGGCTTCACATTGATGCAATGAAAGGTAATATTTATTTCAGATGATTGATTAAACTAAAAAGTTTTAGTAAGTTACATATAGCCAAAACATATAATACTTTCTATGTTCTTAATGCTACTTTATTCACTCTATTTATTTACTCCTCACAATAACCCTTTGACATGTGTACTGTTACCAGACCATTTACAAATGGGAAAACAGAAGCCCAGTTGGGATACTTTTCAAGGTCACAGACATCATAAGTGATAAGGAAGGGATTTTAACCCAGGTAGTGTGGCACCAAAGCTATTGCTTTTAGCCAGTACAAAATATGGCAAATTTGATAGCAAAATATTTTTTGTACCTCACCATGGATGTCAAGAATCCAAAGAAGATATGTGATTAATAATAGACTAATGAGTATTGTCAAATATAATCTTTTTTAAGACTTTTTTCAATCTGACTATTAAGCACTTATGTACTTTTATTATTTACATGTTTGTTTATGTATTAAGCTAATCCTTTTTAATTGGAGATGAAGATTTTTTATATTTTCCTTCTTAAGAATGGACTCCATAGTTCTATCACAACCTAGAAACTCCCACATACTATTTTTTTCCATTTATTTATTTTTAAGAACTTTTATTGAGATACAGTTAAAATACAATAAACTGCATATATTTAGAGTGTACAATTTGGTATCCCAATCCCCCAATTCATTCCCCCCCACCCCTCCCTGCTTTCCCCACTTGGTGTCCGTATGTTTGTTCTCTACATCTGTGTCTCCATTTCTGCTTTGCAAACCTGTTGATTTGTACCATTTTTCTATATTCTCCATATATGTGTTAATATACGATATTTGCTTTTCTCTTTCTTCCCATGTACTATTTCTAATGCAAAAAGTGTTCTGCCCTTGGAGAACTAGACCTGCACTTAATATTTAATCACAAATAACAATCTTTATCATGTCAAGTGAATTATGGGTGAACTTTCTAATCATGAGTAACCATATGCATCCTAATGTAAGTATTTGTTGCAAAATTATCTCCAACTTCAGATCCACATGGTATCACAAAGCTTTTTTTTTTTTTAATTTGTATTGGAGGATAGTTGATTTACAATGTTGTGTTAGGTTCAGGTGTACAGCAAAGTGAATCAGTTATACATATACATATATCCACTCTTTTTTAGATTCTTTTCCCATTTTTTGTTGGTGTTTAAAAACATCTTTCATTTGTTTTCAGTTGAGTGTTTCTTTAAGAATAACTTTTTCTTTTTAATGGAGATCAAATCTCTGTTTATAGTAACCTGGAATATGTTGTAATATATATAATATATTGAAAGAGAGTTACATTTGTGATCCCTGCAAAAAAAACACAACATATCAGAAACAGTGATTTTAAATAGCAAGTTTAATCACAAACTGGACTTAGCTATCTTAAAGTGGTTTTATTTTGCTATTAGGTTTACTAATATTGTCACACATACATTTTAAAAAGAGGGATAACACAAACAAAAAGTATTCACTAGATAACATTTTCCTCTTACAATTTTATATTCACTTTCTGTGTAGCAAAAAGAGTAGAGAGCTCAAAAGATCATTTAAAAAACACATGAGTTTTTAAAAATCTATTTATTGCTTTATATGTGTTTTTTCAAGGCAATTTATATAACATAACCAAACTGCTTTGTGTTGCAGATATAAACACAAGCTAAAATTTGAAAAGCTATAGCAAAAAATGGGAACAAATTACATTACATTAAAATGACTTAATAAACATGAATACACATTGCAGACTGTGGCCATAATTAGTACTTACAATGATTATATCACTTCCTCAGAGTAATTGTTATTTCGGTGGCCTATATTTTAAGTGAGTCTGAAACATGGTGATAGATTACTAGGACAGACTCTGAAATGTGCCTGAATGGTCATATCATTCAGGAATCACTGTAGAAAACAATTCAAAAATATGGGGAGTGTAAGTGGTTCCACTAAATGATTCAATGTTTCTTTAAGTCTAGAGAATGTATAATTTCAAAATAAAATAAACACGTTGTAGATGGTTATCACTGAAAAAGTGAGGTATGCAATTGAATTATATGGTAGGTCAAAAGTAAAATAAAACCCAACAAAACAAGCAAAGCCGGAAGTGTTTTATGTCTCCTTTCCTACCCTATAAAAATGACTTGAGCTGAAGCGCATAGCTATATGCGGTGCAGAGTTAGACTCTAGAATAAATTTCAGAGATTATTGGACAATAAAAGCTGAAATATCAGTTTTAGAGCATTGATTTTCTAAATGTCCTGGAAAGACTCACAGTGGGTGTCTTTGGGCTGAGAAATACCTAAAAAGTTTTACTTAACATGTTTTCACTTATAATAATGCTTAAGAGAGCAGAAACTAAAGTCCAGTTCCATCCTTTCCACTATGACAAAACATAACTTCACTAGTAATCAAAGGCACATTCTTTGAATAGAACAAAATTGAAAACATGCAGAATTTATGTTTTCCTGATATATTATTCAATCCATAAGATGCGCATTGAGGAATGGTTTCAATATTCCAGCCGTGGTATCCAAAGTGATTTAAATAATATTTTTGACACAAAATAAAGAATATACAAATGCGACCAGTACTGAATTTCTAATGAGGGCAAATCTAATAAACAAGCAAAGCAAGCATTATTGCATGTGTTCAGATGAATTTCTATTGCTTATTATGAAAATCTATTTTACTGTCAGCAGAGCTACTAGAAGCAATGTTATCAAACATGGATGGTAATTAAGCCTTGATTTTCTGAAAATATGAAGTCAATATACCAAAGGAATGCAATTGCCTCAACCATGTTTTTGCAATTTTAAATATTTTCTTTTTGAAATTTCTAGAAAAACTTTCAACAGTATCTACTAATACATCATATTAGATAATTGTCTGACCAATTTATAATCAGAGTCTAAAGGGTAAATTAAAATCATTGAGACCATATGCATCCTTGTTTACATATATAAAATCTTGAAAGAAAAATAATACTGGTCCACAAAATTAGAAATTGGAAGGTGAATATTGTAACCTTAGTTCAGACATTGCCTATTGTCTTTTTAAAATATTACTTTACAAGTAAGTAAAGTTCATGTGTTTTTTTCAAACACATAGCATGTTTTTTCAGATTCCACAGAAGATAAATCATTTAGTTACAATCTACTATTTAAAAAGTGTGTTCTAGAAATAGAAACACACAAATAATGTACAACCAGGGCATTACTTTTTTTTTTTCAGTTTGAGAGGTAGATTTTTGATGAAACAAGCAAACAAACAAAAACAACAACAAAAACAATGCTGAGGCATTCCAAATATAATATAAAAATTTACAGATACAGAATTAGGGCAAAGGAAAGAGTATTTGGAAATTCAAGTAAGGGTTGACTGTAGAGGTGATACTTATTAAAGGGATGTTTTAATGTTAGTGTGCTTTTTTGGCAATAAAAAAGGACACTTCAGGAATATCCAAAGGCAGATAAAAAGTTTGTGCACAGAACGTGACAGTTAGAACCGATTTGGAAACATAAGGTTGTGACAATGATAATGTAAAAAACGTTTGCATATAGCATTCAGGAACTTATGTCATTTGGGGAAGTACTAAATGGTATTCAACCGGAAGCATGGGTAGAATGGATAATACATATTGTAGGGGATCCGTTTGGGAGCAAGTTGACCTCTAAAGGCGAGATTGAAATACAGTAAAACATTTTATTAAGATCTGTTACCCAGTCTATGTAAAAGATTGTAGTAAAGCCTATATTAAAATAAAATAGATGTGAAGAAAAAATATTAATATATATAAAATATATTAGGTAGGTAAATTTTTAAAAACCTCAATTCCACTTAAACTCAACATCCATAATGTCCTATCATTTCCATCTCTAAAATATAATTTGCCTCTCTCCAGTAATCTTTGTATCATTATAATTTTGTAGAAGCAGCAATTATCTCTTACCTGGAATCCTGCCCTGGATACTTTATTATAGCCCCACTGGCCTCTTCTAAACTTCTCTTTTTAGTGCTAATAAAATACTTTCTACAAAACACAAGTGTGATCATTGACACAATTCGAATTGTGCACCAATGAGGACCAAGTTCCTTAATAGGGCCACAGCAGCCGTTCATAGTCTGACTCCCTCCTTTTCCCCAAAATAATCTGCCATATCACTTGCTCCTCTGCAGCCACACTACCATTCTTTCTCTTCTTCAGAGGGTCTTTGCTCTTTCCTTGAAAGGCTAAACTGTACCTTATTGTGGAGTCAAGTGTTATTTGTTCTTCAGTTATTAGCAGAAGCATGGCTCCTTCAAGGAATAATTGCCGATAGCCGTAAGTTTATTACCTCTATTTCACATTTTCATGCAATTAATTCTTCTTTGCAACACCTTCCAACACCAAAATTTTACATGCATTTATGATTGCTTGATATTTTACTTTTTCATTAGGTTGAAATGACATGAAAGAGGGAATTGTTATTTTGCTCACCAAACCCTACCCCATACTTGACGTATAATAGGTGTGTATTAATTATTATTGAGTGAATTAATCATTTAAAGCTTTCTTATAGAAGTTCATAGTTAGTAGACTAACATACTTCTTTTTAAAATAAAAATGAGGAGTGGCTAAAAGATTTTAAGCAGGGAGGTCTAAGTGATGACAGATGCACTGTAAGACAATCTGAAATCAATATGGAAGATGGATTAAGGTAGAAGAGACAGAAGATCCAGAGAGCAGAAAGGGCAGTGAATAAAGACAGGTGAAACTAGAAGGGTGCCAGTTGAAAGGAAAATGTGGAAACCAAGGGAAAAATAAATCATAAAACATGACAATTTTAATTCAAATGAAAGGCACAGAAAAGAAGTACAAATGGTGCAAATCTTATGAGTAAAAGTAATGAATATTATTAACTTTCTATAGTATATTTGAAAACTTAAATAAATAAAAGTACTAGATAAACAAAACTTGCCAAGACAGAATCAAGGAGAAATTAAACTTTGTCTAATAATCATTTAATATTTTAGTAAATATCTCCTTATAAGGAATTGCTTGGGAACGTCCTTGGCTGAGGGTCCCTACATGAGAAGGGCTCAGAATGGAGTTGTTTGGCTAAGAAGACAGATCTATGTGCAAGTATGGCCAGCTTCACCCTGGGCATAAAAGCCCTTCATGCTCTGGCTCTTTCGTGTCCTCCATGGTGGATGTGGGCCTGAGTCTTAAGGGTAACTCCCTTCAGTAGGTGGAGAACCAAGTCGGCTGTGTGGAGAGCAACTCTTCTCCATGAGACATGCCAGGTTAAGCCTTTATGCACTTGGAGTCTGCAGGGCAGTTTCGTCTTGGGGACATATTTTTTTGACCAGAAAACTTTTTTTTCTGTTTCTTTTTAATTTTTTTTTTGTTTGCTTGTTTTTTTGTTTGTTTTTTACAATTTGATGTAATTTCAATGTTCTGAGACAGGTTGTGCAGGCTCTGACTTGTGCCTCATCCTCCGCCCCCAGTTGCTGCTCATACTACCGTACTTGCCTGGATTCAAAATTATAACCAATTCCTCCAAATGATAACATTCTAAACTTTTTCTTATCCAGTGTCTGTCTCCAACTTTGAAGTATTGGACAAGTCACCTCATAAATGTTCATAGCGTTAGTATTTTCACATATATTTCATGTACCTTTGGAGAAAATTTCACATACTAAGTGAGTAATAGAGATATCTCCACGTCTGTATACCCACTGTCAGATCAAAATGTCAGATGCAATTTTAGGTTGCTTCAATCACTAGGACCAACATTCCTAGTAGCCTATTACTCACAGGGCTGTCAAAATTGACATCACATAATTTGACCAAATGTATTTTTTAATTTTCTGAGATTTTCTTTTGCAATATATTTGATTTTTCAGATATTACATGCTATTTACCTGAGATAAGCCATTTTTATTAAAGACCAACTATACTTCAATAAAAAAAGAAAGAAAGAAATGGACTAGAATGAGGTAAATCCCAGAGGCTAAAAGGTTAATAACACTTAACAGGACAAAAAAAATTATTCAATTCTAATTAGTGATTATTGCAAACAAAAGAAAAACAACATGATATTTTATAGCATGTGTGTACATAAAATATTTTACTATATGGGCACATTCCTATCTAGAAATGCAGGTGGATCTATGACTGTGATTGAAATGAGTTCTTCACTTTGTTTGAAGTAAGTTCTCTTGACAAGTTCCATAGATCATAACAGGGTTATACCTTTCAATAAGCCTAAAATGGCATTTAAAAATAAATTCATCTATTTGGTTAATTGCTCTAAGTCAATCTACATTGTGAGAAAAGTTGTATTAATAGTAATATTAAGTAATTAATAGTAATCTTCCACTTGCAATTTAGCTCAAGTATGATCTCATTTCATAACTCAGATTGAACTGATATTTTTCTACTTATCATACACTGTAATTTGTATATTCTGTCACAGATTCCATTAAAATCATTTGTATAGATTGACAGATATAGAAAACAAACTAGTGGTTACCAGAGGGGAGAGCAAATGGGAGAGACAAAATAGGGGTAGGAGACAAAGAGGTACAAGCTACTATGCATAAAATAATCTACAAGGAAATATGGTACAGCACAGGTAGTATAGCCCATATTTTATAGTAACTGTAAATGGAGTATAACCTAATTGGATAGAGTGAATATGAATCACTATATTGTACACCTGAAACTTTTACAATGTTGTACATCAACCAAACATGAATTTAAAAGAAAATACATAGGAAGCAATTTTTTTCAGAAAAAAAGCTGGGTGGCTACTTTCTACTGCACAACAAAGGCACCTCTTGCTGGGTCTCATACATAATTGTTCTCCCAAGAGGAAATTTATAATTAAGCACTACAGCAAATATGTCAGCAGAAATAACACTAGAAAGACTGTATTTGCATAATGCAAACCATGGAACAAGAGGTTGGTCGAACTGTGGGCTTGTCAGTATGAGCAAAAGTCAGGAAAATAATAAGTGACTTCCAAACAGTATTTACAAATTAAGTAAAATGTATTAATTGCTCACAATACAGGGTTTCACTGATTCTAGAACTAGAAGGAGCTCTGCGCACAGCTGCTTAAGGAGTAGACAGGATGACAAGACATAAATGAAGGGGAAATTGCCTTAATTTTGAGTGAATCAAAATTTAAAAGTAATATATCTAACATCAAAATGCATGGAAAGTATGAAAGCTTGAAAAAGTAACCCCAATTTTTCAACTTTAATCTATATCAGTGTTTTTCCACATGAGACTTTCCAGTTTATCCCAGTCTATTAATGAAGTAGTAAAGGTGGAGTTTGCTTTCCTACCACTCACATTTTAGCCCAGCATGTCTTGCTCTGGCTGATGAGAAATTAGCATTTGTCATGCAACAAAGGCATGAAATATACTTCTGTTGTTGGTCTTTAGCTCTTTCCCTTGTGCTATTACTGTGAAAATCACCTGCCCCACTAGTCTACCCGTCCAACGAAGATGAGAGACCCATAGAGCAGACAAAGCATCTTATATGTTGAACCAGAAACTGGAAGTGTGGGACCTCATTTCATCTCTGCAACAAGTGCTCACATTGAGAGATGCAACTGATTGACTCTATTCACTGATGTAGGAGGAGATTTTGGAGTCATCCAGCAGCCAGAGGGAAGCTAATGAATTTCAGAGGTGGTTCATTATTCAGAATTAGTGTGGCAATAACTAAAACTTCAATTAATAGAGGGTTCATTCTATTTTCATTTTTTACACACACACACAAATAGCCAAAAGTACTTTTAGTAAACAGTATTGAGAAAACTGTAGTCAGATCCTAAAGATAAGGAGAAAAACAGAGTTGTATTTTATGTGATGGAAAGAAGAAGCTTGAGTTAATGAAAACAGATGGAAGAAGAGAAAATTAGTAAGTAGGAAAGGGATGAAAGAATTTTAGAGATGAAGGAATCTTGGGGATATCTCATTTCAACTATTTAATTCCTCATAGAAGTTAATGTCTAGTTATTTGTTCTAAAATATTGCTATTTAATGTCATGCCTGAGTCTAATACACATATTATCTGACTTTTACCCATGTGATTATTTTAATATATTATGCTTTCTCTTAGAAGTAAACCCAGTATTATCAAATATTTTTTCTTATATCTAGTCATATCTTATGGAGTTACAGTAACTGATAGTGCTATTTTAAAACAATGATGCTTTTAATAAAATATGAAACAAATATTAAATTATTCCATGAATGCCATGCCAGTTAAATAAAAGATCAGTCCAACAAATATCTATGTACTCCTTTTATTAAAAATTTGGATTAAATTTTCAGTTATAGAGCAAGACAACTGTAGAGAAAGTATATAGTCTCCTTTATTTTGAAAAATAAAATGAATGAAACATAATATTCACCAACCAGAAAAACACCCACTTATCTCAGGCATATAAAAATAATTTAAAATTTCTTCAAATTAAAATGATGCAGTTATTTAATAGGCCATGGTTATATTGCACATATTTATAATATTGAAATGAGCTTTAAAAACAACCAAAAAAAAAAAAACCCATAAAACTAGTGCATTCCTTGGCTAGACTGACATACAAACAAAAGTGTTAATGATTTTAGAATATCTGAATGATAATATCTATTCCTGTGACAACTCAGTCCAGAAGGATACTGAAGAGTTAAAACCGATAGTGATTCTTAAATGTGAAAATAGAACATGACTTCCCCATTCCCTTGGTTCATTAGATCAAAAAAGATTCATGGAATTTATGATATATATAAAAAAGAGATTTTTAAATAGCATTACTTTTTTAAGTTTCTTATTCTGGCAAGTATTGGCAAATAGGAATTCTTAGACTGCACTGAGATAAAAGAACGGCCATAAAGAATGTGTCCCTCTATCTCTCTCTTGTTTCTATCTCTCTTTTTTCTCTCTTTCTGCCTCTCTCTCTTCCCCATCCCCCCATATATATATGTGTGTGTGTATATCTTCCCCTTTCTCTCTCCCTCCCAATGTTCATATATGTCTTAGAAAACTTCTATAGGATATCTTCATTTTTTGCCAATATATGCTAGACCATATGACTTTCTTTTTGTCTGACTCTTTTTTTCCCTCAGACTACTACTAAACACTATTTCTTTTCTTGACCTTGTGTTACTCTGATTAATATTGTTGACTTAAGGTTATATGTCCATCCCATTAACCGATCAAATTTTTTACCCTCCACCCTGGATGCCAGGAGTTCCCATTGGCATAAATAGCCTATGTAATTAATCTTGGGAATAGTCATCAATAAAACAAATCATTAAGCAGAAAACAAAAATGTCAACACACATGCAATCAATTAAATGGAATGAAGAATGAATACCTAATGTTTACATATGTCAGCCTAGCCTTGGTTCCAACCATTGCAACAACTTTGTTCTTACAGCTAGCTATTGCCACTTATTAGTCATCTAAAAATCCAGAATCATTTTGAAGCTCAAAAATAAAAATTGATTTTGATCTTTTCCTCCTTATCATTCCCTTTCCTTCTCTTCTGAAACAATTTAGTTCAAAAACTACTATGGGTGACTGAACAAGGTAGGTAAGTAACTGCATAAAAAGAAGATATGAGAATCTCCAGCAGTCTAGTATGAATTTAGAGTTCAAGTTGAGTAAGGAGGACTTCTGCCTGGAAAGCTGCCCCAGTGGGTGTAATGTCCAAGGTCAAAGGGAGAAAGGAGGGCATCCTTGAGGTGGATGTCTGGGTGTTGGAGCATGAATGGAGTCAACAGGGAATTTGCAGAAGGTAGATACCCCAGTGTCAGCTACAATAGGAAATTGGTTGCATTCAGCAGAATTAGTCAAATAAGCCAAAACATGAACATACATGATTTCTTGATAATGTTCACATTTCCAGTTGATTGAACTTGCTTTTTATTTATAAACAATCTGCAGGCATATTCTGTTGGGTTGAATAATCTTGGCTGTCATTTGGGACTTCCTGCTCTTCTTTACTTCCATTTAGAAAATAAATTCTGCTGAGACCTGCTTTCCTGGCCATTCACACCCATAAAAAGATGGTACATAGTCCTCTCTTAGCAGCACTGCTCCTGTATAGTGGTGTGGGTGAAAGGTCTCCTACTACTCTCCCACTAAAACAAGCCTCCAGCATTTTTCAAGTAGACCATTTTCAAGTCACAGAACTGCTGAGTGAGAGCAAAAACTTCACAGTATACGGTTTCAGTGTTGAGAAATTGGAGAAACTGGCATACCAGAAAAAATTGGGAGTTAAAAACTTTCAGTTAAAAAATGATTTCTTAATACTTTCAGTAGAATAAAATAAGAACCTTTTAAAAGCCCTTCTCAATAAGCTGTTATGCAGTATCGCACAAGTTCAACCTACAAAGACTCTAGGTCACTACTTTCCTCTTCCAATCCATCTCATCTTTATCACTTTATTGACTTTCTCCTTTCAAATGTCTTAAATATTGAATTCCAATTTCCTCCTTAAAGACAAATTTCTTACGAAGATGCGCTAACAGTTACACAGTAGTTGTTCAGGGAGAATTCATTATAGTCCATTACTGAAGTCACAATGTAGGTACAAGCATTTTCGGATCAGACAAGAAGGTCTGTTAAGTAAATTGCTGCCATAGTTCCTATGTGGGAAGTTTCCCATAAAAGCTATATTTCTGGGGAGCATGCTTTGGTATGATGTATTTAAATGCTGCCCATGATTTTTTGCTTCTTTGTATGTTAATATGCAGGTATGAACCTTATTTTATAGAATGCGTCCTTCTCACATCACCCAAACAGAGGATGGTGGCTTTGAGAAGTGGAAAAGCAAGTAGGCATGTTTTCTTTCAATTGAAAAAAAGTCTCTGTTCAGCTCTGTTGAAAAATGCACATTACATAGCACATGGCATTTATGCTGAAATCAGGTATGAGTAATGCAAGAATGGAGGTTGAGTTTTGACAGAAGATTTTGCATTTATTACCTCTTTCTAAAGAAAGGTAATGAAGCAGGAAATAGTCACAAATAATAAGAAGCAGTTGAATACACAGCAGTCTCCACTATCCTCTAAACTTTCAACCTCTATGGAAAAATATGCAATTCTTTCAGTCTTGTGTTAATATATGGAAAGCAGTCTCCATTTTTTGAAGATTCTTTCTTATATGACCTTCAAATGTCAGACTTTTCTCTGTAACTTCAGATAGTGCATATAATTTGAGTTTTGACATACCACTTCATGTTAACTCAGACACAGCTCCTATAAATGATTCATTCGTTCTTGGTTTTACTAAATGTCATCTCTATAAATGGTTCTTATGTGGGCCAGTTAGTTAATTAGAGGACTGTACTGTTGACATCCCTTAGTGATAAGTTTGTAATGCTAATAGGTAATTTAGTGTCAAAGAAAGAAAACCTTTTTGCCAGAGAAAACTTATATGACCAAGGTTAAATAAAGGTGTGTCCTTGATGAAATAACAAAAATGGTTCTTAGATGAAGTGAGAGAGTAGCATAGACATACATACACTACCAACTTTAAAATAGATAGCTAGTAGCAAGTTGCTGTATAACAAAGGGAGATCAACTTGGTGGTGGGTGATGCCTTAGAGGGCCAGGACAGGGAGGGTGGGAGAGAGTCATGGGAGGGAGGGGATGTAGGGATATATGTATAAACACAGTTGATTCACTTTGGTGTACCTCAAAAACTGGTACAAGAGTGTAATGCAATTATATTCTAATAAAGATCTTAAAAAAAAATGCCATTACCATTTTGAGTGAAAAAAAAAAAGGTTCTTAATGCCACACACCTAGGTATAGGTAAAATCAAACATTTAAAAACATTTTTAAATCCAGTTTCTTTAATTTTAAAACTGCATTCTAATAGGCTGATGGGAAATTCAACCCCAGCTGTGAATGATACTTTCTGCTTAGGGACTGTTCGAAGGTACTAGGTTCTTACACATATGTCCAAAGCACTTTGATGCCTCTTTGATCATGGTGTGATCTGCACCCAATGGTTACTACCAAGACATGCATTGTCCCATCCAAAAACCTTCCATCAGGTTCTAGGAATCTTCTGTTTTCAGGAAATTCAAGGGGACAAGGGAAGCTTTGATGATGCCAAGAAACATCTGAGGCCTAGTCATCTCTGGGTACAGTTCAGTAGAAAGACATACAGATCTCTATCCCCTCCCAAGTCAAGAAAGAACACAAAATCTCATTTCATATTGTCCTTAAAGGCCCTTAACTCCCTCCCTCATCTCTCCACGCCTAATCAAACCTAACGTATATCATTTATTATACTTGGGATTTTCAAGGCAACAATGGCAAATCAAATCAAGGATTGTTTGCTTTGGACATTGTAAATATCCTTGGAGAGAGGTGTTATGAGATGCCAAGGACTGCTTGGAACAGAAGAAGGGAAATGATAGGCACAAAGAAAAGCAAAATGCATCACTCAAAAAATTAAATTGAAACAATAAAACAAATGATAGGAGAGTCCAGGAGAATTTTCATTACCTGAACAACAATATCAATGGTTGTTTATGTGAGCTTCCTATAAAAACAAATAATATGAGAGAAAAAGATGGCGGCGAAGTAGAGAGACGTGGAGTGCATCCCTCTCCACAGATGCAATGGGAATGCACGGAAGGACACAGTCATTCCCACAGAGAACCAGCTGAACACCAGCAGACGGCCTCGGACACCGGAAAGGGCTGCGGAGAACCTGACATAGCCGGTAGGGAGGCATCTACGAGGGCTCAAAGAGGGTGAAGCGGCGGAGCTGTGGCAGACGGGAGGGAGTGAGAAACATACGGAGGGTCCGCAGCGCAGCTCAGCGTTCCCGGACCGAGACATCGATCCGCGGCTGAACGGAGGGTCCAGGAGCGGGAGCGTGGGAACCGGAGAGCTGGTTCAGGGGGAGAAACATTGTTGCCGGTAGGGTGACGGACCGAGAGGACAGGAGGGAGGAGGTCCGCGGAGAGGAGTGCCGATCCCTGAGAGCTGCCTGGCCATGATGGCGGCTGGAGGCTGCAGGCTCCCGGGCAGGGGGGAGGAGCCGCGCGCATAGCCTCTCTCTCTCTTTCTGAGCCTCTGCAACAGGCAGCGGAGAGACGCCCTGCGGGGCCACATAAGGCGCTCAGGGATAACAAGCACTCTCAGGCGCTCGGGCGGGGCTAGATTAAAACTCCTTGCAACGCCAGCAGCAGGGAGGCTGCTGAGAGAAAAAAAAAAAAAAAAAAACCAGCATCAAAAAGAAAAAACCCCGAGAGAGGCCCAACTCTAAGACTTTCTGTGTACGCCTGAGCCACCAGCGCCCTCTGCAACAGGCACCTCCAAGCCTGACTGAAGCAACAGTGCGCCACTGCTCACTCCCTCCCAGGAGAAGGAGCCACTATTGCACCCTCTCCCTCCCCACACACCGAGGCTTACAGACGAACAATAAAGGAACCTCTGCTGGTCACAGAATAACGCAAAAAAAAAAACCCAAGGCAAGGAAAAGGACACTTACAGCTGAGACGCTAAGGAAACAGAAATAGTAGTATCAATACCTATTGAACTGGTCCATTCGGGGATCAGTTCTGGATTTTTTTTTTTTTTTTTTCCTTTCTCTTTTTTTTTTTTTTTTTTTTTTTTTTTTTTGATCTATTAAATACGATCTTAGCCCTAAGGGATCTACAAGTTTTACAACATAATTTTATAAGGATATTTTTTACTCTTTTTTTTTTTTTTTTTTTTTTTTTTTGCCTTTTAAAATACTTCTATATCTAGCTAAGTTTTTGGTAGTACGGACAAAATATCTTTCATACTTTCCTTTCATCCCTTTCTTTTATACACTTCTATTCCTTTCTTTTTCTTTGCATATTTCCAACCACATTACGCTCTTCTGTTCCCCTTTCTTCCAGCCATTTTAAGTATATTTTATCTTAACATACTTATAAGCAACACTATCGGTCTGCTCAGACTCCTTGCTCTATTCTCCAGATGATGCACTGCCTTGGTATTAATATTAGGCTTTTGTCTTTATCTTAGTTCTTAGTACAGTTGTCTAATTACATTCTGAGAATCTCCATTCTCTCTGGTGGTACTCCAGCTCATTTCTATATTTGATCCTAGCTTACAAAATCTCCCTGGATTGATGTTTGTATGTGTAGGGTGTTATTTGTTGTTTGTTTGCATTTGCTTTTGTCTCTGATTTGTTCTGTTTCAGTTGTCAATTTCTGCTGGGTTTCTCTCTGAATATCTGATAGCACACTGGGGTTCTGTCAGGTCTTTCTAGAGCCTTATGTCCTAACGGATTCAATAATTGTGTGTCTTATACATGTATGTGTTTCCTAGACTGAATATTCGTCTAATCCAATACTTGGACATTAGTCTGAGGCTTGGACAGTCTTCTATAAACACCTCTATCACCAGGACAAGCAACCCCAAAAACTTGGACAACCATGAGGAAACAAAGAAACACCATGCAGGCAAAGGAGCAGGAAAAAAACCCACAAGACCAAATAAATGAGGAGGAAATAGGAAAAATGCCTGAAAAAGAATTTAGAGTAATGATAGTAAAAATGATACAAAATCTCAATAACAAAATAGAGAAAGTACAAGAAACAGTTCATAAGAACTCAGAAAAACAAACAGCAATGGATAACAAAATAACTGAAATTAAAAATACTCTAGATGCTCTAACCAGCAGAATGACTGAGGCAGAAGAACGAATAAGTGAGTTGGAAGATAGAATGGAAGAAATAAACGCCACAGAGCAGGAAAAAGATAAAAAAATAAAAAGACTAGAAGACAGCCTCAGAGACCTCAGTGATAACCTTAAACGTACCAACATTCGAATTATAGGCATCCCAGAAGAAGAAGAAAACAAGAAAGGGTCTGTGAAAATATTTGAAGAGGTTCTAGTGGAAAACTTCCCCAACATGGGAAAGGAAATAATGAACCAAGTCCAAGAAGCACAGAGAGTCCCATACAGAATAAACCCAAGGAGAAATACACCAAGACACATATTAATCAAACTAACGACAATTCAACACAAAGAAAAAATATTAAAAGCAGCAAGAGAAAAGCAACAAACAACATATAAGGGAAAACCCATCAGGATAACAGCTGACCTTTCTACAGAAACTCTGCAGGCCAGAAGGGAATGGCAGGATATACTGAAAGTCCTGAAAGAGAGAAACCTACAGCCAAGAATACTTTACCCAGCAAGAATCTCATTCAGATTTGAGGGAGAAATCAAAAGCTTTCCAGACAAGCAAAAGTTAAGAGAATTCAGCACCACCAAACCAGCAACAAGTGCTAAAGGAACTTCTCTAAGTAGGAAACACAAGAAAAGGAAAACACCTACAAATACAAACCCAAAACAATGAAGAAAATGGTAATTGGAACACACATGTCAATAATCACTTTAAATGTAAATGGATTAAATGCTCCAACCAAAAGACACAGACTGGCTGAATGGATACAAAAACAAGACCCTTCTATATGCTGCCTACAAGAAACCCACTTCAGACCAAGGGATACATATAGACTGAAAGTGAAGGGATGGAAAAAGATATTCCATGCAAATGGAAGTCAAAAGAAAGCTGGAGTAGCAATACTCATATCAGACAAATTAGACTTGAAAGTAAAGACTATTACAAGAGACAAGGAAGGGCACTACATAATGATCAAGGGATCCATCCAAGAAGAACATATCACAATGGTAAATATCTATGCCCCCAATATAGGAGCACCTCAATACATAAGGCAAATGCTAACAGCTATAAAAGGGGACATTGACAGTAACACAATTATAGTGGGAGACTTGAACACCCCACTTACATCAATGGACAGATCATCCAAACAGAAAATAAATAAAGACACACAAGCTTTAAATGACACATTAGACCATCTCGACTTAATTGATATTTAGAGGACATTCCATCCAAAAACGACAGACTACACTTTCTTCTCAAGTGCACACGGAACATTTTCCAGGATAGATCACATCTTGGGTCACAAATCAAACCTCAGCAAATTCAAGAAAATTGAAATCATATCAAGCATCTTCTCAGACCACAACGCCATGAGACTAGACATCAATTACAGGAAAAAAACTGCAAAAAATACAAACACATGGAGGCTAAACAATTCACTATTAAACAACCAAGGAATCACTACAGAAATCAAAGAGGAAATCAAAAAGTATCTAGAAACAAATGACAACGAAAACACAACAACCCAAAACCTATGGGATGCAGCAAAAGCAGTTCTAAGAGGGAAGTTTATAGCAATACAGTCCTACCTTAAGAAACAAGAAAATGATCGAATAAACAACCTAACCTTACACCTCAAACAACTAGAGAAAGAAGAACAAAGAAACCCCAAAGTGAGCAGAAGGAAAGAAATCGTAAAGATCAGAGCAGAAATAAATGAAAAAGAAAGGAAAGAAACCATAAGAAAAATAAATGAAACTAAAAGCTGGTTCTTTGAGAAGATTAACAAAATTGATAAACCATTAGCCAGACTCATCAAGAAAAAAAGGGAGAAGATGCAAATCAACAGAATTAGAAATGAAAAAGGAGAAGTCACAACGGACACCTCAGAAATACAAAACATCATGAGAGACTACTACAAGCAACTATATGCCAATCAATTGGATAACCTGGAAGAAATGGATACATTCTTAGAAAAATACAATCTTCCAAGACTGAACCAGGAAGAAATAGAAACCATGAACAGACCAATCACAAGTACAGAAATTGAGGCAGTGATTAACAATCTCCCAACACACAAAAGCCCAGGACCAGATGGGTTCACAGGCGAATTCTATCAAACATTTCGAGAAGAGTTAACACCTATCCTTCTCAAACTCTTCCAAAATATTGCAGAAGGCGGAGCACTCCCAAACTCATTCTATGAGGCTACCATCACCCTGATACCAAAACCAGGCAAAGATGTCACAAAAAAAGAAAACTACAGACCAATATCACTGATGAATATAGATGCAAAAATCCTCAACAAAATACTAGCTAACAGACTGCAACAGCACATTAAAAAAATCATACACCACGATCAAGTGGGGTTTATCCCTGGGATGCAAGGATTCTTCAATATACGCAAATCAATCAACGTGATACATCATATCAACAAATTGAAGGATAAAAACCATATGATCATTTCAATAGATGCAGAAAAAGCTTTTGACAAAGTTCAACATCCATTTATGATAAAAGCTCTCCAGAAAATGGGCATAGAAGGAAATTACCTCAACATCATAAAAGCCATATATGACAAACCAAAAGCCAACATTGTTCTCAATGGAGAAAAACTGGAAGAATTCCCTCTAAGAACAGGAACAAGACAAGGGTGTCCACTCTCACCACTGTTATTCAACATAGTTTTGGAAGTGTTAGCCACAGCAATCAGAGAAGAAAAAGAAATTAAAGGAATCCAAATTGGAAAAGAAGAAGTAAAATTATCACTCTTTGCAGATGACATGATACTATATATAGAAAACCCTAAAGACTCTACCAGAAAACTGCTAGCACTCATTGATGAGTTTAGTAAAGTAGCAGGATACAAAATTAATGCACAGAAATCTCTTGCATTCCTATACACTAACAACGGAAGAGCAGAAAGAGAAATTAAGGAAACTCTCCCATTCACCATTGCAACCAAAAGAATAAAATACCTAGGAATAAACCTGCCTAAGGAGGCAAAAGATCTGTATGCAGAAAACTTTAAGACATTGATGAAAGAAATCAAAGATGACATAAACAGATGGAGGGATATACCATGTTCCTGGATCGGAAGAATCAACATCGTGAAAATGACTGTACTACCCAAAGCAATTTACAGATTTAATGCAATCCCGATCAGATTACCAATGGCATTTTTCACAGAACTAGAGCAAGAAATCTTACGATTTGTATGGAAACGCAAAAGACCCCGAATAGCCAAAGCAATCTTGAGAAGGAAAAATGGAGTTGGTGGAATCAGGCTTCCTGACTTCAAACTATACTACAAGGCCATAGTGATCAAGACAGTATGGTACTGGCACAAAAATAGAAAGGAAGATCAATGGAACAGAATAGAGAACTCAGAAGTAAGCCCAAACACATATGGGCACCTTATCTTTGACAAAGGAGGCACGAGTATACAATGGAAAAAAGACAGCCTCTTCAATAAGTGGTGCTGGGAAAATTGGACAGCAACATGTAAAAGAATGAAATTAGAACACTTCCTAACACCAGACACAAAAATAAACTCCAAATGGATTAAAGACCTACATATAAGGCCAGACACTATCAAACTCCTAGAGGAAAACATAGGCAGAACACTCTTTGACATACATCAAAGCAACATCCTTTTTGACCCACCTCCTAGAATCATGGAAATAAAATCAAGAATAAACGAATGGGACCTCATGAAACTTAAAAGCTTTTGCACAGCAAAAGAAACCATAAACAAGACTAAAAGGCAACCCTCAGAATGGGAAAAAATAATTGCCTATGAAACAACGGACAAAGGATTAACCTCCAAAATATACAAGCAGCTCATGAAGCTTCATACCAAAAAAGCAAATAACCCAATCCACAAATGGGCAGAAGACCTAAATAGACATTTCTCCAAAGAAGACATACAGATGGCCAACAAACACATGAAAAGATGCTCAACATCACTCATCATCAGAGAAATGCAAGTCAAAGCCACAATGAGGTATCACCTCACACCAATCAGAATGGCCATCATCACAAAGTCTGGAAACAACAAATGTTGGAGAGGGTGTGGAGAAAAGGGAACTCTCCTGCACTGTTGGTGGGACTGTAAGTTGGTACAGCCACTATGGAAAACAATTTGGAGGTTCCTTAAAAAACTACAAATAGAACTACCATATGATCCAGTAATCCCACTCCTGGGCATATACCCAAAGAAAACCATAATCCCAAAAGAAACTTGTACCATAATGTTTATTGCAGCACTCTTTACAATAGCCAGGACATGGAAGCAACCTAAATGCCCATCAACAAATGAATGGATACAGAAGATGTGGCATATATATACAATGGAATATTACTCAGCTATAAAAAGGGATGAGATGGAGCTATATGTAATGAGGTGGATAGAACTACAATCTGTCATACAGAGTGAAGTAAGTCAGAAAGAGAAAGACAAATATTGTATGCTAACTCACATATACGGAATCTAAAAATGGTACTGATGAACTCAGTGACAAGAACAGGGAAGCAGATACAGGGAATGGACTGGAGAACTCGAGGTATGGGAGGGGCGGGGGGTGAAGGGGAAACTGAGAAGAAGCGGGAGAGTAGTACAGACATATATATACTACCAACTGTAAAATAGTCAGTGGGAAGTTGTTGTATAACAAAGGGAATCCAACTCGAGGATGGAAGATGCCTTAGAGGACTGGGGCAGGGAGGGTGGGGGGGACTCGAGGGGGGGGCGTCAAGGAAGGGAGGGAATATGGGGATATGTGTATAAAAACAGTTGATTGAACCTGGTGTACCCCCCCAAAAAATAAAATAAAATAATAATAAAAAAAAAAAAAATTCTGCTAAAAAAAAAAAAATAAATAAAATAAAATGAATAACCAACAAGGATCTACTGTACAACACAGGGAACTCAGCTCAACATCCTGTCACAACCTAATTGGGAAAAAAAATTGAAAAAGAATAAACAATGAATGTTCTCACCACAAAAGACATGATAATTATATGATGTGATGGAGGTGTTAGCTAATGCTATGGTGGTAATCATTTTGCAATGCAGAAGTGTATCAAATCAACATATTGTACACCTTAAACTTACACAATGTTATATGTTCAACCATATCTAAACAAAGCTAGTAAGATACTTTAAAAAATAAATGCAATGTGTCACCCTGAATGGGATTATGGAACAGAAAGAAGAGATTAATGTGAAAAACTGGTCAAATCCAAATAAAGTCTGGAGTTTTGTTAATAGTAAACATGCCAACACTAGTTTCTGAGGTTTGACAAGTATACGATGGTAATATAAAATGTTAACAAAGGGGGAAACCCAATGCAAGGTGAGGGGTATACTGGAACTCTCTCTATTATCTTTGCAACTTGTGTGTAAATATAAAACTATTCCAAAATAAAAAGTCTTTAAAAAATCTCATTTTAGCAAGTGAGGAATAAATTTAGGAAATCAGTATAAATACTATAGTCTAACTCCACTTGAATTTTTAATATAAGTTGACATATAAAAAAATCACACATCAGAATCCTTTGGCTTATAAATGTATCTGATATTAATCCTGCTTTTGTGAATAATTAATAATTAGTGAATGCCTCTATCTGAAGATGTTAAATATTTGTTTTTAGCTCTTTCCATAGAAAACCTTTTACTCTTTCACATTCAGTAATTACAGTGTAAGATGTCTAGTTACAGCTGAATCTTAAGGTTTTTGAAAGCTTTGGAAATAAACAACAACAGTAAATTCTGAAAAAAAAAAAAAACAAATAATATGAGATTGTAATTAAAGAAATACATAACTATGTTATTTTTTTCACAGAAGAAATTTAAAAATCCACTAATGTTGTAGAAGGCAGTGCATATAATTGCTTTAGTTTTTCTTAAATCAATCCTTAGGCAGTTGCAATAATTGGAACAGTTAAGTGAGGTGGGAAGTATACAATCCCAAAACATTGTTAGGGATGTTTCTATAAGTAATATGATTGAGCAAAGCCAATCTTTAGGGGAAAGAAAACAACAGGAAATACACATGGACTTATTGGACCTATTGCTACTCTTTATTCAATAACATATGCTGAGGACAATATTTTAGGAAGAAAATTTATTTACCTTAAGAAATTTAAAAAAGTTACAACCGTAGACAACATCCTTTTGGCAGACATTGAATACATAGCAGATAAGATACATTCTGAATGTGCTGTTATTAGAAAAGAGAAAGCCTCATGATTCCTGTAGTTGAAGGTAGCTGGAAGACAGATGTTATTTATACAGGATGACTAGAGAAAACTTTTCTGAAAGGAAACTTTTGAGCTGTGAACTAACTAAATGATGAGACAGTCCGTCTATGATGAGACCTTGATGAAGAGAATTCCAAGTCAAACTAACAGTAAATGCAGGGATTTTTTCTTACAAGTGTGTGTCAGAGCTTGGATATTTCTTGCTCTTTTTTTTTTTTTTTTTGGCGCTATACTTGCTACTTTGTAGCAATTTGAATCTAAAGCATCAACTTCCACTGGAACCCAAAGATATAGGAGGAGCTCCAAGCTGTGACTAGACTCTCAATGGATTCATCAGAGCTTAACCCAATATGGACGCTAGAATCTCCTCAAATGTCCATTGAAGAGAATTCCCAGGCAATTCCAGCTGCCTCTCAACCTATTTCTATGGTGTTAATACAGAACCTCAGTAACTTGACCCTCTACCCTAGTAGCAAATTGCTGTTGACACTACCAGAATATTCAACAGACTGGACAGAGACTTAATCTACAAGAGCAGAGGGGTAAGGACATTGTTCATTTCTCAGAGTGATGGAAAGGGTGATTCAATATATTAAAAACTTCTATGGCAAATGACTTCCTCTGTCTGAGCCTCAAAGAGAACCTTAGCAGAAGGATGTTGAGACTCAGTCAAGAAAGGAAAGATTTAGATGTAGCTGTCATTATTGCTTGTGTCATAGAGATCCTTCTAGGATAATCATAAGAGTAATTACAACAATAATTATGACTGTAGTTATGATACAGAGTCAGATGAGCCTTACACCTTATTCTTGTACTATTTTTCCTTGCTAGTAATTTTAGGATAATTTTGAAGCAGGTTGGAAAATCTACTCTATGTTAGGGCAGACTGGGTATCAATATTTTGATAGCCTATAAATTCTGTGACGTCTTCCTTTCTTTCTTCCTTCCTTCCTTTCTTTTTTTCTTTTTTGACATTTTGGAATATGCCATGTTTCATTTTCTTAGCTGGAGTTAATTTTAATTTTAATTTATTTTTATTTTTTATTGGAGTATAATTGCTTTACAATGTTGTGTTAATTTCTGCTGTACAATGAAGTGAATCAGCTGTATGTACACATATATCCCCTCCCTCTTGGACCTCCCTCCACACCCTTATCCTACAGAGCACCAAGCTGAGCTCCCTGTGCTAAACAGCAGATTCCCACTATCTATCTATTTTACACATGGTAATGTATTTATGTCAAACCTAATATCTTAATGCATCCCACCCTCCCCTTCTCCCACTGTGTCCACATGTCTGTGCTCTACATCTGAGTCTCTATCCCTGCCCTGCAAATATATTCATCTGTGCCATTTTTCTAGATTCCACATATGTGCATTAATATACAATATTTGTTTTTCTCTTTCTGTTTTTCTCTTTCTGTTTTTCTCTTCACTTCACTCTGTATGACAGTCGCTAGGTCCATCCACATCTCTACAAGTGATCCAATTTCATTCCTTTTTATAGCTGAGTAATATTCCATTATGCCTTTTATTCTTGCATCCCTTTTCTGCCTTAATACAGGTAATTTATAAGCAATCTATGTAGCTTGCATTTGAATGACTTGGATATACTTTAGTTCCACTTTGATTTGACACAAAGAAGCACTAACAGGTCTTAGGTATTGCCTGTTTTAGAAGCCTGAAGTCTGCTGTAAGATGAAACTTGGTATCAAGAATTTGAAAAAAATCAGCTTGTGTGGAAGGAATGTAAAGAAAATGTTGGGTGGCTTGGCCAGAGCATTGTTAGAGAAGTGTATTAAATTGAAATAAATTTTTTTGATGTGCTGTTTCAATTTTCAGTAGCAAATAAATGTGTGTAAAGGGGATCTTATTAACATTTGATACATATTTGAGTACCTTTAAAAAAGTTATTGTTCTTCTTTTAGACTTGCTTGTGCTAGCTATGTATTAAATGTATAATACTTATCTCTATCACATTCCCATGATGTAAATATCTGGCATTCTCATTTTTTGTGATATTGTTCTGTTGGAAAGGAAGTTTACACATTTGGGTAAGGTTAGAAAACAAGGGCACAGATAGTTGCACATATTAACCTCTTGGAAGAGCTGTCAAAATGAAGGGAGCTAGAAGGGAATTTAACAGGTTGGTATTGATTGGAAGGAATTGAAAGAATAATAGTGATATATAATACTAAGTGAAGATGCAGTCCATTTGAAAGAATGATAGCAGTACATAAATACTAAGGGAAGATTCAATGATGTTTTGCATCTGTTATTTTCTTCCATGACCCAGACTTAGATTTCTTTGTGGGATACAAGATTTATATAAAATTAATCTTCTGTCCCCCAACTGTGTTTAGTTCACTTTAAAAAGATATTAAAGAATTGGATACCTAACCAAAGCAGCTGAAGACCTGGGGTGAAGAAATAAATGCCATCCTTATAAAGTAGTTAGGTAAAGAACAACCTATTGGTATTCATAATGCAGTGGAAGCAGAAACAGCCCAAATCTGGAGTGTTATGCAAATAAATAGCAAAGAAGTTCAACAGTAAGGGACATTAAATATTAATATCCACCCAAGTAGGTTTTCATAGGTTGTTCTACTTAGAACTACTCAGACCATCATGGTTTACAACATAGTGAATGTGGGGTGGTCTTGAGGTTTTGTTAAACTTACAAATTGTTCCTAGGGGCAGGACCATCTCGGCTACAGTATTCATTTGAAAATCATTGACTAGTTAAAAAAAAACAGCTTATTTCTGTTGCAATCATGTTACATTTATAAGCTTATGAGATCTAATAATCCAAGAACGTAGGTGAACAGAAAACACACAAAAGCAAAACAAAACAAAACAAAAAAACAGTAAAGGCAAACTGTATGAGACAGATGCAGAAGAAAGCAAGGATATTAGTTTCCTATGGATGCTGTAACAAATTATCACAAACTGTTTTAAAACAACAGAAATGTATTCTGTCATAGTTCTGAAGGCTGGAGATCCAAAGTCACTGGACTAAAATTAAGGTGTCCAATAGTGGGATTGCTGGGTCATACGGTAGTTTGATTTTTAGTTTTTTAAGGAACTGCCATACTGTTCTCAGTAGTGGCTGTATCAATTTACGTTCCCACCAACAGTGCAAAAGTGTTGCCTTTCTCCACACCTTCTCCAGCATTTATTGTTTGTAGATTTTCTGATGATGGCCATTCTGACTGGTATGAGGTGATACCTCATTGTAGTTTGGAGAGCTAGTGGGGACAAACTATAAAGCACAGGCAGCTCAGCTCCATGTTCTGGGATGACATAGATGGGTGGGAGGGCATTAGGGAGGGAGGTCCAAGAGGCAGGGGATATAGGTATACATATAGCTGATTCACTTCATTGTACAGCAGAAACTAACACAACATTGTAAAGCAATTATACTCCAATTAAAATTTTTTTAATTAAATTAAAATCAAGGTGCCAACTGGGCTGCCCTTCCTCCAGAGACTGTAAGCAGTAACCCATTCCTTGCCCTTGCCTTGCCTCTTCCAGCTCTGATGGCCGCCAGCATTCCTTGGTTTGTTGCCACACAGCACTCTAGTTTCTGCCCCCACAATCATACCACCACCTTCTCTCTGAGTCTAATCTGCCTCTGCCTCCTCTCTATAAAGGACATTTGTGATTGCATTATGGCCCATTCAGACAATCCAGAATAATCTTCCCATCTCAAGATCTTTGAGTTAATCACAGCTACAAAGTTATTATTATTTTTTTCATGTAGGGTAACATTCACAGGCTGTGGGAATCAAGACAGGCATATTTGGGATCAACTATTCATGATACCACAGCAAATATTGCAGAGACAGAGGGGCAGAATGAAAAGGATTGGGAAGCTGAGGCCCAATAAATAGTGATGAGTCAGACTATTTAGTTAGTTTAAATCAAGATTAAAAATTTGCATTTTATTCTGATATCAATATACTTTACCCTTGAACAAAATTGGTTTTAACTTATAAGTGGATATTTTTCAATAGTAAATACTACAGTACTACACAATGAGTGATTGGTTGAATTTGTGGAATTAGAACTCAGGATATGGAAGAACCTCAAATAATGAAGAAACTGTGTACAGGAAGGGTTGGATATATGTTATAGGCAGATTTTTGACTGTGCAAAGCGTTGGCACCTCTAACCCCCATGTTTTGCAAGGGTCAGCTATAGTACGCTACTAGTGGATCAGTGATGTTGGTAGATTTTAGTCAAAGAGTAACATCGTCAAATGTATTATTTGAAAAACTCAATCTAAACTATAAAGTACCGGCCTGGTTAGAGAAAGATTACTTAGAAATGTGTTGCTGTAGTTCAGACACAAGTGCACCAAGGCATGGACTAGCATTTTAGCAGGAGAGTTGGTACAATCGTCCTATCTGGAGTATAATGTAGAAATAATGCCTAGAGGAGTTATTGAATAACTGCATATTAGATGTGAAGGAATAAAACAAACACAAATCAACAGATTACTTTCAGGTTTTTAGTTTGAGCAACTGAGTGGATGATAAGGCTACCTACTTAAAAAGCAGAATGCTGGTGAGGAATAAGTAGGTGTGTGGAAGTCGATTGCAAGTCTGATTTGGGCATTTTAAGAGCGACTTGCTTTATAAACATCTAAGAAGCAATTATAGAAAGTATAATTAAATGTTAAAGTTTTACAAAAAAGCTTAGTGTTGCAGAAGCAGATATGAAGGTATCAGCATCCAATCAGAATACAGACTAGTTGACAGATTCAAGAGATAATGAATGATTGGATGTACAAAGCATGAAGAGGGACAAGTCAGGAACACCTCAAACTTTCTGGCTTCAGAAATTTGGTGGATTTTGGTACTATTTATTGAAATCTCTATTTCAATACTGAATACTGAACCAGAGGAATGGTTCATGGCCTGACAGCAAAAAGCAGCCCACTATAGACAGGTGAGGTTTCACATGTCTCAGATATTTCTAAAAGATATAGTAGAAATGAGGATAAAGGTCCTTTAAAGAAGAATCAGAAATCAGGGCTGAAAATACATATTTGAGACTTAGTATCTCTCTTGTTTTCTATATCATATAGATCTTAAATGGCGAAACAAGAGGCTGGAGAATGATTAGATGCAATTACATGTGAATAATTAAGTGTGAAGAGTGTAGGCAAGGAAACAGAAAGGATAATCACAAGTCTGTTAAGAATGCATGGTTACTCATTACTTATTAGTCATAAATATGCAATAATCTTAGATAAGGTAAACAAATAGTATCCTGATGAGACACAGAAGAATATTGGAAAAAAAGCTTGGCCGAAAGAATACTCTGTATTTCCTAAAGCTTTAGGAAAATTTAGGAAATTCGTTGTTATTTGAATATAAGTGAAATCTAGTTTTGTGATTCTGTAGAATTGTACATTATGGTTTTTATGGACTGTATACATTTTCGTGCCTGCTCCTTCCCATCACCTTTGCCATTTTCTCTGATTTTGTCTTTTTGTCTTTTCTCAGCTTTTCAGAACACCATATTAATAGTAGAAATAATACACACACACACTCACACATGCACATGGATTTCCAATTCAGTTAGCATGCATTTTTTTTCCCCTGGTAGCTCCAATTGTATTTAATCAGTCCCTAAGGTTTAGTTCTTTAAGGAGAGGAAAATGGTATTTCATAAACAATTTATATTTTGAGCATCGTTTCTAAATCCTAAAAAATTCTGATATAACTGATGTTAAATGATTCAAAATGTACTTAATACAGGTAAATGGTAATATATGTCCTATTACAATAGCTAATTTAAAAACACTGTGTTAGTACATTTAGACTCATTGATGTAAACCTTGCTTTGTTTATGGAAATTTTTTTTTTAAGATTTATTTTAGTATTTATTTATTTATTTTGGCCGCCTTGGGTCTTTGTTGATGCACACAGGCTTCCTCTAGTTGTCACGAGCAGGGGCTACCCTTCATTGTGGTGCACAGGCTTCTCATTGCTGTGGCCTCTCTTGTTGCGGAGCACGGGCTCTAAGCGAGCGGGCTTCAGTAGTTGCAGCACATGGGGTCAGTAGTTGTGGCTCGAAGGCTCTAGAGCACAAGCTCAGTAGTTGTGGCACATGGGCTTAGTTGCTCCACGGCATGTGGGATCTTCCTGGGACAGGGATCAAACCCGTGTCCCCTGCATCAACAGGCGGCTTCTTAACAACTGCGCCACCAGGGAAGCCCTGTTTATGGACATATCGACTCCAAATGTTACTTTAGAGGCCACCTTATTCAATGAGCCATGCAATACATAATCCTCAGTGGATATTAGAAACTTCCTCTTCCTTACAATTAACCCATTGTATGCATTCTGCTGATTCTTCTAAGATTGGTGTTTTTTATTTCCTACCTCCCGTCTATAACATTCAGATTCCAGCAAGGGATAACACAGAAGAGTCTCCGCATAAATTACTCCCCTTACCTGTTGTGGTGAGTAGGTTCTAAGATGACCCTTCATGGTCTCTGCATCCTGGTATTCATGCTCTTGTGTAATCTCCTTCATTTGAGCATGGGTGAGATCTTTGACTTGCTTTTAGCCAAAAGAATATGTCAAATGTGATGAGATGCTAGTCCATGTTTATGTTTGATTATAAGCATGACAGCTAGTTGAGCAGGTTGTTTCTATTGCCTGCTAGTCTTGCATCCTTTGATGAAGCAAGGAGCCATGTTGGGGAGACCTACTGGCAAAAAATTGGCAAAAGAAGGCAGCCTTTTTTCAATAGGGATTGGGGTGGCGCCCTGCTGACGGCCCCCGAGGCGCTAAAGCCCTCAAGCCAACAACCCACAAAGAACTGAATCTGGCCAACAGACACATGAGCTTGGAAGCAGATTCTTTTTCAAATAAGAACATAACCATGGCCAAAATCGTCATCACAACCTTGTGAGGGACCTTAAAGCAGTGAACCAAGTAAGCTGTGTGTGAACTCCTGACTCACAGAAACGTTGAAATAGTAAATGGTGATGTTTTTATCTGCTAAATTTTCTGAAATGATTTATGCAGCAATAGACAACTAATACATTTCTGATCATAGTTTCTTTCCTTAATTCTGGCAAATTTCATATATGTCCTTGATTTTGTGTCTGTCATGTTCACATGAACTTCCCTCATCCTTTTACTCAGTCTCAGCCCTAGCTCTTTTAGAATTACAAATGTATAAGTCTTTAAAACAGAAAGAAATCTTACTCCAAAAATTTCTTCATTCTAGTCATATAAGTATTGCGAAAAAATTCCTCTTAAATGTTTAATGAGTAATGGGGTATTTAAATTTTTTAAAGTGTAACACAGGCACTACTGACATTTTGAGTCAGAAATTTCCTTGTTGGGGGCTGTCTTCCATATATATATATATATATATATATATATATATATATATATATATATAATGTAGACATACCGTATACAATTCATACATATATACCTGCACAAACATGTTTTTGTGTACTATATACTATACATGCACACTCATACATTTATATATATACATACAAATGTGTGTGTTTTTATACATTTCTATCTATATAAAATTATCTATTCATAATAAAAATGTGCTAAAAAGCTGTATTAAAATATAAACCATATCCATGATTATGTTTAAATGATTTAGCATCGCAAATACCAATAAAAGTGAGCCTTAGTGGACATTTTATCATCCATGCCCCCAAAGAAAATTATGTTTCTATTTTAAGTGTGACATATGGTACTAACCTTTGTGTGACAATCTTGCTCACATTCAGCATTTGCGACACCAGATTGCCACTTTCTCTGGAATTTGAGATGACGTGAATAGTAATTTTGAATTAAAGTCAGCGGGCTGTCAATTCTGGGTAGGCCTTTTATTCACCTCCTTGAAAGTCCAGATGTCAATGCCATGATGTTTAATCCCTTTTTGTAGTCTAGGATGGAAGGCTTTTTTTTTTTCCTTTCTCTGCTTTTCAAATTTTAATAACTCTAGGGAAGTAGTAATTCATGAGTTTCATGGAGTGTTTCAGCAGAGAGCTCTGTCATTTTCAAGCTTCTAAAAAACCATTTTTTAACAAAGACTAAAAAATAACTATGTTTATGATTTGGCCTTACTTCCCTCATTCAAAATATTAGAAGTTAGTAATGCTTAATTGTAAATGTATGTATGCTTATGTATATGTATGTTTACATAAAAGTGTGGATATATTTTTCCTAAAGAATCTATCAGAGAATAATGTAGAACATTCAATGTAATAAAATGTAATGTAAATGTCTACCTTCAGATTTATGAGTGTGAGAAAATGAGTAAACTGAAAAAGCTCTTTGTTGGAATATTGCAAAATTATACTTTAGATCCTCAACCTGAAATATCCAAATGTATGATTTTGGCAGTCTTCAAGAACCTCAAAATTAACCAACTTAGAGACAGTATTAACAACCAGAAGGCAATGTCTAGTATGTGTTCCTATAAGCTTAGGGTAGGAAAAATTTCCTGTATTCCTTAAATAAGATTTTCTAAAAAAGACTGAAAATTAATACAAGAGTATATGTATGTCCTTGAGCTGGGTTTAAGAATTTTAATAATTTTTCATGTAATCTTTTTTATTTATCTGTACATCATCTGTTCTGCTATACCTTCCAAAAATAGTCTGCCAAACAATATTTCAGCATGACCTAAGAAAAAACAATCTCCCACATAATTTATGAACCACACATGACACCTATATAAGTAAACAAAAATTCCATGTCATTTAATATTCAGAAAATATTTAAATTTCCCCAATTCCCACAGCATTGTCTTAAGCTATTTTTTTCCTCCACATTAAGATCTAATTGAGATTGACACATGACATTTAATGATTGTGTCACTTTAGAACTAGGGCCTCTAATGAACCAGCTATGAGGAATGTCACCTGTCAGTGCCTCAAACAACTATCAAAAAGCCCACTTGTTGAAGCAAATATGGTTTTTTAGATTTATGGCAGTAATAAACCACCTTAACAGATATTGGTATTGTTTTAAAATAAGAGAATTAGGGAGGGATATTAGTGGGGTTTTAGGGCCTCATTGACAATCAGGGAACTGGATGGCTGTTGGCAGTTGATGACGTGAATACTTTGAACTGGTTTGGCCCAATGAGAGGAGGTCCTGAAGTGAGCCTTGTTGAGCAAGATGCTAGTTTTGAAAGGCAAGCTAGTCGGTTCACAGTCTTACCTTCCAAGAGCTGGTATTTCCTGGAGCAAACAGCTAAGCTTCTTTTTTCTTTTTCTTTCTTTCTATTTTTTTCTTTGTCTTTTTATTACCTGGACCCAGAATTGTTTAACACAAAAACAGAATAATGTGCTGGCTTCAATTCTCGGTGGAGTCCAGAGGATAATAGTATACAGATTCAAAAAGTTCTTGATAGGGAAAGTTTTCCCCAAATTTTTAAATTACATATATTTTCAAATATGAAAAATATAGACTGGTACAGTTGTCTTTCATCACTGCATAGATTTTAAAATGTTTTAATATTGTTATGTTTATATATTTTATCTACCTTAGCATATTCTAAGAAAAAGTATATTGCTTTGGATCACTGAGCTAAAATCACACCCAAGAAAATCAACATAACCCATAATATCATCCATCATTCACTGTAAATTCAAATTTTCTTGATTGCCTAAAAGTAAATCTGAAGCTTTGTTGATTTTCACTTGAACTAGGACCTGATTTTAGTTCTTGCATTATATAGGTTTTTTTCATTTTAGATTCTTTTACTCTAGAATAACCTCTCCACTTGGCTGAACGGTTTGCTGTGATAAAGAGCTTGAATCATCTGAGGGTATCCTGATATTTACATGGAATTCTATGTAGATACAATTTTTTTCTAAGACTATCTTTAAAATAAGTGTTAAAATGCATTTCTGAATGTAGCATTATTAGGACACAGTGAAAGGTCACTTGAGACTGTATAAGCCAGAAAATCAAATACAAATTAATATTTCTAGAATGTGTTAAAAAATACATTTCTGAATGTAGCATTATTAGGACACACTGAAAGTTTATTTGAGACTGTCTCAATCAGAAAATTAATTAAACTAGTAACCAAAAATTGATTAAGATCATTAATACAAATTTTAGATTGCAATTTGTCTTCCTTAGAAATGCGTGTTTTACTAAATTTATTTTAACAACTAACATTTTCTTTAATGGAATTGTATTTTATATCCTAGGCATCTGTAATACCACTTAGACTCTATCTGGCATACAATTTATCTCTTGAGGAAAAAACACCCATCAGAAATCTTCTAAGTTATGGTTGGTATGAATGAAAGAGCTTACAAAGCCATCTCTGTAATTTCCCAGCAATGTCTATACCATCTAATCAGTGTTTATTGTGACTTCCCTGGTGGTCCAGTGGTTAAGACTTTGTCTTCCAATGCAGGGGGTGCATGTCCGATCTCTGGTTGGGAAGCTAGGATCCCACATGCTTTGTGGCCAAAAAATCAAGATATATTAAAAAAAGATAAACAGAAGCAATATTGTAACAAATTCAATACAGACTTAAAAATGGCCCACATCAAAAAAAGTCTTTAAAAAATTAGGTGTTTATTAGATGCCTGACATGGAAAAGTCACTGTTAAGGCAATAGAGACAAACAGCAGAGAAGACCTTTAAGTGGTTTGGTCTGAGAAATGTTTCATTCCCTCTCCCAGGGATAGTTTTCTTGTTTGTTTGTTTTCTTGTTTGTTTGCTTGTTTCATTTTCCTTTACCTCTGTTCCAATAGGTACTCACTTGCACCCTGAGAACACTGGGTTTACTGGCCTTAACCCAGCAGCTTAAAGTTTTGTTTTGTTTTGTTTTGTTTTATCCTGGGAGAGATGGATCCCTGAGCAGGGCTCTCTGGCTGTCCTCTTCTATACCCTTGTTTTGAATCTTTCTCAGGTCCAGTGAAATTCTACTGAGATGATGAACCTGAAAGTGGGTGTGGACAATTTTGTGTCTGTACTCACCATGGCTTATACATCACCACCCCCACTGCCCACTCAGCCTTCAGCAATTCCTTACAAAACTTCATCTGAAGGCTCCTTATCTTGCTCTATGGTCACTGTCTTCCTCTCATCCTCTGACCCAGGTGAGTCAGTGCTCACGTCCTGTCTCTGCTAGAAGTTGTTTTTACCATTTGCTTTCAGGCTAATTAGTAGCTCTGTGAATTCAACTCTCTGTTAGGTCTAAGAAAATTATAATATATAAATAGGCCACTTCTTAGTTTTTGTTAGTGTGTAATTTACATTCTTTTCAGATTTTTATATTTTAGGCAGTAGCTGGAACTTCATCATGTTTTAATTGTGTTGTTTGCCTCCTTACTGAGTTATGAGTTGTGTTTGTTTATTTTAAGGCATTCTGGATACAGACCCTTTATAGGGCATGTAGATTTTAAATATTATCCAAATTTGGTGTCTTGCTTTGTCATTTATCATTTTTCTAAATTGTGTCCTGCAAAAAGCAGAAGTTTTAAATTTCGTGGGAGTGAAGTTAAATTTATTCTTTTATAGTGTGTTTTTTATATCCTAGCTTAGAAAGCTTTTCTTACATCAAAGTAACAAAGATTACATCCTATTACTTCCTCTAGAGTCTTTGTAATTTTACCTTGTGTTTAAGTCCCCTACCCATTTCAATAATTTTGTTTATTGTGCAAGGTAAGTGGGATAATTTTATATATAAATATAAATGTAAATATAAATAAATATACATATATATATATATATAAATATATCCAGCTGCTCCAGCATCATTTGTTGAAATGAACTTCATTCCCCATTGAATTCCTTGGATAAATCAATTTGCAATTGTATTAGTTTCCTGGGGCCACAGAAACAAAGTACCACAAACTGGGCAGAAATGTTTCTTCCTTCTAGAGGAAAGACATCTGAAATCAAGGTATCAGCACTGTTAGTTCTTTCTGAGTGCTGTTTGCATGAATCTGTTCCATGTCTGTCTGCTAGCCTCTGGTAGGAATAGCCGTTCTCCCTGTGTCTTCAAATTGTCTCCCCTCCATGAATTTCTATGTCTGTGTGTATGTTTCCTCTTTTTTATCAAAACACCATCATATTATATTAGGACCCATCCTAATGACTTCATCTTAACTTGCATATCTGTAAAGACCATATTTCCAAATAAGATCCCATTCCCAGGTACTATGGGTTAGGACTTCAACATCTTTTGGGAAGACATGATTCCACCCATAACACTATATATATGCATTGGTTTAATTTTGGTCTCCTTATTCAGTTTTATTTATCTATATATTTATCCTTACACCAAAAGTTCTATGTCTTTATTCCTGTAACTTCTCATTAAGTACTGATATTAGCTATACATTTTAGAATCATTTCGTCAAAATTTTCACCCCCACACACATATTCACAACCCTGCTGGATTTTCTGTATGACTATATTTAGGGTTTATATAAATTCAGAGAGAATTGATGAATATGATCCAGTCCATGGGCACACTGTATTTCCTGATTTATTTGTTTATTTATTTTAAAAATTTCTCTCTCAAAATGTTTTGCAGTTTCCAATCTACAGGTTGCAGTGGTTTTAACTTATGTCCACAAATTTTTTGACTCACCTTCCTTCAAAAGGTGGAAACTAATTCTCCTCCCCTTGTTCTGCATGCCTCTCATTCTGTAGGAAGCCAGCTGCCATGTTATCCACTCCCATGCCATGGAGATACTAGAGAATCTAGGAGTGGAGGAACTAAGACTTCCTGCTAACACCTCGCACCAATTAGTCAATCATGGAATACATGAATAAGCAAAGGATTATTTCATTTTATAGTTACTATGTTTTCAAGGGTTTTGTCACACAGAAATGGATATCTAATACTCAGGTCTTACAGAAGGTTTGTTAAGTGTGTGCCTAAATTTTCATAAAATATAATTTTTGATGCTAATGTAACTGAGATTTTGTTTTTCAGTTTCAATTGCACACATTTTGTCGAGTAGTATTGTGTCTATGTATATGAAGAATATTTTTTGGTAGATTTCTTTCCTCTTTGTTAATATAGCACACACAAAATCTGGTTTAATTTGACAGAAAATTGAACATAAATATTGGCCTACAATGTACAAAATAATTACATTTATATAGTGAAAATATATTTTATTTTTGAAATCACAATAGAATTTTCACAATAATATAGCCTAGTATGTATTAGTAATGAGTTTACTATGTGTTCTGTACTTATGTTACCTCATTCATTTCTCACAAATATCCCATTCTTAAATATTTAAAAATATCCATGAAATAGGAGGTACTATGCCATTTTACTGATAACAGAACTAAAATAGAGAAAGTCTATGACAAAGCTGGTAATTATAGAGCCAAGATTTATATGCAGATTTAGCATATAAAAAAAAAATCCAGAATCCACATCTTTAACCAATGCATTAGACTGTATTATATATTTCATAAAAAAAGGTGTGAAAATAAAATCATAAATATTTTGTGATATGGGAGTTAAAAAGGAACTGTTTCCTTGACATCATTTTGAAATATAACAACCTAGAAACAACAATGCTACACTATTTGGTACTTTAAATATCTACATTGAGAAATGTTTTTATTTCTTTATATTTTCAACTGAACATCAGTTCCTTTAAGTAACTTCATTAGTGACAAAAGAAGGTAGTGTATTGCATGTGTTATATTTCTGTTTGTTATAAATAGGAAATATAATACCATTACTCTCAGTCTTGAATTATCAGTAGAAGCTGGTTCATTGAAAATTTTTAAAAATATATATGTGTATTCAACTAATATTGGATACTGACATATATATGAGTTATTTAAATATACATATATTTATTTTATGTCCTTTATGTATTGTTTAAATATGTATTTTATATATTGTTTATGAATTGTTTAAATATTACATATTGTATAAATATATATATTTAAATATATTTGTTTTTATATTATATATATATTTGTCTTATATAAATGTATATACATATAATCTCTACATCCAATATTAGCCATAAACAACTGACATTTATTTGTTTCTTTTTTTCTTTGTTTCTTTGTTTCTTTCTTTGTTTCTTTCTTTGGCTGCATTGGGTCTTCATTGCTGTGTGCAGGCTTTCTCTAGTTTTGGAAAATGGGGGCTACTCGTCATTGCAGTGTGCAGGCTTCTTATTGCCGTGACTTTTCTTGTTGCGGAGGATGAGCTCAGTAGTTGTGGCTTGTGGGCTCTAGGGTGCAAGATCAGTAGTTGTGGTGCATGGGCTTAGTTGCTCTGCAGCATGTGGGATCTTCCTGCACCAGGGCTCAAACCCATGTCCTCTGCATTGGCAGGCAGATTCATAACCACTATGCCACCAGGGATGCCCACATTTATTTATTTCTATTGGGCAGTAGTAATTCAAGGTGACTGTATGAACTGTATTACTGGTTTGATTGGGGCCAAAAAAGTTGATAAATTTTGAATTTTAAAATGAGATAAGAAATCATTTATTTTCCAATATAAAAAATGACATCAAATAAACCTTATGATCAAGATATTTAACTCATAGATGATACCTGCAAGTAGACTAATAAGAGCAGGTCATTAATTACAAAACTACAAGCACTTATATATAGCCTCTTACAGCTTCCAAAATTATTTTAAGTCCTTAATTTCATTTATCCCTCAGACTCTTTCAGTGAGATTGAGATTTCTTACACTGAGCTTCTTAAATATTGCTGAGTCACACATGAATGTGAGATTGGGCACATCACTCATTTAACTGGACATTATTGAACACACAATCATCTAGACTATCTTCTCTCCACTGAGGATTTAGTTGAACCCAACAAATTATCACCTGTCTAGCTGAATACTCAGCACAAGTTGCTCCTTTGGGGTTTCTGTGCTTGCTAGTTTTAAAGGCATCTTGGAGGCACATCTAAGATTTTTAAGGCTTAGTTCAAATATATACATACAGATCCTATATAATCTTATTCTAAAATAAAGCACACATATATTTCACTTTGAAATTAGCTTTAAGAGTTATTAAAATAAAGACAATGTGGTGTCCTAATTAAAAATGTACACAATAAACCAGATATATATTTGAAAATGGGCTCCACTATTTACATTGTGTGTGATTTTTTTATCTAGTTATCCTATTGAATTGGTTAATTTTATGTATCAATTTATCTAGACTATGGTCCCCACTTATTTGATCAACACGAGTCTAGAAGTATTGCTGTGAATGTGTTTTGTGGATGTGATTAACATTTACAATCAGTTGATATTAAGTGAATGGAAATAACCCTCCATAATGTGGACGGGCCTGATCCAATCAGTTGAAAGCCTTAGGAGCAAAAGCTGAGGTTTCCTGGAGAAGAAGGAATTCTGACTTAGAATTGTAAAAAAATCCTTCCTGAGTTTCCAGTCTCCTGAAATATATGTCCTATTGGTTCTGTTTCTCTGGCAAGCCCAGATAGATACACCCATAGAACTTCATTTTCTTGATCTATAAAATTATCTTAGTAATGAGATATTTCCTACATAACATTTTTGTGATGATGACATGTAATCTAGGAAAAGACTTTAGCACAAAGGTGTCCACTAATAATTGTTTGTATTAGCTTGTCATCCACGGTCCTCCAGGGGATGCTGAGAGAACAGGACAGAATATTTAAGATGATAATCTGTCAACGTGAAGCTTGGTAACAAAAATCATGAAACGTTTAAATGTGAAACCAATCAGCACGTGCTTAAGTGAAAATAACTTAAGCAAGACTTCCAACTTCATATAATAATACTGCCTGCACCAAGCCTCCTGCTAAAGAGAACTTGCCGATAGGAGCCTCAGCATCTGTTTTAGAGGATCAGATACTTCACAGGAAGAGAATTAGAGCTCCAAAGAGTAAACCAGAGTCATATATGCCATGTTGGCATTTATTTTATAAAGAAAAACAAAACAAAATCTCCAGTGAGGCAGGCTGGCAGGGTAGAGACTCTGGCTAACTAAACCACTTCTTTGGGCTTGGACTCCGAAGAGAATTTTCCCTGAGACCTTTTACAGGCTTAAGAAAAGTGAATGAGAGAAGAGGTAAAGCAGACTCCTTAGCCTGGATCACTGCAGTTTAAATGCTTACAAAGGCAGAAATCCCAGAGTAACAGCATCTGCTCTGAACCCCTAGTCTGAAAGGCTACATGCAGGAAAGTTGTTATATTTTCTTAGTGTGGATTTTTTTCCCTTAACTTCTGTCAATTAGCCCAAGGTACTAGCACTGTGGAACAGATAAGTTTATTCTGTGGCCATAGTAGATTATCAAAGGTCCCACAATTACTTTTAATATTAACTTTAAAATACACAATTAAACAAAATGTTGAGAGTTATGAAGCACACAGTGCAACAAGCAGGAATCAACATGAACATAAAATAAGAAAAATAGACCCCAAAGAGGTCCTTTTTATTAGATTACTGAACACAAATTGTAATAGAACATATTTGTGTTGTTGGAAGAAAGAGAGAAGGTTTGAACTTAAGGCACTGAAAACTGTAAATAATGAGATGCAGAGTTGTAATGGAATCAGCAATAGTAGTAGATGTGCAAAATGCAAATTTAAAACAGTAGATAATTTAATATCAAATTAAACACAGATAAAGAGAGAATTACTGTGTGTACAGGTCAGGAGTAGAGTGAAAGGAACTCTTCAGAATGGAACCACAGAGGGAGATAGTATTTCCTAGTATGATTCTTCCTGCTTTGGAGCCTCCTCTAACCAATACTGATTATAGTTATTCCAGCTTTATTTTATTTTTCCGTTGCATGCCATACATGTCGCCATCTTTTTTTATTTAAAAGCTTTTTGTGTGGGTATTTTTAGATGTGTCTCTTTTAAAAGCATATTCTTAGCCATGCTTTTTCTAATACGTTATCAAATACTATTTAAACTGTGTCATTCTGTCTATTGATTTAATATCATTACTTGAATATTTAGGGATTAAATGCTTTCTTTCTGACCTGAAAGGATAGGTATCTAATTCCAAAGTGTGGTGGATTTTTCCCACACCCTCAAGAAATTCTCAGATACCATCTGGGTGTCCTACAATTCAATTTAATTCTGATACCATCTACCTGGAGATAGCATCAGATCCCATAGCTTAATGGATCAGTTCTACAAGCCTACCCTGCCCTCCTATTTCAAGGCTAGACACAAAACCAGATTCCCAGAATCTTCCTCTCAGGTTTAATTAATTTGCTAGAGTAGTTTACAGAACTCTGAGACATATTCTATTATAAAAGAATATAACTCAGGAAATCCAAATATAAGAGATAACTAAAGCAAGGTATATGGGAAGGGGCATGGAGATTCCATGCCCTCTCTTGGTGTGCCATTCTCCCTGCATCTCCATGTTTACCAGCTCAGAAGCTCTCCAAACACCATCTGTTGAATTTTTACGGAGGCTTTATTACATAGGCATGATGGATTAAGTCATTGGCCATTGGTGATCGAACTCAATCTCCAGCCCCTTTCCATCCTAGGTCTGAGGTGGCACTGAAAAGTTCAACTCTCAAATCACACAGTTGGCTCCACAAACAACCAGCTCCTATTCTTACCCATCTTAGTGCTTTCCCAAAATAACCTCATTAACATAACAAAGGCACCTTTGTTTCTCAGGCGAAAATGCAAATGTTTTGGGAGCTCTGTGCCAGAATCTGGGACAAAGAATATATATATATATACACATATACACATATATACACATATATATATACACACTGTATATATATATATATACACATATATTTATATTTATCATAAATATTTATCATAAATTACCATATCACCATATTACAGAAAAGAAGTACACAGATTGGGGAGGAAGAACTAAAATTGTCTTTTTTCACAGATGTCATATTTATTTATGTAGAAAACCTCAGAGAATCAGCAAAAATCATCTGGAACAAATAAACAATTTAAGAAAGGTTGTAGGATACAAGGTTGGTATACAAAAGTCAACTACTCTCTTATATACCAAAAATAAACAGTTACAATTTGAAATTAGAAAAACACCATTAATGTAAACACTATTTACATTAGTACTAAAAAGAGAAAAATAAAATACTTATGTATAAGTCAAATTATGCACAAGATCTATATGTAGAAAACTATGAATCTCTGATGAAAGAAATCAAAGAAAATCTAAATAAATGGAGATAGTCCATGTTATTGTAGAGGAGAACTCAAGATTGTTAAGATGTCAGTTTTTTCTAGTTTGGTCTATAGATTCAGTGCAATCCCAACCAAAGTCCCCAAAAGTTATTTTTTGGATATCAATAAACTGATACTAAAGTTTATATGGAAAGGCAAAAGATCCAGAATAGCCAATAAGATAATGAAGAACAAGTTGGAAAACTGATACAACCTAATTTCAAGACTTATTTTAAAGCTACAGTGTTCAAGAGAGTGTGGTATTAGCAAAGAAATAAATTAATGTATCACAGGTAACTGAATACAGAGCCCAGAAATAGATCCACTCAATTATAGTCAGGCAGTCTTTGACAAAAGAGCAAAGCCAATTCAGTGGAGGAAGTATATAGCATATTCAACATATCATGCTAGAACAATCAGATATCTACACGAAAAAAAAAATAGAATTTAGACACTGACCTTACATGGTTCAAAAAAATGAACCCAAATTGGATCTTAGATCTAAGTATAGAATGCAAATTTTTTATAAAACTTCTGGAAGCTAGCATAAGAAAAAATCTAAATGATTTTGAATTTGATGATTAGTTTTAGGTAAAACACCAATTGCAAGATTCATGAAAGAAAAAAATTATGACTTAGAACTGATTAAAACTAAAAATTTCTGCTCTATAAAAGTATTGTTAATGAAATAAAAAGACAAGTCACAGACTGGGAGAAAATATTTGCAAAAGGATTGATGTTCAAAATATACAAAGAGTATTTATAATTTATCAATAGAAAAATAAACAACCTAACTAAAATATGGACAAAAGACATGAATAGACCCCTCACTAAAAGATATATTTAGATGAAAAATAAAGATATGAAAAGATATTCAACATTATATGTCATTAGGGAATTGCAAACTAAAACAATGAGCTACCACTATTCAGGTACTAGAATTGATTAAAAAAAAAGAAAAACTAATAATACCAAATGCTAGTGAAGATGCAGAACAACAGGAACTCTCAATCATAGCTAGTGAGAACATCAAATGATACAGCCACTTAGGAAGATAGTTCAGAAATTTCTTACAAAGCTAAATATAGCATTCCTATATGATACATCTTTCATACTCCTTCATATTTACCCAAATGGGTTAAAAACTTATGTCCATACAAAACCTACACATGACAGTCTATAGCATCTTTATTCACAATTGCCAAAAACTTGAAGCAGCCAAGATGTCTTTCAATAGGTGAATGGATAAACTGTAGTACATACTGACAATGAAATATTATTCAGCCATAAAAAGAAATTGGATATTAAGCCACAAAAGATGGGAAGAATGTCAAATGCATATTACTAAAAAACCAGTCTACAAATATTGCAAACAGTACAATTCCAACTATATGATTTTCTTGAAAAGGCAGAAGTTTAGAGACTAAAAAAATCAGTGGTTTCTAGACATTCAGAGGAGATGTGGAGAAGGATGAGTAGATAAAGCCCAGAGGATTTTAGGGCTGTGAAAGTATTCTGTATAACACTGTAATAGTGGATACATGACATACATTAGTCAAAATCCATTCAGCTGCCCAGCACAAAGAGTAAACTGTAACATAATGTGTGGACTTCAGTTAATTATAATGTATCACTTTTGATTAATCAATTTTAACAAATATACCACACTAACACAAGATATTTATAATACCTTAACTCTATTGGTGGGGGTATTGAGGGGGTAGTATATGGGAACCCTGTACTATCTGTTGAATTTTTCTGTAAACCTACAACTGCTCTAAAAAATAAAGTCTGTTAATTAATTTTGTAAAACTTAGAATCCCCAGACCATGTGAACACATTACCTAGGCTCCTCCCAAGGCTTTGAAAGAGGCAGTGATGTGAACTGCAGTACAGGTAGAAATCTTGTCAGCATTCATGGCGATTCCAAAAGAGTAGGGCTGTATGTATTGTGCTTCTGTTTCCTTACTGGTACCTGGCAATAACTCAGGAATATACGCCAGAAAGATGATTGGAAGAATAAGGGAATGGTTAAATGAATGAAAACAAGCCAAATCAAACATTAGAGATGTTTTTGTTTTGTTTCCTTTGTGGCAACAATAGTCTTGTCTTCTTTCCATATACTTGATGCCACTGTTGTACCAAATTACTCGTAATTCGATAATCCCCATCTGTCCTTCTTGTCTGAGCTGTTTAGTTTCTTGTTCTTCAATTTCACCTCACATATCAACTTCATTGCAATATCTCCCTGTCTGCTGCTCCCTTAGTATATTGTAACATTCCCACTTCTACAGAATTTTTTAGCAATATATTGTAATTATTTTAGCATCCCTTTCTCCTACAGAAGTGTGAGCTAATCAAGGCCAATGCAATGTCTTCCTTATTTATTATGGTTTACCTAACTCTTGCAACAGTGCCTGATACAGTTATAAATTAATTATTGGTACTGTGAATAAACTAATGAATGCTGCTGCCTTTGCATGAATCATGTCATAGAAAATCTCTGCATGCCCATTTTAATAAATGTAGTCGGTTGCAGAAAAGCCTACGGCAGTAAGCAGGATTTGTAGTGAAGTAAACAAGACATAATTGCTAGAAGGCAAAATCATGTAATTGAATGTGCATAGGCTTTATATTAAAAAATATCTCACTTTGGTTGTACGATTAGGTACTTTATGACTTTGGAAAGTGAGTATAATCACTTTCCATTTTCCCTCTGAAGGAGAATAATATATTTTTTGTTTAGATCTTGTGAGAGTAAGCAAGGCAACCAAATGTAAAAGACCAACAATGCCTGGCATATAGGAAGCATTCAAAGGATATTATGTCCAATCTCTTTGACTTTTACAGAGAGACTTGGAAACCTTGGGCCTGATCTCAGCTCTGCCATTTACAAGTGACCCTGAATGAGTCATGTAAAATCTTGGATTCTTAGTTTTTATCATCTACAAAAGATCATAACGGCACCACGTGGATGTTGTGGACATTAGGTTCTATAGCATATGTAAAGTGCTTAATTGAACTGCTTTTATATATAATAACTCAACAAAGAATTATCCAGTTTAATATAATTAAATGTTAACTAAAATCTTGTTGGGCTGTGGCCCCAAAGTCAGAGAACAGTTGTATGTACCAAGTACTCCAGAATCCTAAAATCTGGTGCTAAACCAATTTCTTAGGATGCTTTGGGCTTTGTGGAGTTGGTGTAGCTAGCATTAGTCTATCTATCTCCTACATGAACTGTATAAGAGTTGGGGTTAAAGATTCTGAGAATAAGATTTTATTGCAGAGATTTTTCAGTATGTTTGCATTACTCTCTTGCCCTTGGAGGTGGGGAAAACAGAAATGGATCCTTAATATTGAACTTTATGTCAGAGAAGAGACAGTCAAAAAACTATTTGGAGAAGTTGCCATGGGTGCTCTGGAGATTAGTGGATGCAGGGGAACCATACCTGACTCCTAACTGGATAAATCTAAGGATAGAGGGGGCAGAGTAAAGTGTAAACTTCATTAGAAGTGCACTTTTCTTTGCTGATGAATGGACAAAGCTTTGTGTCTTTGGAAACCAAGTGTACATCGAGAGAGAAAGATGAACACAGTCTTAGAGGACAAGCTGGAGACAGTATATGATCCATCTGTCAGAGGGGACCACAAAAACCATGAGAACTTAGGAGGAAGGCCCTTGGATACTAGCCTGAAGCATCACTGAAACCGAAAGAACTATGTCAAAGCATATTTTTGCATGGATTGTCCAAGAAATCTTTTAAGTGCCAGCTTTGGCTACCCAAATTATAAGAAAACTAATCACATCAGATTGTCCCCATCTCCCTCACATCCCTGCTTCCTCCCATAAGCTTACAAAATTGGATCAGGCCTAAGTTGGATAGAGTTTTATATAGTCAATATTTACAATGGAATCAACTGGATTTCTTAATTAAGACAAGTATTAACTTGTTTAAAACCAAACAAATAGAACAGCCATGTAATCATTGCAAATAACTGATAGTTAGGGTTTCTGTTTTCTATTTCATCCATAAGTGTAAAAAGAACAAATTGGAAAAGTAGAAACAATAAAAATCAGCTATTAAAACTTACATACGGTCATATCCATTCAATGAACTAATTATTTGTGTTAATGATGTATGATAGTTGTGTAAAATAGCAACTGCTTCTTTTGAGTTTTAGTCCTATAAAGAGAGTACTTAAATCAATAAATATGCCTAATTCTCAATGTCTCAATATATTTCTACTGTACTTTTCTTGTGGAAATTATCAGTGTTTTACTATGATTGGGTGAGTCGTGCAACTATTGAAATCATAAACCATGTGGCAATGGTGACAGAGTCTAGCAACCCTTGAGTGGCTGTATCTGCACCAAGAAAGTGGTCATTACAAAAAAATTGTGATTGTATAAGTTTATTTTGGTATAATTTAAAAAAAGGAGAAAGATATAAAGATGGGGGAAGGGAGAATATAAGGTTAAGTGATTTGACAAAAATGCAGACCCTTGATGACATAAAAGCTAAATGGTTTTATTGTTTTCAGACCCTCAATTCCCTTTGCATCTTGTTTTCTTGTGTGTACTGATAGATCTCTAGCTTTCTGAAGGATTTGTGTATTCATTGACAGGTATGTGTGTCAATACATATTTGTATTAATTAATTAATTAATTAATTAACTTATTTATATTTATCTATGTTTCTTGTTCCTAGTTCTTACTCTTAGTAGTGGGTGGTGGGGTGTGTGTGTGTGGCATGTGTGTGGCATGTGTCTGTGTTTAAGTTTGAAATTTTTTTTCTGGTATTATAAAGGGATGTATGCATTTCATTAAGAGTTACTGACATGTAGATATTATCTGGGGTCTTCTCATAGCATAAGCTTAATCAAACAGCATCTGGTACTGGTGGCTATTTAGCAAATTTCACCTGCTCCATAGGAAAAGAGACATTCATTTTAAAACGTGGGGTCATGTAGCTATTCCTAGTCCTTTTATTTGCTTTTACAATCAAAACCACCATCGGGACATGTCACAGGAAAAGAATTATCATTGCCTATAATTAGACGTTTAATATACTGACTCATGAGAAGTTTTTAGACATCCAAGGCATCAGTGAGTCAATTATGTTTCTAATCTTTATAACTCTACTAAAATAGCGCTGCTGAGAGTCATTACTCTTGACTAATAGCAAAGCATAATTATTAGAAGAAAAAGCCTATATTTCTCTTTGATTTCTAACTGCATGCACGTATGCCAGTTGCCACAGAGTTTATTCAGCTGGACATCTGGAACATGGGGCTGCATTTTTACAGCTGCTTCAGACAGAAAATCTTCTCCATGTCGATATATTCAGGACAGCCAGGAAACAAAGATGACAATTTACAGTTGGCAGCCTTCTGAACTTTCCTTCCTTCCTTGTGCCTTAATGAAATGATATATCTTAGTGGAATCTATAGCATCAGGATTTTCACTTCCCATAAGTAAGGCTTTCAGTATGAAATTGCTCATATTTTGATTTCAAATTTCACCTTTTCCACATCCAGAAATTTGCCAAAATAAACTTTGAAAAATTGTGACTCTCTACCATATTTTCTCCATCCCCCTAACTGATGACATTTAGTATATACTGCATCCTCCCATTCTCATTTGTATTGAAATGCTCTGCTACTGACTTTTTAATAGCAAATGAGGCTTTCAGAAAACTCCATCCAGAGAGTCATGTTCTTCTATAAATGTGATAAGTGCTACTGACTACTGATTCATTTGGCCTTCATATGGGTAATTAAGAACCACAGAGCTGTGGTAATCACCTAACCCCATGGTATTCTGAACATTTGCAACATCCTATTTAAAGCATACCAATCAAATTAAATACATCCTGCAAAAGGTTTTTTAAATCAAAAGGTAATATTTTTTTTTTTTAATTTACACTTGGATGTTGAAGCCAGCTACTATATTGTTCCTTGGTCAAAAGTTATAATCAGTCGTAAGGTTTTGTTGTGCTAATTCATAACTTAGATGTGTCTCATTTTAGTATAATGTGTGTGAGTATTTTTCTGGGTTCCTATGGAAAAAGCAGAAAATTTCAGATGTAGATCTTTATTTTAATACATTCCAAAGAAGCGTTTATTTTATACTAGATGCTTGTTTTACACGGCTGAAAGAAAAGGAGAAACCCTTTGTTCATAAAAGATAAAATGATTAGAGTTCAATTGTTGTAGGTAATGTTATTTTTCACAGTGATTCTATTTGATTAGCTGGTTAAATTGATTTTGAATATGTTTCAGTTTTCATTTACGTTAGAATAATTGAACTTAACCTAAAGTTGAATTAAATTAATGTTTTGCATTTGCATGAAACAATATTTGCAGACTTCAGCATTTTACTCTATCTATAAATTAATAATATGACATTTATTCCAAAAACTTAAATCTCCATTATAAGAAGGCAAGTAAATGGGGATTGGGGAGGAAAAGATGACTTGACTAGCATTACTTACCACCTTAACTTTTTTGCTAAAGTATCTCTGACTTTTTTTCCCTTTTCATCAATGAGCTGAGGAATGATGGTTTCCTCCAACAGTTCTAGGGCATAAATTCTTACAGTTTTCAGAGTTTAATTCTACTGCCTTTTGTCTGTTACTAGTTTAGGGTTGGGAAGATGACCAAAGAAGGCATCAGAAGATATCTAATGTGAGACTTCTGGGAAAGATTATACTAACATATTTAACTAAAAGTAGAGAAACCTAAAAGGTTAATTAATTAATTGCTTTATGGTAATGAATGCTGTCAAAAGAAGACTTGGAACAGTGGCAGCTCTATTGGAACTATGTTAACTTAAAGAGAGTAAACCCAAGAGAATCAAAGGAATTTTCTTCCACTTCTGAGCTATCCAATTAAATACTCTGCAACCACCTTCCTCCTGAACTTTTATTCAGTGAGATGATCAACAACTTAATGATTAACACATTTTTATTTCTTGTAGACAAAGTTATAAAAAGTCAGTCTGGCTTATAGAGAATTTTCTCTGAATGTGCTCCTAGCCTTTCTCTGCCCCTGAGAGGGGACAGTGACTTATCTAATTGATACATTTTGGGAAAAAGTATCTACAGATGATCAAGTGGGCTTTATCATTTTCCTCTTGGGAAGAGATGCCATCCTGCCATTGGGTGGGTGAGTCTGTCCCATCCTGGGATTTGGGTCAGGAAGTGATTTTAGGCTCTCATTCTCTAATTAGGCAGTGTTTATTTACTGTTAGATATTTTGATCTCTGTATAAACCTCCTTCTTTTGTCTGTCGATTAGTTCAAAACCTAGGTGGAGAAACAGAATGTTTTTATTGGTTCCTTGTTATTAGTAAAATAGAGTTAGTGATTAAAACACAAGTGAATCTTCAGTTGATTTTTTGCAATCTACTTTGAACATACAGATGGATTACTTAAATGATGGGATTTTCAAGGCAAGAAAAAATTTCTCCCCAACAGTCAATTCCCCACCCAAGTTCAGGTGTGAAAAGAGATTTCCCTCATTAATCTGGCTTGATTCTTCAGATTCATTTTTTCCTCTTCCTTCTCTATTGTCCTCTCTATAGATCACAAAGCCTTGTCTCTTTTATGTGTAAAATGTTCTCTGAGGCTTTCTTTCTCTTTTGCCACTTCAACTACTTTTCTCTGTTTTTATCATATAAACCACTGTAACAAAGTCCTAAATCCATAAAAATTAATACACATGAAATCTTGTATTTAAATACATAAGAAGTGACTACTAATTTTTATCGTACCAATAACTAGTTGTATGACTTTGATGTCTAAGCCCATGATTTCTCTGCCAATTCTACCAATTCTACCAATTCAGTTCGTACATATTAATCCTATCCTGCATTTTTCTCCAACAGCATCAGCATTGAATACTGTTAACACTTTGATATCACCTGCTACACTTGAACAGAATTTTGTTTTAATAAAGTTTAAGACTTGAGGATATGGATCACATATTATTTGACCTCGTATCCCCAGCATCTATTGCACTGTTCAACAAGTATTTTCTAAATTAATACATGATATTTTAATCTTTATTAGTATCATATATCTATTAATTAAAAAAGAATATCAATATCTTTTTTACTTACTGTTACCACTACATTCAAAATTATATCATTCAAGGGTGAAACAGACAACGAGGACAAAATCAGACATCACAATTAGGGGCATCATTTCTAATACGAGAAAGAAAGGGATTGTATATAGATCTTCTTTGACTTACAACGGGGTTACATCCTGATAAACCCATCGTAAGCTGAAAATATTGGTAAGTCAAAATGCATTTAATACACCTAACCTACTAAACACGATAGCTTATCCTAGACAAACATGCTCAGAACACATATATTAGCTACATCTGGGCAAAATCTTCAGACACAAAGCCTACTTTGTAATTAAGTGCTGAACGTCCCATGTAATTTATTGAATGCTGAAACTAGATAGTGAAAAACAAAATGGGTGTATGGGTACAGAATGGTTGTAAATGCATCAAGTGTATTAGTTGCTTGCCCTCGGGCTGGTGAGGCTGACTGAGAGCTGCGGCTTACTACTGCTACCCAGCATCACGAGAGGGCGTTGTATACCAGAGATCAGTAGCCCAGGAAAAGATCAAAATTCAAAATTCAAAGTACAATTTCTACTGAATGCATGTTGCTTTCACACCATTGTATAGTTGAAAAATCATAAGGGGAACCATCGTAAGTCAGGGACCATCTACAGATAAATGTAGACAGAAATAAATACTCCACAGGTCATTTCTATGATCCTTTTTTTTTTTTCTTAAATATAATGCCAAATGTCAAGTGGGATATGGAGCTGAGAAAAGAATCACAGAATAAGCCAAATAAGATTGTCACAAATCTGTCATTAGCTCTGCAGATTGGTTGAAACAGAAACCTCATATTTATTTATTATTAATTTGTTTTGCCATACATCAAAATTTTTTATAGAATTGCCTAGGGTAGGAGTCACAGATCTCATTATTTTTTGTTCCCATGGTGATTCTGATGTGCTCTGAGGTAAGACTCTGGCACCACTCTTCCCATCAATTGAATGCTCACATTTTTATATTGGTACATTTCAGGTAAACAGGGAATAGCAAAGCTCCAAATCGCATTAGAGTTCAATTTTATTTAAAATATATCATCTTTTGGAACCATCAGTGGTAGTAGGTGGGAGAACTGGAATCAAAAAGTCAGAATCCTGATTAGCTCTTTTCCCTAATCACAATTCCCATTTCTCTAACGGGACTGCTCTGAGGAGCCAATGAGATAATTTGACAATACTTTTTACATTCTGAACTATTATTTTTACTTTATTAGTATTTCAAAATGATGCTTCCAGTCTGATCTTCTTTCATTATTCAAGTCCTCACTCCTGCCAGTTACAGTTTAGAGCTAAAGAGTATAAAATTTGGTCCCAAGATTTAGGAAACTGTGTCCTTTCCACATCTGGGACCTGGGGAAAATCACTTTACCTCTATGAGTGTCAATTTCTTGTCTATAGAAGAACTATAAAACCAGTCATAGGACTATCACTGTAAAATGGCATAATATATTAACTCAACACCTGATAATAAGTGCAAATAACTAGTAGATATTATTTTATAAAAGCTGATTATGCTGATTAATCTTCTCATGCATGTTTTAAAATTCTCCTGCTCCACTTTACATATTTGTTTTGTGCCAGTCTCAGCTTAAACACAACCAGTGTTATGGCTGGATTGGCCCTTGTGTAAATTGCAAGATGCCTTTAGCAATAACCATCAGGAAACTTTGAAAGAGAAAGGTTTATGACTTACAAGTCCTGGAAATTACATGACACATCTGGGGCCACACAGTGAGGTCACAGGTTGAGAGAAAGAGAGAGAAGGATCTGGGGTACTGCTTCTGCTGGAGGTGAGGGTGGGGGATTGTGGTTTCTTGGGCTCTCTTTCTTGGTGAATTTAAAACATAAACATGGGTATTTAAAGGGGGAAGAGAAAAAACAAGTGGCCCAAGTGGTCAGTTATCAAAATCAACCAAGATCTCTAAAACAAAGGAGCTTGAATAGGCTAGCCTGGCACTTTATCTGGTAATGTGGCTGCAAGGTATTCATTCAGAGAACACATCTTTGAAGTGTGATGCCTCTGCAATCAGAACTTATGTCAGCCACTCGCATTACAAAAAAGAGCAAATCCAACTGTCCGAGCTTGCACTATGCTATCCAAACTCATCTCCTAAAAATTCCCAGCAGGAATCTTAAATTTTAGCCTGTTAAGTATCCTCATCAACCATACTAATGGACACATTCATTTGGATCCTAATCTTTTTTTTTTTAAGCTGCTTTTTTTTTACCACTATCTAAAATTAACAACTAAGTGCTATACAACCTACCTGCCAAATATTTAATCCATTCATTCCTTCTTTAATTTATTTATTAAATATTTAATGAGTAAGTATTATGTGCCAGCTTTTCTGTGATGAGCACTGGAAATAAAGCAGTTAATAAAGCAAGTGTTGTAGGTATTTTCACTTTAAAGTAGAACAAAAAAGTAATTGCATAAAATTGCAAATACAGAAAGAAGTGCGGTAAAGGAATACAAGTATGTGTGTAAGTAGATAGGAGGGTGTCAGTCTTGATATGTGGACAGCCATAGGCATTCTGAGAACTGAATGCAGGGAGAGTCAGCCACGTAGAGTAAAGGAGAGGGTACTCCTGGTGATGGAAAAGAATATGCAAAGACAATTATGGAATCAAATGGTGACTGAAGGAGTAAATTGAATAGAAGAAGGGCAGCACGGGCAAGCAGAAAGTGGGGCTGCAGAAACAAGCAGCAGGGAGCTCGCTCGATCCTGTTGAGGATGTTACATGTAAAGGTTCACAATATCTTTTACAGTTAATGGGAAGTCATTGATAAGTGGAAGTATTGCAGAGACCAGTTTGGAGGATGACACATTCCTCCAGATGAGAGACAGACATGGAGAGAAGAGCATACATTGTAGCTATATTGGTATTCCTGGTGGTCTGAACTCTGAGGCTCTAAATTTTCCCTGTAACAAATTTGAAATAATGGTGGTTCAAAATTTACAATTGCTGTTGAAAACAGGCTATAATGAGTTCGAATTTGCAGGTTGTGGACTGAATGTTTGTATTCCCCCCAAATTTGTATGTTGAAGTCCCAGCCCTAAAGTCAGTTCAGGAATCAGCAGGACTGCCACTTGGACCACAGGCCTGGAAGCCAATGCTGCTTCTCTCACAGCTTCAAGTGATGGGGTCTCCTCTTCCATTTCAGTGCCCCAAGATGATCCTGCCAGTGTGGTAGAGACAGGCGGTCCTCACACTGTTTAGTTTCTATTAGTGTGGAATTTACCTTCTTTTCATATTTTTTACTCTAGCCAGTAGCCAGAAGTTCATAGTGTTCTAATTGTGGTATTGCCTTCTTACAGAGTTATGAGTTGTGTGTATTTTAATGTATTCTGGATACAATTTCTTTAAAGAGCATGTAGATTTTAAACATTATCCAAATTTGCTGTCTTGCTTTGTCATTTATCATTTTTTTAAATTGTGTGCTTCAAAAAGCAGAAGATTTAAATTTCATGGAAGTGAAGTTAAATATATTCTTTTATAGTGTGTGTTTTTTATATCCTAGCTAAGAAAGTTTGCTTATATCCAAGTAACAAAGATTGCATCCTATGACTTCTTCTAGAGCCTTTGTAACTTTACCTTTTTTTTTTTTGAAACTTTATCTTTAATGTTTAAGTCATCTATCCACTTCAATAATTTTATTTATTGTGTGAGGTAAGCATGAGAATTTTATATGTAAATATATAAATATACATATATATAAATATATCCAATTGTTTCAGTACCATTTGTTGAAATGACCTCCATTCCCCACTGAATTCCTTTGATAAATCAATTGCCATTGTATTAGTTTTCTGGGGCTACAGAAACAAAGCAGGCAGCTTCAGGAGCAAAACCCTTGCAGAGACCTGAAGCGGCAGGGCCACCAGGCTGAGCCTTGAGGGTGAGGCTGCCACCTCAGTCAGTTTGCCTGGAGGGCAGATGACCTGACCAAAGAGGATCATTCCAGCCATTGAAATTTGCCTTACTTATTTTTGGACTTTCTTGGGACATGTCACCCCTTTCCTCATTCCAAGTTCTTCCTTTTGAAATGGGGAGAACTTGGAAATCCTATTCCTTGGGAATCCTTATCCCATGCCACCATTGTATTAAAGAAGCACCCAACTTTTCTGGGTTCAGAGGTTCACAGCTACACAGGAATTTTGCTTGAGGATGAATCATACTTCGAGTCTCTCCCATGTCTGATTTAGATGACATTTAGATGCGACCACAGAGTTTAAACTTTAGAGTTAAGGCCAAAATGAGATAGACCTTTGGGTCTGTTGGGATGGAATGAATGTATATTATATGAGAGAAGGACATGAGCTTTACTGAGCCAGGGGCAAAAAGTTATAGGCAAAATGTTTGTGTCTCCCAAAGTTAATATGTTGAATCCCTAAACCCCAGGTGACTGTTTTTGGAGGTGGGGTGTTTGTGGAAGTATTAAGGTTGATTGAAGTTATAAGGGTGAAGCCCTAATTCAAAAGGATTGGAGTCCTTATAAGAAGAAGAGAAACCATGGCTTGCTCTCTCTCTCCTCTTGTATGCAGAAGAAAGGCCATGTGAGGGAATAGTGAGAAAGTGGCCATCTAAAAGCCAGGATGAGGGCTCTCTCTAGAAACTGACCATGCCAGCACCCTGATCTCAGACTTCCAGTCTTCAGAATTGTAAGAAAAGAAATTTCTGTTGTAATGCCACCCACTCTATGGTCATCAAAGCATCAAACTGAGCACATCTTTGGGGGTAGCATGGAGATGCTCTACACACAGAGTGCCACTGTCCTGCCCATTGGAATCAGTCTTGTGCTTGGTTCTTAAAATATGTTGTTCATTTATAAAATGTAAAAATATCCTTTAAGCACTTGCAAAAGTCAGTGAAGAAAGTGAGACTAAAAGCCATAGAAAGGGTCACACATTTAAGAGCAAGTTTGACAGAATAAAATGCAGTGAAACAGCTTAAACCTAAAAATCTAAGCACGGAAGTGGACAGATCCCAATCTATCATGAATGCAATGTTTTCCTGTGAACAAAAGAAAAGAAATTTGTTCAGTATTTATCATAGGATAATTGTTATATGGATATTTTAGGGTGTTTTGCTGGCAAAATCAGTTGGTTTCGACTCATACAATGTGGGAAGTCTATATTTTGGAAATACAGTATTAAAAACTTGCTGATGGAATGTATGAGGAGGAGTTATCAAGGAGAAGAATTAAGAAAGACCGAATATTCTTGTTTGTGTGATTGTTTAATGTTCTGTTTGGATTAAACAAATAGATGGTAGTTCTCTACTCTGAAACTCCAAGTTCTATGGGAAAAAATAGTTTGTTGCCTGGTTAAGTATCACTTGGTTGGGTGTCACATTTAATATACTTTTATCTTCTTCCCCATTGCTACTGCCATCATTTAGGAATTTAATATATCTCATAGCTACGTACTCCTACTTCAGTCACAGACAACGCAGATGCTTTGGATGCTAAGCTTCAATTCTCATGTTATATTTTTTGTGTCAGAAAGATATTTGAATTCCAGCTCTAAAATTTAACATCTCTGAGAATGCAGAAAGCCACTTCACCCTACTGAAATTTAGTTTCTTTCCATGAGATGGAATAATAATAGACACCTTGCAGAGTTGTTAGAAGATAATATATATAAAAGCACCAATCTAATACCTGATGTATATTTGCAAAATTGGTTTCCATGGGGAATAAATTTTTTTCCATCACCCATATCCATCCTGACCTTACAAATCCTTCAAATTTTGTTTATTTAGATCACCCTCAAGGTGTCTAATTTGTAACAATTTACTATTTAAAGACTACATAGTATTTATTACACAAATAATTAAACTTGGCATTTTGGCATATGCGTCCCTAGATTTTTATTTGATTGGAATACAAAGTTGCATCCCTTTATTAGGATGGGGTTCAGTTAGAAGCCAGTATTTTCCTGTCACATACACTTTTGGAAATAGCTTCTCTTAAAGGAATATTTACAATCTCAAATGACCAGAAGAGATGCATCACTTTATTTTCCGTTACATACACAGAAAAACAATAATGACATTGATAAAACTGTTTCCAGATACTGTGATTTCTTCAGCGATCCAAACCTCTTTCACAGATTGTTAAGCATGGATAAAGCATGTGTGTCTGTGAATTATGGACCTAGTCCTAAAGTAAATACCACAGAGACTACACAGTAAAAGTAAATATAAATGTGGGAAACAAAAAAGAAGATGATATAATTGGGGAGAACTGGGGAGAGTCCTGGCATTTCCTACTTACTAATATTATTTGGTTTGAAGCAAATTCTTTGATTTTTTTAAGCCCTTTATTGGAATATAATCGCTTTACACTGTTATGTCAGTTTTTGCTGTACACCAAAGTGAATCAGCTGCATCTACACATATATCCCAATATCCCCTCCCTCCTGCAACTACCTCCAGCTCTTTCTGCAGAAAGATCAGCTGTTATCCTTATGGGTTTTCCCTTATACGTTATTTGCTGCTTTTCTCTTGCTGCTTTAATATTTTCTTTTTGTGTTTAACTTTTTGTTAGTTTGATTAATATGTTCGTCGGTGTGTTTCTCTTTGGGTTTATTCTATGTGGGACTCTCTGAGCTTCTTGGACTTGATTAACTATTTCCTTTAATCTTACTGATGACTTAACTGTCAGTTAACACATATTTGTATGTTACAGGTATTACACACTGTATTCTTATAATAAAATAAGCCAGAGAAAGGAAAATATTAAGATAATTATAAGGAAGAGAAAATACATTTACAGTACATGTGTATATTTACTGAAAAAAATTGTATATAAGTTGGCCCACAGAGTGCAATCCTGTGTTGTTCATGGGTCAACTGTATTTCAAAAAATATTCTGAAATTGCAAGAGATGTTTATAATTTTATTGGGGACTGGGATTTATATTTTATTATGAACTTCTTATATAATGCTTATAAAAGGATAGAAACACATGGAAAGTAATTTTGTTAAAATTGCACAAGAAATCTGAAAAAATTGTCATAAAAGTAAACATAAAATCTTTTAGGATTACATTAAAAATAAAGTATATGCTTAGAAAAAAAAATCCTGGATAGAAACACAAAAATGTTAATAGCAGTTGTCTTCTACTAGAGGATATATTCATATTCTTTTGCATTTCTAAAATTCCTTTGATTACCATGGGAAAACAAATGTGACAAAGTTTGTAAGTTATAGAAGCTTTTCTTCTTCCCTAGTTTTTGTTTTATATACTAATTAATAGGCTCCCTGGAGCCTATTAGTGATATATTTAGCTCTATCAGTGATACATTTTACTAAGACACAAAGGAGGATTTTTTTTTTTTTTTGGCTTTGTTGCTTGTTCATTGTTTTCTTTTGTGTATAACAGTAACAAGCTGTTGATGAAGAATGGCCTGCTTTAAGTTTCTGTGAGATACTCCAAGCTTGGCATTTGGAACATTTTTTTGTTTAATTTTCAACATGTGCCACTTTTGTTTCTTCAGCTAAACTTTATACTACTTGAAGGCTGAGAGGAAAGGAGGTTAAGAATTTGCTTCAGGGGTAAAAAGATGGAGGTGAAGTAGAAGGACGTGGAGTTCATCTCTCTCCACAGATGCATCAGGAATACAGCAAAAGATGCAATAATTCCTGCAGAAAACAAGCTGAACACTAGCAGAAGACCTTGGACATCGGAAAGGACTGCAAAGATCCTAACATAACTGGGTAGAACAGAGGGGGAAAAAAGGAGAAAGAGGAGGAGAAGAAAGGAAAGGGATGGGTCCTACACCCTGGGGTGGGGGGAGCTGTAACAGAGGAGACAGTGCCGAATTTGGGGAAACCCCCTTTATCTGAGGGGGAAACCCCTGCTCCAATGAGGAATTTGATTGGGTCAGGAGGGAGGCATTTGGGCCTGTCCAAGGAAGGTGAAGGGGCTGATCTGTGGCAGACAGGAAAGAGAGAGAAACACATAGAGGGTCCATACCACAGCTCTGCATGTCCTGGACTGAGACGTGGGTTCACATGTATCTGCTAATCCCATGGGTGAGATGCAGTTTTTCTTTTAATTGAATACTAGTGAACATTAAAATATTTCCATATTTTTAATCAGTTATATTTCTCTCATCCATTTTTTTTGTTTTAATAATTTATTTATTTATTGGCTGCGTTGGGTCCTCATTGCTGCGCACAGGCCTTCTCTAGTTGCAGCAAGCCAGGACTACTCCTCTTGGTTGCAGTACATGGGCTTCTCATTGTGGTGGCTTCTCTTGTTCCAAGACACTGGCTCTAGCAGTGTGGTTTTCAGTAGTTGTGGCAGGTAGGCTCAATAGTTGTGGCTCACAGACTCTAGAGCACAGGCTCAGTAGTTGTGGCTCACAGGCTTAGTTGCTCCACATAATGTGGGATCCTCCTGGACCAGGGGTTGAACCAGCGTCCCCTGCACTGGAAGGTGGACTCTCAACCACTGTGGCACCAGGAAAGTCCCTCTCATCAATTCTTACTTGCTTATCTTTGGTATCATCATGCTTTTCTTATCAATGTATAGGCCTTAGTAAAGTTTGGCTATGTTTTTAAATTTGTTTACATACTGTTGTTTTCTTATAGTTCACACTATTTTTTGTTATAATTTAAATAAATTAGTCTTTCTTTTATATTTATTGTGCTTTAAAAGTGGCATTGATATATTCTGTTTTGTTCTATTTTTTTAATACACTTGCAACCAATTCTTTTTTTTGAAATACCTAAAACAATTATTATATGAACTACTAACTCTGGCATTTAATCTATAAATTTTTTTTAATATATACAATTGTGTATTTGTATGTGTTTACACTTGTAGTGTTATTTAGATGACCTTTTGACATAATGCATATATTTATAATATGCTATGAAATTAAAAAAAAGAAAGAAAAATGCTTTTAAAATCCTCCCTAAGCAGTTTATTCTAGTTTTTTTCCTGTTGAGATTGAAATTGTTATAACCTATTTATATCAGTGTGGTGACTGAAAAGAAATTGTAATATGCATTTTTATCAATATTTACCACTTCTAAGAATCTATGTAAGAAAATAATAAGATAATTGTGCAAAGCTCTTTATCTTTACAAATCATAAAAAAAGCTGAATATGTTTGCAAAAATCTTCAACATAGCAACAAAACTACAGATAATTAAAGTATGGAATATCCATATTATGAAATGCTTACCAGCTATTAAAGCATATATAGATAAATGTGTATTAATATAATAATAATAAAGACACCTATTATTTATATAGTGCTTAGTATATAACAGGCTATTTCTAAGGACATTTAATCTCCCAACAGCCATAGGAATATTTTATTGCCAAGATTATATTGCTTCTAAGAGTGGTGTAGAATTCTACCCTTGTGGTTATAATTCTGTTGCTCCAGAGACCCTGTTCTTAACCCTTTTGCTCTACTGGAAAAATATTCATGTTGTAGTTATGTTTTTGATTAGGAAAAAATAAGAAAATAGCACGATCTAATTTCAGTTAGATTATATGTGAACACACATACAGAAAAAGAGAGAGAAAAGGGAGAGAAAGGAAGAAAGGAATAAAAGGAAGCAGGGAAGAAGGAGAGGGAGTGAGAAAGGGATACATGATTTAATTTTTTAAGTTTTTAAAAATGTTCACCAAAAATTAATGATAGAGACATATGGATGGTAGAATTTATCCTGATTTGTACTTTCTATTTATCTGCCTTAATGGAATTTTGGATAAGCTGTTCTTATTTTGTTAAGAGTAGCTGGGCCAATTTAAAACCCACTAATATACCATGTGGATATGAACAGCTCCAGACAGAAAAGAGGGAAAGGATTCCCTTGGAGGGAATCTAACCACAGGATTCAGCAACACTGACTAGTAACTTGTGATAATGTTTTTCAAACGATAGACAGATGCCTAGATAGATCTCTAGTTCCTCAGAGGATGTGGCTAAGCAAACAATGTTTATATAAAAAGTCAGTTTTTATAGTTTTAAGTTTCTGCTTCCTGAGATTTGTTTTACCACATGGTTACAGGCTAAATTGTGTCTTCCCAAAATTCATATGTTTAAGTCCCAAGCCCTGTTACCTCAAAATGTCACTGAGATGGTCAACTTTACATGTCAACTTGACTGGACTAAGGGATGCCCCCAAAGTGGGTAAAATATTATTTCTGATTGTGTCTGTGTGTGAGTGTTTCCAAAGGAGATTGGCACTTGGTAGGCTGAGTGAAGAAGATCACCCTCACCAAAACATGTGGGTATCACCCAATTCACTGAAGGCCTGACTAGAACAAAAAAGACAGAGGATAGGCGAATTTGCTCTCTGTATGAGCTGGAAAATCCATCTTCTTCTTCCCTCTACCTTGATGCTCCTGGATTTTGTGCCTTCAGACTCAGACTAAATTTTACTACCAGTTTTTCTGGGTCAAGCTTGTAGATGGCAGATCGTGGAATTTCTCAGCCTCCGTAATCATATGAGCCAGTCCTTCATAATCTCTTTCCATAAATTTATATATTTCATATTGGTTCTGATTCTCTGGATTCTTTGGAGAGCAGGTCTTTAAAAAGGTAATTAAGTTAAAATGAGGCCATTAGGGTGGAGCCCAATTCCAATATGACTAGTGTCTGAAAAGATGAGTAAGAGCAAGACACCAGGGAGGCCAAACACAGGGAAGACCTTATGAAGAGGCCAGAGGGTTGCCATCTGCGGCCAGGGAGAGAAACCTCAAAGAAACCAACCCTGCTGGCACCTTGATCTTTGACTTTCCAAAACTGTGAAAAAATAAATTTCTGTTCTTTAAGCTACTTCATCCATGGTATTTTGTTGTGACAGCCCAGGCAAATCAATGAACTCATTAATGGCATTAAAGTTACTTGGGGAACATTTTTCTTTTCCTATGCCCTATAGAATGTGACATTGGACTAAGAGCACACTGTATGTACTAGTTGGTTTAATTCAGTTCCAGAGGCATAGTTCTCAAAGTGAGGTCTCCAGACCATCAGTGTTGGCTTACCCAGACACTTTTTTAGAAATGCACATTATTGAGCCCTAAGGCACTATTGAAATAAACTCTGGGGATGGGATAGAGCAATCTGTTTCAGCAAGTCCTCCAGGTGATTTGATTCACATTAAATTTTGAGAACAAGTATTTCAAATGTACTGAACTAGGGACCAGCTGGTAACACTACCATAAATAAGGATTATTGTTGGAAAAGCATGAAATTAAGTCACTTCAAGTAAAGGATAAGAAGTGCAGCTTATCAACTGAAGCTGTAAAAATAATTAACATACTCCCTACATATTTAAAAGAGAAGGATTGAAATATGACAGTTTACTTGAATCAGTTAAATTGTATATCCAGTTCTTCATTTGGGGAAATGAATTTTATTTTACAATCTAAGTAATTGATTATATTTAGAAATGTGATTATATTTAGAAACAATCTTAATTAGACATAGGGAAAGGAATTATGACCTTTATGATGAAGATGTAAATATTAGCTTAGAGAGGCTAAATCTCAGGTCACAATATAATAGAGTTAAAATGCAAACTCTATCCTGTCTTAATCCAAATAAAAAAATAATACTATTAATAATAGTCTTTTCCACATAATTAACTCAAACATTCCTGAAAAGACAAATCCCACAAGTCAGATAACTTCAGATCATCTATAACTTTATTTATTCCCTTATTCATCAACAGAGTCAAGACCCTAAGGCTATTCTGCTATAAACACTCCTCACTTGATTAGAAAGGAAATTACCTCTCTTTGGATGGTTTATCATTTCTCCCCTCCTCCAGATTCCAATATTCTTTTTTAACTAAAGTACCTTCCCTTATTTTCTTCACAGCTCTCAGACTTGGTCGTTAGGCATTCTGTCTCATTTTCAGCAGATTTGCTCTTGTGTATGAGGACGAGGGTAAGATTAACATTCTGGGCATGTAGTAGATGAGAGAGAAAACATTCCCTCAATTTAACAGAGCCTCATACTACAACCTCTACAAGAAAATCAAACCCTCTGATCTGAAGTTTGACAGCATGTTTTCTATACATTTTTATCTTATAAGACATTGTCTCTTTCTATGACATTTGTATTTTCAAAGTTTCCATTATTCTCCCAACTTCTATTAAACTGCGATCAGCATGTGCCAACCTGAAAAAGAAGAATGAGTTCAGTTGGGTTCCTAAAAGAGCTGAAATTGAAGAAAGAACACATTTATTTAAATAATCTCACATTACATGGTTAAAGGACCTATCCCAGATCAAACTACAAAGAATTAGATATTTTGTAGTCTAAGATCAGATCTACATCTACACAGACTTTCAATGAAGCTTCACAAATATGTGTACTTCCTCTAAAATGACCCCAGTGTTCTGTGAACAAAAAGAAAAAAAATTCAGATTGTGGCATAAAACAATAACTATAACAGACACCTGTTTTGTCACAACTTTTTGTCACAAATTTCCATCCAGATGCATGACAGAACTACATAATTGAAATAGCTAATTCTGAGGGTTTTTGGGTGGCATCCTCTTGCAAGTTAATCTCAAGGAATATAATCTCTACTACTACATTCAGTTCTCAAGGGAGAAGGTTCTGACTTAGGTCAAGCCTACTTTTTTTTTAAATTCTTTATTGGAATATAATTGTTTTACACTCTTGTACAAGTCTTTGAGGTACACCAAAGTGAATCAGCTGTATTTATACATATATCCCCATGTCCCTTCCCTCCTGTGACTCCCTCCCACCCTCCTTATCCTGGCCCTCTAAGTCATCACCCATCATTGAGTTGATCTCCCTTCATTATACAGCAACTTCCCACTAGCTATCTATTTTACATTTGGTAGTGTATATATGTCTATGCTACTCTCTCACTTTGTTCCAGCTTCCCTTTGCCCCCCTCAACCTCAAGTCCATTCTCTACATCTGCATCTTTATTCTTGCCCTGTCACTGGATTCATCAGTACCATTTTTTTAGATTCCATATATCTGAGTTAGCATATGGTATTTGTTTTTCTCTTTCTGGCTTACTTGGCTCTGTATGACAGTCTCTAGGTCTACCCACCTCATTACATATAGCTCAATTTCATTCCTTTTTATGGCTGAGTACTATTCCATTGTATATATGTGCCACATCTTCTTTACCCATTCATCTGCTGATGGGCATTTAGATTGCTTCCGTGTCCTGGCTATTGTAAATAGTGCTGCAATGAACATTATGGTACATGTTTCTTTTTGGATTATGGTTTTCTCTGGGTGTATGCCCAGTAGTGGGATTACTGGATCATATGGTAGTTCCATTTTTAGTTTTGGGACATCATGTAAAAATCTAGAAACAATAAATGTTGGAGAGGGTGTGGAGAAAAGGGAACCCTCCTACACTGTTGGTGAGAATGGAAGTTGGCAAAGCCTACTTTTTAAGAAAGCTAACAGCATTTTGTCTTGTCTTTTGCTCATTTTCACAATAATGTGACAAGTATTTGTTGCCCTGACTCTTGAAGACACAGATGACTACTACAGAATCTCCAAACCTATATACATCAAGGACAATCTAATTGTGACTGTAATATGAATTTATTTGTATTTGTAATGCGATGAAACTACTTTAGTTGATTTATTTGCATCTCAACTGGAATGCAACTGGTTCAGTTATAAATAACTTAACCCCCAAATCAATCAATCAATCAATAGGCTAATGATAATATTGATTAAAATATTCAGCTTCTAGAGAGTACAAATTGGCCTTCCTTAACTCCATCTCCTTCTATAAACAGATTTTAAAAATGCCTAAAATTTTCTTCATCAGATCTATACCAATCATTAGATGAGTTTTCACACAGAATGCTTCAACCAGTGAAATCTCAACTATATTATCTACCTGAGGAGTGATTGAGCCATTGTTACATTTCATCAATAACTATAATTTACATCTTTATATTTTCCTTCACACTAAACATTGGCAAAAACACAGAAGAATTCTACATTCTAAGTTGATTTTTAAAAATCCTATAAGGACATGTTTGGTTGTATCAGAGAAACAGTACATAGTGTAGTGTGACAAGCTCTAGGAATTTGATGATTTGAGTGGAGCCATCTTTTGACACACTTGACCTTATTTCTAATTGTTGGTGCTTTTTAAGGCCATGGAGGCAATCATCACTTTGTAATGTGCTCCATGCCCAGTATCCTCCCTACTTTCTATCCTTCTCTTTTAGGTAGATCTCATTTAGAGACTGCTCTCATTCCCAGATCCCTCCATCAAATTATCACAATAAAAATGAGGACCTAGTCTACTGTCTCCTATGTTTATTAGACTTCATACTAATATTTGGGGTACTAATGTGACTATAGACCAAAAAGGAAAACTGGGCCTCATTTTCCATCTCCACAGTAATCCAGGATGCACCAGTACTTTCCATTGCTGAGAGGGAAGAATTCTGAAAAGGAACTCAGTTTCTAAAGTCAGCAGAATCAAGTTATATATTCTAAACTTTTCTATCTCAGGCAACAAAAAGATCCTTTTTATTTCACTTTTCTACACATAATGGTAATTGAATAGATCATCAATGTTTAATCCTCAGCATAAAGAAGGATAATACTTTCATGTAGCATATATGGTTTTTTTCCTGTACAAAATCTGTGATCTTCAAATATAGGTTTTCAGTATTTCTTTAAGCAGTCTTTTTGAAGTTCACCAATTTATGACTATTCTGACTTCTCTCTTCTCTTTCAGGTCATGAATTTTCATCTTTCTAAATTAAGGGTCACCGGAGAACATTCAGTAGTTCTTAGAAAGAGCTTATGGTTTACTCATGTAGAAAAGAAGTGCTTAGATTTTGATGTTTTAAGAGGTTATGTGGCAGCCTCAGCCTCTGGCTTCTCTCAAAGGAGTCATAATAAAAAGCAAATTCAAATTTATAAAATGTGAGCCTTAGCCTTTTTGTCACCATGATTCCCTGTACCCACTCTTCTTCCAGGAAAATGACCTAGGAGAAACAGGCCCCTCTCCTTCCATGGCCATGTTTCATATATTTTGGGTCATAAAACTATGGTGGAAACATTGCCTGCTATTTTGGCTAATAGCTGAGTACACTCACCTCTCTTTCATCTCAGTTGATTTTGGTCTATCTCACTCCTTTATATTGACCTTACTAGATGTGTTGGTCTTTTGAGGTGTTAATTTGGCTAGGATACAGCAAACAGTTGTGCAAACACTAATCTGGGTTTTCCTGTGAGCATAGTTTGCAGATATGATTAAAATATGTAATCATTATTTTTTAAAAAAGGAAAACTTTGCTAGATAATTCAGATGGTCCTGCTCCAACCAGCTGAAGGACCTTAAGAGCAGAACTGAATCTTCCCTGATTAAGAAATATTGTCTGTGAACAATAGCTTCAGCCTATGCTCAAGAGTTCTAGTTGACCTTTTATGAAAGCCTGTCCTACAAATTTCAGACTTGACTAGCCTGACAGTCACATAAGCCAATTTCTTGCAGTAGAAAACTAATATGTTTTTTAATAAAAGACATTATAAGCAATAAAGTAGAATTTCTTTTCTTCATAGAGTTTAAAATATAACAGGAGAGAAAATATTAAAATCTCGCTACCCACATGTCCATTAGTTTTCTATTATTGTTTTAACAAATTACTACAAAATTAGTGGCTACAAACAACACAGATTTACAGTCTTCCAGTTTTGAAATTCAGAAGTCCAAAATAGGTCTTACTGAACTAAAATCAGGGTGTCCACATGACTGAGTTTCCTTCGGAGTCTCTAGGAGAAGATCCATTTTCTTGCATTTCCCAGTTACTACAGGCTTCCTGAGTTCCTTCACTTGGAGCCCCTTCTTCTATCTCCAAAGCCAGCAGTACCATCTTCAGATCACTCTCTGACTATGATTCTTTGCCTCATTCTTCCTTATAGGGATACCTGTGATTACATTGGACCCATCCAGATAATCCTGGCTAATCTTCCCATCTCAGAGTTAGCTTGTTAGCAACCTTAATTCCATCTGCCACCTTGATTCCCCTTTACCATAAAACCTAATATGTTCCAATCTTCCTGGCTTTAGAACACTGCCACCTTTGAGGGGTCATTATTCTTTCCACAGCACCATCTACTTGAATCCCTATTACTAATATTGAATTCTTTCACTTTTCTCTCTGTCCTGAGCTCTCTAATGCAACAGCAACTCTTTCCATAGACGTAAACTCCTTGAACCAGAGTCTAATCGTTATTGTTATTTTCCCAACACCCATACAAGAGGTGATTAGACGTAAACTCATACCTTGCTAAGTCCGCCAATTTAATACTGACTTTGAAGTTCATCTCTTTTTATTTTTCCTTTAATTATAACTTTGATCTCATTTTACCTTGAATCCATACTTTCCCCAAAACCTGTCTTAAAACCTTCCCTTTTCCCTTTTCTCCTCCGTTTTCAAAAACTGCTCATCATTCTTTAAACATGTTTACCTTGCCTAATGCAGAAAGTACACCTTCGATCCAGGCCAGTTTTCTTTCTTCTTTAAATTTTTTCTACTTATTCAGTTCAATTTTTTTGATTTTTTTTTACATTTCAACTCTGTAATCTTTCTGAAACTATTGCTGTTAAAGTTTCAGAAGACCAAAAGGAGAGAAAGCAAAAAAGGAAAACAATAGAAACAGCAAATTCTGAGTGATTTGCAGATTTGTTGGAATCTCTACAGATGTTCAGATACACATAAGATCTATGTATTCCCTTGAAGACTAGAAGGACATCTATCTGAACTGCCTCAGGAGCTATTCAAGAAATGAGACAGTAAAGAATAATAGAAAACACTTTTGGATTAAGATTTGACTCCTTTCCCTGCCTCTTCTACTTAAAGATGAGTTCTTTGGGGCATATCATCCTTGCCTACTTCTCAGAGTTGCTTTGACAACCTATAGGACTAAGTAAAGTATTGAGTTACCTATTTACATAAATAAAATGCATGCAATTACTATTGGAAATAATAGATAATCACTATAAAATATAAGTGATGATCAGAGGTATAAATACTACTTTTGAATCTTCAATAAATTAAATTTTGTAAGGACTCCATTATAAAAAAAAAAAAAGGAAGCTTTAAGGTACTGAAGTCCTGAAGAATACAGTTTGGAAGTAATTCTTGTGTTTATTACTGACTGAATACAGTGATTTGAAATTTCAGGAATTCAAATAAAATCAATCTGCTTTTCACTTTTCTATGTATAGGAGCAGTCACTTTTTTTTCTGTTTGAATTTTCAAATTATAGAACAAATAGCTCTAATTCACTTTTCAGATTTGACAATTGACACATGTATCACACTCTTTTCAAGTGTGACATTTAATACTTATTCATTCCATGAAAATAAAATCATATAAATATAACTTTATATACAAGACTGAAAGTTATCAAATTGTAATGCTCTTTACTTTTGAAAGGAAATTTGACGTAAATTAAAGATTGCTATTCAGAAAATCACTTTTTTAATTGTCTGTAACCTAATACTGTACTAGTATTCAGGAAAAATGATAGCTACACTTTCATATACAGTCTGACATTGAATATAAACATCTTAGTCTTTAGGTAGCTTCTGAAGATGCATTAGAAGAAGACTATTGAATGACATTAGATGCCATTAGTTCTGCGGGTCTTTCATGCATGTGACTGTATGTTTGGACAAATGTGACATTTGGCATTTACTACAAATTTCTAGGGCTACCATGAAAGATAAATAAAATTACAAACAACATTCTAGGTTATGTTATGGCCTTATTTTTGTTGAAGCTAAAAGCAAGGAAGTTGTGCTTAGAAAATGTTCGATCAAATGAAATAAACTTAAGTCCTTCCAATATATGCCCCTTTATGCTTACATTGTTGGTTTAAATTAAAATTAAAATAGAATAGCAGAGGTAAGAAGCATGAATAGATAGCATTAAACTATAAGTTTCATTCAGAAAAAAGGCTTTTCAATGCTAATAGAAGATGTGGTTGCAGTTTAATTTTGAAAGTACATTTTAATCCACTCTTTAATCTACATAATTTAAATAATTCAGAATTGAAAGTGTCAAGTATGATTTATTTGACATTTATTTACTTATTCAAAATATGATTTATTTTCTAAAAATGATGTTTTATTTATGACATTAAGAGAATGTTTAATTCCCAAAAAGGGAATCTTAGAGTTGTTCATGATTCAAGTAAATTGCTTTCCGATGTTTTCTGGATTTTGACTTAATATACTTTTTGATAATGTAAAATTTAGAAGTATTTCTGGACTTTAGCAATTTAGAGTTTTATCTGAGTGGAAGTGTGTTAAACATCCACTAATGTGGCATTAAGTTTGCTAGACATGTGGCTATATTAAATAATAACTAGATATTTCCTAGACGTTTTACATACCTCATCTCTTTCAGAGTAGACAACTGGGATAAGTTTCCATGTTTTCTGAATCTTTATTTGGTTTTTACATTACTGTTTTGCAATAGTTGACAGCTGTGTTTATTATTCAAAAGTATAGCAAAGACTATAGCAAATTGTTGATTTTTACAATTAATTTTACTGTAATTTTTAATTACTTTCATGAAGAGTTTAGTGAGATGGAATTTTTCTCTTAGGGACTAGGTGTCCAATGTTATCTAAAAACATATCAACACTTTTTTTTTTTAATTTTGGCAAATTTAACTGTTCCCAAAATAAAATAAATTCATTTATTCAATCAATATTTATTTTTCATAATATGAATATTTCTACCATGTCCTAGTTGTAGGAACAGTAATTAAAGAAAAAGTACTTGCTTACATGTAGTTCTCATTTCAAAAAAGGAAATACACAGGAATATATAAACAAATACATAAACAAAACTTCTGACTTTGTCTCAGACTGCTGAAATTCCTGGGCACTGTCTTTCAAGGTATGGTTGATGTTCTTGTATTCTTGGCTCATTTCATGCGTATTCTGTGCTAAGGAGTTCTCATTTGTTGACTACATGGAACCACGTACTCTACATGAAACACTCTTCTGCAAGTTTGAATATTGGCATGACAGCTTAAATCACACTTTCTAAGTTTTGCAACTCCCCATCCCAAAGCTTACTTATTACTTTTTTATTTTCTTCAGAGCATGGAACACCAACTTATTATGCATGTAGAACTTATAAAAATAATTTTTATATGCACATATTTCCTGTCTTTATAACATTTATATGCAGTTGTGTTTCAAAGAGAGTTTATTTCCTTATTCATATATTTGCTTATTGCCATATTTTCTGCCCAGTAGATCATATGCTTCTGGAGAACAGGCACAATTTATCAATCTTATTTATTATTAAGAACAATTTTTGAGCCATATCAGGACTTGAAATGCTTGCTAAACAAATACATCAATGAATGATGGTCATGGATAACTATTTCAAAATATGGTAGAAGCCATTGAAAGGACTTAAATCAGGAAGATAGAGGATCCAATTCACATATTAGAAAGATCACTCTGGTTTTTGCCTAAAGATTCAGTAATTTTATTTTCTCTGGGTATCATGCCCTTATTGTAGTTCACAAATTTATTATGTTTCCATAAGAACATAGATTTCTTGAATGCAAAGACTTTTATCTTTGAAACTTTAATGCCTAATAGAAAGCCAAGGACTCTTTGTACATTCAGAAATATCTATTTAGAAATAAAATGCCTGATGAATTGTAAGCATTTAGTTAAGTACAATGAATAAGCTTATCATTAGGCTAAAGTCCTGACTTCAAATATTGAATTACTAATTTCAGAGAGCCAGTTGGATAGTGATAAATGCATGCTTGCTAGTAAATGATTGAATACAAGATTCTGTAGAGTAAAACAAATTGGCGAACAATTCAGCAAATAATTGATCTATTGCTCTGATATGGAAGACCAAAGATTAAAAAAACAACCAAAAAAAAAAAAAAACAAATGTTTTTTATTAAAGTTGGTCTTGGTAAATTATTAATGTTTGTTTTGTGTTCATGTTTATTTAACCTTACATCTTACATCTGCAAGTTCTCAACTTTCATCAAATATATACCTTAAGACACAATATAATATGTACATATGATGATAGTTTCTGGAACCATGTTGCTGACCACATTTTTGAAATAATTTAATCAAAGCTATTTTATAAAACATATAAGACCTTGATTTTATATCTAGATAAACCTGATTTCAATCCTTAATCCACTATGTATTACCAGATGATTAATTAATATTCACCACAGGATCTGATATACTGAATATTAACTCTTTTCTCCCCCAACTATACATTAAGATCATGAGATCTTCTACAAAGCCAGTTGTCCTCAACGTATAGTACACATACTGAGGGTGGTAACTATGATGTCTTTATGATGAGATGGCTAATAATAGGTAGAATAAAGCATTCTCTCTTTAGCACAAGGGCAGGGCAAAGGGTTGGAGTAAGGATGTAATATACATCAAGACTCCTAGGACTTACAGAGCCCCTTCGTCTGATGGTATTGGGCAGCAGGTTTGTTGGGAAGACTGGGTCACAGTGTGATGATAGTCCAGCAGAGATGAGTATCCTTCAAGAATTAGCCACAATGCCAGAGCAATCCCAGGCTCAAGTGTTGGAGGAGGTCATTGAGAGGATGTGCTTACCAGTTGACCCTTGAGCTGGACCCAGGCAACAGGGGCTCCTCACAACTCCCCTGTCCCTGGAATGCATGTTCAGCTTCCGCCCAGCACTCCCACACTAGAAGCTGTTTCAAGGGCACCACTTTGAAAGAGTAAAGTGTTGTTGAGACCATTTGGACTGAATATGTGACTGAACCCACTTTTGGCCTCTATGTAAACTTTTTAAAGATTCTGGCAAGCGGGTGCAGAGATCTACTCATCTTGGAGCCATCCAAGACAAACTTTGTATGTGAGTTCTCTGGCTTATTAAACCTGCCACCCATCAATCTGGAGTCATCTGCTTCTTTCTTTGATCTCCGCTTCCCATTGGTGTATGGGGGCCAGTCTCAGGTTTCATTCAGGATGCTCCCAAGGTTTGCAAACCAACAGTCAGTGGCTGTAGTAGGTAGAATTTTGATCCCCATGACATTCACCCACTGGTGTTACTTCTGTGAATGTGTCACATTGCATGGCAACAATAACTTAAGAGAAGACATTAAAATAAGAAGTTTACCTTGTATTACCCAAATGGCTCCAATACAACAATGTAAGCCCTTAAAAGCAAAAGAAGAAGGTATACCATTAAGAGAGGAATGGATAAAGAAGATGTGGTACATATATACAATGGAATATTACTCAGCCATAAAAAGGAATGAAATTGTGCCATTTTCAGAAATGTGGATGGACCTAAAGACTCTCATACAGAGCGAAGCAAGTCAGAAAGAGAAAAACATCATATATTAACACATATATGTGAAATCTAGAAGAATGTTACAGATGATCTTATTTGCAAAGCAGAAATAGAGACACAGATATCAAGAACAAACATGGATACCAAGGGTGGAAGGGACTGTGGAATGAATTGGGAGATTGGGACTAACATATATACATTACTATGTGTAAAATAGATAACTGAGAACTGCTGTATAGCACAGGTAACTCTACTCAATGGTCTTTGGTGACATAAACGGGAAGGAAATCCAGAAAAGGGGATATATGTATATGTAGAGCTGATTCACTTTGCTGTACAGCAGAAACTAACACAACATTGTAAAGCAGCTATACTCTGATAAAAATTAATTTAAAAAAAGAAGAGGAAGGCACAAAGTCAGAGAAACAAGGCAGAAGAAGTCGGAGACGCAAGCATACGAAGGCTTTGATTTATGTAACTGGCTTGAAGATAGATGTAGGGGACCACATGGAAACCATGAAAGGAAATGAATGCATCCAATATCTTGAGTAAGCCTAGAAGTTTCTTTCTCAGAGCCTCCAGGTAAGATCTCATGTAAGCCAACAACTCGGCTATTCCTTGTAAGACCCTAAGCAGAGTACCCAGTAGGACCTTCTGGATTTCTGATCTGTACAACTGGAAGATAATAAATGGTTGCGATTTTAATTGGCAGCATTTGTGGAAGTTAGTTATGGCAACAATGGAACACTAAGACAATAACTGAGCTGAACCAGCGTCAACCCAAGAGACAGACCTGATGGAAACCAGGAGTCAGTGATCTTCCACAGCCTCTAGCACAACTTAGCATCTCCTGAGGCTAAAGACTTGACTCTAGGTGAGTCACACCTGAGGGCCAGTCTTGACTGCCCATTGCATTACATATATCTGCCAGTCATTTCTCTATGTCTTTGTTTATGCAGGACAACAATATCTATCTACCTCAGTGGGTTGTTGTAGGAATTGTATTTGATTTTATAAATAAAATGTTTGCTGGAAACATAGTAAGGGATTAAGAAATAGTGATTACTTTTACCATTAACATTATTTATCAGGAATAGCACCCAAAGGTCCTTGAGAAGATTTTGTTACTATAATCTATGTAACAAATGCATAGACCTAATTGCATAATGACCTAAGCTCAAATAACAGGAGTTTTACTTCTCTGTGATTCTATAAATTAAGAATTCAGATAAGGCAGAACACAATGGCTTGTGTCTCTCTACTGTCACAGAGACCTTAATGGGGACTGCTAGAATGGCCCCAGGCAGCTGGGATGACTCAACTGGTGTCTTCTGTCAGAGTCTCAGTTCTCACTGCTGACCAAGTTCCTCAGCTGTCCTCCATATAGCATTTCTAGCTAGCTTTCTTAAGCTTCCTCACAACATGATAGTCCTGGAAAAGTGGGATTTTCTATGTGGTGAATGGCTTTCCCCAGAGATAATGCAGAAACTGCCAGCCTTCTTAAATTTAAACTTCAACTACTGGACCTGAAGTAACATTGTTTAAGGGTACAAACTTACAACTAGTAGACAAATAAGTCCTGGAGATCTAAGACATCATACAGTGAATATAAACAATACTGTCCTATAATAATCAAATGATAATAGACTATATCTTAATTATTCCCACCAAAAAAGAAATGATAATTATGTGATGTGATAGAAGTACTAACCGTCACTACAATGACAATCATATTACAAAATATAAATGCATCAAACTAACATGTTGTACATCTTAAATTTATACAAGTCAAACATATTTCAATTAAAAATAAATAAATAAATAAACTACCAGACCTGAAATTTTCACAGAATCACTACCTAGCATTTTTTTTTAGCTCTTTATTGGAATATATTTGCTTGACACTCTTGTACCAGCTTTTGAGGTACACCAGAGTGAATCAGCTGTATTTATGCATATATCCCCATATCCCCTCCCTCCCGTGATTCCCTCCCACCCTCCCTGTCCTGGCCCTCTAAGGCATCACCCATCATTGAGTGTTGATCTCCCTTTGTTATACAGCAACTTCCCACTAGCTATCTATTTTACAGTGGGTAGTGTATCTATGTCTATGCTACTCTCTCACTTCGTCCCAGCTTCCCCTTTGCCTTCTGCCCACCCAACCCCCTGTCCTCCAGTCCATTCTCTGCATCTGCATCCTTATTCTTGCCCTGTCACTGGGTTCATCAGTACCAATTTTTTTTTTTTTTTTTTTTAGATTCCATATATCTGAGTTAGCGTATAGTATTTATTTTTCTCTTTCTGGCTTACTTCACTCTGTATGACAGACTCTAGGTCTATCCACCTCATTACATATAGCTCAATTTCATTCCTTTTTATGGCTGAGTAATATTCCATTGTATATATCTGCCATATCTTTTTTATCCACTCATCTGTTGATGGGCATTTAGGTTGCTTCCATGTCCTGGCTATTGTGAATAGTGCTGCAATGAACATTATGACTACCTCGCATTTTATTGAACAAACCAAGTTACAAGGTCATCCCAGATTTAAGAAGAAGTAAAACAAACTCTTTTCTTTCAGGAGAATTTCATTTATGTACAGGATGGGAAGGAATTGCTGGTGGCTATCTTTGGTCATGTCTCTCACAGATTGCTAAACTTAATGATTTGGTCAATAACTAACAAAAAGCAAAATTCTTTATATTATCTGAAAAAACTTACTAATTCACTTGAATATGACACTGAAGTTATTTTATAAATTATAAATATATGTATACATATACGTGTATATATATACAGTAGTTTTCCCAAAGAGATAACAGTTATGCATAGATAAAATAGATATTTTGCATCATACAGCAGGCATCTAGAAATAATATAACACAATCAAATAAGACATTGGGCAGATTCACTTTAAAGAATTTCTTCAAAGAAAACTTTTTGAACAAAATATATACTGCATTTTATTTAGAAATATATTTCATATACTCTCAGTTGTCAATTTAATTGGTAAAAATTGTACTTTTACCTCTTCCACCTTTATTCAAAAATTAGTGTTTGTTGAAATAAGAAAATGTTTTTATTTTTTATAGAAACTTGTACTTGTGTTAACCTAAACCACATTGATTGATAATATTTTCAATATTCTTATTGAGGAAGATCTTAACAGTTATCTTTATGTAAATAGAAAAATATATTTTATTTATTTTATAATGGAATTTCTCTCTCACTATATATATATATACATATATATATATGTATATATATTTAACTTAGAATTTTGAAATATGTCACTCAGCCCCTCCAAAAAAGGGAGAAAAAATAAAATATAAATGTCACAAGTGATTCCTCTCCTTCGCTCCTTTCAGGAATGAACATAAAGTGGGTTAAAGGGACACATATCTGATGCTCCCTGATCTGATCTCAAATCAACTCTGGCTTTTGTTATATGAGCATCTCATCCATCTGAGTGTGATTCTATTGTTGAAGGGTATATATTTTTAATGCAATGCTGGTTCTAAAAGTAAGACAACTGCTTAACTGATGCTTATCTAAAGGAAAAATAATGCAGCATAGAAAGAAAGATACATTTTAATAGACATGCTAAGAACAGGATAGCAATTTCTATGAGAGATACACCAAGGAGATTTGAAGAGTTATTTTGACAACTCTTTATTTATTAGCCAAATTTAGAAATCAGTTCTCATATATGATGCTACTCTGCATAGCTACAGTTGCAGTACATTATAAATTTAAAACTCTAACTTTTTTAAACTTTTCTTCTACTTAATAAAACTTAGATTTTCTTCCTCCTATTACATTTTATTTTTAATCAAATACTTTCATTTTTAATGACATTAAAATAGTATAGGTGACATGAAAGTTTCATATATTTTAAAATAGCATAATATGTCATGTGTTCCCTTGAGAAAATGTAGTTTTAATTTCTGTTCCTAGCATAGAATCTATTCAAAATTTCATAAATTATTATGAAATTAAAATTGCTTTGACACTGTAAAAGAAAGAACTATATTTTATTGTATAAAAATTAATAAGCAGAAATCTGAATTAATATAGAATCAGGATGACAAAAGAGGGAGCTCTCACATCCTACAAGATAGCAAAGACCAACTTGAAGAGAAACTTCCTTTTAGTGCCTCACAAGAGCTCAGCAAATGAGAGACTGTCATAACTCAGCCAATAAAAAGCCACTATACTTGAACTCTCAGTTCCTCCAATGGACTCTTTGTTTACTATAGCTCAACCAACTTCCTTTCTCCTCTTTAAAAGAGCTCTACTCTCCTTGTTGAGAGGGAAGCTTGTATGAGGACTGCCAATGTTGCAGACCCCAAATTTCAATTCTCTGTTAATGCTGAGCAAACCCATTTTTGCTGGAGAAATAGCTGGCAGTTAATGTATTTTAAATAGATAATTATTATTCTCTTTTCTGAATATGTTAATTGAAAAAGCTTTAAAGTGTTGCTTATTTCCTAACTGTTTCTTTCGGTGGACCCTTAGTGTTAAAATAAATGGTTACTAAAGGAATTAGTAGCCTTAATTGTATGAATAGAAGTTTTTTTTTAAGTGTATTTATAAAATCACACAGAGAAATATATGATTCTTTACTTTTGAAAAGATATGGACAGAAAATTAGGCTATTTAGATTTTTATGTTATGTTAATTTTAAATAAGAGGTGAAATTTTATAGGCAGCTTTATACCTGAACTCAAGGAACACTAACCAAGTAGGAGATAATCTGTTAAGTGTAAACAACTTTTGGTAAATTATGAAGATGCAGGATAAACATCCCAAGTATTAAAACAAGATTTAGCAACATAGAAAAGATTTATTTGCATTTAGCAAGGGTCTCATGGCTGTTGCTGAGGAAACACAAAAATACAAAAAGGCATTTATCCTGGAATTTTTGTGTGTTAATTGAATAACAATCAATCCCACATAAGTTAAAATTTATCTACTCAAAAGCACAAAGTTTGTTGAGAATATAATAAATTTGATTATGTTAAGTTGAGGAAAACAATTGTTTTTAGGGAAAATATCTTACAATAGCAACCATATAATTGTGTATGAGTATGTGTGTGTGTGTGTGTGTGTGTGTGTGGACATGTGTATGTGTTTGAAGAAGGAATGAGCAAAGTGATAAAAGCAATATTTACAATTTCAACTTCTGAAACATAATTAGCATTAGGTAATGACAAGCACAACAACTAAATGATACCAGGTGTTTTCCAAGATGGTATCACTTTCTGTATCTGTACCTAGGTATCCAAAATGTCACCTACTTTAAAATTAGAACTTTAAAACTAAAAAAAAAACTTTAAAAGAATGCTCCTAATTTTCACTTTAATCAGACCAAAAGTTCACATTTGTGATCCTAATTTGGTGACAGTACTTCAGTTTCTCTCCTCAGTTTTGAACTGATCCCTGAAGCCACATCTACAAAGGCACTGACTACTTGAAGAAAGGAGTCTTCAAGTTCAAGGGGACACTGGTAAGGTATATACAGTTCAAATGAGTGCTGTTGTTTGAAAAGTGCCTGTTGTCCGAAGAAAGACACATTGCTAACATAGAACAGTAAGGATATGGATATTGCACATTAATACACATTTTTATGATCTATTCACTTAAAATAGGTGAATATACAAAATGCCAAAGCACATTCAAGATAAGGGTTAAAATTTTTTTTTCTATTTTAAAATGTTACCATTATAACAAATTCAGTGTAATATAACAGTGTCCTTTCTGTTGCAATGTTTTACTCATCTTTAATACCTCAGAGTATTAAACTTATGCAAATTAAAAAAAAATAAAAGAGAGACAGTTCAAGATGGCAGAGTAGGAGGACATGCGCTCACTCCCTCTTGCAAGAGCACCAGAATTACAACTAACTGCTGAACAATCATTGACAGAAAGACACTGGAACTCACCAAAGAAGACACTCCACATCCAGAGACAAAGGAGAAGACCCAATGAGATGGTAGGAGGGGCACAGTAGCATTAAAATCAAATCCCATAAATGCTGGGTGGGTGACTCACAAACTGCAGAACAGTTATACCACAGAAGTCCACCCACTACAATGAGGGTTCTGAGCTCCACATCAGGCTTCCCAACCCGGGGGTCTGGCAAGGGGAGGAGGAATCCCCAGAGAATCAGACTTTGAAAGCCAGTGAGATTTGATTGCAGGACCTCCACAGGACTGGGGGAAACAGAGACTCCACTCTTGGGGCACACACAAAAAATAGTGTGCTCACCAGGACCCAGGGGGAAGGAGCAGTGACCCCATAGGAGACTGAACCAGACCTATCTGCTAGTGTTGGAGGGTTGCCTGCAGAGGTGGAAGGCAGCTGTGGTTCACCGAGGAGACAGAGACACTGGAGGCAGGGGTTCTGGGAAGTGCTCATTAGTGTGAGGCATATGCCCAGAGAACACCATAATTCGAAAAGACACATGCAACCCAATGTTCATTGCAGCACTATTTACAACAGCCAAGACATGGAAGCAACCTAAATGACCATCAACAGATGAATGGATAAAGAAGATGTGGTACATATACACAATGGAATAGTACTCAGCTGTAAAAAGCAATGAAATTGGGACATTTGTAGAGACATGGACGGACTTAGAGACTGTCATACAGAGTGAAGTGAGTCAGAAAGAGAAAAACAAATACCATATATTAACACATATATGTGGAATATAGAAAAATGGTACAAATCAACTGGTTTTCAAGGCAGAAATAGAGACACAGATGTAGAGAACAAACATATGGACACCAAGTGGGGAAAGCGGGAAGGGTTGAGGGGGAATGAATTGGGAGATTGGGATACCAAATTGTACACTCTAAATATATGCTGTTTATTGTATGTTAACTGTATCTCAATAAAAATTATTAAAAAAAAAAAAAAGAGTTTTGTAAATGTGACTCCTAGGATAAAGGAGACCTACATTGTAAAGTAGAATCAGGACTCTGATAAGGAGTTTTCTTAGCTTCTCCATCAAAGACAATATATCATGAGATTAAGAATAAATTGAACTCTGTGATGGGGAATATCAAAACATTAGATTCAAAAGTAATCTGAAGAAATCCAGCTCAGTTATTTAAAATAGACAGGGAAATGCACAAGGGAAGGAGGCAAAGAATGGTAGGACTTTTCCAAGCTCTTTTGTGTTACACTATTTCTTATAATTTAGAATGATTTATTATCTTCCAATATATTATCTTTGTAAAATACCAACATTTCAAAACTATCACAGTTTAATATCAATTCCCACCACTCTGATGACCTAGAGCCAGAATATATAAATAAAAATCACTGATCTAATCTTCACAAATTAGCAGTTTAATATTTCTTCTTAAAATTATAAAGTGTCAATCACATAGCAATTAACCAAATATCTAAAGAAAATGGTTAAAGAAGGTGACAGAATCAGGATTCAAACCTAGAGCTATTTATATTCACAATCCTTGCTCTTGGCAGTTAGGCAGGAAGTTAGCCATAAGCAACTAGAGGTGGCCCCACCATCTGAATGTCCAAAACCCCCTAATCCTGTCAAGGTGTTTTTACCAACTCTGCCCCAAACATGCCCTCATCATTGCTCCAAAATGGTCAGGGGACTGGAAAAGTCACCCACTGGCCAACTGGAAGGACTCTCCCCACTCTGGCACATGCGCACACCTCAGGCAACCATGTCCAAAGATAACCTTTGGTGCTCATTAAGCTCACTAAATATTCATAAATATTCTATGAATATATACATCTGATTATAACAGACTGAATTATGGGAAGGACATGCACAGCAGAGCCTCTTGTGATATAACCTGTAGCGGTCAATCAAGACTGTCAGTCAAGGACCTTGCCTTAAAAACACTACACCCCAGCCCTCCCTGGCCAATGCCTCCCTTGGCCTGGCCCACCTGTCTCTTGAGGTGTTCTCTCTCTTTTCTCTTTATCTTCAGTAAACTCTTTTGCAACGGGTAAGACCTCAGATTATTCGTGTCCTTACCAAGAACCGAGGGAGGCTAACAGCACTATGCCCCATAGCTTTCTTTCTCCACAGTGTAGTACACTGAAGCTTTGTACAGTGGCAGTATAAGCATAGCCAATGATGTTTACCTGAGGTTTGATTATTGCTAATTGAAAGCTAGTGCGTTGATATAACAGTGGTACAGATCAATATCCAGTTTTTCACTTCCTTAAAATGATAGTCTATCCTTCCACACAGCTATATTAAATAAAAATGAACACAGGAAGGGTATGACACATTAAATGCTCTCAGTCAATGAAAAAATTACTAGATATATAGAACTACAGACAGTGCTTTTCAGTGCTTTTTGTTTAAAAAGACACTCAAAATCTCATGCAAGAAAATATCTCTATTAAGAAAATGGGAACTTCTGCAATGTCAGCTCAGACAACTTTCAAAATCTTTTCATTGAAAAGACTAAAAGAGGACATTTTAAAATAAAGCAGTGAAGTTTCAAACAGAAGGACCCTCAAAAAAAGATGTCTGGAGTATGACATCTGCATTGATGACACATGGATTCTTACCCTCTGCCTCTCCAGGTGGTGGTTCTTGTCATTTCAGAATCTTCATAATACTTCATTACTGATAGGGGCGAAGTAATTGCACATGAAACCATCACCACTGAGGCAGTCTGTCATTATCCTCAGGATATAGGTAAGCTGGCAACTTGGGTATTAAGAGTTATAAATTTTCTTCACATTTTTGCTCAAGGGCAAAAATGCCACATTTGGTTACTTTTCTAAATAAAATTAAATGTGGCTCTGTTCTTGCCTAAATTATTTTGTGAAGAAATTAAGTGTATGTTATTTTAAATGTCCCTTTCTCTTCCTTCAATATTATAAAAACCCTAGAAGTTTTGTAATTCTGAGAAATGGAAGAAGAGACTTTTGTTTCCAATATACTGCTGCCATCTCTGAGAGGGCCACCACTCAAGCCTTCCTGGGCCACTTAAATCAGCTCCAGAGGTCATGGCACCACTTTCCCTACAGCATGGTTACCCATTGTTTTTACTGATTTAGTGCTTGAAAGCCATGTATTGATTACATGGACCAAAAAATTAATTTTAATTTTCTGTTGTATAGTTTTATATGTTTTTAAAAATTATTATTTTACTTATTATTTGTTAAAAATGCAACTAAATTTATGTTTTGGTTTAATTTTTAATAATAATAATTTGGCAGATTTTGAAATGCAATTATTTTTAAAAGCATTCTTGGGAAAATGCATCCCTTAATAAATTTTTTTTATTATAAATTCATGTATCCATAGATAAATCTTGCTTGTTGCTAGAATGTAACAAAGTCAGATTCTCTATTTCTATATTCTCACTTTTACAGATTTAAACTTTAGTAAATCTTATTCTCAGAAATAAGGAGATGGGAGAAAAAGAGGCTTTATCAGAAAAGTCACTCAATTCTTTGAATTCTTTCAAAGAACTATGACAAAATTTACAGAGTAATTTATCATAAAAACTGATTTATAATCACATTGATGAGGAAAAACTTGGAGTTCATAGCTTTATGCCTGCTCACCTTTGTTTGAAAACCCTTTGCATGTAACCCCTAGCAATGCCTGTGCTCTGTAATCACCTGTAACCTATGGAAATCGAGTAGCCAATCAATTAATCCAATCAATTAAAGCCAACTGTAGCCAATCAATTAATACCAATTGTAGCTATGTGTTTTAACCTATATAAGGAGAGAATTCACCTAGAACAGGGCCCAGAATTTTTGGAGTGTTAGCTCATCTGGGTCCACCGGCTCAATAAACCTGAGTTCTCCAACCCTCAGAGTGTGGTGCTTGGTTTTGTGTGGGATCGATTTCTGCAACAACATGTCCATTAAAAACTCAATCAGATATTTCTTCAGATTTTTGAAAGAATTCAGTGTAAAAACATAAAAAAATTATTTGTCAGAGGTTTTGTTTCCTAGCTATTGGAGTCATCTACTTTTTAAAAAAAATGTTTTTATTATTATTTTGGTGGCATTGGGTCTTTATTGCTGTGCACTGGCTTTCTCTAGTTGTGGCGAGCAGGGGGTACTCTTTATTGTGGTATGCAGGCTTCTCATTATGGTGACTTGTTGCAGAGCATAGGCTCTAGGCACGTGGGCTTCAGTAGTTGCAGCTTGTGGGCTTAGTAGTTGTGGCTCACGGGCTCTAGAGCGCAGGCTCAGTAGTTGTGGTGCACCCACTTAGTTGCTCCGGGCCATGTGAGATCTTCCCGGACCAGGGCTCGAACCCAAACCCATGCCCACTGCATTGGCAGGTGATTCTTAACCACTGCACCACCAGGGAAGCCCCGGAGTCATCTACTTTTTAAAATAGAGATGAATGTTTCGAATCATCCCCTTTGTTTTGCATCCCAGAGATTTCAACACCCAGAGACAAAGCATCAAAATAAAGCTCAAGAAGGTTGAGATGTTCACTTCTCTTTTGAAAAATGAAATCTGTGGGAGAAAGATTTTTTTTTTTAAGGGAAGAATGGAAAGAGGAACAACAAGAATTAGGAAAGAGTTATTCAAATCTGACCCCTGAAAACTGGTTAAAATTATTTGCTTGGCCAGAATGCTCTTCATAGAGTTTTCTCTTATTCCCAGGGGTTAGAAGACCTCAGGTTGCAATTAGGAGCCTAAATGACAAATCAACCAAATCAGTTTTATTTTCTGTAAAGTAAAATCTCCAAATTCATTTTAAATTCAACTTAATATGTTTTGAAGTGTCCTTATGACAATCATATCAACTCTGAATTCTAATTCACATTAAGAGATAGTCACATCAAACTCTGGGTTGCATTGTAGAAACTGAACACAACACTGAAGACTTGACTAGTGGTGGAACTAGATCCTATCTCACAGGTCGCCCAGTAAAAACTTCATAAAGGAAAGTCTATGGGGTAAAGGAAATACATGAGGGAAACATCGTAGACCAAGGGAGATGGAGTCCTTTTGAAAAGTCATGTAATTTTTGTCTTAAGACAGGATATAATTTCTCTACCTTTTCTTTACTTTGCAGACTGTATGGACAATCATTCTTCAAAGAAGAGAACAACCATGCAAAACCATTAAAGTGATATGCTTGTGAAATTAGTCCAAAAATGTCTCTTCTTTTCTAATTCTATTCTAATACTGTCTCTATAATTGTCCATCTTCTCTCTGTCGTGCTTTCGCTAGCTCTTTTGCTCTCTCTCTCTCTTTTTTCCTCAGGCTAGGATGCATGTTCCAATCATAAGAATTAACTCAAGAATCCACGCAGACTGAGTGTTCACAAGTAATAGCATATCCAAAACAAGATTGCCTTTCTCTTTTCCAAGGTAGAAAGTATCAACAGATAATATGAGATCAGGATTTAATTAAAGGTGTGCCACTTAAGACAAGCCTGACTGGACAAGATGAGAGTTTGAATCACTAGCATATATATGTTTGGTTGTATTTCAACCTTGAGGGAGAAAAAGAAATCAGGTGAAGATTAATGCATCTTTGCTAATAATATGACATGTAAATCACAAAACAACCTCATCAATAATAATAGCATGGATTTAAATATATTCTGTCAGCCTTGGAGAAATAATGTTTCTATCATATAGGGGACCCATAAGATAGTACAAAAATGGAAAAAGAAAATAAATAAGCAAAGCAGGAGAAGCCTCTGCTAATTTAGTAGCGACCACAGGTTTTCATCACAGAGGGGGCATTCTTTGATAATGTGGTTCAAAAGGATTTTTATTTAGGTAGAAAATAAAGGCTTCACTTAATTAGGTGCATTTAGTGTAAGATTTGTTGCAAAGTCTTCTTAATGGTTGTGCAAATAAACAAAAATCTCCCAGATGAGAACAAGCAAAAGATATTTATCAGAGCTTGATATAGCAAGACAATAGCCACCAACACTTACATTACACAGAGACTAAATGACAGGCAGGGAGTGGAGAAGATTTATAGTGGAAAGAAAAGAAAGCTTTGCTTGTGACCTGCTTGGAGATATTGGTCCAGGGAATCTGGGGGATGGGCTAACCAGGGTGGGGCATCCTGTGTGATTGGTTAGGGCTCTTAATTGGCTTTTTGTGGTTGGTCCTAAGTTTGAGCTAGAGGACAAAGATTAGGGAAGCTGTCAGTTATCAACTAATTCCTTACTATTTGGGGCCAAATGCTGCAGAGGTTGTGGTCCAAACTGGTTGCTGCAGAGGTTGTGGGTCAGTGTTCTGTTTTTACACGTGAGATGGCCATTGCCCATTTATATATTAACTCTCATACTATACGGGCAGAAACTATTTCAGAATTCCAGGTAGTAGGATTTAGTAAGTCACATAGCGCTTAACCTCTGCTTTCTGGTTGTGGTGATTGGCCCAAAGAAACATTTTTCATTCAAGTTCAAGCTGCATGGAATGTATTATGCCAACCCTGAGGAGGCTAAAAAACTGGGAACCAGAGTCCTTCAATAATATATTTGAACTTAAAATGAAGAGAGAGCAAGACTGGATTGGGAAAATAGGGAATGTACACCTTGGGCTTGACGATAATTCCATCTCTACTGTTGTGCCAGAGACCAGTCTGAGAAATAAGCTGAGATCCAGGGGAGGGTATAGATGGGAAATCAGTAGAAAGAGTGTATAAAAATGGAAAAGTCTATGTTTCTGTGAAACATAAAGTCAAGCAGTAGCCCTGCCTTTCTTGAAAATTTGCACAAGAGCTAGTTAATTCCCTTGTTTGCCAAAGTGTTTCTGTGTCATCTTTTGCAGTCTAATGAATTTTGATTATTACTCAGTAAGTGTTTATGAAATTCCTGTTAGGGATCAGACGCTGTGGCCCATAGTACTGTGTTCTCTGATATTTGGTTCTTTTCGATGCTCATGGAGACTGTCCTTCCAACACCACCCCCTCCCCCTCCCCACACCAATTTCTTGCAGTTAGGAAGAATCATGTGACTCTGGGGCAATGACAAATGAGAAGTGACAGATGTCACTTCTGAGCTTAGACATTTAAATGCTGAAGAAATTATTTCATCTCTTCTCTGTCTTCTGATACTAAATTTTATGGAAGAGGCCTCATGTCACATAAGTGACACTGGGTGATCATCAGTAATGAAGCTGAAAGGTCACCAAACACTGTGAAGACAGATTAGAGTCTGGACTTCATCCTGGGGACATGAGATATTCAGCAGGTAGTTTTGATTATATATTCTGTTCAAAGCAATGTGTTAGGGACAATTGAAAGTGATTACACACTTGTAAGCAGGGAGTTGACATGGTCAGATGTTTGTTTGTGAAAGATCATTCTGGATGCCTTGTGCAAAACAGATTGGAGAACAAAGTGAGTGCAAGGAAGAGACCAGTTAAAGAGCTCAGTGTTTGCATGAGACAGAAGTGGCTGTACTTCCCTTAACTACATTTTCATACAAAACAACTGAATATTCTTTGGGTTCTTATAGGTGGAGGAGTCAAAGAGAAAGAGAATACAGGTCCCTAAAAATCAGAAAGTTTATAATTTAAAGAATAGCTATGTGCCAGCCTGCTTGTAATTTATTTTCATGCCTAAGAATGCCTTCCATAAGCATATTCTGGCAAATCATAAAATAAATAAGCTGAAAGAGAATAAAACCTATTAGACATTAGAATTGTAGCACCAGATAATCACATTACTACAAAATACAAATATGCAATTTTATATCCACAAGTACATTAAATTGAAAGAAACTTTGAATTTTGGTAAATTAATCCATAAAAGCATATTTTTGTATACAGCATTATTTTGGCATATTGAGTGTTCTTAATCTTTGAAGCACATGAGTATAACACCTCAGGGAAGATCTGTTCTCCACACATTTCCTGTATAAATTGCAGGGGAAATAACAAAGAGCCAGTGTGTCTTCCTCTGCAGTGTGATGTTGGCATACATAAATAAGCTTCTTTGTGCATAAAATAAAAGGCACAGGACCAAAGTTCCTGATTTGTACAGCATTTTATTCTTCCTTTAAAAAAATAGCCATTTAAGAGAAATAATTGTCTTCTAACAGTTTGCAGAAACTAAAACACATAGCAATGATGTAAAAAAAGTTGTTTTGACACTTTAGTAAATGAAAGTGTAAGATGCATAGGAATGTATTAGAGGTCATGGGTATCTGTGGCCCGTGAAAATTGCTGATTATAAAGGAGAGAGTTAATGATCTCTAATTGTGCTGTAATTTGACTGCAGTATAATAGCAATGACGATAACAGATTTGTGTGTTAACATGAAAAATATTAGAGGGGTGGATGCACAATTTTTGGGGTAATTAATTCTACCCCCCACTCCCTATAAACATATGCATATGTAAACTGACTTAGATTCAAAAGAGAATCCAAAGAACCAAAAATAGTCTCTGAACAAGCTCAATATTATAAGGGAGATTAAATTACTATTTTTGATGTTCTCTGTGACTATCGCTTTTAGTTTCTATTGTGTTTGCTTTTTATTCTAAGGTGCTTTTTTTAATGAATTGAATAATGCATAAAACTCTGCAGACCTACGCAGAAAGTTTGGATGTAGTACCATTTAGAGCTTTTATCTAACAGCAAATCCTAATCGTTTTCTGGTGGTATATGTTTCTTTGTTTTCTTTTGATGTTGTTGTTTAGAGCTCTGAGTATGTGTGTGTTTGTGTTAATCTTACTCTTTCCACTTCAAGGAAAAATATTAAGACAATTGACATTTAAGATTATTTTGCATCTAGTGTCAACCAGCTTCTATGTAAACTAAAAGAGAAATCAAATTTCTTGTGAGAATGGTAGAAGCATGTTATCTAAGAACAAGCTACTAAGAAATGGATAAAGGCATTTAGAGGTGAATAATAGAAATGTAAATCAAAAAGCAGAAAGTAAAATTATTCAACTCTGTCCCTAAAAGCAGATGATGCCCTTTTCACAGTTCTAAGACCCTAGAAAGCAGCAATGATTTCACTATTCACATTGCTTGGATTACTGTTCTGCAAAATTATTTTGCTTGGGCAACTTTAACAAATACCAGAAACTTTCAGTTCACCACTATAATTATCACAGCATTCCCAGGGGTCATTAAAAACCAAACTGAACAAAACTAAACTTGATAAGTTGTTTGCAAAAGCACTTTAAATTTTATTTGCTTTTAATGCCAGTCATGGCTGTCTATCTCTGCCTGTGTTTCTTTTGTACTTACCAATGTCAACAAAAAGTCCAAATTTATGGAAAGACCAGACACTGACACCACCTGGGCAAACCAAATAATGGTTAGTTATTCAAATTTACAGAAGAAAAGAAGTATGTTCAGGTTCATGGCAAAACAATGAATGTTTCAAGGGGCTGTATAGTAGTATCCTTGTCAGGGGAGCCCCCACAGCAAAGCATAATTTCTGAGGCAGGGAAGGGTTCCTCACACCTCAGGAAGCTCCACACCCCAATCAAAGTGCATCTTTCCATTCAGAGCTTGAACAATTCTTCCTTTAAGCTCATCTGGACATACGCCAGAGACAAGCTTATCTAGGCCTGGTACACTTCATTTATCACAATTATACAATGTGCAATTTGACTAAAGAGTACAGTACAGGTCAGTGCATTTAGGCATAACAGAAGCTTTAATTAATCATCCTCAGCCTCTGTGGGCTAAGTAATCCTCCTTGAAGTTTACATGTGTGCTTAGAACTAGAACAGAACTTTGAAACTCGAATAAGGGTTACTTAGCCCGATGTCTTTGGAGGCTCATGAGATCAACTCTGACTGTTACACTGAACCCCTTGGAATAGCTTTATACATCAGTAAGGTCATATTTTACCACCATCTGCTTCACTCCCATGCCTCTATCTCAATTCATTCTGAATTTGAATAGGGGAAAGTGGAGAGTTATTTATTAGTCTCCTGTAACAGTTTGGGTAACACTTGTTGCTTTAACACCTGATCCTCAAGGTTCAATGAGATTAAAGGTTAAATTTGATTTCTCACTGACAGCATTGAAATGAAGCCTTTCCTGATCAGTGGGTGGCTTTCTCCACATGGTATTTCAGGAACTCAAGGCTTCTTTCTTTCTTATAGCTCCAACCATCTGCAGTGCCTTGGATTTCTCTATTTTCAAAAGACAAATGTAGAAAGAACTGGAGGATCAGGGAGAGGTTTCTACGGTCCAGCCCTGGAAGTGGTGCATGTTAACTTGGACTCAGTCACATCAGAATATAGTCAAACTGTGTACCCATGAGGAAGAATTTTGGTGAAGATCTATGGACTTCTGCCTCAGCTTTTCAAATCCAGCTTTGTGGAATGTAGAGCTAGTGGGTGACCATATAGACCTTACGTTATGTAAAGGGTCTCACAATACAGTTTGTGTTGTTGTTATTAACATACCTGACTTTGCCTATTTCAAGGTCCCATATATTTGTAGGTTTCTTGGACCTTCAAAATGGGGGTGGAATTGGGGGCAGGGGAAGTGATTACAAACATATGCAGAAAAACTTGGCTTCTAATGAAGTATGCTCACATGAATATGAAGAAGAGATGGTAACAGGCCCTGAGGACCTATAAGACACTTTCTATAATCCATCTCCTCACCTGGGCTTACTATCCTTACCCATCTCTCTCTATATCAATTTTATCTTATAATAGATCATGTGTTCTCATATACAAAGAAATGAAATAAAACACATTCAATTATTCAACAAAACTCATAGGACTTACAAAATATCTACATGTATCATTTTATATCTGATTAATGTTATTTCCTATTTTAAAAAGTAATCATATTGTTTTATCAAGATTTATTAAATGTCAGTGTTAATTCTATTTTTTTCCCTTTCCATTTGCCATCTTCCCCTAGTCATTGCTTACCATGCTTACCATGCTTTCCCATGCTTTCCCAGTGTAGACACTTCTATTTATCATTAACCTATCATTTGCGTGATACAAATCTAAAATTATTTTCTTTTTGCTGTTCAATAATGCTTTTTTTAAAAAAATAGAAATAAACCTTCAGCAGTAATGAGTTTAAAATGTGATGTTAATAAAAAATTAAGGCAACGTTGATGAGAAGTGTGTAACTTGCAAAACCTGAGAGCTGTAGTGTTGTCACAAATCCTCTGGAAATAGATACATAGATATCTTCTAAAAAAGAAAGGAAAGAGAGAAAAAGGAAGTGTTCTCCACCATGGCGTGAAGCCCAGAGAAAAGATGTTTCCAACAGCCCCATGATTATATGCAGAGGACAGAGCAGCTACTACCACAAAAGGGAGTATTGAAAAGGAGTGCAGTTTTCCCCAGACACCTCATTATAAAGCAGTATTGTGTACAATGTTCACCTCACAGTTTCACAAAGATCATTACCATCCTGAGACCTCCGAGTTCCTCTACCCTCCATGAGGGATGGTTCATACTCCTTAGATACTGCTGAGAAAATTAAGAGACAGAGAAGAGAGGGAGAGTAAAGTACAATTAAACTTCTTTGTTTAGAGGAGCCTAGGTTTTTGACTTGGATTTTGCTGCTAAAATAGCCTTGGGGAAAAATTTCTTGAAACAATAAAAATGATCAATTTAGGTTTCAAATTTTGTAACTTACCATAAACCTTTTTTCTTCTCTTGCTTCTGGTATTTTTCATAATCAAGGTATAAAACATATTAATGTTTTATCACAAATAATGACTGTGAGATTATATTTGAGTTTGGGGATTTCAAAGTCATTTCATAAGACTTAGTTCAGTTGTTACATATTTTGCCTGGAAAGTCTAAGTAATATCATTAAAAGCCCCATTTAATTGCTTTGAAAAAAACACATTTGATATGATATTCAGTCTTTCAGACTTCACATTTCATTCTCTGTACATCATCTGCTACAATGACTCACTTCTTTCTTTCTGAATTCCTTCTCTCAGATTCCAGAGCATCAAGATTTAGACCCTTTAAAATCTATGGGTAGCATGTAATTATCTATGCATTCATGAAAATATATTAAATGCCTAATTAGAATCTAACTTAATCTTGAAAACACATAAACATTTAAGCCTTATCAGCAAAGGATTCTGGATTTAATTTGAAGCATAGCAGTAAAACAAGCTAACACTGACTAAGAGGGTCTTGTTAGTCCTAGAATTATGGCAGAGATCAGGAATGCCGAGGGCCAAGGAAGGCTTGACAAAGTGATTTTTGAACTGAGGCTTGAAGACTGATGAGATTATGGTCAGGCAGTTATGAAAACCATCCTATGATGTTGAATTGCTCCCCCAACTCCTGGATGATAAATACTGTTTTTTACTACCTCCAGAGTTTCCATTCAAGCCACAATGGGTACGTACTAATAGTATGAAAGTGCTAGGGAAAAAAGTCGACGGTGTCTTAGAGTTTAGAATTAGAGGTATAAGACTTGAGGGAGAGATCATTGAATAGAATTTTGTCCACCAATCTGACATTTTTTTTTATGTTTTAGGAAAATTTGATCATAAATTTACCACAACTATTGGTGGATCATTTGAAAAAGTAAGAGAAAGTAATTAAATATAATGTGACAACTCCCCAGCATGCAGGCAATACACTTGCCACTTCTCCTCTCTGGAGGCAGAGTTCAATAGGGACTTGGTCGTGGGGTTGGCATAGAAGGTGAGTAAAAACACAGCTTATATGAGTTCTTATGAGAGCTCCACAGTCCAAGTACTACTCTGTTGGTTTCCCTTTGTATTGATTTCTCTTACATCAAAATAATGTAAATATGGGGGAGTACTCTCAAAGTTAGAACGTACTTGCAAGTCTCTTCTTGGGTCCAGCTCAGTGAGGGGAGTTCTCAGGGGATCTATAAAAGTAGCCCATGGGACTATCAATCTCCTTAAGGGAGCACAACAGACTAAATCTTACACACTGTGGTATCTTAAAATTTCAAAAAATATATATTGAGTTAAATGAACAGTAAATCAGAAACTTTACCAAAGCTACTGATAGATAGCTCCATTAAAAGTGAAGAGAATTTTTTTTAAATGTGTGTTCTAAATAATCATGCAAGGAGTCAGTGGTATTTTTTTTTAAATAATCATGGGCATTAGAACTGTTAGAGCCCAAATTGATGGAATTTTCATCTATGTGGAAATGGAACACTACTTCCGTTATCATCCTTACATGCTACTAAAAGAGAATAAAACAACAAACTAAAACAATTCACAGAATATTAAATAAGGGGATTAATTGCTATTTTTACTAGAGAGGAAGATAAATGTTTAATAATCAAAATTTTACTGATTAGCTAATTGGTGAAAAATCAAGGAGAGCCAGAATTTATAAAACTTTTATAGAAAATAATAAAGGACAGAGTTTTTTGGTAGTGCTTTATTTCCTTTATCAGTACATTTTAAATGAAATTATTAAAAATAAGGATTCTAACTAAGATTGTTTTCAAAACCTAATTATGCCAGAAATGTAATTGGTAACAGAGAAATTGAATATATAAAGAGTGAATTCTATTAATATAGAGAGGGTGAATTCTATACTGTTTTGTTATTAATACTGAGGGAATAATGGACTTTTTATGTGATGATTTGGCTAAACAAGAAAGTGTCACCATTTTGAAAACATCAACACATTGTTTATAGAAGCCTAGTATATAAAGACAGCAGCCTCAATATATATCTGATTGCAATGAACTGTAAAATCCAGTGGTAACCTTGTTAGAAAGCCTGTGGATTCCATTCCGTTTTGCTAGATGGTGATCAAAATAGTATGGGAGAGAGATTTTATTAAATAGCCCTTAAGATAAAATAAAACTTTTTTACATCTTAAAACATTGTATTTAGTTTCATTCCCTTTTTTATAATAAAACACTTGATGTGTTTCCTTTCACAGGTAAAATCTAATGAATGACAATGAAACGGTATTAACCTGAGTCATGATAAAAGCAGAAGTGCCATGGATACTATATTATCTGAATTAAAAGAATTCTAATTTGTTTATTTTGAAGTTCAATCTCTCTCATAGGTATCATCTGTGTATGTGAGTGTGTGCCTATATATACAGTGAATTTTAATATAGCAAGAAAATGGAACCATTTAATTACACTGGATCATCAAAGGAGTTAAGCTAAGGCTGTGAGATGTTACAAATAAAAAGTTTTCCAGAAGTTAGGAATAATAAAATAGTTGAATGAATTTTCATCTGAAAACGTTTCAGAATAACTTGTAAAGACTGAGAATGAATTTCAACTCACAGTCTATTGAATAGAGTAAAGCCAATATGAACTTTAAAAACTGTTTCCCCTTCTTATTAGATCATGAGCTGTTGCAAACTGATTCTTGATTATCAATTATTGATCAAAAAATAATGATCTAGAGTTCACATGGTATCAAGTTATTTGAATGTTATGAATATCTTCACCATGAAAAGATTACTTATGCTATTTATGTGAGCTTAAATATACTCCCACATAAATAATATATCCTTTCAGTGAAGAACAATGGACTACTGCTTTTGGTTTTTTGTATGAATTAAAGCTTAAGAAGTTTTCATGAAACACTGTACTATGTGACAAGGCAACATTTTATAATTTCGGTTCTTTCTTAGCCTTTCTGTTTAAGTATCATTGCTGCATTTTTCTTTACTGATTATTTTACTGTATCTATTAAATGACCTAGTTTATGGAATCCTAGAAGAATATTGAACAACTATTAACTTTTCTTAAACTCTCTAGGTCATTTCACAGGCATTAGCTTCTAGCCTATTTGTTTCTGCATACTCTACATATTTAATACCTATGAATTTCCTTCTCATAATATTTGTTCACTCATCCACATCATTAATAATGTTATTAAGTGAGGACAAACCCAGCACCGGTACTCCTTTCCACCTTGAAACATCCTGCTGATGTAGAGATTGTGTCTGATTAAATTATTGCTAGTTCTTTAAGGATTATTGATGTGGGATTAGCCTTTCAACAATGGAAATCTTTAGTACATATTTAAGAAAACCTGGGTTAATGCACAATCCGGAAATAGTTTTCAAAATAGTACCTGAAAGAAGCAGGTTTGCATCCAGAGTGGGCACACTGAAGGATGGTTAATTTTTTGAGAAGAGGGGAAAAAATACTAGTGAAAGCTGAAGCAAGAGGGACAGAAAATAAAATAAAATAAAATAATAAAATAAAATAAAAATAAAACAAAACAAAACCTGTTTTGCTGATCTATTAAGAATCAATTCTGAGGCATTTTCAGTTTTTTAGCCTCTAAAATGATGCTTTTCTTGAGCTTTCTTTAAATTAATAATACTTCAGTTTCCTTTCAAGTATCAGAATAGGAATTTTTCACTTGAAAAAGATATTTTGATTTATAATCCACTTTCTAACAGGAAATCTATTTTCCTGTTATTGAAGTCAGAATATACAATTTGTAAACAAAAGTTTTTTTTAATTTTAGTTTATTTTTCTATTCTTCTTAAATTTGGCCTACTTAAAATTTCTTAGATATATGTTTTTCATACTAATAGTGCAATGGAAACAGATTAAACAAGGGATTTTACTTTTTTTGCATTTAAATTACATGATGACAAGAGTCTGGTATTTATTCTTAGGGAATATGATAACCTTCATAAAACGCAGTCAATTTCAATAAAAATATTCTCCCCAAGCAACAAGAATAAGCAAGGAATAATATATACTCTTTAAATATAATGGAAAGCAAAGGCATAAACTTTAAGAGATTATTTTTCTTTCTAGCATGATTTACTCAAAAAACATCCATTAGTCTAAAAAGGGTACTATTAAAAAAAATCAATTTCACTATATTTTGTGATTAAATTATTCTCTACTCTTCTAGCCTTTTGCTAAGCCTACAGACTTAAGAAAACAGAAGAGTAACAGGACATGAATAACTCAAAACAAATCAACTTCATATCAACTAAGAAATTGTAACATCTAAAGACAGAAACCACTACTCAACTGACAATTAAAAAGGAAACTTAGGGAAACTATGCTTTAAAAAAAAGAGTATTCATACAAATACATATGTATTCTTTATGTTTTTTATGAAAATGATTAAATTGAAGAATTTGGTTAGTAACTTATTGATTGAAATATACTATGTTTTCTGATCCACTTTGTTTCAAGGTTTCATTCAGCTATAAGACTTACAATAAAAATCAGGTTTTCCATGCTGATATGCCACTTTTCTGCAAAAGTGTGTGTTCCTCTTGTTTAGACAGATTCTGCTTGGTTTGATAGATAAATATTAGAAAGAAGAAGAAATATTTTGAAAAATCAAGCTTGAGAAACATGTGAGGGATTTATACATAGTGTTAATATCAATAATCTAGCATTCAAAATTATAAACTCAGCTTTTTTTTTTAAATTGAAAGCTCTCTACTTGCAATGTATTGTATAATGTACTGCATTAAATTTCATTCCCTACCATAAGCTAAATTGATTAAGATGTATTGTGTAATTCTTACATAAAATACAGATTTGTAAAAACAAAGAAAACCACAAAACAAAACAAAAAAAGCTCAGTTATGAGTAATAAGACAGTGATGGACATTAATTTGAATTATACAGATAATTACTATAAGTAAATAAAAAGAATAATAGAAGAAAAATTGGATGGGAAAAAACAAAATAATAGATTTTAATCCAATCATATCTATAAGTACATTAAATTCTAATAAGCAGAGCATTTCAAAGGAAGAAATTGTCATGTTGTATTAAAACAAAGAACCAACTATATATTATGTTTTAGAAACATAATTTTAAAATATATAGCAAAACAAAAGGATAGAATGTAATAAAAGGATGGAAACATTAGTCAAAATAAAACTGGCAACCCATCACCCCAGGGCAAAGTAAACTCTAAAAGGAGATTTTTTTGTCTTAGAGCAAGTTAGTGAACTCTATATTTACTCAGAAAATTTCCTTGATGACCCTTCTTTGGAGCAGAAAGGACCTGAGAGTGGGATGACCCGCCCTTCTGGCAAGGGAAGAATTTCTCTTGTGCCAAGGCAAGAGGAGGGGGAAGAGAGAGTGGGGATGGTGAGATGGGTTTGCTTATCACCATTAGCACAAGTGGTAATACACAGACCTTCCCTTGGCATCCCCAGGTCTTCCCCAACTCCCAGCAGTAGCTAGCATGGGATGCTGGGAGTGTGTCGCCAGAGGAGGGACTATGATTTGTGCAGGACGAATGCAGAACAGAACAGGTGGTGGGTCTGTGCAGAAGCAAAGAGAAACATCAGGAAGTGGTTTCTAGAACTCTCAGAAATCAAGGGGAGAACTTTGGATTATCATAGCTCATGGTACTAGGGATACGTCCACATTGAAACAAATCCCTGAGAAGGGGGCAGAGAGACACCAGCCCATGTTTGAATTATGTCAATTATTAAATTCATGGTTATTTTGAAGCATGGTAGGCAGTGAAATCATATACATAAGGGATCTGACCCAGCCTAGGGGTGGAGATCCAAAAGGCTTTAGCTGCAATGCAATGAAGGGGTAAGAGCTGAAACAGGGCAGGACCAGGGAGAGGTGATCAAATGAGAGGGGGTACATGAAGATCCTGGTAGGGTGGGGGTAGGAAGAGAAAGGTCCATTCTAAAACTCTGAACATAAACACAGAAATGTATGGCTTGCCTTTCTGCCTACACGCATCTCCTCCTGTTCTATGTATCAGCTTAAATAGAAGGACAAATACATCTGTGTTTAAGCTGGGGGCTATATTAATAAAAGACAAAATAGATTTCAGAAGAAGGAAAATTACCTATAGGGATAAAGGATATATTTCATAATTATAAAGTGGTCAATTAATTGGAAATCTACCTTGGTTCTAAATGTGTATGCATCTAAAAATAATCTACAAAATGCAAAAGAAAAACCTGTTAGAGATGAAAAAAGAAATAGAAAAATTCACAACACTTCTCTTAGTAACTGACAAAAATGTAGAACAAATATCTGTAATTAAATGGATTTGGAGAATATTCTCAAATAATTTATCTGATCAAAATGTACAGAGTATTCCAGCTAACAACAGCAGAGTACCTGTTATTTTAAAGTGCACATAAAAATTTTTCCAACATAAATCACATTCTGAGCCATAAAACAAACCTAAGATAACTAACTAAATAAATAAATAAATAAAAATATTTAAAATCATACAAAGGGTATTCCCTGACCATAGTGATATCAAAAGAGAAAAAATAAGACAAATACTGAGAAAATATCCAAATGTTTGGAAATTAAATAAAGCACTTCTAAATACAGTAATGCATAGGTTAACGAAGAAATCCAACAGGACATTAGAAATTGTTTTGAATTAAACAAATATTAAACCACAACATGTAGAAATGCATAGGCTGAAGTTAAATTTATAATCACATAAGAATTTTAAGATCACATGCTCATATTAAAAGAGTAAAAATATTTCAAATCAGTGTTTTAATTATCCACCTGCAGAACCTATAAAAACAAGTCTAAATAGAAGTGAAAGCAAAGATATATACCCAAAAGAATTTGAAGCAAGATCTCAAAGAGATATTTGTATATTCCATCTTCTTTTTATTGAATGAAATTATTTCGTTAACTGATTTTTCTTGTTCATTCAGCGTAATGATATTTTTGTGCAACAGAATTTCCAGGCTTACTCCTGCCTCTGAGGCTTTGCACTGCTACTTCCTTTTATTTAAAGATTGCTCCCACATATTCATTCTGCTGACAACATTCCCATCTCCATATTCAGGGGTATCATGGTAATATCTTGAAATCAGCCATGGTGGGAGCATTGGAAATCAGCAAAGACTATATATCAATGTTTTGTTATTTGGAATGCTAGTTTACAACAGCCCTACCTAGTAATTATCACTTAGCCTGGTTTATCGAATCACTTGTCAAAATACCGAATTACATTACTTATTTTTTTTAAAGATTTTTTTTTTGATGTGGACCATTTTTTTTAAAGGCTTTATTGAATTTGTTACAATATTGCTTCTGTTTTATGTTTTTTGTTTTTTTGGCCCCAAGGCATGTGGGATCTTAACTCATTGACCAGGGATCGAACCCTCACCCCTTGAATTGGAAGGTGAAGTCGTAACCACTGGATCACCAGGGAAGTCCCTGCTTATTATTTTTAAATCAAGACATGTTTTTTTAAAACTTCTTTATTTAGTTAAATCTTTGGGATAATTATATGTGTATGCCAAGCAGGCCAAAACAGTAGACTGTACCATTTAACAACTAATTTTGAGGTGACAAGGGATGACTTCTCGTGGAGATATATTGGGGTCCTCAAAACAATGAGATTCAAATTGGATCATGGATTAAACAATTGTTAAAACACCTCTCAAGAGGAGGTGAATTTCCTGTATTGCTTTTGTCCTTAAAACATGCATTAAGCTTTAATTTTCTGGCTTTTGTTATTGTTTTTCATATGTATAGCTCTAAAAATGGCAAAATCTTGATCAATATACTAGAGTCTTTGAGGTCATATTTTAATTGCTTACCATAGTTAATTTCTCGACTTCTTACTATCTGAAATCTTGATGTCTTAATAAAGTCATACATCTAATCATTTAAGCAACTCAAATTTTAAATGGAAATTTGTTTAAATTTTAGATTTTTTTCTATCATGGTGATAAAGTAATTTCTGGAAAATTGTGTTCCAAAAATATTATTTATTCCAAATTCCTGATTGAAACTACTGTAAAAGGGAAGTTCTCTTAGTTGTGTCAAAGTGAAAAGTAGTCTTCCCACACACAGTGATGAATGCTCCATTTTCCTGAGATAGCTAATTTATGCTAATGTAACCCAAGAATATAATAGTATATAGAATACATACCTGCAAACAGGACGTGAAGTATGTGTTATGCTAAGACAGACAGAAACTCCTATAACAGCAGTCCCCAACCTTTTCGTTACCAGGGACCTGTTTTGTGGAAGACAATTTTTCCAAGGACAGTGGGGGGAGGTGTGGAAATGGTTCAGGTGGTAATGTGAGCCATGCAAAGTGTAAGGGAGCGATGGGGAGTGATGGGGAGTGGCAGATGAAGCCTTGCTCACTTGCCCACCACTCACCTTCTGCTGTGTGGCTGAGGGGTGGGAGTGGGTGGCAGAGGGGTTGGGGACCCCTGTCCTATAAGATACTGATTTATTGTTGGGATAATGTCTATTAGGTATTTAGTTACACAGAGCTGAACATAACTGATTGTTTGGTTAATTGTACAAGTTTTGGTGTCAGTAAACGTGGAATTTCAAACCATATCTTACTAACAGCAAGCTACTATCATCTCTTATTAGAAAATCAGAGATCATAGTAGCAATTTAAGGTATTTTTGTAAAGTTTATATTACTGAATTAAGCATTTTATAAATTTGCTGGGATGTACTTCAGCCCTTAAAAAGTAGTATTTATATGTGAATTTACTTTCTGAAACAAAAAACTTAAAGACACAGCTTTTGATTTTCTTGTTTTTTATATTATTTTGAGGGGAACAAATTAGCTATCATTTCATTTGAGTCACAGCACATGCTAATTTAAAAGTTTCAGCCCTCATAACAATTACAATTTAATTCAAAAAGGCATTCTTAATATTATAATTTGATGAAAAACTATAATAATAGTATTTACTTAAAGGAAAAGCACATATTTTAATCCTCTGTGATGCTCATAAGCTTGTAGTTGTATTTTCTTTCACTTTGCGAGGTTTCCATATAACAAAGTATCAGAAGCCAAAGCACCCACAAAGCATGAATATGAATAGAAAACATCTTTCCCAAACAAGTACAAGCTTTATAATTTAATTGTGTTTACACTGATGAGTGCACACAAAGAAAAATCAATTTGTGGGAGTTTATTTCATTGGTATTGAAATTGTATCTTCCCTAATAAGCTTGGCACAAAGGCCTAGTTTGTCTTCTCAGTTCATTAAATTATTCTTTTGCTGTATTCTGTGGTGTCATGTAGTTTTATATGGGCTTGCTACTTGGATGTTCAAAATTGTTTCTCCAAACTACAGAGTATTAACTTCCAATATTTACCAAAAAACTTTTCATTTACTATAAAGTCACAATAAAAAGGCATAAAGTGACTATAAATATCCCATTTACTTAAGGTTCTTCTGGAAACATTCTGAAAGTATTAAAAGAATAGGCTAAAAACGTGGGTTTATTACATTGGTTATTTTATCAACCAACTTAATAACACCATTGTCCAGTATACTTTCTGAAATAAGTAAAAATATATTTTAACCTTAACTATATTGCAGGAAAGAGAACATTTTCAATGTACTCAGCCAAACAAGAAAAAATACAGCCTGCACGTCTCCTAATCAATCAATCAATCGTTAGTCAAGAGAGGGGCCATGCATTTCCTCTCTACTGCACAAATGCTTCCACCATGAACCTGGTTATGCCTTGAATGTGCCTCTGGAGGAAGCTCTTCATCCTCCCCACGCCTCTCAATCAGAATCCAGAGGTGAAATCTTCCTATTACTTGGTCCCTGTGCTTTTGGGAGATTTTTACTTCCCCTCCCAGGAATAAAATCATCTGTTCTCTGAGGCATTTACTCTCCTGGATCATGAGCTTTATAAGTCAAATTATTAGCAACAAGCTTAGAGACTTTTTCCTGTCCCCACATCCAAAACTCCAAGCCCTGTAGTTTCACTGGATGATATTTATAACCCATATAACCTTTATCTTCCCTCCACCTGAGCCTTCCTCTCTCTGGATCACCCTCTTCATTAGTTATCTTCTGCTGCTTAAATTTTTACCCCAAAATTGAGTGGGTTAAAACAATAAGCATTCACCATTTCACAGTTTCTCAAGGTCAAGAATCCTAGCAAGGATTAGTTAGGGCCTCTAATTCAGAGTCTCTGTTAAGGTTGCAGTTATGTAGTTGGCCTGGGCTGTCATTATCTAAGGGCGCAGCTGAGGAAGGATCCACTTCCGAGCTTATTTATGTGGCTGTCAGCAGGACTTACCTCTTTGGTGCTGTCATGTAGTAACACTGGTTCCTTGTCATGACATACTAATGTATTTGCAACCCAGTCCCGGAGGTGACACTGCATGGCTTCCTCATGAGTCTATTTGAGAGAAATGAGTTCATAAATTCAGGCTGGCTCGAGAGTACAGGTGACCTTAAGGGTATAAATATCAGGATATAGGGATCAAATGGGTCAGTTTTAGAAGCTGCCTACCCAGTTCCTGGAATAATAAATGACAAAACCTGCTGTTCCTCTGTAATCACTAAATCAAGCATTCCAAAATTTGATCAATCTCCTCTCCATTCAGTGTGTGTTAACAGTTCACTGTAGCAGCTTTCCTACCTCATAAGTCTCCCAATCTACTGTCACCTCTGTCTTCTCCCATTCCATTAGTGTCCTCCTGTGGACGTTACTCCCTTTGAGCATAAAGTGTCTGTGGCTCTTCTCAACCATTTCATCATGTTATCATCTGGGGAGATTTTTAAATCTTAGTCCAGTGCCCTGGCCCCCACTAAGATGAACTGAACCAGCATTTCTTGGACTAGACACTGGGCATTAGTATTTTGTAACAACTCCTTTTATGATTCTAATATATAGTCATATTTGGAAATCAATATTGTAGATTTTATGATTGAATAATTTAAATATTCTATTGCCAGTAACCTAAAACTGGAATTGGCCAACTGCCTTCCTTGGGCCAACTCTGACCCACCATCTATCTTGCAAGTAGATTCATTGAAACACAGATACATTTACTTACCATCTGCAGCTGCTTTTGCACTATTAGGTCAGAAATGAGTATTTGCTAAAGAGACAGTATGGCTCACAAACTGACAATATCTACAAGCTGGTCTTTTAGTAAGTTGCTGACCTCTGGTGTATCCCTGTTCATGTCATTTTTTTTTTTTTCACCAGCATGTTGCCAACCTCTTCCTTGAATGAGCTCTACTGTTTGATTTCTACATATTTCTAACTCTTGAACACTGCTAAAGAAAAGCATATAAGCAAACAAATTGACAATATCTTGATAGTTACCATCATTTCAAACTGGGTTCTTAATAGTACCTGACACAACTTTTTAAAACATTCTCTAGAATTCTCTAATTTCTGTCTGCTTTTCTTCTCCTCTCTTCTCACTCTCAGCTCATGACTCTTAACACACTACATAGAGAAATTATATCATGATGCTCACAGTTCTTCAACTACCTGGCACTGAGTCAATGTATCTGCCTCCACTGCACCCATCATCTTTCTTGTTGATGCTGTCAAGGTGGCTGTGCTCCTCCCTCTGCTGCAGGCTGATTCCTTCCTCTCAGCTCAAGTTCTGTTCTCACCGGGTTTTGTGAGAAAATTTATATTGCTAATAATCATCACTGTCTACTCTAAATTCAACTGTCCTTTCCCACCTAGATGTTCCTTGTCAGTATTTAAATAGATCACATGGTTTCCAGGCACATTTTTGTGTCAGGGATTATCACTTTAGATCTCTAACATTTTTTCTGAGATTTAGGTCTATATAAACCAAATTTCTGTTAAATATTTCAACCTTATCCTGCCTCAACTGGACAAGCCTCTCCAGAAAATCGATCTCCTATCTTCTTCTGTGCTTAAAGAAGAGCCATTTTGAAGCTATTCCAAAACACTAAGAGGTCAGAGAATTTAACTGCTCTTGATACACAGTTTCAAATTACACACATGTTTTTATTCACATGCCAAACCCACCTTCAGCATTTTATATCCTGAGCAGATAATCCTCTCTAGGGTTTTTATGGTTCGAATGACTTAACATTTTGTTGACATTCCTCTTCCTTTGACATAAAGACACTTTTTTTGTGAAAGAGAAAATTTGCAATAGACACTTGTAAGAAACAGCAAGAAAAACTATATTCAGGACTATTGCAATATGGGAGAGACTATTGCAATAGGGGAGAGAATTTGAATTCAACTCTAGTTACAGCAAAGACAGCTGGGGATGTACAGCCAAAGAGCTGAACAGAGTGAGGGGCTCAGTGGAAGGAAATTAATTAGATATCAAGGGTAAAGGCATTCTTGTTAAAATAGATTTTTGCTAAAGGCAGGCCAAAGTCAGATATCAAGGGTGAGGGAATTCTAGATAAATTGGCTTACCGAGGCTCATTGCTAAAACTGGACTTGAAAAGAAGGCCCAGAGGGGCTTGACTAAAGTTTGGTCAAGGAGGGAGGCTTTCTCACATTCAGGGTTCTCTGGTCTAAGTGGCTACAGTGCTGGAGACCTTATTAAGACACATGCATTCTAGAAGTCTTGTCATAACCCTACTAAGATTCATGAGCCTTCTAGGCTCCAAATTAATATGATCCATATTAAAATTATATTATTTGCTTCTCTTAACACAAATGAGACTTACTTTTTGCACTTTTATCAGAAAGGGGAAATAAAATGTCTAATACATGTCTTTCCATGCCAATTAAAATATTAAAACATATTGTAAACACTATAGTGGTATTATTTGGCTTTTAAACTATGCTTATAATTTTTAAAAATTGAATACATATTATTACATTAGTTACATTATATATATATTAATTACATTATATAGGTATATAAACATACATATAAACATATACATGCACATAAACATAAAATATATATATGTATATGCTTTATTAAGTGAGCTCTACATCCTGAGTTTCATTATTTCAATTAAAAAAAATTCATGGGCACATTGGTATCAGTACATTTCTCATTGTAGTGTAATGCCCAATTTGAAATATTCAAATGAAATGTATTGACGCCTTTTCTCTTTATCTGATATTTTTAAAATGAACTAAATAATTATGTACTTAAATAGTACAATTGTCCTGGATTTGACAAGACACAGATGTGATAATGCAGCTTGCTACAGTGTTCTATTGGTGACTCGAATAACATCAGTAGTATTGCCATTGGAACATAATTTTTGTAAATATTGAAAACTCTTGGAAGTTTTAGAACAGAAAAGGTACATTTTTCCTTTAATTTACACTGTGGTTACATTCTTGAAAATTTTAGTTTATATCAAACCATCCCAAAGTGTTTACAAGTAAAAGATTTAGTTTCTTAACTAGATAATTACCGATTGTCACCCATGTGGCTATTCACTGGAGCGTTTGATGGGGAATACTTTTTGCAATGTAGGCTTGCAGGACATCTGGCATTGTTGGCCGCCATATGTGAAATGGCACTAGTGCCCTCCTGTCATTTTGGCAATGAAACACCCAGAAAGTTCTAAACAGAGAAAGCTGACACTATCATGCTTGAGGACCTATACCTCAGGAAGGCATATGAAGATTTCAATAAAATGTCAGACAATTGTAAAAAACCATACACATAAATTCATTTATTCTATACATACTAAGACCCAGACATAGCTGCAGATATTTGGTATGGTATTTAAGTGTTCAGTTGATATTTTCATTTTCTATCCAGATGTTTTATCTGCCACCACCCTCTTTTTTGGCTCTTTTCATAATAACTCATGAAAATTTTTTTGTTAGCCTCTTACTCAATGATTTTCTCTATTAATATGTGATATTTAAAATAAGAAAGGCATGAGGGAAAATAGCATAGTTGTACATATATTTTATAGTAGGTATGGAAGTAAGCTCTATTTCATATATAATTTCTCATTACATCCTCTATACTAAAAGTTTATGCTTTGTATATTTTATAAAAAATGTGAGGTTGATAGAGGTTAATTAACTCTTTCAAGAGCTTTTAGTTATAAAGTGAATTTTCATACTTGTTGACATGAAACTTTTAAATTACATTTTGCCATACATCTGAATATATTTAGGTAGATATAAATAAGTATATTTAAATCACTATTTTAATCTTAAAATAAAAATTGCTTATAATATGTAAAATATATAGGTATTACTTTCTTCTTTTTGAAGAGTATTTTGATTTTTAAAGGTAACAGCACATTTTATAAATCCTCCCACAATTAGTACGCAAATTTAAAATTAAAAGCTTTTTTAAATGAATTAACAAGTGATAAAATATCCACCATTTATCAAGACCATATTTAATTTATAATTCATATACATAAATAATGTGTTTTATGGAAATTAATTCTAATATAGCATGAATATTTATATAATTAGACTCAGTATAAGCCTATGAGCAATTTCTAATCATTATCTTTACCAACTTCATTTTGATTGCTTTCAAAGACTATATAAAATCAAATTATGTATAGTAACATTCAACTATTAAAACTCCTCAGAAATTGTCTTAATAGTTCACTTATTTCAGTTACAAGTCTACCATAAAATCTACATGCAATCAGTTATCCTCCAATGCAATATATATGTTCCTAAAAATAATTCTGCCATGCAAAATTGTGCAGTAAGAAACACAGAGCTCATGGGAAGAATGACACAACCCACAAAATTGATCAGTGACACTGAAAAAAAATGTAAGGCCCTAATACATACGGTAGCACAGTTTTACACATAGTTAATGGTTCATATGTAAATATTACATCAAGTATGGCAATTTGCCTTACCAAAAATACCTGAAATTTGCTTGTGGTAGTAGATGTTGGAGGGGTTACAGCCTGTGAGTTATTATAGAGTAGTAAAGGAGGGTTCTCTATAATTGGAAGGAAAATTGTAACACCTGAGGTGGATAGAGATGGCTCATGGCAGATATATAATTAAGTGAGGAAACTGGTAGATATCTCACGTGTGTCCATGTTTGCATTTTGTGTGTTTCTATGTCCTCAAATCACATGAGTACATTTTCCTGCATTCACCTAGTATTTCTTTAGATCAAAATCTCACATAAAGAAAATCCATTTCTACATTATGTCTTAATTGTTCCCAAATATATCCATCCTGATGGAACAAATTCACATTTTTGAAACAGGTATTGTAATAGAGCTGCTATAGTTAAAACTATTTTTATTTTGTTTTGGCAATTAAAATTTTTATTTCATATTATTTAATTTTTAAATATGTTTTGTCCATCAACACAAATTTTTTCAAGTTGACTTGCTGGCACAAACATTCCACAGACTAAATTGATACATCTTATTTCAATAATTTATAATAGAAGTTCATCTTTCTTAATAACAAAGCAAAAATTTCAAATACATTTATAATTACTAATAATGTAGAAATAAATGAAAGGGAGCTAAAAAATGCTTTGATTTTCCCAAAATAAAAAAATACAGACATCTTTTATTTAATCACTACTTCATTTCCTTATTATTTTCAGGAGGCAATTTATTGGTAAGAAACTTTAGGGAATATATGCTAGAATTTTTATTTTATTTTTTTTGTCAATGGTCACTAACCAAATGTATTAATGCTATGTTGTATATAACTAATTTAGTAACTAAATGAGTAGGCTATTCAATAGATTTAATGAGATAGGAACACATTATTATAGTCTATAAAATCTTATCTAAAATTTTATTATAAAAGGTGAGTCATCCATAAAGCTCTTTCTAATGATAGTTCCAACAATTAAAAAAAGTAACTTTCCTTTCAATAGTGAGTCCATATGTCCATTTTTAAAATATTGAACCAGTCACTGAAGCCTTTGCAATAAGTAGTTAATGTACCTTTAGTCAGTTATTACATAAGGAAAAAAATATTCACAGTATTGTAAGAGGTATAAAAGAGACAATTGAGCCCAAGTTCTGGATAAAACTTATATATTGTTTCCATGATCAAATTTTCTACTTCTTTGGAACTCTATGGCCACTTAAAATGGCACTGTTTGCAACTTCTAGTAGACCTAAGTTGAGGTAACTTCTTAGCTCACAACAATTATATTCCCAGTATCAGCAATGGCCACAGATACATGATTCTCAGCCTGCCCTGATGCCACTACCACCTGCTCCTAGAGGACTGAGGCTGAGCCAGTCTTCGCAACTCTTAGATCATGCTCAGGGCAGAGTAATCAGATTCATTCTTTATAGTTTCAATAGTGAGGCTAAGGAGTAAAAGGAATCCCCTCACCCTCTCCCACACTTTGGTTACAGATAAGTTTTCCTTCTCTTAATGGGGAAAATATAAACACTTCTACAACAGGACAGAATAATGCTGCATCCATATGGAAGCAGACATGAAAATGAGAGCATTGGTCATGGTGGAGCCCTTTTCCCAATTAAGGTCCCCAGAAATCTTGAGCTGCCCAGCTTCCTAGAAAGCCTCCTTTGAGCCCCTGATATCTACAGTATCTTCTGAAAGACTCTTCTATTAGTCTAATGATAGAGTTTAGCTAGAGGTGTTGACAATTGAAAGACCGCTGACTATAAATGCTACTCTGTCAAACTAGTTATTTTTATTTTTATTTTAATACAGATGGCATAATTACATAGTAGATTTAGTGATTCCAGAAATGTAGTGAATAAGCATCAGATTATGACATAAAGTCAAAGTATCTTCCTCCATGTTATTTATAAATTGCAAAAGAAAATTGTAAGTTTATAATATTTTAACCTCAAATGTAACCTACCATCAACGATGATGCTTCAGGAATTCCCTGGCAGTCCAGTGGTTAGGACTTGGCTCTCTCACTCCCATGCATCCTGCTGGATTCCTGATTGGAGAACTAAAATCCTACAATCTGTGTGGTACAGCCAAAAAAAAAGAAGAAAAAAATGATGAGGCTTCATTTCCAGTGAACTTAACATTTAAATATCTAAATGGCTGTGCCCTAAGCAGTTTTATCAATACAATTGATTTAGCATTGGCTTTTTATGCTGCATAAGTAGAAATATCTAGTCAGATCAAGGTGATGCTTAGAAAATGAAGTATACTAAGAATCATGTTGATAGCTGAGGTCTAAAGAAAAAAATCAATATAATGGTGTCCACAACATGTCCTTGCCCCTGAAATATGACCAAAATATATGCATGTGTTTAGATGAATCTGAGCAAAATGACAGAAAAAGAAAACCTTACAAAATGGACAAAAGACTGTACATGTGGATAAAATATTATTTGCAAAAAAACAATAAAAGTGAAAAGGGATAAAAATTTTGTTTCCCAATAAGAGCACATTAACTATTCTTCCTTGTATTGAAACTTATAAAAATATTCCTTATATTACTATAAAAATTCACACTGTCAGTGAAAAATATTTCTTTTAATATGTAAAATAGCTTTTATACGTAAAGCTCTAAGACAAACCTGGAAATCTCCATCTTTATGTAATTATATGTTAAGTAATTTATGAAAGTCCTCTCTTACAAGAAAAATAATAATGGCAGGAATCTCAAGCTGTAATTTAAAATGAAAGTTTTAGAGGAGTACATGTCAGGAGGAGATTGTAATTCAATTCACACTCTATCAAAATGCAAGCACTAATTCATTAAAGACTTGTATTCATTCATTAGTAAGTATTCAATGAATACCTCTCTCCTAACAGGCACTGTGCTGGCATCAGGCTTACATTTGTAGAAAGGAAGAAATCACATCTTATCAAACTTAGAAAGAGAAAAAAAGAAAAAAAACACAGACATAGATCAAAATATTTCTAGTTGTAAAAAAAAATGGCTCACAGAAAAAAAAAAAAACCAAAAAAAAAAAAAAAAAGGCCACAGAAAATAAGTATAGAAGACTGGACTTAGAATGAATAGAATAAAAAAGGCTTCACTGAAGCAGTCCCATTTAAGCGGAAATCTGAATTATGAGAAGGAGTTAGTAAAGAGAAGATAGAGAAAAGTTTTGAGGAGCATGTGAGAGTAAGAGCATGTACACAATTCTTGAAACTGGATAAAGTTTGAAATATTTGAAAAATTAAGTGCAGTTTTGCCTTGTCATAATGAGCTAGTGATTCAAGAAAATTAAGATGTAAAAATAGATCAAATTATGCATGGCCTTGTAGACTGAGATGGAGAGTTTGATTGTATTCTAAGTGACATGGGGATCCACTGAATGATTTGGAAAAGAGAAGTGACATGGCCAAGTTTCCACCATATTTGGATTTTCTGGAAGGAGAATGAATGGGAATGGGAGAACCTGCTGAGGTGGAAACAGAGAGAATATTTTTGGAATTGATTTTCCCCACACAACAATTACAAACCTGCCCCAAGTTTTCTCATTTCAGTAGTGATGACATCATTCCCAATCACCAAAGCCAGGTATCCTAGAATTGTCATTTTGTCCCTTTTGTGAATTAAGTTGATGGTAGCAGAGACAGAGAAAACTAGGCATGTTGTACATTTTTTAGGAGATTAAATCAATAGACTTGAAATGGATAAGACTTTGGCCCACAGGAAAGTGAAGAATCAAAAATGGACTCTACGAGGATGGAAGATGCCTTAGAGGACTGGGGTGGGGAGGGTGGGGGGGACTCGAGGTGGGGGGGAGTCAAGGAAGGGAGGGAATACGGGGATATGTGTATAAAAACAGATGATTGAACTTGGTGTACCCCCAAAAAATAATAAATAAGTAAATAAATAAATAAATAAAAGGACTCTAAATGTCTGGCTTGAGTAAGTGAGCAAGTAATGACATCATCCCTGGGACACAGTAGATTATTGCTAGTGCATGTTTTAAAATATAATAGCCACACAAAAGTAAGAATAACTAGAATATATTTTAAGAACATAATAATAACATTTGGTTAATAGGCAGCTTGCTCTTTGAAATATTTGTTAGTAAAGAGAATCTCTAGAAATTTAGTGTGTGTGCTCTTCACTAGACCATATGGTGTTCACTGCAAATATGCCCATTTGGATTCAGAATGTGCCTGGAAAAAGAACAAAAAGAAGAGAAATGATAGGCAAGACAAAGAGAATAAAAACAAAACAAAAAACAGAACAGAAAAAAATTTTCAAACAGGAGAAAAAAGGGACAGGAAAGGAAAGACAAAATAAGACAAGACAAAAATTGGAAGCAAGAGAAACAGAGACAGCAAAAACCGTGTATGTGATCATTTTAAAGTATTTTTAAATCTTGAAAATATTTATCCTGACTTGATTCTTTTAATCAAAGAAACCCTGGCAATCTATTAACATAAAAATGATTGCTAATTTATAAAATAAATAAGATATTGGGATGTAATGTACAGCATAGGGAATATAGTCAAAAATATTGTAATAACTTCGTATGGTGACTGATGGTAACTAGACTTATCATGGTCATAATGCATAAAAATACTGAATATAATATTGTACTCCAGAAACTAATATATTGCAAATCAATAATAATTCAATAATAAAGAATATACAAAATAAAATACACTAAATTTTTAAAAATTGCTAAGAATAAAAACAAATTTTGAATACACTGCAATTTTGAAAAGACCAAACTTCGCAGCTACTCAAACTTAGCCAATAGTTTTTCCTTTTCTTTTTTTTTCCCTAACATCCTTTGATTGTACTATTTCTTCAACAGGAACTAAGGTCTTTTTCTACCAATGGCATGTCAAGAAGAGCTGTGAACTGCTGGGCACGATAACTATTATTTCAATATTGCATTGTTTTAATTCATATCTTTCTCAACTATTCAGGGGTGTTCAGGATTCCTATATGCTGTGCTACAGAGTCACGTTAGTCTTGTCTGGTATTGTATATATATTTATACATGCGTCAACTGAATTTCCAAATAGAATATATTTATCCAGAGTTTTAGCCCTTTGATCCTCAACACCTAAATGTAATCAATACATATTTTTGGATGTATTATATACAATATATAGTAAGAATATTGTAAAAGAACTTTTAAAAGGTAGAATAAAAGTAGAGATGTCACAATGGAAACAAAATTTCACTTCCTTTTTTTTTCCTCTGATTTTAAGTGGTTCTAAAATGTCATAGGCGATACAATGCATGATAGCTTATAAGGATATGTAATTCTCTGTTACAGAGTTACAAAGGAAATCATCTATACTTATAAGTTAGATAAAATGGTTAGTTCACTTAGTTCTAGATGTTTGCTAAAAAGAGGCTGTCAGAAATGATACATGACAGTGAAACCTCCAATCTAATGAGAAAAGACTGTCTTTGGGGGAAATATTTTCATAGGCCTAAATTTTGTAATGATTCAAATTTACATTTCACCAGATGAGCTCTTCCATTAGAATTTGCTTGTAAGACATGAGTTCCATTTGCATTTTCTCCTATGGGTTTTCCAATAAGTGTTTAAAATCCTTTAGCTATTGTTACAACCAGCATTACAATGAATAATAATTTCAACCCCTTAAGTTGGTATACAACAAAACTTGCAATAATATTTTCAAGTTATCATGAAGGAAATATAAATATTACCTTTGTATTTATGTGTTATCCCAATGGTACATGTGCTGCCATTGATATTTTACAAATATTGATTGTAAAGTTTTGCTGACTGTCCTAAAACTATAGGCAAGAACAGCAACTTATATATTCTAGCTGTTGAAGTTAACATCCTTTCTCTGCAGTCTTCTCTCTATCACATTCTCTTGCTTTTACATTAATACAGATTCTGAGTGTAAGAGATGCTAGGCATGAGCCTTTAGTAATGTATATAGTTGACTATCACAAAATAATTGGGCAGTCTGCTATTTTTTTCATCAGTAGCAAAGA